>NC_062279.1:76873009-79273009 GCF_902655055.1 Lutra lutra | reverse complement strand
TTGTCTTTTTGAGTCAGATATTAAGTAATGTTTTTGTCACTGTTTAACAGATAGAACTTAATGAGTATATTATTAACCTGTCACTCAAAAGGGTAGTTAATATCATTGATGAGGAAATGCAAAGGATCAGATCATTAACTTGGACTCAACAGAAATCAAAGATCTTACCTGATAACTAGTTTCACTGACAACTTCCAGGTCATAAGTAATCATAAGGTACAGCTAAAGAAGGGAGATATCCTCAACTGTTAATACAGATTTCTGCTTCCTGTCTTTCCTTAAAAGCATATCCTTTCTTAGATTAACAACTGATGACTCTAACTAATGTACCCCCTACGCCATTCATACAGGAAAGCCTTTTTAGTCATGATGAGTGATCTCCACTTTATACTCAGGTAGTTATAGTGCACAAAGAACATTTCCAGGGAACCATTATCCATAGATTCTAGGTTTATTTACCATAAAAATTCTTAGACAAAAGAACATTCGATAATTAAGGACTCTTCTTTTAGCAAATGAAATTTAGCTTGTGGGCCTATCCTCTTATAATTCCACTAATAATGTATTGCAGATGTGTAGTTTAATCTTTCTTTTGAAAATTATTAATGAAAATATAATTTACATTTTAGTAAATGGTAAAATGCAACATTTTTAAAGAGTAGAGTGTCTTTTTAGTCTGTTTTTTGTTTTTTTGTTTTCTTTTAGTTCTTAGTAGAATTAGTATTTAGAGATGAGTGCTCAAAGATAAAAATGAAGCTATAGCATGAAGATATACCAAGACATTCTTTGGGTCCCTGACTGTATTTAAACTAAGATGGGAATTAAGAGTTCATTGATAATATTATAGTACTAAATGCCTTAAAACTTAACTTTGTTAGTGAATATGACACATGATTAAGAAAATTATTGTCCTTTGACATGTCATCTGGAAGAAAATTCTGCTCTCCCTTACTCTTTACCCTTAACCAAGATTTTATCTTTGCCTGATCTCACAAGGACACCACTGCATGAACCTCATATATTTGGCCACAAGGTTACCCAGAATCATCTGAATTAGGTTGTCCAAGACTAGGGAAGAAAGAAAAATGGATTTTTACATTTCAAATGCCAAGTGTGGTAAATAGTTTTCGAGATGGCTGTTAACAATTTATTTTCTCTAAGAACATACTGCTCCTCACACCTATAGGTGGAACTTAATTCCCATTTCCACTTAATGAATCTGGGATGGAACTTCTGCGACTTGGTCATAAAAAGCCTTCTTGTTTCTCTCTGAGACATTTGGAATGCTTGCTTTTAGGATTCTCCCTTAGGGAACCCAGAAATTATTTTGTGAAAAGTCCAAGTCACATGGATAGTCCACATGTAGG
Organism: Lutra lutra; assembly: GCF_902655055.1. Classification (NCBI taxonomy): domain Eukaryota; kingdom Metazoa; phylum Chordata; class Mammalia; order Carnivora; family Mustelidae; genus Lutra; species Lutra lutra. Next base: position 79,271,642 of record NC_062279.1, on the reverse strand, counting down.
TATTCTAGGTAACAGCCTGTTTTCGTCTGCTAAGGATGCCATAAAAAAATACCATCTACTGGGTGACTTAAAAGAAACTTATTTTATCACAGTTTTGGAGGCTGGAAGTCCAAATTCTGGAAGCTGGATGTCCAAAGGCAGCACTGTCAGGTTCTGATGAAGGCCCTCTTCCTGGCCAGCAAATAGCAAACTTCTCACCTTGTCCTCACTTGGTGGGGAGAGAGATAGTAAGCTCTTCGGTGTCTTCTTATAAGGCACCAATGCTATCAGACTAGGGCCCCACTTTCACAACCTCATCTAACAGCAATTAGTTTCCCAAAGCCCCATCTCCAAATACTATCAAATTACGAATTAGGGCTTCAACAGATACAGAAGTATGGAGGGCACAGTCAATCTATAACACATCCCTAAATTACCTCTGTCTTAGAGCCAGCATTAATTGCCAGTCATACGAGTGAGCAGTCTTAGACATTAACCTAGTCAGACTTCATATGACTATAGTCCCAGCTGCTGTCTTCCTACAATCTCGTAAGAAATTCCAAGTTTGAACCTCTCAACCAACTGCAGTCAACCCACAGAACTATAAGAAATAATAAATTGTTGTTATAGGCCACTAAGTCTTGGGCTAGCTTGTTATGCAGCAAAAGCTAATCTGCACTGAATAGTAGCACCAGAAATTTAAGTGATGCCATAACAAAAATTGTAACATTGATGTCATTTTGGGATGAAGAAGAGAGCAGAAGTTCCAAGTATCTCAAGGAGACCCTTAGCAAAGGAAAGAGAACAGTGAGGTTTTTATTAAGTAGACACTGGAGGAAGGGGGTCCACATTATGTAGTGCCTGGAAGTTTGGCAAACTGTTGTAATGTTGAAGAAATAAAATATACCTATTAAAATGATTGATTTGGCTAAGATTTCCTGGCAGAATGTTAAAAGTGTCAAATGGTTTCTTTTAACCATGTGTGGTATGAAATGAATATAGAGAAATGATCAAAAAAGGAAACATTAAAGATTCAAGCAGATTTTAGAGAAATGTAACCAAATTAGGAAAGGTTGGGTTCAAACATTAAAAAATATGATCCCAAAAGAATTCCAACAAAACCACATTTAAACTAAGAAATGGGGGCGCCTGGGTGGCTCAGTGGGTTAAGCCGCTGCCTTCGGCTCAGGTCATGATCTCAGGGTCCTGGGATCGAGTCCCACATCGGGCTCTCTGCTCAGCAGGAAGCCTGCTTCCCTCTCTCTCTCTCTCTCTGCCTGCCTCTCCGTCTACTTGTGATCTCTCTCTGTCAAATAAATAAAATCTTAAAAAAAAAAATAAACTAAGAAATGACTCCTTTCTTTATTTTCTTTATCCTGTTGAATTGATTTTTTCATGTTCTCTTTCTTTACAAATTTTCTAGTACTTGAAATTTCTATATACTTTTGTCAAGCAAAGATGGAGAAATTTTTATAATCTGTGCCGTTGTGATATTTATAATTAGAATCGAAGATGAGCTGAAAAGAGAATTGGAAGTACAATGACTAATTTGGGTAGGGGTTAACTCAGCTGATCTGTGTTGTCCAAACCTGCATATTCCAAAAAAGTTTTGTCCCTTGATCATCAACTGGGACATAAACTCTAAGCCTTGGAAGTTTCTGCCTGATAAGGGTGTCTTTGTTTGCCTGGATCTTTGTACCATGTCAGATAGTTTATGCTGAGAGATTTATGGTGGGGGACTTGGGCCACACAGTATCAACTTGGCCAGTGGTGGAGCTAGAAACTAAGAAGTGAAGGGTCAGCAATGGGATCTCTCTAGGTCTTCCATGACCAACCCAAAAAATCCATAGGTACCAATGCTCTTAGAGAGTCTCTCTAGGTGGTAACATCTTATACATGTTGTTACACATTGTTGCTCAGAGCATTAAGTGCTATGCATAAGACTTTACTGGGAGAAGACAACTGGAAGCTATGATTTTGTCTTTGCTTATTTTAATCATTATCTTTTCACAGTAATAAACCATAACCATGAGTGTAATACCTTCTGAGTTATATTAGTCCTTCTAGAGAAGATTGACCTAAGGATGGTCTTGACCCCTGACTACAGTTAGGGATGTTATAGGCATGAGATAGAATGAGATATGAAGAATGAATCAAAGTTAACTCTATGAAGAAGGAAGAATGTTTGTTCTTTTAGTTTCAAGTAGTGTTTGTTTAACCTGTAGGTTTGAATGAATAAGTGAGCATGTAAACCAGCTAGTCTAAGCATGTTGAATCTTAAGAATAGTAAAGCTTAAAAAAGTAATAGAAAAACTAATATGAAATTCTATTTAAATTAAGTTGAAATTGAAACCAGCACAGCAAGCTTATTGGATATTGGTCTGAAAATGCTCTTGATAAGATTGATGCATTATTAGGAATGGTTAATTATTATTTATGACCAGTGAAAATGCACAGCCCTGGCATACATATGACTAGATTTGAAGTTAGATGACATAGATCCAAATATCTTAGCAGTCAACTATTGTTAAAAAAAATTCACCAAAATTTTCTGGGCCTTAGTTTCCTTATTCATACAAAGAAAATAGTGATAGTTCCTCTACCTATCTCATAAAGTTGTCATAAAAGTCAAAATATAATATTAATAAAAGTATACTATAAGTTATATGACTCTATAGTATATAAGTATATGACTCTGCTACTTGTTTGTCAGTGCCATTATCATGGTTTCCAAATTCTTTCTTTTACTTTTTCTAGTTACTGAGCCACTAATACTGCCACCACCATGACAACCACTATGTTATTATTACTATTCACTATAAAATTTAAGACAAAAATACCAAAGACATTGAGATTGTTGGTTTAGTAAAAACAAATTGAAAAAATAATCTCTGGATTTCCCTCAAAATGATGTTAGGAAAATAATATTAATTGGAGAGACAAATAATGTTAGCCATATTTCTTGAACAGAATATATAGCACCATTTAATTAATTAATTAATTATCTATTTATTTATTTTAGAGAGAGAGAACACGGGAGTAGGGGAAGAGAGAATCTCGGGCAGACTCCCCCCTGAGAATGGAGCCTAACATGGAGCTCAATCTCACGAATTTGAGATCATGACCTGGGCTTAACCAACTGAGCCACCTAGGCACCCCATTTATTCATTCATTTATTTATAAAAAGAGAAATATCTTCTACTAGGTGGTGTTATTATTTTTTTTTAACGTTAGATACAATCAATAGTGCAAATCAATATTTCTTCAACAAGTGAAAAATCTAAAGACCAGCTAGTCAGGTACGTTATTATATTAGATAATATCTAAGTATGTTATTATATTAGACGTAGTCAGGTATGTTATTATATTAGATAATATCTAAGATATTAGATATTATCTTAGATAGTTGTGGAAAAAGAAAAAATATGACGAAGAATAAGAATTATTCAAGGAATCGTGTAAAATAGGGACTGTCTAAAAGGAATAAAAAAATGTTCACCTCATTGCTCCTTACACTTTACTTGAGGATTTTATGCACTGTTAATTTATTCATCTGAGTTCTAAATGCTCCAATGGAATCAAGACTGCTTTTCTCAAGGGGCAGGAAAAAATGCCATAGGGTTTTCAAATCAGAATTCATGTTAATAAGTCTAAGAGCAAAGGCTTGTCTGCTGAAACAGGAAGATTAACTCTGCATGTATTTCTGTCCTTCACCTTTTTTTTTTTTCTTGGCATTAACACAAAATGTGTTTTGTTGACGCATGGTGTGCCATATTAGTTAAATTAAACATCAAACATCTGTCTAACTTTAAGATTCTAACATGAATATCTTGGCAGTCTCAGTAAAACTTTAGCTGTTAAAGGCCCTCAATCAGTCTAAAAGATAGAGCTGCCATAATGGCAAACTCAGCAAGCAATTACATCAAAGGATTTAAAATCTATTTCAGTAATGCCTTCTGGATAATGACATTGATCTCAGCACTCCCCTTGCAGATTTCCTGGTATTGAAAAGCAGGGTTCTGCATGGTTTCACATTTAGAAAAACACTATTCACCATTTCTTTTTATGCGAACATAGTTCATTTATCTTGAATACACCTATACAGCAATTTCTGACATAGCATCTATTGCCAATAGACTTTTATTCATAAAGCCAAAATTCATGTTATGTACACAATTTTTTCTTTGTTCTCTTCTGTCACACCAGTTTTTCCTAGGTGGTAGAAATAATCAGAGGATTTTATTAGTTTTTACATTCATGCTTTTTATTCTACTCTAGATAAGCAATATAAATAGACCAATGACTCAATATTTTGTCCTTTCTCTTTGTATTTTAATCTTCATTCAGTTTGCTTACCTTTAGAAGTTGATATGCATAAAAGAAATTATTGCAAATGAGAATGTTTTAAGTTAATAAATTTTCATGAACCAAAACCGTAAAACCAGAATACAAAATGTACAACTTAGAGCAGATGTCATGGACCTGGGCTGAGACAAAGGCAACAGGAATCCTGCCAAAAGAGTCAGAATAAAACATGTGCATTTCACACAGCAACACGAACAACAAGGGGGAACTAGTACCCAGAAATATAATTGACTTTTAAGACATAGAGGCTTTCAGAATATACAGTCTCTTGGAATATAACTTAAATATGGTTATTTTATGATTTGAAATATCCTTTATATCTATCAAGCTAGCCCGAAATGATCTAGTGAGATGTCCTAGAGTGTCCCACAATGGCAGGAAAAGAAGGAAAAAGAAAAGACAATAGAAACCAAACGAAAAACCCATGAAGATCTAGAAGTGATGCTCAAAACTCAGTCACAGACTTATATCCTCTCATAACTGGCATTAGTGTTTATCACACTCAACATCATTCTAGGTGATCCTTACAGTTTCTTAGTCTATTTCCTTTCTAACTTTTCACTCCTCAAACTTGTCTTCCCCATATTTATTTTAAGACGAAAACTTTACTTCTTATTTCACTGGGGGGAAAAAAACGAAGTGATGGCAATTACTTAAGAAACTAAAATATTCTATTAACTCTTCATTTAAAGAGCTTTCTCATGATGCCACACAGCTTTATAGCAACGCCCCCAAGTTATGACTCTTTACAGAACAAACACTTCTCAGAGGAGTTGTCTGTACTCATTGCCGCCAATTTCTCTCTTTTCTTTCTTGAATTCACTTGGATCAGGCTTTCTTTCCCACCATTACTCAAAAACTGCTATTGTCCAGACACTGCTAACTATAACAAAGTCCAGAGGTCAGTCCTCAGTACTCATCCTGCCTGCTCTGCCAGCAACTTCTGACATAATAGATCACTCCCTCCTCCATGAAATACTTTCTTTTCTTGACTTCTAGAAACTTGTTGATTTCCCTCAGTCTCACTGGCTAATACTTCTCAAACCCTTTTTCTCACTTATCATCTGCCTGGTCTCATTCTGTTTAAGTACTTCATGACATAAGTCTTGATCCTCTTTAATTTTCTATCTACACTTACTCCTTTGTTGATCTGATCCAGTTCATTGACTTTAAATAACATTTATCTGCTTACGATTGCCAAATCTATACCTCCAGAATGGACCTCCCATTAACACCAGATTAGAATATAGAACCCTCTATTCACCAACTTCATTCTAATTGTAACATATCTTGCAAATGCAATGTATCTAAAATTAATCTCCTGATTTCCTCTATTACTACAGCTTTTTATATCTCAATTAATGCCGACTTCATTCTTCTGGGTGCTCAGGACAAAAACCTTGGGACATATTCTGTTCCACACCAAAATTTCAATCTAAAAGGAAACCCTCTTGGCTTTACATGTGAACATATCCGAAATCTGACCATTTCTTCACATCTTTATAGATACCACCCTAGACAAAGCCAGAATAATCTCTCTCATGGATTATTACAACCATCTTCAAATTGGTCTTCCTACTTTCACCTATGTCCATTTAGTATCTGTTCTCAAACAATAGAGTGACTATCTTAAAATATAATTCATACCATATCATTCTTAGCTCAAAACCTTCCCATGGCTCCCACAAAACTCAGAGTAAATGCCCAAACCCTCTTACTAGCCACTTATATGGCCATGTTGCCTCTTACCAGCCCCTCACTCATTCTGCAAAACTTCACTGGTCTCTCGCTGCTCTGCAAGCATACCAGGTACTCTCCCAACCAAGGAATTGCCTTTGTTCCAACACCTGCCTAGAATTCTCTTTTCCAGATATTGTCATACTTCCTTCTTAGAGTCTTTACTCAAACACTATCTGAGGAAAACTTCCGTGACAACTGTGCTGAAAATAGCAGCACATCCCATGGCATATCCTGTCTCCACTGTCACATCTTATTCCCAATATGTTTCTTTTAATATACTATACAATTTATTGATCTCATTTATTTTCCCTGTTCACCCACCAGAATGTCACCTTATTGAGGGAAGGCATTGTTGTCATTCATTGTCAAATCTGCAGCACAAAGATCCATTTCTAACATTTGCAGTAATTTAATATGTAGCTTCAGAATAGATAAATGATGAAAATTTAATCTGATAAAATATTATCAGGCTGACTATTAGAGATAAAGAGTAGTACTAGTGGAGAGAAAGGGTGAAAAGAAGTTTCACTATCCCAAAGCAATAGTAGAGAAGAGGAAGCCTCAAACCATCTGGTGGTTGCAAGAACTAGAAGGCAATCTATGGTGCTGCCTCAAATGTTCATCCCATATCTGGAAAATAGAAACATTTCTACTAGTGCTCATTTCGGAAAATTCCATTTGGGTAAGCTAATTATACTTTAAATTCATTTTTTCATCTGGTTAATATAGGCCCTGATGCCTGCTTTGTATGAATTTTAATTTCATAAGCTGAAACACAAAAAGCCTTAATAATATTTTTTTAATCATTTTTTAAATTTATTTTCAGCATAACAGTATTCATTGTTTTTGTACCACACCCAGTGCTCCATGTAATCCGTGCCCTCTCTAATACCCACCACCTGGTTCCCCCAACCTCCCACCCCCCCACCTCTTCAAACCTTTCAGATTGTTTTTCAGAGTCCATAGTCTCTCATTGTTCACCTCCCCTTCCAATTTCCCCCAACTCCCTTCTCCTAACTCCCCATGTCCTCCATGCTATTTGTTATGCTCCACAAATAAGTGAAACCATATGATAATTGACTCTCTCTGTTTGACTTATTTCACTCAGCATAATCTCTTCCAGTCCCGTCCATGTTGCTACAAAAGTTGGGTATTCATCCTTTCTGATGGAGGCATAATACTCCATAGTGTATATGGACCACATCTTCCTTATCCATTCGTCTGTTGAAGGGCATCTTGGTTCTTTCCACAGTTTGGCAACCATGGCCATTGCTGCTATAAACATTGGGGTACAGATGGCCCTTCTTTTCACTACATCTGTATCCTTGGGGTAAATACCCAGTAGTGCAATTGCAGGGTCATAGGAAAGCTCTATTTTTAATTTCTTGAGGAATCTCCACACTGTTCTCCAAAGAGGCTGCACCAACTTGCATTCCCACCAACAGTGTAAGAGGGTTCCCCTTTCTCCACATCCCCTCCAACACATGTTGTTTCCTGTCTTGCTAATTTTGGCCATTCTAACTGGTGTAAGGTGATATCTCAATGTGGTTTTAATTTGAATCTCCCTGATGGCTAGTGATGATGAACATTTTTTCATGTGTCTGATAGCCATTTGTATGTCTTCATTGGAGAAGTGTCTGTTCATATCTTCTGCCCATTGCTGAGATCAATGAGGTATAAACCAGAGATACAGTAGAACGTATCAATGAAACTAGAGGCTGTTTTTTTTTTTAAGATTTTATTTATTTATTTGACAGAGAGAGATCACAAGCAGGCAGAGAGGCAGGCAGAGAGAGAGGAGGAAGCAGGCTCCCTGCTGAGCAGAAAGCCCGATGTGGGGCTCGAACCCAGGACCTGGGATCATGACCTGAGCCGAAGGCAGCGGCTTAACCCACTGAGCCACCCAGGTGCCCCTGGTTTTTTGAAAGAATCAATAAGATCGATAAACCATTGGCCACACTAATCCAAAGGAAAAGAGAGAAAGCCCAAATTCATAAAATTATGAATGAAAAAGGAGAGATCACAACTAATACCAAGGAAGTAGAAACAATCATCAGAAGTTATTATCAACAGTTATATGCCAATAAGCTAAGCAACCTAGATGAAATGGATGCATTCCTGGGAAACTATAAACTCCCAAAACTGAACCAGGAAGAAATCGACAACCTAAATAGACCGATATCTAGTAACGAGATTGAAGCGGTGATCAAAAACCTCCCAAAAAACAAGAGCCCAGGACCTGACGGATTCCCTGGGGAATTCTACCAAACTTTCAAAGAAGAAATAACACCTATTCTCCTGAAGCTGTTTCAAAAAATTGAAGCAGAAGGAAAACTTCCAGACTCTTTCTATGAAGCCAGCATTACCCTGATCCCCAAACCAGGCAAAGACCCTACCAAAAAGGAGAATTTCAGACCAATATCACTGATGAATATGGATGCTAAGATTCTCAACAAGATCCTAGCAAACAGGATCCAACAGCACATTAAAAAGATTATCCACCATGACCAGGTGGGATTCATTCCTGGGCTACAAGGATGGTTCAACATTCGCAAATCAATCAATGTGATAGAACAAATCAATAAAAGAAGAGAGAAGAACCACATGGTCCTCTCAATTGATGCAGAAAAAGCATTTGACAAAATCCAGCATCCGTTCCTGATTAAAACGCTTCAAAGTATAGGGATAGAGGGAACATTCCTGAACTTCATCAAATCTATCTATGAAAAACCCACAGCAAATATCATCCTCAATGGGAAAAAGCTTGCAGCCTTCCTGTTGAGATCAGGAACACGACCAGGATGCCCACTCTCACCACTCTTGTTCAACATAGTATTAGAAGTCCTAGCAACAGCAATCAGACAACAAAGAGAAATAAAATGTATCCAAATTGGCAATAAAGAAGTCAAACTCTCTCTCTTCGCAGATGACATGATTCTTTATATGGAAAACCCAAAAGACTCCACCCCCAAATTACTAGCCATAATAATATTTTATCCAGAATGTCAAAGCAAATCAATGGTAAGCCAGGAAAATAAATTATGGCTTCTAGATTTCAAAACACTATTTGAAATCTCTAAATGCTCTTCATAAGACAAATAGATTTTAAAAATATACAGCATTTTATAGTCATATAGCATTTTCCCTAAAGAATAATGGCATAAGGTTTTTGATATTATTACTTTTATATAGTGACTCACAGCCAGAAAGAAACTGATAGCTAGGCCAAGAGAAAAATCTGTTTTCATGCCAAATTACAGCCATTTTCGAGGATGGATTCACATATAACATATGGCCCAAGTCCTATTGATTTTGCTTATGACTGTTAAGTTTCTGAAGTGTTAGATGTTAAAACATCTTGTTCCCTTTTGTGCTAGTTTAGTTATTTCCATTAACATTAATAGGAGCTCTAGAATACATTCAGAGAATATGTAGTATTTTACAGAACTTTATTGCCAATTATGTTATAGCCACTTATGATATTTCTAGTCATATTTACTAAAATGTTACACAGCACTTTTTGCCTGAGAAAAATTCCAGCTGATCATCAAAGGGCTGTGGTATATTTTAACCCACTGAGCCACCCAGGTGCCCCTGTGGTATATTTTAAATAGAAATACTATTGTGACATGATTAACTTTTCATTCTTGAGGGTTAAAAGCATCATCAGTCATTTCTTTTGCATTTAGAGCAGGATATCATTACGATATATCACCCAAATGAAGGCTAAGGAGCAGCACAATAAGATGTAAATACCTTGCCTTTTATGGGTCATCATCTTTGAAATGTATACTCAAAAGGGATGTCCAGCTTCTGGTCTTTAATTTATTCAATTATGGCTGAGGCTGTCAAATAACCTGGAAAAAATCATCACCCCTATGTTTACCAGTTTACTGCTAGGTTTTTATAAAGTGCATCTTTGTAGACTTAAAATTAGGCCCTTAATAGCAGAAGTTTTCTTTGCACTTTTTGTGTACATCATGTAAAATGTCACAGTCCCACACGCACAGCAGTTAGGAAAGCATTGCCAATATAAAATAACGAAGCTGTGGGAAACCTAATCCATTGCCTCTTTGTCTGACTTTCCTTCCTGCAGAGTCTGAAAAGTGAGGCTCTCAGGTACATGTAGGTCGTGAAAGTAATTTCCTCTTGTTTCCTGGAAAGTCCAAATTATTTTCTATCCATTCTGCCTTCTGTAGTGTCAGAAGTAGGGAAACAAAACCTTCACTTTCTTGCTAATTATTCTTACTCCAACTTGCACTTTCTACTTTCTACTGGAATTGTAATTCACCAGGCTAGTAAGTATGTTACTTTTTGACTTTCATATCTTCTTTTTGATTTGTTTGTTAATATTTTCTTTTGTTTTCATTTAGGTCAAAAGGAAGGATCAATAAAACCTGAAACAAATAAGCCATAAAGAAGAAAGCTGCACTATTTATTGGACTAGACTTATTTCAACAGCATATCAACTGAATGTTAAAAATGTTAAATTGTCTGGAACAGAGCAAAGTGACTTACAAACAGACCCATTTATCCTGCAAAGAAACTTGAAAGTCTCATGGGTGTGTATATGTATATATCCATTCCCTATACATATATGTATATGTATGTGTGTGTGTGTGTAGCCAATGGGCATCCATTGTAAATATTTTAAGTTTGAAAACCATTGATCATTTTAACTAAGATGTATCAATACCAGCCCCCTTATTCATTCTTGACCCCATATTCTGACAAAAGTTCAACAAACTCTGAAGTGAACTAGAAACATCGTTTTCCATCTTCTCCCATTCTCTTTCATTATAAGTCAGCTGAGACTAAATAAAACGTTTTAGCTTACACTTAATAACAGTGAAACCATTTTTCTTCACGTACTCTGAAAAGAGCTTTGTGTTTTCATGGTGTGGAGGTTTCCTCCATTTTCCATGGGGAGGACAAGAAATCAAAAATGTTATTCTGTGGTTCAGATCTATTAAAAGTTCTTATTTACCTGGAGATGCAAAATGAGTGATTTCCTATTGCAACAATTCATTCATTTTAAATTCATTCTTTCATTGGATATTATTGGGTGCCTATTAATGACTGTAGCCTGGAGTTTATGGTTTAGTGAGAAAAAGTAACACCTAAATAAAATGCATTATGATGACTCCCATAAGAAGAGGCTGTCTATGTGTTGTGTGAACACAATGCAATGAAATCATTCTGCCTGGGGAAATTAAGGAAAGCTGTGCGGAGGTCATATAAGTTGAGTTGTGAGTGAGAGAGAGATTTCATAGGATGCTTTTGCTGTCTCAAACGTGGTGCTATTATGCCTACATAGTTCAAAATTACCTGAAAGCATTCAAAAACATAGCTCCTATGAAAACTGCATATTGATCTACTGGTGAAATAGAAGGAAGACAGAAGGGCATAGTAGGAAATAAACTCACTAAGAGCTAAGGAAACAAATTACAAAGAAATGTTTATGCCATAGTAAGGCTTTTGGACTTTACTTTGTTGGTAATAAGAAATGTATGAATGAAAGTGGTCTGATTAAATTAGAATTTCTAAAAGAGTAACACCATATGAACAAGTTAGGAAGTCCTTCAGACACCATTTCTTTCTAGGATAAGGATGATGGTTAGCCAGCTGGAATGATCCTAATGGTGGCATCATGTGGAGTTATTTTAGGAAGAAGCATTCATAGTAAAATACAAATTAAAATACAAATTAAGTTGTAGAATCCACAGAGTATTTGAGTTGAGATGGAATATAATACAAATTATTAATTTATACTCTGCTTTATATTTCAGAAAGTTTCATGATGGCTTAGAGAATTATGTACACTTCCATAAGATTGTAAAAGATAAAGAAATCAGTGAAAAGAGTAAAGGAAGGGCAAAGTGTGGGGTGAAATCAGAGAATAAACTATATATATCCATGCAATAAAACTAGGCATACTTTCTCAGTACATTTTATTTAAGCATTAATTAATTTCAAATTTTATTGTTCATCTTTTGGGGAAAAATATCCTAATAAAAACAGATCTGTTTAAACTCAAGTTTAGAAATAAAAATATGAGGGCCTGGGTAATAAAATAAATAATTATAGGGTAGACATTCAGGATAGATCATAAAGAAGTGGAAACAAAAAATAAGTAAAATATTTATTGAGCATGAATTTGATGCAGGCACTATTTAAGGAATATATGCATGATTCCCTGCATGCCCCTAATTCATCCTTTGTATTTCTGTGCACAACTACATTACAGTGGGGTTAGTGGGGATAATTTTTATCTTCTAAATTATTTATAATATGTTTTTATTAAATATACAAAGCTTATATTCAAATTCATATTATTTTCCATTCTAAATGGAATACTAAATTATGAAATATTAGTTTTAGAAGACATTTGAGTCATAGTCTCACTAACTCCTTTTACATCTGAGGAATCAGTATCCCAAATATGAGAAATGATGTGTGCAAAGACTTCTTGCTTATTAGTGCCAAGCTTACCAAACCTGAAATGTCAGTCTTAGCTTCAAGGTAAGTATAAACTGACTCCATTTGGATTCCTCTGGGTTTGGTGAAAGGAGTAATGTGACAATTTTTGTCCAACATTATTTGTTACTTGAATTCAAACATAAATGAAATATACTATTTCATCAGCATATCATTTTCAAATACTCATTCTGAGCATAATGTGAAGAAGCAGGGACACAAGTTCAGGAATATGAAGGTGAAATGAGATAGAAAAGAGCAAGAATAAAGGATCTTTCAACAAAACTTGGGAGAGATAAAGAACTAGGGATATAGAAATTTAAGCCTAATTTCCCACTTAAGTCAGATAAGAGATCACTGGAATGCATGAAAGTCAATTTGTCATATGTACTTTGACATGATTTATCATGATCAAGATGAAGGCTTTCGTACGTCAAGGAAAATGCTAGTACAACTATGAATGGTAGATTAGAGAGAGTTCACTTAGCATTTTTCCAAATAAGAAGTCCACATTACTCAGAGACCACAGTTAACAAGCATCAAACATTAGATATTTTGATACAAAAACAGTCCCCATATTCCAAAGCCTCTTATTAAGCATCCACAGTTACCTGCAACAAAGTAAACATAAAACACATTTACAAGCAACTTATTGAAGCTATGATATAGGTCCTATAATATTTCTCTCAAGGAGAGTATGTTGATATACTACACAGTATCCACCAGTACCATTATAAGATATGGAAATGTAATTGATATATGTTATGGACTATGTTTATTGTTTCATGTTTTGTGAAGGCAAGAAATTTGTTTTCAGGATTTCATAGGTGCTCTAGAAACCTGTGTTCTCCTCTTTCCCACCACACTCCACCTCTTCCCCCATAGTAAAGCTGAGCACCAAAAAGGGTTCTCACCGTGCACAATGAGCAACATAAAATGGAATTCAAAATGAATCCCCATTTCTGGATGGAATGTTAAATATAGTGATTATTGCCTTTCTTTCAACCCTCCCATTTCTGGTTGTGTTCTTCATTTACAATATGTATCTCTTGAATTCTTCTTATGCCCTCTGAATAAATGGATATGCGATCAGAATGAGCAAATGAATATCTTCCTCTCCCGTCAAATAATAATTGATGATCATAATTGGGTAAATTCGGTCTCTATTAAGAAAAAGTCAGTATCCAATGCTAACACCTTCAGCCAAATTTTGTTATTTTTTGTACATAGTTCTATATTTGTGCTAGAACTACCTACTAGAAAACCAACCCAAAATCAGAGGGGACTCTCCTAAATGAGTGCTAGGTTACAGGGCATAGACTCTGAAACATTTCAGAATAGGCCTAAAGAGCATTGGGAAAATGGTAATAAAAGTAACAAGAGAAATCACTCCTGTTCCAAGCATATCACTATTTTATTATGATAGTTACTAATGTGTTCTGCCTTCTTCAGATTTTGCTGATTCTCAGATTTTCAGCCTCAAAAGAGCAAGGAGAATCAATAAATCAATCAGTTAAATTCAAACTCTGAAATCAGTGAGTTCACATTCTTAAATCGTGTTTCAGCTTTGTGAAGGAGAGAGTGGCACAGCCCGTGTGCCTGAGGCTATCAAAAAGTAATAAATTGGCTTTTTTCTTTATTTGTTCTGAGAATTTCCACCTTTATTGTGGCTGTAGAAACCTTAACTGACTATATAGCCATTAAATATAAGTTTCTCGGTAGACTTATTATATTTCAAATCTGGATGGAGTTGAGAAATCATCTTGTAACAATTCATCTTCGTTTTGCAGAAGACAGGGTTACACATTTGAATTTCTATTTTCATTTCTATGAGTATAAAATTAAAGAAGATGGACACTTTAACTGAGTGATATCTTAATTCAAATGACACTTCTTTAGCTTCAAAAGTAGTATTAAATATCCATTAATTCATCTTTTGAACCATTATATCTATTGAGCATAAAGGAGTACTTCAAATGAAGCAGACACTAAAGTAAATAAACAAGTAAGTGATGCTTATCTCTCTCTTCTTATAATAGGAAACAGAATCAACGTACAAAAAAGACATTTTTTTCCAATGGGTTCTATAAATCACCAGTAAATAAGCTTTCTAGTTTTCAGTTATTTTCATATAATAAAAGCAAAAACAGTTCTGTCCACATTTACTCTGGGTGAATGATTTGTTGTCTAAATTCCAAAATTCCCTTTTCATTTTATTTCTCTTTACCTTAATGTTAGTGTGTATAATCAAAGATAATGCAAGAGAGTCTCAGGAGAATGTATTTTCTGTGGTTAACAGAGATTTTAGTAGTCATAGGACAAATAGTTGAATTTTTGTTTCAGTCTGGGAGAAAATATTGACATGTGTCACAAAAATATGTTCCTCTTAAGGGTTTAAAGTGTAGCAATTGATGCATGCCTAATACATTTATGTTGTAAGTGTTAGCAATGCTTTCAAAATGAATAAGATTTTCATCTACAAGAAACATCTCTCAGTTTTATAATCTAACCAAAATTTAAATATAATATATTTTATGTAGATTTTTCATCAGGTTATTAAGCTAATTACTCAAAATAATTTTAAAAGACTTCATTTTTAAGTAATCTCTACACTCAATGCAGGGCTTGAGCCCACAACCCGAATATCAAAAGTCGCACACTCGGCCAACAGAGCCTGCCAAGCACCCCTGTAAGTCCCCACATCTTAAATGTGGGCTCCACAGTGACTTACTTCCAAAGTTGCAGTATGGAAAGTGGGAAAAGTTAACGTCACAGTAAAGAAACCTGACAAACATTACTTTGTGTTCTAGATTTATACCAATGTTCTTCCTTTTTATTTCCATTGTTGACAAAGACACATTCGCTTCCTAAGCGTTATGACAAGTAAATTATGCTATTTGCAGTAAAGGCACAAATCTAATTTTCCACACAATTGTCATCACTTTAAAAAATTTTGTTGAACTAATATGTATATATTTACAGATAAATAATATATTTATATACATATAAATATATGTAATATACATATAAGTATATGTAATATATTTATATGCATATAAGTATATGTAATATATTTATATGCATATAAATATATGTAATATATTTATATGCATTTATATGCATATAAATATATTACATATATTTATAGAGCAGAGTATATAAGTCCATAAACTTAATGCTTTTCTGAAACTGAGTGTACTCATGTGATGCACAGATATACCAAACAGGACTACATTGCCAGTCATCAGAACTCCCTCTAACGTCCCCTTGAAGTCACTCCCCACTCCCCAAAAGGCAACCATTAACTTTATTTTAACAACATGTGTTAGTTTTACCTGTCTTATAATTTGTGTGATGGATTGCACAATGGACAGTCGTTCGTTTCTGGCTCCTTCCACTCAGCAATCACGTTTGTGTGATTTGTCCATACGTTAAGTACGGTGAAGCTTGTTCATTCTCAGTATGCGCAGTACAGCATTCCATTGTGCACCCATTCCTGCTTTGACAAGTATTTGGGTAGTTTCCAGTTAGGGACTAATACAAATATTCGAGTGATGAAGAGTCTGCTACATGACTTTGGATGAATATCCATACACACTTCTGTTGGGTTTCTTAGATTATGCATATGGCCTTCTTTAACAGTTACTAGTGCCGGCTTTTGACAAATAGAAATTGCCTTAAAAGTCATCAAACACTTATGTTAAAAAGTAAAACACAGATAAACCCTATTCCAAAAGCAAGCAAGCCAGAAAGTTTGGTGAGCCTCAGAATTCTGAACTCTCAAGTATCAAGTATGGAACATACCTGTGGAGAAAAAGTATCTCAATAGGTTGAATAAAATACTTTTCGGTTTTTTGTATCGAATAAGTCTCAATGGAGGCTACTCTTCAAATGACTGGTTTTCAAGAAAGGCATTTTTAATAGTGTAGGTGATGTATTCTAAATTTTGACTTTGTGAATAATGGGAAGAATGGGTTACTGGGCATGCACAGCTTTTGGAAGGCCCTTTCACAGTATAACATGTCAGGATAACAGATGGCATACTCCTTAAAGAAAAGTAATTTAAATAAGTCAGGTAAAAATCTACCTTTCTTGAAAGAAAAGATATTTTGTATAAGAAGTTCATCTTGTTTATTGCTTACCTAGACAGGTAATGTATTCAGGTTTTCCAGTCTATCCCTTTGTGATAGAACAGGCCTCAAACACTCATCATAAATGCTACCACTTCTCAAATCCTCCTGTACTTATTGTGTTCTTACCTTATTTACCACTTAATTAATGAATTCTGTGTTTATAACTAACAAAATTTGCTTTCTTTTTCTTTAGTATACCAAGTGTGGCAAACTTTTTGTTGTAAGCAATGATAAAAACCTTGACCTGTGGGTGTGCTTCTCAGTTTGAACTGTAGACTCATAAATTTAAAACGTGCTGGTCTTTAAATATTGTGTTTCATTTTATAAAGTTTTACATTGTCCAGTTATCAGTCACAGATACTGAGACATGTGATACTTCTCCTTACAATAATGGGACCTAGGAAAAGCAATGCAACACTCACTTGCATCATATTAACGACCTTTTCTTGTGCTAGAGTGTTCTTTTTTTTTTAAATTTTTTAGGGATTTTATCAATTCATTTGAGAGAGAGAGAGCACAAGCAGGGAAGTGGCAGAGGGAAAGGGAGAAGCAGACTCTCCACTGAGCAGGGAGCCCGATATGGGACTTGATCCCAGGACCCTGGGATCATGACCTGAGCCGAAGGCAGACATTTAACCATCTGAGCCACACGGGCGTCCCAGGGTCAGAGTTTATTGACCTTCAAAACACTGAATATACCTTTATCATCAGAGACATTATATAAGAGTATCTCTACTGATGACTTACATATATGGAAAGTCACCAACATTAGAGTTTGTATTTCTGTGTGTTTGTTGCGTGTGTATAGGTGTGTGTATAAACCTGTGTTCTTACACTAAATCTAGTATAGATATATTATACATGTGCACATAATGGCTCCATGAATGTGGATGTTATTACTTGGGCATTAACTCAAGAAATATTTCTAGTTTTCTATTATGTCCAATACTCTGTGCTAAATACTTGAGGTTTATAAGTCTGAGGACAGCAAATAACATATAGCCTAGAAAGGAATGTAATACATGTACACAGTGAATGTAAGTTATGAAATAAATGTGAGGTCCTTAAGTATATGTTAAGGGTATAAAAAAAGTGGGGTAAAGATATTCAATAAATGGTGTTGGAAACAGTATTCAGGAAGAAAAAATGTATTTATAAGATAAATTTTATTTTATTTTCAAGTTTTTATTTACATTCTAATAAGATAGCACGTACCGCAATTATTAGTTTCAGGAGGAGAATTTAGTGATTCATAATTTACGTAGAACACCCAGTGCTCATCACAAGGGTCCTTCTTTTTTTTTTTTTAATTTTTAAACTTTTTTTTTTTTTTTAATTTATCTGATAGAGATCACAAGTAGACAGAGAGGCAGGCAGAGAGAGAGGGGAAGGGAAGCAGGCTCCCTGCTGAGCAGAGAGCCAGATGAGAGGCTCGATCCCAGGACCCTGGGATCATGACCTGAGCCAAAGGTAGAGGCTTTAACCTACTGAGCCACCCAGGTGCCCACAAGTGTCCTTCTTAATACCTACCACCCATTTAACCCATCCCTATGCCCAGTTTCCCTCTATCCTCAGTTTGCTCTCTATAGTTAATAGTCTCTTATGGTTTGCATCACTTTTTTTCCTTCCTTACCCTATGTTCATCTGTTTTGTTTCTTAAATTCCACATATGAGTGAAATCGTATGGTATTGATACAGAGTATTCTCTAACATTTCATTTAGCATAATATGCTTTAGCTCCATCCATGTCATTGCAAATGGCAAGATTTGATTCTTCTATGTCTGATAATATTCCAATTCATATATATATACCACCTCTTCTTTATCCATTCATCTGTCAATGGACATCTGGGCTCCTACCATATTTTGGCTATTGTTGTTAATGCTGCTATAAACATCATGATGCATGTATCCCTTCAAATCAGTATTTTTGTATCTTTAACTAGTAGTGCCATTGCTGGATCATAGGGTAGCTCTATCTTTTATTTTTTGAGGAAAGTCTGTACTGTTTGCATCCCCACAAACAGTGTAAGAGGTTCCCCCTTTCTCTGCATCCTCGCCAACATCTATTAACTCCTGTGTTGTTGATTTTAACCATTCTGACAGGTGTTAGGTGATATCTTTCTGTAGTTTTGACTTGTATTTCCCTGATGAGTGATGTTGAGCATATTTTCATGTGCCTGTTAGCCATCTGGATGTCTTCCTTGGAAAAATGTCTATTCATGTCTTCTGCCATTTCTTTTTTTTCTTTTTTTCTCTCTCTCTCTCTTTTTTTTTTTTTTTACTGTGTTACGTTAGTCACCACACAGTACCTCTTTAGTATTTGATGTAGTGTTCTGTGATTCATTGTTTTTGTCTAATACCCAGTACCTTCTGCCCAATTCTGAACTGGGCTTTTTGGTTTTTGGGTGTTAAGTTTGATGTTATTTATTGATATGTCATTTGCAAATATCTTCTCCCATTCATTTGGTTGCCTTTTAGTTTTTTTTTTTTTTTAATTGTTTCCTTTGCTGGGCAGAAGTTTTTTGATCTTGATGAAGTCCCAATAGTTCATTTTTGCTTTTGTTTCCCCCTGCCTTTGGAGACCCGTCTAGTAAGAAGTTGCTATGGCTGAGGTCGGAGGTTGCTCTCTGTGTCCTCCTGTATGATTTTGATGGTTTCCTGTCTCATATTCAGGTCTTTCATCCATTTTGAAATTATTCTTGTGTATGATGTAAAAAAGTGGTCCCATTTCATTGTTTTACATGTTGCTGTCCAGTTTTCCCAGTACCATTTGTTGAAGAGACTGTCTTCTTTCCACCGGATATTCTTTCCTCTTTTGTCAAGGGTTAGTTGACCATATGGTCATAGGCTTGTTTCTGGGTTTCCTGTTCTTTTCCATTGATCTATATTGTCTATTTTTGTGCCAGTACCATACTGTCTCGATCACTACAGCTGTGTCATATAACTTGAAGCCCGGAATTGTGATCCCTCCAGCTTTGGTTTTCTTTTTCAAGATTGCTTTGGCTCTTCAGGGTCTTTCATGGTTCCATACAAATTTTAGGATTGTTTGTTCTAGCTCTGTGAAAAATGCTGGTGGTATTTTTATAGGGATTGTGTTAAATGTGTAGATTTCTTTGGGTAGCATAGACATTTTAACAATATTTGTTTTTCCAATCCATGAACATGGAATGTTTTTTCATTTCTTTGTGTCTTCCTCAATTTCTTTCACGAGTGTTCTATAGCTTTCAGATTACGTAATTTCTACCTCTTTGAATAGGTTTATTCCTAGTATCTTATGGGTTTTGGTGCAATTGTAAATGGGATTGATTCTTTGATTTCTCTTTCTGCTCTTCATTATTGGTGCATAGGAATGCAACAGATTTCTATATGTTGATTTTGTGTCCTGCAACATTACTGAATTCATATATCAATTCCAGCAATTTTTTGGTGGAGTCTTTTGCATTTTAATATTATCTGCAAGTATTGAAAATTTGACTTCTTCCTTGCCAATGTAGATGCCTTTGATTTCTTTTCATTGTACAATTGCTGAAGCTAAGACTTCCAGTACTACGTTAATAAATAGCAATGGTGAGAGTGGACATCCCCGTCTTGGTCCTGGCTATAGAGGAAAAGCCCTGAGATCTTCCCCACTGAGTATAATACTAGCTCTGGGTTTTTCATGTATGGCTTTTATGATGTTGAGGTATGCCTCTCTACTCCTACTTTGTTGAGAGTTTTTATCAAGAATGGATGCTATACATTGCCAAGTACTTTTTCTGTATCTACTGAGAGGATCATATGATTCTTATTCTTTCTTTTATTAATATGGTATATAATGTTGATTGATTTGCAAATATTGAACCACACTTGTGAACCAGGAATAAATCCCATTTGATTGTGGTGACAATAATTATTTTAATATACTGTTGGATTCAATTTGCTGGTATTTTTTTGAGAATTATTGCATCCATGTTCATCAGGCATATTGGTCTGTAATTCTCCTTTTTAGTGACCCTTTTCTGGTTTTGTAATCAAGGTAATGCTGGCTTTGCAGAATGCGCTTGGAAGTTTTCCTTTTATTTCTGTTTTTTGGAACAGTTTGAGAAGAATAGGTATTAACTCTTCTTTAAATGTTTGATAGAACCAAACAAGATAGGAAGTCATCTGGTCCTGAACTTTTGTTTGTTGGGAGACTTTTTTATTCTTGATTACTGATCTGATTTCTTTGCTGATTTTCAGTCTCTTCAACTTTTCTATTTCTTCCTATTTGTAGTTTATATGTTTCTAAGAATTTATCCTTTTTCCCCAAATTGCCCAATTAGTTACATATAATTTTTTCATAATATTCTCTTGTAATTATTTGTATTTCTGTGATATTGGTTTTTATCTCTCCTGTTTCATTTGTGATTTGATTTACTTGCATCCTCTCTCTTTCCTTTTTGATAAATCTTGGTAAGATTTTATCAATTTTATTAATTCTTTCAAAGAACCAGTTCTTAGTTTCATTGATCTGTTCTAATTCTTTGTTTGTTTCAATATCATTTATTTCTGCTCTAATCTTTACTGTTCTCTTCTTCTTTTGACTTTAGGCTTCATTTGTTGTTCTTTTTGTAGATCCTTTAGGTATAAAATTAGGTTTTGGCATTTGAGATTTTTCTTGCTTCTTGAAGTAGGCCTGTCTTGCTTTATACTTTCCTCTTATGATCGCTTTTGCAGCATCCCAAAGGTTTTAGACCATCGTGTTTTCATGTATTTTTTTTCTTCTCTAATTTCCTGTTAACCTACTCATTGTTCAGTAGGGTGTTTTTTAACCTCCATGTACTTGTGTTCTCACTAAATTTTTTCTTGTGGTTGACTTTAAGTTTCATAGCATTGTGGTCAGAAAATATGCATGGTATGAACCCAGTCTTTTTGTATTTGTTGAGGACTGATTTGTGACCCAGTATGTGATCTGTTCTGAAGAATATCCCATGTGCACTTGAAAAGAATATGTATTCTGCTGTATTAGGATGAAATGTTGTGAATATATCTTTTAAGTCCATCTGGTCCACTGTGTCACTCAAAACCATTGTTTCCTTGTTCATTTTCTGCTTAGATGATCTGTCCATGGATGGAAGTAGAGTGTTAAAGTTCCCTACTATTGTATTATTATCCATGAGTTCCTTTATATTTGCTGTTAATTGTTTTACATATTTGGCTGCTTTCAAGTTGGGGGCATAAATATTTACAATTATTAGATCTTCTTGTTAGATAGACCCTTTTATTATGATATAGTGCCTTTCTTCATCTCTTATTACAATCTTGTTTAAAATGTAGTTTGTCCAGAGGTGCCTGGATGGCTCCATCATTTAAGTGTCAGACTCTTGATTTTGGCTGAGGTCATGATCTCAGGGTTCTGCATTGGGCCCAGTGTCCAACTCCGTGTTCAGCAGGGTGTCTACTTGAAAATTCTCTATGTCCCTCTGTCCATCCCCCTACTCTCTCTCTCTCAAATAAACAAATAACAAACAAGTCTTTTTAAACATTTTGAAAAATCTAGCTAGTCTGGTATAGGTACAGCTATTCTGGCTTTCTTGTGATACCCATTATCATGATAAAGTTTTCTCCATCCCCTCACTTTCAATCTGATGGTGTCTTTAGGTCTAAAATGAGTCTCCTGCGATGCAGTTGTGACTAAGGTTACAAATCTTAAAATGGGGAGATTATTTTGGATTATCTAGGCTGGCCTCATATAATTAGTAGGTCTATAAAAGTGGAAGAGAAAGGCAGAAAAATGAATAATTTAAAAAGAGGGATTTTTAAAAATTAAATTTAAAAAGAGGACATAGTTAAAGGAAGAGAGAAATTCAATCTTTGTAACTGGTTTTGAAGGTGGAAAAAGGAAGCATGAGTCAAGGAATGTGGGTAGCCTGTAGAGCTAGGAATAGCCCGCAGCTGACAGTCAGTAAGGAAGCAGTAGACTCAGTCTTAAAACTGAGGTACACTTCTGAATCATAGGGGCTTTGTTCTGCCAACAACTTGGCATAGGGTCCTTGAGACCCTAATTAACATTCACTGAATACTCCATGCAACTATAAAATAATACACATTCTTATGAATCTCAATGGGACATTCACCAAGATAAACTACATTCTGGGTGATAAAATACATACTGAAAAATTAAAAGAATAGAAATCACACAAAGTATGTTCTCAGACCATAATGTAATTAAACTACAAAACAGTAACAGAATGACAGCTGGAAGACCCACAAATATTTGAAAATTAAACGACCCATTTCTTAACCATACTGAAAATATAAAACACTATACATGCTGAATATTTGGCTGTTCCTATTTCTGCTAAGAAAGAAAATGACCTCATGTTGAAGTTCAGCTATACATAAGAACTTCTTGATGGTAAATTTTATAACCATAAACAGTTTATCACCAAGAGAGTTATTAATAGGAATTCTATATTTCTTCTTAATGCAAAGGTATGTTTCTTTTGACTAGAGATTAGAATGTTCTAATAGTATATTATTTGCTATAATCTCTCCGTAGAAACTACTATAGTGAAATCACTACCAAGTACATACTTTTTCAAATTATACTTACTTTTATCAGCCAAAACAGTAATTTAAATCTATTATATTTCAAGAATTAAAATATCTTCTAATATTTTGAATATTAATTATTAGTAGAGTCCCTCGTTTTCATTTCATACACTAAGATTAATTTTGGAGAAGGTAATTTCTGCAAAGGAAAATTACAACAATCTCTTTTAGTTCATAGTGAAATTTAGAGATAATAATTGACCTCTAGGCCTAATCTCAAATTCTTTGAAATTAAGAAGCTTCATTAAAGGTAGAAAATTATGATAAATTATGATAAGTTATGATAAAATACTTTTTATTTAAAAACTTTCCTTGAAAAGTTAACACACAAAAACTTATTGCATAGTTTTAACAAACAGTATGGGTATAGGATAGGATACAAAAACAAAAGGTTTATAGAATTATATATATTCTAATAAAACACAAGCAGATATATACTATTTTTTATTTTACTAAGGTTTGTTTAGGCTACAGATACCTCCTTCTCAATTTCAAGTGGATGTTTAATCTTACTAACTTCCAAATTCAAAATATTTTAATAATTATATCACTTTGTGATTATTACATATTATACTTGTATCAAAAATCAATATAATATACCAGCAATAAGAAGGAAAATTTATCAATGAGGATTAGCTTTGTTTTTTTCTAAGAATGTCTAAAACTGTAATTAATCGAAACTGAATACTACGAGCTGTACATTTTCAGCAGCTCTTTGGTAGACAAGATAGTTATGTTTGTGGCAAAGCATTCCAACATGTAGGGATATATTTAGAGGTAGCATAACTATGGGGATCAATACTTCGCTGAATATGGAATGACTTAGAGGAAAAATTTTGTTAGGTAATTATTTTTATCAGATCATCATAACATAGGAAATAATTTATTCTTTTTGATATTATTAATATTTCTAACCTATAAAATCTTCTTTATGTGACTCCCAGGGAACATATTCTTTAAAAAAAAAAGAAAGGTTTATTAATTTTTGAGAGAGAAAAAGTGCACATGCCATTGGGGTTGGGAGGGTGAGGGGGAGAGGCAGAGAGAAAGAATCTCAAGCCATTGTCCCACTGAGCACAGAGCCCATTTGGGGGCTAGATCTTATCACCCTGAGATCATGACCTGAGCCAAAATCTAGAGTCTGATTCTTAACACATTGAAACACCCAGGTGCTCCAGGGAACATATTCTAACAATGGAAATTATTGAAAAACCCTGAAGTTAAACACATCTCTTAGAGATATTAAATAAGTCTTGGTATGTTGCCATTTTCAATTAAAAAAAATAGAACCATTTATTTTCTCTTGAGTGCTGTTACATATAATTGAAAATGAAAGTTTTATCAGATCATCATAGACAAAATTTTAGGTACATTTATGGCAATTGGAGAATTATTTGATGAACAGTGGACCAACACCTTGCTATCAGAAGATGAATTCAAGAAATAGTAGTATCTCATTAGCAAGTCCATTATAACCTCCCTACAGAGCACACTGGGCTTTTTTAAAAAAGGAAACTAAAACAACTAAAAGTGCATTTTAACAATGAGTAATGAAGGGGCTAATTTATAGTAACAGAAACTAAATAAATTGCTCATCCTTTCTCTTCTACCACGAAATTTGAAAGTCATTATTAAGCATATTAAGTAATCATTTATTAACCTGTATACACTGGCATTGGTAATATTATATTCAGTTTTCTAAAGTAAACCCCTTTTCAAGGGAAATAGTTATAAACCATGCTTTTATATCAAATTCACTATTAAAAAGCATAAAACTAAATATTTTCCCCTAATAATTTTAGATAAAAATAAGAGCAATCTAATAACTTCTGAATTATAAATTTTAGAACCAGAGACAAATTGTACTTATTAGAATTTAATAATAACTGTGATTACCATAATGAACTCTCAGTTCACAGGAACTAATTAATGTTTTAACTTTTCTATGTGGAATGAGTGCAAACTCCAAAGGAAGGACTTGGATTTAAGCCAGTTTTTGCACACACTGCCTATATATCCTTGCGCAAATCATTTAACCTTGTGAGATTCGACAAAGTTTTCATTATTTCTTTAAAAAACTAACACCTTGAAGACGCAGCATGAAAGTCAGAGAAACCTTTTTGAGTTGGAAAGGCTGAAACTTGTTTTGATGCACAAGGCAATCTGTTTATAATGCTAGCCTGTTCAATACACTCAAGGTCAGCAGAAAGGCCACAATTCTAGCAGCATTATGATTTCTATTTTGAATTGCCTTTGTAATCACAGTCTTGCTTTATTGGTCCCTATGACAGAAAGCCCCATTCCCTTTCAAAAAATGTTCATCTTTTGTCCCTATGTGATAAAATGTGTCCAGGTTAGAGGTTACTGAGCATTTTTCCTACTTTAATGCAGAAAACAGCACCATGCTGACATTGTAAGAACTCCTCTAGTGTGTGGTATTGGCAATGCCTGAAGGTATTCCTGAAGAACCTCAATGAAAGCCAAATGGCTCACTGAAAGGGAGGGGAAGCCAGCAGACAAAGCAATATACTGCAGGGACGTGGCTGACTCCTTTGTCAGACCCCAGAGGTGCTCAGAAATATTGGGAAGTAATCAAAGGTATTTCCGGGGGGTTCGAGTCCTGCCTAAACTGATAAAAGTACTAAAGTCACTGGAATTTAAGTGGGATTGTTCGGAGTACCCCCAAATAAGCATCAAGTTTCCTTAAGAGTACATGTAACTAAAAAGTTGAAGGAGGATCCTTTTCTACTTATATAGTGCCTGTTACTAGATTGGATATTCAGATGGAGGGAAGAATATAGAATGGGAGTCCTACAAATAAATGGAATTATTCATGTAACCCTTTTCTGGGAATCAATTGCTTATTCAAAGCAATTCCTGTATGAAAATTTACCTACGAATCTCTATTGAAGAAGACACCACTTTATGCTGTGAAATATGTCATCAGTAATCGGTGTAAAAAGCTGTCCATGGTCTAGATATATAATGTGTTTAACTTTCTGGTCTTTGAGTCAAGACACTTTTCTTCTTGCCCATTCACTTTTTGGGTACATGAATAATTGGTCTTTGAGGCTTAAAATTAGTATGACTGGGAAATGGTTTATGAAAAAGTGACAGAATTACATTGCACTATTTAAAAATCCACTCTGAAATTTTAATATCTATTTTTTATGTGGCAAAAATTAATTTCTTTTAACAGAATTTCTCAACCTATAAATACCCTAGATAATTGATGTATGAGACTGATTTATACCTTAATGGAATATGTTTGAGATCAGATTGCCTAATCTGGTCTTCTGTGGCCATGTATGTTTCTCCCTAAATGTATAAGCTCTTTAAAGTAAGAGTCTATGTGTTATTTATCTTTGTCTCCCTGGTATCAGACAAATTTCCTGACACATATTTATTTCTTGAAGAATTACACATAAGAAATAGGAATCTTATTTAGGGGAGGAAATGGGCTATAAATGGATGTCATCTGCCCTGTGGAAAAAGTTAAGGACAAAACTACTATCTATATAGGCATTGGATGCCCATCAAGGCTGAGAAAAGAGACCCGGAAATACCAAGTGGTGAAGGAAAGACAAAATTTAAGGATATATTTTGCTCATTGGTAATTTTTCTGGTAATTTTGATAGCAGCAGACCCTCTGTGCTGTTGAAATCAATTTCTTATTATAACCAAGGTAGCACATGACAGAAGTATTCAGTTTTTTTTTTTTAATTTTTTATAAACATATAATATATTTTTATCCCCAGGGGTACAGGTCTGTGAATCGCCAGGTTTACACACTTCACAGCACTCACCATAGCACATACCCTCCCCAATGTCCATAACCCCACCCCCCTTTCCCAAACCCCCTTCCCCCAGCAACCCTCAGTTTGTTTTGTGAAATTAAGAGTCACTTATGGTTTGTCTCCCTCCTAATCCCATCTTGTTTCATTTACCATTCTCCTACCCCCTTAACCCCCCATGTTGCATCTCCTCTCCCTCATATCAGGGAGATCATATGATAGTTGTCTTTCTCCGATTGACTTATTTCGCTAAGCATGATACCCTCTAGTTCCATCCATGTTGTCGCAAATGGCAAGATTTCATTTCTTTTGATGGCTGCATAGTATTCCATTGTGTATATATACCACTTCTTCTTTATCCATTCGTCTGTTGATGGACATCTAGGTTCTTTCCATAGTTTGGCTATTGTAGACACTGCTGCTATAAACATTCGGGTGCACGTGCCCCTTCGGATCACTACGTTTGTATCTTTGGGGTAAATACCCAGCAGTGCAATTGCAGGGTCATAGGGTAGTTCTATTTTCAACATTTTGAGGAACCTCCATGCTGTTTTCCAGAGTGGTTGCACCAGCTTGCATTCCCACCAACAGTGTAGGAGGGTTCCCCTTTCTCCGCATCCTCGCCAGCATCTGTCATTTCCTGACTTGTTAATTTTAGCCATTCTGACTGGTGTGAGGTGATATCTCATTGTGGCTTTGATTTGTATTTCCCTGATGCTGAGTGATGTGGAGCACTTTTTCATGTGTCTGTTGGCCATCTGGATGTCTTCTTTGCAGAAGTGTCTGTTCATGTCTTCTGTCCATTTCTTGATTGGATTATTTGTTCTTTGGGTGTTGAGTTTGCTAAGTTCTTTATAGATTTTGGACACTAGCCCTTTATCTGATATGTCATTTGCAAATATCTTCTCCCATTCTGTCAGTTGTCTTTTGGTTTTGTTAACTGTTTCCTTTGCTGTGCAAAAGCTTTTGATCTTGATAAAATCCCAATAGTTCATTCTTGCCCTTGCTTCCCTTGCCTTTGGCGATGTTCCTAGGAAGATGTTGCTGCGGCTGAGGTCGAAGCCTGTGTTCTCCTCAAGGATTTGGATGGATTCCTTTCTCACATTGAGATCCTTCATCCATTTGGAGTCTATTTTTGTGTGTGGTGTAAGGAAATGATCCAATTTTCATTTTTCTGCATGTGGCTGTCCAATTTTCCCAACACCATTTATTGAAGAGGCTGTCTTTTTTCCATTGGACATTCTTTCCTGCTTTGTCAAAGATTAGTTGACCAAGTATTCAGTTTTCTAAGAATAATTCTCAGCAAGGTGGCCTTGTAGAAAGAAGAGTGTCCTCTTGCAAAACTCCATGGAAACCAGCTAGTTAAATGTTGAGGTAATCAATATTGGTAAAATGCTGAAACAGGGGATCATCCCTGGAAACCTCTGGTCTATCCTGCAATCACAAATTTTGGACCTTAATCTCTGATGATGCCAGGGTAAGGACCATGGCTTCCTCCCCCAATGATGCAGCCTAGAGACCTTTAGCAAAACAAAACAAAACCACTATAGTTCCTCTCCTGAAGTCTTCTGCATGGACCCTTTAAATCTCTGGGCACTGCCCCCAAATATGAAGAGTAAGGAGGTAACCATACAGCAGTTACTGCTTTTTTTCCCATAAATTTCCCTAGAAAACATTGTAAATACTATTTGAGCTTAGTGTGTGTTTTGATTGTCTTCTGCTCTCATTTGTTTGACAAAGATGAAGCACAATACTGTGAGAATTGATATATATGGGCGTTTAATTTTTTAAAGATATTTGCATTTATTTATTTACTTATTTATTTATGAGAGAGTGGGCAAGGAGAGGGAGGAATAGAGGGAGATGGACAAACAGTCTCCTGCTGAATCAGCATGAAGCTGCATGTGGGGCTCAATTCCATGGCCCTGAGATTATGACCTGAGCCAAAATCAAGAGTCAGGTGCTCAATTGACTGAGCCACCCAGGCTCCTTTGAAATTTATGTTTTAACTAAATAGTGTGCCAACTGGATCATTTTAAGTTAAACCTATTTAATAAGTTTTAGGCAATTAATGGTATATCACTTGAAAAGTCTCCTTAAAAATACTTTTTAAAATTAAAATTATCAGTACCCCTAAAAAAAAATCAAGTAAAAGTCAACTTACATTCCAAATCAACAAATAAGCACATGCTATGGGTAAGTTTTCTCTTTTCTTTTTTTCTGCCTTAACAATAACTCCATTAATCAAATAATATAATAAGAGCTTGACTGTGGGACTCAATCCCACAGCCCCAAGATCATTACCCAGACATCACAACCCTGACAAGGTGATGACCCTAGCCAAAAGCCATGAGCTCAACCAACTGAACCACTGAGGCACTCCAAACATAGGCATGTTAAGTTAATAAACATTACCAGATTACTTTCTTCTGAAAGCAGGTGTAAGGGTGTTGCCTAAGAATCTAAGATGCTACACAAACAGATCACTACAATCACTGGGATTTAAGTAAAAAAGTAAATAAGACTTGTGTAGACTCCAAAAAAAAAAAAAAAAGGAGTTAGTGTTCTTAAAAGTATTATGTAACTAGAAAGATGACTGGGAGCCTTTACCACTCACATGACTGCTACTGGCAGACTGGGTACTTGGAAGAGGAAGAATGGAGAATGGAAATTATAAAGATAAAGATGAATATTCATATATGCCTTTCCTGGTTTCAAGCAAGTATAAGTTTAGGTGGGCAATATCTGTGTGAGAGTGCAGATATTACCACACCCTTGCCAGCACTGAATATTATCAAATATCCAATGAGCAACAACAAAAATGGTGTCCTAATGTTTTCAACTTCATTTTTTTGATGATTAGTGTTTTGAGCCTCTGTATTTAGTTTTTATGATATTTGTAGTTTCTCTTTCTAACATGCTTATTCATATGCTTTGCCATGTTTTATTCCAATGCTTACCTTTTTCTTTTTTTTTTTAATTAATTTTATTTTTTATAAACATATAATATATTTTTATCCCCAGGGGTACAGGTCTGTGAATCACCAGGTTTACACACTTCACAGCACTCACCATAGCACATACCCTCCCCAGTGTCCATAATCCCACCCCCCTCCAAACCCCCTTCCCCCCTCCAACCCTCAGTTTGTTTTGTGAAATTAAGAGTCACTTATGGTTTGTCTCCCTCCTAATCCCATCTTGTTTCATTTACCATTCTCCTACCCCCTTAACCCCCCCATGTTGCATCTCCTCTCCCTCATATCAGGGAGATCATATGATAGTTGTCTTTCTCCGATTGACTTATTTCGCTAAGCATGATACCCTCTAGTTCCATCCACGTCGTCGCAAATGGCAAGATTTCATTTCTTTTGATGGCTGCATAGTATTTCATTGTGTATATATACCACATCTTCTTTATCCATTCGTCTGTTGATGGACATCTAGGTTCTTTCCATAGTTTGGCTATTGTAGACATTGCTGCTATAAACATTCGGGTGCACGAACCCTTTGGATCACTACGTTTGTATCTTTAGGGTAAATACCCAGCAGTGCAATTGCTGGGTCATAGGGTAGTTCTATTTTCAACATTTTGAGGAACCTCCATGCTGTTTTCCAGAGTGGTTGCACCAGCTTGCATTCCCACCAACAGTGTAGGAGGGTTCCCCTTTCTCTGCATCCTCGCCAGCATCTGTCATTTCCTGACTTGTTAATTTTAGCCATTCTGACTGGTGTGAGGTGATATCTCATTGTGGTTTTGATTTGTATTTGATTTGATCACCTGATGCCGAGTGATGTGGAGCACTTTTTCATGTGTCTGTTGGCCATCTGGATGTCTTCTTTGCAGAAATGTCTGTTTATGTCCTCTGTCCATTTCTTGATTGGATTATTTGTTCTTTGGGTGTTGAGTTTGCTAAGTTCTTTATAGATTTTGGACACTAGCCCTTTATCTGATATGTCATTTGCAAATATCTTCTCCCATTCTGTCAGTTGTCTTTTGGTTTTGTTAACTGTTTCCTTTGCTGTGCAAAAGCTTTTGATCTTGATAAAATCCCAATAGTTCATTTTTGCCCTTGATTCCCTTGCTTTTGGCGATGTTGCTAGGAAGATGTTGCTGTGGCTGAGGTCGAAGAGGTTGTTGCCTGTGTTCTCCTCAAGGATTTTGATGGATTCCTTTCTCACATTGAGATCCTTCATCCATTTGGAGTCTATTTTTGTGTGTGGTGTAAGGAAATGATCCAATTTTCATTTTTCTGCATGTGGCTGTCCAATTTTCCCAACACCATTTATTGAAGAGGCTGTCTTTTTTCCATTGGACATTCTTTCCTGCTTTGTCAAAGATGAGTTGACCATAGAGTTGAGGGTCTATTTCTGGGCTCTCTATTCTGTTCCATTGATCTATGTGTCTGTTTTTGTGCCAGTACCATGCTGTCTTGATGATGACAGCTTTGTAATAGAGCTTGAAGTCCGGAATTGTGATGCCACCGACTTTGGCTTTCTTTTTCAATATTCCTTTGGCTATTCGAGGTCTTTTCTGGTTCCATATAAATTTTAGGATTATTTGTTCCATTTCTTTGAAAAAAATGGATGGTACTTTGATAGGAATTGCATTAAATGTGTAGACTGCTTTAGGTAGCATAGACATTTTCACAATATTTATTCTTCCAATCCAGGAGCATGGAACATTTTTCCATTTCTTTGTGTCTTCCTCAAATTCTTTCATGAGTACTTTATAGTTTTCTGTGTATAGATTCTGAGTCTCTTTGGTTAGGTTTATTCCTAGGTATCTTATAGTTTTGGGTGCAATTGTAAATGGGATGGACTCCTTAATTTCTCTTTCTTCTGTCTTGTTGTTGGTGTAGAGAAATGCAACTCATTTCTGTGCATTGATTTTATATCCTGACACTTTACTGAATTCCTGTACAAGTTCTAGCAGTTTTGGAGTGGAGTCTTTTGGGTTTTCCACATATAGTATCATATCATCTGCGAAGAGTGATAGTTTGACTTCTTCTTTGCCAATTTGGATGCCTTTAATTTCCTTTTGTTGTCTGACTGCTGAGGCTAGGACTTCTAGTACTATGTTGAATAGCAGTGGTGATAACGGACATCCCTGCCGTGTTCCTGACCTTAGCGGAAAAGCTTTCAGTTTTTCTCCATTGGGAATGATATTTGCAGTAGGTTTTTCATAGATGGCTTTGATGATATTGAGGTATGTGCCCTCTATCCCTACACTTTGAAGAGTTTTGATCAGGAAGGGATGCTGTACTTTGTCAAATGCTTTTTCAGCATCTATGGAAAGTATCATATGGTTCGTGTTCTTTCTTTTATTAATGTGTTGTATCACATTGATTGATTTGTGGATGTTGAACCAGCCTTGCAGCCCTGGAATAAATCCCACTTGGTTGTGGTGAATAATCCTTTTAATGTACTGTTGAATCCTATTGGCTTGTATTTTGGCGAGAATTTTTGCATCTGTGTTCATCAAGGATATTGGTCTGTAGTTCTCTTTTTTGATGGGATCCTTGTCTGGTTTTGGGATCAAGGTGATGCTGGCCTCTTAAAATGAGTTTGGAAGTTTTCCTTCCATTTCTATTTTTTGGAACAGTTTCAGGAGAATAGGAATTAGTTCTTCTTTAAATGTTTGGTAGAATTCCCCCGGGAAGCCATCTGGCCCTGGGCTTTTGTTTGTTTGGAGATTTTTGATGACTGTTTCAATCTCCTTACTGCTTATGGGTCTGTTGAGGCTTTCTATTTCTTCCTGGTTCAGTTGTGGTAGTTAATATGTCTCTAGGAATGCATCCATTTCTTCCAGATTGTCAAATTTGTTGGCGTAGAGTTGCTCATAGTATGTTCTAATAATTGTCTGTATTTCTTTGGTGTTCGTTGTGATCTCTCCTCTTTCATTCATGATTTTACTTATTTGGGTCCTCTCTCTTTTCTTTTTGATAAGTCTGGCCAGGGGTTTATCAATCTTATTAATTCTTTCAAAGAACCAGCTCCTAGTTTCGTTGATTTGTTCTATTGTTTTTTTGGTTTCTATTTCATTGATCTGCTCTGATCTTTATGATTTCTCTTCTCCTGCTGGGTTTAGGGTTTCTTTCTTGTTCTTTCTCCAGCTCCTTTAGGTGTAGGGTTAGGTTGTGTACCTGAGTCCTTTCTTGTTTCTTGAGAAAGACTTGTACCCCTATATATTTTCCTCTCAGGACTGCCTTTGTTGTGTCCCACAGATTTTGAACTGTTGTGTTTTCATTATCATTTGTTTCCATGAATTTTTTCAATTCTTCTTTAATTTCCTGGTTGACCCATTCATTCTTTAGAAGCATGCTGTTTAGTCTCCATGTATTTGGGTTCTTTCCAAATTTCCTCTTGTGATTGAGTTCTAGCTTCAGAGCATTGTGGTCTGAAAATATGCAGGGAATGATTCCAATCTTTTGATAACGGTTGAGACCTGATTTAGGACCAAGAATGTGATCTATTCTGGAGAATGTTCCATGTGCACTAGAGAAAAATGTGTATTCTGTTGCTTTGGGATGAAAAGTTCTGAATATATCTGTGATGTCCATCTGGTCCAGTGTGTCATTTAAGGCCTTTATTTCCTTGTTGATCTTTTGCTTGGATGATCTGTCCATTTCATTGAGGGGAGTGTTAAAGTCCCCTACTATTATTGTATTATTGTCTATATGTTTCTTTGATTTTGTTATTAATTGGTTTATATAGTTGGCTGCTCCCACGTTAGGGGCATAGATATTTAAAATTGTTAGATCTTCTTGTTGGATAGTTCCTTTGAGTATGATATAGTGTCCTTCCTCATCTCTTATTATAGTCTTTGGCTTAAAATCTAATTGATCTGATATAAGGATTGCCATTCCTGCTTTCTTCTGATGTCCATTAGCATGGTAAATTCTTTTCCACCCCCTCACTTTAAATCTGGAGGTGTCTTCGGGTTTAAAATGAGTTTCTTGTAGGCAACATATAGATGGGTTTTGTTTTTTTATTCATTCTGATACCCTGTGTCTTTTGATTGTGGCATTTAGCCCATTAACATTCAGGGTAACTATTGAGAGATATGAATTTAGTGCCATTGTATTGCCTGTAAGGGGACTGTTACTGTATATTGTCTCTGTTTCTTTCTGATCTACTACTTTTAGGGTCTCTCTTTGCTTAGAGGACCCCTTTCAGTATTTCCTGTAGAGCTGGTTTGGTATTTGCAATTCTTTCAGTTTTTGTTTGTCCTGGAAGCTTTTAATCTCTCCTTCTATTTTCAATGATAGCCTAGCTGGATATAGTATTCTTGGCTGCATGTTTTTCTCATTTAGTACTCTGAATATATCATGCCAGCTCTTTCTGGCCTGCCAGGTCTCTGTGGATAAGTCTGCTGACAATCTAATATTTTTACCATTGTATGTTATAGACTTCTTTTCCCGGGCTGCTTTCAGGATTTTCTCTTTGTCACTAAGACTTGTCAATTTTACTATTAGGTGACGGGGTGTGGACCTATTCTTATTGATCTTGAGGGGGGTTCTCTGAACCACCTGGATTTTGATGCTTGTTCCCTTTGCCATATTGGGGAAATTCACTCCAATAATTCTCTCCAATATACCTTCTGCTCCCCTCTCTGTTTCCTCTTCTTCTGGAATCCCAATTATTCTAATGTTGTTTCGTCTTATGGTGTCACTTATCTCTCGAATTCTCCCCTCGTGATCCAGTAGCTGTTTGTCCCTCTTTTGCTCAGCTTCTTTATTCTCACCATTTGGTCTTCTATATTGCTAATTCTTTCTTCTGCCTCATTTATCCTAGCAGTCAGAGCCTCCATTTTTGTTTGCACCTCATTAATAGCTTTTTTTATTTCAACTTGGTTAGATTTTAGTTCTTTTATTTCTCCAGAAAGGGTTTTTATATCTCCCGAGAGGGTTTCTCTAATATTTTCCATGCCTTTTTCAAGCCTGGCTAGAACCTTGAGAATCGTCATTCTGAACTCTATATCTGACATATTACCAATGTCTGTATTGATTAGGTTCCTAGTCTTTCGTATTGCCTCTTGTTCTTTTTTTTGTGGTTAATTTTTCCGCCTTGTCATTTTGTCCAGATAAGGGTATATGAAGGAGCAAGTAAAATACTAAAATGGTGGCAACTATCCCAGGAAAATATGCTTTAGCCAAATTAGAAGAGATCCCAAATCGTGAGGGGGGAGAAAGGGGATAAAAAGAGGTTCAGAAAGAAAGAAAAAAAATTAAAAAAAGAAAACCAATAAAGAAAAAGTATAATAAGGAAAAAAATATATATTAGCTAAACTAGTTAAAAAATGTTAAAAAAGAAAAGGGTGAAAGTTAAAAAAATTTAGCCGAAGAAGAAAAAAAATTGAAAAAGAAAAAAAAAATTAAATTAACTGCAAGGCTAAAGAATTATGGGGAGAAAAGCCATGCTTTCTCCTCCTCTGGAATTCTGCCGCTCTCCTTGTTATTGAAACTACACTCCTTGGTAGGTGAACTTGGTCCTGGCTGGATTTCTTGCTGATCTTCTGGGGGAGGGGCCTGTTGTAGTGATTCTCAAGCGTCTTTGCCCCAGGCAGAGTTGCACCGCCCTTACCCGGGGCCCAGGCTGAGTAATCCGCTCGGGTTTGCTTTCAGGAGCTTTTGTTCCCTGAGCGCTTTCCATAGAGTTCCCGAGGGCGGGAATGAAGATGGCGGCCTCCCAGTCTCCAGCCCAGAGGAGCCGAGAGCCCGGGGCCCCACTCCTCAGTGTGCCCCCAGAGAACAGCGCCCAATGACTCCCGCCACCCTGGCCTCCGGCCGTGCTCTGAGCTGATCGAGTCTGCGACCGGTTCAAGGTAACCCTGAGCTGAGAGTCACTCCTCGGCTCTGTCTCTGTAGCTGGCTTCCCTGTTCTAATACCTGTGAACTCTGTGACACTCAGACACCCCGATCCTTCTGTGACCCTGCGGGACCTGAGGCCACGCTGACCCCGCCTGGGCTTCACCCCGGTTAAGCCTCTGGAGTGATGTCCCTCAGCGGAACAGACTTTTAAAAGTCCCAATTTTGTGCTCCGTTGCTCCGCCGCTTGCCGGCATCCGGCCCCTCCCCCCGCGGTCTATTTTCCTGTCACTTTGGATTCACTTCTCTGCCAGTCCTACCTTTCAGAAAGTGGTTGATTTTCTGTTTCTAGAGGTGCTGTTCTTCTTCTCTTCGATATCCCGTTGAATTTGTAGGTGTTTGTAATCTTTAGATAAGCTATCTAGCTGATCTCCCGCTACCTGAAGTAGTCTCAGCCTGCTACTTCTCCGCCATCTTGACTCCTCCCCACTTATCTTTTTCTTATAAATATAGAAGGGTATTTAGAAACATTAGAACCTTAATAGTCATTTATGCTTCAATTTTTTGTAAAACATATTGAAGTGGTTATATAGTCAAGGCCAAACTCTAAACTTAAATGTATGAAATATGGGAGTCCAAGTAGGACATTTCATCCCATCATAGCCTGTTTTTTTTTTTCTCTTTCTAAATCATAGCATTATTTTTCACAACTCAGCATATGCCTTTCTCATTTTTTATACTTTTAAGTGGAGATTAAATTTTTTTTTAGAAATATCATTGCATATATATAAGAAAAAGGAAATACCATTGCACAAAACAGATTCTTTGGAGAACATAAACAAATTCTGCTTAACACCATACATGAAGGCCAGAAATAGCTATTTTTAAAATGGTTCATTTTAATTTGTTTGCAACACGGCAAATAAATTAGCACTTTGGGAAACACCCATAGCCATTCAGTCCCTTGGTATCTATCTCTCTGTCAGTCTGTCTCTCTCCATTTCTATATGTGTGTGTGTATACTCTCTTTCCTTGTGTAATCTGATTAAACTGTTTTAACCTTTGGGGCGCCTGGGTGGCTCAGTGGGTTAAGCTGCTGCCTTCGGCTCAGGTCATGATCTCAGGGTCCTGGGATCGAGTCCCGCATCGGGCTCTCTGCTCAGCAGGGAGCCTGCTTCCCTCTCTCTCTCTCTCTGCCTGCCTCTCCGTCTACTTGTGATCTCTCTCTGTCAAATAAATAAATAAAAATTAAAAAAAAAACTGTTTTAACCTTAAAAAATAATCTAGTTTGTGATTTATCAAAGAAATTTTAAAAGCAATAGTTCCTGTTGACAGATACTCCTCCTCAGAGAGGAGTAACAAGGTGATTTTTTTTGTTGTTTTATATATTAAACACAGTATTCATGTATTCAAAATTATAACACAATCAAATGTTTTAATACAAATATGTAGAAGTTATACATGTACATTAGATATGGCTTCAAGGTGGTTACCTGGAATGCCTATACCTGTATGTCCATGGTATGTTAATACAAAAGTATATTTTATATCTTATCTTATTCCTATCCAACAGATAACTTAGAGTCACTTCTTCACTATCACCAAAATTTCTGTCTCCACTGCGGACAATTTTAGTAATATGTGCATATTTGCCTTATTCTACAAGCTCGTTAAGGATAGATACTGCTTCTTTCTCACGTCTGAACATCCTATGCAATATCTTAGTGTAATGCACGTGGCAAATGCTGTATAAATACTTTCTAAGGCTTCAGTTGTTCAAGCTGTGAAGATATTTTCACAGACAAATTTCAAAATGCTTAAAGTAATGGCAGCATCGTTGGAATAATTGCAAAGCTGCCATGTTGACGATTTTGGCATGGACAGCATTCATTTGGATGTCTAAATTTTGGCATGTTTTTTGGAACCAGAAAGAAGTTTCATTACTCTGACATGGTTTTGGACAAAATCTGCAAAAAGGAGTCCAATCCAAGGGATGAGTCATGGCGATCAAAAACAGAGATGCAATAATATTCCAATTCAAGTAAATATCACTGTGAATCAGGATGTTTAACAGTAATTACGGGTATGGCCTGCATGGTCTAGTGTTTGAAAAAAAAATTAGAAGAACTCAAAATAATGTCTGACAACCACATTGAAAAGATTTTGCTGCCATTAGGACCTTAATATAAGCTTAAGAGTTAAGGCAAACACTCAGGCAAAAGTGTAAGGTGTAAAAAATAAAATGTTATTTCAAGACAATAAATTTATTTAGAATTCATTCCCTAAATACTGTGTTAATGGCAGCAACTTTAATTCAAGGCCCTAAACTATTGTCAACCAAGACTGTGTATAATATTTTCTGCAAGGGTTAGGATTAGTTTAGAAATTCAGAGGATAGCATTAGAGCCTCCCAATGATCTCAACTAAGTTGGTCTAGACCATAGATTGTCCAACAGAAAATCCTATGGTCATGGAAATGTTCTAATGCATTGCCCAGTATGGGACTCACTATCCACATGTGACTATTGAGCACTTAAAATATGGCTAGTATGACTGAGGAACTGAATGCTTAATGATATTTGATTATATTTAACTTAAAAATAAAAAGCCCTGTGTCTAAAGGCTACCTTACTGAACAGCAGTGTTCTATAGCAGAGAGTTACCAAACTACATTTATGACCTAAACTAGCTCACCACCAATTTTTGTAAATAAATATAAGGACTATGGTCCATCCATAGTAAGGTTATAGGTGCATCCATGTTGTCATAATGGCTATATCTACAGCCAGTCATAATGGCTATAGATATAGCCATTATGACACACACACACACACACACACACACACACACACACACGGTATTTATATATGTATAAATATCACATAGTGATATAAATAGATATAAATACCATATATATTATATATATATATATATATATATATATAGCCATCACTACAACATGGATGTACCTATAACCTTACTACGGATGGACCACAGATAGATTGATAGCCATTTGTGACAACATTGATGGACCTCGGGGATTTTATGCTAAGTGAAATAAGTCAGACTGAGAAAGAGGAATACTGTATCATTTCATTCATAGGTTGGATCTAAAAACAAAACCAAACAAAAACCAAATGAATAAACAAACAAACAAAAAACAGAATTAGGACTATAAACATAAAGAACAAACTGATGATTGCCAGTGGGGAGGGGGATGGGGGATTGCACAGAATGTGTGAAAGGAAGTAGGAGATACAGGCTTCCAGTTATGGAATAAATAAGTCTCAGAAAGAAAAGGCACAACAAAGGGAATACAGCCAGTCATATTACAATAGCATTGTATGGTGACAGATGGTAGCTATGCTTGTGGTGAGCACAACATAATGTAAGAACTTGTGGAATCATGATTTTGTACACTTGAAACTAATATAATATTGTGTTTTACTATATTCATATTAAAAAATCAAAAAGTATTGTTTTACTTTATTTTATTTATGGCCACATGCACTTGTTTAAGTATTGCATATGCTCCTTTTGAACTATATCAGGACTGAGCATAGAACTCATGAGACCATAGGACTAACAGAATATAAATATGTACTATTTGGCCTTTCAACAAAAACATTTGCCAACTTCTAGTCTAGAGAAAGCCAGATTTATAGCCTCACTTTAGCTTACCCTATTGATGAGCTATAAATGGCCAAGTCAAGGAAAGAACAGAAAGTTAGAAGGCATTTGGAAAATATCCAAACTTCATTTATCCTGTAATTTTGTTAAGCTCCAACTTTAATTGTAGTTACATGCTTCAGCCAGAAGAAGAAAGTGAAGGTTCTTGAAGGCAAATATGATGTAGGACTATGAGGACAGAGGTAATGTAATGTTTCATTCATCTTTGCATATTTCTCAGTATTTAATAACAGCCTAGATAAATGTTTAAGTTATTTGCTATTGTGTTTTATTTAATCAAATTAAACAGTTATATGCCTATCTCCAAAAAGACTAGACACAAACTAGATAACAAATGTGATAAAAAAGTACACTTTTCCTTAAGTGTAGTGTTTTATTTTTATTTATTTATTTATTTATTTTTTAAGATTTTGTTTATTTATTTGACAGACAGAGATCACAAGCAGACAGAGAGGCAGGCAGAGAGAGAGGAGGAAGCAGGCTCCCTGCTGAGCAGAGAGCCCCATGCGGGGCTCGATCCCAGGACCCTGAGATCATGACCTGAGCCGAAGGCAGCGGCTTAACCCACTGAGCCACCCAGGCGCCCCTAAGTGTAGTGTTTTATATCCATTTCTTTCAAAATGTAATTTTTGCTATAGAATGCCACTGAGACTGTAGTTTAAGTCAGAAGTGAGTTTTCTGGTTGTCATATTTGTTATATTTGTAAGTTGCAAGACTACTCACATTCACTAGCTGATTTTGAATTATATTTAATTTTAATAACAAATCAGGGTTTTGGAAGAGAAAGTCTCTCTTCACTTTAAAAAGAACTTGGTATAAATATCAAATCACTATGTTGTACACCTGAAGCTAATATGATATTTTATA
This sequence comes from Lutra lutra, assembly GCF_902655055.1. Lineage (NCBI taxonomy): Eukaryota > Metazoa > Chordata > Mammalia > Carnivora > Mustelidae > Lutra > Lutra lutra. The sequence goes on along the minus strand of NC_062279.1, from coordinate 79,231,214 downwards.
TCAATTATACTTCAATAATAAAAAATAGTTTGTATTTCATTTAAAAAAGGAATTTGGTATTACTCTGTAAAGCAAAAATAAAATATAAACTATATCGAGATTAAAATAAGCTCAAAAACTAAGAATGCACAATATATATTTAAATATATGTACATTAGGCCACAAAGCCTAAATTATGTGTTTCAAGATACCCAAATGTCTTCTGTTTTTGTTTTTTTTTTAAAGATTTTATTTAGTTATTTGACAGACAGATCACAAGTAGGCAGAGAGGCAGGCAGAGAGAGAGAGGAAGGGAAGCAGGCTCTCTCTGCTGAGCAGAGAGCCCGATGTGGGGCTCGATCCCAGGACCCTACGACCATGACCTGAGCCGAAGGCAGAGGCTTAACCCACTGAGCCACCCAGGCGCCCCCAAATGTCTTCTGTTTGAAGCACAGGTTTATTCCTAGGTATCTTATGGGTTTTGGTACTATTAAAATGGAATTGATTCCTTAATTTCTCCTTCTACAGTTAACATTGTTAGTGTATAGAAAAGCAACTGATTTTGCGCATTGATTTTATATCCTGCTATTTTGCTGAATTGTTGTATGAGTTCTGGTAATTTGGAGGTGGAGTCTTTCGAGTTTTTCACATAAAGTATCATGTTATCTGCAAAGAGAGAGAGCTTAACTTCTTCTTTGCCAATTTGAATACCTTTTATTTCTTTTTGTTTTCTGCTTGCTTTTGCTAGGACTTCTAGTACTATGTTGAATAATACCAGTGAGAGTGGGCATCCCTGTAATGTTTCTGACCTTAAATGCTGAGAGCTTTTCCCCATCGAGAATGATATTCTCTGTGAGCTTTTCATAGATGGTTTTTATGATATTGAGGAATGTTCTCTCTGTTTCTACACTCTGAAGAGCTTTAACCAGGAATGGATGTTGTATCTTGTCAAATGCTTTTTATGCATCAATTGAGAGGGTTGTGTGGTTCTTGTTTTTTCTTTAATTAATGTGCTTTATCACATTGATTTTCAAATGTTGAACCATACTTGCATTCCAGGAATAAATCCCACCTGGTTGTGATGGATATTTCTTTTAATGTATTGTTGGATTCTATTGGCTAGGATGTTGTTGAGTACTTTGGCATCCATGTTCATCAAGGATATTGGTCTGTAATTCTCCTTTATGATGGGGTTTTTGCCTGGTTTTGAGATGCGGGTAATGCTGGCCTCATACAACAAGTTTGGAAATTTTCCTTCTATTTCTATTTTTTGAAACAACTTCAGTAGAATAGGTATTAATTCTTCTTTAAATGTCTGGGAAGCCATCTGACCTAGGACTCTTGTTTTCTGGGAGGTTTTTTTATTATTGCTTCAATTTCATTACTGGTTATTGGTCTATTCAGATTATCTATATCTTCCTGTTTCAGTTTTGGAAGTTTATAAGTTTCCAGGAATGCATCCATTTCCTCCAGGTTGCTTAATTTGTTGGCATATAGTTGCTGGTAATAATTTCAATAATTGTTTCTATTTCTTGGGTGTTAGTCATGATCTCTCCCCTTTCATTCATGATTTTATTAATTTGGATCCTTTCTCTTTTCTTTTGGGTAAGTCTGGCCAGAAGGTTATAAATCTTATTAATTCTTTCAAAGAACCAAATTCTAGTTTTGTTGATCTGTTCTACTGTTCTTCTGGTTTCTACTTCTCTGCTCTAATCTTTATTATTTCTCTTCTCCTGCATGGTTTAGGTTTTATTTGCTCTTCTTTCCCCAGCTCCTTTGGGTGTAAGGCTAACTTGTGCATTTGGGGTTTTTGTGCATTTGAGAAAGGCTTGAGAAAGGCTACACGTTTCCCCTGTAGGACTGCCTTTGCAGTATCCCACAGGTTTTGGACTGATGTGTTTTTATTCTTATTAGTTTCCATGAATTGCTTAAGTTCTTTAATTTCCTGGTTGACCCAATCATTCTCTAGCAGGATGTTCTTTAACTTCCAAGTATTTGAATTCTTTCCAAATGTTTTCTTGAGACTGAGTTCCAGTTTTAAATCATTGTGGTCTGAGAATTAGCAGAAAATAATCTCAATCTTTTAGTATCAGTTGAAACCAGATTTACAATCTAGTATGTAGTCTATTCTGGAGAAAGTTCCATGTGCACTTGAGAAGAATGAGTATCCTGTTGTTTTAGGGTAGAATATTCTGTATATATCACAAAGTCCATCTAGTCCAATGTGTCCATCATTCAAAACTCTTATGTCTTTGTTGATCTTCTGTTCAGATGATCTGTCCATTGCTGAGAGAGGAGTATTGAGGTCTCCTACTATTAATGTATCATTATCAATATAATTCTTTATTTTGGTTAACAGTTGGCTTATGTAGTTGGCTGCTCCCATGTTGGGTGCATAGATATTTAGAATTGTTAGATTTTATTGTTGGAGAGACCCTTTAAGAGTAGACTTCAAGAGAGGGGAGAGTTAAGATGACAGAGAAGTAGCAGAATGACATGACGTCAGGTATCAGGAGTTCAGCTAGATAGTTATCAAGCCATTCTGAACACCTACAGACACAAAAGGAGATTGAAGAGAAAAATAGCAATTCTAGAAACAGAAAATTGACCACTTTCTGAAAGGTAGGACATGTAGAAAAGTGAATCTGAAGCAATGGGAAGATAGACTGCGGGGGAAGGGGATGGCTCCCAGCAAATGGTGGAGCAACAGAGCACAAAATCCAAAATTTTAGAGGTCTGCTCCACTGAGGGATATCACTCCAGATGCTAAGTGGAGGTGGAGCCTTCTCAGGGAGAGTGTGGTCTCAGGTCCTGTGGGGTCACAGAATGTTTGGGGTGTCTGAGAGTAGCAGAGCTTGCAGGTACCAGAGCAGGGAAGCCAACTACAGAGATGGAGCTGAGGAGTGAGCTCTCAGCTAGGGGTTACCTTAAATTGATCCATGGCACAGTTGGGCCACTGTTCTTTGAGCAGGGACCCCACAAATGGGACATCCAGGAAGACCCACCTTTTTCCAGTGGAAGAGCAGTGTGGCAGGAATCTGCTGGGTCTGGAGACTCCAAACGTGGCTATGTGCTTGGTCATAGGCCGGGTGAGTTCAGAGCACGGCCAGAGACCAGGGCGATGGGAGTGATTGACAGCTTTTCTCTGAAGGTGCACTGAAGTGGGGCCCCGAGCTCTTGGTTCCTCTGGGCCAGAGATTGGGAGGCCGCCATTATCATTCCCATCCTCCAGAGCGCTATGGAGAGCATTCAGGGAACAAAAGCTCCTGAGAATGAATGTGAGCAGATTACTTAGCCTGGCCCCTGGCAAGGGCAACACAATTTCGCCTCAGACAAAGACATTTGAGAATCAATACAACAGGCCCCTCCCCCAGAAGATCAGCAAGAATATCCAGCCAAGACCAAGTTCACTGATCGAGAATTCCAGAGGAGGGGAAAGCAGAGCATGGAATTAATGGCTTCTCCCCCATGATTCTTTAGTCTTGCAAAGTTAATTAAATTTTTTAAATTTTATTTTTTCTTATTCTGATTTTCCTAACTTTTCCTCTTTCAACATTTTTAAACTAGTTTATCTTAAACAATAGCTTTCTAAAAAAATCTTAAACCTTCATCATTATAGTCATATTTTATCCTTCATTGTAGCTAACTTTATTTTTTGTATACATATGGAGTTCTTTCTACTAAAAATTTAATGGATACAATTTCTTCTAATAGATCAAAATATACCCTAAATCTAGCACAGGGCTTTGTTCTACTCTCCAGCCTGAGCAAATTCTCTCCACTTTCTTTTTCTTTCTATTTCTAACTAACTTATCAATTCCTTTCTAGATTTTTTTTTAAAAATTTTCATCTTTACAGTCATATTCCATTCCTTCATCATGTTTACCCTTATTTTTGTATATATATAAGTTTCTCCTTCTTTAAATTTTTGGGAGGTAGTTTCTTCTAAGAGACCAAAATACACCCAAAATCAAGTGAGTGGCTCTGTTCTATACAAAAGTCTAATATATATATTATATACTTATATAAAATAGATCTATAATAATATAATAAAATATATTATTATAATACATTATAATATATAATGTAATAATAAATTATATATATATATTCAATTTTTAAAATTTCTTTTTACCCCCTTTCTCCTCTCCCAATTTGGGGACTCTTCAGATTTGGTTAGCAATCATTTTTCTGGGATCTTTGCCACCCATTTAGTATTTTATTCCCTTGTTCATATATTCTTATCTGTAGAAAATGACAAGGCAGAAAAACTCACCACAAAAAAAAAAAAAGAACAAGAGTCAATACTGAAGGCTAGGGATCTAATCAATATAGACATTGGTAATATGTCAGATCTAGAGTTCAGAATGATGATTTTCAAGGTGCTAGCTGGGCTCAAAAAAGGCATGGAAGATATTAGAAAGACCCTGTCTGGAGAAATAAAAGCCCTTTCTGGAGAAATAAAAGAACTAAAATCTAACCAAGTTGAAATTAAAAAAGCTATTAATGAGGTGCAGTAAAAAATGGAGGCTCTTACTGCTAAGCTAAATGAAGCAGAAGAGAGAATTAGTGATATAGAAGACAAAATGATGGAGAATAAGGAAGCTGAGTAAAAGAGAGACAAACAACTACTGGACCATGAGGGGAGAATTCGAGAGATAAGTGATACCATAAGATGAAACAATATTAGATTAACTGGGATTCCAGAAGAAGAAGAAAGAGAGAGAGGGGCAGAAGGTATATTGGAATGAATTATAGTAGAGAACTTCCCTAATATGACAAAGGGAACAAGCATAAAAATCCAGTAGGCACAGACAATCCCCATCAAAATCAATAAAAATAGGTCCACACTCCATTATCTAATAGGAAAACTTATTAGTCTTAGTGACAAAGAGAAAATCTTGAAAGCAGTTCAGCTCAAGAAGTCTGTAACATACAATGGTAAAAATATTAGATTGACAGCAGACTTACCCACAGAGACCTGGCAGGCCAGAAAGAGCTGGCATGATATATTCAGAGCACTAAACGAGAAAAACATGCAGCCAAGAATACTATATCCAGCTAGGCTATCATTGAAAATAGAAGGAGAGATTAAAAGCTTCCAGGATAAACAAAAACTGAAAGAATTTGTAAACATCAAAGCAGCACTACAGGAAATATTGAAAGGGGTCCTCTAAGCAAAGAGAGAGCCTAAAAGTAGTAGATCAGAAAGGAACAGAAACAATATACAGTAACAGTCACCTTACAGGCAATACAATGGCAATAAATTCATATCTTTCAATAGTTATCCTGAATGTAAATGAACTAAATGCCCCAATCAAAGGACACAGGGTATCAGAATGGGTAAAAACAACAACAACAACAACAACAAAACAAAACCCATCAATATGTTGTCTACAAGATACTTCTTTTAGACCCAAAGACATCTCCAGATTTAAAGTGAGGGGATGGAAAACAATTTACCATGCTAATGGACATCAAAAGAAAGCTGGGTGGCAATCCTTATAACAGATAAATTAGATTTTTAAGCCAAAGACCATAATAAGAGATGAAGAAGGACACTATATCATATTCAAAGGATCTGTCCAACAAGAAGATCTAACAATTTTAAATATCTATGCCCCAACATGGGAACAGCCAACTATACAAACCAATTAATAACAAAATCAAAGAAACACATTGACAATAATAGTAGTAGGGGACTTTAACATCCCCCTCACTGAAATGGACAGATTATCCAAGCAAAAGGTCAACAAGGAAATAAAGGCCTTAAATGATACACTGGACCGGATGGACATCACAGATATATTCAGAACATTCCATCCCAAAGCAACAGAATACACATTTTTCTCTAGTGCATATGGAACATTCTCCAGAATAGATCACATACTGGTTCATAAATTAGGTCTCAACCAATATCAAAAGATTGGGATCATTCCCTGAGTATTTTCAGACCACAGTGCTCTGAAGCTAGAACTCAATCACAAGAGGGAAGTTGGAAGGAACTTAAATATACAGAGGCTAAAGAGAATCCTACTAAGGAATTAATGGGTCAACAGGAAATTAAAAAATTCATGGAAATAAATAAAAATGAAAACACAACTGTTCAAAATCTGTGGGACACAGCAAAGGCAGTCTTGAGAGAAAAGTATATAGTGATACAAGCATTTCTCAAGAAATAAGAAAGACAAGGGAAGAGAGGGCAAAAATGAAATATTGGGACTTTGTCAAGATAAAAAGCTTTTACACAGCAAAGGAAACAGTAAACAAAACCAAAAGATAACTGACAGAATGGGAGAAGACATATCAGATAAAGGGCTAGTATCTAAAATCTATAAAGAACTTATCAAGCTCAACACCCAAAGAATGAATAATCCAATCAAGAAACGGGCAGAGGTCATGAGCAGACATTTCTGCAAAGAAGACATCCAGATGGCCAACAGACACATGAAAAAGTGCTTGACATCACTCGGCATCAGGGAATTGAATTCAAAACCATAATGAGATACCACCTCACACCAGTCAGAATGACTAAAATTAACAAATCAGGAAATAACAGATGCTGGCGAGGTTGTGGAGAAAGGGAAACCCTCCTACACTGTTGGTGGGAATGCAAACTGGTGCAACCATGGAGGTTCCTCAAAAAGTTGAAAATAGAGCTATCCTAAGACCCAGTATTCACACTATTAGGTATTTACCCTAAAGATACAAATGTAGTGTTCCAAAGAGGCACACACACACGAATGTTTATAGCAGCAATGTCCATAATAGAATTTCCAGCAGAAATTTCCACAATGGAAAGAACTAGGTGTCCATCAACAGATTAATGGATAAAGAAGACATGGTATATGTATATAATGGAATACTATGCAGCCTTCAAAAGAAATGAAATCTTGCCATTTTCATGATGTGGATGAAACTAGAGGGTATTATGTGAGCAAAATAAGTCAATCAGGGAAAGACAATTATCATATGATCTCTCTGATATGAGGAATTTGAGAGGCAAAATGGGGGGCTTGGGGGAGTAGGGAAGGAAAAAATTAAACAAGATGGGATAGGGAGGGAGACAAACCATAAGAGACTTGATCTCACAAAACAAACTGAAGGTTGCCAGAAGGTGGGGATATGGAGAGGGTGTTTGGGTTATGGACACTGGGGAGGGTATGTGCTATGGTGAGTGCTGTGAAGTTTGGAAGCCTGACAATTCACAGACCTGTACCCTTGGGGCAAATAATTCATTATATGTTAATTAAAAAAAAAAAAAGAATAGACTTCAAGAGTAACCAAAAAGTCTCTAACTAAATTCCCTTTAAAATATATAGGGGGGAAAAAAACTCCTAAAATAAGAAAATGAATATCTACAAAGGTAAAACAGAAAACTCAAAATTCTTTGGCCATGATATTTAGAATCTTCTCTACTGGTGAATAAAACATTAAAATCAATTCCTCAACATTCAGAAACCAGCTCCTCAGCTAATTTCTTAAGCAGTGAATTAAATGCAGTGAGTTTTCAATGGAGTAAGATTTTTTTCACTCCATTGAAATATTCATTTATTTACCCTTTTAATAAATATTCACTGAGCATTAACTATGTGCCAACCACTCTCTGAGATGCCTAGAATATAGCAATGAACAAAACACGGCCCCTACCTCCATGGAACTTACATTTTATCCAGGAAGAGGAGATTTTAATATTTCTGTAAATATCTAGTAATAATCTATAAAGGAAACACCAAAATTTTTACCAAATAGTAATTGTAGGATCATTAGTATTGTTTACTAAGCATATCTGTTTTCCATCCATTCCATGCACATGAAAGGGTTATTCTTCCTTTCCCTCCTGATGTTGGCTTTGCCCTGTCAATAAAACTTTAAGTGGAAGGACCTCATTCTGAATCTCAGTGAAGATGACATAAATCAAAGTCTCTAAGCTGAATTGTGATCTGACTGTATTGTGAGTGAAAAATAAACCTTTGGTGTTCTTAGTCAAGGTGAGCAACTATAGCCCATTGGTCAAAAGCAGTTCACAACCTGTTTTTGTAAATAAGATCATGCCTGTTAGATAACATACTGCCTATGGCTGCATTTATGTGACAGTGGCTCATTTGAATAGTTGTAGCAGAGCAACTATTCAGAACAACTACTAAGGGTAACTACTGTGGTCCACAAAGCTTAAAGTATTTATCATCTGACCCTTTATAGTAAAAATTTGCTGACCCTATTTTAAGTCACTAAGCTTTGGGTATTATCTATTACCTATACATAATCTAGATTTTATGGGCTGAATTGCATCCCTTACCCCCAGTTCAAATGTTAAAACCCAAACCCCCAAGACCTCAGAATGTGACTGCATTTTGATATAAAGCTTCCAAAGAATTGACTAAAATAAAATGAGGCTTTTAGGGTGGGCCCTAATCTAATCTGACTGATGTTCTTGGAAGGAGAGAAAATGGGACACACAAAGAGATACCAGGGATGTATGTGCGCAAAGAAATTACCTTTTAAAGACACAGCAGGAAGGCAGCCCTCTGCAACCCAAGGAGACAGATCTCAGAGGAAACCAAACCTGCTGACATCTTGAATTTTGACTTCCAGTCTCTCAAACTACAAAAAAATAAATTTTTGTTGTTTAGCCACAAAATCTGTGGTATTTTGTTATGGCGGCCCTAGCAAACTAATATCCTTGTCTATCCTGACTGATGCAGAAATTGGTACCTAAATATCAGGTGATGGTGTAAATAACAACAAAATATGGTGACTAATTTGCTAAATCAGCATATGTTACAGAATGTGAAATAATTTCTTAATTACTTAATTCAAATTACTAAATTTAGGCAGTACTTTTCATATTATGATGGTCTTAATCATTTACTAATATAACTATTTAGCTAGCTGGCTAGCTATCACTTATCATCTATCTATCTATTTATCATCTATCTCTATTCTATCTTTACATCTAGCTATAAATTTACTTGACTTTGCTCTCTGTGCATATAATATATGATTTCATTGGTGATTTTTCAAGTTAAAAAATAACATAACTCACTCTGTTCCAAACAATCAGAATACATTGTATATCTGAAAAGCCAAACTGTTGTAAAATAAAGTGTGGTTGTTTGATAACCCTGCAACTGACAGAGAGCTGGAGATGTTTGTCAGTATCTAGGGACAAAGACTTTAAAATTATGTTTCTTAGTTGTCCTAAAAAGGGTAAAATATACAAAAACAGTTCAATATAGTTGTAGTCATAAATGTTCTTTATCAAGAAAATTCTCTGCATTTTTTCTTTTTTTCTTGTTTTGTTTTGGGGTCCTGTTCTATGAACTTAGAGCCCTTTTGTGTTGTGCAGTCCCAAATAGCCAACTCACATTTCAAGTTTAAGATATAATCCACTGCTCAACAATCATTGACTATATTGTGTTTTGCCTCAACCCAGTGCATTGGAGTACTCTTCAAAGGAAAACACATTTACATAAATACATTTATCTTTCATTTCATATCAAAGAAAGTCAATCATATTATTTTGCCCAGAGAATCTATTATTAGAGGAACAATTTTGTCTTTCAGCCCCTACTCATTGATGAACAGGATTTATCTTATTTATAATACTAACATGAAAGGCAAGGCTTTCTATAGATGAAAGAAAGCCAGTGGTCTCAGCAGAACAATTCAGAAGTGTATGAGCATGAGTTGAAAATGTGACTGGCTTTCCAAAGTCTCTCCAGATATAAGGATTAGAACAGTGCAAGTGCCGATTGCACTGTGAATTCAAAGAAGCACGAAGCACCACTCCAAAGTGTAGTTTTAGTAATACACATTCATAACTCTCAGTCTTTTGCATTGCTAAGATCCTCAACAACATGTCAGGTTTTCCAGTAGTCATAGAAGCATTCTAATAACATGCTTTACAGTTTTCATCTTCACAGGAAACCTTTGAGGTACAGATGAAGTAACTGAGGCTGAGGTCACTGTATTCAGTCACCATAGGGATTTGAATAGTGTTCTCCAAAATTTGTATCCATCTGGACCTCTTTATTTATTTATGTCTTTATTTGCAAATAGGTTCTTTGCAGATTTAGATAATTCAGTTAAGATGAGGATACAGGGGAAGGAAAAAAATTATTTTCTTTTAACAGTTCTAAATTCTCACTGAAGTCTCTTCCTCTTCTTCCTTCTTCTATTTCTCCTGGTGGCTGTAGTCCTTGGGAAAGTAGAGTATAGAGGAACACCCAAGGCAAAATGGACTGAGGGCTCAAGATGAGGAGACATTATAGATAAAGGGTTTGGTATACATCATTCACGGGACTCTCCTATCTTTGCTTATCTCCCAATTCTTACTTGTGTCTTCATTTTGTGTGTAAAGCACAGCAAGAACCCCCATGCTTCATAGAGTCAGAAACTCCAATCCAAAGCAATTTGCCAAATAGCTCATATGGTGAAATGGTGTCAAGTTCCTAGGGCAGTGTTTGTCCACAGAAGGTGCTCAATTGAAATGCAGTAAAGCAAATGGCAGGAGCCCTATCCCAATTCTCTCTTTTTCTTTCACCTTTGGCCCCCTTCATCCCTTTTATATTCTGTTTCTTTAGATGTTAACAGGCTACTATAACCATTTTAACAGCTCTCTAACACACATTTAAGTATTCACATCCAATATGGATGTATTACTCAAGCTATATCCTTAAAGTGTTCATAATCTCATGAGAGGAAATACCATCAAAACAAGTCAAAGTAGGGGCACCTGGGTGGCTCAGTGGGTTGAGGCCTCTGCCTTCAGCTCAGGTCATGATCCCAGGGTCCAGGGATCGAGCCCCACATCAGGCTCTCTGCTCAGCAGGGAGCCTGCTTCCTCCTCTCTCTCTGCCTGCTTCTCTGCCTACTTGTGATCTCTGTCAAATAAATAAATAAAATCTTAAACAAACAAACAAACAAACAAACAAAAACCAAGTCAAAGTATCTGTGGTGGCTTATTTGAGTAAAGATACCAAGACAGTCCACAACTATGACCTCATGTATATCTCCCCTTCTGTCATACTTATCAGAAAGAGGCAATATTCTGCAAAAACAATTTAAAAAATGTATTTAGGAGTTTCCTATAAAGAAGTTTGTTTGAGAGTCAAATAAAAAAAAGTTTAAGAAAAAATTAGTTAAATGTAAAGTTCCATTCATTATTCTGCTCAACACTAATTTTTTTCATTCAAATTAGTGGAGAGCATGGCTATATGGACTATTTGTGACTCATTAAAGTCACAATAATTATTTAAATATAATTTAAAATTTGGTAAAGCAATTCAGCAGTATATATACATATATATTTTCATTTTTCAAGCATGAATAAGCTTTATGATTTATAAATTAAATTCTAACCTTTTTGGAAAAATATAGTAAGGTATGAAATAAAACTTGTCCTAGTTTTAGCACTAGTTGTCCTTAAATATGTTTAGCAGCTTCACAAGTATTTAGTTTTTATAGCATTTTTTTTTATATTTTAAAAGTCTATGTTTATTTTGGAAATTTTTTACATATATTTTAGTGTGAGACTAATTTTGAGTCTAAAGTGAATGATAATGATCTCCCTGACCTTTGTCTTTTTAAAAATTTCTTGAAGATGTCATTGATCTAAAATGAATACAATAAATAACAAAAAATTAGTCTCTATGTGAGAGTGTATATATGTGTATATATATGTATATATGTATATATGCATATGTATGTATATATACACACATGTATTTTTAATCTTGTAATCACCTTCAATCAACATAAAGTAACTTTGTTATTGAATCTCTACTGTGATTATGGTTTTTTAGCCTTTATTTTGTTTCATTTATAATCTGTAAACTAAGACTGATAAGACGGCCCTTTGTCAAGTAATTATTTCTTACTTTCTAAGTAATTTAAAACCTGAGCTACTTGGAATATTTGAGTAATTCTCATTTAATTACTTCCAAACATGCAAAATATTTCTATTGAAAGTAGTCAGAGTCTCACAAATTATACTGTTTGACTTCAACCCTCAGTTCTGTATAATGAGAACTATGGATAAAAATCTAGTCTTAAACTAAAAAATATTCTACACTAAAGAGAAAATATTGGCTCCACATTTCCCTACAAGCTGTTCTGTTCAATATCCCATGGCAAATTTTGTCCCTGCAACAAAAAGTTAGATTATTTGTGTCTCATTAACTTTTATGTAAAATTATTCTGTGTTCTCTTGGTTGCTCTCTGTCTAAATTGGAAGGAAGATAACTACAGATTTTTTTATGAGTTTAATTGTCCAGATTTATACATCTACCACTTGTAATTTTAAAAAATGGATATTATGTATATCCATGATATTTTGTAATTACTCTTTGCTATTTATTTTATATTTATTGTATAAATTTTAGAGCAATGGCAATGTCATTGTAATGAATAAAGGAAAAGAAATTCAAAAAAGACGAAAGCTGGTGAGATCATTACCACTCGCCATAGACAGAAAATTAGTCCTACACTAAAATATAGGTAATGAATTTCCAAAACAAACATAGACTTTTAAAATATATAGGATTTTAAATAATGTTGAGGCAACTTTCAGAATGGGAGAAAATATTTGTAAATGACACATCTAAGAAAGAGTTAGTATCCAAAATCTATAAAGAACTTATCAAACTCAACACCTTAAAAACAAATAATCCAGTTAAGAAGTTCAGTTAAGATATGAGTAGACATTTTTCCAAAGAAGACATACAAGTAACTAACAGAGACATGAAAAGATGGTCAACATCACTTATCATCAGGGAAATACAAGACAAAACTACTATGAGATATCACCTCACACTTGTCAGAATGGCTAAAATTAACAACACATGAAACAACAGATGCTGGTGAGGATGTAGAGGAAAAGGAACATCTTATTCTGTTAGTAGGAATGCAAACTGGTGTGGCCATTCTGAAAAACAGTATGGAGTGTCCTCAAAAAGTTAAAAATAGAACTACCTTATGATCCAGCAATTGCACTACTAGGTGTTTACCCAAAGGATACAAAAATACTGATTCAAAAGGCATGTATACCCTGATATTTATAGCAGCATTATCAACAACAGCCAAAATATGGAAATGGTCCAGATATCCATTGAATGATGAATGGATAAGGAAGAAGTGAATATATATGGAGATGGAATATAAGCCATAAAAAGAATGAAATCTTGCCATTTGCAACAGCATAGATGGAGCTAGAGTTTTATTATGCTAAATGAACTATCAGCCAGAGAAAGACAAATACTATATAATTTTGATGAGGGAACAGACAGCTGGCTGAGAACAAAGCAAAAGCTGACACCCTGCTACCTTCCCCAACCCCACTCCTGGGTGGGACATATTGTGACATTCTTTAGAATCTCCCACCTATCTTAATGTTAAAACATTGTTAGAGGGAAAAATGACCTTGACAATGGCAAGGCCTCAAGGCCTCCAGTACCTTGTAAGTCCTCTTTAGCATATGGAAGTTCTATTGAAACCTCCCTTTTCCTTATCTCCCCCAACCACATGGTGCATAATCTGCCACCCCTCACAACCTGGGGCAATAGCTCTTTCTGCCCATGGGTCCTGTCTCTGTGCTTTAATAAACCACCATTTTGCACCAAAGATGTCTCAAGAATTCTTTCTTGGTCATCGGTTCCAGATCTCACCCCACCAAACCTCACTTATATTCTAAAACTTCATCAACTTCACTCATATGTGTAATTTAAGAAACAAAACAGATGAACATAGGGAAAAAAAAGAGAGGCAAACCATAAAACAGACTCTTAACTGTAAAGAATGTACTGAGGGTTTGTTTAGGGAAGGTGGATGGGGATATGAGTTAAGTGGATGATGGGGATTAAGGAAGGTACTTCTTGTGAAGAGCACTGGGTGATATGTAAGTGATGAATTACTGAATTCTACTCCTGAAACTAATATTACATTATATGTTAACTAACTAGAATTTAAAGAAAAACTTCAAACTACAAAATCTAAATAATAAGTAATGAAATAAAATACACAGGATTATGCTATAATAACTGAATACTTCTGAAACCTCAAAACATATTCAAGGACAGCTATGCTAAAACCAAGACAACTTTTATTTCATATCTTACTATCTCTTTCAAGAACAGGCCACTATTTAATTTATAAATCATAAAGCTTATTAATAACTCTAAAATGAATAAACTAAAAATAATATTATTTGTATTAAAATTATAAACATTCCTCTTCTAACTAATTTCCAGTGTCTTGGACAGTAGGGAAGTAAGATGAAAGCTTCCCAGGACTTTTTCTTTGACCCTTATCGAGGACTGTCTTTTTAGATAAATTATAGCAGAATTAAACTTACTTTTCTTAATATCTTGCATTTTTGTCATTCAGAGAATTCAAGATTATCTGGATGGAAGGTGTGGGACACTAGGTAAGACTGTAACCATCAGTAGAATTACCAAAGGAAACACATACACAAAGAACAAAGAAAAGATGCAAATTTCAACAAGAACATAGAAATTTGAGATTAAGCAAATGACAGAGATAGATATACATAAATAAACAGATACAAGACATAGATACATTCTAACACTCATTCCATTTTATGTAACACCTGAATGATACTTGTTTATTAAATTAATTCATTAAGCACAAGGGGCTTTCCTTTTTCCCAATGTATACATTCTGTCTATTTTTCTGAATCTACCAAAATTCACATATGGTTACAGATGAAAGCATTGTTGATTTAAATTTGTGATTACTAATAGATACATTAATTTAATTAAAAAAAGACAAATGGCATGTCAAAAAGCATAGTCATCAGATTCAGAAAGATGAAGCTCTCTGTTCAGTAGTTTTGCAAACACTCTGCCCATCATTTTCTTATGTATATAGCAAGAAAAAATTAATACCTCATTAAGTTGTCATGGAAAAATAAGAAGGGAATCCTCTAGCTATTTTTGGGAATACTACTTCTATAATTATAAAAATTGAAATATGTTTAGTAGTCTATTACAATAGTAATCAAAAATTTTCCAATATTTCTCTAATATCAATTCACCAGTTTTCAATAATCTTTTAAAACCTAGAGGAATTGCTGTATGCCACAGAAGTGAGGTAGGTTGAAAGAATATTAGACAGATATTCATTTTTTTCTCTGTTCCATTATCTTAACTTTCAAAAATAGCCTAGAAGGAACATATGGCATATTAAAAAATATAAAAAACAACCCAGAACCAACTTTGCAGTGTTAAGAAAAACTATCACTGAAATACTAAATTAACTAAACCAATACCTATTAAGTTATATATTTAGGATGTCTTAGAATATGCCAAGAGTTGAAACTACAGATTTCAGCAAGAAATACGCTTTGAAATTCACAGAAATACACACCAAAAAGAAGACCAACAGAGGAACTTGAATGCAGGTGAAATTATAGACACGGGATTCAGACAATGAAAGTCCAGCATAAACATGATGGCTGTTATGAAGAAAGGAACACAAACAAATATGAGGGGGAAAAAAAAAACCCCACACCTAAATATTTAATAGAAGAAAAAACTTAAATGAAAGGAGATACAAATCAGTTAAAAAGACACATTACTGTGAGGAAAAATTAGGAAAACTTCACCAACTCTGAGATATAAACTATCAAAACTTACTAAAATTTCAGAATAAACAAAGACTTCACCAGACAGATTAAAAGGATGCACATCACAGTCAATGAGGAAAAATAAGAAAGCAGCTTGGTATCAGTTCTCTCCTAAGCAACACCAGATTTCATGAAATAATAGAGCAATTGTTCCAACTAAAGGGCAATTCCCCTCTGGGGATACTAAACAACATCTAAGGACATTTTTTATTGTCACAACTGGGGTGGATGCTACTAGTATCTAGTGGGTAGAGGTCAGGGATATTATCAAATAAGTTATAAAGCACAAGACAGTGCCCCCATCCCCACATACATACTCAGTAAAGCATTATCCAGACCAAAATGTCAATAGTGCTGAGGTTGAGAAATTCTGCAATAAAGTAATGAAAGATGAATTTGTGGGGGGGGGGGAATGTAAGCCAAGTATTCTTTACCCAATAAGACTAAAATTCAAGTCAAATGGCAACAGGAAAATATTTTCCAATATTCCAAACTCAGGAAGTATAGTGTTAG
This sequence comes from Lutra lutra, assembly GCF_902655055.1. NCBI lineage: Eukaryota > Metazoa > Chordata > Mammalia > Carnivora > Mustelidae > Lutra > Lutra lutra. The sequence continues at coordinate 79,215,076 of NC_062279.1, read as the reverse complement.
TAAAATCTTGAAAAATCTCCTGAAATATAAAACATAGGAAAATAAAATGTGAATCAAAATTAAAAAGTATAAATAAAATTTATACAAAACACAGATATTGGGTTGAATCCAATTAAACATAGAGTTAAACATAAATATACATGTCTAAATAACAATTACTAGCTTTCAAACAAAGGATAACATGTTCAAAGATCATAAAAAGAATCTGCATACCATGTAAAAAGATAAATGATATGTCAGTTTAAGATACCAAGGTATAAATGTAAAATAATAGAGGTGAATATCTTCTAAATAAACACAGAGATAATAAAGAACAAAGACAGAAATCAGTGTGAACATTTATGTCAAATAATGGAATAACAAATGTAAAAAAAAAACCCACAAAAACAAAAAACAACTACAGGACATAAGAAAGAAATGAACATTTGTAGGTATAATAAGAGACTTCAACTTAATAGTCTCAATTTGTGACACATCACATTAAGGGAAAGAATCAGGGATTAAATGATCTGAATAAGGACATTTTGTAAGAGTGTTGTTTTTAAGCATACACAAACATATAATCTAAAAAATGATAATATCATCTGATATTCAGATTCTTGTGGAACGTATTTTTTTTTAAATTGACTACATATTGCAGGCTAGATAATGAAATAATTTCCTAACTACATAAATACTTTGTAGTTTTAAATTACAAACCATTATTTGACCACAATATAGCAAAACAAATTATTTTCATTCTATTTTCTATTTAGAACAATTTTACTAATTATAGACTTTAATAGATGACAGAGTTTTTACTATCATTGTTTTCTAGATATTTTGCATTTTGTTTTCTATTCCCTCTTTGTTTAAAGAGCTTTTTTTAGTTTTGGAACCCCAAGTTTTCCCATATTTTAATAAACAAAGGTGAGCTCTGGGACAACTCTAAGCAGCTTAAAATACTTGTATTTGTAGTCCTTGAAGAGTAGGGGCAAAACAGTGAAATAATTTAAAGAAGTAATGACTAAAATTTTTCCACATTTCCCAAAGATTCAAGAGGTTCAATGAACTCTAAGAACAAAATATACCAAGGAAATGACACCAATGCAATAAAATGCATTAAAAGTAGAGATAAAGAGAAATTACTGAAGGAAGTTGGAGAAGAAAGATACAGAGGAACAAAAACAAGGCTTAAATCAGACTTTTTATAAAAACCAATGTAAACAAAGACATTAAAGCAACATTCTTAAAGAACTTAGAGGAAAAAAAAGTCCAAATATAATTCAAAACCCATCCTTCAAAATGGAAGTGAAATAAAATGTATTCAGATATACAGAAGCTGAGTAAACTGATCACCAACAGACTGACACTGCAGGAATATTAAAAGAAATATTTCAAGTAGAAAAAAAATATGACATTAGACTAAAATGGTGAAATGGGGGGAAAATCCCTTAATGTTCAAATGTCTTTAAAAGATAATCAATTGTTTAAACCAAAAATAAAAATTATGTATTTAAAAAAAATGTAGAGGTAAAGGATTAAAAACAATGGGACAAATCACAGGAGAAGGGAAACTATTCCAAGATTCTAATATTATGTGTGAATTGGCATACTATTGCCTCAAGGTAGGTTGGTAAGAAAAGGTGTATACCATAAACCCTAAAGAAAATATTTAAAAAATAAATTGTTATAGCAGATAAGCACACAAAGGTGATGAAAACAAACAAACAAACAAACAAACAAACAAAAAAACATTGGCCAAACTAATCTCCCCCAAGCAAGAGAGAGGAACCAAGTTAATAAAATTATGAATGAAAAGGGAGAGATCATGACTAACACCAAGGAAATAGAAACAATCATCAGAAATTATTATCAACAGTTACATGCCAATAAGTTAAACAGCCTAGAAGGAATGGATGCATTCCTGGAAACCTAAGAACTTCCAAAACTGAATCAGGAAGAAATTGACAACCTGAATAGACCAATATCTAGTAACAAGATTGAGGCTGTGATCAAAAACCACCCCAAAAAATAGGAGCCCAGGACCTGATGGATTCCCTGGGGGAATTCTACCAAACATTCAAAGAAGAAATAATAACTATTCTCCTGAAGCTGTTTCAAAAAATAGAAACAGAAGGAATATTTCCAGACTCTTTTCATGAAGCCAGCATTATCCTGATCCCCAAATCAGGCAAAGACCCCACTAGAAAGGAGAATTTCAGACCAATATCCCTGATGAATATGAATGCTAAGATTCTCAACAAGATCCTAGCTAATAGGATCCAACAGTACACTAAAAAGATTATCCACCATGACCAGGTGGGATTTATCCCTGGGATGCAAGATTGGTTCAATATTCACAAATCAATCAATGTGATAAAACAAATCAGTAAGAGAAGAGAGAAGAACCACATGGTGCTCTCAACTGATGAAGAAAATGCATCTGACAAGATAAAGCATCCATTACTGATTAAAACTCTTCAAAGTATAGGGATAGAGGGAACATTCCTCAAATTCAGAAAATCTACCTATGAAAAAACCAAAGAGAATATCGTCCTCAATGGGGAAAAGGTGACAGCCTTCCCTTTGAGACCAGGAACACGACAAGGATGCACACTCTCACCACTGTTGTTCAGAAGTCCTAGAAACAGCAATCAGACAACAAAAAGAAATAAAAGGTACTTGAATTGGCAATGAAGAAGTTAAACTCTCTCTCTTCACAAATGACATGATACTTTATATGAAAAACCCTAAAGACTCCACCCCCAAACTACTAGAACTCATACAGCAATTCAGTAGTGTGGCAGGATACAAAGTCAGTTGCTTTCTTACACACTAACAATGAAAATATAGAAAGAGAAATGAGAGAATCAATTCCATTTACTATAACATTGAGAACCATAAGATACTGGGAATAAACCTAACAAAAGAGGTAAAGGACCTGTACTCAAGGAACTACTGAACACTCATGAAGGAAATTGAAGAAGACACAAAAAGATGGAGGAGCATTCCATGCTCATGGATCAGAAGAATAAACATTATTAAAATGTCTATACTGCCTATAGCAATCTACTTTCAATGCCATCCTAATCAAAATTCCACCAGCATTTTTCAAAGAGCTGGAACAAACAATCCTAAAATTTGTATGGTACCAGAATAAACACTAAATTGCTAAGGAAATGTTGAAAAAGAAAATTAAAACTGGGGGCATCACGTTGCATGATTTCAAGCTTTACTACAAAGCTGTGATCACCAAGACAGCATGGTACTGGCACAAAAGCAGACACATAGGCCAGTGGAATGGAGTAGAAAGCCCAGATATGGACCCTCAACTCTATGGTCAAATAATCTTCAACAAAGCAGGAAAAAATATACAGTGGAAAAAAGTCTCTTCAATAAATGGTGCTAGGAAAATTGGACAGCTATGTATAGAAGAATGAAACTCAACCATTCTCTTACACCATTAACAAAGATAAACTTGAAATGGATAAAAGACCTCAATGTGAGGCAGGAATCTTATCAAAATCCTAGAGGAGAACCCAGGCAGTAACCTCTTCGACATTAGCCACATCAACTTCTTTCAAGGTATGTCTCCAAAGGCAAAAAAAAAAAAAAAAAAAAAAAAAAAAAGCAAAAATGAACTTTTGGACTTCATCAAGATAAAAAGCTTCTGCACAGCAGAGGAAACAATCAACAAAACAAACAGGCAAACCACAGAATGGGAGAAGATATTCACAAATGACACTATAGGCAAAGGGCTGATATCCAAGATCTATAAAGAACTCCTCAAACTCAACACACACAAAACAGATAATCACATCAAAAAATGGGCAGCAGACATGAACATACACTTCTCCAAAGAAGGCATACAAATGGTAAAGACATACGAAAAAAATGTTTATCATTATTAGCCATCAGAGAGATTCAAATCAAAACCACATTGAGATACCACCTAACACCACTTAGAATGGCCAAATTAACAAGAGAGTAAACAACAAGTGTTGGAGAGGATGTGAAGAAAGGGGAACCGTCTTACACTATTGGTGGGAATGCAAGTTGGTGCAGCCACTTTGGAAAACAGTGTGGAGATTCCTCAAAAATTTAAAAATAGAGCTACCTTATGACCCTGCAATTGCACTACTGGGTATTTATCCCAAAGATACAGAAGTAGTGAAAAGAAGGGCCACCTGTACCCCAGTATTCATAGCAGCAATGGCCACAGTCACCAAACTGTGGAAAGAACCAAGATGCCCTTTAACAGACGAATAGATAAAGAGATTATGGTCCATATATACAATGGAATATTATGACGCCATCAGAAAGGATGAATACCCGACTTTTATATCAACAAGGAGAGGACTGGAAGAGATTATGCTGAGTGAAATAAGTCAAGCAGGGAGAGTCAAGTATTATATGTTTCACTTACTTGTGGAGTATAAGGAATAACACGGAGGACATTGGGAGATGGAGAGGAGAAGTGAGATGGGGGAAATTGGAGGGGGAGAAAAACCATGAGAGACTGTGGACTCTGAGAAACAAACTGAGGGTTTTGGAGGAGGGGGAGGTAGGGGGTTGGATGAGCCTGGTGGTGGGTATTACAGAGGGCATGTATTGCATGGAGCACTGGGTGTGGTGCATAAACAAAGAATTTTGGAACACTGAAAAGAAATAAAATAAAATGGGAAAAAAGGATATTTATGAAATTCTCCAATCTAAAAGAAGTGGGAAAATGAAATTATGAACAAAAAACATAAGAATGGCATTAATTACAAGAGGGCACAAAAGTAAATTTTGGAGTGATAAAAATATTATATATCTTGACCAAGCTGGTATTTCATGACTATATATATATTTTTTAAATACAGTAATCTTAGAACTGAACATCTGAAAATGGTAGATTGTACTGAATACAAATTATACCTTAATAAATTTGACTTCAAAAGAAAAAGCAATTAAAAAAAGAAAAAGGAAAAAGCCAATTTATTTGCAAGGCATATTTGTCTCCATTTGCATAAAAATCAAAATACATGGGAATGTATAGTATCTAGTAATCTAAGGTTTAGTGCTTTATTTTACAAATTAGAATTATGGACCCTCAATTCTATGGGCAAATAATCTTTGACAAAACAGGAAAAAATATACAGTGGAAAAAAGACAGTCTCTTCAATAAATGGTGCTGTGAAAACTGGATAGCTTACATGTAGAAGAATGAAACTCGACCATTCTCTTAGACCGTATACAAAGATAAACTCGAAGTGGATAAAAGACCTCAACATGAGACAGGAATTCATCAGAATCCTAGAGGAGAACATAGGCAGTAACCTCTTCTATATCAACCACAGCAACTTCTTTCAAGATATGTCTCCAAAGGCAAAGGAAACGAAAGTGAAAATGAACTTTTGGGACTTCATCAAGATCAAAAGCTTCTGCACAGCAAAGGAAACAGTCAACAAAACAAAGATGCAACCCATGGAATGGGAGAAGATATTTGCAAATGACAGTACAGACAAAAGGTTGATATCCAGGATCTATAAAGAACTCCTCAAACTCAACACACACAAAACAGAAAATCATATAAAAAAATGGGCAGAAGATATGAGCAGACACTTCTCCAATGAAGACATACAAATGGCTATCAGACACATGAAAAAATGTTCATCATCACTAGCCATCAGGGAGGTTCAAATTAAAACCACATTGAGATACCACCTTACACCAGTTAGAATGGCCAAAATTATCAAGACAGGAAATAACATGTGTTGGAGAGGATGTGGAGAAAGGGGAACCCTCTTACACTGTTGGTGGGAATGCAAGTTGGTGCAGCCACCTTGGAGAACAGTGTGGAGATTCCTCAAGAAATTAAAAATAGAGCTTTCCTATGACCCTGCAATTGCACTACTGGGTATTTACCCCAAAGATACAGATGTGGTGAAAAGAAGGGCCATCTGTACCCCACTGTTTATAGCAGCAATGGCCACGGTCGCCAAACTGTGGAAAGAACCAAGATGCCCTTCAACGGATGAATGGATAAGGAAGATGTGGTCCATATACACTAGGGAGTATTATGCCTCCATCAGAAAGGATGAGTACCCAACTTTTGTATCAACAGGGATGGAACTGGAAGAGATTATGCTGAGTGAAATAAGTCAAGCAGAGAGAGTCAATTATCATATGGTTTCACTTATTTGTGGAGCATAACAAATAACATGGGGGACATGGGGAGATGGAGAGGAGAAGGGAGTTGAGGGAAATTGGAAGGGGAGATGAACCATGAGAGACAATGGACTATGAAAAACAATCTGAGGGTTTTGCAGGGGCGAGGGGTGGGAGGTCGGGGGAGCCAGGTGGTGGGTATTATGGAGGGCACGTATTGCATGGAGCACTAGGTGTGGTGCAAAAACAATGAATACTGTTACGCTGAAAAGAAAAAAAAAAAAAAAGATGAGCCGAGATTCTCAACATAAGAGCACGTATTCATATATATCTCTTAGTAATAAGTAAAAATAAATTATTTTTAAATATTAAAAAAATAGAATTATTTTCTAAATTTATTTAAAAAAATGACATGAGAGGGTAATAACAATTTGGTAAAAAATTAAGAAGTAAGTAGGAGAACCTTAGTGTCAGTTTCTGGAAAACAAGCATGACAATCCTTCTGCAGCACTCAGAGCAAACCAGAACATCTCCCAAATCACCCACCCTGGGGAAGCAAGCCACCTGAAACTTCAATCGTTTACCATAAGAATAGTGAACAAAAGCTGGCAAAACGGGACTCTATCAGCGGTGGCATTCCTCATTTGACTCCAAGTCAAGCAACAGTAGAAAAAGAAGCTGAGGGATGAGAGTAAAGTTTGTATGCCACAAGAGAGTAGCTGTACTGCAGAGACAAAGAACAGAATGGCAAGGAAGTCCTTAGGGAGAGCTTGCCAAAGAAGGAGAGAAAGTGTTATCTATGCTCATTTTCCACTTCAGTAATAGAATTTGGTGATGATATTAGAATTTCCTTCAAAGACTGAAGACTTGGTAGTTAAAGGCTGAGGAATGTCTATGTTCTAAACAATCAGGTGGGAGAAATCCTCAGGAACCAGTGCACTGGGAGACTCCCAAAAGCTCAATGGGTATCTGAGTTGTCTAAGGTCTTCAATAAATAAAAAACACTTAAAATTTTTTTAAATTTAAATTCAATTAATTAACATATGATGTATTATTACAGGTCTGTGATTCATCAGTCATATATAATACCCAGTACTCATTACATCACATGCCCTCCTTAATGTCCATTACCAAGTTACCCCATCCCCCCCCCCCCAGCAACCCTCAGTTTGTTCCCTATGATTAAGAGTCTCTTACAGTTGGGGCGCCTGGGTGGCTCAGTGGGTTAAGCCGCTGCCTTCGGCTCAGGTCATGATCTCGGAGTCCTGGGATCGAGCCCTGCATCGGGCTCTCTGCTCAGCAGGGAGCCTGCTTCCTCCTCTCTCTCTGCCTGCCTCTCTGCCTGCTTGTGATCTCTCTGTCAAATAAATAAATAAAATCTTTAAAAAAAAAAAAAAGAGTCTCTTACAGTTTATCTCCCTCTCAGGTTTTGTTTTGTTTCATTTTTTTCCTCTTTTCCCGTAGGATCCTCTATTTTGTTTCTTAGATTCCACACATCAGTAAGATCATATGATAATTGTTTTTCTCCAATTGACTTATTTTGATTAGCATAATACCCACCATTTCAAACCACATCATGGCAAATGGTAAGATTTCAATTTTTGATGGCTGCATAATATTCATATATATACATATATATATATATATATATACACCTACATATGTATATATGTATATATATATATATACACCTACATATGTATATATGTATATATATATATATATACACCTACATATACATATATTTGTGAGATATATATATATATATATATATATATATATATATATATATATATCACATTTTCTTTGCCCATTCATCTGTCAATGGACATCTGAGTTCTTTCCACAGTTTGTCTATTGTGGACATTGCTGCTATAAATATTGGGATGCAGATCACTACATTTGTATCTTTGGGGTAAATACCTAGTAATGCAATTGTTGGGTCATAGGGTAGCTCTGTTTTCAACTCTTTGAAGAATGGCCGCACTGTTTTCCAGAGTTACTGCACAACCTGAATTCCCACAGACAGTGTAAGAGTATGCCCCTTTCTCTGCATCCTCACCAACATCTGTTTTTTCCTAACTTGTTAATTTTAGCCATCCTGACTAGTGTGAGGTGGTATTTCATTGTGGTTTTGATTTGTATTTCCCTGATGCTGAATGATGTTGAGCATTTTTTCATGTGTCTCTTGGCCATTTGTATGTGTTTGGAGCAATGTCTATTCATGAATCCTGGCCATTTCTTGATTTTTATCTTTACAAGGGCCCCAAAGTTCATTTTGCCATTGTTTCCCTTGCCTTTGGTGGTAAGCCTAACAAGAAGTTGCTGTAGCCAAGGCCAAAGGGGTTGTTGCTTATGTTTTCCTCTAGGATTTTGATGATTTCCTGTCTCACATTTAGGTCTTTCATCTATTTTGAGTCTATTTTTGTGTATTGTATAAAAAAATAGTTCAGTTTCATTCTTCTGCATGTGGTTGTCCAATTTTCCCAACACCATTTGTTGAAGAGACCTTTTTTTTTTTTTTTTTCCTATTGGAAGTTCTTTCCTGCATTGTCAAAGATTAGTTGATCATAGAGTTGAGGATCCATTTCTGGGTTCTCTATTCTGTTCCATTGATCTATGTGTTTGTTTTTGTGTCAGTATCATACTGTCTTGATAATTACAGCTTTGTAATACAGCTTGAAGTTAGGCATTGTGATGACACTAGTTTTGGTTTTCTTTTTCAACATTCCTTTAACTATTCAGGGTGTTTTCTGGTTCCATACAAATTTTAGGATTATTCGTTCCAACTCTGTAAAAAAAAAAAAAAGTTGATGGTATTTTGATAGGGATTGCATTGAATGTGTAGATTGGCTAGGTAGCATAGATATTTTAACAATATTTGTTCTCCCAATCCATGAACATGAAAAGTTTTTTCCATTTCTTTGTGTCTTCCTCAATTCCTTTCATAATTTTGCTGAGTACAGGTCCTCTACCTTTTTGGTTAGGTTTATTCTTAGGTGTCTTATGGTTTTGGATACAATTGTAAATGGCATCAACTCTTTAATTTCTCTTTTTTCTGTTTCATTGTTAGTGTATAGGAAGGCAACTGATTTCTGTGCATTGATTTTATAACCTGCCACTGCTGAACTCTGTAAGAGTTGTAACAATTTTATGATAGAATCTTTTGTGTTTTCCACATAGAGTATCATGTCATCTGCGAAAAGTGAGAGTTTGACTTCTTCTTTGATCATTTGGATGCCTTTATTTCTTTTTGTTGTCTGATTGCTGAGGCTAAGACTTCTAGTGCTATGTTGAGCAGCAGTGGTGATAGTGGACATTCCTGCCATGTTCCTGACCTTAGGGGAAAAGCTCTCAGTTTTTGCCCATTGAGAATGGTATTCTCTGTAAGCTTTTCATAGATAGCTTTTATGATATTGAGGTATGTTCCCTTCATCCCTACACTGTGAAGAGTTTCCATCAAGAAGTGATGCCATACTTTGTCAAATGCTTTTTCTGCATCTATTGAGAGGATCATATGGTTCTTGTCTTTTCTTTTATTTAGGTAATGTATCATATTGATTGATTTGCAGATGTTGAACCAACCTTGCAGCCAAGGAATAAATCCCACTTGGTCATAGTGAATAATCCTTTTAATGTACTGTTGGAGCCTACTGAATAATATTTTGTTGAGAATTTTTGCATCCATGTTTATCAGAGATATTGCTCTGTATTCTTTTTGGTGGGGTCTTTGTCTGGTTTGGGGATCAAGGTAATGCTGGCCTCATAGAAAGAGTTTGAAAGTTTTCCTTTCTTCTCAATTTTTTGAAATAGCTTCAGAAGAATAGGAATTACTTCTTTATATGTTTGGTAGAATTCCTGTGGGAAGTCATCCAGCCCTGGCTCTTGTTTGTTGGGAGGATTTGATTACTGCTTCAAGTTCCTTGAGCCTGTTCAGGTTTTCTACTTTTCCTGTTTCAGTTTTGGTAGTTTATATGTCTCTAGGAATGCATCTATTTCTTCCAAATGCCTTATTTTTTGGCATATAGTTGCTCATCATATGTTCTTATCATTATTTGTATTTCTTCAGTGTTGGTTGTAATTGCTTTTCTTTCATTCATGATTTTATTTATTTTGGTCCTTTCTGTTTTCTTTTCATAAGTCTGGCCAGGGTTTTATCAATCTTATTAATTCTTTCAAAGAACGAGCTCCTAGTTTCATTGGTTTATTCATTCTTTTGGTTTTGATTTCATTGATTTTTGCCCTGATATTTATGATTTTTCTTCTCCTACTGGGTTTAGGCTTTCTTTGCTGTTCTTTCTCCAGCTCCTTTAGGGTAGGAGAAAGGGTAGCTAGGTTGTGTATTTGAGACCTTTCCTGTTTCTTAAAGACTTGTGCTATATACTTCCTTCTTAGGACCACCTTTGCTGCATCCCAAAGATCTTGAACAGTTGTGTTTTCATTTTCATTTGGTTCTATGCATTTTTTAAATTCTTCTTTAATTTCCTGGTTGACCCATTAATTCTTTAGTAGGATGCTCTTTAGCTTTCATGTATTTGAGTACTTTTCAACTTTCCTTTTGTGATTGAGTTTCATTTTCAAAGCATTGTGGTCTGAAAATATGCAGGGAATGATCCCAATCTTTTGGTACCAGTGGAGACCTGATTGGTGACCCAGAATATGATCTATTCCAGAAACTGTTCCATGTGCACTAGAGAAGACTATGTATTCTGTTGTTTTATGGAATTATGGGATGCTCTGAATATATCTGTGAAGTCCCTCTGGTCCAATGTTTCATTCAAAGCTGTATTTCCTTGTTGATCTTCTGATTAGATGATCTGTTTATTGCAATGAGGGGCATATTAAAGTCCCCTATTATTATTGTATTATAATTGATGTGTTTATTTGGTTTTGTTTTTGATTGGCTTATATAAGGGTCATAAATATTTATAATTTTTAGATCTTCATGTTGGATAGATATTTTACTTATGATATAATGTCTTTCCTCTTCTCTTACTACAGTCTTTGGTTTAAAATCTAATTTATCTGATATAAGGATTACCACTCAGCTTTCTTTTGATTTCTGTTAGCATGATAACTGGTTTTCTACCCCCTTACTTTAAATCTAGGGGTGTCTTTGCGTCTAAAATGAGTATTTTATGTTTCTACCCTTGTAGGTTACTGACTTCTTGTCCAGAGCTGCTTTAAGGATTTTTCTCTTTGTCTCTGAGATTTATAAGGTTTTTTATTATATGTTGGGGTATTGACTCATTTTTATTGATTTTGAGGGGTTCTTTGTGCCTCCTGGATTTTGATGCCAGTTCTCTTCCCCAAATTAGGGAAGTTCTCCACTATAATCTTCTCCAATACACCTCTGCCTCCTCTTCTTCTTCTGGGATCCCAATTATTTTAATATTGTTTTGCTTTATGGTATCACTTATCTCTCAAATTCTTACCTCATGGTCCAGTAGTTGTTTATCTCTCTTTGTCTCAGCTTCTTTATTCTCCAACATTTAGTCTTCTATATTACCAATTCTCTCTCCTGTCTCATTTATCCTTGCAGTTAGAGCCTCAATTTTTTATTGTACCTCATTAATAACATTTTTTATTTCAACTTGGTTAGATTTTAGTACTTTTATTTCTCCAGAAAGGGATTAGCTAGTGTCTTTTGTGCTTTTATTCAAGCCCAGCTAGTTCATTATTTTTTGAACTCTACTTCTGACATCTTTCTTATGTCCATACTGATTAGGTCCCTAGTAGTCAGGACTGCCTCTTATTCTCTTTTCTGAGGTGACTTTTTCCATCTTGTCATTCTTTCCAGAGAAGAATAGATAAACGAGAGAACAGACCAGGCTTAACTGAAACCAGAGATGACTACATGGACAACAGACATACTGATAGTCTTACCTTGGTCATTAAATAAATAAGCAACAACAACACATAATAATGGAAAACAAAAAACTTGGGGCTTTGGGGTAGGTATCCTCCATAGAAGGAAAGCCAACACAAGACATTCTGGACCAGAAAGAGTACATAGATAGGTATTTCTGGACTACAGAGTTCCCTCTTATCTTGAGCAAAGCAAAATGACCAATTCTGTAACTATCAAACTAGCTGTGAGGGCTAGAGCTGTACAATCAGATGATATAGATTGAGATTAAGATAAACATCACTGGAAAACTGTTAAGACTCCTGAATCAGCAATTGTGTCTGAGACATCCAACTTCCACCATCCCCAGGGAGCCTGTGTCCCCAGCCAAGACTAACAGCAGGGCCAAGATATCAGGTAACCCAGACCGGCCTCACCCTAAAGTCTGTTGGTGGGTATGGGTCTCTTCTAATTAGTCAGAAAATGTTTTTCCATTCCTTTCTAAGAGGAAACTTTCTCACTCAAAATGACCAGTCTAGTTAGAGATACTAACACATCCTCTGAACTATATTGTCTTTCTATCCCATTAGCAAAGATATTTACTCCTTTCAAATATTTTGGTGTCTACCAATAGGAGTGCCATATCTTTTGTCATTACTGTGTATGGGGTATAAATTTATAGTATTCCAGGAATAGATAGGAAGGAAGGAATAGGCTTCAACTTCTACTGAGTGCCAGTTTTGGCTTCTAACAAGTGACCAGGATCATGGAAGAAAGTTAATACCATACTTTTAACTTCCTTCTGATTTTAAAATATTGTCATTACCAAGGGAAAAAAGAAAGAAAGAAAGAAAGAGAAAGAAAGAAAGGAAAAGGAAGGGAAGGGAAGGCAAGGGCATTGGGGGTGAGAGGAGGGAAGACCAGACAGGAGAGCTATAAAAACTGTTGAGGACTTACTATAAGAGGAAAAAACAATAAAGATCACATTTCAATACCTGAATCAAAAATCACCAACTCCCAAACCCCACATTTGAACTAGACCCCACTTTCTTGAGGGTAGTATAGAATATTCTGCTGACAGAACTGTTCACAGAACTCACCCTTAAGGATGAAAAAATTGTGTGCAGAAATGTTGTCAGGCATGGAAAAACTATCTTTGGCAAAGGTAATTGTAATACCTTCCTTCCAACCATGCTTGATGACAATGCACAAGACCTTGTCTTCAGTGTATAATCTGCTAATCGTTTTGACAGGTTGTTTTGTGATCTTCATGTAGATGCCTCTACATTCCTTACTCTGAACTCAGGGTCTGTTTTTTTCTTCTATTCTGAAACTTGGGGAAGGAGCTGACATTCATGCAATACCAGGGGGCATGGCAATACTTCCATTTGGGAGAGAGTATAACTAGACTCTAACTAGATAAGGTATTTCTGTTCTACTTATTTACTCTATGCCACATAATCTACATTTGTAGAAGGATAATTAATTGAGTTATTAATTATATTCTCCTACATTTGCTAGAGTCTACTCTCAGAAAAATGAAAGAATAATTCTGCCTTCCTCTCCCCTCTAGAAAATTCTGGAACTCTCATCTGAGGGATTATCAATTATCAGCTTTTGTATTTCCTGTCTAAATTTACCTTGCTAGGCACCAGTTACACAACCTTGTCAGCATCGTGGACAAAACCTGGCAGAATGGGACTCTACCAGTGGTGGCAGTCCTCATCTAACTACAAGTTAAACAATGGTAGAAAAGGAGCTGAGGGATAAAAGATAGAGTTGTAGAAGGAGGACATAGGTTAAAAGAAAGGACTTGCCCAAGTGTGGTAATGTTGTCAGGGACTTGAAAAATAGGATGTTGTAATGGGTTTCATAAATGACACTCCACTGTGTACAGGCAGTGAGAACTTGATTTGACAAACATGTTTGCTGAAAAGAACTAAATCAAATATCAAGGTCTTGATGTCTTCAGCAAAAAATGTCATTGCATATATATGGCTTAGAGGCTGTGGAATCATTTGCTTTGGAATGGACCATCTAGGCTTGGACAATGAGCATCCTAAAGGCAGTCATAAGGGACTGAACATTAAAACCTCTTTCCTGGGCGCCTGGGTGGCTCAGTGGGTTAAACCACTGCCTTCGGCTCAGGTCATGATCTCAGGGTCCTGGGATCGAGGCCCGCATCGGGCTCTCTGCTCAGCAGGGGGCCTGCTTCCCTCTCTCTCTCTCTCTCTGCCTGCCTCTCTGTCTACTTGTGATCTCTCTCTGTCAAATAAATAAATAAAATCTTAAAAAAAAAAACAAAAAAAAAACCCTCTTTCCTAAGTATTTATTAACAGTGTACATCCTGTTAAATAGGGAAGTTAACTCCCATGATATCTAAATTCTTCTCACCATGTGAAATGGTGGCTGGGAGCCAAATTTACTTAAGTGGAAAATGTAATATACTTTTTCTGCTCCTCAGTGATATGGAACAAATTTATGATTTTATTTTTACTATCCCATTTAATACTTAACAATCTTCAAAAAAGGCATTGTTCCTACATACTGAGGTACAGCAAAGTTAATATATGCTTGGTAGATTGACACAATGAAGCTAATGGTAGAGAGCATTCTGGTATGTGAATAATCATAAACGGAAGTATTGACTTATATAACTGAAAAGCCTGGGAGCAGAATTAGTTTCAGGCAGCAATGTTGATGCAAAAGCTCAATGGATATGATTAGGAATCCGTTTTGTTTGCATAGTTGGGCTCTCTCTCTTCTGTACTAGATTCATTCTCAGGCTTCAGGTGATGGCTGGATAGCTGCTAACAAATTGAAAGCTACATCCTGACATATTCAAGTGTAGTGTTTTCTTACAAAATGGATCATGTGTCTGTCCCTAAAATAGTCATTGTGGTGAACTCGTAAAATTCCAATTTTGGTCAACTCTGAATAGAGATGTGAGAGAAGACAGTTTATAGAAAATGAATGAATGAAAGGTGACAAAAATAAAACAACAACAACAAAAAAACCTGATGTCCTCTATAGCCCTCTAACATAACTCCTGACTTGGGGCCCTACGAGGGGCCTGAGTAGAGTCCCTGAGAGGTGGCATGAGTAGTGGGATAGAGATAAGGGCAAGGATATTAGAGGGGGGAAATACCTTGGAGATTTCTGAATTCCTATTGATGAACTATCCAATAAGTTGACTTTTTAGTTCCTACGTCTTTTCATTTTAGATTCCTTTACCTCCATTCCAGTATGGCTATGACCAAAACCTAGACCTTACCACAAGGCACAACTATGCCTTCTGAATAATACAGTGCCATATCCCACCCTCTGACCTCAATCTCCAGCCCTTCTGGCTTATGTCTTCATATGCCAATTCTTCAACCTTGCCAGGACCTTTAGTGCTCTGATTCTTCATCCGCAAATTTTTGCTGTCATTTCCTCCTCCACATTAGATTTCATGATCCATCACTTAAGTAACGTCCTAAATACTCCCATTCATTTTTCTTTCATCATGCCTGTCTAGCAAAATCTCAACTCCCTGTCTTTTCCAGATCAGTCCTCTGCTTAAATGACTCAGCCCTAGTGAATAAAATCAGACAAATGACTCTACAACTAATAAACAACTACAATAGTTTGAAATGTATTCACTTGTTCATTAATTCTAGGGATACTTATTTATTTTTATCTATACTTTTGAGTACCTACTAAGCACTTGTCACTGTGAGGCTTATATCCTTTCCTTAGTCAATGCTAACATTTACATCCTCTTCAGAACTATTTCAGATCTTTTCTACTTTCCTTAAACTTCTGTTCTCACACCAATTCAGCAGATGTACTAGATGCCCTAAAAGTAAGCATAAAGAAATGAACATCAAATACCCTTTTCCTAGGTGTTTTGTCACACTGTATATACCACCAAACAAGGAATTGAGCTCCCACGATATCTAAAGCCTCAGATGGGAAACAATCTCTCCCCTCTTCCCCACCCACCACCTTCTCCCTTCTCCTCTTGCTCATCTTTGAGCCTCCAAAACTGGGAAATGTTCCTTTAATCTTCCAGTTAGTTTTCATACTGTGTTGTAAATCTTGCCGTAATTATTCATTTTCCTCTAGAACATAGGTCTTGTCCATCTTTCTACTGTTCTATTTTCAGCGTCTTTGGCTTAGCACCCAGTGGGCTCCCATACCCTTGGGGAGCTGAAGGAACCAAAGGTGGAAGACCAGGGCTGGAGGACCCCATCCATGGCTCCCGTGTGGGCAGGACCATGTCAGGGGCAGGGCTGAGCAGTGCCCTCCTCCAGCTCCCTGAAGGAAGTTGTGCAGCCTCACCTTAGGGTGATGAATGTAATCTCATTGCTTCTATGACACAAAAGCTCTTGATTCATCCTCAGAAGTTTGGTGGCACTTTTTGGGTGCCTTCAGGAAATTTTGGACAACCGTCGTGCTAAGGGCCCTACCTTTTCTGTCAGTTGTACAGGGCTTTTGCCTACAGGGTCTCTGGGGGTGGATCCTCAGCCAGAGGTCTCACGTCCCCAGGCCCTTTTGTTTGGCCGTTGATGTACAGGGTTTTCAGAAAGCATCCTCATAACTGAGCCTCCTGGGAAAGGGAGCTGTCTTCTCTGTGTTTGGGGGTGGTCAATGGCACTCGTCGGCATCACCACCCTCATAACTCCTGTTTACTGCGGCTATACTGGACACCGACTTCCAGGCCTTGGGTAAATCACTGAGCTATCCCAGGTCTCAGCTCTAATGGGACATATGAATACCGACCTGATAGCGTCATTGTGAGGAGTGGCTTGAATAAGAAAATGGTTTTTACACCAGTGGAGTTAAAGGGCAGTCTTGGGGCCTTGCTGCAATTGCCACATGGACTTGTTGAGTGTCCTTGTCCTGTGAGCACCTTTGAGAGGCCAAGTTCCCCAGAAATTGGGCTGCAGGCTTTGCTAGTAGGGTAGAGAATCTGAGATACCTGTCCTCACAAACTCAGGTATTGATGCATTCATAATTTACTGAAAACCTATCGTATCAGGTTCTGGGCTGGGTAGGAGCCCTCCAAGCCCCACCCACCCCGGTTGAGCAGGATTCCCCCCTTTAGTCAGCACTCTTCTGCATTCTTAAGTGACATAACTGAGTTATACACTCAGATTAGCTATTTCAATGTTTACTTTTTGATTAAGCTTCAGACTCCCCAATCCAAATGCTTTAGAACATTCTCCACCTCGTTTACCATGGGATTCCATACTTAACAGCTTCAAAGTACACCCCTCTGCTGCCAACTTGCTTCTGCTCTTATATTTGCAGTATCTATTTGTAGCACCGAGTCAAGTAAGAAACATAAAAGCCATCTTTTTTTTCTTTCCTCTCAAACTAGTCAGTCACCAAGATTAACTTATTTTACCTCCTAAATATTCCCAAACCTGCATTTTATTTCAATTTGGTCTACTACCATGGTAGTTCAGAGCTTTATTGTCTCTCACCAAAACTGTGCAGTAGCCTCCTAACTGATCTCTTACTCCAGTTTTCTATCTCTTGAATCTTTCTCTTTACCAATACCAGAGTAATATTGCTGAAACAAAAGTGACCATGATACTCACACACTTTCAAACCTCAGTGTCTCTCTATTGTAAACTAAATAAAGTATATATTTATTAACATAATACACAGAACTTCCACTAAGTCATATTTCCCTCCCTTCCTCTCGGTCTCTCCTCCTCTCTCTTCTTTTCTTTTTTCAGCTTTCTTCTAAAATTTCTCTCTTCTGTGTATTTTTTGCTCCAAAGTAGAGAAAAGCCTGGTGTTGCTCCTGAAACCCCCATGCTGGTCAGTGCTTCCATGTCTTTGCTCATTTTGTTTTCTCTGTGTGAAATGCCCGTTCCACTCTTCTTTCTCTGGATCTTTCCTAACTCTTTTTCTAGATGCAGTTCAGGTACTAATAGTTCCTTCAAGAAACCTACAGATTCCTTGGACCTGTCTCTCCTAATGAATTAAAGTATTAAATCACTGGAAGAATGATACCAAAACCCATCACTCTCCACAGCACAGATGAATATATATTGTGGCTAGAGAAGGGGAAAAACATTCTACTCCTAGTAGAGGGACAAGAATCTATCCTGGTCCCAATCACCTACATGTACTCTAAAGCTGGAGGAGAGGAAAGATCTCAGAAAAAGCACTACCTTCAAGCCATAGGCACACAGGGCCTGTGTAGGTCTGAGGCTAGACAGGGACAACAGAAAACCCCAACTATCACCTGGCTAGCAGTACTAAAAAGCAATGGGAGTCTATCAGTGGCAGAGGGGCAAGAGCATAGAGATAGATCCTCTCAGAAACACAGCTGCATAGGGAAGGTCTAAAATTAATGGTGGGCAAACAACATTGTAAACAGCCCTGGTGAAATTCAGTTCTCACCCTCATTATTTACCATTATCTCATAATAATTTTAGAGGTAATTAAGGCTGGTATTACATTGTGTACATGGGGCAAATACAAAAAACAACTAGCAAGAAGGTAAGTTTAACCCTAGCTTATCAATAACTCTATTAAATGTATCATCCAATTAAAAGATGTGATTATAGCACTGGACCAAATTTTGGATCATATAGTATCCATTAAAAATTATTTTAAATATAAAGACAGAAATAAAAGTAAAAGAATGGAAATAGAACAACCATACTAACACTAATCAAGAGAATCCTGATAATTAAGAAAATATCAAACAAAATAGACTTCAGAACAAGAAAATTACCTGAAAGTGGGACATTTATATTATATGAAGGGGTCATTTACCAACAAGATTATAAACATCCGAAATGTTTATGCTTCTAACAAGGATTCAAAATACATGAAGCAAGAATGATTAAACCAAAAAGAGAAATATGCAATCTATAATTATAGTTGGAGATTTTTAACACTTTATTCTTGGTGACAGATAGAAAAGAGCAGAAATGCCCCCAAAATATTCTAGCCATAAACTAGTAATGCCCAGAGCCACAGAACAGAGGGAGGAGATGTCCCTAAGAAGAGCTCAACAAAGAAAGGGCGGTATCTTTCTGGAGATGAACTCAGACATTCTCTCAAAGTCCAGAGATTCTAGGAGGATGGTCAATACCAAAGGACCACAATTGGGAGATTTTATGAGAGTCATTATGGTGAAAAACTCACAAAGCTAATGGGGTATCTGGGTATTCTAGGAATTCCAGTGACCAAGGAGTTCCTCTCACAACTAAAAGTATTGGTGGCCCAAAATCTGGTTCAACCATACCCTAGAGAACAGTTTGATAGTAAATTAAAACTCAAGTTTGAAGTAGGGATCCAGAGCTAGCCACAGGACTGTCCCCTTGTTTGCAAGGCTCAATTGCCTTGTTTGGCTTGGCTTCTAAGGTCCCATAGTCCCATCCCAATTGTTTCCACTGGGGCCATGGCTACTGTGCATTTGATTTGCAGCTACTCTGAGTTGTATTATAAATGTAGAGTACACACCAATTTCAAAAATGTATCATGAAATAAATAATATAAAATATCTCACTGATATTTTATATTGATTACTTTTTGAAAGATTTTAACATATTCAATTAAATTAAATACATTAGTAAAATAATTTCACCTGTTTGTTCCTGACTTAAGTGTGGCTACTTGAAAGTCAAAAAATCACACATGTGGCTCAATTATGTGGCTTATGTTTTGTTTCTCTGTATTTCTGTTGGAGAGCACTATGGTAGACCTTCTCATCTCAGAGCCATTTACCTCTGTTCCAATAGGACTATGGCCAAAACCTGGAGCTTATTACCAGGGACAGTTCTACCTTCTGAAATAATATATTCTGATATCCCACCCTCTAACTTCTCAGTCCTTCTAACTTCTGTCCTCAACATGCCAGTCTTCCAAGCTTGTCAAGACCTCCATTCCACTGATCCTTCCATATACTCCCCAATCCTCAGTAACCTCTTCTGTTTAATTCTTCATGGTACACAGTATAGGCCATAGTCCACTGCCATCCACCCCCACAGCCATCCTTTTTTTATCATTTCTATATGGAAGAATACCAATCCTCTGCCTTTTTAAACTTATCCTATAGTAAGTGGCTAATACCTATTGGATAAAAATCACACACACAGACACAAAGTACATCATTGAGACTATATACTCTTGGTCGAGAAGGAATAGTTCTAATACTGCTGGAAAGGTAATCATTCATCATATATATATATATATATATATATATATATATATATATGCATTACTCTAACTATTTAGGTCACATCAGTGAACAAAACTGACAAAGCTCCCTGTCTCCTGTAGCTTATGTCATTTTCCTGGTCAACTGTCTTTCCCATTCTCAAAATTATTTCAGAACTTCACTTTTCTCAAAATTCTGCACTCACCATTTTGGGAGCTACATCACTACTCCAAAGGGGATCTAGAAGTCATTAGATGGGAACTTTTTACCAACAAACATTTGCATTCCTCCTCTCCTTTAATTCCATAATAACCTTGCCATAGGGCGATAGTTGTCCTTACATTCTCCATTACAGAACATTTCACAATATGTTTTAACTTTTGGTGTAATCATTTGCCTTGGGAAAAGGGTTCATGCCTATCCCACAGACTGCTTAACTTAGCATCTAGCTGGTGATTAATAAACCTTTGGTGCAAGGAAGAGTGATACAGGCTCATGGGAAATAGAGCCCCCACCTAATGTGCTCTGGGGGGAGGGACTACCGCTAGGGGTGGGGTCTCTTCCCGCTTCTTTGTGGTCCCTCTCCCAGGCTTCTTCTATGTCTCTGAATTATAACTCCATTGCTTCAGAGTTGGAGATTTAACTTCACAGCAGAGGTTGTGTTAGAGCTTTCTGAATGCGTGAGTGATCTTGTAGCCAGCCATTCTGACATTTTAACTTCGGCAAGCTAGCATTGTTCACACAGTGGGTTCTCTATAAGCCAAGGACCCCCCCCCCCCAAAGGAGTCTCCTGGGAGTTCCCTAGTTCTCTGATGAAACACCCTCATCAGAAGGTCTTCATAGGCTTTTCATGTGACACTCTTTCTCTCCCAGGACTTGACAAAGTAATAATAATAATAATGAAAATTAAAAAAAAAAAAAAAACACTGACCTCCATTTATTGAGATTATACCATGTACTGGCTGCCTGGCCTTGAGCAAGTAAGTTTCCTGATCTCATTTGTTAAGGGAGATATATTATTGGCTACCTAATAGAGTGGTCCTCTGGAATAGAATTCTCCACTTGCGTTACTATTATCACTTATTAGCACCCTGTCACCCAAATGGGAGACACTGAGCATCCTATACTTCTCCCTCATTCTTCTATAATTAGTCAACAAATTTTGCTTATATTTTTCTGATAAATATTTCTCAAATCTTTCTCTACTCAGGGCCTCATCACCTTTCACCAAAACTGCAATACCTCCTTTCATAAGTGTCCCTCCAGCTTTGCCCCTCTCATAACCTTTACCTTTTTTACTACCTGAGGAATCTACCCACAGTACTTACATGCTTGCAATCTTCCAATGACCCTTCCTAGTGCTTCCCATGTATTATTATATATTTGTGTTAGACTCTGATGTTTATAACAGTAAAAAAAAAACTTTCTGAAGATAATGAAAAGACATACATAGAATAATGACAAAATTTAAAAAGCTGTCAGGGCAAATTATTTGCAAAAGCAAGAGAACAACTAGAATTATTGAAAAGAGCATATACATTCCATCAATATTCAGTAGCTTTATAAGTGTATATTTTCAATGATATGCTATTCTTTTATGGCTATTATCAAAGTTAATAGTGTAAAATACACAAATAACCAAAATATTTTTCTTTGGCATCAAATTTTAATCAATAATATACACACAAATAAATATTATCTTTTGGCCATATCCATTAACAAAAGGAAATGCAATGTTAATAGATTCTTTATGACATGCTTTCTCTTCTTTCTATTTAGGAATATCATCCTTAACCACCTTGTGCTTATATGAAAAATTCAGATGAAAAATAGAGTGAAATTCAACTGCTATCCTTTTGAGAGTCACAAAACTATTAACTTATAACATGAGCATTTTTCTCTCCAATAAGGGATTGGAGTTCTAATTTCATTACTGAAATAGAACTTTCTTATTCCAACTTGCAGGGAAGATATATTACAGGAAAACAGTGAAGTAGTTTCTGTTCTTGCTGCTGCTGTTTGACAGTAATGAGGATGACTATAAAATTGCAAATAAGGTATAAATATTAGATGGGAAATAGTGATGTTACCATAATTCAGATTATCTTTCATTATTTTCAGCTCACTAATTTTTATAGTGCATGCCTGAAATAGCATTATGCAATCTACAATATACACTAATTGAAAACGTCCGCAGTTAGCATTCTATTTAGTCTAACTTTGAGAGATGTTAATTTTACTTACCACAATCCTTTCGTATCAATACTTTTCTTATAATTTCCTAATAATTCTTAATTATGGGTTCTATTCTTATTTTGGGAGGGCAGAGGGCAGACACAGATCAAATTAATTCTATCCAAGGAGATACCTAGTCACCTAACTAATAAGTTACACAAATCAAAAACAGAAGTATTTCTAAGGTCATTCAAAACACATGTTTCCTTAGATGAATATCCTTTGCCAGAATCTCTTTTTATTTATGTCTAGATAATTACAATATTGCAAGTTTCCCCTAGCATGTAGAGCCCTTTTGTGTCACACTACAAAATAGAACAAACAATGCCTTATCAAAAAAAGCAAAAAAAAAAAAAAAAAAAGCAGCACATGTTATCTTCTAATCTTCACAAAATATGGGAGAGTCCAACCCATTCCATAATCAAAATGTCAGCCCTTTATCAAATAACCAACAAACTGCCTCTGGTCAGGACATATTTTTAGATCCTTAGACTAATACTTTCATGATTCTGCATTTGATCAGTGCTACCTGTGATTATTCCAAGACCCAATTTCTATTATTATGTCCCCTTATTCTTTGAAATGTTATTCCCTTACCTCTGGCCTTACAGATATTAGCTTTGCAGGTATTATGGAGATTGCCGCTTTTTTCCAAGTCTTTGTTTTTATTTATTAATCCTATTCTTTGTTTTCATTTGTTCATTTTATTCTTCCTTTTGTTTGTTTTATTTATTAATCTTATTCTTCCTTTTCCCAACTCATGCATTCTTTTTATTCCTTTTATTAACATCCAGGGCCACCTTCTCTTCCTCTTCTGTCAAGGAGGAGGTAACCATTATTTGTCCCAGCCTGGGGCTCCCCCTTCTGCTTTCCTATTTAGAGTTAATTGAAATATAAATATGTATATCTAACTATAAATATTTAGAAAAGTTTATGGGTTTACAACAGTTGAAGAGAAGTATACCAATGTATTTTCCTTCATGAGGAAGACTATAGGCAGAGGTGTTTCTGAAAACCAAGATGATTAAAGTCCTTTCCTCACTTTCAAAGGTCTAAGATATTCCCTCCTCAGGCACCGACACTGTTGTTACCTCACCACTGTGACAGCATTCAGGTGTCCTCTTCTGCTAGCTATAAATTCAACATTTTCCCAATTATCTCTTGCTCAAACCGAGATCTTTGTTAGATTTCAGGGTCAAGAAAGGTGGTTTTGTTTGGAAAAAAGACAGAGACCATTTATGTCCCTCATTATGACCCATATTTTACACTAAAGAAGGAATAAAGAAACAATGTATCTGACCAAATGGTCTCTACCCAAAAGATCTATAACCATACCGATCTAATAAGAGAATCGTGGTGGCTGAATCAGAATCAAGGGTGGCAAGTCTTCCACCTAGATGGTGTATTAAGCAGGCTAGCCTAGAGTCGCTGTTAGGAAAAAGATAAAAACTTTCATACCCTAGCTATTGTCCAGAAGTGGCTAAAAGGAGGTAATTCCATTTTGAGGTTAGTTATACTGAGTGACCAAACTGCCTTATTAAGAAGACAGTAGAGAAGGAAATCTTTTTGAGTCAATTTTTAAGGAGTCTATTCCAATAATTAATAGTATCAGATGAAAGGGAGTATGGAAAGTCCACCAAATACTTTGGTTATCAATTGCGAAATTGCAAATAGCTCAGAAAACTGAACACATGACACAGACTGGTTTTAAGGGCCACAATAGTTAGCCAGATCAGACCAGAAGGGCAATAGTATAAGCTAAAAAAAGTTAAAACATAAGTTAGGAACCAATGATAACAAACGGCTTGTGGATATCAAAGATCCATGTAGTTGAACTGTCAGGAGTGGATAGGGACAATGTCCTGTGCCATGTGACTTCCCTCAATGAGAAACAGATCAAGTGTTGGCATGAGTCACAAGTACGCATTAAGTAGCAGCCTCTGCATCAGAGGTATGGAGGTTTTTATGTGCCTATTCTATTATGGTTGCAAATATTTTGCCATGTCCAGTATGATGATGGATGTAGATAGCAACAGTGGCAATCTGAGTGATGCAGGCTCAGTCAACATATTGATTCCAGACAGTTTCATCAGAAAATGGGCCCTTACCATGGGCATTTACACAAGTAATCTAGCTTATCAGCAATTATTGTTTCCTCAGTTCATAGCCCCAAAACAGGTACCTTTATTCTACTGGTCTGTATTTTTCTAAGTGGCAGACCAAACACAGCTAGGACCAGTAAAAGCATAATGAGGTTTATTAAGGGGAGAATTAATTGGAACCATGAGAATGACTTTCAGTACTGCCCATGACCATTTTTGTTTCTACAGAATCAGCACTATTGCTGAATAGCAGCCCAACCCAGAAGACACCGTCAGCTTCCAGCTTAAACCAACAGTGAGACAGTACCAGACATTTAGGGAAACCACTGTGAATCTGAGACAACAACTTTGTTTCATACATGAAAGTGGGGTACAAAGTTTCCAGTACAGGGATACCTGCTACCTTTTCATGTAAACTTGATATATGACTGAGGCCAGACTTACATCATTCTGGAACATGTCATTGCCATTTGACAAGCAAAACTCTTCTTACCTTATTAGTCATTGAGCTGACAACCTAAAAATGTATTATCAGACCAGAGAGTTATAAGGTCTTCACAGGTCAGGCATTCAGTTTTAATAAGACCCTAGAAGAAAGGTTATAGTTGAGCATTGTCAGGGAAACAACAGGTCCGAAACTCGAAGAGGCATTTACAGGTGAAAGTTGCTTTCCTTTGCAATAGGCTCTAACTAGGAAGACCATCAGTCTTTTAGTTTAAAAGCATCATTAGAGTTATAGGGCCCCAAGTGTCCTAGCACTTGTCTCTATCCATTTCTTCTCAGTTGGGAGAATCCAGTTTGGCATTTATGGACCAGGGCAGTAAAATATATAACACTTTATTTCCTACTTTACATCCAGATGTAGAAACAACAACAGTACATTGAATCAGCCCAAAGAACAGTTGTTACAAGTTCACATTACCTTCCTTCCCTACTTCCTGCCCAAATCCCACCAGTTGAATCTAGGGACTCCTTCCTTTCAGTGAATTGAATAGGATGGTGCCTTATTATTAATGTGCTGAATAACAGAGCACTCTTATACCCCTGAAATGCCCCTGTATACTCAAATAGGTACATATGGACTATGGGGATAGGAGGCATCAGGGTGAATAACTACTCTTCATTGTCTTTCTCTTAGGAGCTGAGATAAAGATAGAGGAGTGAATTGGGGTGGGAAATTGACACAGCAGTTTTAAGAACACTTTCAAACTGACTGTAAAAGCAGGAGAGATAAGATAACCAACTGACAGGATATGGTACCCAAAGAAGTGTTTATTTTGTTTAACATGGAAAGCACATTAGCATGTTTAGAAGATGATACAAAGAGATTTAACAATACTAGATTTATTCCACTATAGTATAATGGTACACTGGGGATTCTGGCATAGACTGGGTTCTAGATTCAAAGAACAAATAAATAACAAATAATCAAATTATCTACAGTGTTATCTATTTTTATGGCATCAAAAATGTAGTCCCTAGTAGAATTTGATTTGTATTTTTATTTATTGTAAAATAGAAATCTGCAACATGATTTTGACTAACTAGACAGCTGCTTTAAAGCACCCGAATTGAAGTGTGAATTTACATCTACATATTCATTCACCAGAGAAACTGCTAAAAGGAAAAAAAGAAGAGAGACGAAAGGATAGGAAGAAGGAAGAAATGAAGGAAAGATGAGAGGGGAAAAAAGGGAAGAAAGAGAAGAAGAAATTAGATAATTCTTCTCTCTATATGCTCATCACAGGGACCTTACTTCATGCCCTCATTAGGTGTCACGTGGACAATTATCACTTCCTTCTGACAATGCTCACTGCTTCTTATTTTCACATTTTGAAATTCAATCCACATGCTACTTTATTTTTTTTTCACACACTATTTTTAAAACAGAACTGATCATGCTTTCTTCTACCTTAAATAAATGCAATGGACTGTATTAATATTATGATCAGTTTTAAATTTCATAATCTTAGCTAACCTTCCTGGTCTCTTTTTACATACTTCCTTCCTGCATATCATACTTATCAGAAACCTCTGTTGGGATGCCTGGGTGGCTCAGTTGGTTAAGCAGCTGCCTTCGGTTCAGGTCATGGTCCCAGCATCCTGGGATCAAGTCCCACATTGGGCTCCTTGCTTGGCAGGGAGCCTGCTTCTCCCTCTGACTCTGCCTGCCTCTCTGTCTGCCTGTGCTTGCTCGCTCGCTCGCTCTCTCTGACAAAAACAAACAAACAAACAAAAAACCATCTGTTGTTTTCCAAATGCTCTTTTAGACTTCTATCCATGCATGTCTGAATCTGTGGGCCCTTTCACCTTAGAGAACAGTCCAAAGAGCTAACTTGAGTATCTCTTACAGAATGAATTCTCCCTTAATATTTTTCTATGCAGTTAACCAGTTCCCTCATTTGCTTTCCTCTCCTCCCTAGAACATTAAATCTTATGAAGGCAGGAATTTGGTTTACTGCTATATTTCTCATGTGTAGAAGCATTCTTGGCTTAATGCAGATACACAATGCCTTAACATATAGAATCTGGAAAACAGCAAATACTTAATAGTGACTATTGAATGCTTCTCACTTATGTACCTCTAATTGTTTTGCTAATGTTAGATGCCTTATTATAATTTCTCATATGGATTCTCCACAAAGACTTCAGATGTGGCAAGATGACTCGTATAGCGTTGAGGACAGCAAAATCTTGCTCATGGATATCCAATAATTTTTATCTCATAACCTAATGCAGAGTTGGCCATCCTTATATGTTCCTGTTTAATGGATCTTCACTTAATTTTTTGACATATATTGACATATATAAATTAGAATTTACCTGTAAATAAAGTAGGTCCAGTTTATAAAGGAAACCACAATTTATAAATAAGTAGGTGAGTTACAGATGGCCAAAATAGACTAAAATAATTTAAAATCTCCTATCCCATCCTTTCTCTTCCATCTGCATTTCTTTGGGAATGTGCTGCATCAAATATGTGAAAACAAAAATTAACAAAAATTTGATTATCTAATTTTTTGGATGGCATACACAAAGAAGTAATGGACACTAACTCCTCATCTCTATAGTCCTATACCCAAGATTCTAGAGCATGACCATCTTGTAAGCACCAGTTTTTCTCTCTCAGCATGCTCATAGAGAGCAACACATGTGATTAAAAGTTAAATACCCTTTGATGCCTGAACAAAATTTTATTGATTAAGGTGTTTGGTTTAGTTCAGTTCAACTCTCTTCTAATGATTTATTTTAATTTGGCAGCAAAAAAAATTACCCAATAATAAAGTATTGTTCTTACAATGAGAGGGGTCAGAAAAATATTTCTAGAAATATTTTATTGCGTGAACCTCAAATTTTGATATCAACCATTTGTCAAGATTGAATTTTTGCATGTCTATAAATAGATTACCACATCTTTAAATCCGTGCAAGATGTCAATATGGTTAGCCTGCCATAGTTATTCTTAATTTACTTCTAATATGTTAATATTTCCATATGTTTTTATTTCAGGTAGTGGCAGGCTCCAGAATTATTATCTGACAAAATGTAATTATGGTGTTTGTAAGAATGTTAACAAGAATGAAAAGATTGTAATAACTTTGACTTATTTTAAATTAATAGACATTTTTTAACACTGTTTCAGGTTTACAAAAAAAAAAAAAAGTAGTGGAAAGTACAAAGACTTTCCTTGTACTCCCTCCCCTTTCCTTGAACTTTTATGACTAACATTTTGTTAATGTTTATTACAAGTGATGAGCCGATTTTAATGCAGTATTGTTAACTAAAGTCTACAGTTTATATTAAGCTTGATTCTTGGTGTTGTACCCTCTATGTATTTTTGTAATTGTCTAATGGTCTGTATCCACAATTACAGTATCATACAAAATATTTTCATTGTCCTATAAATCCCCTGTGCTCAATTTATTAATCCTTCCATCTCCCCAAACTTCTGGAATCCACTGATTTCTTTCTTTACTCTCTCCATAGTTTGTCTTTTCCAGAATGACTTTGATTTTTACCAGAGTATGTGAAGTTATTCCCTGAAAATGGACCAAGATCATTCTTAGGTTGATTGCAAGTGTTGTTTTTATAAAAGTTAAAATTTGCATATTAAAAATCAATTGTTCAAATGATCCATTTCTGATTAGAATATTCATATAAGCACCAGAAGTCACCGAGTGTCCAAATAGTTATCAAAAAATTTCTATGTCCAGGGTGTCCCGGTGGCCCAGTCAGTTAAATGTCTGACTCTTGATTTTAGCTCAGCTCATAATCTCAAGGTCATGAGACTGAGCCCGTAGCCAAGGCACTGGGCTCAGTGTGGAGTCTCCTGGAGGGTTCTTTCTCTCCTCCCTCTGTCCCCCACCCACTTGTGCTCCTCTCAGAGAAAAAAAAAAAAAATTCCATGTCTTAATTTCTCTCCCTGCCTTTTCCTTTCCTATTTGCTATTGTTTTAACTCATATTTATTTACACTTACTACAGCCAAATAAGTTATATGAGTATGGTGATTATTATGGATGGTGTCACTCCCATCCAAAAGTTAAAATCCTAATCCCTAATATGATGGTATTTAGGAGGTGGGGCCTTTGGGAAGTGATTAGTTCATAAGAGTAGAGCCCTCATGAATGGGGATTAACATCCTTATAAAGAGACACCAGAGAACCCTATCAGTTCTACATACCATGTGAAGATATGAGAAAACAGCAATCTTTGAACCAGGAAGTGAACACTCATCAGACACCAAAGCTGGCAGTGCCTCCATCTTGGACTTCCCAACCTCCAGAACTGTGAGAAATGAATGTGTATTATTTAAGACACCCAATTTATTATGATTTTCTTATATCAGTTTGAAGGGACTAAGACAGAAATGGACACTAAGAAGTGAGGTGCTATTACAACAAATTTCTAAAAATGTGAAGGAGGCTTCGAGACTGAGTAATGAGTTGAGGCTGGAAGAGTTTTGAGGTGCATGCTAGAAAAAACCTAGATTGGGCTAGGGTGGGTTTTTAAAGGTGATTCTGGATGATGGCTCAAAACTAAAAGAGGAGGGCTATAGAGAAAACTTACCTATTCTTAGAGAATACCTTAGAGAATACCTATAGGTATTCTCTATATTAATAGAAATATAGGCAATAAAGTCCATTCTGATGAGGTCTCAGATGGAAATGAAGAGCATGTTATGGACACTTGAAGAAAGGCCATCCTGTAATAAAATGGCAAAGAGCTTGGGTGAGCCATGTTCATGTGTTAAGTGGAAAATAGAACTTGCAAGTCATGAAAGTGGACAGTTAGCTGAGGAGATTTCTAAGAGAGTGCTGAAGGAGTAGCATACTTCCTCCTGACTGCTTACAACAAGATGTGAGAACAATGTCTTTGAGATGGAGTTATTAAGCAAAAAGGAAACAGAAGTTAAAGATTTGGAAGACTCTCAGCCTAACCATTTTGTAAAAAATAAGAATGTGATCAAGGTATGGCCCAGGGACCATATGACAAGGATATCAGTATGGACATGAACCAAGGACCTGATCAGCCATAAATCAGGCATTATCCTTCAACAAAAGGAAAAAATGACTCCCCAAGGTGAGTTAGCCATCATCAGGCTGCTACTCCCTCCACAGGTCTGGAGTGCAATCATTAAGTGCAGAGTGGTTTCCAAGGGTGGGGCTGCCACTCTGGTTTATGCATGCCAGGATGCATCTGCCCAGTGCTTGGGGCTGAGGTTCCACAGAGAGCTGTGGTGTGGGTTGTGCCCAGGGGCGCTGAAAGTGGACCACCTTAGCTTGAGAGAGCCTTGGCTGTGCAATTCTAACTGGGAGACCCCTGGAGTTAAGGCCAACCCTAGTGAGTCCAGAGGCAGAGCATTTAGCCAAAAAAGATTGTTCTTGAATCCTAAGGTTAATGTTGTTGGCCCTGTTAGATTTTTGGACATACTTGGGTCCCATTATCCCTTTAGTCTTTTCTATTTATCCCTTCTGGAATAGAAATGACTGCCCTATGCCTGATCATTGTATTTAGTAACTTGTTTGGTTTTGCAGGTTCATAGCTGCAGAGGAATTTTGTCTCAAAATAATCATCTGTGGTATTCTGCAATTGCAGCCCAAACTGACTAAGACAGTAATGATCCCTAAGATCTCTTGGTTCTGACCTTCAACTCCAGCTACTTCTCAATAATTCCTCAGTCACTATGCTTATTCAAGTCACCATCATCTCACACTGGATTTACTGAAAAATAGCCTTCAAACTGACCTTTTTACAAACACTCTTGCCCTCTCTTCAGTCTTTTCCACAGATTGTAGCATCCTTTAAAAATACAAATGGGGCTGCGGAGCCTGGGTGGCTCCGTCAGTTGAATGTCTGAATCTTGATCTCAGCTCAGGTCTTGATCTCACAGTCGTGAGTTTGAGTACCATGCTGGCCTCTGAGCTGGGCATGGAGCATACTTAAAAAAAATTAAAAAATTAAAAAAACATATATATATGTATATATACACACACATATATATGTATATAGGACTGTGATACTTTCCATCCCTTAAAATCTTTCATTATCTCCCTCTTACAATGAGGTTAACATATTAACATGGTGTTCACAGTTCTATTTAACCTGACTCTTATATACTGCCCCAGCCTTGTTTGGTACCATGGTTGCGTGCTTCAGCCACAGAGCCCTTGTTTTAGTTGACCAAAGCATCATGCTCCTTTGCTACCCAGGACGTTATGTGTGTTGCTCCCTAAAGTGTGCAACAGTCTCCCCTCCCCTTTTCTGGTCCCTCCCCCACCCCATCTGGCTAACACAAAATAGTGGTTTCAAATATTAATTCAATAGTCATACATTCAGGAAAATAATATCAGAATAGGCACCACTCACTTGTTATAGAATTTAATAGTATCTTGTTTTTTTTTTTAAGATTTTATTTATTTATTTGACAGAGAGAAATCACAAGTAGGCAGAGAGGCAGGCAGAGAGAGAGGAGGAAGCAGGCTCCCTGCTGAGCAGAAAGCCCGATGTGGGGCTCGAACCCAGGACCTGGGATCATGACCTGAGCCGAAGGCAGCAGCTTAACCCACTGAGCCACCCAGGCGCCCCTAGTATCTTGTTTTTTATTTCATAAACATACTGTAATTATTTGTGTGATTAATTAATTATTTTTTCTATACTTAAACATTAATTCCATGCATACTGGACCTATATTTGTTTGAAGGTTTGAATTTGAGTTCAAAACAAAACTTTGGGGGCACCTGGGTGGCTCAGTCTGTTAAGTGTCTGCTTTTGGCTCAGGTGATGATCCCAGGATCCTGGGAACATGGCCCCACATGGGGTTCTCTGCTCAGCAGGTAGCCTGCTTCTCCCTCTCCCTCTGCCTGATGTTCCTCCTGCTTGTGCTCACTCTTTCTCTTAAGTAAATACATAAAACTAAAAAAAAAGTAGCAAAGTGCTTAGCATAAAGTTGTCAATATGTATTTATAGAGTGAGTGAATGAATGAATAGATATATCTCAGGATACTGTGCTGGGCATTATATCCTTTCTATATCAATTAATCTATTATTTCAGTTTTCTCTTAGGTAGTAGAATTTAGTAATGTTAATAATTGGTATTATTAAATGGTAAAGACTTCATGGTGGGTAACAAATCAACCTTTTTTGCTATTAGGTAAATACACACAAATGTTGTTAGGAGTGAGTTCCCAGTCCATGGACTATTCTCATTTTAAAGAACACAGTTGTTATTTACTGGGTATACTGAATCCTCCTCCCACCCTCTGTAACCCCGTCACACAATTTCAGTGTTGGCGGTATTGATCTAGTTTTAAGTGTCTTGGCTGTACAATGAAAAATATGCTTAAAGCATTAATATTGTCTAGATGAAACCTTTTAAAACACTGATGGAAATATGCTCAAATTTTAGATCAAACCTTTTGAAACCCATCCTCTTCAGCTGTATGGGTGTGTTAGATGGTGTTTCTTCCATCTTTCCCTTCTTTATGGACTGCTTGAATCCTGCTGTTTTTCTGATATTCCGTTTCCTTTTTTAATGTATTCTAGTAGTTACACAGCAAACTCCACTTTGGATAAAGGAAGTAGAATAGAAACACAGTTTATTTCACTCATCTCTGTTTCTTTCCCCCACCTCCACACCACTGAAAAGTCCCCTGCGGCTCTTCTCCCCTCCTGCAGATCAATACTTCTTGTCTTAGTTTAATGAACAGTCCTACATTGATCTCTCTCAGGTGCTGTGTTACTTTATGACAAGTTTCTTGGTTACAACTGGCTTTTAGCGAAGACAGTGGAGCACCCTGCCATTCCCTATACAAAGCGGATTGCTACAATGGGAGCTTTATTCATCACAGGTTAATGTGTGATTTTTTTCCCCTCCCATCAGAAAGAAACAAATAGATTTTTTTCCCCATTTAATTCTTTAACTTATCATTCTTTAACTGTATCTTTTGGTTGCATTCCTGGAAGAATTGTAAAAACTGTTAAGAATAGTATGAGAAAATAACACACAGAGGCTGTGAATCTTTAAAGTCTGGAATGCTTTTCTAAAAACTGAAAGTTACAGTAGGCTTGTTGGTTATTTTTATTTGCTTTATATCTTGTTACCATAGTAGCAAGTCATTTAATAATCCTTGTACCCAGGAAGATAAACCAGAGGTATCTATCCCTGACACATAATTCCTTTCCAAAGTCAGTGCTCCCTTCTGAGTTGTACTGTATTGATGACAAGAGAGAAATGAGGAGCACGAGTGAAGGCACAATAAGCCCGTGGATGGTCACTCTTGGTCTCCATGTTAAAAAAAGCTTTAATAAATTCTCATCCTTTGGTGGCTTTTCTTTCTGTTGTTACAATGTGTGGTTGATTGACAGAGTAACTGCCTACTCCTAGGACAGAAGCACATCAATTTCATCTTCCGCCTCATTCACCTGGTCACTTCTTCTTGCTTGGTTTCCCTCTCAAATACTTGTAATCCCAAGTAAACATTTTCCCCTTATTGTTTGCTTAAACTAATTGCTAGCTCCGTTGCCTTTTGTTTGTTTGTTTTAAAACTGATTTCTTAGAAGTAGATTTTTTTTTTGCATTTATTTATCTATTTATTTAAAAAAATGAACATCATATCACCACACTCTGGGATACCACCAAAGTATGACATATTCATGCATAAATTCTGGAATCTCTGGATTTGCAGCAAAAATAAGGATCAATCTCCAGTTTCAATTAAATGCTCATCAGTACCAGAGAGGCACAAAACTCAATGTCAATATTGACTCTTCATTTTTTTTTTTCTTAGCAATTCCTTTGTCTTTTCAAAAAATATTTGGCACCTTACCATTTCTCATATCTCCCACTACTCTCACTATTATCTTGAATAGTCACCAAAATCCTCCATCTGACTCCTTCCTTGCCTGTGAGAAGACAAATTTCTGTGCATCTGTCAGATGATCCTTCAAAATAGAAGTTGGATCACATCACTTCTTTCTTTAGAGCAAGCTACTAACTCCTCATGTCATTCACAGTCAAAGTCTATATGTCTCATATAGTCTATATGAGGACCAACAAGTTCATACATAGTCTCAACTGTTCATTTTAGTCTGTTTGGGCTATCATAACCACATAACACAGACAGGATGACTTATAAGCAACCAAAATTTATTTCTCTCAGTTCTGGAGACTAGAAATATGAGCCCACAGTGCCATTATGGTCAGACAAAGGATCTTCCAGATTGCACTCTGCTGACTTCTCACTGAAACCTCACATGATGGAAGGGGTGAAAGTCTCTGGGGTCTCTTATATAAGAACACTAATCTCATTCATGAGGGATCCACCTTCACAACCTAATCACTTCCCAAATGCTTCCTACTGACACCATCACTTGGGCATTAGATTTTCAATAGTTAAATTGAGTGACACAAACATTCAGACCGTAACACTTTTCATACATTTCTGAGCTGATCTTGTCTTATCACATCCTTAACCATTCTATCCACATACACTCTTCAAATATAGTCAACAGAATTTCATTTCAAGATTTGCAGTTTCTGTTTCTTCAGGTTGAAATGCTTTTCCATAAGCTAGCCACAGAGCTCAATTCCTCCCTTCTAGTAAGTCATTATTCGAAGGTCAGCTTATCACTAAGGCCTTCCCTGATGAACCTATTCTAAGTTGTACCCATTTGTGGCTCCACTGTATCCTTTCCTATCCCATTTATTTGGTTTATTTTCTGTCTCCTCAATTACAGTGTAAGCTCCCTGAAGTCAGAGATTTTGTCTATTTTCTGTACTCTACATTATTCCATAATCAAAAAAACTGTCCTGCAAATGATACTTAATAAAGTCTATCAAATTAATGAAATGGCATGACTAAATGGG
This sequence comes from Lutra lutra, assembly GCF_902655055.1. Lineage (NCBI taxonomy): Eukaryota > Metazoa > Chordata > Mammalia > Carnivora > Mustelidae > Lutra > Lutra lutra. The sequence goes on along the minus strand of NC_062279.1, from coordinate 79,180,216 downwards.
AAATCACTTTGTACATCACAGAGACTAATCCTAACTCTACCATCTGGGGGGCAAAGGATGTGTAGTCAAGTCTCCTAAGAGCCCTCCCAAGAGGATAGTATCCACATGTTGGGGTTTGTGAGTTTGAGGCCATAAACTCTGTGTTGACATTTGGGGGAAAGTAAGAATACCTATCAAAGGGTATACAATTCTATTGCTGGTATCAACTCTTAGGTCCATTCTCTAGTCACTTTTGCATCAGTACTAGATATTGTCCTTTGTTACTTCATATTTTTTCCCCCACAGTGGACGTGTATCTTTATTATCCTACTGTAAAATGGAAAGCTAAATGTTGAAATCAAGTTAATATACAATTTCCACAGAGGGTGGGTAGAGGAGGTACAAAGAAATATTTGCTATGAAAATGTCAAAAAATCTCTTTCTAAATTTTACCTTGACCTCCAACTAAAGAAAAGCATTGCACTTCTGGTTATATATTTACTATTCATTTCCCTTTTCATTTGATCTGATGTCACCAAGTAAATTGACTTACCTGGAGAGCTAGGGGATGGCTGCTCCGAAACATTTCCTTACATCTCTTATCAGTTTGCAATGCGCTTTATATTAACTTAATTAGAGAGAGAGAGAGAGAGAGAGAGAATGAATACTGTAAGGTTTTACAGATGAGATAAACATGACACCAGGCAAGATAGGCACAAGGCAAGATTTATTAAAGGCGCTCTCAGATGAGGTTCCACGACCCAGGAAAGGAGAGCTGGGGAAGTCGCGTGTAGGAGGGGTCCAGTGGGTCTTTTATCTGGGTTAAGACAGGGCATAGGTTCACAGCCATAGAAGGTAAGGTATTCGGGGTATGGGTTCACAACTATATATGGTAAGTTATTTGGTGATTGGAAGGTAGGGGGAGTCCTGATGTTCCTGTTTCCTGCATAGGTATCGGGTTATTTATGGTGACGTGTCCTCGGCATGTGTCCTTCCGGTGGGAGAGTCATGGGTTAAGGAAGAGGGTGGCTTGGAAGATGACTGCCTGACAGCCATTTTTATTGTTCCTCCTGCATTCCTGGAGCTGCCAACCCAACAAACACTAATCTGAAACCATTTAGGTAATAGAAGATATACTCCTATGCAGTTCTGCCACCTACAAACAATGGTGACTATGGGAAGCTACTATCATCTTCTTGAACCTCATTTTTCTCTTTCGAAGATGGACATAATAATACTACCTTGCAGGCCTGGCAAGGGTAAATGTAAATGAGAAATATAAATGTAAGTGTAAATGTGAAATCCTTGGCATACTGCTTTGCTTAAAATGTCTTAAACATTTTAGAATTCTGATATGTCCTCATTCATTTTTCAAGCACATATTGAGTATTAACTATGTCTGTTGTTTTCATCCAGGCATTCAAGATGCAAAGATGACTTAGACATAGCCCTGGATATCTGTTTTACTGTGTATATTTCAGATTTCTTTTTCATTCAGTACATGTCTGAAATGCCCTCTCCCTAACACTCCTGGATTTTTTTATTAGTGAATCTAAAATCTTTTTGGGAAGGTGGCATGTTGCAATTGATAATCATAAAGTAATTATATATTCAGATTTAAAATATAAGTGACTTTAGAAAATAGCCAATTTCTGTAAAGTAACTGAGTACTTAAGAAAAAAAAAACTTTTTTTGTACCCTCAAAAATGTCTTTGCTTCTTTCTCAGCTGAATTGAAATACATCTTCTTATAATTTAGTTTCCTCCTCCACTGCTCATAAATGATTATACACATACTGGAGATTTTTTTCTCCCTGACAATTCATTATAGTGAATGGCACATGCAATATCCCATCCGTCTTTCTAAAGCCACATCAATATCGGCCTACTTTGATTGAACTATCTAGACCAGCAATTCATTAACCTGTAACACACTAGGCCTGTTGTTTTATTATTACTCCCTTAATGCTTCCCTGTTATTCAGAGATAACATGAAGTTTCTAGTTCTCTACTTGAACATTTAGCTTTATAAAATACAAGTATTTTCTCTCTTATTTAAGTGCTAGACCAAGGCCTCTAGATACAAGGCTATAAGTAAGAAAATCTGTCAGTCATTATACGATGCTGAATAAACATGAATCTTCTCACAGACTTTTGCTTTATTTCTTAATGCATTTTCCTCTGTCTTCCTCTACATTTTTAATTATTTTCCTTCTTTCTATCTCTCATATTTAATTACATTGTGGGTTGAAATGGAAATCAAGAGATTTATTTTCTTCCTCATCTTCTTGGTAATAAATAGCCTTTTTATTTTTGGTGGTTACAAGTGACAGTAGAATAAATCATTAAATGTCACTTGGTACTGGGGATAGACTTGTGAATAGTCTACTATTGGGTACCACTTTATTCTTATTGTCTTTCTTTCTGTGATATCAAAATTACTTCTGACACAAATATTAGTTGACAATAATGTCATTCTTCCTTGAGAGTTGATATCTTAACGGACAGAAGAAAAGATAAGCAGACAGCTATTACATCAAGTGATAAACTTGACTTCTTCACATAAGCTTTTGAAACATCTTTGAGTGGGACATGGTGAGTTGAACATATGAGGGCAGTTCAGGAGAGAGATTTATAATAGAGAGGTAGATTTGAATTCAGTAGTATATTGGCTATAGGTGAAGCTATGAGGCTGGTTTGCTATTCAAGGAACATCTAGTTAGAAAGAAGAGATACAGTCTAAGACAGACCATGGAGGAACAAAAAGAAATTTAAGGGAATATGTACAGAGAAAATCTAAAAAGTCCCCTGAGAAAGAACAAGCAGATAGGAAGAGAGACAAGCAATGCCTTAAAAGTTAAAAGGAGGTTTCAGAAAGCTACTGGTCAATGATATTAAATATTTTATAAAGGTCAAGTTACAAAATCAAAGAAGTTCTGCTTAATTGACACGGTTATTTGCCTTTAGAAAGGAAGATATGATATTTAAAAAGCAATAGGATATTAGTGTCATAAAAATGTTCCCCTTTATGCAGTAGGAAAGTAAAAATGTCTCCTTCAACTTTGTTACAATTATCTGTGGAGTACTCATTTATATTTCTGAAACCAGTATTGACCTAGAGTGAAGTAAAGATACTTATAGAAGGAAAAAACAAAAACAAAAACGAACAAACAAAGAACTGAGGCAGTTCACTGCAAATAGAAATAATAGAGAGTTGAATTTTAATTGGTAACTCCTTTGAAAATAAATAATTCTTTTAACTAAATCTATTTGGATAAGAAGAGCGTAGGGATAGTTCTAGTCATCTCAGAGATGAATTGTTGGTAATAGAAAATGGAAAAGAGGTGTGGCAATGTGATTTTGTGTATCAGGCTCTGGTCTCATTTCAGAGCCTTGGCTGCATGTGATCCCAAACTCTCAGGTGAGAAGTAACCCTTAGAGTGTCACCATCTCTGCTGGCTTTGACAGAGTTATATAAGAAGAACTTTACCTCCTTTCTTAATATAAATTAGGGAAAATCATTCCTGTTTAAGAATACATCTCTTTATCTTCTATATTATATTTCTTGCTCTGGTCTCCATTTCTGAATGCAATTTTTAAGCAAGGGTGACATTAGGATAGTAAAATCAAAGGAGAGTTGTCTGTTCTCCTAGTTTAGAAGAAATCCTTGAGAAAATCCCAGAAGTCTCGAACTGATAAAATGGACATATAACCAGGGCCTATGAATAGAGTTCAGGATATTATTCTTTCCATTTGTCTGAGCAGATGGTTCAAGTTAGAAAAGATGTCATTTTTAATCAATCCTGTGAAATCCCTGAGGATGCTGGACCTTATGCTAAATACCCTTTTAGAGTTCAGATTTTCTAAATCCCCTATCAGATATGTTGAGTTGTAACACATTATTTTTTGATTCAATACATTTTTTCTTATATCTGTTAGGAGTTTAGGAAAATGAAATGTGTCATATGCTGATATGACAGTACAATTGAATAAGCCATCATTAGTACCATTACAGGATATTTCTAGTCTCTCATATTTGCAAAAACCTTCCTTACCTGCACTTTACAGTTAAGGGTAACATACTGGAGCAGAAAGGACACAAGATATATAGTTGGGACTTAACTCAAACCTGATCATTTTATTCTTACTGTGGCTTAGGCATGCTAAGTTATTTCTCTTAATTTTTACAATTTGTTATATGCATGAAAGTATCTATGGTGATCATGTACATTATATTAACTATATAAAATTATCTATTATAGTGTTTGATACATAGCCAGACTTTAATGCATGTCATTCACTTTTTCTTATGTTTTCTCCCTCATTCTTTCTTCTTTTTATTGTCTCCTTCTTTTGTTCCTGCCCCTCTCCCTCCCTTCCTTCCTTTTCCCCCTTCTTCTTTTTCTTTCTTTTCCTCTGAATAATCATGAAACACTTACTTTACAATAAAAGTCCTACAAAGTTCAATCTTTTTCCAGTCTTTCCAACTATATCATCCTCTGTTACTCAATTTGAACATTTCATTTCAGAAAGAATAACTTATCATTGCTTCTAAGCATAGTTTTTTCTTTTCTGATCCTACAATTTTTTCTGTGTAGTTCCCCATAATAGAAATGTCCTCTCCATTTGAATCTTTTAGAAGCTCTCCAATTTTAGTAATCCTCTGAGGTCATCTTGACAAACAAAAAAGACTTCTCTGATCTTACTGAACTTCAATGATTATATACCCTAAAATTCCAACTTAATATAATTTGCATTATTATTTGATTAAACAAATGTGATTTATAAACAAAACAATTTTTATCACTTTATCTGTTTCAAACTAATCACTATAAAAATCAAACATGACAGATATTGATATGCTCACTCTATAGATGATCAAATAAGCTTACAGAGGAGAAATGTTTTGCCTGAGATCACAAAGCTTGTAGGGAGAGAGTTAAAACACCAACCAGGTTTCCTGACTTCAAGCAAAATGTTTTAAACTATTCAATTGCATTTTATATGTGTTATAAATTTCATATTATAATATCACAAACCAATAAATCATAAAAACCTTAGGGGAAAGACATCTTTAATTTTATATATATATATATATATAATATACAATATATATATAAATACACAATTATGTTTAATTGTGTATTTTGACTCCATCCACTTATTCATGCAAAAAATATAGAAGGATAGTGGAACAAATAGGGCCATTCTTATGTATTTCAAAATATATGGATTTTTCAGAAGAAATCAAATCACATAATGTTAAATGCGTTCATTTTTTTCCCCAGAAGTAAAAATCACTCTGCATAAGAGAAAGAGAGACAAAGATAACTTTGTTACCATTCCTGAAGTTACTGTCTTGCTGATCTAATAGTTAGATGTGAAATTGATCACTATTGTTATGCAGGTATGTCTAGAACATGGCTTCAGATGATAATAAAAAGGCATCTGATTTCAGAGCAGAAGCTGAGCTATCTTATGGATATCCTCTTACCGAAGATCAATACCTCATTTTTCACCAAATCTTGACCCTTAAGTGGATTTGCTCATTATTCTGAATTAAATTGTTGCTTTTATTAACAATGTTGAACATTATATCTGTATCCTTTCATTAGCAAATTGATATTTTGAGTGGTGATAATATTTGCCCTTTTATTTGGTTTATACTATGTTAAAATAAAGGTGTTTTACTTTATAGAAAAGGTAATGGTGTAGTGTATTGAGTTTCTCCTAGAAGGATGATAAACAAACATCACATACCACTATTCCCATTGTCATCTTATATCTTTGTGTAGGCAAACACACATTTAAAGCTTATAATGATATATAACTTACAGACAGATCACCCTTTACATGACCAAGATATCATTAAAGGTACAACCCGAAGGGAAAGAAAAAATTCTTCCTCTACGATCAGGGTCTTCCATACGGACTAAGAATTAAATTTACATGATACAGACTAACAGGAGAAAGAAACAAAATTTTATTACGTGCGCATGGGAGCCCAATAATGAAATTGAGACCTAAAGAAATGACCAAGGCAGGAGGTTTTGATGCATCTTACATAAAGAGGATAAATTTGTGAGGAATTGACAGGATAAAGAACATAGATGTTTGGAAGCTTCAATTAGCAAGGAAATCTGCACAAAATTTGGACTGAGGTAGTAGATTAGAAAAAAAAAGTAACAAAGTTTCTTTCCATACCGTTCTCAGTTTTTTTTTTAAAAGATTTTATTTATTTATTTATTTGACAGACAGAGATCACAGATAGGCAGAGAGGCAGGCAGAGAAAGGAAGGGAAGCAGGCTCCCTGCTGAGCAGAGAGCCCGATGAGGGGCTCGATCCCAGGACCCCGGGATCATGACCTGAGCCGAAGGCAGAGGCTTTAACCCACTGAGCCACCCAGGCGCCCCCCGTTCTCAGTTTTAAAGCCCCTAACTGGTGATAAAGATGTCTTTTTACTTCTTAATACAGGAAGGATAATTTTCTTTTTTCTTTTTTTTTTTTTTAACATTTTATTTATTTATTTATTTGAGAGAAGAGAGAGACAGTGAGAGAGAGCATGAGCAAGGAGAAGGTCAGAGGGAGAAGCAGACTCCCCATGGAGCTGGGAGCCTGATGTGGGACTCGATCCACGGACTCCAGGATCATGACCTGAGCTGAAGGCAGTCGCTTAACCAACTGAGCCACCCAGGCGCCCAGGAAGGATAATTTTCATATCAAGATTTGTTTTCTGCTTTCAGGAAGACAGAGGAGAATCTGATGTCTTTGCACTAGCCTGTTTTTTAAGTAACTTTTATTTAAAATAATCAATACGCCAACGTGGCACATTTGGGGGCAGCCTGCCTTTAGCCCCTACAAAACAGATAAGATCGGAATTTGAATAAGACTTCATACCTCTCATTTAAGTATACATAGCTTGAGTCCAGCTAGAATATAAAAGAATATTATATTATAGGAAATCATTTTCAGTTCCTGTTTGAAAGGTTGTTGCATAGCAACTAATTGCTCACAGAGCACTACCTAATAATACCTGACCCATCTGACATTGCATCTATTTTTTAAAACTTTAATGCTATCTATCTTCCAAAAAAATCAAGGTAGATAATTACAGTGACCTGAACATTTTAAAGATAAAGGCTCATCCTTTTAAATTGATATGATGAATTTTCTATTCAGAAAACCATAATAGGTTTAGATGTGCATGTCAGTTTAAAAGTGTTTTAATCTAGAATAGGACTAAAACAAATATGTCTTTTAGCTAAGGTATTTAGGTCAACGTAAGGAACAAAGAATTGATTGATATCTTACCAACTGACCAGCAATTTGTTAATGAAATCAACCTTATAAAGTTTAGGATGTGGAGAGAGGGGAACCCTCTTATACTGTTGGTGGGAATGCAAGTTGGTGCAGTCACTTTGGAAAACAGTGTGGAGATTCCTCAAAAAATTAAAAATAGAGCTACTCTATGACCCAGCAATTGCACTACTGGGTATTTACCCATAAGATACTGATGTGGTGAAAAGAAGGGCCATCTGTACCCCAATGTTCATAGCAGCAATGGCCACTATAGCCAAACTGTGGAAAGAACTGAGATGCCCCTCAACAGATGAATGGATAAAGAAGATATAGTTCATATATACAATGGAATATTACTCAGCCATCAGAAAGGATGAATACGGGCGCCTGGGTGGCTCAGTGGGTTAAGCCGCTGCCTTCGGCTCAGGTCATGATCTCAGGGTCCTGGGATTGAGGCCCGCATCGGGCTCTCTGCTCAGCAGGGAGCCTGCTTCCTCCTCTCTCTCTCTCTGCCTGCCTCTCCATCTGCTTGTGATCTCTCTCTGTCAAATAAATAAATAAAATCTTTAAAAAAAAAAAGAAAGGATGAATACCCAACTTTTGCATTAACAGGGGTGGAACTGGGGGAGATTATGCTGAGTGAAATAAGTCAAGCAGAGAAAGTCATTTATCATATGGTTTAACTTACTTTTGGAACATAAGGAATAACATGGAGGACATTAGGAGAAGGAAAGGAAAAGTGACGGGGAGGATTTGGAGAGGGAGACAAACCATGAGTGACTGTGGACTCTGAGAAACAAACAGGGTTTTAGAGGGGAGGGGGTTGGGGGGGTGAGCCCGGTGATGGGTATTAAGGAGGGTATGGATTACATGGAGCACTGGGTGTTATATGTAAACAATGAATCATGGAACACTACATCAAAACTAATGATGTATGGGCACCTGGGTGGCTCAGTGGGTTAAGCCGCTGCCTTCGGCTCAGGTCATGATCTCAGGGTCCTGGGATCGAGTCCCACATCGGGCTCTCTGCTCAGCAGGAAGCCTGCTTCCCTCTCTCTCTCTCTCTCTGCCTGCCTCTCCATCTACTTGTGATCTCTCTCTGTCAAATAAATAAATAAAATCTTTAAAAAAAAAAAAACAAAAAAAAAAACTAATGATGTACTGTATGGTGAATAACATCACACAATAAAAAAATAAAAAGAATAAAATTTAGGCAATAGTTGAGTTCTTTATTTTGCTTTGCTGGTGTTTTAATGTTTTGAGGAACATTTTCCATTTTATTACATATATGAAATTAAAAATTCTGAAATTTATTTAAAATAAATACATCAATTGTCTTATAGAAAAATCTGAATATTAATATAATTCAAGTATTTTTGTTCACAGAATTATGTGGTAATAATAAGAAGAATAGCAGTAATAGTAAAAGATAAAACATCAAGGGGATTTGATTCTTACCTCCAACACTTACAGATAGCCATGTGATTATTAGGCAAATTGTTGTGAATTTCATAAATGAAGGTTAGCAATTTCATATATGAAGATAACACCTACTAAATAGAATGAAGGTTGTGGATGTTAAACATGATAATGAATGAACCTGTTACAGTACCGGAGTTACGTCATATGACTAATTCATCTTGTACATCAATCCTTATATTTCATTTTAGATATACTAATTTTTTTATGTACAGAACATTTCCCCAATGGCCACCATATTTTGCAGTTGGAATTTTGGCAGATTAGGTGGTGACTTGGTATTTGTGATGTGATTCTGGATTCTTAGATTCTTAAGAGAAAATAGTCAACACTTCTTTCTTTTTATTTTTTCCAATATTGTCAGAATGAGAGGAGCTGAAAATCAAATGTTCTGTGCTACAGTGAGAGGCAGAGTATAGTAATCATTCACAACTATATCTTTCCGCAAAGGCAGTGACCAACTGATGAAGATAGCAGATTTTGTAAAATAAAACTTCATTCCACTCTTGTAGAATATGCTTACATAGCATAGGATATGCTTACCAAGTTTTCAGGAAGAACAAAAGTGATAGGCTTGTAATTAAAATTAAAATAAGCATTTGGAATGTATTAAAAGAATGGAGATATAAGATGAATCCAGTGATCTAAAATTTTAAAAGACTGAATATAATTTGCTTCCTGAAGTTCTCAAAAATAAATTATACAAGTACCACATAACTCAGAAGCAATATGGATGATGACAATTTAGGAAATATGTTAGTTTCCAATCATGTTCTAACAAACTACCATAAACTTAATATTTTAATACAACACAGATTGTTATTTTTATAGTTCTAGAGATTAGTCTAAAAATTTGTCTTATCAAGGATAAAATCAAGGTACCAGCTTGACTGTATTCCTTCTGGTTACTCTGCGGGGAGGTGGGGACAGGGAATCACATCTTTCCTTTTGTAGCTCCTATGAGCTGTCTACATTTCTTGGATGTACTCTCTTCCAGCAACACTATCACCCTGACTTTTACCTCTAATGTCACATCTTCTTCTCTGATTCTGTTCCTATGCCTCCTTCTGGAAAGGACACTGTAATTATATTGAGTCCACCCAGATCATATGGGGTACTCTCCTCATCTCAAATTCCTTAATTTAATCACACTGCAGTCTCTTTTACCATGCAAATTAACAAATTCACAGGTTCTGGGGATTAGGGTGTAACATCTTTAGAGAAAGGATATTACTCTGCCTACCACAGATGTTTTAGGTGGAATAAGTGCCATACAAAACAGCCATGTAACTGAGACTGAGTAAAGTTAATATGACATTAATATTCAGGGGTAGAAATATAGCAGTTGCTAATGGGGGAAATAGTCCAGTTCAGCATTGCTGGTTACACTTTACGTTAGGGAAGACGTGGACTAAATGATAAGTAAACTTAAAACAAGATGTATGACTGCTCAAATTTGAAAAGGTTTGTATATAAAAATATTTGTAAGGATGCCCATCATATGAAGGAAGGGTTTAGCATTGTTCTTTTAGGCTCGAAGAACTAGAAACAGCACTAGTAAGCAGAAGTTGTAGTGTAGCAAACCCTTGAGTCACCATGAAGGTGAACAACATGTTTCTTTCCCCAGATGTTTTCCTTCTCTAGATGTCTTCAAGCTGGGATCTTATCTAACCTTTTATGGGCATGTGGTGATGGACATTAAGGCATCAGAGAAGTCAGATTAAATTACACAGCTTTTGAAGTTACTTCAAAAACTTTGATTTTATATTATTCTTTTATATTAATGTCTTATAGCTTATATTTAGGACAGAATCATTCTTAAGTTTATTATTATTAGATTTTTTTCCATCTGTCAAGTAAGAACTGGTTTATATAAGTCAATATTGATCTCAAGAGGTATTCAATCAGGTGGTGAGTTCTATCAGAAAGAGAGCCAAAGGATCGCTATAAAAAGCTCATACATCATGAACAAAGAATTTATATGTAAATGACAAAATATAGGGTAAAGATTCACACTTTGAAAAACCTATGCAAATAATAGAGGAAGAGGGCTTTAATATAGTTGTAGCACAGAAGAAAATAGGAAGAAATTTCTAAGTACATAAGGTCTCAGTCAATGAGAATTACACCTGTTCACCTTTGTAAAACTGTTGCAAATACTCTGTATAAAATGTTATTAATCCAATAAGAGAAGGAAGCACAGATGGCATCATCTAAATTTATATATAAAGTATTGTAATTAGGGATTATTTTCTTTGAAGGACATAAACAAAATAATTGTGTCCTTTCAATTATGTAATTGAATTTTGATAAACAAGATGAATTCTCTACCCAAACTACGAAATTTGATATGCTGAGGAATCTCTCTATCTCTTTGCCACTCTTATCATTTTATCAAAGCATAATTTAAAAATCAATGGTAAACCTCAAACCCTGAATGTAGCAAAAGGACAGAAAGAAAAAAAGAAAGAAAGATATGTTTTTGAAGTTTTTTTTTTTCATATAAAATTTACCTTGATAATAGTAAGGAAAAAGTCAATAATAGAGAATCTTTAATCAGTTAGTAAAATAAAGATAAGATGTTCTGAGTTCAATAAAAAAAATAGTTAAACAAAACAAGGTGAAAATTTATAGAAGATGAAATTTGTTATGTTTTTTAAAAATATATTTTGTTTTGGGTGCAAAATTGACTTTGGATGTTTTTTTTTTAAATTTTATTTTTTATAAACATATAATATATTTTTATCCCCAGGGGTACAGGTCTGTGAATCGCCAGGTTTACACACTTCACAGCACTCACCATAGCACATACCCTCCCCAATGTCCATAATCCCACCCCCCCTCCCAACCTCTCTCCCCCCATCAACCCTCAGTTTGTTTTGTGAGATTAAGAGTCACTTATGGTTTGTCTCCCTCCCGATCCCATCTTGTTTCATTTACTCTTCTCCTAGGAGAAGACTTTGGATGTTTTAAGGCACAAAGAGTTTGAAAGAATTAGGTATGCATATTGGGAAGAGGAAAGTTATCCAAAAGATCAATTAAATAAACAGAAGAAAATAGGATAAATAAATGGTTAAAATTGTCAAATAGTTAAAAGGCAAAAAGAACATAATTTAAATATTATATTTTATTCATATCTAAGTCATATTTATCCAATAGAAAATTAAAGTATCACTTCAAATGTTGTTTAGATGGGGCTCGTGGGTGGCTCAGTCAGGTAAGTGTCTGCCTTCCGCTCAGGTCATGATCCTGGGACTCTGGGATTGAGTCCTGCATTGGGCTCCTTGCTCAGGAGGGAGCCTGCTTCCCCCTCTCCTCTGCCTGCTGCTGCCCCTGCTTGCTTGTGCTCTTTCTCTCTCTCTTTCAGTAAAATAAATAAGGAAAACATTAACAAGAAAAAGGTGATATCTTTAGAAAAAAAAAAAAAGTTCTTTTAGAAAGAAGTCAAAGTCACAGTGTTTCTCATAGCAAACAACAAAGACCTGGATGAATAAGAGACAGTCTAGCCAGGTTAGGGATATAAGAATGACTTTTTTGAGAACTTACATAGAGGTTCAACATTGACATGGTAAAGTGATGCATCCTTACAGAGGAAAAGGGCCTTCAAGATATTTGTAATGGAGAATGAAAAATTAAACTAGCTTCAAAATTGCAAGCCAACAACTCTTCTCTCAGAAACATACAAAATCTCTTCTAAAGTGATTGGACCCTTGAACAGTGCAGGGTTTAGGGTACCAACTCCCTGCAAAGTCAAAAATCCATGTTTAACTTTTGAGTCCCACAAAACTTAATTACTAATAACCTGCTCTTGATGAAAAGCCTTACATAAACACAAACAGTTGGTTAACGCATATTTTGTATGTTATGTATTATACATTGTATTATTATTATGTATTATGTATTATTATTAAGTATTATACATTGTCTTATTACAATAAAGTAAGCTAGAGAAAAGAACGTGCTAATTAAAAAGTCACAAGGAGGAGAAAATACATTTATAGCGCTGTACTTTATCTAATGAAAAAAATCCATATATAAGTGGACCCACACAGTTCAAACCTGTGTTGTTGAAGGGTCAACTGTATTCCATTCCATCAAGGAGGTTTCCACACTACAGTTCAAGAGAGAGGAGTCAGATTCTGTCCTAAGGTTGTGATATACTAAAGTGTCCTATAAATGATCCCTTAAGTTTAAAAGAAGATATGTCATAAATTTGCCTCAAAATAATTTATGTAAATCATTTAAAACTGTGAAATAAACCTTGAAAATGCTATAGTGACAAGAATTTAAGCTTGCCCTTTGGAAAAATAGTACTTTACACCACTTAAAAAATAAAACATATGGTTGATTGAAATTCCTTTGAAGACATAAACAATAGTTTTCAATTTTATTCCCTTTGCCATCAATGATTCAGACATCAATTGTTCAATATGAGGTTATTTTTAAACAAGGAGGCTCAAAGTTACTCCTGAAATAGGACGGAAGTGGTCGAACATTTCATACTGCACAATCATTAAATTCCTGTGCAATGTGTAATACATTTACTTTCAATCATGTAGCAATACTTTTTTTCAAGGAATATTTTAATGTAACCCAAAACTCCAACTTCCAAATTGGACACGTGAAGTTGAGGTCCACAACAATGGAGAATCTAGAAAGGAAAGAGAGAACTTTCTCTTAACCATGTGGGTAAAGAGCTATCATTTGTTGCTTCATGAGAAGAAACAGGGGGTCTGTATTAGATGTTACTGTATAACCTTGAGTGGCAACCTATATGGAATTCTTTTGACAAGGTATGAGTTCAATCATTTCAGCAAACTACTTTTTGAAGTTTTAGTTTAGAACTCTTTCATTACATATAGGCCTTATGTAATGGAACATGTGTGTAACTTACCTAGGTAATTATAACCATGTCATTGGATAAATAGGATAAAATCAGATAAATACACCCTTAAATGAGCAAATCAGGAGATAGACCCCTTGACCAGTTATACTTCAATTTAGGGGTGAATAAGGACAACCAAGAGGGTTTATCAAACCTGTATATTTCAGGCTTGTATTCAGAAATTTTGACTCCATATTGTGAAAAAATAAGTGAAAAGAATGGAATTTTACCAAGTCTTATTTCTCTCTGGGTGTTGTTATATATCACCTACATTCAAGAACTGAAGTTACTTCTCCACAAAGCAAAGGACTGACATGAGGTAAATATGTTGTGAATATATTTTACAGGAAGAGATTTGGAAACATATGTGTGTTTAACATGTGGCGCTATCAGTTCTATATTGCCTTCAAAGATAGATTGTGGGCATGTTATGACAGCAGATGGTCTTTTCACCTAAAGGCATTAATCTTAAGGAAAAGAAATCATCCATCAGTTAGACTGAGCAGGTGGTGCTTTCTGATCTCTCTGCCCCCAGTCTCTACCCACAGAGCAAAGACTAATTGAATTTTCCTTACAATGTTCTTATGAAGGCAAAATGAAAACTGGTCAAGCAAAACCAAACAGCTAAAAAGAATGTAAATTCAATGCATTGCCAATTTAGCAAATTGGGTTTGGTTAAACTATCTTGTTTCCTAGGCTTAATGGGGTTATTTTGGAGCTTAACCTGAAAATAAACTCAGTCTTTTCATTTATTTTACAGACAAGAATACTAAAACCAGTGTTAACTTAAATTGGAGAAAGTTGATAAGAATTCAAGATTTCTAATATTTTATCTTACTTTTAATTTTGTTAAGCAATTCTAATTTCAATGGTCCTTTCCTACAAAATCTGAAGGTTATCTTCTTTTGGTGATCCAAATAGCACTGTCTGCCTAATCACTTTTCTCACCAACTTTGTTGTCAGGATATGGTGGACCATTGGTCTGGAGGTAAGAACAATTTTATGTTGTCAGGATTCTGCTGTTAACCAGTATTTTTTGTAGGTCAGTGGGATGGATATTTATCTATCGATTCTGTGCTGGAGCAAAAGTCTCCATACTAAATTTCACAGACTCTTTTGGCAGGAGGGTATTAGAAAGAAAGCCTAAGGGAGGCATTAGAGGAAAATGAGAAATTGGAAAGAAGAGAGAAGGGACTTCTTATTTTCGGCGTTTGATAGTGTTGTCCCTGCAAGAGAAGACAGTTGCAGCTTCATACTCTGATCTGCTTTCTTTGGGCCCTTCCAGCACCGGCTTTCCTCCTCAGAGAGACCAAGACCAGGAAACTCAATCTCCTTCCATGATTCCAAGCTCCAGTTTCACATCCCCCCGCCCACCACTTACCACCACTAAGCTGTCTAAGCACCCACTATCTAAAGAATGAGTCTCCAAGCTCTTAGGCTTTCTCCTACCAGCACCACGGGTAGGAATTTTTACCTCTTATAACTAATAGGTCTGGGTTACCTCATGTGCAGAAGAGGAACTCAGCAGGTCTCAACTGCTCAAATCCTGCACATTTATAAGAAAAGCCTGTCTTTAGGATTGGCCCTTGGTCACTCCCTGGGAGAAGAGTTATGAACCCTGGAATATTCTACCTGAAAAAATATTTTGTATTCTGGGGACTTGGGTCATGATGCACCTGTTTGATCATATAGTTTATGCTAACAATGTGACAAATAGTTAACACTTGTTTCTGTATGTCTGAGGTATGGGACTTGAGGTACCAGTTTGATTAGAGGGGTGCTGGAGTCTGAGTAGCTGAGGCCAGTCACTGCATGCTTCTTTCAATATTTCTTGTAAGTTAGGTCTAGAGGTGATGAACCCCTCAGTTTTTGTTTGTCAGGGAAAGTCTTTATCTCTTTTAAATTTCTCAAGTATGGCTTTGCCAGGTTACGTTATTCTTTTTTGGCATTTTGTTTTTCTTTAGCATTTTGAATATATTGTTTCATTCTCTCTTAGCCTGGAATTTTTCTGCTGAGAAATCCACTGAGAACCTTGTGAGGATTCTCATCTATTTGAGGCATTTTTTTTCCTCTTTGTGCTTTAACAATTCTTTTCCTGTTTTTGATTTTAGAGTATTGTTATATTTTGTCATGGAGAAGATCTCTGTGGGGTGAGTCTCTTTGGGAATCTATGGTTTTACGACTAGATGTTCCAGTCTCTCTCCAGATTTGGAAGTTCTTAGCCATTATTCCTTTAAATAAGATTTCTCCCTCTTTCTACCTCCCTTCTCCTTTTGGAACTCCAGTTATATGTGACTTGTTTTACTTGATGGTATTCTATATTTCATGTAGGGTTTCTATACAGTTTTTCATTCTATTTGCTGTTCTTCTTCTCTGACTGGATAATTTCAAATTACTTTTCTTTGAGTTCATAGATTACTTCTTCTGCTTAATCAGGTCAAATTTTGATGCCCTTTATTGCATTTTTCATCATACTCATTGTATTTTTCAGCTCCAGGATTTCTTTTTGCTTATTTTTTTAATGATTTTTATCTCTTTGTTAAATTCTCTTTTTGTTCAGGTATTTTTTCTTCTGATTTGTTAACTTGTGTTTCTATGTTTTCTCAGAGCTCATTGCCCTTCCTTAAAACTACTATTTTTATTGGGCAAATCACAGATCTCCATTTCTTTGGAGTTGGTTATTGGAAAATTATTGTGTTTCTTTGATGGTCTCATGTTTCCTTGGTTTATCATATTTTTGGAAGACTTGTGTTGCTGTCTTTGTATTTGAAGAAACAGTCACCTCCTCCAATCTTTACTGACTGGCTTTGAGAGAAAAACTTGTCACTTCTGAGGCTTTCTCAGATCTTTTCTATGGGCATACTGACTATTTCTTTTTGTTCCTCTCAAGTATCCATTCTCAAGTTTATATGCCTTTCTTAGATCTTGCAATGCTAGACCAGATGCCAACAACTTCCCATTTGCTTACTCTAGGGTGATACTGAATAACCAATTTTGCATGTTCTCTCCCAATCCTGCATAGTGGAGCTGACTTTATGTTGCATGCTCACTAGCTGTCTGCAAAGGTCATACTCATAACTCCCCTGAGTGAGGGAGCTGACCACAAGGTAAGAGGTATGTGGGTTAGTCACGTAACATGTTTGGTGTGCCCATCCATGAGCTAGTTCTGGAGGATCCACAGATGAAGCATCCCCAGCAGCCTATGGGTGAGCTTCCCGATGGACTCTATGAAGTGATTGTACTCCCTGTGATGTCCTCTGAAAGCCCTGACTGTTATTATTTTAGCCCTGTGCCACCCCAGCCATGCTGCTCACCTCAGTATTCTGGATGGGGCAAGAAAGAAGTGGGCCTCTTTGACAGCATTGTGCATAGCCAGGAAAACCAGGGACTCTCACATTCTCACTTTACCACATGGGGAAAAGTGAGGGCTGAAAGATTCTTTCTTGACATGAATTATTTTAAATCAACAGGCTTATTTTTAATATAAAAGTTTGCATTTCAGATTGTTCAATATGAGCCCTTTAGAATTCAGCAGTGTTACTATTAGGGTTAAGAAGGAAATAATCTAAGTGGTAGATGACCTTCTAGTGGCAGAGATGAAACACTAGGGTAGAGGAAAGGTGATGCAGAGAAAGTGAAACTATTCCTCTTACCCTCTTAAGTGCATACAATCTCAGATTTTTTTGTTCCAGCTGTGTGCTAGAACTTTTCCACTAGACTCCTGGACTTCCACAAGGGACTTTTATCAATAGGTGGTTGTCTAAATTGGTGTTCTTTGTGGGGAAGATGGTAGAAAACACCTACTCTATCATCTTACTGATGTCTTTTTTTCTCAGACACATCCTTACTTTGAAATTTTGGTTAAAATGGAACCCAACCATGGTTTTTGAAGTTAGAGAGCTCTTTCATTTACATTGTGAAATTAGAATATTCATTTACTCCTTGTAGGTCTTAGTATCTTTATGTTCAACATAGTTAAATACCTTGCAAAGTTATCAGGAGGATTAAATAAAATAATAAGTGAGTAAAGTTATTCATAAAATAGCTGTTCATAAATCAAATTTTTACCACTTTTTTTAGAGTAAATATAATGGAATTGTTAGGAATATTGGTTATAGAACTAAATAGATGTGTGTTCAAATTTTATTTTAGGAATTGGATGACATCATGATAATAGCTTGTCAAGCATTAAGGCCTGGAACAGAGTTGTTCAATGGATGGTGAATTATTATTATATCATTTGTCAGTTGCACTGGGTTCTCTATCTGCATGTATAGTTCTTTCCTATGTTCCCTTTATAAATGAAAATTTAGCTGCCTCATCTCTGCCTTTAGAAGATCATTCACCCACTTAGACTAATTGAGGATTTTCTTCTTAACTCCAAAATCAACACTGTTGAGTTATAAAAGGTTTATGTTAAACAATCTGAAATGATAATTTTCATATTTAAGATAAAACCTATTGACTTCAAATAATTTCCCCTTTAGTAAACTTTGAAATTCTTGATAATTTGGGAAAGGGAATTTTTTCCTGAGTGTAGAAGATTTATAATTTATTTGGGGACACAGCAGAAATGTCAATTTGCCAAGTTTTCAAGGTACTTGAAGTGGATAAATGACAATTTTTATTGTTACTTTTATTGATTTTTCAATAATTCTTCAAAAATTTTCAGATTTTTCATTCATTTTACAGATGATACTGTTAATCCATGAAGTGGAAGTAATCCAATTTACTTGTCAATGATTTAGCAACAGGTTTATTTATGATCAATGAAAAAACACAGTTGGATGTTTTCTAACATCTTTTGTCGGAAGATAAATAGGATATAATTTCTGGTGAGGCAGATGCTCAAGACATAATTTTACCATTATCAACACATGTCTTTTAGTAGTGATGTGCTGTTTTGAAATCAGTAATGTTTAAAACTACCATACTACCTTGGTTCTCATTAAAAGGATCAGTGGTCTATGAATATTAATGTGAGAGAGTCCAAAGAACTAAGGGCCCAAGGATAAAATCAATGGACGAAAAAAAAAGAGGAAGCTACAGTAATAGGTGGGAAAAGTGAACCTACTCAGACATGATGTTGGGTGGCATATTAAGGGAAAATTGAAGTAATTTAGATTTGAATAAGAATATGGATGGCTTCGATTACAATAGGGAGGGTGATTATGAGAAGAGTCAGATTGTGAGTCTATTTTGAAGGTTGAAATTGGATGGATAAAGATTGTCAGAAAAAGAGACGAAGCATTTTAAACTAGAAGATTTGGGTTGCCATTTGCTAAAGAGTAGAAGACAGAGGAAACAACAATTTGGTGATAGAGTGGAAATCAGAATTGCGATTTTAAACACATTAAATTTGAAATACTTTCAGTAATTGAAGTAGTTATTTGATAAGCCATTAGATATTTGAGTCCAGAATTAAGAGAATTGTAGGAAAGAGATATACACTTGAGAGTTAGTATATAGGTTGCTCTTAAAACCATGAAACAGGAGAGATTATAGTTTGGAAATGAGCAGATGAGGGAGGTGAAGAAAAGATTCCAGAACTATGGATCACCAAAACGTTTTGACTTAAGTCATAGGAAAAATCAAAAGGAGATGGGAAAGGGGAGATGCATGTGCACATTTATCGAAAACCCAGAGGAAAGTAACATATACTAAACTTATGAGAAAATAACCTTGCTAAAATGGTATTCTGTAAAGATTGCTGTGCATCTCATTTTCCTACTTTTAACGGCTAAGAATATTTATTCAGTCTTAAGGTGAGGCATCTGTTCATAACAATCCCTGCCCAAGATCTTCAAATTTGGATCTGATGAATATGAATAGGGACAGACAGGCGTGAGAGACTGAATCTATACTCTGTTTGAGGTATGCATTATACTTAGTTATCCTCAGTAATTCTTACCTGAGCAAACCAATGCAATGGAACTTGACATCAATATCTATTTCAGATTTATCAGTAAGTAATGAAAACTATTTTACATTTTCTGTGATAAGGTTAGGTTTTTTTTTTAACCCTTTAAAGGCCTCATTCTCTTACTTATATGCATTAACCTGCAGATTCTTTAAGTTGTCTCTATTAATCAATTTTAGAAATTTTGCTATATCTCCAATTTGCTCTACCAGGTACTAGCTGCTGGATTTGTATTTCAACCAGTAATACCTTGCTTTCTTGCTGTTGTAACACTGCTATATAACCTTTTTTTTTTTTTTTTAAATCTCTTTGTACATTTTGCTGGTCAGTGCCAAAGGATGGAATTTTAACCTTCTTTGAGCTAAAAAAAAGTCTTGAGTGGAGTATGAGCTAGGTTATTATTTATTTCATTGAACAGAAACTTGCTGATATATTTCTTATGTTTAATGTTAAAGTTATTCTGTTTATAAATTCAGTGAATTTATAGTTTTTAAACACATCAATCTCAATATTACATTGAAAACATCAGATTATGAAATTGGTAAATGGAACACTGTAATTCAAACAAAAGTTTGCCTTGTGTCAAACTCCATATTCTTTCTCCTACTTCAGAATATCTGTAGCTGCATCTACCATGCAGCTTCCACACAGACTGGAAGAGAGTTAGAAGAGAGAACAGAAAATGCCCTAAAAATACTCAAGTGGTGGAGATTTCAGCCCAAATTCATCAGCTTACACTCTTATAAAAACATGTGTTAAAAGATTCTTCTCTAATCCTATGATTATATGCTCCATTTCTTATGCAATTCATATGGGAAGATATTCAACTGAACTTCTATCTTACCATTGCCACTGTATTACCAACTTGAGGTGGTATAATCATTCCTCAAATACTGCTGATACTGCTCTTATAACATATAGTAATAGTCAATCTCTAAAGGCTAACAATAATGATATAAGACAAAATGAAAGAACGTCTTTCCTGAGAGTGAGGAATTGTTAAGTTTTAATTGTAGAAAAGCCAAAGATCATTCAGTCCAATACCTTAACTTAGCATATAAGGAAATTGAAACAGAGACAAGCTATGCACTAAACCCAGACATTTTGACTCTTGTCTTTACTACACTACACACCCTTGTGTTAAGCATATCACCCTTGTTAAGCGTATCATATGACTACTTCTGATGAATGAGTTGTGAGCATAAAGTACATTTGTCACTCCTGGCCTGAAGCAATGGAAGCTCCCTGTGCAATTAGTCAATCTTTCTCTTCCTTTGCAGCAGGTGTCTTGGAAGAGTCCTCCTGTTGAGCTGGCAGGTCCTTAAGATTGAAGTATTCTGCATTCCTGCTCCTTGAGGCAACTTTTTTTTGGACTTCAGTGAGTGGGAAAAAAAACTTTGGTTGTATTAAGCCACTAAGATTTGGGGTTGTTGGAATCCAAGCAAAAACGTCTTCTATTCCGACTAATTCAAGTACTTAAAGATGCTAAGGAAGGACCAAATCTTTGTGAACACTAGAATCAAAACCAAACATATAAATGATCAAAGCACTGACTGAAAGCAGGATGCAAATAGACGACCTTGCAAACTAGGAACAGTTATTATGAATTGAAGGCATGCTATGTGAGGCTGGAAACTCTGATTTGACATGAAATACTTTTTATTCTCTTTTAGGATTTACTTTATCTTCTACTGCAACTCCAATGTCATATTTAGGAAAGGAGAAATGCATATTAGAGGCATAAAAATAGAATTCTCTCCTTGAGTAGACACCACCTGTTCCATGCACAGTCTTTCATTCTCTTTTTAATTTTAGCAAAGTGCATTTGACAAGATTTTTCTATCTGTGGAATGCTGTCAATGAGAGAAGTGGATCTGCTTTTTTCTGGGGAAATGCTATTAGTAATGATAGTCACACTTCAGCAACACTATAACAAGGTATTGCAGTATAATCAAATGAGGCCTGTGGACTAGCAGAGTGATTAAAGAATCAATCATTGGCGCTTGGAGAATTTTATCAGTCTCTTCAAAATAATTTAAATGTACTGAGGTATAGATTCTTATTTTGAAAACTCTTACATATATAACAGACTGAATATTGTTTTTTTAAAAATGAGTTAATAATTAAGAAATAGTTTGATGACACAGAAAATAATTGACATGTGTTCTTGGTCAAAAAATAGTGGCTTTAACTGGGTGTGGTGCAAAAACAATGAATACTGTTATGCTGAAAAGAAATAAAAAAATAAATAAAAAACAAAACAAAACAAAACAAAACAAAGTAGTGGCTTTAATTTGATTTGGCAGTGGGAACCCAGATTATTAAGGAGCTGGTTTCCTTCATATGAGAAAGAAAGGCAGAAAGGCACTGTTAATATAAAGTTAGAAAAACTAAACATTTGCATTTTAAAAAATTATTTAAGACTTCTGTAAGATTTTTAGCTCAATATCACTGGACCCCTATTTTAGGTGTATTTATTAAGCATGCATACCTCTTGTATGGTTTGGAGTCCCTTTCATGTCCAGCATCTTAAGGAGCTTTATTTTTAACTATTTTTCACTAGGGAAATACTATAATTAACAAAATGTAGTTGAAAAGGTTAAGAGGGTAACTTGGGAATATGCAATTTGTTTTGTATTTTATTACTGAAATATAACTGACATTTTAGTGTTAATGTTATTTAGTTTCAGGTATACAACATATTGATTTGACAATCCTACACATTACTCAGTGCTCACCATGATAAGTGTAGTCACCATCTGCCACCATGCAACATTATTACAATATTATTGACTAGATTCCCTATGCTGTACTTTTCATCTCCATGACTTACTTATTTCATAACTGAAAGTTTGTCCCCCTTAATCCCCTTTATCCGTATTTTAATTAGTGAATATATTTTTGCATATTTCTGCAGTATTACTATACATGTGTGTTATGAATAGATAGGTGAATGGACATCTGGAACACTTAGAGTGTTTGATATTTATTCTCTAAATTGAGGTACATTTGTCAAAATAATTGTCATATTCTGAATATTTGTGTCTCCTCCTCCCCCAATTCATATATTGAAATTCTAAACCTCAAAGGTAATGGTATTAGGAGGTGGGGCCTTTTGGAGGTGCTTAGGTCATGAGGGTGGAACCCTCATGGATGGGATTAGTATTATAAAAGAGAACCCACACAACTAGCACCCCAGTCCCTTTCATCATGTGAGAACACAGAAAGAAGTCACCAGTTTATGAACCAGCAGTAGGATTTTCACCAGAATGCGACTTTGCAGGCACATTGATCTTTCAACCACCAGAACTGTAAGAAAGAAATTTTATTGTTTATAAACTACCCAGTCCATGGTATTTTATTATAGCAATCTGAATGGACCTAAAAGATAATATTTTGCGAATCTTTCTTCACAAAAACACCTTTCTTCACAAAACAGTATCTGGACACAAAACATGATTTGACCTCATGTGGGGTTAATCTTCTGCTTTTAATGGTTTCCTAGAGATTACATCTTAATCTTGGAACCACCTAGGGTTGATGGAGTTCAAAGATTTGAAACCAACCATACAGCACTCTCCACTAAGAAAGAGCTTACTTCTTAGCTGGAATCATTATTTTAGATGGGCTTCATTTTTTTTTTTAACTCTTCTCTGTATCCATTTTCTTTGCTATGAAAATTTGCAATCTGACCCATAAATGGTAGGTTGTATTTCTCTGTACTTTGAATTAGAATTCTGCCCATGTAACTTGCAATGGCAAGTTAGTGGATGATGGGACATGAGTAGGAACTTAAATGTGTCATCATGATTTTTTTTTTTTTTTTTTTGCTTCAGCAATCACTTGGAGCAAAATGTCTTTCCCAGGGAGAGAGACATATAGAACAGATGCAAACTCTCAAATTAGTGATGTTCAGTGTATAGCCATGACAAGTTGGCACAGAGCCATTCTTGTATATTCATACCATTGTGTTGCATTGTTTTAAACCATCAAGTATTAGGGTTATTTTATCATGCAATATATTGAATGCCACAGTTAAAACAAACAAACAAACAAACAAAAACAAACTAGAGCTGGACCATCTACCTAGAATAAGTTGGAAATTCCTAATATATCACAGAATTTAGTATTATATCCTGGTTTTCTATCTCTGTTTATGAAATCAGAGGGAAATATTTTAAAAGGTCATGTTCATTTTACTATTTTTGCTCATGGTTGCCAATATCTACTATCTACTTTCTATTTGTTGTTGTTTTAAGGTATGGATTTTTCTCTACCTTGATACTTGAAACTTGCAAATTCTCTCCAGCTTTTTAAAGTGCCTGATGGGATTAAAAAAAATTCCTAAATACATTTTTTTAGACTTGATTTTTTTGGGTGTTGAGTTTCAGAAGTTCCTTATAGATCTTGTTCATAGCAGCAATGTCCACAATAGTCAAAATGTGCAAAGAACCAAGATGCCCTTCAACAGATGAATGGATAAAGAAGATGAGGTCCATATATAAAATGGGATATTACCCAACTTTTGCATCAACTTAGATGGGACTAGAGGAGATTATCCTAAGTGAAATAAGTCAAACAGAGAAAGTCAATTATCATATGGTTTCACTTATTTATGGAACATAAGGAATAGCATGAAGGATATCAGGAGAAGGGAAAAATGAAGAGGGAGAAATCAGAGTAGGGGATGAACCATGAGAGACTATGGACTTTGAGAAACAAATGGAGAGTATTAGAAGGGAGGGGCATGAGGGAATGGGTGAGCCCAGTGGAGGTCACGGATCGCATGGAGCACTGGGTGTTATACACAAATGATGAATCATGAAACACTACATCAAAAACTAACGATGTACTGCATGGTGACTAACACAATAAAAAAGAAACTTGAGATTTTAAAAAGATTTTATTTATTTATTTGTCTGGAAGTGAGAGAGGGAGTGGAAGCATAAGCAAGGGGAACAACAGATAGAGGAGAAGCAGGCTCCCCATTGAGCAAGGAGCCTGATGTGGGACTCAATGCCAGGACCCCAGGATCATGATCTGAGCTGAAGGCAGATACTTAACCAACTGAGACACCCAAATATCTCAAAAATTTCTAGATTCTTTTGAAATATCTGAATATCATTATCTGTCCTGTGAACTAACATATCTTTACTGATTCTTTTAGTCTTATATGCTAGATCTTAGCTAGACTGGAAACTACATATTGCCCTTATTGACATAAGGTCACCAAATAAATCTCAGTACTATATGTAACATTATAATTTTTTACTTTCTTTGAAATTTAAATGACTTAAATTAGCCTGTAGATGCCAGCCAATATTACCTGGTAGATTTTAAAGATCTACGTTTCTCTCTATTTTATCCAGATCTCATTATGTACTGTAACACATAACCTGTTACTTATAAGACAGCTATGGTTCAAGTCTTATTCTATAACCTAAGATATTATATGGTTAAAATATTTATAAGTTCTAAGGGTGGCTTTAGGAAAATAAAAAGAAGCGCTAAAAATCTAATAATTTTAACATTAGAAGAAGTATAGATAAAACATCTCCAAGAAGGGGAAAGAAAAAAAGGGGGAACTAAAGTAATCAAAGTCAGAAGAGCAATGCTTGCCATCTGCTTTCCAGAATTACTATATACACACACCTTATAACTAACTTGTGGGTTTATGGGGGATGCTATTGTGAGAATCTCTATAAGATAAATAATATGAGCAAATGGAAAAGCAGAAGGCTATCCAAACACATTGGAGCTATAGTCCTTTAGTGAAAACTGGATTATTTAAGTTTTCTAAATTTAAATTCAATTAACCAACATATAGTACATGATTAGTTTCAGATGTAGAATTCAGTAATTCATCAGTTGCATATAATACCCAGTGCTCATCACATCACATGCCCTCCTTAAAGCCCATCATCTGATTATGCCATTCCTCCACCCACCTCCCCTGTAGCAACCCTAAGTTTGTTTTCTATAGTTAAGAGTCTCACATGGCTTGTCTCCCTCTCTGTAACTTCCCATTTAATTTTCCCTCCCTCCCCTATGATCCTCTGTGTTGCTTCTTATATTCCACATATGAGTGAAACCATCTGATAATTGTCTTTCTCTGGCATTTCACTTTATAAATATTTTTAACAAAACATGATGTATAACTATATGGTTTTATTTTATAACTTTATTTTATTTTATATAATTTTGTTTAATAAATTTAAATTATTTCAATAAAATAAAAATACACTTGATGAATAATTTCAGTATATAAATTTGTATATTTGTACATTTTTAATCATTAGAGTTTCTGCTTGTGACTCTGGGGTAAGCCATGATTCCCTGTCTTGCCCCATCTCTCTGTCCAATCTTGAAGGCAGCCATTTCTTTTGCATCCTCCCTTCTCTAACAGATCCGAAAAGAGTTGTTGATTTTTTTCAGCCTGTTTAGTTTTTTTTTTAACTTGTTATTAAGATACAGTGGTGACTTCTAATTTCTTTACATGTAGAACCTCATTTACATAATCACTGAATGCAATATTTTATTGGAATAGTAATACATTAAAGATGTACAAATTTGAAAGCTAAAGCTTCTTTTTAAAATTTTTATTATTATGTTATGTTAGTTACCTTACAGTACCTCATTAGATTTTTATGTAGTGTTTCATGATTCATTGTGTATAAAACCTAACGCTCCCTGCAATATGGGCCTTCCTTAATACTCCCCACCAGGCTAAGCCCCCATCCCCCTCCCTTCTTAAACCCTCAGTTTATTTCTTGTAGTCCATAGTCTATCATGGTTCATTGCTCCCTCTGATTTCTCCCTTTCACATTTTATTTTTTTCTCCTAATGTCCTCCATGTTATTCCTTGTGTTCCACAAGCAAGTGAAACCATATGATAATTGACTTTCTCTGCCTGACTTATTTCACTTCACATAATCTCCTCCAGTCCCATCCAAGTTGATGCAAAAGTTGGGTATTCATCCTTTCTGATGGCTAAGTAATATTCCATTGTATATATGGACCACATCTTCTTTATCCATTCATCTGTTGAAGGGCATCTCAGCTCTTTCCACAGTTTGGTTATTGTGGAAATTGCTCCTATGAAACATTGGGGTGTATATGGTCCATCTGTATCTTTGGGTTAAATAGCCAGTAGTGCAATTGCTGGTTCATAGGGCAGATGAAAGGTAAAGCTTGATGCATTTTCATGAAGTGAGTGTACCTGTTTAACCAGCACCCAGATCAAGAAACAAAATTTTTTTCTAACATTCAAGAAACTCCTCTCATGTTCCTTTCCAATAAGAATAACTATAAATAACAAAATACATTTCAAAAATCAAAATTTCTGAAGTCTATTTCTCCCTCACCCCTACTAGTGCTCTCTCTCTCTCTCTTTCTCTCAAATACATAAAATCTTTAAGCAAATAAACAAATGCCCCCAAATTTGACACTCCTTCCATCATTAGAAGGTGAAATCCATGTTCTGTTTCCTTAAATTTGAATGACTTTTGACTATGGAGGATGATAAGCTAAATACCTTCTGAAGCTGGACATGTGGCATTTTCTATTCAATTATCTTAGGATATTTACACTAAAACAAAACATCTGGAAAAGCCAAGCTGCCATATGATGGAACTACATGGAAATGTTCAGCCAAAATCACCAGATGAGTTTCCAGATGACAGCCAGAATCTACTGCAAGATAAGTGAAGGAAGAAGCCTTTGTGGTGATGCCAGCCCCAACCTCCATTTTACTATAAAAGTATGTGAAAATTTGTGTGATAGTCAACTAGTTGAAGCCAGTCAATACTTAAAAACATAACATTTTATAATAAAGTGGTTACTATCTTTTATGTCACTACTTTTTGGAAGTAATTTGTTATACAACAACAGTAGTGGAACTAATCTTTGTACTTGAAAGTGCCGTAACAAAAATTTATAACATGTTTCATTGGATTTAGAACGAGTTAACAGTGGAAATGATGTTAAGCAGTGTTTTAGTGAAAGCTTAAAGGGCCATGAGAGGCTAAGATGTCTAAATGTCATCAGGAGCACATGGGGGTGGGGCGCTTAAAGGAAAGTAATTATATGTTTGGTGAATCTAGAAGAAAGGAGATCTCATTTCACAGAAAGTTTGCTGACATTCTCATGTAGGATAATGTGGAAATAGGAAATGTACCTAAGGAATTTGAGAGCCTAACTAAGTTGATTACTAGGCAGAGTATTAACATACCACATAGATTTTCCTAGTCAACTGTACTAAAATGGGAGAAATGAGAGGGAAGAAAAAAAAAAGAACTGTACAGTGAAATTGAAAAAAAAGAACTGTAAAAGATAAGATCCTGTAAATTAAAAATAAAATTATTTTTCATTCCCTCCCAGATGTCAAAATTTCACCTAGGGTGGGGGAGGGGGAAAGAAAGCCTTCCTTGCTAAGATCACATCCAAGATAAAATTATATTATTCTTTGTTGAAGACATCAAAGAAACACAAACGTGTGCCTCACCAAAACTTTTAAAAAGATAAACCTCTAAGGATGTTAAGGGCATGTCTTCCAAATCTTGTTTAGTACCAACAGGGCTTCTACTCTTCTACCCTTGAGTAATACCAGTCTCAAGTGTTGTTCCATAGGACTTTCACTAGGAAATCAAGGTAAAGATGGGCCTATGTGACAGTGTTTGACAGCTGTGCCTTTTATCTAGAGGAACGAATACTCACAAAGTTGATAGGATATTGCTTCTCTTGGAAGCACTGGCAACTCAAGCAGAAGGGAAATAGAGAATACATGTTTAAAATAAGTTTTGAGATCCTCAACATCTTTTGGACAGAGAATAGGCTGAGAATACTCAGTTATAATCTTTATTTTCCTATTGAGAAAGGATGCATGACTCAGAAAGTTGAATCAAAAGCTCAGAGAATGGAGCCAATATCCATGGAAAATCACTTCCAAGGAGTAGTCCTAGGACTGTCAACATGTGCTCAGCTAGGTTTCAGAATTGCTGAACACCAATGACTGTTCCTACATTTCAGCCCCTTCTTTTTGAACAGCAGTGTTTACTGCTATAATCCCTTTACACTTGTGTGTTAGGTTCCCCTAGGTAGCTAATTTGTCATTTTTCAGTTCATAGGTCTTCAAACTGAGAGAAATATTACAAAAGGTCTGTTTCCAACAAACCCAACCCAAAAGCTTCATCTTGACTTGGATTTGACTTAGATGACAAAATTTTAGACATTGAGTTGTGTCTTATGAGGTTTTTGAGAGGTCTTAGAAAAACATTCAAAATTGAAATGTATTTTGAGTTTTATGGGATAGTTCAGTCTGGTAGCATTATAAGAATTTAATTGACTATATGTCTCCCCTTATGAGAGAAGGCCAAAATACTTGCTTTGGAAGGAAGGATCCTGAAATATATGTATTGATTTTACATTATATAATATTACAATTAAGTTTTACAACATCTATGTTTCTATTTTTTTAATGTGGGAGGAATGTAAATAATTTATTGCCAGTGTGTAAACCATTACTCATTTATAACAGCATCTGAATTCTTTGACACTCTTCCCAGCAATAGATAAAGATCTTTGCTCTTTCTGCTTGAATCTGGGTGGATTTGTAACTGTGGCAGAAGGAACATTATACAGTTTCTGTCTGCATCTCTTGGTCCACACACATTGTCCCTGATATTAGGAAGCCAAGCATTTATGAATGGTTGCATGTAGGTGTTCTAGCTGATGACCACAGAAAAGGTCCCAACTGGCAATGAGTATCAACCACCAGACATGAAGGAGGAAGCCTTTGTGGACACCAGCATCACCACTTACGCAGCTAAGACTCTAAGTCAGGAACCAACTAGCTGAACCCAGTTAGCCATTAGAACCATGAGAGATAATAATGACATAACTATTGTTTTAAGCCATTCAGTTTTTGAGTTGTTACTCTGCAATAGTAACTAGAACACTACGTAATATTTAAGACTAGAGCTCAACTTAAATATGTTTTAAAGGCAAAACATGCCATTTGTTCTTTACCAAGAGTTCAGTTTTACAGACAATGCATTTTATTTTCTAAGAGTGTATTATTCTGCCTTGTTTCATGGAACCTTTGGTGATAGAATACCAGGTAATTACAGAAGTTAATAAAAATGGTTTTGGCATGCTTGTTGATCATATATGGGAAACCAGGTCAGGTGGAACTTATCATCGCATGCTGAAAAAAATCAGTTCATGTATTGAATACTTCTTCCTTCCTAAGCAAGTGCTTTGGAGGATAAAAACTTTATAGTAAAGGGCAGGGGTTTATTTGAGGTGCTGTTATGTTGCCAGGATAAACTATTCCAGAATCTTTGAATCTCTTTATATACTAAAATACACTTAGTTTAAAAATGTTTCTCAGTGTCATCATTTTAACCCTTAGGTTCACTAAGAAATTATTTTCAGTAGTTGTTTAACTTGTCCATGTTTCTGATATATCAGTTCTTTGGTTTTTCAGTTACTGTTTGATCTCTACCAATTAAGATACCTAACGGCACTTTGCTAGTGTGTTAGAAGGTCCTCACTGCTTCGTGTTCAAATAACTCATCTGTATTCCCTGAAAATGCTTCCTTTCTTCTGTAAATTGACTGTTAACAGGGAGTTTATAAACCATTTTAATTAATAAATCCACTCTTTTCCTTTGTGAATTAAATACACTTTCATGTGGGTAGAGAGGATAGTAAGGTCCATTTCAAAGACGCTCGGGATTTTACCTACAAAAAGTAATCAGTTTTTAAAACCTCATTTAAGCTTTATTTGGCATTACAAAAGCTCAAAGTCTTATACATTGCTTTCAAGTAGAAAGTAATGGAATTTCAATTTTGCTACATAGATTTCTTAGTGATGCTTGAAGAGTTTGATTTAACTAGATAAATGAATTAAAGGGTTGAAAAAGTAAGTTCAAGGAATACATTTTGTATGTGTATGTTGGGTTATTTAATAGAAAAAAATGATAGTAGTTAGATAGCTTTACTAGAGATAGAAGAAGAATTTGATTTAAATTCTAACATGAATCATTAGATACAGGAGATAATTTGCTGACAAGCATTTAATACATTGGAAATAAGTTCCTCATGAAAGTTGTGAAACAGCTGTCCCTGGAAGTTAGCATTTTCTGCAGATTATAGATAATGCTGAATGAAAAGAATTCATATGCTCAGAGATCACTCAAAGATTAAAATAAGTTTTGCTCATAATCCACTTGAAATGATTTTGAAATCTATGCTCCTCACATATTTTTAGGTTTTCATTTAATTTTTTTCATTACAAGTTTAAATAGTTCCCAGGGATGTAGTTTTTGGGTATATTATAATTGTTGACATTTAGAAATAAAACCGTTGCACCCCTTTTTAAAATAACCAATGGAATCTAAATACCAGGATGATTTGATATTTACCAACACTCAGATTTAAAAACAAAACAAAACAAAACATGATGCTTATTATTAACATTCAGAATTTACATTTTTCTTTCTCCTCATAATTTTATTTTCATTCATTTCCCTCTATAGACTTATATCCTAATATTTCAAATAAATTCAAATCAATTTATCTGCATGGAATCTTTTCATATAATAAAAATGAGTTTAAAATATTAGTACAGGTATTCTAAGCTTACATATATAATACTAAACACATAATTTAATATTTTTGTGCCATTAAAAGTCTTTAGTTGATCATCCTATGGTTCTTTTATAGGATTTACATATGTATAAATTTATGTACTTATTAAGTTAAATTATGTTCTTATTAAAATGTATATATGTTGCAATTTTAAAGTAAATTTTATTTCCTTTGACAGTAAGGTATAAAGCATTACATTTCTTTTCAAGATTTAGATAACACTACAATTATAATAAGTAAATAAACTAAATGCTTTAAAAGTTTAAAGGATTAAAAACTTTTATAAATAATTATTAAAGATAAAATGTAAACTTGTATTGGCATTAAACCTCTTAATGAGAAGAATCCTGATCAACATTCCTCATATATATATATTTTTTTAAGATTTTATTCATTTATTTGACAGACAGAGATCACAAGTAGGCAGAAAGGCAGGCAGAGAGAGGAGGAAGCAGGTTTCCCGCTGAGCAGAGAGCCCGATGAGGGGCTCAATCCCAGGACTGAGATCATGACCTGAGTTGAAGGCAGAGGCTTTAACCCACTGAGCCACCCAGGTGCCCCATCATTCCTCATATATTTAATGAAAGGTAATTACAAATTAAAAAAAGCCAATTAGTTCATGGGTTAGACTATTATTTTGCCTTTTTGTTGATAGAAAGTATAAAATATTAAAATTTTTAAAGGATAAAATAAGATTAGGAGTGACTCAGAATAACTACTTCTTGATATTATTTGATTAAATAAATAATAGCTATATTCTTGAATGATATTTCATGTGAAAAAAATTACAAGAAAATATTATCCTTGGGGTTTATTTATTCCATTATATATATTTTTTGTTTTCCAGTAATATATTCCAGTTACATTTAAAAGAATTAACTCTAATTTAAAAAGAAACAGCGTATTTCAGCTGTTTGAAGGTGTTTTGCTCTTCAAATTAGTCTTAATAGTGGATATTAAGAATAGCTCAGGCAAGGGAAACAAAACCAAAAATAAACTATTGGGTCTACACCAAAATAAAATACTTTTGCTTAGCAAAGGAAACCACTGACAGAATGAAAACATAACATACTGAATGGAAAAAGATATTAACAAATGATCTATTTAATGAGTTAATATCCAAAATATATAAATAACTTATACAACCCAACATCAAAAGAAAACAAATAACCTGATTAAAAAATGGACAGAAGACATGAATAGGCATTTCTCCAAATAAGACATATAAATGGCCAATGGGCACTTGAAAAGATGTTCAATGTCACTCATCATTAGGAAAGTGCAAATCAAAACCAAAATGAGATATCTTACACCTTTCAGAGGGGCTAGTATCAAAAAAGTAAGGGGGTACCTGGGTGGCTCAGTGGGTTAAGCCTCTGCCTTCAGCTCAGGTCATGATCTCAGGGTCCTGAGATCAAGCCCTGCATTGGGCTTTCAGCTCATCAGGGAGCCTGCTTTCCCCTCTCTCTGCCTGCCTCTCTGCCTACTTGTGATCTCTCTCTATGTGTCAAATAAATAAATCAAATCTTAAAAAAAAAAGTAAGAAATAACAAGTGTTGGTGAGGATGTGGAGAAAAGGGGACTCTTGTGCACTCTTGGTGGGAATGTAAATGGTGCAGCTTAGTGGAAAACAGTATGGAGATTCCTCCAAAAATTCAAATAAAAATTTCATACAATCTAGTAATTCCACTAGCGTGTATGTACACAAGGGAAACAAAAACACTAGTTTGAAAAAATATAAGCACTCCTATATTTATTGGGGGATTATTTACAATAGCCAATAAATAGTGCAACCTAAGTGTCCAGTGATACATAAACAGATAAAGAAGATGTGGTATACACATGTGGTGGGATATTATTCAGCTATAAAAAAAGAATGAGACCTTGCCATCTGTGACAACATGGATGGACCTAGAAGATAGTATGCTAAGTGAAATATGTCAGGCAGAGAAAGACAAATACCATATTATTTCACTAATATGTGAAATCTGAAAAACAAAATAAAGAAACAGAACTGAAAATACAGAGAACAAACTGATGTTTGCCAGAGGGGAGGGCAGTGGGGGAATGGGAAAAATAGGTGAAAGGTGGGGGAAGCATAGGCTTCCCTTTATGGAAAGAATAAGTCATGGAGATTCCTAGTATAGGGAATATGTCAATGGTATTGTCATAGTTTTGTATAGTGACAGATGGTAGCTACACTTGTGGAATCACTCTATTGTACACCTGAAATGAATGTAACATTATGTGTCAAATGTGCATCAAAAAAAAAGAATGTCTCAAAATAATTGACAATCTGTTGATGGATATATACTTATATGTGTTTAAATCAGATGCTCTTATATGAATCTCTCTCAAAAATTATACTTTTTAAAAAATAATGGAAAATAGGAAAATTGCTAAATAGAAAAGGCACTTTTTGATACTACAAAAATTTATGAGGCAAATAGTTATAGAAATAATGTGAAAAACATTAATTAATCAATATAGGAATCTGTGAATTTATGGAAAGTCAAATATTTTTTTAAAAGTTTTTTAGTTGGATAATCTATGCATTTTTAGTACAGAGTCTACTTGTCCCTCCCTTTCCCATCCCCCCTCCCTGTGTTTATGCTCTCTTTTTCTCTCTCTCCCTCTCTCAAATAAGTAAAATCTTTAAAAAATAAAAATAATAAAACTACAAAGAACGAGTTCACAATTTTGAAAAAAAAATATTAGTTCAAATCTTATTATATTAGAAACCAAAATAATCCAAATAGTATCTTTTTTTTTCAAAATTGTGAACTCTTTCAGTATACAAACTGAAAAATTGTTTTTTGTTAATTTTCAAAAGATGTGTACATTCTTTGTAGTTTTATTATTTTTATTTTTTAGACTCTGTACTAAGCAAGGACCTCCCCTACCCACCCATACATGTGGGGCTCAATGCAGGACTTGACGTAGGACTCCATGCAGGACTTGATCCCAGGACACTGGGATCATGACCTGAGCTGAAGGCAGAGGCTTAATCAACTGAGCCACCCAGGTGCCCTGACATTTTTGTAGTTTTAATGATAACTTGCAGACATAAATATTTTAACTTTCCCCTATTTATTGCAATAGGTTAAAGATAAAACGCACTTTTTTCTTTTTTTAAAATAGTTTTATTTAATTCAAAGAATAGCATTTTATTTGGGTCCAAAGAATAACCAATACTTTATATGCCATAAAATCCACCTGTTTTAGGTGTAAAATGCATGAATTTTAGTGAGTTTATAGAGTTGTGCAACCATCTCCACAATCCAGTTTTAGAACATTTCCATTACTCCCAAGAGGATCCCTTCTCATCATTGACAGTCAGTTCCCTTTCCCATCCTTAGTCCTTGGTGATACTGGTTTGCTTCCTGTCTATACATTTATCTTTTATGGACATTTTATATAATTGAATGATACAGTTTCTTTTACTGAGAATAATTTTTTTGAGGCTTATCCATGTTGTAGCATGTATGTGTTCTTCCTTTTTATTATTTAGTAGTATTCTCACACATTTTGTATTAGGAAAGAAACATACCACCATCATGTGGAAGCCAAATATAGTAGTGGTTTTACAACTATTCTCTCTATCTGGAATAAGTCAGTATTTGCACCAGGCAAGTGGGGAATACTAATTTCATTCTCTTTACTATTGAATGTCTTCTGGAGAGAAAGAGATGCATTAAATAATGTTTGTTGGCTGGGAGATTTTTAATTCTTATTTTCAGGGTTGCTTTCAAGATTTAATCTCTTCCATGGTAGAGAAAACTCACTCTTTTCTTTAGAGTGATATCTCATGAACATAATGAAAAAATCCACAAAATATTGGTAAATTAAGTGCAACAGTGTATACAAATATATGCAAGTGGGATTTATGCTGGTCACTTAAACATTGTTCAATATTCAAAAATCAAATAATATAACATCACATCAATAGGGTAAAATGGAAAAATGGAAAAAATATTTGATCATGACAATAGCTGCAGAAAACAATGTTTGATAAAATCCAACATCCATTTACGATAAAAATTCTCAACAAACTAGAAACAGAGGAAAACATTCCCACTTGGATTAAGAACATCTACAAAATACCTGTCATTACCATGATACTTAGCAGTGAGAAACTAGATGCTTCACACTAAATTGGCATGTCAGGGATGTCTTCCCTCACCACTCCTATTCACTGTTGTGCTGGAAATTCTAGCTAATGTATTAAGACAAGAAAATGAAATAAAAGCTATTTTAGGAAGCAAAGAACAAAACTGTCTTTGTTCACAGATGACATACTTGTCTATATAGAACATCCCAATCCAAAATAATAAAAGAAAAACCTCTTACAACTAATAAGAAAGTATAGCAAAGTGACAGATTAACATAAAAATCAATTGCTTTCTTATATACCAACAGAGAACAAATGAAGTTTTAAAAAATATTTTAAAAAATATAATTTACATTAGCACCTAAAAAACTAAAAATCTTTGGAATAAATCTAAGAAAATAGCTATATGATCTGTATACAAAACTCTGATGAAAGAAATCAAATTAAATCTTACAATTGATAATGCATTTAATATTCATGGCTAAAAGAATTCATTATTGTTAAAATGAGTTCTCACAAATTTGATCTATGTTCAATACAATCCCAGACAAAATCTTGGCAAGTTGTTTTGTGAATATCAACATATGGGTTCTCAAACTTGTCTGAAAAACCAAAATAGGCAAAATAGCCATCACACTATTGAAGGAGAAGAACAAAAATGGAGAACTGATGCTACTTCATGTCATTCTTAGTGTAAAGCTATGGTAATTAAGATAGCATGATATTTACATAAGAATAGACAAATAGATTAATGGAAAACAATAGAAAGTCCAGATATAGACCCACATAATTATAATAAACCAATTTTTGACAAAGGAGGAAAGGCAATTTAATGTAGAAACAATAGTCTTTTTCAACAAATGATGCTGGAAGAAGTGGACATTCTTATGCAAAATAGATGAACAAAAGCCCCAAGTAATCTGGACACAGATTTCACACATAGATAAAGGTCTTAAGTATTTTATAAAAGTTAACTCAAAATCTATCACAGACCTAAATGGAAAATGGAAAATTATAAAGCTTCTTGAAGATAATACAAAAAATATAGGTGGCATTGGCTTTGGCAATGAGTTTTAGATACAAAACCAAGAGCACAATTTATAAAGGAATAATTGATAAGTTGGAGCTCTTAAAATTTTTTTAAAATTATGTTTTGTGAAGGACACTGTTAGAATGAAAAGACAAACTAGGGATTAGGAGAGAATCTTTACAAAGCACATATCTGATAAAGAATTGATACCCAAAATATATAAATAATTCTTAAAACTCAACAATAAAAAATAGTGTAATTAAAATAGCAAAAATATATAAGCATATATATCAACAAGGAAGACCTTTGGATGCTAAGCAAATGTATAATAAATGCTTAACATCATATATCATAAGGGATTTACAAGTTAAATCAACAATTAGATACCAGTACACATCTAAAAGAATGTCTGAAATCCAAAACATTGATCAAATTCAGGTGAAGATGTAGAGCAACAGGAACTCATCGATTGCTGATGGGAATGCAAAATGATATAGTCACTTTGCCACACAGTTTGGTCTTTCATACAAAATAAAATATACTCTTACTATATGATCCAGAAATCATACTTCTTGGTATCTACCCATAGAGGCTGAAAACTTATGTCTGCACAAAACTTGTAAATATATGTATATAGCAGCTTTATTCATAATTGTTAAAACTTGGAAACATTTGAGGTTTCTTTCAATAGGTAATGGATGAACAATCTGTGTTACATCTATACAGTTAAATATTCTTCGGTGATAAAAAGGAAATGAGGTATCAAGTCCCCAAAAGACAGAAAAATCTAAATGCAAATTTCTAAATGAAAGAAGCCAATTTGACAAGACTACATACTGTTGGATTCTAACTCTATGACATTCTGAAAAAGACACAACTATTGAGAAAGCAGAAAAGATCAATGATTGCCAAGGTTTTAAGAGTAGGGAAGAGAGATGAATATGTGGAATATAGGGGACTAATTCTTTATGAAACTATTCTGTATGATACCATAATGGTGAATAAATGCCATCATTTATCAAAAGCTATAAATAGCACAGCACAAAGAGTGGGCTTTAACATAAAATATGGACTTCAAATTTTTGTTCACAATAATTTATCAATATTATTTCATCTAGCATAACAGATGTACTATACTAATACCAGATATTAATAGGGGAAAGATGAGAGATATGTGGGAGAAGGATATATAAACATTTTGTATTGTTCTTTTTTTAAACCTAAAACTGCTTTTAAAAATCTATTAATTAAAAAATGTGATACAAATACCCAGCTGGAAGTCTTATTTGCAAATATAACAGATACCATTACTGATCTCTCCTGGATCTTACTATACCATGCACAGAAATAATTCTGTGTTTGTTTTTGGATGTATTCCTAGATATCCATCTGTTTTGAGGCTTTGTATCAAGGTAATTGACTGTTATAAAGATAAAGGCGTATTGATTTAAAATCATCTAGGCCAAGATTTTTATCTTGCCAATACAAAAATATGTACAATATTGAAGAATCATAAACATTCAAACACTCTATTTGCCTTCTTCCTCAAAAAATATAGACTGAGATCATATTTCTGTTTCTTACTCTATGGGTGAAAGTACAAATAGAAAAATTTTGTTATAAAATTAGTGGAGAACTTCACCCAAATCTGTTAATTGTGATATGGAAAAAACCATGCCTTTTCCTAGAACTCTTCATTATTTTTTCCCAACCCTATATTATGAAAAATTTCAAGCATATAGAAAAGCTGAAAGAATTACGTAAGTTTAAAAAAAAAAAAGAATTACATAAGTTTTGGTTTGCTGTTACTGTCATAATAAAATACCAGAGACTGAGTGGCTTCAAAAAACCATTTTATTTCTCTTAGTTCTGGAGGCTGGAAATCAAAGATCAAAGTGTTAGAAGGTTTGCTTTCTTCTCAGTCCTCTCTCCTTGGCTTACAGATGACTACCTTCTCACTGTGTCTTCATACGGTCCTTTCTTTGTGGGCATCACTTGTACCTGTTTTTCCAGTTATAAGGGCTTCACCTATATAACCTCATTTTGATTACTTCTTTAAAAATGATTAATTTGCATTTGTAGACTTTCCATAAACACAACAATACAGTATAAACTTTGTTGTGTAAGATTTCTTTCAGAGTAATAGTTTCAATAATTGACCCATGATTGTTTCTTTTTATTACTAAGTGATAATATCTTTTCTCTTTCTTTTGTTATGGCCACATGGCTCCTTCAAATTTGGAGCTATTATTTTGAAAATCTGCTAATGTACACTCTTGAGCAAATCTCATGTAAAGAAATTGGCAAAAGTCAATTGTTTGCCTATTTACCAGCAATGAAAAAATAGCATTTGACATTAACACAATACTACTTAATAACAGCACCAAACTAAGTATGTGCAGGATCCATATGTGGAAATTCATGAGACACTGATGAAAAAAAATCAAAGTAGATCTAAATAAATGGAGAAATTTTTTATGTTTATGGAATTAGAAAACTCAATATTGGTAAGATGTCAATTATTCCCAATTTAATCTTTAGATTTAACATAATCCAAATCAAAATCACAGCAAGTGATTTTGTAGATATAGATAAACTTATCTAAAATTTTATGTGGAAAGGCAAAAGCCCATAATAATAAACACAAGACTGAAGAAAAAGTATTAAAATCAGAGTAATGATACTACCTGATTTCAATATTTACTATAAAGCTATAATAATAAATAAAAATAGTCCCTAAGTTAAAATATGGTGTTGTACATTTAAAAATTTAATAGATCACATGCTAAATGTTCTTAACACACACACACAATCAAGACAGTATTGATAAAAGAATAGATATAGCTCATTAAATAGA
The DNA here is from genome assembly GCF_902655055.1 of Lutra lutra. Taxonomy (NCBI): domain Eukaryota; kingdom Metazoa; phylum Chordata; class Mammalia; order Carnivora; family Mustelidae; genus Lutra; species Lutra lutra. The sequence goes on along the minus strand of NC_062279.1, from coordinate 79,141,006 downwards.
ATACAGAAAGCCCAGGAATAGACTCAAGCAAATATAATCAAGTAATCTTTGACAAAAATACAAAGGCAAAACAATTGAGAAATACTAATCTTTTCAAGAAATGATGCAGGACGACTGGACATACATGAGCAAAAAAAGTAAATCTAGATACAGACCTTATACTTTAGGCTGAATATTGGTATCCCTCCAAAATTCATACATTGAAATTCTAATACCCAATGTAATTGTATTAGGAGTGGAGTCTTGAGAGGCGTTTAGGTCATGAGAGCAGAGACCTTGTCCTTACAAAAGAGGCCCTGGGTAGATCCCTTGACCCCTTCTATCATGTGAGGTCATAGAGTGAAGGTGCTATCTATGAATAAGGAAGCAGGCCCTCATCAGAAAGTGTCCATGCTGGTGCCTTGATCTTGGTCTTTACAGCCTCCCAGAACTGTGGAAAAGAAATGTTTCTGTTTATAAGTCACCGAGTCTATGTTATTTTATTATAGAAGCCCAAATGGACTAAGACACCTTACATCTTCCACAAAAATTAGCTAAAAATGTGTCATAGACCTAAATGCAAAACATAAAAGTATAGAATTTCTAGAAGCAAACATAGGAGATAATCAACATGATCTTGGGTATGTCAGTAAATATTTATATATTTATGGAACAAAAAGCTAAATATGTTTAAAAAAGATACATTAATTTTATAAATATTTTTAAAAAGGCCATGTGAAAGACTTTAAGAAAGTAAAATTACATTCCATAGACTGGAGAAAATATTTGTAAATCACATATCTGATAAAAGACATGCCTCTAGGGTGTACAAAGAATTCTTAAAACTCAAAAATAATGAACTGTAAGAAAAAATGCTCAACATCCTTTGTCATTCAATAAATGTAAATCAAAATAACAATAACGTGCCAATACACATTATTAGAATGGATAACATCTAGAAGAACCTGGCAATAACAAATGCCAGTAAGGATGTGGAGGAGCAGAAACTCTTATGAATAAGTGATGAAAGCAAATGATAGAGTAGAAATTAGTCTGGCAATTTTTTAGAGTTGAGTATAGACTTAATGTATGATTATGAGCAATTATGATTAATTGCTCAACTGCTTTAAATACTAATGTCCATGCCCTTTAATATATGAATGAGTAAACAAAGTGTGATATATCCATACAATTAAATATTATCTGGCAAGAAGGAAGAATGAGCTATAATATATTTATCAACATGGTAAATCTTGGATGCATTTTGTTAAGTGAAAGTAGCCAGATTGAAACGCTACATATTTTATGATTCCATCAATATGACATTCTGGTAAATGTAGAAAACAGGTCACTCATTGCCAGAGAGTGATTTGTTGAGAAGAAACATACGGAAAATTTCAGAGTCATGGAAATAATTTGTATGGTGAACCTTAGTGTATACAAGTAAAAAAGTAATCAACTTTTGTTTGGGGATGTTAGGGAACCCTAAAAAAAGATGGGGGTTCTCCGGTGAAATTGTGGAGAGTGGCATGGGGTCTGGGATGGTGCTTATTCTGACCAGGTAACCTGTCCTTCTTGATATATCTGAGTATTAAAATTTCTGCACTGTGAAATTTCCAAGTAAATGGCCCTATGTCTGCTTAGAGAAGGGTTAATGGACTCATCACAATATATATATACTGTCCAACTAGTTTTTTAGCCAATGGGTTTCAGATATGAAAACAGGCTTAGGTCTGGAAACTGGGTGAAGGATTATGATCCAGAAAGACCATCCTCAGTCTCCTGCTTCTGCATTCTTACCTGTTTGGGTTGTAGAAGTTAAATAGATTTTGTTGGCTGCCCATCTATGTACCTATAAGGATGCTGCCTTATCAACCATTTTTACTATCTCTTGTGGAAAAAGCCCTTTCGATTGACCATTTGAGTTCATTGGCCATTAAAATAATTATGGCATTTTTGCTTCTGAAGGTTGTGTCCCCATTCGATCTCTGTTGCTTTGGGGTATTACTATCCTCATGGTCATGAACAAACTTGGCTCTATGACTGCCTAACTTACCATCAGTCCTGGTTTTCAGAGAAGAGTTATCAAGCAACTTCTTAGTGCTCCTTTCATCAGTGCATTTCTGATAATCTTAGTGAATGATGAGTTCTGTCCCCTCTGCTATGGACTATAGTCTTATAAGCCTCTGACCTCACATATATATACTTCCATGTTCATTCCTTCAGCCTCTTTATTTCTTAGTCTACTTTTAAGGGGAGCCAGGAATTCTAATTTTTTTCAACATTGTCCATTGCTTTCCACAGGTTTCTAGAAGCCACACTAGCTGGGAAAGTTGCCAACATTTTCTGTTATTATTCTCAAGAGTGTGTCTTGAGAAAGTGCTCTAAAACCAAAAAATTCTTGAGATATAAATGATATACAATACATAGAACATATTTATAATGTACAGTTTTATAAGTTTTGACATATGCATACAAGCTATGAAACCATAATCACTTCAATCAAGAAAATAAACATATTCATTATCCACAAAACTTTCATTCTGCCCATTTATATTAATTCTCTCCTGACCTTCCCTGTTCCCCTATTGTGACTCCTTGATCTGCTTTTTGTCACTATATATTTGTTTGTGTTTTATAGAGCTTAATGAAAATAATATCCTATACTATGTGCTCTTTCTTTCTATCTTCTTTTACTGAGCTTAATTATTAATTATTTATCATAATTTTTTATTATTTCATCCATGTTGTTACATGTGTTGTTAATTCCTTCCTTGTTTTTGATGAATATTATTATTCTACTCTGTGGCTATACTGCAATTGGTTTACCCATTCACCAGTTAGTAAACATTGGGTAGTTTAGAGTTTTGGGGTATTGCATATAGAACTTCTATGTGAACATTTATATAGATGTCTTTATATGGAATGCATAATTCATGTTCAAGGAAAAACCTAAATGAAATGGCTTGTCATTCAGTTAGCAATGGCTAGTTTTTTGTTTTTGTTTTCAAAGTGATTGTTCCATTACACATTCCTAACAGCAGTGTGTGAGAATCACAGTAGAATGTAACATTTGTTACAGTCAATATTGTAAATTTTAGATATTCAAATTGACATACAAGGTAATCCATTGTGGTTTTTTTGTTTGTTTGTTTTTGCATTTCCTTAAAGACTAAATGATGTTGAGCATCTTTTAATGTACCTATTTGCCATCCATATCTATTATTTAAAGAAGTGTACTTTTAAATCATTTTCCTGTTTCTGAGGTGGGTTATCTGTTTTTTTTAATGACTAAGTTTTGAGTTTTTATATATTCTAAGGACAAGTCGTTTATTTTTCCCCACTTTTATATATTCTAAGGACAAGTCGTTTATTTTTCCCCACTGTGATTTTTGTCTTTTCATCTTTCAAAGCCTAAAGTTTTCAACTTTCATAAAAATATGTCAATTTGCCAATTTACCAACTTACCAATTTTTAATGGATTATGCTTTAGTATCTAAGAAACACTTAAGTATTTAAGTAACATTTAGTATTTAAGAAAGTAGTAGTATTAAAGAAACATTTGTCCAATTCAAGATAACAGGGGGCGCCTGGGTGGCTCAGTGGGTTGAGCCTCAGCCTTCGGCCCAGGTCGTGATCCCAGGGTCCTGGGATCGAGCCCTGCATTGGGCTCTCTACTCAGCAGGGAGCCTGCTTCCTCCTCTCTCTCTGCCTGCTGCTCTGCCTGCTTGTGATCTCTCTCTCTCTGCCAAATAAATAAATATTAAAAAAAAAAAAAAAAGATAACAGGGGGCGCCTGGGTGGCTCAGTGGGTTGAGCCTCAGCCTTCGGCCCAGGTCGTGATCCCAGGGTCCTGGGATCGAGCCCTGCATTGGGCTCTCTACTCAGCAGGGAGCCTGCTTCCTCCTCTCTCTCTGCCTGCCTCTCTGCTTACTTGTGATTTCTCTCTGTCAAATAAATAAATAAAATCTTAAAAAAAAAAAAGATAACAAAGATTTTCTCTCTTTGTCTTCCTAGATATTCTTTAGCTTTAGCTTTTATACTTTGGTCTAGAATACACTACAAATTTTCTTTTGCTTTTTAGCATTATTATTTTTTGTGATAGTATCTTTAAAAAAACAGCTTTTGTTATTTTACAAATTTGAATGATAAACATTTTTTTAAAGATTTTATTTATTTATTTGATAGAGAGAGAGCTCACAAGTAGGCAGAGAAGCAGGCAGAGAGAAAGGAGGAAGCAGGCTCCCCCCTGAGCAGAGAGCCCGATGTGGGGCTCGTTCCCAGGACCCTAGGATCATGACCTGAGCCGAAAGCAGAGGCTTTAACCCACTGAGCCACCCAGGTGCCCCAAATGATAAACATTTTATAAACCCAACATTAACTGGACACCTGAGTGGCTCAGTTGGTTGGGCAGCTGCCTTTAGCTCAAGTTATGATCCCAGAACTGAGCCCTACATTGGGCTCCCTGTTCGGTGGGGAGCCTGCTTCTCCCCTTTCCTCTGTCTCCCAACTTGGGCTCTCATTCTCTCTATCAAATAATAAATAAAATCTTAAAAAAAAAAGAGCTTATTATTTTTCTTCTAAGGACATATTCACTCTATAGAATACATTTTTCACTCTATACAACACATTTTTTATTTACTATAATTTAATTTAATTTAATTTAATTTTTAGTTTTTTCAGTGTTCTGAAATTCATTGTTTATGCACCACACCCAGTGCTCCATGCAATACGTGTCCTCCTTAATGCTGTAAAGTATGCATTGAAATTTATTTTGTATATAAATATCCATTTTTCCAGCATTATTTGTTGAAAATATTTTTCTCCACTGAATTATCTGTGTATCTTTTTTAAAAATTAATTGAACATATAGGCCTGTTTCTGGAGATGTTATTTTGTTTCTCTCTCTCTCTCTCTCTCTATATATATATATATATATATATATATATAACATTTTATGCCAATACCACACTGTCTTGATTACTGTGGCTTAATAATAAATTTGAGCATCAAGCAGTATAATTCCATATTTTTCCTATTTAAATTTTTTTTGCTTGTTTTTGTTATTATAAGTCCTTTCCATGTTGAATCAGCATGCATTTAGGAAAAAAAATGCTTGAAATTTATTGAGGTTGCATTGAATCTATAGATCGATTGGGGGAAATTGTTATTGATATTCTGTTTTGTCACTTATAACACAGGTATGTGTTTAAATGTATTTCTGTTAGCAGGGTTTTGTAGATTGCTAAATAGACGTTTACATATCTTTTGTCAGATTTAACTCATCAACCCAGAAGAAGACTGGGCTTCAACTGAGTTTTCATCTCAGTGTCATTTTCTAGAAAATGTCTCCAGATAGCAAGCTGGGGCAATCTTAGGATATCTTAATTTCCTGTCTTTCTGACATCACTTTAATGCTTGTTGTTAATATCACAAAAGCACGGTTTTAAACATTCTGTTCAGATTTTTAAATGGATTTACATTGGAAGATCCCTGTTACTCCATCTTGATAGAAATGTGATGAATTTTGAACCAGAAAGATTATATATATATTTTTTAAAGATATTTATTTATTTATTTATTTGAGAAAGAGAGAGAGAGAGAGAGCAAGCATGAGTGGGGCAGGGGAACATGGTCCAGGAGAGAGAATCCTCAAGCACATTCCTTGCTGAGTGTGAAGCCCAATGTGGGACTCATCTCCAGCACCCTGAGATCATAACCTGAGCTAAAATCAAGAGTTGGCCACTTAACTGACTGAGCCAATGAGGGGCTCCAGATGCTATTTTTTTTTTAAGAGTTTATTTATTTATTTATTTGTCAGAGAGAGAGAGATCACAAGTGGGCAGAGAGGCAGGCAGAGAGAGAGAGAGAGGGAAGCAGGCTCTCTGCTGAACAGAGAGCCTGATGTAGGGCTTGATCCCAGGACCCTGAGATCTTGACCTGAGCCAAAGGCAGGGCTTAACTTACTGAGCCACCCAGGCGCCCCAGATACTATATTTTTCAAGGGGTGTTTGTCTTTGGGTGAGAGGAGCAGAATACTATTAAGCAAAATAAATTAGTCAAAGAAAGATAAATACCATGATTTCTTTCATATGTGGAATTTAAGAAAGAAAACAGATGAACATAGGTGGGGGACAAGACTCTTGACTATGGAGTACAAACTAGGGATTGCTGGAGGGGATTTGTGTAGGCAGATGGGTTAAATGGCTAATGGATATTAAGGAGGGCACTTGTGATGAGCACTGAGTGTGAAGAAACAGCTGAAATAAAAATTACACTGTATGTTAATTAACTGGAATCTAAATAAAACTTAAAAAAAAAAGACTGTGATAGAGCAGGGAAACAAACAGAAATATTCAAGTGGACCATTTCCTGAAATACTCTTAAGTATTCTTTTTAAAAAAATATTTTATTTATTTATTTGAGGAAGTAAGAGAGAGAGAGAGAGAGGGCATGAGCTGGGGGTTGGGGTAGAGGGAGAAGAAACTCCCTACTGATCAGGGAGTCTGATGTGGGACTGGATCCCTTGACCTGAGCTGAAGGCAGACGCTTAATGGACAGCCACCCAGGCTCCCCGAGTATTCTTATAATTATAAACTAATATCACCTATTCCTACTCTCTATAATTTTTAAGATGTTCAGATTGTACCTGTAACTTAAATTTTATCTTCAAATGCGGCAGGAGTAGGAGAAATATTTGAAGGCAAATAAAACATCCTTACTCACACCAGTCAGATTTAACTCCTTCCCTCTACAATTTTGGAAAAATAAATGATTTGACTTTTCTAGCAAAAAGGTTGAGTGAGGAAAAAAAACACATTATTTTCTCCCCTATATGCTCTCATTGAATATGATACTGGATTTGGGACTGTACTGAAACTGAGGCTTTTTAAAAATCTCAAAAGAAAGAAAATGAAAACAGTGGTTTTGAAGAGAATGAGAAAACATAGGGAAAGCAATACTGTTCCAACAAATATCATGATGTGTGTATTACATAGTCTTAACTCTAGTGGAACCAGTTATTTGAAAATATACATTAAGAAGTATCTATTAACATTGTGTCAGCCTCCAATAATATTCTTTATTTCTAATGAGGTATTTTGAACCTTCATGGTACCATTTGAAGACTTGTTGATGATGAAATTTCTACCACCTCTCAATTTAAGGTCTATTTTACTACACTCCAGATCCAAATGACAAAAATGTATCCACTTCTAACATAAGCAGTGCTGACAAAGAAATTTACCTTTTTTCTTTCCTTTTTTTAATGTAAAATACATATAATATAAAATTTCCTATCATAATCTTTTTATTATTTATTTATTTATTTATTTGGTGAGAGGGGGTAGGGGCAGAGGAAGAGTAGACAGAATCTTAAGCAGGCTTTATGCCCAGCATGGAGCCTCAGGTGGGACTTGATCTCTCAACCCTGAGGTTATGACCTGAGCTGCAATCAAGAGTCAGATCTTAACCAAATGAGCCCAAATGAGCCCATCTGTATATATCTTTTCATTTTGTAAAACTGAAACTCGGTAATCATTAAACAATAACTTCCTATCCCCTCTCTGACTCGCCCCTGGCAACCACCATTCTGCTGTGTGTTTCTATGATCTTGACTATTCTAAGTACTTTATATAAGTGAAATCATGCAGTATTTACATTTTTGCAACTGGCTTATTTCACTGCACAATGTCTTCCAAGTTCATCCACATTGTAGCATGGCTGAAAATTTTCTTCCTTTCTAAGGCTGAGTAATATACTGTTGTATGTATATACCATATTTTGCTTGCTTATTCATTCATTGATGGACATTGGGTTATATCTAGGTTTTAACTATTGTGACTAATGCTACTATGAACATGGGTCTGCAATATCTCTTTGATATCCTGTTTCCAATTATTTTGAGTATATACCCCAAAGTGGAATTGCTAGATCATATGACAATTCTATCTTAATTTTTTTTTTAAAAATCTTCATACTATTTTCCATGATGGCTGTATAGATTTATATTCCCACCAATGGTATCTAATAAGTTTCTGTTTTTCCACATTGTTGCCAGTATTTATCTTTTTTTTTTAATTTTATTTTTTATAAACATATATTTTTATCCCCAGGGGTAAGGTCTGTGAATCACCAGGTTTACACACTTCACAGCACTCACCATAGCACATACCCTCCCCAGTGTCCATAATTCCACCTCCCTCCCAACCCCCCTCCCCCCATCAACCCTCAGTTTGTTTTGTGAGATTAAGAGTTACTTATGGTTTGTCTCCCTCCCAATCCCATCTTGTTTCATTTACTCTTCTCCTACCCCCTTAACCCCCCATGTTGCATCTCCTCTCCCTCATATCAGGGAGATCATATGATAGTTGTCTTTCTCCGATTGACTTATTTCGCTAAGCATGATACCCTCTAGTTCCATCCACGTCGTCGCAAATGGCAAGATTTCATTTCTTTTGATGGCTGCATAGTATTCCATTGTGTATATATACCACTTCTTCTTTATTCATTCGTCTGTTGATGGACATCTAGGTTCTTTCCATAGTTTGGCTATTGTAGACACTGCTGCTATAAACATTCGGGTGCACGTGCCCCTTTGGATCACTACGTTTGTATCTTTAGGGTAAATACCCAGCAGTGCAATTGCTGGGTCATAGGGTAGTTCTATTTTCAACATTTTGAGGAACCTCCATGCTGTTTTCCAGAGTGGTTGCACCAGCTTGCATTCCCACCAACAGTGTAGGAGAGTTCCCCTTTCTCCGCATCCTCGCCAGCATCTGTCATTTCCTGACTTGTTAATTTTAGCCATTCTGACTGGTGTGAGGTGATATCTCATGGTGGTTTTGATTTGTATTTCCCTGATGCCGAGTGATGTGGAGCACTTTTTCATGTGTCTGTTGGCCATCTGGATGTCTTCTTTGCAGAAATGTCTGTTCATGTCCTCTGCCCTTTTCTTGATTGGATTATTTGGTCTTTGGGTGTTGAGTTTGCTAGTTCTTTATAGATTTTGGACACTAGCCCTTTATCTGATATGTCATTTGCAAATATCTTCTCCCATTCTGTCAGCTGTCTTTTGGTTTTGTTCACTGTTTCCTTTGCTGTGCAAAAGCTTTTGATCTTGATAAAATCCCAATAGTTCATTTTTGCCCTTGCTTCCCTTGCCTTTGGCGATGTTCCTAGGAAGATGTTGCTGCGGCTGAGGTCGAAGAGGTTGTTGCCTGTGTTCTCCTCAAGGATTTTGAAGGATTCCTTTCTCACATTGAGGTCCTTCATCCATTTGGAGTCTATTTTCGTGTGTGGTGTAAGGAAATGATACCATTTCATTTTTCTGCATGTGGCTTTCCAATTTTCCCAACACCATTTATTGAAGAGGCTGTCTTTTTTCCATTGGACATTCTTTCCTCCTTTGTCGAAGATGAGTTGACCATAGAGTTGAGGGTCCATTTCTGGGCTGTCTATTCTGTTCCATTGATCTATGTGTCTGTTTTTGTGCCAGTACCATGCTGTCTTGATGATGACAGCTTTGTAATAGAGCTTGAAGTCCGGAATTGTGATGCCACCGACTTTGGATTTCTTTTTCAATATTCCTTTGGCTATTCGAGGTCTTTTCTGGTTCCATATAAATTTTAGGATTATTTGTTCCATTTCTTTGAAAAAAATGGATGGTACTTTGATAGTGATTGCATTAAATGTGTAGATTGCTTTAGGTAGCATAGACATTTTCACAATATTTATTCTTCCAATCCAGGAGCATGGAACATTTTTCCATTTCTTTGTGTCTTCCTCAATTTCTTTCATGAGTACTTTATAGTTTTCTGTGTATAGATTCTGAGTCTCTTTGGTTAGGTTTATTCCTAGGTATCTTATAGTTTTGGGTGCAATTGTAAATGGGATGGACTCCTTAATTTCTCTTTCTTCTGTCTTGTTGTTGGTGTAGAGAAATGCAACTGATTTCTGTGCATTGATTTTATATCCTGACACTTGACTGAATTCCTGTACAAGTTCTAGCAGTTTTGGAGTGGAGTCTTTTGGGTTTTCCACATATAGTATCATATCATCTGTGAAGAGTGATAGTTTGACTTCTTCTTTGCTGATTTGGATGCCTTTAATTTCCTTTTGTTGTCTGATTGCTGAGGCTAGGACTTCTAGTACTATGTTGAATAGCAGTGGTGATAATGGACATCCCTGCCGTGTTCCTGACCTTAGCGGAAAAGCTTTCAGTTTTTCTCCATTGGGAATGATATTTGCGGTGGGTTTTTCATAGATGACTTTGATGATATTGAGGTATGTGCCCTCTATCCCTACACTTTGAAGAGTTTTGATCAGGAAGGGATGCTGTACTTTGTCAAATGCTTTTTCAGCATCTATGGAAAGTATCATATGGTTCGTGTTCTTTCTTTTATTAATGTGTTGTATCACATTGATTGATTTGTGGATGTTGAACCAGCCTTGCAGCCCTGGAATAAATCCCACTTGGTTGTGGTGAATAATCCTTTTAATGTACTGTTGAATCCTATTGGCTAGTATTTTGGCGAGAATTTTTGCATCTGTGTTCATCAAGGATATTGGTCTGTAGTTCTCTTTTTTGATGGGATCCTTGTCTGGTTTTGGGATCAAGGTGATGCTGGCCTCTTAAAATGAGTTTGGAAGTTATCCTTCCATTTCTATTTTTTGGAACAGTTTCAGGAGAATAGGAATTAGTTCTTCTTTAAATGTTTGGTAGAATTCCCCCGGGAAGCCATCTGGCCCTGGGCTTTTGTTTGTTTGGAGATTTTTGATGACTGTTTCAATCTCCTTACTGGTTATGGGTCTGTTGAGGCTTTCTATTTCTTCCTGGTTCAGTTGTGGTAGTTAATATGTCTCTAGGAATGCATCCATTTCTTCCAGATTGTCAAATTTGTTGGCGTAGAGTTGCTCATAGTATGTTCTTATAATTGTCTGTGTTTCTTTGGTGTTCGTTGTGATCTCTCCTCTTTCATTCATGATTTTATTTATTTGGGTCCTCTCTCTTTTCTTTTTGATAAGTCTGGCCAGGGGTTTATCAATCTTATTAATTCTTTCAAAGAACCAGCTCCTCGTTTCGTTGATTTGTTCTATTGTTTTTTTGGTTTCTATTTCATTGATTTCTGCTCTGATCTTTATGATTTCTCTTCTCCTGCTGGGTTTAGGGTTTCTTTCTTGTTCTTTCTCCAGCTCCTTTAGGTATAGGGTTAGGTTGTGTACCTGAGTCCTTTCTTGTTTCTTGAGAAAGACTTGTACCCCTATATATTTTCCTCTCAGGACTGTTTGTTGTGTCCCACAGATTTTGAACTGTTGTGTTTTCATTATCATTTGTTTCCATGAATTTTTTCAATTCTTCTTTAATTTCCTGGTTGACCCATTCATTCTTTAGAAGCATGCTGTTTAGTCTCCATGTATTTGGGTTCTTTCCAAATTTCCTCTTGTGATTGAGTTCTAGCTTCAGAGCATTGTGGTCTGAAAATATGCAGGGAATGATTCCAATCTTTTGATAACGGTTGAGACCTGATTTAGGACCAAGAATGTGATCTATTCTGGAGAATGTTCCATGTGCACTAGAGAAAAATGTGTATTCTGTTGCTTTGGGATGAAAAGTTCTGAATATATCTGTGATGTCCATCTGGTCCAGTGTGTCATTTAAGGCCTTGATTTCCTTGTTGATCTTTTGCTTGGATGATCTGTCCATTTCAGTGAGGGGAGTGTTAAAGTCCCCTACTATTATTGTATTATTGTCTATATGTTTCTTTGATTTTGTTATTAATTGGTTTATATAGTTGGCTGCTCCCACGTTAGGGGCATAGATATTTAAAATTGTTAGATCTTCTTGTTGGATAGTTCCTTTGAGTATGATATAGTGTCCTTCCTCATCTCTTATTATAGTCTTTGGCTTAAAATCTAATTGATCTGATATAAGGATTGCCATTCCTGCTTTCTTCTGATGTCCATTAGCATGGTAAATTCTTTTCCACCCCTCACTTTAAATCTGGAGGTGTCTTCGGGTTTAAAATGAGTTTCTTGTAGGCAACATATAGATGGGTTTTGTTTTTTTATTCATTCTGATACCCTGTGTCTTTTGATTGTGGCATTTAGCCCATTAACATTCAGGGTAACTATTGAGAGATATGAATTTAGTGCCATTGTATTGCCTGTAAGGGGACTGTTACTGTATATTGTCTCTGTTTCTTTCTGATCTACTTCTTTTAGGGTCTCTCTTTGCTTAGAGGACCCCTTTCAATATTTCCTGTAGAGCTGGTTTGGTATTTGCAATTCTTACAGTTTTTGTTTGTCCTGGAAGCTTTTAATCTCTCCTTCTATTTTCAAATAGCCTAGCTGGATATAGTATTCTTGGCTGCATGTTTTTATCATTTAGTACTCTGAATATATCATGCCAGCTCTTTCTGGCCTGCCAGGTCTCTGTGGATAAGTCTGCTGCCAATCTAATATTTTTACCATTGTACGTTATAGACCTCTTTTCCCGGGCTGCTTTCAGGATTTTCTCTTTGTCACTAAGACTTGTCAATTTTACTATTAGGTGACGGGGTGTGGACCTATTCTTATTGATCTTGAGGGGGGTTCTCTGAACCTCCTGGATTTTGATGCTTGTTCCCTTTGCCATATTGGGGAAATTCTCTCCAATAATTCTCTCCAATATACCTTCTGCTCCCCTCTCTGTTTCCTCTTCTTCTGGAATCCCAATTATTCTAATGTTGTTTCGTCTTATGGTGTCACTTATCTCTCGAATTCTCCCCTCGTGATCCAGTAGCTGTTTGTCCCTCTTTTGCTCAGCTTCTTTATTCTCTGTCATTTGGTCTTCTATATCGCTAATTCTTTCTTCTGCCTCATTTATCCTAGACATGAGAGCCTCCATTTTTGATTGCACCTCATTAATAGCTTTTTTGATTTCAACTTGGTTAGAGTTTAGTTCTTTTATTTCTCCAGAAAGGGCTTTTATATCTCCCGAGAGGGTTTCTCTAATATCTTCCATGCCTTTTTCAAGCCTGGCTAGAACCTTGAGAATCGTCATTCTGAATTCTATATCTGACATATTACCAATGTCTGTATTGATTAGGTCCCTAGCCTTTGGTACTGCCTCTTTTTCTTTTTTTTTTGTGGTGAATTTTTCCGCCTGTCATTTTGTCCAGATAAGAGTATATGAAGGAGAAGTAAAATAAAAAAAAGGGTGGCAACAACCCCAGGAAAATATGCTTTAGCCAAATCAGAGGAGATCCCAAATCGTGTGGGGGGGGAGAAAGGGGATAAAAAGTGGTTCAGAAAGAAAGAAAAAAAAATTAAAAAAAGAAAACCAATAAAGAAAAAGTATAAAAAGGAAAAAAAATATACATATTAGATAAACTAGTTAAAAAATATTAAAAAAGAAAAGGGTGAAAGTTAAAAAAATTTAGCCGAAGAAGAAAAAAAATTGAAAAAGAAAAAAAAAAATTAAATTAATTGCAAGGCTAAAGAATCATGGGGGGAAAGCCATGAGTTCCGTGCTTTGCTTACTCTTCCTCTGGAATTCCGCTGCTCTCCTTGGTATTGAAACTACACTCCTTGGTAGGTGAACTTGGTCCTGGCTGGGTTTCTTGCTGATCTTCTGGGGGAGGGGCCTGTTGTAGTGATTCTCAAGCGTCTTTGCCCCAGGCAGAGTTGCACCCCCCTTACCGGGGGCCAGGCTGAGTAATCCGCTCGGGTTTGCTTTCAGGAGCTTTTGTTCCCTGAGCACTTTCCATAGAGTTCCGGAGGGCGGGAATGAAGATGGCGGCCTCCCAGTCTCTGGCCCGGAGGAGCCGAGAGCCCTGGGCCCCACTCCTCAGTGCGCCCCCAGAGAACAGCGCCCAATGACTCCCGCCACCCTGGCCTCCGGCCGTGCTCTGAGCTGACCGATCCTGCGACCGGTTCAAGGTAACCCCGAGCTGAGAGTCACTCCTCGGCTCTGTCTCTGTAGCCGGCTTCCCTGTTCTAATACCTGTGAGCTCTGTGACACTCAGACACCCCAATCCTTCTGTGACCCTGCGGGACCTGAGGCCATGCTGACCCTGCGCGGGCTTCACCCCGGTTAAGCCTCTGGAGCGATGTCCCTCAGTGGAACAGACTTTTAAAAGTCCCAATTTTGTGCTCCGTTGCTCTGCCACTTGCCGGCAGCCGGCCCCTCCCCCCGCGGTCTATCTTCCCGTCGCTTTGGATTCACTTCTCCGCCAGTCCTACCTTTCAGAAAGTGGTTGATTTTCTGTTTCTAGAATTGCTGTTCTTCTTCTCTTTGATCTCCCATTGGATATTTAGGTGTTTGTAATCTTTAGGTAAGCTATCTAGCTGATCTCCCGCTACCTGAAGTAGTCTCAGCCTGCTACTTATCCGCCATCTTGACTCCCTTTGTTATCTTTGAAGTTGTTTTGATAACAGCATCCTAACAGGTGTGAGGTTACATTTCATTGTGGTTTTGATTTGCAGTTCCCTGATGATTAGTGATGTTCGGCATCCTTTTGTGTGCCTGTTGGCCATCTGTGTGTCCTCTATGGAAAAATGTCTATTCCTATTCTCTGCCCATTTTTAGATCTGATTTTGAGTGTGTGTGTGTGTGTGTGTGTGTGTGTGTGTGTGTGAGAGTGTGTTTTGGTATTGAGTTTGTATGAGTTCTTCATGTATTTTGGATATTGACCCTTATTAGATATATAATTGCCAATATTTTCTCCTATTCAGTAAGTTTCCTTTTAATTTTGGTGATGGTTTCCTTCACTGTGCAGAAGCTTTTTTATTTTGCTGTAGTCCCCTTTGTTTATTTTGCTTTTGTTTCCCTTGCCTTTGGGGTCAGATTAAAAATAAAAGTCTGTAAGAGTGAAGTCAAGGATATTACCTCCTGTGTTTTTTTCAAGGAGTTTTATGGTTTCAGGTCTTACATTCAAGTCTTTAATCTGTTTTAAAATGATTTTTATGTGGGGCGCCTGGGTGGCTCAGTGGGTTAAGCCGCTGCTTTCGGCTCAGGTCATGATCTCAGGGTCCTGGGATCGAGTCTCGCATTGGGCTCTCTGCTCAGCAGGGAGCCTGCTTCCCTCTCTCTCTCTCTCTCTCTCTCTGCCTGCCTCTCTGTCTACTTGTGATCTCTCTCTGTCAAATAAATAAATAAAATCTTTAAAAAAATAAAAAATAAAATGATTTTTATGTATAATGTAAGATAATGATTCAATTTCATTCTTTTGCATTTAGCTGTTGAATTTCCCAGCACCATTTTTTGAAGAAAGTCTCCTTTTCCCATTGTGTTATTTTTGCCCTTTTTGTAAATAAATTGGCCATACATGTATGTGTTCATTTCTGGAATTTTTTATTAAGATTTAGATCAGATTTAGAAAATATTTAAAATTATGTTCTTGCTTTTCTAATGTTTGGATAGTCCACAAGATAATTATAATGGAATATATTTCCTCTATTATTTACCCAAAATTTCAAGATTTAACAATGTGGTATTTAAAAGTATTCACTGGGATCACTTTTGTATTATTATTATTTTTATCATTCTTTAAAAAGAAATGATCACTTTTTTGATCTTCTTTTTATTATTTTTATTAGTGAACAGAAAACTTTGTAAAACTCTGTTGGATGTTTTGGGTACTCTTGCTAAGAAAATCATTATTAATCTCAGATTATAGTCAATAGCCCTGATGAGATTATTTTTTTTTTTTCCTGATGAGATTTCTTATTAGACCTTTTGGAATATAAACTTTTCCCTCCAAACTTCTGGACTGGAGTAATCCTATATATACAGACTTTTTGGATGCTAGTGACATTCTTATTTGAGTCAGTTTACTTCATCAATAATCTCAGGGCTTTATAAAATATAATGGAATCCTAGAAAAGAGTACGGTAAATTATAATAGACACAGTCTTCATTTCTCTTTCTCATGTTTCCAGGGTAAGCAGCTTGGTCAAAATACTTTCTTGAACTCAAAGCTAAAAAAACTACGAAAGGTTTTTGTTTTGTTTTTAATTTGTTTTGTTTATCCAAAGATCTCTGGAAATTCTATGAAGAGTCTATATGCCGGCTTTAGGACCTATCTTGCATTTAAAGATAAGGGTTTGAGGGATATTAACTTAGAAAAATGTTTAAAATTAGTACCATATGCTCAAGTTTATGTTTTTTTTTTTTTTAAATAATACTTGTTTTTATTATTATAAATTTTGTGGAAATATTGCCAGAAGTAAGCATGGGCTAACAATCTCACTTGGTGCTTAGGGAAAGATTTAACTTCTTCCTATTTCAAAAATTAGTTCTAAAATTGTTCCATCTTTTTCTAATTGAGCATATACCTTCAATTAGTCAAAATGCCAGTGGTGGTCTTCTCACAGCACAACTCCTAATTTAAATTGATAAATGTACTTTAAAATCAATTTCTAGAGAAATAGTCATCTCATCAACGCCTGAGTTTCACTTTGGGCTCACCAAAGTTCTGCCTTTTGCTCCTTAATTGGTAATCCTGTTCTAGAAAGCACTATTATTCATTTTTTCTCTATATGACCTTGGGGTCCAATTACCAAGATTTCAGGTACCTCACTAAAGAATTGCCCCAGCAGTTGTCTATTATATAAGAACAAAAGGGGTTTGTCCTGGAAATTGGCCTTGAAGTTAAAAGGCTGCTTGGCAGGGTATAAACACCAACTAAGTTGCTCTGACTTTGCACCAACATCTTTGAAGTCAACTGGCCCTTTGTCTTGTTCTTGGCTAAATTTCTCATTTTCCAAACTGTAGCCAACTTTTCCTGTTACATAGTGTATTTAAGATTTCCATGATTGTACTTGCCTTGTATGGATATGACAGAAAAGTGTTTATAATTCTCTGCCACTCTCCATGAATGTATATGGAATGTTCATAAACTCCATTTTGCTGAGCCTTCAAAAACAAACACGGTAATAAAGGATACCTATAAGAATGCAATGGTTGTGTAACTCAGATGCAGTAAATTTCTCTGCATACAAGAGTTACAAATAAAGGCCAAGATGAGCTATTCAGGAAGATTTAGACAAGAGTCTGGGAGTTTAGAGGCCATATGTAAGAATGAAGCAACTCAGATAATAATTGAGAAGAGAAATTAAGAATTATATACTGATTTAACATATTATGTTCTTTGTGGTAAATTCAGTCACCTTCATTTCTCTTCTGTAACCTTCAGTAAGACTTCTATTTCTCATTTATGCCTGATGGAGTGAGTTTTCTTTGGGCAGAATGATAAGCTCCATGGAGAGTTAGGCTGCTTATGGACTGGATATAGATGGATTTCATTGTGTGCTTGCTTTGTGTGTTTAGTATTTCCCAACATGTTTTCCACATGATTGTTTATTGCTGAAATGTGTTGGTCTAGATGATCCTCCACCCATTATATTTACCTAAGTGCTGTGGACTGGAAGTTTGTTTTCCCCCAGAATTCATATATTGAAATCCTAACTCCCAAGGTGATAGCATTAAAAGGTCCAACTTTGGGGAGGTGACTAGGTCATGAGGATTCAATGTATGCAGAGAGCCTACTTTCCATTTCATAAACAGAGCCTTCTAGCTTTAACTTCACTTAGCAGAAAGTGTAAAGCATCTCTCTAGCACCTCTTTTATGAGGACACTAACCCATTCCTGAGGGCTCTGCTCTCATGATTGACAGTGGAGTTCCCAAGAGTTTATAAAAACAAAATTGCTGACCCCAATCCAGAACTATTAAATCTAGTATTTTAAAATCTTGAACTTCCTAGCCTTTGCAAATGTGAAAAATAATTGTTGTTATTAAGCCACTAGGTTCATGGTATTTCGTTATAGCATCTCAAATGGACTAAGACAGTAAGACTCTTTCAACACTATTAGCACTGATTGGTAGACCAGGGCCAAGAGAACATCATACATATACTTGAGGTGATAGTCTCTCCATCATTCTGGAATCAATGGTTCTGGATTAGGGCCAGCAATTTTGATTTTGTGTTTCCAAGAAATTTTGAGGCTAACCACAGGCTTGACCTGGATCATTGTCAGTTTTGTTGCTGAGCTGGAATCCTTGCTCTTTCTTAGAGCTGTTCTTTCATGGGGAATTACTAAAAAACTGGGGCATTCAGGAAACCAGCAGTCACTAGATAGTTGAACCTCAACAAACATTAATTTCTTTCTCTTCCTTAAGTAGGCAAAATCACAATGAGTTTGTAAGTTATAGTAGTCTTTCCCCCATACAATGTAAATATAAAACTTTTTGCCAAGTCGCATAAATTGTTGGTCAATCCTCTTCAAGGCAACACCCTATAATATGTGAAATATATTTTTATAACCTATAATTGGTGTTACAAATACTGGATAGGCAATATAAACATGTTCTCAGTATAGCTTCTGCTCTCATTTTTTCTCAAGTATTTAACTTCTGTATTCTTTTTCTACTACACTAGAAATACTTCCTTTGCTGTTGGCTTATTCCTAACTTGGGGGTGGGGAGGCTTGGAATATGCATTACTTACCTGAAAATAAAAACAAAGAAACTACCTTCATTCTACAACCTTTCACACCATTTGATTCATCCTTTTTGAAACCAAACTTTTTTAGTATTTTTATTTTACTTTCTCACCTCTTATTCATTCTACATCACATTCTACTGGGTCTTTGGCTCCCAGTCAAGAAATGAACTTCCAAATTGCCATATTTAAAGGATACTTCTAGATTCTAATGTTCTCTCTCAGTAACAACTAATCTAGATGCTCACTTCTTCCTTTATAAATATTCTCTTCTCTTGGCGTTCATGACAACCCTCTCCTCTTGTTTTCCTTCAACTATTCTGGCCCACTATCTCAGTGTCCTTCTCTGTCTCTTCTTCGTCTATGTTACATCTAAAGCCTCAGAGCTGGGACCTTTCTCTTGATTATCTCTTCTCTCTCAGGGTGATCTAACTGGGTTCAATAACCAAAAAATTGTGACTACTTGCTGGTTTCTAATCAAATTATATTTGAATATCTGATTTCTTTAATTCCTGGTCTTTATAGCCAACTCTGTTTTCTATCTTCACTTGCATATCACTGAAGCATCTCAACTTAATAAATATACACCTCTTTTTTAGAAGATTTTGTTTATTTATTTGACAGAGAGATAGAGGGAACATAAGCAGAGGGAGGGGCAGGAAGAGAGAGAGGGAACACAAGCGGGGGAGGGGCAGACTTCCCACTAAGCAGGGAGCCTGATTTGGGCTCTGTCCCAGGATCCTGGGATCATGACCAGAGCCAGAGGCAGATGCTTAACAGACTGAGCCACCCAGGCGCCCCTATATACAACTCTTACTTTCATGTCTCTTCAAATATGTTTTTTTCTTAGTCTTCTACATGTCATTAAGTGCTAGAACCAGTTGCTATGAGCCAAAACGAAACAAACAAACAACAACAAAAAAAGACAACAAAAAACCCCCATCTTCTGTCTTCCCTTATAAAGCACTATGAGACTCATTTGATTTTTTCTTTCATTTATCCCCCCCCCCCCCATCACACACACAATCAGGAAGATTATTGATTTTAGCTCTAAAATGTATTTCAAATTTGTTCACTTTTCTCCATGTTCTGCCATTTTAGTATAAGCTACTATCATCTTTTTTTCATTTGGATTTTTACAAAAGACTCCTAATTTCTTTTTTTTAAAGATTTTTTTTTTTTTTAGTTATTTATTTGACAGACAGAGATCACAAGTAGGCAGAGAGGTAGGCAGAGGCAGGGGTGGGGGGGAGCAGGCTCCCTGCTGAGCAGAGAGCCCAATGTGGGGCTCGATCCCAGGACCCTGAGATCATGACCTGAGCGGAAGGCAGAGGCTTAACCCACTGAGCCACCCACGTGCCCCAAGTCTCCTAATTTCTATTTGTCTTTTTCCAAGCCATTTTTCACAACCAGAAAGACTATTTCAAAAGAAAAATCATTATCACATTCCTTCCCTGATTAAAAAACATTCTATGTCTCCCTATTGCACTTAAGATAAATCAAACCCCTTACAATGATCTGCAGGACCTTTTTGATTAGACTTGAGTAACAATGAAACCCTTTCTAACACCACCCTTCTAACAAAAAGCACGACTTTTTTTTTCTTCTGTTTTTGAACATGCACAGCAATTTCTTGCTTTAGAAACTTTATCTTTCCTCTTCATTCTGTATGGAAGTTTTTCTATTGGATTTTGGCACAGCTCAAATTATTACTTTTTAATGAGGTCTTCTTTCAACATCTTACCTAGAGAATAACTCCCTGATTTCATCCCGTGTTGTTTATTTTCTTTCTTGTACTTAGCACAGTTTGTAATTATCTTCTGGATCTCTTGATTTACTTGTTTATTTTCTCTTGTCATCACTACAATTTATACTCTTGAGGGGAGAGATCTCATCCATTATGCTCATCGCTGATTGCTCAATGTGCGGCATGTTTCCTTGCAATTAGTGGAACTTAATAAATATTCACTGAATAAACAAAGGTTTAGATGAATGAATGAACCATGAAGCCTTCTAGTTCCAAGGCTCATCAGCTTTTCTTTAGGGTGTTTGTACTTTTAAAACCAAAAAATAAATCAATGTATAGTTTAAGGTGTAAGTCCAAAGATTTTGAAGCTCCTTTAGATACATTAATCATGCAATCTCAAGAAACAAGTTGGTAGAAATGGCCTTCTGATAAATGTGTCTTAATTCTCATCACTGCTTATGTAATTTAATGAAACTCAATTTCTCCTTCTTGCAGTTTATTTCCAAACAGATTTTAGAAGAATGACATAAAAGATCTCATGTCCTTGTAAACAGAAAGACAAGTGTCTTTTCTGTACTGATGATGTCTTACTACCACATTCCCCAGAGTTTCCTAAAAAACCAATGAAACTGCCGATTTCTGTTAAGAGGAGTTCAAACAAAACCAGAATAGTTGTTTTGGAGGATAGACATTGGAGCTAAGTGAATAATTATGAAGATACTCTGTTTACCAGGTTTATTCATTTATATTTATTCATTATTTGAAATAATTATTGAAACTAACCAAACCCAAATTCTAATTGGAATGTAATTTAGTTTGTTGGTGTCAGTGACATATGAAGAATGGGAAGATAGTAGAAGTCCATTCTAGACAGAAAACATTTTATCACTGACATTTTAAAAATTCCTATGTATGATGATAATAATAGGCAGGGTGATTTTTTAGTCAGTTTTACTGTTGCTTACAATTTTCTATAGAAAATGCAGCCCATTTTTGCCTACATCATGAAGGAGACTTCTTTTAAGGTACTTGTCTTCTATTTAATATACCACTGGCTACTAAGGTAGTTTTTTAATGGGATTGATATATATAATTACTTATGTATATATCACCAAAATTATAGTTCTGTTATATATGCAGTTACATATATAATTAGTTACTTCACTAATTATAATGTATACTTGATTATATAATATACATAACTAACTTTATTATTCTATGCATCGATCTACAGTTTTTCATATAATGCAAACAAAAACTAATGTCAGAAGAAGTGATCAGAAATAATTAATACAGATTCCTAAGATTATATTTTATACAGAATTAATAAATCAAGATAGGGACTTGCCTTCCTGATCATGAAGGGCAGGTACACTATTACTTATATTAGATACTAATATTTGATATTGTATATAATTATATATATTTTTCCTCTTCCTAAGACAAAAACAACTGTATTATGCATGCTGATTTATCATTTGTGATTTCTTAAGTATTTTTTAAAATTACAGTATAGTTAACATACAGTGTTCTACTTAGTGCTCATCATGTTAAGTGTACTCTTTAATCCCCATAGTCTATTTCACCCATCCCCCAACCCCACCTTTCCTTGGGTAACCATCAGTTTGTTCTCTATGGTTAAAAGTCTGTTTTTTGGTTTGTCTCTCTCTCTCTTTTTCTTCTTTGTTCATTTGTTTTGTCTTTTAAATTCCACATATGAGTACAATCGCATGGTACTTCCTTTTTTTTAACTTAAATATATTTTGGGATATTTCCATAAGATAGCTCCCTCATTTTCTCTTAGTTACCATAGTATTTTATTGCATGTATGTACTATAATTTAATTTATGTATCTAATTGCTTATTGATGAAATACAGATAATTGCTAGTCTTTTATTATAAAAATACTTTAATGAATAGCATTTTAAATAAATCATTTTAAGTGTACTAATATTATTCTAGGTTGTTTCCAGAAAGATAGGAGATCTCAAATTATATATTCTTTTTGATATTCAAGATCAAGATCAAATTTTATAGTGTATGTGAAAATTTGAGAATTTTGCCCCTTAGTTTTTACATCCCAATATATTTTTAAAATATTTTATGGTGGGAAATTCTGAGTATTTAGTACAGTATTTTAAGTTACACATTTAACAATCTCTGGAAGTACATTTCAAATTTTCTATCTTTTTTTGCATTTAAGATCCCCAATTGATATTAAGGATAATTCTTTCTTTTCCCATCATCACAAGAATGTAAGTAAAACATACATAAAAGATTTTTCAATTTTAAAACAAAAATTTCTATCAGGAGATGCAACATGGGGGGTTAAGGGGGTAGGAGAAGAGTAAATGAAACAAGATGGGATTGGGAGGTAGACAAACCATAAGTGACTCTTTTTTTTTTTTTTTAAAGATTTTATTTATTTATTTGACAGAGAGAGATCACAAGTAGACAGAGAGGCAGGCAGAGAGAGAGAGAGAGAGAGAGAGGGAAGCAGGCTCCCTGCTGAGCAGAGAGCCCAATGCGGGACTCGATCCCAGGACCCTGAGATCATGACCTGAGCCGAAGGCAGCGGCTTAACCCACTGAGTCACCCAGGTGCCCCCATAAGTGACTCTTAATCTCACAAAACAAACTGAGGGTTGATGGGGGGAGGGGGGTTGGGAGAGGGGAGTGGGACTATGGATATTGGGGAGGGTATGTGCTATGGTGAGTGCTGTGAAGTGTGTAAACCTGGCGATTCACAGACCTGTACCCCTGGGGATAAAAATATATGTTTATAAAAAATAAAATTAAAAAAAAAATTTCTATCAACATTTCTTGAATGAAAAGCAGTACATTTCAGTTTTAATTGCACATCAGAACCACCTGTTAGGCTTTTAGAGCATACTTTTTAAAATCTCCACCCTAGATGATTCTTGGGTGGCCTCATACATTGTCTTCCAGGTTCCACAGGTTATAATGCATATTATATTTAAGAACAGCTGAACTTAAATATACAAGAATTTTAAAAGGGCTATTACTTAAAAACTGTATTTTATTTATTAGGTAATGAGTTCAATTTTAAGTTGTCTACCATCTTCTCTGCACCATCTTAATGAGATCACTGAAAGTCTAGTTGGAATAACTTGAACACAGGATAACCTTAGAATAAACGTGCTGGGCCACTATCACCCTACTTAACATTGGATATATTAACCATTATCATGTGCAACATGCAGGGTATTATCCCAATCTGAATTTCAAAAGTTACAGAAACTTTTTTTTCTAATTAATCACTTCATATCTCTTATGTTGCAATGCAAAGCCATATTGGTTTGCTAGTGAACAGAATTACTTAATGTTACTTCTAAAGATTCTATTTTATGCAGAATTAATGAGTCAAGACATAGGCGTACCTTCCTCATTAGGACAGATTAGACAATATAATATGAAAAGGAAGTGAAAGACTTCTAAAGTGGGTATTTAGTTGATAATAGGCGATAAAGTCCAAGAACAGAGACAGAATAATATTTTTTAGCATAGATCAGTAATAATCTGAAATTTAAAAAAAATTTACTATACAAATGTCTGTGAAAAAGCCATTAAGCAAAGAAAAAGCCAGGTTATACATTTTCAGCTAACCTAATTAAACATTAAATAATGACCTACTTCATGAGAATATACTGTGACTTTTGAAGATAGAGTTATTTTATATCATCAATGTATATAAAAAAGTTTCCAAAGAAGAATTAACATTGATAAAATGTCTCCTACATAATGTGATAAAACACTAACACTAGAAAACAAGGAACAACTTCCAAGCTACTTTATCATTCTCTGAAAAGAGTGGTTCAATATCTTCCTCCTTAATCTCTAACTCACATTGCCAGAGGTATGAACCTAATAGTTTGTCTTGAGTGGCATATCTTAAAAGAAGTAAAGATACTTGAATCACTCTCAGTGCTTGGGGACAAGAACATTGACCATGTGTCCCCTTAGGTAAGATTTCTTTTCTTTTTTTTTTTTTAAGATTTTATTTATTTGACAGAGAGAGAAAGATCACAAGTAGGTAGAAAGGCAGGAAGAGAGAGAGAGGGAGAAGCAGGCTTCCCGCCAAGCAGAGAGCCCGATGCGGGGCTCAATCCCAGAACCCTGAGATCATGACCTGAGCTGAAGGCAGAGGCTTAACCCACTGAGCCACCCAGGTGCCCCTTAGGTAAGATTTCTTATGAAAGAAGTGATGAGATGATGGTCAAGACAATTTCCTTCATCTCCTTCATCCTTTTCTCTGTTCTAGTCTACTTTTATTAATTTGAATGTCTTTAAGGTTTGCAGAATATTCAATTTTGAGACTTAAACATCAGAATTCAGTGTTAATAATGTTTGCTTGGCACTGATTAGCCAATACATTTCAAGAGTTTCAAAACTAATTGAGCTCTGTTGTGTTTCAGATACCATTTTATTTATTTGCACTTTGCTGAACACAAAGCCTCTCTGTACTTTGAGAAATGCAATAGAAAATATTAATATAAATTGTATATATGTGATGAAAAAGGTTGTATCAATCAAATGCCATTGACCATGTTCTAGTAATTTGGCTTTGGGAACAAATTTTAAATCACAGTAAATGCAATTTTATTTTTTTAAATTTAATTAATTTTAAGACTTGATTTATTTATTTGAGAGCAAGAAATAGAGAGATAGTGAGAGAGAGAGAGCATGAGCAGGGGTTAGAGGGAGAAGCATGTTCTCCAGTGAACAGGGAGCCCAACCAAGGGCTTGATCTCAGGACACTGGTATCATGATCTGAGCTGAAGGCAAACACTTAACTGACTGAACCACCCAGGCATGCTGCAAACACAATTGTAATCTGTATTTATTTTTTCTTACATGTCGTTACTTATGTCACGTTAGCAAATTTTAAAATTTTATTATTAAATTTTTGGTTTTTGTGGTAAGAATATTTAATATGAGATCTACTCTTTAAATAAATGTTTGTGTTTATAATACAGTATTGTTAGTTATGGGCACAATATTGGATAGCAGATCTCTAAAACTTAATCATTTTGCATAACTAAAACATACTCATTGTGAATAACAAATCTCTATTTTCTCTTTTCCCCCAACCCTCGGAGACCATTATTTTACTCTCTGCTTCTATGTGTTTAACTACTTATTTTTTTAATTAAGGATTTAATTTATTTATTTGTCAGAGAGAGAGGGCACAAGCAGGAGGAATGGCAGGAAAAGGGAGAAGCAGGTTCCCTGCTGAGCAATGAGCCTGAAGCACATTGGATCCAATGTCATGTCACATACAGCAGATTTTTTCTTTTTTAAGAATGAATAAAATTCATTCATTTATTCATTGCATGAATATACCAAATTTTCTTTTCTTTTCTTTTCTTTTCTTTTCTTTTCTTTTCTTTTTTAAAGATTTTGTTTATTTTGACAGAGAGAGATCACAAGCAGGCAGAGAGGCAGGCAGAGAGAGAGAGGGAAGCAGGCTCCCTGCTGAGCAGAGAGCCTGATGCAGTTCTTGATCCCAGGACCCTGAGATCATGACCTGAGTTGAAGGCAGAGGCTTAACTAACTGAGCCACACCCAGGTGCCCCCCAAATTTTCTTTATCAATTCATTTATTTTTATTTATTTTTTTTTTAGATTTTTTAAATTTATTTATTTGACAGACAGAGATCACAAGCAGGCAGAGAGAGAGGAGGAAGCAGGCTCCCCGCTGAGCAGAGAGCCCAATGCGGGGCTCAGGACCCTGGGATCATGACCTGAGCTGAAAGCAGAGGCTTTAACCCACTGAGCCACCCAGGTGCCCCCAATTCATCTATTTTTTTAAAGATTATTTATTTGAGAGAGAGAGCAGGGGAAGGCAGAGGTAGAGTGAGAGGGAGAGAAACTCAAGCAGACTCTCCACTGAACATGAGCCCTATGTGAGGCTTGATCCCATGACACAGAGATCATGACCAGAGTCAAAATTAAGAGTCAGATGCTTAAGTGACTGAGTCACCCAGCAGCCGTATCTATTCATCTACTGAGGGACATTTAGATTATTTCTACATCTTGGCTATTGTAAATAATGCTGCAGTGAACATGGGAATGCAGATATCTCTTCAGGATCCTGATTTCATATTTTTAGATAAATCTGGAAGTAGTATTGCTATATAATATTATATTTCTATTTTTAATTTTCTTAAGGGATCACTCTACTGTTTTCCATAGATTATTTTACATTCCCATCAACAGTAAACAAAGGTTCTAATGTGGGGCTCAATCCCAGGACCTTGAGATCATGACCTGAGCCGAGGGCAGACGCTCAACCCACTGAGCCACCCAGGCGCCCCGAAGCATTTAACTTTTTAAATGATATTTAAACTGGATTACTTTTAAAATTCCTTTTCATGGGGTGCTTGGGTGGCTCAGTCAGTTAAGTGTCACTCTCTTGACTTTGGTTCAGCTCATGATTTGGAATCCTGGTATCGAGCCCCATGTTAGGCACATGATAAGCAGGGAGTCTGCTTCTCTCCCTCTCCTTCTGTCCCTTGCACCTCTCTTTCAAACAAATAAATAAATCTCTAAAAATATGTCCTTTTTATATAGTCTGTTGTTAGTGTATATAAATGCAACTGGTTTCTGTATTTTGATTTTGTAGTCTATAACTTTACTGAATATATTTATTTTTTCTAACAGTTTTTTTTTTTTGTGGAGTCTTTAGATTTTGCTATATGTAAGATCAAGTCATCTGTAAGCACAGATAATTTTATTTTGTTTCCTTATGATTCAAATGCATTTTATTTCTTTTTGCTGTCTAATTGCTCTCCTAGGAATTCTGGTATCATTTTGAATTAGTGGTGAGGGTGGGCATCCTGAAAAGCTAGGAACAGATGGCTTCACTGGTAAATTCTACCAAGTAATTAAAGAAGATTAACAATCTCTTCTAAAATCCTTTGCAATTTCTTCTAAAAATTGAAGAGGAGGAAACATTTCCAAATTTATTTTACAAGGCCAGCATTATCCTAGTACCAAAGCTGGACAAAAACACTATGAGAAAGGAAAACTATAGGCTGATGTCTCTGATAAACATAGAAGCAAAATCCTCAACACAAGTAAACTGAGATCAACAGCACGTTAAAATAATCATACAGTATGACCAAGAAGGATTTATTTCTGGGATACAAGGATGGTTCAACACATGAAAATCAATTAATGTGAAACACCACATTAATGAAATGGAGGATAAAAATCACATGATTATTTCGATAAATGCAGAAGAAATATTTGAAAAAATGCACACATTTTCATAATAAACAGTCTAAACAAACTAGCAATAAAAGGAAAGTCTCTTAACACAATAAAAGCTATGTAACATCATACTCAACAATGAAAAATTGAAAGCTTTCCCTTAAGGATTGCTAGAATTTCTGTGCGGTTTCTTATATTCCACATATGGTGGAACCATATGGTAATTGTCTTTCTCTGATTGACTTATTTTGCTCAACATAATACTCTCCAGTTCCATCCATGTCAAAATAAATGGTAAGATTTCTTAGGGGAAGGGATGGAAAATTGGAAAGGAAAAAATCAGAGAGGGAGACAAACCATGAGAGACTCTTCTATAAGAAACAAACTGAAGGTTGCTGGAAGGGTGGTGAATGGGGGGATGGGAAAACTGGGTGATGGGCATTAAGGAGGGCACAGGATGTGATGAGCATGGGGTGTTATATGCAACTAATGAATTACTGAACTCTACCTCTGAAACTAATGATGTACAATATGTTGGTGAATTGAATCTAAATTTAAAAAGATTAGTGGAACTTTTAATTTCTACTAATATAACCATAAAACTTAAAAGCTGAGTGAAACCTTCAACAACAAATAATGAAATCTGATTCGGTAGCTTTAATTACTTTATCTAAATACAAATACAACACATAGGTAAAAGTATATTTGACTTTTCACAAAGATAATTTCACTCATTCTCTGTTATCAGTTCTTCTTTTTTCAACTTTAAGTTAAAGAAAATAATTTCTATACAAAAAATTAATTTAAATATTGATATGTTGAAGAGCATGTGGTTAATTTATTTTGTCTAAGTTAATACCGTACATGTTTTGGAAATGTGAATAAAAGCTACATGCATGCAGTATACTTAATAAAACTTTTAAAATAAGTTTTGTGCCAAACACTTTGGAGATATATATATATATATATATTATATATAAATAAACAAATAACATCCACTATTATTAACTTGTAAAGCTAGTGCAGCACCAGAGAGAGAGAGAGAGAAAAAAAAGTCAGATTACATTTCTTCAACAAATTTGTCCAATGAATGGCTACCCATTGAATTTTTAAGCAAAACTACTGGATAATAATTGATGGCAACAAAATGCCCAAAATACTTATTAATAAATATATTAATAATAAGCATTTTGTAATGTTTTACAAAAGTTTAAAGTGCATGTAACTGTATTACTCACTTTAATTGTTATGGGTCTTAGAAATTGCCTTTTTCTATTCCACATGATCTCTGTTTCAGCTAATGACTGTAAAGGAGCAAGCACTTGAAATTAGCAGGCTTTACTTCAAATCCTGGCTCTGCTATTTGGTGATGAAATCAGGCTGAGTTTTACCTTTTACCTTACAATTAATTTGACCCCCTAAAATTAAAATATATATACATATACACATAATATTAATAGCAATGTATATATTATAAATATAAATACTAATTTACATATATAAAATACTAATTATTTCCCATCCTTTTTTGTATAATGTCTTGATTTGTTAAAAATTAATTTTACTATTTTAAGATAAAAGGCTACTTACCTCTTAATGATATCCTTTCATAATCTTCATTGTTTGTTAAAATTTTTAAATCTTATGAACAGAAATTGACAAACTTTTTCTGCAAAGGACCAGCGAAATACTTTCTGCCTTTTGGGGCATGCAGTCTGTCTTATAACTACTAACTCTGCAGTTATACCAGGAAAGCAGACATAGACAATACATAAAAAAATTGAGTATGATGTGTTCCAACAAAATACTATTTACAAAAACAAGCTATAGGCCATATATTGCCCTTCAGATCCAGAGGGAGATCAAAATGATAGTAGGTAATTGTTAAGAATATTCTTCAGAGAGCTACATATAGAAGAATGGAACTTGACCATTCTCTTACACCATACACAAAAATAAACTCGAAATGGATAAAAGACCTCAATGTGAGGCAGAAGTCTATCAAAATCCTAGAGGAGAACATAGGCAGTAACCTCTTTGACATTAGCCACAGCAACTTCTTTCAAGACATCTCCAAAGGCAAAGGAAACAAAAGCGAAAATGAACTTTAGGGACTTCATCAAGATAAAAAGCTTCTGCACAACAAAGGGAACAGTCAACAAAACAAAGAGGCAACCCACAGAATGGGAGAAGATATTCACAAATGACACTAGAGACTAAGGGCTGATATCCTCAAACTCAACACACACAAAAGAGATAATCATGTCAAAAAATGGGCAGAAGACATGAACAGACAATTCTCCAAAGAAGACACACAAATGGCTAACAGACATGAAAAAATGTTCATCATCATTAGCCATCAGGGAGATTCAAATCAAAACCATATTGAGATACCACCTTACACCAGTTAGAATGGCCAAAATTAACAAGACAATAAACAACATGTGTTGCAGAGGATGTGGAGAAAGCAGAACCCTCTTACACTGTTGGTGGGAATGCAAGTTGGTGCAGCCACTTTGGAAAACAGTGTGGGGATTCCTTAAGAAATTAAAAATAAAGTTACCCTGTGACCCTACAATTGTACTAATTGGGCATTACCCCAAATATATAGATGAAGTGAAAAGAAGGGCCATCTGTATGCCAAAGTTCATAGCAGCAATGTCCACAATCACCAAACTGTGGAAAGAGCCTTCAACAGACAAATGGATAAAGAAGATATTGTCCATATATACAATGGAATATTATGCCTCCATCAGAAAGGATGAATAACCAACTTTTTTATCAACATGGATGGGACTGGGAGAGATAATGCTGAGTGAAATAAGTCAAGCAGAGAAAGTCAATTATCATATGGTTTCACTCATTTGTGGAGCATAAGGAATAACATGGAGAACATTAGGAGAAGGAAAGGAAAAATGAATTGGGGAAAATGGAGGGATAGATGAACAATGGAGACTGTGGACTCTGAGAAAAAAGTGAGGGTTTTGGAAGAGAGGAAGGTGAGGGGATGAGTGAGCCTGGTGGTGGATATTAAGTACGGTATGTATTGCATGGAGCACTGGGTGTGGTGCATAAATGATGAATCTTGGAACATTGAAAAAATAAAATTAAATTAAAAAAAAGAATATTGTTCAGAAATGCAATTTGGGTGAGGAAGAGGAGGAGATTACTGATAAGTAAAGCCAGACTTTGGATAGTATCACATACTCTATCACTGAATTTGTGAAATTTATAAAATTATTTGCTAAAATTATAGAGTATAAAAAGAAATGACAGGTTTTCTATTCAAATATCTTAATGTAAGTTGTGTATTAATTTTACATTACATATATTAAACTTGATTTAGTGTAGGTTTTATCATTTTTCTCCTTCAAACTTATGTATAGAGAGTGTCAAATATGCATATCTTTGTGCCAACTTTTTATTAACTCACTTGATGAAATGATTGCTTTCAAAAATTCACATTTTTAGAAATGTTTTCCCTTGAATTTTGCTAATAGGTAAAATTCTGTTCATAAGTACAACTAAAATGTTTATAACTTTCTGAATCAAATTAAAATGCAAATATTTTAGCATTAAATTTATAATCTTTAAGACTATTGGGGGCACCTGGGTGGCTCAGTGAGTTAAGCCTCTACCTTCGAATCAGGTCATGATCTCAGGGTCCTGGAATCGAGCCCTGCATCAGGCTCTCTGCTTGGCGGGGAGCCTGCTTCCCCCTCTCTCTCTGCCTGCCTCTCTGCCTACTTGTGACCTCTCTCCCTGTCAAATAAATAAATAAAATCTTAAAAAAAAAAAAAGACTATTGACCTGCTTTAACATCATTTAACTATTTAACTATTAACCATTTAACTATTGACCTGGTTTACATTAGTGTTCACTTCATGTTGTACATTCTGGTTTGAACAAATTTCTCACAATGTATATCTACTGTTAGAGTGTCATAGAGTAGTTTCCAGCACTAAAATGCTTCTCCTGTTCATCCCTCCCTCCCCCAACCACTGGCAATCACTGATAATTTTTCAAAGTTTTATTAATTTTACACAATGAGAGGGAGAGTGGGAAGGTGGGGCCAGAGGGAGAAGGAGACAAAAGAAGCAGACTTCCTGCTGAGTGTGGAGCCTGACCCCAGCTCAATCCCACGACCCTGAGGCCATGACCTAATCCAAAACCAAGAGTCTGATACTTAACTGATTGAGCCACCCAGGCACCCCAACCACTGATATTTTTAATGTCTCCATAGTTTTGCCTTTTCTGAAATGTTATCTAGTTGGAATCATGTAGTAGGTAGTCTTTTCAGTTTAGCTTTATTAACTTAGCAGTATGTGCTTAAGTTCCTTCTATGTCTTTTTCATGACTTGATCACATAGTTCTTTCTATTACAAAGTAATATTCCATTTCCTAGATGTATTATTTTATTTATTTGTTATTTGTTATTTATTTATTTATTTATTCTACATGTATTAGTTTATTTATTTGTTCACCTAATGAAAGACATCTTGACTGCTTGACTCTAAGTATTCTTGTTCATGTTTTTGACTAATTATGTTTTTAGCTCTTTTTTCTTTTCTTATTTATTTATTAAATTTATTATTTATTTATTAATTTAAATTTAATTTTTTTTCAGTGTTCCAAGATTCATTGTTTAGGCACCATACCCAGTGCTCCATGTGGAGATTCCTTAAGAAATTAAAAATAGAGCTACCTTATGACCCTGAATTTTCACTACTGGGTATTTACCCCAAAGATACAGATGTAGTGAAAAGAGAGGCCATCTGTAGCCCAATGGTCATAGCAGCAATGTCTTCAGCTCTTTTAGGTGAACACCAAGAAGTGAGACTGTTGGATCATATGATAAAAGTGTGTTTAGTTTTGAAAGAAACGGCCAGTCTTCCAAAGTGACTATACCATTTGACATCCTCAGCAACAATGGAGTTCCTACTGCTCCACATCCTTGCCAGCATACTGGATACTGGCCATCCTAGTAGTTGTATTGCCATATTTTATTATTTTAATTTGCATTCTCCAATGACACAATACAAAACATTTTTTTTTTCCATATTACTATTACAGTCTCTGTATATTCTTTGATAAGTTTCTGTTCAGGGTTTGGCCCAATTTTAAAATTATATTTTTAAATATTTTTGTTGACTTCTAACAGGCCTTGTACATGTTGGATAACAATTCTTTATCAGAGATGCCTTTTGCAAATTATTTTCTCCCGGGGTGTGGCTTGTCTTTTCAGTCTCTTAATAGTATCTTCCATAGAGCAGAAAATTTAATTTTACTGAAGTCCAATATCAGTTTCTTCTTTTGTGCATTGTGTCTTGCTGTTGTATCTAAAAGTTCATTATCAAAGCTGAGGTCATCTAGATATTTCTCCTGTATTATTTTGAAGTTTTATAATTTTGTGTGTTATATTTAGGTTTATGATCCATTTTGAATTCATTTTTATGCAGTAGGTAAGATCTGTGTCTGGACTGATTGATTGATTTGCATGTGTATCTTTTATTATGTCTTGAGTTTTTTTTAAAGATTTTATTTATTTGACAGACAGAAAGCACAGGTAGGCAGAGAGGCAGGCAGAGAGAGAGGAAGGGAAGCAGGCTCCCCCCTGAGCAGAGAGCCTGATGCGGGGCTCGATCCCAGGACCCTGGAATCATGACGTGAGCCGAAGGCAGAGGCTCTAACCCACTGAGCCACCCAGGCGCCCCTTGAATTTTTTTCTTGATAGTTGGACATGATGTCCTGAGTAAAAGGACCTGCTGTATATAGTCCTTTAGTAACGTGTTGGTATGATGTAGGGGAATGGGAAACATTGTATAGTCTTATGATTAGGTCTCCTATTTTTAAAAAACCTATACCTCTGAGCTATGAACTTCAGGTGGGGATAGAATGACTAAAATAGGCTGGCAAAGATCTTCTCCTACATGGAAGGTTAGAGCTGGCTAAAGCTGAATAGTCCCCTTGCCCCAGGTTAATTAGGGTCCCATTAGCAGTTGGACTCCAATTTGTTTCTTCTGAAGGCAGACCTTGTTAAGAAGGACAAAGTGTAGTGTGCCTGAGTGGCTTATTCATTAAGAGTCTGCCTTCAGCTCAGGTCATGATCCCAGGGTCCTGGGATCAAGCTCCACAACGGGCTCTCTGCTCAGTGGTAAGCCTGCATCTCCCTCTCCCACTCCCCCTACTTGTGTTCCCTCTCTTGCTATGTCTCTCAAATAAATAAATAAATAAATCTTAAAAAAAAAGAAGGACAAATTGTTGGGGTGTCTGCATAATTCAGTTGGCTAAGCATCTGCCTTCCATTCAGTTCATGATCCCAGTAGCCTGGGATCTAGCCCTGCATGGGGCTTCCAACTCAGCAGGGAGTCTGCTTTTCCAGCTGTTCCTCCCTTCTTATGTCCCTCCCTCCCTATTTATTTGTTTCCCTTTCCCATTTATGCTCTCTTTCTCTCATGTGCTCAAATCAATAAATAAAATCTTAAAAAAAAAGAAAAGAAAAAAAATGTTCTGGTATATTTCAAAGTTACTCCTTGTTTTCTTTCCCTGCAGAAAGCATTAGGGTTTTTGTTTGGTTTTGTTTTGTTTTGATAGTTACTATAATAGCCAGGTCAAGCTCTGGGCATGCGGGGGGGGGGGGGGGGAACAAAAGAAAATGAAAACCTCATGAAAGTGTGGGGACCTCTTTGACTAGGTTGTCCTGGAGTTTCTGATTATCAGTCCACACTGAGCCACACTGATTCACCGTTCAGGTTTCCCTACCCCAGCAGTAGGTTCCATGGAGACATCAGCTTGTACATTTTTTTACTCAGGTAAGTTTGTGATTCTTTGGTTTCTTCAATTTTAGAAGTAGTGGTGCTGTGGTTTGAATGTTGTATCTCCCAAAATTCAACTGTTCAAAATCTAATGCCCAGTGTGATGATGTTAGGAAGTCGGATCCTTAGGAAGTGATTAGGTTATGATGATGAAGCCTTCATGAATGACTATCATGCTTTTATGAAAAAGTCTTGAGAGATCACTGTCCCCTTCCACCATTTTAGGACATGGCAAGAAGTCAGCAGTCTACACCCTGGGTTTTCATTTTGGGCTTTGGAGCTCCAGAATGGTAACAAACAAATTTCTGTTGTTTATAAGCCATTCAGTCTGTGATATTTTATTATACCTGCCCAAGTAGATTAAGACAAATAGTTTGTTCTATGACCTTACTTCTTCTTTTTTTTTTTTTTTTTTTTTTAAAGATTTTATTTATTTATTTGACAGAGAGATCACAAGCAGGCAGAGAGGCAGGCAGAGAGAGAGGAGGAAGCAGGCTCCCTGCTGAGCAGAGAGCCCGATGCGGGGCTCGATCCCAGGACTCTGAGATCATGACCCGAGCCGAAGGCAGCGGCTTAACCCACTGAGCCACCCAGGCGCCCCTATGACCTTACTTCTTCTAATGATCTAAGAAGACATTACTTTTTCTTTTGTGTAGTTTGTCATTTCTTATTAGTACAGAATGGTGACTTCCAAGTTTCTCTCATGTTAGGCCAGAAGCTGAAAATCTGGTTTGATTTTTTAAATACCAAACTTTGCCTTTAAAGAGATTTTATTTGGGGCGCCTGGGTGGCTCAGTTGGTTAAGCGACTGCCGTCGGCTCAGGTCATGATCCTGGAGTCTTGGGATCGAGTCCCGCATCGGGCTCCCTGCTTGGCAGGGAGTCTGCTTCTCCCTCTGACCCTCCCCCTTCTCATACTCTCTCTCTCAAATAAATAAATAAAATCTTTAAAAAAAAAGATTTTATTTGAATAACCTTAAACTCTAAATACATTTAACCTATGTTATAAGTTTTTATTTCCCATATAGTCATCTCTATTATCTGTAAAACATTCATTAAATATTTGGCTAGGAAAATATCTTTTTTAGGTATGTAAGAAATTCTGTGCTTAATACTAAGAGAATTGTTCTACTTATCACAATTAATTATTTCAGTTTTAGGTAATACAATGATGAATTAAAATTCCTAATCAGTGTAGACTTTTTAAAATTTTAATTCCAATGAAGTGTCATTAAATATAAATTGTCTAGACACTTAAACATCAGTCATATAATCACATTAAATTTGCTACTTAGTCCCTGATCTATTTTAAACAACACTAAATCTTATTAACATTCTAGTTATATACTTTTAATATTAATTATTATGAATATTTGTGAGATAGCCTGTCAACATGAAGTCATTAGGGGATAAATGACACATGAATACCTTGCACCAGGTATTTGCTGGTTGTATATATTGCAAGTCTTGTATGAGAAAGATAAAATATAGAAATTGACAGCCAACTATTTAAAAATTAATTGAACATTTAGGTGAAAACTTTTTACTTAGAATTTAGTATCCAAAGATAAGTATTCTATGGCTCCAGTGATAATATGGAATAATGAATCATGTAATTACAGGGCATTTTTATTTTATAGTTTTGAGGATTATCTGTGTTATTTATGGGGAATATTTACTATGATTTATAATATGATTGTACAGATTACATTTAACAAGGCAATAAGATCATACAATTCACCACTAAGGTGACCTTCACATCCACAGTACTGCTGAACAAATTGTTTTTGGAAAATGAGTGCTTTGTGTACCTTATTTGCACAAAGAGAATCACTTATGTTGTAGAGTAAATTTGATAATTACGTAAAATGCCAAAATATATTTTTTAAAAATATTGGCATCTTAAAAGTAGGCTGTACTCTATTCCCACCACATAACTGTCCATATTGTCCTTTGAACAATTCCTTCATATTCCATTGGATAAGCTAAAAGGATTCTTTCTGAACATTGGACTAAATATATCTCAATTTCACTTCTATAGATGACTGCTTTTCCCACTTTTTGCTTCTTTACATATTTGTATCAAAAGGAAGAAATTCAATGAAACTGTTTCATGAAAATCCAAGAGAAATATCAATTATTGTCTCATATTATGCATTTGTTCCTGATACTCTTCCTTTATGGAATGTCCTTTCCACTCCTTTCTTCATGACTCTAGTTCGTGTTTCGTTCATGTTCTGTTCTTGTTGGCTATCCATCGTGCATGAGAATGGCTCTGCAAGGCTAGCATAGTTTTTGTATGCATTATTAATTTTTTTTGTTATGCTAGTCACCATACAGTACATCACTAGGTGGTTTTTTTTTTTAAGATCTTATTTATTTGTTTGACAGTGAGAGAGAGAGAGCATGAAGAGGGGGAGTGGCAGACAGAGAGAGAGGGTGAAGCAGGCTTCCTGCCAAGCAGAGAACCTGATTCAGGACTCAATCCCAGGACCCTGAGATCAGGACCTGAACCAAAGGCAGAGGCTAACCAACTGAGCCACCCAGGTGCCCCCATCATTAGTTTTTGATGTAGTGTTCTGTGATTCATTATTTGTGTGTAACACTCAATGCTCCATGCAATATGTGCCCTACTTAATACCAATCACTGGGCTAACCCATTCCCCCACTCCCCTCCCCTCTAAAACACTCAGTTTGTTTCTCAGAGCCCATAGTCTGTCGCGGTTTATCCCCCCACTCTGATCAACCCCCTTCAATTTTCCCTTCCTTCTCCTTAATGTCCTTATGTTCCATAAATAAGTAAAACCATATGATAATTGACTTTCTCTGCTTGACTTATTTTACTTCACATGGTCTCCTCCAGTCCCATCTATGTTGATACAAAAGTTGGGTATTCATCTTTTCTGATGGCTGAGTAATATTCCATTGTATATATGGACCACATCTTATTTATCCATTCATCTATTGATGGGCATCTTGGCTCTTTCCAGTTTGGCAATTGTGGACAT
Organism: Lutra lutra; assembly: GCF_902655055.1. NCBI lineage: Eukaryota > Metazoa > Chordata > Mammalia > Carnivora > Mustelidae > Lutra > Lutra lutra. Next base: position 79,103,741 of record NC_062279.1, on the reverse strand, counting down.
TGCTGCTATGAACCCTGGAGGGCATATGACCCTTCTTTTCACTACATCTGTATCTTTCGGGTAAATACCTAGTAGTGCAATTGCTGGGTCATAGGATAGCTCTATTTTAATTTTTTGAGGAACCTCCACCCTGTTTTCTAAAGTGGCTATTCCAACTTGCATTCCCACCAACAGTGTAAGAGGGTTTGCCTTTCTCCACAGCCTCTCCAATACTTGTTCCTTCCTGTCCTGTTAATTTTGGCCATTCTAACTGGTGTAAGGTAGTATTTCAATGTGGCTTTGATTTGAATTTCCCTGTTGGCTAATGATGATGAACATTTTTTCATGTGTCTGTTAGCCATTTGTATGTCTTCTTTGGAGAAGTTTCTGTTTATGTCTTCTGCCCATTTTTTGACTTGATTATTTGTTTTTGGGTGTTGGGTTTGAAAAGTTCTTTATAGATCTTAGATATCAGCCCTTGCCTGTAGTGTCATTTGCAAATATCTTATCCCATTTGTGAGTCGCCTCTTTGTTGACTATTTCATTTGCTGTGCAGAAGCTTTTTACCTTAATGAAGTCCAGAAAGTTCATTTTCACTTTTGTTTCCCTTGCCTTTAGAGACCTGTCTTGAAAGAAGCTGCTGTGGCCATGTCACAGAGGTTACTGCCTATGATCTCCTTTATAATTCTGATGGATTCTTGTCTCACATTGAGGTCTCTAATCTAATTTGAGTTTATCTTTGTGTGTGGTATAAAACAATGGTTGAGTTTCATTCTTCTGTATATAGCTATCTAACTTTCCCAGCACTATTTATTAAAGACACAGTCTTTTTTTGATTGGATATTTTTCCTGCTTTGTCAAAGAGTATTTGTCCATAGAATTGAGGGTCATTATCTGGGCTCTCTATTCTGTTCCATTGATCTATGTGTCTGTTGTTGTGCCAGCACCATGCTGTCATGGTGATCACAGCATTGTAATATAACTTGAAATCAGGCTATGTGATGCCCCCAGTTTTGTTTTTCTTTTTCAACATTTCCCTAGCAATACAGGATCTTTTCTGGCTCTGAACAATTTTAAGATTGTTCCAACACTTTGAAAAATGCCATTGGTATTTTGCTCAGGATGGCATTGAAAGTATAGTTTGCTCTGGGTAGTACAGACATTTTAACAATGTTTATTCTTCCGATCCATGAACATGGAATGCTCTTCCATCTTTTTGTGTCTTCAGTTTCTTTCATGAGTGTTCTGTCATTCCTCGAGTACAGATCTTTTACCTTTTTGGTTAGGTTTATTTCCGGGCATCTTATGGTTCTTGGTGCTATAGTAAATGAAATCAATTCTCTTATTTCCCTTTCTATATTTTCATTGTTGGTGTATAAGAAAGCAACTGATTTCTGTACATTGATTTTGTATCCTGCCACATTACTGAATTGCTGTATGAATTCTAGTAGTTTGAGGGTGGAGTCTTTTGGGTTTTTCATATAAAGAATCATGTCATCTGCGAAGAGAGAGAGTTTGACTTCTTCTTTGTCAATTTGAATACGTTTTATTGCTTTTTGCTGTCTGATTGGTGTTCGTAGGACATATAGTACCATGTTGAAAAGTAATGACAAGAGTGGGCATCCTTGTTGTGTTCCTGATCTTAATGGAAAGGCTTTCAGCTTTCCCCATTGAGAATGATATTTGCTGTGGGTTTTTCATAGATGGATTTTATGAAATTGAGAAATATTCCTGCTATCCCTATACTCTGAAGAATTTTAATCAAGAAAGGATGCTGTATTTTGTCAAATGATTTTCTGAATCAATTGAGAGGGCCATGTATTTCTTCTCTCTCCTCTTATTAATGTGTTCTATCACGTTGATTGATTTGCAAGTGTTGAACTACCCTTGCAACACAGGGATAAATCCCACCTGGTGATGGTGTATAAACCTTTGAATGTACTGTTGGATCCTATTAGCTAGGATCTTGTCGAGAATTTTGGCATCCATATTCTTCAGGGATATTGACCTGAAATTCTTTTTGATGGGATCTTATCTTGTTTTGGGAACATAGTAATGCTGACCTCATAGAAAGAGTCTAGATGTTTTCCTTCTGTTTCTATTTTTTGAAACAGCTTCAGGAGAATAGGTATTATTTCTTATTTGAATGTTTGCTAGAATTCCCCAGGATATCCAACAGGTTCTGGACACTTATTTTTTGGGACATTTTTAATCCCTGCTTCAATCTTGTTACTGGTTATTGGTCTTTTCAAATCATCTATTTTTCTTGTTTCTGTCTTGGTAGTTTATAGGTTTTGAGGAATACATCCATTCTTTTAGGTTGCTTATCTTATCATCTTATCTTATCTTATCTTATCTTATCATCTTAACTTATCTTAACTTAACTTATCTTAACTTATGCATCCCTTTCTTTTAGGTTGCTTAACTTAGAATATATCTGTTGAGAATAATTTCTGATGATTGTTTCTATTTCTTTGGTGTAAGTCATAATTTCTTCCCTTGTCATAATTTTATTAATTTGGGTCCTTTTTCTTTTCTTTCAGACAAGTCTGGCCAGAGCTTTATCAATATTATTCTTTCAAAGAACCAACTTTTAGTTTCACTGATGTGTTCTACTGTATTTCTGGTCTCTAATTTATTGGTCTCCACTCTAATCTTAATTATTTCCCTCTTCATGTACGGGTTAGGCTTAATTTGTTGTTAATTCTCCAGTTCTTTGAGATGTAAAGTTAGTTTGTGCATTCAGGATTTTTCTATATTTTTTGACTAAGGCTTGGATGGTTATGTATTTCCCACTTAGGACTGCCTTTTCTGTATCCCATAGGTGTTGGACCAAAGTGTTTTTGTTCTCATTGGTTTCCATGAATTGTTTAAGTTCCTCTTTGATTTCCTGGTGCCCAAAATTCTTTTTTTTTTTAATTTATTTCTTTTCAGTGTAACAGAATTCATTGCTTATGCACCACACCCAGTGCTCCATGCCATACGCGCCCTCCATAATACCCACCACCTAGCGCCCCCGACCTCACACCCCCTGCCCCTTCAAAACCCTCAGATTGTTTTTCATAGTCCATTGTCTCTCATGGTTCATCTCCCCTTCCAATTTCCCTCAACTCCCTTCTCCTCTCCATCTCCCCATGTCCTCCATGTTATTTGTTATGCTCCACAAATAAGTGAAACCATATGATAATTGACTCTCTCTGCTTGACTTATTTCACTCAACATAATCTCTTCTAGTCCCGTCCATGTTGCTACAAAAGTTGGGTATTCATCCTTTCTGATGGAGGCATAATACTCCATAGTGTATATGGACCACCTCTTCCTTATCCATTCGTCCGTTGAAGGGTATCTTGGTTCTTTCCACAGTTTGGCAACTGTGGCCATTGCTGCTCTAAACATTGGGGTACAGATGGCCCTTCTTTCCACCACATCTGTATCTTTGGGATAAATACCCAGTAGTGCAATGGCAGGGTCATAGGGTAGCTCTATTTTTAATTTCTTAAGGAATCTCCACACTGTTCTCTAAATTGGCTGCACCAACTTGCATTCCCACCAGTAGTGTAAGAGGGTTCCCCTTTCTCCACATCCTCTCCAACACACATTGTTTCCTGTCTTGCTAATTTTGGCCATTCTAACTGGTGTAAGGTGGTATCTCAATGTGGTTTTAATTTGAATCTCCCTGACGGCTAGTGATGATGAACATTTTTTCATGTGTCTGATAGCCATTTATATGTCTTCATTGGAGAAATGTCTGTTCATTTCTTCTGCCCATTTTTTGACATGATTATCTGTTTTGTGTGTGTTGAGTTTAAGAAGTTCTTTATAGATCCTGGATACCAACCTTTTGTCTGTACTGTCTTTTGTGAATAACTTCTCTCATTCTGTGGGTTGCCTCTTTGTTTTGTTGACTGCTTCCTTTGTTTTGCAGAAGTTTTTGATCTTGAGGAAGTCCCAAAAATTAATTTTCACTTTTGTTTTCTTTGCTTTTGGAGACATATCTTGAAAGAAGTTGCTGTGGTTGATATAAAGAGGTTACTGCCTATGTTCTCCTCTAGGATTCTGATGGATTCCTGTCTCGTGTTGAGGTCTTTTATCCATTTTGAGTTTATCTTTGTGTACAGTGTAAGGGAATGGTCGAGTTTCATTCTTCTACATATAGCTGTCCAATTTTCCCAGCACCATTTATTGAAGAGACTGTCTTTTTTCCACTGTATCTTTTTTCCGGCTTTGTTGAAGATTATTTGACCATAGAGTTGAGGGTCCATATCTGGGCTCTCTACTCTGTTCCACTAGTCTATGTGTCTGTTTTTATGCCAGTACCATGCTGTCTTGGTGATCATAGCTTTGTAGTAAACCTTGAAATCAGGTAACGTGATGCCCCCAGTTTTGTTTTTCTTTTTCAACATTTCCTTAGCAACTCGGGGTCTCTTCTGATTCCATACAAATTTTAGGATTGTTTGCTCCAGCTCTTTGAAAAATACTGGTGGAATTTTGATCGGAATGGCATTAAAAGTATAGATTGCTCTAGGCAGTATAGACATTTTAACAATGTTTATTCTTCCTATCCAAGAGCATGGAATGGTCTTCCATTTTTTGTGTCTTCTTCAATTTCTTTTATGAGTGTTCTGTAGTTCCTCGAGTGCAGATCCTTCACCTCTTTGGTTAGGTTTATTCCCAGGTATCTTATGGTTCTTGGTGTTATAGTAAATGGAATCGATTATCTATTTTCCCTTTCTGTATTTTCATTGTTAATGTATAAGAAAGCCACTGATTTCTATATATTGACTTTGTATCCTGCCACATTACTGAATTGCTGTATGGGTTCTAGTAGTTTGGGGGTGGAGTCTTCTGCGTTTTCCATATAAAGTATCATGTCATCTGCAAAGAGAGAGAGTTTGACTTCTTCATTGCCAATTTGGATACCTTTTATTTCTCTTTGTTGTCTGATTGCTGTTGCTAGGACTTCTAATACTATGTTGAACAAGAGTGGTGAGCGTGGGCATCCTTGTCGTGTTTCTGATCTCAATGGGAAGGCTGCGAGCTTTTTCCCATTGAGGATGATACTTGCTGTGGGTCTTTCATAGATAGATTTTATGAAGTTCAGGAATGTTTCCTCTATCCCTATACTTTGAAGCATTTTAATCAGGAATGGATGCTGGATTTTGTCAAATGCTTTTTTTGCATCAATTGAGAGGACCATGTGGTTCTTCTCTCTTCTCTTATTGATTTGTTCTATCACTTGATTGATTAGCGAATGTTGAACCATCCTTGTAACCCAAGGGTGAATCCCACCTGGTCATGGTGGATAATCTTTTTAATGTGCTGTTGGAGCCTATTTGCTAGGATCTTGTTGAGAATCTTAGCATCCATATTCATCAGTGATATTGGTCTGAAATTCTCCTTTTTGTTGGGGCCTTTGCCTGGTTTGGGGATTAGGGTAATGCTGGCTTCATAAAAAGAGTCTGGAAGTTTTCCTTCTGCTTCAATTTTTTGAGACAGCTTCAGCAAAATACGTGTTATTTCTTTTTGAAAGTATGGTAGAATTCCTCAGGGAATCGTCAGGTCCTGGGCTCTTTTTTTTTTTTTTTTTAAAGATTTTATTTATTTATTTGACAGAGAAAGATCACAAGCAGGCAGAGAGGCAGTCAGAGAGAGAGGAGGAAGCAGGCTCCCTGCTGAGCAGAGAGTTGGGCTCTTGTCTTTTGGGAGGTTTTTGATCACTGCTTCAATCTCGTTACTAGATATCAGTCTAATCAAGTTGTCAATTTCTTCCTAGTTCAATTTTGGGAGTTTATACTTTTCCAGGAATGCATCCATTTCATCTAGGTTGCTTAACTTATTGGCATGTAACTGTTGATAATAACTTCTGATGATTGTTTCTATTTTCTTGGTGTTAGTTGTGATCTCTCCCTTTTCATTCATAATTTTATTAATTTGAGCTTTCTCTCTTTTCTTTTGGATTAGTGTGGCCAATGGTTTATCGATCTTATTGATTCTTTCAAAAAACTGGCTTCTATTTTCATTTGTACGTTCTACTGTATCCTAGTTTCTATCTCATTGATATCTGCTCTAATCTTCATTATTTCCCTTCTTGTGTGTGGAGTTGTTTTAATTTGTTGTTGATTCTCCAGTTCTTTAAGGTGCAGAGATACCTGGTGTATTCTGGATTTTTCAAACTTTTTGAGGGAGCTTGGATGGCTATGTATTTCCCCTTTAGGACTGCCTTTGCTGTATCCCATAGGTTTTGGACTGAAGTGTCTTCATTCTCATTGGTTTCCATGAATTGTTTCAGTTCTTCTTTGATCTCCTGGTTGATCCAAGCATTCTTAAGCAAGGTGGTCTTTAGCTTCCAGGTGTTTGAGTTCCTTCCAAACTTTTCCTTGTGATTGAGTTCCAGTTTCAAAGCATTGTGATCTGAGAATATGCAGGGAATAATCTCAGTCTTTTGGTATCAGTTGAGCCCTGATCTGTGACTCAGTATGTGGTCTATTCTGGAAAAGGTTTCATGTGCACTTGAGAAGAATGAGTATTCTGTTGTTTTAGGGTGGAATATTCTGTATATATCTATGAGGTCCATCTGGTCCAATTTGTCATTCCATGCTCTTGTTTCTTTATTGATTTTCTGTTTGGATGATCTGTCTATTACTGAGAGAGATGTGTTAAGATCTCCTACTATTAATGTATTCATATCAATATGACTCTTTATCTTGATTAATAGTTTTCTTATGTAATTGGCTGCTCCCATGTTGGGGGCATAGATATTTACAATTGTTAAATCATCTTGGTGGATAGTCCCTTTAAGAATGATGTAGTGTCGGGGCACCTGGGTGGCTCAGTGGGTTAAAGCCTCTGCCTTCAGCTCTGGTGATGATCTCGGTGTCCTGGGATCGAGCCCCACATCAGGCTCTCTGCTCAGCCAGGAGCCTGCTTCCTCCTCTCTCTCTCTGCCTGCCTGTCTGCCTACTTGTGATCTCTAACTGTCAAATAAATAAATAAAATCTTAAAAAAAAGAATGATGTAGTGTCCTTTTGTATTTCTGACTACAGTCTTTAATTTAAATCTAATTTATCTGATATGAGAATTGTTACCCTAGCCTTCTTTTGAGGCCCATTGGCATGAGAGATGCTTCTTCATCCCTTCACTTTAAGTCTGGGTGTACCCTTAGGTTTGAAATGGGTCTCTTGTAGACAACATATGGATGGATTTTGTTGTTTTACCAGTCTGCAACCCTGTGTCATTTTATGGGTGCATTTAGGCCATCCACATATAGAGTGATTATTGATAGATATGTTTTTATTGACATCGTGTTACCTTTGAAGTCTTTCTTTCTGTAGATTGTCTCATTATTTCTGTTCAATGATATTCTTAGGATTTTTCTTCTTTTATAGAACTCCCCCTTAATATTTCCTGCAGTGTTGGCTTGGTGGTCACATACTCTTTTAAGCCTTGTCAATCTTGGAAACTCTTTATCTCTCCATCCATTTTGAATGTCAGTCTTGCTGGGTAAAGTATTCTTGGCTGCATGTTCTTCTCATTTAGTGCCCTGAATATATCTTGCCAGCCCTTTCTGGCTTGCCAGGTTTCCGTGGACAGGTCTGACGTTTTTCTAATGGGCTTTCATCTGTACATAAGGAGACTCTTTGTCCTAGTGGCTTTCAAGAGTTTGTATCTACAATTATGATTTCTCAGTTTTACTATTAGGTGCCTTGATTTTTTTTTTTTTTTTTTTTTTGTATCTATAATCTTGCGGGGAGACCATTCTGCCTCTAGTACATGAACGCTGATTCCATTCGTGAGATTGGGAAAATTATCATGGAGAATTTGTTTCACTCTATCTTCTAGGCTTCTTTCTTTCTCCTCCTCTTCAGGGATTCCAATAATTCTGACATTGGAATATTTCATGGCGTCATTTATTTCCCTAATTCTGTTTTCGTGGTTTCTAAGCTGTTTTTTCCAGGCTTCCTCCTGGTCCTTTCTCTCTATCTGTTTGTCCTCCAGATCACTAATTCTATCTTCTGTCTCAGTTACCCTAGCATTTAGAGAATTTAGATTAGATTGGCACTCATTGAGAGCATTGTGAACATCATCCTTGGTGGATTTCAGTTCTGTTCTAATCAATTCCATTTTGTCATCCATGGCTTTCTCCAAACTAGCTATTGACTGGATAATTGTTAGCCTGAATTCTCTTTCTGACATATTGTCTATGTCGATAGCCATTAGCCCTGTTGCAGATGGCCCAGCCTCTGAATTTTTCTTCTGTTGGGCATTCCTCCTCCTGGTCATTTTGGTGAGAGATGGTTGAATGGATGTAGCTGGATGTATTGACTGTGGTGCAGTCAAGGTGCACCCTGGAATGCTTCTGAGCAATCAAGAGTCCTCACCCAAATGAAAGAAAAAAGAAGGAGAGAAAAAAAAAAGAGAGAGAGAGAGGGAAAGAGACAAGAAAAAAAAAGAAAGATAAAATAAAAGAGAAGGCCCAGCCCAAATGGGCCCCAAGCTAAGATTTATGAGGTAAACAAAAACAGACAAATAAAAAGACTGACGAAAGTAGATGATAAGAGAAAAAATATATACATATATATAAAAGCAAGACCAAAAAAGAGAGCCTCATCAAAAAGAACCCCAGGTATAAGATTTATATACTACCAGGACAAACACAAATACACAGAAGCACGGGCGGAAGGAAAAGATGGGAGAGTAGTTATAAATTCTCAGTGTGGGGGAGGAAGGTTATTTTGATTCTTCCTGTTTGATCTTGATATCTTTGTTAAGGGACTCAACTTTTCTAAGATAAAGTGGGATTAAAAATTGGTTTACCAATAGGGGTAGCATTGATTGGGGAAAGGGGACTACCTTGAAGTTTAACTTTATATGAATATTAAAAAATAAAAATAAAAAAAGAATAAATTAAATTAAACTAAAATGAAATTTTAAAAAATTAAAAAAATAGAACAGCAAAAGAAAAACACAGATATATGTATCAAAAAGTTCAGGTTAAAAGGTTATTATGGAATTTGATGTACTGGACATCTCACTGTGATGGTAAATAGGTTAAAAAAATTATCTATAAAAAAATGAACCAGAATTGTGGGAGCAAGTTAAAAATAAAAGTTGTGTCTATGAAGTAGTGGTGATTTTCTCTTGTCTTTTTTTTATTTTTTTTATTTTTCCTGTTGGCTTTCTGGGGGAGGGGCCTGCCACATGGGTTTTCAGGCAGTGTTTCCTGAGTTAAGTCCTCCCACCCCCATCAAGGGTGTGGGCTCTAAGGAAACTAGTTTTTCAGGCTTTTATTCTCTGGAGGTTTTTTTGTTTGTTTGTTCATTTGTTTTCTCTCGCCTTGATAGCTTTTGATGGTTTTTAGAGGTTTAGAGGATAGCAAACTGCACCCAGACCTCCCTCTCAGAGAGAAGGCTCAGTCTGTTCCCCTCTGGGTGCTCCAGAGCACATAAATTCCCCCTTGGCTGCTGGCAGAGCCCATTCCCAGTCTCGGTCCCTGGGGACGCAGGAACTCCTGCTTGTACCCAAAACCATGACAGCGGCAGCTGTCTGGGCAGCTCCAGACTGCCAGAGAGGTTCCAAGAAGTGATTGCACACTGAGATTTTCCTGCTTGCCCAGGCTGGGAGTGCCTGGTCTTTCCAGGTCCGAGAGCACCGTGCTGGCGCCTGTACGCACCTCTCAGGGGAGGTATGGGGTGCGACTGAGACACTGGTAGCACAGTGCTGCGCATGTGGGGACTGCAAAAAGGCTGTGTTTCTGTCGGGCTGGCGAGGCTCCCAGCCCCTCATAGGAGCCGCACCCCATGTGCTCTCAGGCGCGCTGGCGGCTCAGGGACCAAGACCTGGTTTCTCTACCGCACTCTATCTGGCTTAGTGCCAGGCATGGCTGTCCTGGGTCTGGGGACTTAAGCCCCTGTCCCTAACTGCTCCGATTCCTACAATTTCCCCCCATGATCCTTTGCTCTTTTTGAATGCTTTCAACCTGACTTCAAATTAATGCTGGTCCCCAGTCGCAAGGCACTCTCGTATCGGTGTATTACTTTCCAATGTGTCGCTTCTGGTGTCTCCCTCCCCCTTTTGTTTATCTTCCAATATCAGTCCGACGTTCGCACTCAGCTTTACCTGCCCATTGGCGTCTTCTGCCCCCATAGAGGTCCAGACTTGTGTAATTCTAATCTCAGGCTGATTTCATGGGTGATCAGAGTTCTTTGGTAGGTAATCAGCTCACTTTAGGGTACAGGTTGAAATGGCGCCTCCTCCTAGTTCTCTGCCATCTTGTCTCTCCTCTGACCCAAAATTTTTGAGCAGGATGGCTTTTAGCTTCCAAGTGTTTGAATTTCTTCCAAACTTTTTCTTGTATTTGAGTTCCAATTTCAAAACACAGTGGTCTGAGAATACACAGGAAATAATCTCAATCTTTTGGTGTAGGTTGAGGCCTGACTTGTGACCCAGTATGTGGTCTATTCTGGAGAAAGTTCCATGCGCGCTCAAGAAGAATAAGTATTCTGTTGTTTTAGGGTATAATGTTCTGTATGTATCTATGAGGTCCAGCGTATCATTCAAAGCTCTTGTTTCATTGTTGATTTTTTTCTTAGATGATCTGTCTATTGCTGAGAGTGGAGTGTTAAGGTTCTATACAATTAACATATTATTATCAATATGTTTTTTTTAAAAGATTTTATTTATTTATTTGACAGAGAGAGATCACAAGTAGACGGAGAGGAAGGCAGAGAGAGAGAGAGAGAGGGAAGCAGGCTTCTTGCTGAGCAGAGAGCCCGATGTGGGACTTGATCCCAGGACCCTGAGATCATGACCCGAGCTGAAGGCAGCGGCTTAACCCACTGAGCCACCCAGGCGCCCCTCAATATGTTTTGATTAACAGTTGGTTTATGTAGTTGGCTGCTCCCATGTTGGGGGCATAGATATTTACAATTGTTAGATCTTCCTGTTAGATAGACCATTTCAGAATGATGTAGTGTCCTTCTGTATCTTTTTTTTTTTTAAGATTTCATTTATTTATATGACAGAGAGAGATCACAAGTAGCAGAGAGGCAGGCAGAGAGAGAGAGAGAGAGGGAAGCAGGTTCCCGCTGAGCAGAGAGCGCGATGCGGGACTCGATCCCAGGACCCCGAGATCATGACCTGAGCCGAAGGCAGCAGCTTAACTCACTGAGCCACCCAGGCGCCTCCCTTCTGTATCTTTAACTACAGTCTTTAGCTTACAATCTAATTAGTCTGATATGAGAATTGCTACCTCGGCTTTCTTTGTAGGTCTGTTGTTGGCATGAAAGATGGTTCTCCATCCCTTTACTTTCAGTCTGGATGTATCTTTAGGTTCAAAATGAGTCACTTGTAGACAGCATATGGATGGGTCTTGTCTTTTTATCCAATCTGCAATTCTGTGCTGTTTTATGAGAGCATTTTGGCTGTTCACATTGAGAGTGATTATCGAAAAATATAATTTTATTGTCATCATGTTGTCTGTGAAGTCCTTGTTTCTATAGATTGTCTCCATAAATTTCTGTTCCATATCACTCTTGGGGGCTTCTTTTATAGGAACCCCTCTTAATGTTTCTTGCAGGGCCAGTTTAGTGGTCACATATTCTTTCAGTTTTTGCCAGTCTTGGAAGCTCTTTATCTCTCCATCCATTTTGAATGTCAGTCTTGCTGAATAAAGTATTCTTGGCTGCATGTTCTTCTCATTTAGTACCCTGAATATGTCTTGCCAGCACTTTCTGGCTTGCCAGGTCTCTGTGGACAGGTCTGAGATTATTCTGATGTTCCTCCCTCTGTACATAAGGAATTTCTTCCCCCTAACTAACCTTAAGGTTTCCTTGGTTTTAAGATTTGCAAGTTTCACTGTTACATGCTTGGGCATTGGTCTCTTCCTCTTGAATACACCTCTCTCTGCCTCTAGGATACGATTGCTTATTTCATTCCCCAGATTAAGGAAGTTCTTGGCTATAGTTTGTTCAAATATATCTTCTAGGCCTCTCTTTTTCTCAACCCCCTCAGGGATCACAATAATTCTGATATTGGAATGTTTCATGGAGCCATTTATTGCTCTAATTCTGTTTTCATGGATCTTAAGCTGTTTGTTTCAGGCCTCTTCCTGTTCCTTATTTATATCAGTTTATCTTCTAGATCACTAATTCTTTCTTCTGCCTCATTTACCCTAGCTGTTAGAGTATCTAGATTAGACTGGATTTCACTGACAACATTTTTAAGTCCTACCAAATCAGCTCTCACTTATGTCCTTAGAGAATCTATGTTGCTACTAATGGTTTTCTCTATCTTAGCAACTGTCTGCATAATTGTCATCCTCAAGTCTACTTCTGACATCTTGCTTATATCCATATCCATTAGTTCTGTGTTACAGTCTGAATTTTTCATGTGTTGAGGATTCCTCCTCTTAATCATTCTGTTGAGGGGTGGTTGAGGGAATGCACAGATTCCAGATTATTGACCACAACTGAAGCAAGATGCATCTGTTTTATAGGAACCTTAGGATTGTTGGCCTCTTGTTCTTTTGGCTTGTCTTCTGGGGGAGGGGCCTGCTGGGCTGTTACTCAGGCAACCCTGTTTGGGCAAAATTGTCTTGCTCCCTGTTGGGGGGAATGGGATCAATGAAAAACAGCTTTTGAGGGTTTTTGTTCTCTGGGGGCTTTCCCTGGCAGATTTCCACATCTCTTCCAAGTGTCAGAGTAGAGGCAACCATATCCAAACTTCTGTCTCAGAACAGAAATATTGCAATCTGTTCTCCACTGAACCCTCCAGGCCATACTGTTTCCATTTCTGTCTGTGCTGCTAAAACTGCAGGGTCTGGGGTTGTATGCACCACAGCAGCACTCCCAGTCCTCACTGCCAGGTTCAGGCTTGTGCTTCTAAAACTGCCAGCTGCCCCCAGTTTGTGCATGTGCCCCTGCAGCTCAAGGTTTCAGCTTGTCCTAAAGTCAGGCTGTCCTAAAGGAGGCTGTCCTAAAGTCCTTTCCCCATTGCTACCTGTCTGTGAGTCTGTGCCTGGTCCCAGCCCAGGAGGCTTTTGCACTCTGGTGGTGCAGAATACTGGGGGCTCCCTTCCCACTCCATTTATCTTCTGATATCTGCCCACAGAATCACAGCTCCCCTCTTCATACCTCAAAACCAACTGCTAGAGGTATTCTGTTTGCATAGGTCTGGATATACCTTCTTACATCTCAGACAGATTTTGTAGGTGTTTGGAGTGGTCTGGTAGATATCCACCTCAATTCAGGGGACTGGTTGAAATAGGGTTCCTTACTCCTCTGTCATCTTTGCCCCTCAGATTAAAAAAAAATAAATCTGCATTATTAATTTTGGCTTTATATTTTTACGCTTTTAATTTTTTATTTCATATAGCATGTGGTGGGCTTTCAATAGATATTCATTGAATTAATTAAACTATTTCAGAATGTACAGGCTTCTAAACAGATTATAAGCCTTATAAAGCTAGATGTAGATTTAACACTGTTTTTACATCCCACATAAAATTCCTAGTTGCCAATTCCAATGCCTGCTTTTCAGTTCTCTGCAGTGCATACTTCATTTCTCTGCAGTGTTTGACAATTTTAAACAATCCTGTATTCTTAATACTCTTTGACCTCTGGGTTTGACCAAATCACTTTCTATGCTATTTTGTACATGTTTCTCTGGAAACATTTTAGGTTGGATAATCTCAATTGTTTCCATTTCTGCCTTGTTCTGTTTTCTTTGTCTCGTTTTATTTTACCAATCTTACCTGCCTCTATTACTGAAATAATTAGCTATTCTGTGACAAAAACAATAATAAGTAACATTTATTAAATGTTTCCATGGTTCTAGAAAGTTGTTTTTATTTTTTCACTTAATTCTCATCAGACCCAATAGTAGAGGTTCTCTTATTATTTCTGTATCACAAATAAGGAAAATAAGAGATTAAGTTGCATCCTTAGATTCATGCAGTTAATTATGTTGGAGTCAGTTTGCAAATATTTCCCAGCTAGATTCTTAGTTTCTAACTGGTACCCTATATTGCTCTCTAAATATGTTAGATAATATTTTTTCAGTTCCCAGATTTCTCTTGACCCATATTCCAACCATCTATTAAGCATATCTATTGCAAATGCTTTGCAGACAAATCAAACTCTACTCTTCAAAAGTGAACAATTCTTACAGCTTCATTATGTTTCCTGCTCATTTAATGTCAGCATTATCTATTCAGTTGTCTAAGCTAGAAACCTCAAAAGTGTCTTTTTTAAGTTTTCTCATCCTCTACAGCCTCATGGTCTTTAAGTCCTCTCAGGTCTACTTCAGAAATAATATTTCACATGACTCTTCTTCTTATCTCTAATCCAGGCCCTCACTGTTCCTTTCTTAACTAGACAGTTATAATAGTTTTATCTTCAAATTCATCCTCAATTATGCTGGTAGTTATTTTCTGGAAATATAGGTTCGATTTTATTTTTTTGCATAAATCCTTCCTTGCTTCATCTTATCTACCTAATAAGTTCCAACTTTTTAATAAAAATAGGCCAAACTCCAACCTCTCTTTTAGACTTCTCTCTTGTAACTTTCTCCCCACTCCACTTTCAAGAACTCTATAATCTAGACCCCAAAGAATTCTAACACTGTAATGAGTATGTCATGGTGTCTTTTCCTCTGGACCTCTGCTCTGTTGTTCTCTCTGCCCGAAATGTTATTTCCTTCCTTTCAAACCAGTGAAATTCATTTTATCTTTCAAGGCATACTTCAAATAATATCTCCTCTCTGAGGTCTTTCTGCTACCAACTCTTATTCCTCCATCATGGAAAGAATCCATTATTCCTTCCTTATGCCTCCAAAGTCTCTTTGTACTCATTCTTAGTATAGAAGTTGTTATGATATATTTCAGGTTTTTTTCTTATGCTTTGAGTCATAGGTGTATTCTCCCTTGACATTTAAAAAGGTTTGCTATAATCAGTTTTCAGTTTTAATCCTGAATATGAATGCAAAAATGTCAATAGAAGGTAAAGAGCAAAAGTGTTTTCTATAAAAATTAAAATGCATGAAGTATAAATGTTTTCCTTTGTGTTTTACTTTCTATGTTATGTTTGAAGTTTAGCAAATTTGGGAATATTATTATAATGTAACAGAACATTAACAATTACAATTAAAGTCATGTAAACTTTGATCTAATTTTATATGTTCTTCCAAATATTTGTAGTTGGTCACTTGTTATTAATTAAGATACGAGGTTTACTTTTTTATTTTTTAATATTTGACAGAGAGAGAGAGAGAACAGAAGGGGGAAAAACAATAGGAGACAGAGAAGCAGGCTCCCTACTGAGCAAGGAACCTGATGTGGGACTCAGCCCAGGACCCCAAGATCATGAGCTGAGCTGAAAGCAGAAACTTATCCAAATGAGCCACCCAGGTGCCCCAAGACATAAGGCTTAATTAATAAGTTTTCTAACCCAATTTTTAGAAATAAAAATAATATCCCCATAGGGTCTATGGCATGGACAATTCCACATCTATTCCTCTTTGAAAATTTTCTTTGAATTATACATGCCAGTTGGATTAATAATTGTCACTAAGACTCTCTTTGCTTTCAAATTAAAATTTATTTGCTATTATTAAAGGCTTTACTAGAACAACCAAGGGAAGTTTTACATAGTTTAAGATATTGAACTTTGAAATAATATAGACCTGAGATGTAATTTCAGTATAGTATATTCTCTCTCTCTCTCTCTCTCTCTCTCTATCTATCTATCTATCTATCTATATATATATATAATGTGTAATATATAAATTTATATATTTTATATATTTATTCATTATTTGATTAAAGACATATATTTAACCCCTCTGAATCTGTTTTGTATTCTGTAATATAGAATAAGAATAACTTTTGAAAAACTTTTAGAGCTTTAATAATGGTATCCATAAAGATTGTAACCTAAGACAGTAACCACTCTATAATTAGTGGTTATTATTGTTACTTATATTACATTAGTGAAAAGATTGCTTATGTAGGATTTCTAAAATATTTTTCATTATCTGCAATGTCATCATGAATCCTCCAGTGGCATGGTTTAGGGGACGGTTGTCTTTGGCATCTGATTGAATTACATCTGATGTGTCAGAATGGAAGTCACATGATGAATGTGTGAGTGGAAATTTCTGCCACAATGTTGATTTATATGTGTTCTCTGAATCATGAGAGCAGTTGTACTAGCAGACTTGGAGTTTGAGTCACCTTCCTTTTTTGATTCTCAGTTGACAAGAGACTGAACCTTGGAATGACAACATCTGATTTATTTTTAAGCACCCATAGAATTTAGTGAGTATGGCTTACTTCTAATTTTCTACATTAAATGCTTGGTTTAAAAGGGACTTTGGAATATCCTTAAAACACTTGTATAAAACATTTTTATATTACTGCATCCATCTTCATTGCAGGTTTTTAGAAAAACTGAATTGTCTGAAGTGCAGCTATTCTGTATAAGTTCCACTGTGCTATCATTCTTTTTTTTTTAATTTTTTATTATTATTATTTTTTAAAAACATATAATGTATTGTTATCCCCAGGAGTACAGGTCTGTGAATTGCCAGGTTTACACACTTCAGAGCACTCACCATAGCACATACCCTCCCCAAAGTCCATAACCCCATCCCCCTCTCCCAATCCCCCTCCCTGCAGCAATCCTCAGTTTGTTTTTTGAGATTAAGAGTCACTTATGGTTTGTCTCCCTCCCGATCCCATCTTGTTTGATTTATTTTTCTCCTACCCCCATGTTGCATCTCCACTTCCTCATATCAGGGAGATCATGTGATAGTTGTCTTTCTCCAATTGACTTATTTCACTAAGCATGATACCTTTAGTTCCATCCACATCATTGCAAATGGCAAGATTTCATTTCTTTTGATGGCTTCATAGTATTCCATTGTGTATATATATACCACATCTTCATTATCCATTCATCTGTTGATGGACATCTAGGTTCTTTCCATAGTTTGGCTATTGTAGACATTGCTACTATAAACATTCGGGTGCACGTGCCCCTTCAGATCACTACGTTTGTATCTTTAGGGTAAATACCCAGTAGTGTGACTGCTGGGTCATAGGGTAGTTCTATTTTCAACTTTTGGAGGAACCTCCATGCTGTTTTCCAGAGTGGCTGCACCAGCTTGCATTCCCACCAACAGTGTAGGTGGGGCTGCATCCTCTCTGCATCCTCACCAGCATTTGTCATTTTCTGACTTGTTAATTTTAGCCATTCTGACTGGTGTGAGGTGATATCTCATTGTGGTTTTGATTTTTATTTCCCTGATGCCGAGTGATGTAGAGCACTTTTTCATGTGTCTGCTGGCCATCTGGATGTCTTCTTTGCAGAAATGTTTGTTCATGTCTTCTGCCTATTTCTTGATTGGATTATTTGTTCTTTGGGTGTTGAGTTTGCTAAGTTCTTTATAGATTTTGGACACTAGACCTTTTTCTGATATGTCGTTGGCAAATATCTTCTCCCATTCTGTCAGTTGTCTTGTGGTTTTGTTGACTGTTTCCTTTGCTGTGCAAAAGCTTTTGATCTTGATGAAATCCCAGTAGTTCATTTTAGCCCTTGCTTCCCTTGCCTTTGGCGATATTCCTTGGAAGACGTTGCTGCGGCTGAGGTCGAAGAGGTTGCTGCCTGTGTTCTCCTCAAGGATTTTGATGGATTCCTTTCTCACAATGAGGTCCTTCATCCATTTTGAGTCTATTTTCATGTGTGGTGTAAGGAAATAGCCCAATTTCATCTTTCTGCATGTGGCTGTCTAATTTTCCCAACATCATTTATTGAAGAGGCTGTCTTTTTTCCATTGGACATTCTTTCCTGCTTTGTCGAAGATGAGTTGACCATAGAGTTGAGGGTCTATTTCTGGGCTCTCTATTCTGTTCCATTGATCTATGTGTCTGTTTTTGTGCCAGTACCATGCTGTCTTGATGATGACAGCTTTGTAATAGAGCTTGAAGTCCGGAATTGTGATGCCACCAACTTTGGCTTTCTTTTTCAATATTCCTTTGGCTATTCGAGGTCTTTTCTGGTTACATATAAATTTTAGGATTATTTGTTCCATTTCTTTGAAAAAAAAAAAGGTGGGATTTTGATAGTGATTGCATTAAATGTGTAGATTGCTTTAGGTAGCATAGACATTATCGCAATACTTGTTCTTCCAATCCAGGAGCATGGAACATTTTTCCATTTCTTTGTGTCTTCCTCAATTTCTTTCATGAGTACTTTATAGTTTTCTGAGTATAGATTCTTAGTCTCTTTGGTTAGGTTTATTCCTAGGTATCTTATAGTTTTGGGTGCAATTGTAAATGGGATGGACTCCTTAATTTCTCTTTCTTCTGTCTTGTTGTTGGTGTAGAGAAATGCAACTGATTTCTGTGCATTGGTTTTATATCCTGACACTTTACTGAATTCCTGGACAAGTTCTAGCAGTTTTGGAGTGGAGTCTTTTGGGTTTTCCACATATAGTATCATATCATCTGCAAAGAGTGATAGTTTGACTTCTTCTTTGCCAATTTAGATGCCTTTAATTTGCTTTTGTTGTCTGATTGCTGAGGCTAGGACTTCTAGTACTATGTTGAATAGCAGTGGTGATAATGGACATCCCTGCTGTGTTCCTGACCTTAGCAGAAAAGCTTTCAGTTTTTCTCCATTGAGAATGATATTTGCGGTGGGTTTTTCATAGATGGCTTTGATGATATTGAGGTATGTTCCCTCTATCCCTACACTTTGAAGAGTTTTGATCAGGAAGGGATGCTGTACTTTGTCAAATGCTTTTTCAGCATCTATGGAAAGTATCATATGGTTCGTGTTCTTTCTTTTATTAATGTGTTGTATCACATTCATTGATTTGTGGATGTTGAACCAACCTTGGAGCCCTGGAATAAATCCCACTTTAATGTACTTAAGTACATTTAAGTACATTAAGTACCCTTTAATGTACTGTTGAGTCCTATTGGCTAGTGTTTTGGTGAGAATTTTTCCATCTGTGTTCATCAAGCATATTGTCTGTAGTTCTCTTTTTTGATGGGATCCTTGTTTGGTTTTGGGATTAAGTTGATGCTGGCCTCATACAATGAGTTTGGAAGTTTTCCTTCCATTTCTATTTTTTGGAACAGTTTCAGGAGAATAGGAATTAGTTCTTCTTAAAATGTTTAGTAGAATTCCCCCAGGAAGCCGTCTGGCCCTGGGCTTTTGTTTGTTTGGAGATTTTTGATGACTGTTTCAATCTCCTTATTGGTTATGGGTCTGTTCAGGCTTTCTATTTCTTCCTGGTTCAGTTGTGGTAGTTTATATGTCTCTAGGAATGCATCCATTTCTTCCAGATTGTCAAATTTGTTGGCGTAGAGTTGCCAACAAATTATACATATAAGAACATAGTATGTTCTTATAATTGTCTGTATTTCTTTGGTGTTCATTGTGATCTCTCCTCTTTCATTCATGATTTTATTTATTTGGGTCCTTTCTCTTTTCTTTTTGATAAGTCTGGCAAGGGGTTTATCAATCTTATTAATTCTTTCAAAGAACCAGCTCCTAGTTTCCTTGATTTGCTCTATTGTTTTTTTTTTTGTTTGTTTGTTTGTTTTCTATTTCATTGATTTCTGCTCTGATCTTTATGATTTCTCTTCTCCTGCTGGGTTTAGGGTTTCTTTCTTGTTCTTTCTCCAGCTCCTTTAGGTATAGGGTTAGGTTGTGTACCTGAGACCTTTCTTGTTTCTTGAGAAAGGCTTGTGCCGCTATATATATTCCTCTCAGGACTGCCTTTGTTGTGTCCCACAGATTTTGAACCATTGTGTTTTCATTATCATTTGTTTCCATGAATTTTTTAAATTCTTCTTTAATTTCCTGGTTGACCCATTCATTCTTTAGAAGGATGCTGTTTAGTCTCCATGTATTTGGGTTCTTTCCAAATTTCCTCTTGTGATTGAGTTCTAGCTTCAGAGCATTGTGGTCTGAAAATATGCAGGAATGATCCCAATCTTTTGATACCGGTTGAGACCTGATTTAGGACTGAGGATGTGATCTATTCTGGAGAATGTTCCATGTGCATTAGAGAAGAATGTGTATTCTGTTGCTTTGGGATGAAATGTTCTGAATATATCTGTGATGTCCATCTGGTCCAGTGTGTCATTTAAGGCCTTGATTTCCTTGTTGATCTTTTGCTTGGATGATCTGTCCATTTCAGTGAGGGGGATGTTAAAGTCCCCTACTATTATTATATTATTGTCGATGTGTTTCTTTGATTTTGTTATTAACTGGTTTATATAGTTGGCTGTTCCCATGTTAGGGGCATAGATATTTAAAATTGTTAGATCTTCTTTTTGGACAGACCCTTAGAGTATGATATAGTGTCCTTCCTCATCTCTTATTATAGTCTTTGGCTTAAAATCTAATTGTTTTGATATAAGGATTGCCACCCCAGCTTTCTTCTAATGTCCATTAGCATGGTAAATTGTTTCTACCCCCTCAGTTTAAATCTGGAGGTGTATTTGGGTCTAAAATGAGTTTCTTGTAGGCAACATATAGATGGGTTTTGTTTTTTTATCCATTCTGATACCCTGTGTCTTTTGATTGTGGCATTTAGCCCATTAACATTCAGGGTAACTATTGAGAGATATGAATTTAGTGCCATTGTATTGCCTGTAAGGGGACTGTTACTGTATATTGTCTCTGTTTCTTTCTGATCTACTACTTTTAGGGTCTCTCTTTGCTTAGAGGACCCCCTTCAATATTTCCTGTAGAGCTCGTGGGTGTTTGCAAATTCTTTCAGTTTTTGTATGTCCTGGAAGCTTTTTATCTCTCCTTCTATTTTCAATGATAGCCTAGCTGGATATAGTATTTTTGGCTGCATGTTTTCCTTGTTTAGTGCTCTGAATATATAATGCCAGTTCTTTCTGGTCTTCCAGGTCTCTGTGGATAAGCCTGCTGCTAATCTAATATTTTTACCATTGTATGTTACAGACTTCTTTTCCTGGGTTGCTTTCAGGATTTTCTCTTTGTCGCTACTACTTGTAAATTTTACTATTAGTAATGTGGTATGGACCCATTCTTGTTGATTTTGAGGAGGGTTCTCTGCACCTCCTGGATTTTGATGCTTGTTCCCTTTGCCATATTAGGGAAATTCTCTCCAATAATTCTCTCCAATATACCTTCTGCTCCCTGCTCTCTTTCTTCTTCTTCTGGAATCCCAATTATTCTAATGTTGTTTCTTCTTATGGTGTCACTTATCTCTCGAATTCTCCCCACATGGTCCAGTAGCTGTTTGTCCCTCTTTTGCTCAGCTTCTTTATTCTCTGTCATTTGGTCTTCTATATCGCTAATTCTTTCTTCTGCCTCATTTATCCTAGCAGTGAGAGCCTCCATTTTTGATTGCACCTCATTAATAGCTTTTTTGATTTCAACTTGGTTAGATTTTAGTTCTTTTATTTCTCCAGAAAGGGCTTTCATCTCTCCAGAGGAGGTTTCTCTAATATCTTCCATGCCTTTTTCAAGCCTGGCTAGAACCTTGAGAATCGTCATTCTGAACTCTAGATCTGACATATTACCAATGTCTGTATTGATTAGGTCCCTAGTCTTTGGTACTGCCTCTTGTTCTTTCTTTGTGGTGAGTTTTTTTGCCTTGTCATTTTGTCCAGATAAGAGTATATGAAGGAGCAAATAAAATACTAAAAGCTTGGCAAGGACCCCAGGAAAATGCTCTTTAACCAAATCAGAAGAGACCCCAAATCATGGTGGTGAGAAAGGGAATAAAAGAAGTTCAGATTAAAAAAAAAATTAAAAAAATAAAACAAAGAAATAATATAACAAAGAAATTATATATATATATATATATATATATATATATATATATATTAGATAAACTAGTTACAAAACATTAAAAAAGTAAAGGGTAAAAGTTAAAAAAAATTAGCAGAAGGAAAAGAAATAAATTAAAAAAAAAATCAAATTAGCCACAAGACTAAAGAATCATGGGGGGAAAACCATGAGTTCCGTGCTTTGCTTTCTCCTCCTCTGGAATTCTGCTGCTCTCCTGGGTAAATGAACGTGGTCTTGGCTGGATTTCTTGTTGATCTTCTGGGGGAGGGGCCTGTTGTAGTGATTCTCAAGTGTCTTTGCCCGAGGCAGAATTGCACCACCCTTACCAGGGGCCAGGCTAAGTAATCTGCTCGGGTTCACTTTCGGGAGCTTTTGTCCCCTGAACGCTTCCTGTAGAGTTCTGGAGGATGGGAATGAAAATGGTGGCCTCTCAGTCTCCAGCCCAGAGGAGCCAAGAGCTGGGGGCCCCACTCCTCAGTGTGCCCTCAGAGAAAAGACACAATCACTCCTGTCTCCCTGGCCTCTGGCCACGGTCCGAGCTCGTCCAGCCTGCGACTAGTTCAAGGTAGTCCCGAGCTGAGCTCACTCCTCAGCTCTGTCTCTGTAGCCGGCTTCCCTGCTCTATTACCTGCAAGCTCTTCGACACTCAGACAACCCTGATCCTTCCGTGACCCCATGGGACCTGGGGCCACGCTGACCCCACATGGGCTTCACCCCAGTTTAGCCCCTGGAGTGATGTCCCTCAGTGGAGCAGACTTTTAAAAGTCCTGATTTTGTGCTCCATTGCTTCCTTGCTCCGCTGCTTGCCTGGAGCTGGCCCCTCCCCCCGCAGTCTATATTCCCATCGCTTTGGATTCACTTCTCTGCCCATCCTACCTTTCAGAAAGTGGTCAATTTTCTGTTTCTAGAATTGCTGTTCTTCTTGTTTTCAATCTCCTGTTGGATTTGTAGGTGTTTGCAATGGTTTGATAAGCTATCCAGCTGATCTCCTGCTACCTGATGTAGTCTCAGCCTGCTACTTCTCCGCCACCTTGACTCCTCCCCCCTGTGCTATCATTCTTAATGCTTGGGGTAATAATCTAATAATACAAAAGTGGGTATAGACATTTATGAAGGCACACTAGAACAAGAGGAAACAGTTATGCCTCACATTTAAGTTGTTAAAGTTACATATGAAGAAGTGAAATATGGGGCTAGAGAGAACCATTTGAGAAGGGATTAGCATTAGAGCAAAGAATCACCATTGTGAGAGAATATGGGATACAGTGGTGAGAGTAACGGGCGGTATACTTGTTTTTGGATTATTATTCCCATGTATGTGCCTGTCTATTCTAACAATTCTACTTATATTTTGAGTTTTAGATGCTGAGCAGCACTTCAGAGAGCCTTAATATATCACTGATTTTTTAAATTATATATAGGAATAACTCAACAAGTATCAACCAAACACACATATCAGTTTGTGGCAGTGTTATGAAGGAAACACACACACACACACAGAAAGGCAAGAGCATAAGAATTCCCTGATGGCTCAATGTTATTTCTAATAGAATAATCAGAAAAGACTTACTAATAAGGTGACATTAAAGATAGGACTGAGGAAATGAATGAAATGAATGAAAAATCCATGTGGATATTGTAGAAAGCGTTTTAAGTAGAGAGAAGACACGAGCAAAGACCCTGAGGTATCGTGGTCAAGGACAGTCACGAAAGTGGAGTAAGGGGGAAAGAAATATGAGGTAAAGAGAGGCCATATCACTAGGTGTTTATGGACATTAAAAGGGTATTAGATTTTCTCTATATGAACAGGAGAGCATTAGAGAATGTCATATCCTTGCTACTGGTTTGAGGATACATTGTAGAACAGAGGTAGAAATTATAGAGCAGAAACTTTGGGATTCAATGTATTAGTAGAGGGTTACCTTGCCTTTGAGCAAAGATCTTTGATCCATGGGTATGGATGTGGGTGGGTTAGTGTGAAATGGATATGGATGGGAGCCTGTGAAAATTGTCTTTTAACTACCACTATTCTCAGTGAAATAGGACAAAGGAGGCATTTGCTGGAAGTTAAGAAAGAAGATAGAGATGTTAGAAACTGGAAGACATGGAAGTTGTGAAATACTCCGAAAAAATACGAGGGTGATGAAATTTGTTAATAAATACAGTTATATGGCAGTAATTAGGAATCATCTGAGGTTACTAGCTTTGATTTTAAATTGAGATTTTTTTGCATAGTTATATGATTTTCTCCATCCATATTCCTCCAAGTGAATAAGGTACAAAATATGAATTGTGTAGGATTTCACCAGCATTAGAATTTTGTTCTGTGAATGGAACAAGTGGGTAGAACACAGAATCTATTCAGGGAGTGCTTTTAGTGATAAGTCATGTAACATATACTGGGTAAAGAGGTGATTGAGGACATGAAGATTAATTGAAGTGCAGTGAAAGATATTTTTGTGTAATTGAAGCATTGTATTGTAAACTACCAGATAGCATGAGTTTTAGAGAGAAGAGGTAGTGGTTGCAGAGTGAAGTGCTTGATATTGAAATTGTGTAAGGTATAGTCATTTGTAATGACTGAGTTAGACATATGATTGAGGGCATGAGAGGAAGGTGTGTGTGTGTGTGTGTGTGTGTGTGTGTGTGTGCGCAATATGTAGCTTTGACACATCATGCCCACTTACAATTTTGATATACAGCACTAGGGATGAAAGCCAAGATTGAGTGCACCCTTGTCTTCTGACACATTCTGCTATCTCCAGTTTCTCGCAGATTGTGTAATTTGAGAGAGTTTGAAATTGACTAGGCTATGAAAAATTACAGGCCTTGGCATTTTTGTTAAACTGGTCCAAATAGAATTCGAAGAACTGGTTACAGCTGGAATCTATTCACGCACATTCTTATTTGGATCTTGAGTGTTAACTTTCTCTTTTATTGGTAATTAAATGTAATACGAAGAAGAGCTGCTGAAACTAAGAGTGATCCGAGGAAGCCAACTTTTTCCCACATTTTATTGGAAAAATCTTCTGAAGAAAAGATTTATATTTTGTTTTCTTTTGATAATGATTGACTTGGTTTTAATGGAAAATACGAGACAAATGAATGGAACATTTGTTTAACTTTTGAATTCCCTTAGGTAACCATTAGTGTCAACTACACACCTATTTGGTACACTAATGATTTTTTTTTTCATCTTTTTGCTCAAGGTTTCCTTTTGACAATGTGTTCAATATTGATTAAATGTTATCATCAGAGGTTTTTTCATTGTTTTGAATATAATTTCATCACTTTGGGGGCACTAAGGAAATAGTGTAAAAAACTACTAAACTGCTCTTTTTAGACTTATTAATCTCTGTCTATAAACATTTGGCACCTCATTATAAAAGCATGTTGACTGAAGTATTAAAGATCTCAAAGTTTTAGTTCAAATCATATGTCTCACTTTTTTCTTAATCCATTTATTTATAAAACAAAAATGTACTGCATTATTTTGTAGGTTTTATAATTGATAAGGATAAAGCAATTCCACTGTTAGAACCTTTTCAATAGAAATACACACAAGGGTCAACTGCACGCACTGAATAAACTTGCACCTGTTTAATAGTGGAATATATAGAAAATATTATTTACTGGGATTTTTCGATAGTTATCGGTACAATGTCAGTAAAATTTAAATCGTTTTCTTTTTAAACTTCATAAACCTAATGTTTTCACATATTGTATTTCCTTCCACTCTGTTTCTGACCTATTACTGGCTTCTTTCTAAGCATCCTTCGCTATATCAAGTTATAGAAATTTAGGACACTTTTTCCAATTCACATAGTACTTGTATAAACAACTCTCCTTCCATTTGTTTGATATATTTGAAAAAGATTTCTTTTTGGTATATATTTAATGTTACTATTTATTTACATTTTTTTATTCTGGAGGTTTTATACATTATCACTCAACACCTTATTTGATTATTTTAATGTATTGAAATGTAAATCTTTCAAAGGCTCTATATTTGATTTAGAAATGGTCTGTTTGGGAAAAGTTAATGTAATGTGGGTTTATCTTACATATACAGTGAATTTGGAAAATTTTTAGAAATATCCATACATAAATAATTGACAAAACCTGTTTTCATAATACAATTAGTATAAAAGATTAAAAATTCCTCATATGTCCTAAGAAAACAATAAAATTGCACACTAAGAACTATCGATTGGCTGATACTACACAAATAGAGTTTATTATAAGAGTAACTTCAGTCAATTGAAAAGATGAGTAAAAACTATCCACTTGACATCATAAACCTCAGGGGTCTTACTCTGTGTTCAGGGATCCCTGTGAGCATGTGGATAGAAGTATATTTCAATATAACTGGCTTCCTTTTAATCAAATATATTTTATTTGAAGCATTTTTAAAAACTAACTATGAGAAACATTTCACTGGACTTTCAAAGGAGTCCGTGGCATGCAAAAGTTGAAAACCCCTGGCTGAATATTATAACATAGCTAAATTTTTCATTGTTTACAATGTTCCATCTACTATTATAAGGATTTTCCTTGTTTTCACTTATGAAATTCTTGCAACCTTCCCAGGATGTGGGTACAATTTTTAGATTGCATTTTATAGATGAAGTAACTGGGTTGCAGGGAGACTTAGTCACTTGCTAGAAGTCACACCACCATAACTGGGATTATAGCTACTGAGATTATATCTTAGTGCTTTGCTCTCCTTAGACAATAATAGCAGCTTTAAAATAAAATAAAAAATTATAATGGGTGTTAAAAGATGTCAAAATATTTGTTATATATATATCAATGTTATTTGTGTTTTAATATTCCTTTAAATACAAAATGTTAAAATAACATTTTATTTATTTATATGAGCATGGCTATATATTTTGATTCACATTCTTTAACTCATTACAAAAATTTCCACTCTCAGTTCAAAATATGGATTAATTACAACTTTCAGATTTTCAAAATTTACAGTTTTCAGATTTTCAATGATGTTATAGGAAGGAGTACCCAAACAAATATCAATTATACATAAATGCATTTTTAGCAATATACCACAGGTCCTTCCCTGATTACCTGCTAGCAATCCTCATGAATTGGTTTGCAATACTTTTACTTAATTCCTAATGAGTCTGACATAATAGTTTGCAAATTGTTGCAGGTTTATATGTCTCTTTTAGTAATGAGGTATCATGGACTTACTAAATGAATGCATCAATAAAACAACTTTTATTTCTTTATGTTTTGGCAGAGAAATGATTCACCAACCTTAACTGCTGAATTTAGGGAATAAGTTTTAAATCACATTAACTTCTAACCATGAGAGAAATCTAGAGCTTGCTGACATGACGTAGGTTTTATGTATAACACAGGTAGATACATTCATCTTTTGAAAAGTCTATTTTGCTAAAAGAATGGTAAACACTTATATTACTGCTTCTATTAGATTTAGAAGGAATAAAACAATGGAGCAATTTTTTTTTTTCTCATTTAATTCAATGTGGCTGTCATGGCTATCAACCAGCCATGCTACTGCTGCAGTTTTACTTCATAGACTAGTTCTTGATTTATTAGCTTTCAGATTCAAGCTTTGCTGTGTTGTTACATTCTTTGGCTTACACAGCACCTGGGTAGACCTCTGGTGATGTAGTTTTATTTATTATTCATGCAATCTTCAGGGACAAATAGGAGACAAATGGTTCAGAGGTCATCATCATGATTTAAGATCAAGCTGTTTGGCCTCCAAAGACACTTTGAAAATATTCTTTCTGATTTCCTTATAAACAGAGACAGTCCAATCAGCTAAAATGTAATATAAGTCATTGTGACCTTTGGAAAGTGAGTGACCTAAATGAAAAGAAATTTGTTGAAGGTATGACATTCCTGTCATTTTAACTCATCGCTTTATATGCTGCTACATCTTTTGTAGAATGGGCAGGCACATGGAAGCTATTTTGTCATCAATCTCCAGAAAGAAATACTCTGAGAAAAGGGGTTTTGCCAAGTTGAATTTGACCATTTGTTATCATTAGAGAACTGTTTGTAAAAACCAGAATTTTCTTCTTAGCTGACCGTGCAGAAACATCAAAGACTTAAATAATCAAGACTCAAGAAGGAATTTTGGACTTATTCATCATTCTTAAACACAACCTCCCCTTCTAACTTTGAAACACATGTGTTTTTTTATATCATACCTAAGCAAATTTTTTCACACAGTAGACTCAAAGTGACATACAATTTGAGTAGAAAGTGGCTTTAGAAACAATCCAATTCTTTCATTTTTAAAGATGAGTATATTGGTGTGCCTCCATGAAACAATGAATTGCATTGTGCTTTCGAAGAAATCAACAATTTAATATACTAAAACTCCCTTAAATAATTTACAAGTTTACAAATTTAGTTCCTTAATATATGCATAAATATCAGTAGTGATATTTAAAGAATCTCTCTCTGTACAAATATTGAATTTCCCTTTCCATTTCAGCCAAGTATTTGTTTTAACAAACTCCTAGATTTTCTTTTTTTTTTTTCCAGAACATTTTCTCCTCTGAAACCTGTATCTTTATAAATTGTAAAACCATAAATCTGGTTGCTATGGTCAAAAATGAAGGTCTTTCTTGTCCTACTCTTCCCCTTACCTCCTATCTTTATCCTCCCACAAGTCCTTTAGGTTCTAACGACAATGATTATTGCTAGCTTCCTTCCTATCTCTGGTGTCACCAATTAGGTGCTAGCTACTATCTCCTCTTATCTGCACTGCTACAGTCCTAACCAGTCTCACTGATTTTACCAAGGCCTCTGTAGAGCCTATATTATACCAAGCAGCCAAAAGATATCTTTTTAAAATGTAAATCACATTATGTCATTTCTCTGCTTAAACTCTTTTATATCTTTATTCCAGTTATCGGTAATTCAAAACTCCTTGCCATGGCCTCCAAGGGCTTCCATGATCTTACCTCTACTGATACCATACACTATGGCTCCTCCTGCCCCACTTCAAGAGTAATACATAATTGTGTAATAAAGAAGTGTGACTCCATTTTTTATTGTTTTTGATGTCTGAATGTTGGTAGCTCTTAATACTTACTGCTTCCTCTTTCCTTTTGGCCCCATATCTAAGATGATTATAATCTCAGGGTAAACTTCCCTTGAACTCCAGTGACAGATTCAAACCACTGTTTAGATGTGGAAATTCTCACCCCTTCCCACCCCTAACTGCCATAAAAACTCAAGCTTGTCTCATTTTCATTTTTTCCCCCTGTATTGGACCTGCTTTCTTCCCACCCACTTGAACTCTATCCATGCTCATTGTGTGAGCATGTAATAACTTTTTCATGCACTCTTGATAAGTATGTGATATTATCACTTTCAACATAGGAACTAAAAATTTTTTTTAAAGATTTTATTTATTTGACAAAGAGAGAGATCACAAGTAGGCAGAGAGGCAGGTAGAGAGAGAGAGAGAGGGAAGCAGGCTCCCCACTGAGCAGAGAGCCCAATGTGGGTCTTGATCCCAGAACCCTGAGATCATGACCTGAGCTGAAGGTAGAGGCTTTAACCCACTGAGCCACCCAGGCACCCCAACATAGGAACTCAATTTTGAGTGTGGGGGACATTCATCCTGGTGCTGTGGAATAGTACAGTGATTGATTTGTTATGTTAGTTTGAGAAGATAATCCTCTTAGGAAATAATTCTAAAAACTCAATAGAAATGGGACTAAAATTCAATTAATTATTTTATTTAAATGTATATTCTTTTGTTATTTGGAAAATTAGTCTTTGTATATAGCACTGCATAAATATATCTGTAATTATTTAGTGATACCAAAGAAACATTTATTTTTATCCTTCTTTTATGGATAAGGAAGATCAAAATCATTCTGACCTCTTAAGTACCCTAATAAGATTTTTAAAATCAGTTTTCTATCACTATTCTGCAATCTCTAATTTTTTGGTACTTTTTTCCACCTGAATAACAATTGGCATAAATGAAAGTACCACCATTTTACATATAAGAAAATTCAGGCATTGCTATTACTGCCTGAATTATAGTTATTTAATGGATAAAGAACTATTATTTCTGCTCAGTATTTTCAATTCTATAGCTGTATTTTAGAATATGTATGAGGTTATACTGTGCAAAATACTTTTTAAAAGTCTAACAGAAGCAATGCTTTGAACACTCAAAAAAATTTTTGTATGGAAAGGAACCTTGGAATATTGCTGGAGACTGATAGTTTTTAAAATTCAACATTTTGGAGCACCTGGGTAGCTCAGTTGGTTGAGCATTGGACTCTTGGTTTGGGCTCAGATCATGATCTCAGGGTTGTGAGATCATGCACCAGATAGGGGTCTGTGTCTAGTGCAGAGTCTGCTTCAGATTCTTTCCCCCTCACCCTCATCCCCTGGTTGCTATCTCTCTCTTTCTCTCTCTCAAGTAAATAAATAAATAAAATCTTTAAAATTTAACATTTAGTTAAATAAATAGTCTTGATGCTAATCAGATTGTTATTAAAAATAAGGTAGATTTATAAAGCTAAAAAATGCTTGAAGTTTGATTGTTTTAGCATCAGAGTTAGAAGGAAGTCTTTAGCACACAATTATGAACAGGAAAATCCTTATTTTTATTATTTTTTTCCTCTCTAGGCTGGGAATTGTCACATTGATCTTATGTGAAAGGAAGGTATCAGGTTGTCTCTTAGACATATTTAGTCTGATCCACCTGAAATATTTGTAGTAAAGATAATTTTACTTCTCTGATATAAAGGGACATCTGCAAGCTTAATTTGAAGAAAATCTTTGCAGGAGATAAGGATACATTGGAGTCTCAAATTCCTAAAGTGATCTTCATGCCAATTTCTGACTTTTGAATCCAGGAAAGAGATCATGGTATAAGTAAGCATGCACAGGCTTAATAGGTTGGGAACCTTGGAAATAAGTATAAGATAACTTTGGGGGAGGGTTATATAAGAAAAGATATGCTCACTTAGATATTTTACAACAATGGACTCTAAGAAAAGGAGATATAGCATTTTGCTGATTATCTTTTGAATTCTCCTGAAATGTCATCACCTTGAATATGTCTCCTGCTTGGTCATCTCTTCCTTGTTGTATCCAGCACACCATAGATCGATCTCAGAGGGCATGCTGTATTGTTAAGGTTAGAATGTCAGACTACCTGGGTTTAAATCCTGTCTCTACTATATGTCAGCTAAGGGACAGAAGCAAGTTAAGTTACTTAACTTTGTGCCTCAGTTTCCTCGTTGGCAAGTCAGATAATGATAATTGTATAATTCCTAAATTGATGAGGAGTTTCACTGAGCTTATACATGTAAAACATTAAGAACTGCATCTGTCATACAACAATCTCTTGATAAATATTATTTTAACAGCTTTTAAAATTAATAGTAGTTTTGATGTGTTATTGGACTTGTGTGAGTTACCCCTTGATTGTCTTCTATGAGTCTATAAGCTGCTAGTCTATAAACAGCTTATAGACTCATATATGACTATAAGAACCCATAGACAAGATTCTTTAGAGATAATTACACCTGCAAGAGCTATCAAGTAGTCTGTGTATGGAGAAAGGTATTTTTATCCTTAGTAGTATTCAACATAAATTTTTATTTATTTTTCCCATATAGCTTGCTCATTGAAGTAACTGGGTCAATTTGTTTTGAAGCATTTTCTATGTCTGTATTTTGTTGATTGCATTCCCATGATGTTCTTCTGTCTTTAAGATTTTGTATAAATGGATAGTTGCTGTAAAGAATTGGTCAAATTCGAATTTGGTATTTTTTTTTTCTGAACAAGACCACTTTATCATTATATCAAGGGAAAATTGTTTTTAATTCTCAATTTTTTTTTAATCTTGGCAACCACTAGTACCTAATGGCATTCTGATTCTATCATTCCTTGTTCATTAGCTAGACTAATTCTATAATGAAAGACTTTTCATCATCTATTATTTGGTTATACAGAGGTACATTTTATATAGAAAATGCAGGTAACTGCTTCTTTTCCCCCTGTATTTACCAGTTTTCAAAATATTGAATTGGCTCCTTATTTTCCTCTGAAGTGATCACTTAGTGTTTTTTTTTTTTTTTAAATCATTACTAACCCATAGATTTAAGCAATTTGATATTTCAATGAATTTCAGTTATTCTTTATTGATGATCAAGTTGTTTCATTTTTGGGCAGTGGGCTGCTCTTCAGATTGGCTTTTGAGTCCTTATAACACACCCTTGCTTTTGATAGTTTCTTTGTTATCTGTTATGACAAGATGTTCTAGGTTCATACTGAATATTTTTTTCTCAGACCTGGAATTTGCCATTTCTAATAGAAACCAGAATCCCTGGTTTCTATTAGAGGAAAATGGTATTTCAAAATCACAATCTGGGAATACATTAAGGATATTTATATTTATTATTTCTAGCTTTCCAGTGAATGGAGCAAGGAAATTGTATACATGCATGGATAGATGGTAGGTAGATAGATGGATGATGGATGAACTTTTTTTTAAGGTAAAGTAGTTTATGAGTTCATACCGATATTTGCAATTCAAATTCAAGGATACCAGTTTTTTATTTAAACTCATTTGACATCTATATGTCCTTTTTTCCACACAGAGAATCTTTCTTCTCAAGAACACAGACATGATGCAATTAGAATATGATGTAATTACTCATTTGCTCTGTGCCATTTTACATCCATGATAATCTCAGTTAACAGGACAAATTCTACCATCATTAATATGATTATCCAAAAATTTAAAACATGATTTTGCATATCATTTTCCAGTTGTACTCTAACTATGTCAGAGCATATGGCATTATACTCTATGCTCTGTCTCTTCCAACCTACACTTAATTTTATAAGTATGTGTTTATTTATTGCTTTCAAGTCATTATACTGGTCTTTTTTTCTGATCATTTTGCTTATCTGATATTTGTTCTCTGGTATATTCCTTAGGAAGAATGAACACAAATATTTATTAGTCACCTTATATTTCTGACTCTATTATAAGCATTTATTAATAATCAGGAATACAAATTTATCTAAGAGAATTTCTTAAGATTTAGTAACCTGAGAAGCACTAATGTAACCTGTTAGTCATGATACTAACAGGACAGTAGTTGTCTACACTAACCAGCCTTTATAGTGCCTTCCTCAGAAATCCTAATATGCTTTGTAATGATTCCTGTAGACAACCTCCTCAGCTACTTTTTATCCCCTAAGATACTTCAACTTTTCTAACTGAGTTTGCCCAGTTTTTCCTGGTTTGGCATTTGTCTGGACCAATCAATTATCTTGGAGGGAATGTTATTCTCCCTTCCATACCAGGTATGATGCTGAGTTATAATCAGGTTATGTTAGCTAGAGTTCATACCTCCAATAGGTTTATAAAAAAGTAGTTCACATTACAAGACTGCTCTTATGTTTATTTACACAACAAGTGCCAGCCAAGCCACTTACACATCATATTTAATACTGAAAGAGTTATAGGGCAATGTCTTCAAACAAACAAACAAATGAACAAACAAACAAATATATTCAGTTCTTCTCAAAGAAAGGTTTGGTCTTATAATTCAACTTTGCTATACTGCAGTCGTCAAGAGAACAGATAATGACCAGATAACCAAACTATTTTAGGTGAACCTAAGAGAGATAGCCTCGGGCAGGGCACCTAGATGAAGATCTTCAAGGGCATACAAAAAGTGTATACCCCTGTTGTGCTTTAGGAAAACCATGCCAAGAACAGCAAAACTGGGAAATAGTTTTCTGTGGCTAACAGAGCTTGGAATTGAGCTACTACTGTATATGGGTTGACTCACTTTGCGGGTCTGTAATTTGTTCTCAGGGAGTTGAAAAGACAGATTGGGTAGCTGTATAATGTTCTCCTAGAGGAGATATAGAAGGGTGATATAAAGCCGATCCTTAAGGATAAACATTGTGGAGAGGGATGTGTATCATGGATTGCTTTGCTAGGTGGATTGTGGTATCAAGGGCATAATCTTTGGGTAGGAGCAGCTCTTGCTCCTCATCATCACATTATTCATGCTTGTATCCCTATAGGGAAACCAGATAACATCGATTTTCTTAAATCGGTAAGTAGATGTATTACTGCATTGACAGGAAAACTAGAAACACTACATAGAACTAGAATTGCCTAAATACCGTTAGACTAATTTCACCAGTTCAAATGTAAACAGAAGATATAAAAGGATAATAATATAAAAACAAATGGTTTAGGAATGTGTTGCACTCCTGTGGTGATGTACTCAGGTTTCCAGAGAATGTTGTAGCACAAAACATCAACAGTGATTAAATACCTAAAAAGTAATGCAAAGCAGGTATGCAACTCAATCCTCAGGGACTAGCATTGTTGCATAACAAGGTAATCAAATCTTCTAGCTAGGGCTGCTATTGTGGAGCAGAGTTAGTTGGCAGGCCTGTTAGACACCACTTTGCTTTTTCATAGACACCTCATTATTTATCATCCCTTCAGTCCTTTTAATTGCTCTGAGCAAAGATTTCTTTTTCCATTTAGCAATGGGAACCAAAGCCATCAATACCCAATTTAAGCAAGACATTCATAAAGACAGCAGTGAAATTACTGCTCTGCTGCTTTTCTAAATATCAAGATAGTTTGGCTCCTAAAACTAAGCTTTTCCTTGATTGCTGAATAATTCTTCTGGTACACAGTATTTCTAATTAGCTAAATCAAAATGTGGAAAGACACATTTTGCATTTGTTTTAATGTATTTGTTAAACTGCCATTTGCTTTCATTCATGTATAGCACACATAATTTGGGTCAATTTTTTCACTGATGGTTGTAAAAAGTTGAACAAGTGTACTGTTTACTAAATACTAAATCTACTTAAATTTTACACAAGATAAACACCGTTTACTAAAAATTAAATTATAGAATGAAACGAACACATTTTTGACTTATAAATGTTTATCAGATATTTAAAATAAAATCTAAATAGTAATCCAGTAGATTAAATTAAAAATACAAACATTATTAGATTTTCAATTTGGTAAATGTCATCATGACTACAATTTTTACATAATAGTGTATGATATTAAGCATTACACATTTTAATTTCTGTGAGTTATAATTCATAATAACTTATATTGAAACTAACCATTATTCTGTGCAAAACAGTGAGAAATAAAAGTTTTCCAGTGTTTCATGCATTTTTTATTGTCAGATAAATTCTTGAATGCTATTCAAATCAATTGTAATATTCAAACTAGTATCAAACTATTTATTGTGGTTGGTTTTCCAAAGCTTTATAAATCACATCCTCCTTTAAAGTGTCCTTGATTAAACTAGGATCATGTAATACAAATTTTAAAAACCTAATCATATGAGTCTAAATATTGCTTGGTTATTTTACTTATGGTTTATAAAATTCCCAATGTATTTATTCTTTCCTCTAATTCTTATTTTAGAATAGAAGATGAAAGAGTAAGATGATCTGAAGAAAAATATTCTTTTCCACAAATGTACTATGGATTATACCTATGAAAAAAGATGAATTGCATATCTGCTCATGTGAATTTGAGGAGGATTTATGGAAGGGCTAATATTGGAACCTAGATGGTGTGATAAAAGAACGAGCCTGAGGGCCCAAGAACATGATGAAGGCTGTTGACCAAGGGAGGAGTATTTAGGGAAATCATACCACTACATGAGTGAAAATCTCAAGATAGTTTATTTTTACGTTGTTGCAGTAGACAGAATAAACTTGAAATAGAAGAGCAGCTCATGGAAGCGGACTCTCACCAGTCCACCTGTAAAATGCTTAAATGTAGTTCTTTGAGGTTATACAGGGTATATTTTTACATCATGCCCATAAATTAAGCTACACCTAATTTTCACAGATTTTTAAAAAAAAAATTTGCTAGGCTTGGTTTGAACCTGATCAATCCAGCTCATTAATATTTAGGCATTTAATAACAATAATATAAATTTATCATATTAAAAATGACACCAGCCACCTTTTATTATGTGCTTTGCCTATTTCAGGCTCTGTGCTAAGAGATTTACTGGTCAGAGTTCATATAATTCATAATAAACCTTGAGATTAGTGTTATCATCCCTATTGTAAAGGTGAGAAAATTAAGACAGAGAGTTGAAGTGACTCACCTACTAGTTAAGAAGTAAACAAGGGTGTCACACCCTAGATACCTGACTCTGGAATCCATGTTGTTTTTAAGTTGCTGAGTAAAGGACCTCATACTGACCTTATAGGCAAAAGTGAGAAGATGAGAAGGGGTATTAGGACTGCTTTGTGAGTAGCAATCTGTGAAGTAAGAAAATAAAGGCAGTTATGAAGTAGACAAAGAAGCATCATACTGCTTATGGTGGATTCTTCCCCATGACCATTCATGCTCCATAATTGTAGGTTAACTCTTGAGTGCTGGGGACAGACAGGAGAGAGGTCATATACAAACAGAGCAGAGGTATTGGAGCACAGCCATGGAATTTGGGATGAGACTGTGTGTGTGTGTGTGTGTTGCAGGGGAAGGACCTTGGCCTGTGATGCCTTCCAGATGTCAGTTTGTCATTTTCTATATTATCTACCCTTACTGAAAGCTTATATATGTTTTCCCAAGTTTCTGCAGGGGACAATTTTTCATTTGGTATTCAATGCATCAATTAATGCACGAGTCTGTTAAGTCACAAATATTAACATTGACAGGTGACAGAGAGGTAATATCTTTATGTAAGAATTGTGTGCATGTTTAATAGTTATTTGCTGTATTTATAAGAAAGTTATCCTAGTTTTTCTACAGTGTATGTACTCTTTAAGTATATTATTTATTTTATTTGTTTCAAATTTTATACAGGGAAAAATGTGGTAAAAATTGCATTTGTTTCCAAATCTATCACAGTGACAGAATTTATTCATAGAGTGTGAAAACTATCATGAATAACAAAAAACCAAATGCTCCTTCCAGAGTTTAAACTTTGAACTTATTAAATGTTTCATCTGAAAAGACTAAGGTAGTCAAGTGCACTTACAATAAAATTGATAAATCAAAACAGAAAAAAAAAAGAAGGAAGACAGAAAGGGAGGGAGAATGGGATAGAAGGGTCAAATGAAGAGAAGGGAGAAGGAGGCAGAAAGGAGGAAGAGTTAATATATTTCATAACATTTAAGATCTGCTTAGATTCAGTATGAGAAATATAAACATACCTCAGAAATGTTTCAGGTTCCATTCTAGACAATGGAATAAAGTGAATATTACAATGAATTTTTTGTTTGTTTGTTTCCCAGTGCATGTAAAAGTCATGTTTATATTATACTGTAGTCTGTTAGGTGTGCAATGATGTCTAGAAAAATAATTTACATACTTTAATAAAAAATACACCATTGTATTTATTTATTTATTTAGATTTTAAAGTCAGTTAATTAACATATAGTATATTATTAGTTTCAGAAGTACTGTTTAGTGATTCATCACTTACAGGTAACATCCAGTGCTCATTACACCACTTCCCTCCTTAATGCCTGAGACTCAGTTACCCCATTCCCCACCCACCTCTCCTTTAGGAGCTCTCAATTTGTTACCTGTAGTTAAGAGTCTCTTAAGGTTTGTCTCCCTCTGATTTCATCTTATTCTATTTTCCATCCCTTCCTCTATGTTTATCTTTTTGTTTTTTAAATTACACTTATGAGTGAAATCATATTTGTCTTTCTTTGACTTATTGTGCTTGCATAATACCCTCTATTTCCATCCAAGTCACTGTAAATAACAAGATCCCATTATTTTTGAAAGGTGAGTACCATTCCATTGTATTTATATACATTGTATTTATCTTCTTTACTCATCTGTCAATGGATACCTGGGCTCTTTCCATAGTTTGGCTATTGTGGACATGCTGCTGTAAACACTGGGGTACATGTGCCCCTTCGATTCACAATGTTTGTATCATTTGAATAAATACCTAATAGTGCAATTGCTGGGTTGTAGGGTAGCTCTATTTTTAACTTTTTGGGGAACCTCCATACTATTTTCCAGAGTGGCTGCTCCCGCTTGCATTCCTACCAACAGTATAAGAGGGTCCCCTTTCTCCACATCCTTGCAAACATCTGTTGTTTCCTGACTTGTTAATTTTAGCTATACTGACTGGTGTGAGGTGGTATTTCATTGTGGCTTTGATTTGTATTTCTCTGGTATCAAGAAGTGTTGAGCATTTTTTCATGTGTCTATTGGAGAAATGTCTGTTCATGTCTTCTCCCCACTTCTTTACTGGATTATTTGTTTTTTGAGTGTTGAGTTTGATAAATTCTTCATAGATTTTGGATTCTAGCCCTTTATTTG
This sequence comes from Lutra lutra, assembly GCF_902655055.1. Classification (NCBI taxonomy): domain Eukaryota; kingdom Metazoa; phylum Chordata; class Mammalia; order Carnivora; family Mustelidae; genus Lutra; species Lutra lutra. The sequence continues at coordinate 79,065,569 of NC_062279.1, read as the reverse complement.
ATAAGATATTTTCAAATAAAATTAAAAAATATATAAAAATAAAAATTAAATACTTCATCGTTAAAAAATGCTAGCTATTAGCTGAGCTTTTGATGAGTCATAATACTGATCACAGGTCACCATAACAAATATAATAACAGAAAAGTTTTAAATATTGTGAGAATTACTAAAATGTGTCAGAGACATGAAATGAAAAAACATGATTTGGAAAAATGGTACTTTTTTGACTTGCTTGCTAAAAGGTTGCCACAATCATCAATTTGTAAAAAAAAAAAAAAAGGCAGTATCTGTGAAGTGCAATAAAGTGAAGCATAACAAAATGAGGTATGCCTGTGCATAGTTTAAGCATATTTACATGGAATACTAGACACTATTATAAAATTTGCATAATTAATATTGTCTGGAATTTCATATTAAGCTTGAGTTAAAAGTGAAGATAGGAAGATACTAGTAAGGGACTTTTCAGAGACTAGGGAGCCATGGAGAAACAGCTCAGTTTTATACTATGAGTAGATGGAATCACAGGATATAATGTTTGAAGTGGCAGGTTTAGGTGCTGAATTTTATATTTTCACTTTAGAATATATTTGTGCTTTTGAATTTATTTTATTACACTTCTAAAAATTTGTTTTTTTAAGGAAAAATAATATTTCCCAACTTAGAAATGTAGTATTAATAGTTTAAAAATGTATACTCTATTTTTTTTAAAGATTTTATTTATTTATTTGACAGATAGATCACAAGTAGGCAGAGAGGCAGGCAGAGAGAGGAAGGGAAGCATGCTCCCTGCTGAGCAGAGAGCCCAATGAGGGGCTCGATCCCAGGACCCCGGGATCATGACCTGAGCCGAAGGCAGAGGCTTTAACCCACTGAGCCACCCAGGCACCCCCAGACTCTATTTGAACTTATTTTATTTTATATATTTATTTATTTTAAAGATTTTATTTATTTGACAGAGATCACAAGTAGACAGAGAGGCAGGCAGAGAGAGAGAGAGAGAGGGAAGCAGGCTCCCTGCTGAGCAGAGAGCCCAATGCGGGACTCGATCCCAGGACCCTGAGATCATGACCTGAGCCGAAGGCAGCGGCTTAACCCACTGAGCCACCCAGGCGCCCTGAACTTATTTTAAAGTTTATTTAAAAGTAGATGATCTAATCCACTCTCAGTAGTTGTATGGGGAAAATTTTAACATTCTGTAAATAGATTTGTATCTATTTGTTAACTCAATAGAATTACTAGAATTACTCTGCCATTTCAAACTTAATATATTTGCAATTTGTTGCTACTTTTAGACGCAGCTAAACATTATTTTGAAACTATAGTAAGCCCGAGGTTATACCACTGTTTTATCTTTAGACTGCTGATCTCTCTCTCCCTCAGAGTTCAATAATAAATTAATGGAGGAAGAGAATTTATGTAAACATAGAAGGGTTGTTACAGATCCTTAACGATTTAAAGATAAAAAATGAAAATATTTATCTTATAAATCAATATGAATAGGATAAACAACTATCTACTTTTTCTCCTTTAGATATGATTTCAAATCAATATAGGAAGCTGAATTCAGAAACCCTGGAATTTTCTCATTTTTATAATTTAAACAGTACCAGATGCAGATAAGTGCATGTACTACTTGCTGGAAGTTACTAGTGAGCCGTAACAAGGCCAAAGGAGTGTGCAAAAATGGCATCCCCGACCTGGCTTTGGTTCTCTGAGAGTACGTCTATAGCCTCTAGATGTGTGGAAAACCTGAAGTCTCCCCCTCAGATTGAAGTTCCTTAAAGGCAAATAAGTAGGCCTTTTCATAGCAAGCCTGGGGGTGCTTTAGTGTGGTGTCTGTGTAATGACTTGGAAGTGGTAGCCTGACAAGAGCTGTCTCTGAATGTTTCAGATCCATGGGGCTCAGAATTGTAAGACCTCCTGGCCTCCATAGCCAAGTGCTCAAGTGGTGTGCCCTGTGTGGACTGTGCACACCCACTGGCTTTAGGAACGGGCGTGTAATGAAATACCAGATCATTATGTTTTACACCTGTAACTTATTTAATGTTATATGTCAGTAGTACTTCAATTAAAAAAAAAAAAGAAAAAAAAAAACTATCCTGAAAAAATTCTTTAGAACTAGAATGAATAGTTCTCCAAAAGCCCAGCATCTTTGAATACATTGAAGTCACTAAAAATGAATTCTTCCTGTTAACAAAATGTATTTTTTGATTATAGCTTTGCAATTCATGTGATATTCCCCATGTTTTTATAAGGTCACAGTAATAGCTTAGAAATCCATATATATGTATAAATTTTTTATCACTCGATCACTTTGAAATTTTAAAAAATTTTATAATAAGGACATATTTTATATTAAAAAAAAGATGGTATTAGGGTGCCTGGGTGGCTCAGTGATTTAAACATCTGCCTTCAGCTCAGGTCATGATCCCAGGGTCCTGGGATCTAACCCTACATCAGGTTCCCCACTCAGTAGTGAGTCTGCTTCTCCCTCTGCCCATCACCCCTGCTCATGTGTGTTCTTTCACTCTCTCTTCCAAATAAATTAAAAAAAAAATTAAGAAAAGGTGGTATTAGTTTTTTTTACGTTAAAATGTTTCCCTGAAAAATCCCTTGATTATTTTATTTATACATGTTATTCAAATTTTCTTTCTTCAGTTTCACAATAACAATGGTAAAATTTACCTTTTTTTTTCTCCTAAAGAGAATAAGAAGGAAAATAAAAGTCAAACTCTTAGAAAGTTGATACAATAAGTATATGTCTATGTTACTTAATGATTTCCAGGGTTGGAAAACAAGTGTTCTGGAATAATAATTTCTTTCCAAAAAGCCTTTAGTTTTGGTCAGCAGTGGTGATGTCTCAGAGCTTCTGAAAACAACCACTTGTGGTGATAATTTACTTAGTGTCATTGGCATTAAATAATTGTTCCTGTGTATATCTTATTTCTTTAAAAAAGAAATAAGATAATAATAACATTAATAAAAACTTACATCTATCCTACATTAAGTACAAAAGCAAATAACAACAGAAGCTTTTGATCTTGATGAAGCCCCAAAAGTTCATTTTCACTTTTGTTTTCTTTGCCTTTGGAGACATGTCTTGAAAGAAGTTTCTGTGGTTGATGTCTAAGAGGTTACTGCCTATGTTCTTCTCTAGGATTCTGATAGATTCCTACCTCACATTGAGGTCTTTTATTCACTTTGAGTTTATCTTTGTGTATGGTGTAAGAGAATGGTAGAGTTTCACTCTTCTACACTTAGCTGTCTAATTTTCCCAGCACCATTTATTGAAGAGGCTGTCTTTGTTCCACTTCATATTTTTTCCTGCTTTGTCAAAGATTAGTTGACCTTAGAGTTGAGGGTCCATATCTGGGCTCTGGGCTCTGTTCCACTAGTCTATGTGTCTGTTTTTGTGCCAGTACGATGCTGCCTTGGTGATCACAGCTTTGTAGTAAATCTTGAAATCAGGCAACATGATGCCCCCAGTTTTGTTTTTCTTTTTCAACATTTCCTTAGCAATTTGGGGTCTCCTCTGGTTCCATACAAATTTTAGGATTGTTTGTTCCAGCTTTTTGAAAAATGTCGGTGGAATTTTTATTGGGATGGCACTGAAAGTATAGATTTCTCTAGGCAGTATAGACATTTTAACAGTGTTTACTCTTCTGATCCATGAGCATGGAATGCTCTTCCATCTTTTTGTGTCTTCTTCAATTTCTCTCACGAGTGTTCTATAGTTCCTCGTGTATAGATTCTTTACCTCTTTGGTTAGGCTTATTCCCAGGTATCTTATGGTTCTTGGTGCAATGGTAAATGGAATCAATTCTCTCATTTCCCTTTTTATATTTTCACTGTTACTATATAAGAAAGCAACTGATTTCTGTGCATTGATTTTGTATCCTGCCACATTACTGAATTGCTGTATGAGTTCTAGTAGTTTGGGGGTGGAGTCTTTTGGGTTTTTCATATAAAGTATCATGTCATCTGCAAAGAGAGAGTTTGACTTCTTCATTGCCAATTTGAATACATTTTATTTCTTTTCATTTTCTGATTGCTGTTGCTAGGACTTCTAGTATTATGTTAAACAAAAGTGGTGAGAGTGGGCATCCTTGTCCTGTTCCTGATCTCAAAGGGAAGGCTGTCAGCTTTTCTCCATTGAGAATGATATTCACTGTGAGTTTTTCATAAATAGATGTAGCAAAAAGAAGGGTCACCTGTACCCCAGTGTTCATAGTAGCATGGCCACATTTGCCAAACTGTGGAAAGAGCCAAGATGACCTTCAACAGATGAAAGATAAAGAACACATGATCCATATATACAATGGAGTATTATGCCTCCATGAGAAACGGTGAATACCCAACTTTCGTATCAACATGGACAGGACTGGAGGAGATTATGTTGAGTGAAATAAATCAGGCAGAGAGAGTCAATTATCATATAGTTTCACTTACTTGTAGAGCATAAGGAATAACACGGAGGACATTGGGAGAAGGAGAGGAGAAGTGCATTAGGGGAAATTGGAGGGGGAGATAAACCATGAAAGACTGTGAACACAGAAAAAACTGAGGGTTTTAGAGAGGAGGTGGGGGGGGTTAGGTGATCTTGATGGTGGGTATTAAGGAGGGCACATATTGCATAGAGAACTGAGTGTGGTGCATAAACGATGAATCATGGAACACTGAAAAAAATAAAATTAAAATTAAAAAAAATAACAACAGAAACCAATGGATTTAGCTCCATGACTTCTGTGAAAGATTAAAAAAGCCCTAAGCCACCATTCATTTATGCATTTATTCAAACAATCATCCTAAAAATGTTTATCTAGTTTCTAATATTTGTGTTACATTGTTCTTGGCATTTGGTAGGGGGAAAGATATGTTGAGAAGAGACTCAGCATTTCAATATTTTGGTCTAATTTTGGAAAGAAAATGAGCACATATACATTTCATTAGTACAAAAAAATGAATGAAATGAACAATGAATGTAATGGCAATGTGTTAATAGCAATATATATAACAAATATGATTTTAAGCCTCCTATGTGACAGACACTGTTGTAGGTTCTCAGGACATATGAGTTACTCAAATAGACAAATCCCTGCCCTGTGGAACTTGTATTCTAGAGAGGCAGACAATAGACAGTAGATATATAAAAGATATGAAAGATGTTTGTCAGTATAGCATGTTAAAAGGCGATGCACCCTTTATGAAAGAAATGTAAATAAAGAAGTAGAGCAAAAGAAAATATTGGGAGTGCTGGGAGAAGGATTGCATTTTAAATACAATGGACAGAGTAGAACCAGTTCCTTTAATGATTTTTATTTTGTCTTTATGAACGAAAAAGAGAGAGAGAGTGAGTGGGGGTGGGGAAGGGGTGCAGAAGGAGAAAGAAAGAGAGAATCCCAAGCATGCAGCACAGAGCCCAATGCGGGGCTCCATCTCATCACCCTGAAGTCATGACCTGAGCTTAAAATCAAGAGTTGGGGGGCGCCTGGGTGGCTCAGTGGGTTGAGCCACTGCCTTCGGCTCAGGTCATGATCTCAGGGTCCTGGGATCGAGTCCCACATCGGGCTCTCTGCTCAGCAAGAAGCCTGCTTCCCTCTCTCTCTCTCTCTCTGCCTTCCTCTCTGTCTACTTGTGATCTCTCTCTGTCAAATAAATAAATAAAATCTTTAAAAAAAAATCAAGAGTTGGATGTTCAACTGACTGAGCCACCAGGCACCCTAGAACAAGTTACTTGTAGAGGATGCTTTGGTATGAGCTTCTGCATAAGTTCAGGAAAAAAGGTAGAATGGAAACTGTGTAGGGTTTTGATATGCAAATAGAAGAGAGAGCTGTATAGAATATGAGCAATAGGGAATATTGTAAATCAGAGTCATTCTAATTTTTCCCTCGAATCTATAATAAAAATAATAAAGAATCTGTAATAAACATATAACAATATTTAATAAAATGTTATCAAATAAAGGCTTTAAAGTTTAGTTTCTTGTAATAGGGTTCACAAAGTACAAATATAGTAAAGTAGGACTAGGTTAACTTTAACACATTTCTTAGGTTACACCCAGATTAGTCTGATTCTGGGAGCATCAGGGAGCCTCCTATATCTCTAGGAAATCATCATGATTATGTTAGTTCAGGAATGTTGATTCTGCATAAACAGGACCCAGAGGTGAATTATGACATATATGACAATACGAATTCCATTGTTACATACATACATACAAGTTTAAGTGTAAGCTTAACATGAAAAAAAGAGAGGCTTAGGACTGATGTTTCCTTTAATTTGTTCAGCATTTGGTTTTCTGAAATGTAAATAAAGATAGTATGGCTCAGATAAATGACTTGGCCAGAAGCAAAACTACTAATGTATTTGGAATGAGAACTCATGTCACTTTCAGAGTCGTCAAAGTACAGAATTCTCTTAATTCCTTTATTTACTAAAAAAATTTATTGAGGTACGTTGGGAGGATCAGACAATTCAACAGTGAATGAAGAGGGTAATCCCTGTTATCAGAGATCTTTTTTCTAGTTCGGAAAGGTGAAAAGGAACTATCTGAATAATAAACTCAGGAACCAAATATGCATTAGATAAGAAGTGCTAAGCAATGTAAAGAAACTGAGAGTGATGGGCAAGTGCTCTATATTGAGCACTTGTTTTGTGTTGTGCACTATTACAGTTGTTTCACGTGTTCCATCTCATTTGAACATCAACATAACCTTATGTAGAAGGAATTATTATAGTTCCCACTTTGGAAATTGAGGTGTAGATAAAACAAAGGTTATACCATTAATCATTGTCAGAGCCAGAAGAGATGCTCAACAAGTAGATTCTAAACCAAACTTCTTAATCAACTTGCTCTACTGCTTTCAGAGGGGGCCAGAGTTGAGCCAAGATTTGATAATGTTGAGGTCAACAGACTGTTGCCCATAGTCCAAATATTGCCAACTGTTCTAATAAATTAAGTTTTATAGGAACATAGTCACACCCACTCATTCACTTATTGTTTATTTCTGCTTCTGGGTTTTAGTAACAGATTGAGTAGTTGTTACAAAACCATATGACACATATTTATTATCAAACTTTTTAGAGAAAAATGATTGCCAATCCTTGAACTCAAAGTAAAGGACCAAGTCATGTGATATATTGATAAAAATCTTTCCAGGCAGAGGGTAGAACCAGTGGAAAGGACCTGAAGTAGGACTATGATTGGCATATTCAAGGGAGAACAATAGCTGGTGAGGCTGAAGCCAAACAAATGAGATGGATATTTTTGAGAGATAATATAAAAATAGTCATTTGCAAGATTACTAATGGGTCTTAGTTCTGAAAAGGACTTTGAATGATTCCGTTCAATGGGGAAGCCACTGAAAGATTTTCAGTAGAGAAGTGGCATGATTTGATGTAGTGGACGCTGTGACATGCTACCCAGGTCCCCCTCTGAGAATGAAGATTTTACTCCCTTAGGGGATAAAACGTGGCCAGCAGACAACACTCAGCCATCAGTCATCTTCTAGAATTACCTTAAAGAAGAGAGTTGTCCTTGCCAAGGCATGCTTCACTTTTGAGGCAGGCTGCAATAATGAGTGATTGGTGTGAGAATATAAAGGCTCATTCTTTCTGCTCAAGCTTTAGGCAACTATGGAAGGCCACAGCAATTTTAGAGTTCCTGCAGGATTAGCTGAGGCCTTCACTGAGACTGCACTGTAGCTCACCTTTTCTCTCTGCCCAATCCTTCCTTCTGCACAGTTTGTGATGCCTAGGGTACTTTCTAATAAATCTCCCTTATCTCTGTAGTAGAGTATGCTTCTCTGGGAACCTGACCAGCATTATCTGACTTGCTTATGACAAACATCACTAGATGCAAAGTTTATCATAGGTAAGTAATTGTGGAAGCAACAAGGATGAATAGAAAAATGTCACAGTATTCGATACAAGATAAAATTGTATTTAGATCAAAAGATGTGGCAAGAGGCTTAGTGTCTGAATTTATTTTATTGGTTGTTCCAATAGGATTCGGAGGTAAATTAGAGGTGAAGCATGGGAGATAAAGGGAAGTCCAGAATGACCACAAGATTTTTAACCCAACCAACAAGAAGATAATTTTTGTGTGGGGTATGCTAGATGAGGAAGTAAATCAGGAATTTGCTTTTATATGTATTAGACCCTAATGATTAGGGTGTTATTTTAAATGCTATAACCCATTTCTTAACAATCTCATGACTTAATATAAGAAATATTTCTTTCTCACTTACATATAATCTGACATAAATGTTCAGATTGGACAATTCTTCTGGACAATTTTCCTTTAAGGCCTGACCATAGTGCTTCCATCTAGATTGAAACGCCTGGAGATAGTGACAGCCGTGCATCCAGAAATGAGGTGAGAAGAGGGATATGGGAAATGCTGTCCCTGACTGAGTGGCTTTCTCACCAGTTCTGTACTCTAAGTAAAAACACTAATCTTTGACAACCACCAAGTCATTTCTGCTGCATCCATGTAAAGTCTGAGATTCCTACACATGCAGGTGGAGACACAAAAATCCAAGTGACTATCTATAGGTCTGTAATTCAGGAGAGATGTCTGGAATGAAGAAATAAATTGAGGAGTCGTCCATATGGCATTTAAAGCTGTGAAATGGCGTGAAGTTTCCAAAGAGTTGGGTGTAGGTTAGAAAGAGGAAACATTCAAGTCCTGAATTCTGAGTTATTTCAGTGTTTACAGGTTGAATGGATGAAGACAAATAGCAAAGACTGAAAGGGGATGTTAATGAGGGGGATCCCGGAATAATCATCTGTATTAAATGTTAAGTGGAGTAAGGTGGATTCAGAGACTTGATCATTAAATCTACTATGTGACCTTAGTAAGGATAGTTTTGTGGAGCAATGCATCAGATACCTGTTTAGAGTAAGTTTAAGAGAGAACAGACAGATATGAAATGGAAGCAGCAAATACAGCAAGTGTTTTTAGAAGCTGTATACAGTAGTCCCCCTTTCTCTGCTGTTCTGCTTCCTACCCTGTAGTTACCCATGGTCAACCATGGCCTGGAAGCAGATGATCCTCCTCCTGACTTACCATGAGTAGTTCAACAGTAGCCTATGCTATGTCACAATGACTATGTCACTCACCTTACTTCATCTCATTACATAGGTATTTTATCATCTCACATCATCACAAGAAAAAGAAGATTGGACAGTACAAAATTTATTTTAAGAGATAGAGAGGTCACATTCACATAACTTTTATTACAGTATATTGTTATGATTTATTTTATTACTAGTTAATCTCTTACTGTGTTAATTTATAAATTAAACATTATCATAGGTATAGGAAAATAGGAAAGTGCCTAGTATATATAGGGTCTGATAATATCCATGATTTCAGGCATTCCCTGGGGGTCTTGGAACATATTCCCTACAGATAAGGGGGACTACAATATAAGGACACAATGGTCCTCTTATGAGTCAATGTCTAAAATATTTAGAAAAAAATACATACTGAAATGCTTGGCATTACTTCAGTGGGGTAACTAAACATATGGGTGATACATTACTTTAGCAACATCACTACACTGGACCTTAAAAGAAAGAAAAATAAAGATATAGTATCATCTGCAACTTTATTTTTACAACCCACCTCCTATTTCAACCTGTTTTAGCATTATCCTTTGGCTTTTGGGGATTTCTTGTGTATGTGTGTTTGAACAAGTTTGTTTTTTCTTTTTTTTTTTTTTTAAGCTTTTATTTATTGGGGCACCTGGGTGGCTCAGTCATTAAGCAACTTTGGCTCAGGTCATGATCCCAGGGTTTTGGGATCGAGCCCAGCATCAGGCTCCCCGCTCAGCGGGAAGTCTGCTTCTTCCCTCTCCCACTCCCCCTGCTTGTGTTCCCTCTCTCACTGTGTCTCTCTCTGTCAAATAAATAAAAAAAAATCTTTAAAAACTATTTATTTATTTGAGAGAGAGAGAGTAATGGCAGCAGGGGGTGGAGAAGGAAGGCAGAAGGAGACTCCCCACTGAGCAAGAATACCCATGCAGGGCTAGATTCAGGGACTCCAGGATCATGACTTAAGCCGAAGGCAGACGCTTAACCAGCAGAGCCACCCAGGAGCTCCTTGAACAAGTTTTTGGATACTTTACTGTTCTGATGTCTTTCCAATGCAAATTATCCAGACTTGGAAAATGAGGGTCTATTTCTACACAATTCAACATTGAAATATTTTTACAGGAATTTTTACTAGTATAGTAAGAGAAAAACAACAGAAAAATACAAAAATGTATAAAAACAACTCTATTTCCACAGTTCAGTTCCATAGCTGTAGTCCAATTCTGACCTGGCTGGCACAGAGCTTGGTGGAAAAAACACTATTCTTTTTTCTCTTTTCAATTCCATGTGGTCTGAACTCAGGGGAAAAACAAAACAAAACAAAACAAAACAATAGTGTCCCCTCTCCTCTCAAGATAAACATATATATTTCAGTCATGTTTACATGACTATGTATATTTATAAATTATATTTTTGTTTATCAGTTTAGATGACTATGTTTGTTGTTTCTTAGAAGGGCAAGAACTAGCAATGGCACAACATAAAGGTTTTATTGATATTTTTACCATGTAAAAAGTCAAAAGACTTTTAGAGAGTAGAGAGTAGCAGGAGTCTTTGCCTTAAAAGTAAGGCTGACTATCTCCATTAGGATTCTAAGTCATCTTCAGAGCTCTGACGAGACTAGAAGAAATAAAGAAAGAAAAATTGTATGGCAGTGATAATTCTCATAAAGTAGAGAACAGAAAAAAAGACAACAGTAAAATATAACTAAAAGTACCGTTAATATGAAATATATTTGTTCAGCATTTTCTAGACATTTGAGGCTTTTTTTAAATGTAAATTTCTTTGTCTCCCTTTCATCATAATATTTCGCTTTCCCCTACCCAAGACAGTTCTTGTAATTTATTTTAAAATCAGGAATATACTAGGCTGCTTTTAAGAATTCTTTCTAAAGGGCTTGGTCTAAGTGAAAATCATCAGATTTAGGAAAGAATAAAGAAAGACACAAATTGACAGTGAAGGGAACATTTTTATTCTTGCTTCATTTCATTACAAGTCATGTAGACAATTGAAATAGAGTAGGGAAAAAGATACTCAGGAACAAATAACCCCCTACACTTGAAAACAAAAGCTTCTGAAAGAAAAAGGCATTTTTAGATGGAAAGTGTACCTGGCACCATTTTCTTGATAGGCTGTGACAATGTGAACTCTTGGGTAAAAATTATGGCAGAAGAACTTGGCTCATTAGCACTCAGTCTAGATGAAGTGTCAATATGATGATTACTGGAGATTTTTCTGAAACAGGGCTTATTTGAACTAGATGAAGAAGAAATTACAACAAATTGAAAGTGGCATAGATTTTTATGTTGTAAATCCTTGTGCTTTTCAATTGCTTGAAAGCAAGGATGATATTCTTGTGGCACTTCTTTATTGCCCTTCATTCTTTCTTTTATTTGCCAACTTTTCAGGCTACCTTCTCTGCAATCTGAATAATAAAAACACAGATTTATATTCACTTGCTTCATTTCTTTCAATATTGTTACAAGTGCTTACAGACAAAATTATTTTTGATAGGGCGCCTGGGTGGCTCAGTGGGTTAAAGCCTCTGCCTTCGGCTCAGGTCATGATCTCAGGGTCCTGGGATCGAGTCCCGCATCGGGCTCTCTGCTCAGCAGGGAGCCTGCTTCCTCCTCTCTCTCTCTCTGCCTGCCTCTCTGTCTACTTGTGATCTCTGTCTGTCAAATGGATAAATAAAATCTTTAAAAAAATTATTTATGATAGAAGGTGGATATTGTGATTAGATTTCCAAAGATGCCTGATCTTGTGTACATTGGTTATACCATTTGTCTTCCTGGCACAAATTTTTTTTTTAAAAGGATAATTAAAAAATTCCTTCCTTGCATGTGATTTTTGTTTTAATTTTTCCTATTTGGGTGACACCTGACATCAAGAACAGTAGAGACTGGGTTTCAAAATGGCCCGATAATTCAAAGCAGCAGAGTTGAATCGGGGTTTTGGATTTTAAAATGAACTTATTGAGATTTCCTAATTGAAAGCACATTCGGAAGGCAGTCCTGTGAGTGGAAGGTAGCTGGTAACAGCAAGTGTTCTCCTCAAAAGCCTCATTCACATGGCAGCATTCTGAAGAAAATGGAATTTGTAACTGCAGATTTTCCGAAATAAAATCACATCCAAACAGCAGGATTTCTAAACAGAAGGTGCCTTGCAACTATGTTCTAAAATTACACCTCATTTAAACTGCATTCATTCTAAATGGAAAATGTACTGTAGTTGTTTTCTACATTAAAGTCAAATTGAAATCATTGTTATCCTAAGAGCTAAGTAGCTTAAATAACTTCTGCCACATAATGAAGATTAGTATGTACTTCATATTAGGTTTGCAGAGTAATTTTAGGGAAAATGTTTTCCTTTTGCACTTGTTTCACATAGAATATGATAGGAAAAATTCATGATTTGATGAAGATCATTCATCAGTAAGATGTGAGACTTGTTTCAAGTTTCAGACCAGTAGAAGACTTAACAATACGTGACATGTGTTTGATCAACCTGCTTCTCAGAGTAGGCAACCATTTTAGCGACTCACTGTCCTTAAGTTATAGAGGGTGTTCACAAGATAAAAATAATATGGAATATATACTTTGTGGAAAAAGGAAGTAAAGATTTCTAGTATATGGCCAACAAAAATGATGGCATATTAGTGAATTATTTAAAATAATTAGGAGTCAGAAGGAATATTAAAGCTATTGTAGCATGGTAAGTCTTCCTTTCAGAGATATAAAGCCACTTTACAAATAAACCAGCCCAGTTGTAGTTATAGACCCTCATATATTTCTTAATGCCAAATAAAATACTAACTGATTAAGGAGAATGGAAGCCTTTTATTCCCTTATCTGTACTTACGAGCAAGTAATAAAACCAATAATATATTTGAATGCTATTTTAATATCTTATATATGTAAATAAACATGTAGCTTTTTCATACACTTAACATTAGCTCAAAATCCAAGAAAGATATCCTTAGTCACCAACTGCAATTTTGTCTTTCAAAGTGTCTTTAATCTGGGTGTCTGAATAAAGTGGAAAAAAAGATTTCCCAGTGCTATGTTTTGTATATCTTGTACTTTTTCCCTAAAGCTGATGCTACTCAATGTGCTCATTAGCTGTCTGCAAAATGTGTATTGAGGATTCTAACTGATCACCAGTAGCTCTTTTGCATCTTTTCCTACATAAAATTACTGGCCTCTGACTTGTCGCAGCAGCTGCTACGAGCAGCACCGGATGTGTCTTCTGATGTGGCTGTGTGTGCTTGTGTTCTGTCTAAAATGAGAGCGGAAAAGAAAAAAAAAATCATCTTTATCTTTCCTGAGTTCTAAAAACATCCCCAATTCTTCCCCCAAGCCTGCTAGTGTGGCCACCATAATTAATCACCAGAGAACTATAACTAAGCTTAAGTGTAAACCTCTTCTGAGGATGCTTCTGACTCCTTATGCACATTCTTAGCACTTCAAAAACCAGAGGAACACTGCTTAAGCATTTTATTATATGTTATTTAAGTATATTCTTTTTCACGGAAGTTGAACAATGTGGTGAGATGAGGATTGTTTTGATATCATTACTAGTGTTAAGATGTGTATTCGCTTTTCCTAAAAATAATCAGGGCACATTTTATATTAAAATGGGAAATTCAGTTGAAAGAAACTGAAATGGAAAATATTTGAAGCACTCAAGTAATGTGTTTTAAAGTATGTGGTTCATATATTTGTACTAGCTTTTAGAAACTAAGGTAAAAAATATTTCTTATTTTTTCAAGTGACCACAAAACATACACATTTATTTTCTGGGGGGAAAAAAAAACATTTTCTATAACTAAATGAAAGCTGGCATTTGTCAAGAGAATAGCAATATAAATGACACTGAGTTATATACTGAATTTTGAGGGAAAAGATTGAAACTGTATTTCACTTGACCATATTTTCAGCAATTGTTCTTGGATCATGAAGTTACAAGGAATCTCTCCAAAGTTAATTTTATTTGTAATGTCCTATTTTCATAATTTCTGCCATTCTTGTTGCCCTTCAGTCCTGATATTATCAAGCAATTTTCTTTGCAACTTTATCTACATATGTTTATATATGAGAAGATGCACACATTTTTATGTATGGTTCAATGAGTTTTGTCTAATGTATATCACAATATAAAAACCACTGAAAACAAAATATTATATAGTTTGGCACTCTTCAAAGTTCCACCTTAATCCCAGTTGCCACAGCAGGGAACTACTAACTTAATTTCTGTCACTATACTTTGGTTTTCCCTGTTTCGGAATGCATGTGGAATCTTACATGCGTGCACTCATTTTGTTTCTAACTTCTTTCGTTAAACGTGACTTTGCATATATAAATATTTGCCACCTGTAACCCTGTGCACTGTTCCATTATTTGAAGACACCATATTGAATTCATTAATTTTTCCCTTATTGGACATTTGTTTTATGCAATTATTGCCTTTTATGAATCAATCTGTGATGAATTATCTTATAGACAGGTCTATTTTTTTTTTCTTTCTCTGTTAGGTATGATGTGATTATAGTTATTTATAGACACTTCTTAAAATTGAGAAACTGTTATTTATTTTTTTTCTAGTTTGCTCCATGTTCTCTATTTTCTTAATCATAAATGTGCTGAATTTTGTCTAATACTCTTTCTGTTCTATTAAGATTATTCTATTTTTCCTTTATTTTAATGTGGCAAACTATATTAATACACTTATTTTTATGACAGACATATGATGTAGTTCATCTAGCATATAATTCACTCATTTAAACAATTGAATAGTTTTAGTATATGCATCATTACTAAAATCAATTTTAGAATGCCGAAATGGAACCTCATAACCATTAACACTCAACTCTATTTCCCCCCCAATCTACATTCTGTCTCAGTATATTTGCCTTTTACAGATATTTCATTTGAACAGAATCACTCAATGCATAGTCTTTTATGATTAGCTTCTTCCCCTTAGCATGTGTTCAAGTTTCATCCGAGTTGCAAAATATATGTGGACTCTCGTTTCTTTTTACCGACAAATACTATTCAGTTGTATGCATATACCACGTTTATTCATTCATCAGTTGATAGACATTTGAATACCTTGTATTGTCTATTTTGAGCACAGGTGGGGATGGTGCAATATAAGCTTTTGGAAAGTGAAGGAGACCTGCAATGCTGCCATGAGCATTTACATACAGATATTGTGTTTCCTTTTCTTTTGGGTGTATATTTAGGAATAGAATTGTTATCATATAATAAGTCTATGTTTAACTGTTGGAGGAAATGCCAGACTATTTTCCAAAGTAGCTGCTTTTTAAATATAGGTTTTATTATTATTTAGGTATGGCAAAGCCAACAGATGAGGAGATGATTGCTTTGAAAAGATAGTTTGTTATATTCACGTATCCCAAGAGGCAGGGCATACCATGTCATGGGGCCACGTGGGAACGCACCAGAATTCGACAGAAGCCAGAGATTAGGGAGGAGAACATGTATGCAAGAGGCTTCTTGTAGTTTCCACGAGAAAGTACAAGTAAGGCAGGGTAAGCAGGTTTAGGATTGGGTAATTTGAAGAATTTCAGTGGACTCTGTGGCAGAGGGGAATCCTTCGTTTCCAGGTATGTGTACTCAGGTAGTTAGGTCAGGTGAATAGAGGGTCACCAAATACTTTAACAGGAGAAGCAGGTAGTTGGGAATATGGGCTCTGAATTTGTTGACTTGCTTATGAAAGACAGACTCCCGTGGAAATTATTTGCTATCTCTAGAAATTAGCTACCTCTGGAAGGAGCAGTTCCTCCAGGGTCAGTAAGACCCAAGATATTGAAACATCAAGATATAGAAAATAAACAGCATGAGTAATATAGCATTAATACCAGCAATGAATGAAGATTCAAATCACTCCTCAGATTCACCAATAATTGCTTTATTTATTTTTATTATTATTATACCACCTTAATAGGTGTAAAGTGATATTGTAGTTTTGATTTCTAATTCTCTGATGACTAATGATTTTGAGTATTTTTTATGTGCGTATTAGGTAGTTGTATGTCTTCTTTGAACAAATGTCGATTCAGACATAATACGCATTTTAAATTGGTTATTTGTGTTTTTATTTTTGAGTTGTATATATTCTGTATTTATTCTACAGTCAAATTTCAGATTTAGGATTTGCAAATATTTCCTACCATTTTTAAGTCATCTTTTTCTTTTGAAACACAGAAGCTTTTTGCTATTGATAAAGTCTAGTTTATTATTTCTTTGATTGCTTGTCCTTTTGGAATCCTATCTAAGAAGATTTTGCCAAACCCCAATAATGAAATTCTACATCTTGTTAAAAAAAAATTCATGTGTTTTCCTTTAACATTTCTATAGATTTGGCTCTTACATTTCAGTCTTTAATCCTTTTTGTTTTAATTTTTTTATACATTATGAGGCAGATGTTCAAATTCATTCTTTGAATGTGGATATCCAGTTGTCTCTTCTTTTCTGATATACTTATTTACATATATATGTATATATGTGTATGTGTGTGTGTGTTTGTGTGTGTACATTGCTTAGCTACATTCCTTAAATTTGTTATGTTTTTTATTTTCATTCATTTGAAAGTACCTTCAAACTTCCCTTGTGATTTCTTATTGATCCACTGGGAATTTAAAAGTGTGTTAATTTATGTTATCAATTTATTACATTTATTGAGACTTACTTTATGGCCTAACATATGGTCAATTCAGAAGAATGATCCATTGACCCTTAAGAAGAGTGTGTATCCTGATCTTGTTAGTAGAGTATAGATGTCTAATTGGTTTTTAGAGGTCTAGAGTTCTATTTGGTTTATAGTATAGTTCAAATTGTCTGTATTCTTGTAGATCTTCTTTTTAGTTGCCTTATCCATTATTGAAATCTGGGTTTTGTCTCGAAGTATTATGTTTGAGTTATTTATGTCTCCCTTCAATTTTGTCAGTTTTTGCCTCATGTATATTTGGGCTTTGTTGTTATGTGCATAGATGTGAATAATTGCTGTGTTTTATGTGTGTATGTGTCTGTGTGTTTGTGTGGATGATCCTTTTTATCATTATAAAATGTCTTCTTTTTGTCTAGTAACAATCATGTCTTAAAATGTACTTTATCTGATATTCTTATGGCCACACCAGAGTTTTTATGGTTTCTTTTCCCCCAACATATCTTTTTCTATCTTTTCACTTTCAACCTATGCATACTTGTTAATCTAAAGTATGTTAGCTGTCGATGATACATTGTTGGATTATTTCAACATAGTTGGATTTAAATCTGTCATTTTACACTTTTTTCTAAATGCCTTGTGTTTTTTCCTATTTTTGCTATTCCTCTTCAGAGCTTTAGTGTTTTCTTTTGCACTATTTTCTATGTCTTATTTAATTTTTTTAAATAATTTTTTCCTACATTTAAAATTATTTTCTTATTGCCTGCTCTATGGCTAAATATACATGTTACTAGAATCTATTTCAGATTTATACTACCTTAAATTCAGTTATATGTAGAAACATTACTCTTTATAGCTCTACTTATCTTTCTTTCTATGTGATGCTATTTTTATACATATTATATTTTAAGTTATAAAATGAACAATATGTTATTATAACTATTACTTTATATAGCATGTCAACAAAGAAACAGATAAAGAAAAACAAAAGAAAATAAATATAAACATATTTATAGGGTATATTATATTAAACTACTTTACCATTTTTGTTCTTGTGGATTCAGGTTAACATTTGGTGTCATTTTCCTACTCCAATCCATCATTCTTTCCACCTATCTCTGTGCTCTGATTGTCAAATACATTACATTTCTATATCCCATAGCCCTAACAATCCAATTATACACTTATTGTTTATGAAATTGCTTTTTATATCACTTAAGAGAAAAATGGAGAAGAAATATGTATTTATAGTCTCTTTTATAATTATGTAATTGCTTTTCTGGAGATTTTTGTTTTATCCTGTATATTGAAATTACAGTCTGGGATCATTTACTTTTTTTTTTTTTAAGATTTTATTTATTTATTTGACAGACAGAGATCACAAATAGGCAGAGTGGCAGGCAGAGAGAGAGGTGGAAGCAGGCTCTCTCCTGGGCAAGAGAGCCCGATGAGGGGCTCGATCCCAGAACTCTGGGATCATGACCTGAGGTGAAGGCAGAGGCTTAACCCACTGAACCACCCAGGCATCCCAAGGGATCATTTGCTTTTAGCTCTAAGAACTTCAGTATTTCTTTCTTTTTTTTATTTATTTTATTTTTTTTATTTATTTTTATTTTTTATAGACATATATTTTTATCCCCAGGGGTACAGGTCTGCGAATCGCCAGGTTTACACACTTCACAGCACTCACCATAGCACATACCCTCCCCAATATACATAACCCCACCCCCCTCTCCCAACCCCCTCCCCCCATCAACCCTCAGTTTGTTTTGTGAGATTAAGAGTCACTTATGGTTTGTCTCCCTCCCAATCCCATCTTGTTTCATTTACTCTTCTCCTACCCCCTCAACCCCCCATGTTGCATCTCCTCTCCCTCATATCAGGGAGATCATATGATAGTTGTCTTTCTCCGATTGACTTATTTCGTTAAGCATGATACCCTCTAGTTCCATCCACGTCGTCGCAAATGGCAAGATTTCATTTCTTTTGATGGCTGCATAGTATTCCATTGTGTATATATACCACATCTTCTTTATCCATTCGTCTGTTGATGGACATCTAGGTCCTCCACTCCAAAACTGCTAGAACTTGTACAGGAATTCAGTAAAGTGTCAGGATATAAAATCAATGCACAGAAATCAGTTGCATTTCTCTACACCAACAACAAGACAGAAGAAAGAGAAATTAAGGAGTCCATCCCATTTACAATTGCACCCAAAACTATAAGATACCTAGGAATAAACCTAACCAAAGAGACTAAGAAGCTATACACAGAAAACTATAAAGTACTCATGAAAGAAATTGAGGAAGACACAAAGAAATGGAAAAATGTTCCATGCTCCTGGATTGGAAGAATAAATATTGTGAAAATGTCTATGCTACCTAAAGCAATCTACACATCTAATGCAATCACTATCAAAGTACCATCCATTTTTTTCAAAGAAATGGAACAAATAATCCTAAAATTTATATGGAACCAGAAAAGACCTCGAATAGCCAAAGGAATATTGAAAAAGAAAGCCAAAGTTGGTGGCATCACAATTCTGGACTTCAAGCTCTATTACAAAGCTGTCATCATCAAGACAGCATGGTACTGGCACAAAAACAGACACATAGATCAATGGAACAGAATAGACAGCCCAGAAATAGACCCTCAACTGTATGGTCAACTCATCTTCGACAAAGCAGGAAAGAATGTCCAATGGAAAAAAGACAGCCTCTTCAATAAATGGTGTTGGGACAATTGGACAGCCACATGCAGAAAAATGAAATTGGATCATTTCCTTACACCACACATGAAAATAGACTCAAAATGGACGAAGGACCTCATTGTGAGAAAGGAATCCATCAAAATCCTCGAGGAGAACACAGGCAGCAACCTCTTCGACCTCAGCCGCAGCAACATCTTCCTAGGAACATCGCCAAAGGCAAGGGAAGCAAGGGCAAAAAATGAACTATTGGGATTTTATCAAGATCAAAAGCTTTGCACAGCAAAGGAAACAGTGAACAAAACCAAAAGACAACTGACAGAATGGGAGAAGATATTTGCAAATGACATATCAGATAAAGGGCTAGTGTCCAAAATCTATAAAGAACTTAGCAAACTCAACACCCAAAGAACAAATAATCCAATCAAGAAATGGGCAGAGGACATGAACAGACATTTCTGCAAAGAAGACATCCAGATGGCCAACAGACATATGAAAAAGTGCTCCACCTCACTCGGCATCAGGGAAATACAAATCAAAACCACAATGAGATATCACCTCACACCAGTCAGAATGGCTAAAATTAACAAGTCAGGAAATGACAGATGCTGGCGAGGATGCGGAGAAAGGGGAATCCTCCTACACTGTTGGTGGGAATGCAAGCTGGTACAACCACTCTGGAAAACAGCATGGAGATTCCTCAAAATGTTGAAAATAGAACTACCTTATGACCCAGCAATTGCACTGCTGGGTATTTACCCTAAAGATACAAACATAGTGATCCGAAGGGGCACGTGCACCCGAATGTTTATAGCAGCCATGTCTACAATAGCCAAACTATGGAACTTCAGTATTTCTTGTAAGGCAGGTTTAACAGCAACAAATTCTCTCTGTGTTATTGTTTTTTTCTTATTATAAAAATATTTCTTTCCATTTATAAATAATATTTTTGCTGGATGCAAATTCTTGGTTGACTGAAATTTTTGTTTATGCATTTTGACTATGTCATACCCTGTCACCTGTTCATGTTCTCTGGCAATAAGTAAGCTGTTATTCTCATTATATTTTACTTATACATTAAACCTGTTTCTCATGTGCTTCCCAAATTTTTTCTTTGTCTTTATTTTTCACTATTTTTACCACAATGTACCTAGATATGCACCATTTTATTTTGATCCTACTCAGTTTATTGGATATGTAGGCTTCTTGGATATGTAGATTAATGTTTTTCATCAAATTTGAAAAGTTTTCCATCATCATTTCTTTGAATTTTTTTCTTTTTTTGTTCTTTTGTTCCCATCTCAGGTTCCCATTATGTATATGTTAGTGTTCTTAAAGGTGTGTAACATTTTCTGAAGCTCTATTTATTTTACTTTATATTTTTTTCAGTATTTTTCTCTCTTTTTTGAATTGAATGTTCTCTAATTAATTTGTCTAAAATTTTACTGATTCTTCCACTAACTCAAATTTAATATTGTGAAACTCTAGTGAATTTTTATGTTATTGTACTTTACAATTTCAGAATTTACATATGGTTTTTTTAAAAATAATTTCTATCTTTTTATTGATATTCTCTATTTGATGAAACATTATCATACTGTCCTTCATTCTTTTATGTAGATTTTCTTTAGTTCCTTGAACTAACTCATAATGGTTGCTTTGTAGTCTCAGTCCATTAAACCCATCATTTGGGCACTATCATGGGCAGTTTCTATTATCTGCTTTCTTTTCTTCTTGTGTATGTGCCATGCTTTATTTTTTTATACATTTTATAATTTTGTGTTGAAACTGGACATTTTGTGCCATATATTATAGCAATAACCCTGTATATTAACTCCTCCTCCAGACTTTGTCTCCTTGTTTATCTGATTGCTACCTTGTCTGGAATGTTTTAGTTAAATCGATATCTCACACACACACACACACACACGCACACACACACACACCATCATCATATAAAGCTTTTGATATCTCTCCTTTAAAGGCACAGAATTATACATGCATGCAATTGTGCTAGGGCAGCACTGATGGTAGCAGGTACCTTTTTGAAGATCTCCGAGATTTGTTTCAATCCCAGGAGGATTCTTTCTAGCTGTCTCTTTACCTGTTTCTCTTTAGTAAACTAGCTGACTTATGGTTTGTTAGTTTCATATAGCCACTAGATTTTCTATAATTGTTTACTACCAAAGTTTTCATTTTTTTAAAAGTTTCTGTTATTCTTAAGAGCATCCTAAGGCATGCAGTTCATCACACACATTTTTAAGTAAATTCATTGTATTTGTGGAGATTATCAGAATTATTTGTTCTTATGGATTTCCTCTCACCCTAGGCAAAAAAATCTCTGAATAACTATTCTGGAGCTAGGGGTAGGTATAATATCCCTGCTTTACAAGCACGGTGACTGTAGGGTTTGGTCTTCTAATCTGGCTTCTATTGCTAGGGAACCGTTGCTCTAGAAAACTGAAGGAAAAATTATTGAAGCTACAGTATTCACAGCCTAATAAATGAGGATTTATGCCTCCGTATTTGAGTGGTTACTGGGTCAACAGTTGGGGCACTCAACTTCTAAATCACTCTTATCATGAATTTTGCTTCTGCAACTTAAAACTAGAAAAGATAAGAAATGTCTATCCTTCCATCGATATATCATATTTCCTGATTAGGGGTTGGGAGGAAGAGGGAGTCTTGTTTTCTCAGCCACACACTCCCAGAGTGGAGTTTCTATCACTGAACTGAGTGAGAGAGAAGGTGAAATAGATTTGGCTTAAGTGCCAGAAACTTTTGTAGTTCTTGTTGGTGATAAATTTTCATGAGTCAATATCTCTTCCTTGGCTATATGACCTTGGAACAATTTTAGAGATATAAATTGATTGTTTTAAAAGTAATTTTCACCAGCTTTGGTTATTTCTTTAGGGAAGAACAATTAACTATTATTATTATTTAAAAAAAAATAAACTGCACCTTTGTTTCAGACAGGACTGTTTATCTTGAAGTCTATTTTCTAACATGTCAATATTGCTACCCTATCATTCTTATGTTCAGCTTTTTCATTTTACAACTTCTTTAAATCTATGTGGTATATATTTAACAGCATATAGTTGAGTATCACTATATGTACAATCTGCTGATTTTTTTTTTTTCATTTCAATGAAGTGTTTTAACTATTTACATTTAAAGTATGGTTAATGTGGTTGGGCTTAAATTTAATTTCAATTTTTTCTATGTAATAGTACAATTTCATTTAGATCCCTTCTATATTTTATACTATAATTGTCATGTACTTTCCTTCCACAGTTGTCAAAATACCCGATATATTCTTATTATTTTTCCTTCAAACAGAAAAATTTGCTTTCTTTTCAACCAAGGGTGATGGAAGGCTGTGCCTAGGATTTGTTTCCCTATGCCATGTCCTATAAACTGTCTGAAGTTATTAAACTGAGGCAATAATAAGCTCATTTAATTGTTTCCCATCTCTTAGGGACTGTGGCTCTTCCCTTTCTGATATATAATGGCTCAATAGTCATTATATCAGATATTTTATTTATGAATCATATTTTATCCAGTGTTTTAGATGGCTCAGGGACAAAGAGAAATTTAATTCCTTATACTTCATCTTGGTAAGAGATGAAGACTTCCCTCTTCTTCTTGAAAGATATGTTTGCAGGATATATAATTCAAGGTTGACAGGTACTTATTTTATTGTATTTTTCCATTGAGTACTTTACCAAGCTGTTCCATTTTTTTCTGCATCTGTTGTTTCTGACTTGAAATACACTGTCTTGGTTATTGTTTTTTTCACTTTGCATAAGGTACTCAGATTTTCTTTCTGTATTTAATATTTTTATTACCTTTGGTTTAAGCAATTTGACTATAATTTTCTACAAATGGTATTCCTTATACTTATTCGGTTAGTAGTTTGCTAAGATTCTTACATTAGTGGGTTGTAATTTTTAATGAAATTTGAAAAAATCATTTAATATTTTATCAAATATTTTTCATACATCATCTCATATCAATCTACTACTCCAGTTATACATTTCACTATCAGATTTTTTCATAAGTCATAGAGAGTCTATTCATTATCTTTCAATCTCTTTTTCCTCTGTTCTTAAGTTTAAACATTTCTATTGATTGGTCTTATTTTTTTGTCTTCTCTTTATCCCTTCCTATGATTTTTTTAAAATATTTTTTAAAAATTTATTTGACAGAGAAAGAAACAGTGAGAAAGGGAACAAAATCAGGGGGAGTGGGAGATGGAGAAGAAAGCTTTCCACCAAGCAGGTAGCCTGATGTGGGGCTTGATCCCAGAACCCTGGGATCATGACCTGAGCAGAAGGCAAGCACTTAATGACTGAGTCACCCAGGTGACCCCTATGATTTTTTTTTATCTCAAATTTTCAATTTGGTTCTCTTTTTACAACTGTAATCTCTTCTGAAATTCTGAAATCTCTTCTGAAACAAATCTTTTCTGAAATTCATCTCTTAACATATCCATTTGATGGTAATTTTAAGATCTTTATCATAAATATTTTAAAATTCTTTATTGATGGTTATACTATTTATATGTATATCTGCTTATTTTGTATCAGTTTGCTTTTATCCAGGGATCACCTTCTGATTTTCTTACCCTTGTTAGACAATTTAAGAGCTAGGATAAGAGAGTAATTGGTTTGATTCAGCTAGATAATTAGATTTGAGCAGTTTTGTAATGAACTTATGGTTTTAGTTCTGCTGCGGGTTAGGCATAAGGAGTCTAAGATGATCTCTGCTTCTAACCAATTTTCAACTTTCCATACTGCCAAAAGAGTTATAATCTCATTAACAATGGAAATGTAATTTAGTAGTAATTGCACGTTTGGTGAGACCCAGCTCACCTCTGTTTTAAAATAAATTAACTCTGAGTTTAGGCTTCTTTTTCAAGGAGAGAATACCTTTTACACTCTTGAAAGTTGCAGGTGTGATGAGGAGGGGCAAGATGATGGAGAAGTAGGAGACCTTGTTTCAACTGCCCCCTAAAGTGAGCTAAATCTCTACCAGATCATTCTGAACACCCATCAAATCAGACTGAGATGTAGGATTATATCCTTCTGGATCTCTATGGGGGCAGAAGACACCAGTGAAGAGGTAAAGCAGAGTGGGAATGCTTGGACTGTTATCAGAGGATAAACAGAAGGGGAAGGGAGCCACCAGAAGCAATCCATGGAAAGTAGTACCCCAATATGAAAGTGCCCTGTGGTTGGGGACCAGCGTTAACTTGGAGTCTGGTTAAAAGCACTCAAAAAGAACAAATTATCTTAAGGGGCAACTGGTGGAATCAAGCAGTCATGGGCATGGGCCTAAACCCACGGACCCAGAATGGCCACTGCCGGTGACCAGCCATGCCTGAGAGAGTGTGGCGGAGCCTCCGGTTCCTGGTCCTCGAGCCCCTGGCTGTGCACTGCTTACACCACTGCTTGGCTGGGTGCACTCCCACCTGGTGTGTGAGGGATTCTGGTGTGGACACAAGCCAGCACTCTTAAGAACTGCAGCCTTTTGCGCTCTGCACGCACTGCATGATGAGGGTCTCAGGCTTATGCTTGAGAGAGCTTCGTGTTGGTTCTAGCCAGTGGTGATCTCTAGGGTGAGCCAAGGGTCTGGACACTCCCATCTGGGGCCTGAAGGAACTCAGCAATATCTGGGGTTGGGATCCTTCAGCAGAGGCAGCTTTTTGTGACCCTGCATGACTGAGCACACTGGCGGCTTGGGCCTGGTTCCCAGACAACAGTCCCAGCAAAGGCAACCACTGGAAGCAGGCTCCCTGGGCCAATATTGCTGGTGGTTTTAGTGGCATGGGGTTCCAGAGACAAGTGGGTGATTTGGGTGACCCCTGAGACAGTGGCTGGGGGTGTTCATGGCCTGTGGGGAGTTGTGATGTTCAGTGGAATTTGCAGAGAGGGAATCTGTGTGTTATGCACCACCCAAAGGGGAACAGACTGAGGCTTCTCTCTGAGATGGAGGTCTGAGTGCAGTTTGCTTTATACTAAACCTGCAAAAAGCCATAAAAAGCTGCCAAAGAACAAAAACCTCCAGAGAACAAAAGCCTGAAAAACCATTTTCCACAGAGCCCAGCCCCTTGATAGGGGGTAGGGTGACTCAGCCCAGGCAAGAATGACTGAAAACAATGTGGCAGGCCCCTCCCTGAGAAGGCAAGCCAAAAGAACAAGAGGACAAACGCCACAGGGTCCCCATAAAACTGTAAAACTCCAACATCGGGGAAAACAATATATTAAAGCTCCCGGTATTACCCTAAAACCTGTATATTTCATAGATACAACTTATCTTTTTATTCATTCTCCATGATTCTTGTTCTTTTAATTTCCTTAACCTACTTACCATCACAACTAGAGGTTTAATACAACATATTCCATAATAACATTTTAACAAACTTTTTTTTTTTTCAAAGATTTTATTTATTTATTTGACGGAGAGAGATCACAAGTAGACGGAGAGGCAGGCAGAGAGAGAGAGAGAGAGAAGCAGGCTCCCTGCTGAGCAGAGAGCCCAATGTGGGACTCGATCCCAGGACCCCGAGATCATGACCTGAGCCGAAGGCAGCGGCTTAACCCACTGAGCCACCCAGGCGCCCTTAACAAACTTTTTGAATACATATAACAGTGTTTTTCTTTTTCTTTGCTTTTTTCTTCTTTTTTTAAAAAATATGTATAGAGGGGAGCCTGGGTGGCTCAGTGGGTTAAGCCGCTGCCTTCGGCTCAGGTCATGATCTCAGGGTCCTGGGATCGAGCCCCGCATCGGGCTCTCTGCTCGGCAGGGAGCCTGCTTCCTCCTCTCTCTCTGCCTGCCTCTCTGCCTGCTTGTGATCTCTCTCTGTCAAATAAATAAATAAAATCTTAAAAAAAATATGTATAGATATAAGCTTCAAGGTAATCCTTTTTCCCTATTCAATACTACCCCTATATATAAACCAGTTTTAATCTCCCTTTATCTCTGGAAAGTTGAGTCCTTTAACAAAGATATCAAAATACACCCAGGAAGATTCAAAATAACCCTCCTTGCCCACATTGAGGATTTATAACCACCATCTCATCTTTTTCTACTGTCAGTGTTTCAGTGTTTTTGTTTTTCTTCTGGTATTATATAAATCTTATTCTTTGGGTTCATTTTGGCCGGGTTCTTTTCTTTTTCTTGTCATTTACTTTTGACAGTTCTTTTGTTTGTCCATTCTTGTTTATATACCTTATAAATCTTACTTTTGGGGCTCATTCTGGCTGTTTTTTTTCTTTCTCTCTCTCTTTTTTTTCTCTCTCTCAATCTCTCTTTTTTTCTTTTCTTTTTTCTTTTTGTTGGTGACTTCCAATTGAACCAAAGTGTTCCAGGGTGCACCTTGCCTGGATTGTGTTTGATACATTCAGCTATACATCCCCTCAACCACCTCTCCCAAAAATGACTAGAAGGAGAAACACCCCACAGAGGAAACATTCAGAGACTGTGCCCTCTCCATCAGAACTATTGGACATGGACATAAACAGTATTTTGGAAAGGGAATTCATAGTAACAATTATCCAGGCAATGTCTAGGTTGGAGAAAACCATTACAACATAAAATTTCTAAGTACAGAATTGAGAGCCACCTGGGCAGAAGTTAAAAATGCTCTCAATGAGATCCAATCTAATCTAAATACTTTAACAGCTAGGGTAACATAGGCAGAAGACAGAATTAGTGCTCTAGAGGACAGACTGATAGAGAAAAAGGATCAAGAAGAGACATGGAAGAAACAGCTTAGAAGCCATGAAAACAGAATTAGGGAAATAAATGACACCATGAAACATTCCAACATCAGAATTATTGGGATCCCTGAGGAGGTGAGGAAAGAGAGAAGACTAGAAGATATAGTTGAACAAATTCTCCATGAAAATTTTCCCAATCTGGGGAATGGAACAAGTGTTCATGTCCTAGAGGTAGAAAGAATACTCCCCAAGATCAGAGAATCTAGAAAGACCTCAAGGCATATGATTGTGAAACTGACAAATCATAATTTTAGACAAGAGCTTCTGAGGACCGCTAGGGGGAAGAGATTCCTTAGGTACAGAGGAAGGTTCATCAGAATAACATCAGACCTGTCCACAGAAACCTGGCAAGCCATATTCAGGGCAATAAATGAGAAGAACATGAAGCTAAGAATATTTTATCTAGCAATGTTGATATTCAAAATGGATGGAGAGATAAAGAGCTTCCAAGGCTAGCAAGGTTTAAAAGAGTATTTGACCACCAAGGTGGCACTACAAGAAATATTAAGGGAGGTTCTATAAAAGAAGAAAGAACCCAAGAGTGACATAGAACAGAAATTTACAGAAAAAAATCTATAGAAATAAGGACTTGACAGGCAGAATGATGTGAATAAAAACATATCTTTAGATAATTACTCTCAATGGGAACAGCCTAAACGCTCCCATAAAACAGCATAGGGCTACAGATTGGATAAAACAACAGGACCTGTCCATATGCTGACTACAAGAGACCCATTGGAACCTAAAGTTACATCCAGACTGAAAGTGAAGGGATGGAGAAGTGTCTTTCATGCCAACGGGCCTCAAAAGAAAGCTGGGATAGTTTTCTTATTCAGATAAATTAGATTTTAAACTAAAGACTGTAGTCAGAGATAAAGAAGGACATTACATTATTCTTAAAGCATCTATCCACCAAGAAAATCTAACAATCTTTGGAGCAGCCAACTACATTAGCCAGCTGTTAGTCGAAATAAAGAATTATATTGATATGAATACATTAATGGTAGGAGATCTTAATATGCCACTCTTGGTAACAGACAGATATCCAAACAGGAAGTCAATAAAGAAACAAAAGCTTTGAATGGCACATTGGACCAGATGGATCTCAAAGATATATACAGAACATTCCACCCTAAAACAACAGAATAATCATTCTTCTCGAGTGCCCATGGAATTTTCTCTGGAATAGACCACATACCGGGTCACAAATCAGGGCTCAACCAATACCAAAAGATTAAGATTATTCCCTGCATATTCTCAGATCACAATGCTTTGAGACTGGGACTCAACCACGACAAAAAGTTTGGAAGGAATTCAAACACTTGGAAGTTAAAGACCACCCTGATTAAGAATGTTTGGACCAACCAGGAAATCAAAGAAAAAGTTAAACAATTTATGGAAACCAATGAGAATGAAGACACATCGATCCAAAACCTACAGGATACAGCAAAGGCAGTCCTAAGGGGGAAATACATAGCCATCCAAGCCTCCCTCCAAAAAATTGAAAAATCCAGAATATTAAATTAAAGAACTGGAATATCAACAACAAATTAAGCCATCCCCCCACACAAGAAAGTAAATAATCAAAATTAGAGCAGAGATCAATGAGATAGAAACATGAGATACAGTAGAACACATCAATGAAACTAGAAGCTGGCTTTTTGAAAGAATCAATAAGATCAATAAACCACTGCAAATTTAATCCAAAGGAAAAGAGAGATGACCCAAATTAATAAAATTATGAATGAAAGGGGAGAGATCATGACTAATACCAAGGAAATAGAAACAATCATCAGAAATTATAATCAATGATTATATGCCAATAAGTTAAGCAACCTAGAAGAAATGGATGCATTCCTGGAAACCTATATACTTCCAAAACTGAATCAGGAAGAAATTGACAACCTGAATAGACCAATATCTAGTAACAAGATTGAAGCAGTGAGGGGCACCTGGGTGGCTCAGTGGGTTAAAGCCTCTGCCTTCGGCTCAGGTCATGATCCCAGGGTCCTGGGATCAAGCCCCGCATCGGGCTCTCTGCTCAGTAGGGAGCCTGCTTCCCCTCCTCTCTCTCTGCCTGCCTCTCTGTCTACTTGTGAGCTCTCTCTCTGTCAAATAAAGAAATAAAATCTTAAAAAAAAAAAAAAAAGATTGAAGCAGTGATTAAAATCCTTCCAAAAAACAAGGGCCCAGCACCTGATGTGTTCCCTGGAGAATTCTACCAAACATTCAAGGAAGAAATAATACCTATTCTCCTGAAGTCATTTCAAAACAGAAGCAGGAGGAAAACTTCCAGACCCTTTCTATGAAGCCAGCATTACCTTGATCCCCACTCCAGGCAAAGACCCCATCAAAAAGGAGAATTACAGGCCAATATCCCTGATGAATATGGATGCTAAGATTCTCAGCAAGATCCTAACTAACAGGATCCAACAGTACATTAAAAAGATTATCCACCATGACCAAGTGGGATTTATCAATGAGATGTGAGGGTGGTTCAACATTCACAAATCAATCAATGTGATAGAACAATCAATAAAAGAAGAGAGAAGAACTACAATTGATGCAGAAAAAGCATTTAATAAGATACAGCATTCATTCCTGATTAAAATTCTTCAAAGTATAGGGGTAGAGACAACATTCCCCAACTTCGTAAAATCTATCTATGAAAAACCCAGAGTTAATATCATTCTCAATGGGGAAAAGCTGACAGCTTTCCCTTTGAGTTCAGGAACACGACAAGGATGTCCACTCCCACCACTTTTGTTCAACATAGTACTAGAACTCCTAGCAACATCAACGAGACAGCACAAAGAAGTAAAAGGTGTTCAAATTGGCCAAGAAATCAAACTTTCTCTCTTTGCAGATGACATGATACTTTATATGGAATACCCAGAAGACTCTACACCCAAACTACTAAAACTCATACAGCAATTCAGTAATGTGGCAGGATACAAAATCAATGCACAGAAATCAATTGCTTTCTTATACACGAACAATGAAAATATAGAAAGGAAAATTAGAGAATCAATTCCATTCACTATAGCACCAAGAACCATAAGATACTTGGGAATAAACCTAACCAAAGAGGTAAATGATCTCTACTCAAGGAACTATTGAACACTCATGAAGAAAACTGAAGACACAAAAAGGCGGGAAAAAAATCCATGCTCATGGATCAGAAGAACAAACAGTGTTAAAATGTCTATACTGCCCAGAGCAGTCTATACTTTCAATGCCATCCCGATCAAAATTACACTGGCATTTTTCAAAGAGCTTGAACAAACAATCCTAAAATTTGTATGGAACCAGAAGAGACCCCAAATTGCTAAGGAAATGTTGGAAAAAAAAAAAAAAAGCAAAGCTGGCATCACATTGCCTGATTTCAAGATTTACTACAAAGCTGTGATCACCAAGACAGCATGGTACTGGCACAAAAACAGACACATAGACCAGTGGAATAGAGTAGAGAGCCGAGATATGGACCCACAACTCTATGGTCATCTATGGCCATTCTCTTAAACCATACACAAAAATAAACTTAAAATAGATAAAAGACCTTAACATGAGGCAATAATCTATCACCTAGAGGAGAATACAGGCAGTAACTTCTTCAACATCTGTCGCAGCAACTTCTTTCAAGACATGTCTACAAAGACAAAGTAAACAAAAGTTAAAATGAACTTTTGGGACTTCATCAAAATGAAAAGCTTCTGCACAGCAAGGGAAACAGTCAACAAAACAAAAAGGCAACCCATAGAATGGGAGAAGATATTCCCAAATGACACTACAGCCAGAGGGCTGATATCCAGGGTCTATACAGAACACCTCAAACTGAACACACACAAAACAGATAATCATGTTAAAAAATGGACAGAAGACATGAACAGACACTTCTCCAAAGAAGACATACAAATGGCTAACAGACACATGAAAAATGTTCATCATCAGTAGCCATGAGGGAGATTCTAATCAAAACCATATTGAGATACCACCTTCCACCAGTTAGAGTGGCCAAATTAACAGGTCAGGAAACAAGTGTTGGAGAGGATGTGGAGAAAGGGGAACCCTCTTACACTGTTGGTTGGAATGCAAGTTGGTGCAGCCACTTTGGAAAACAAGGTGGAGATTCATCAAAAAAATAAAAAAATAGCTACCCTATGACCCTGCAATTTCTCTACTGGGTATTTACCCCAAAGATACAGATGTAGTGAAAAGAAGGGCCATCTGTACCCCAATGTTCATAGCAGCAATGTCCACAATCACCAAACTGTGGAAAGAGCCAAGATGCCCTTCAACAGATGAATGGATAAAGAAGGTATGGTACATACCTTGTATGGTACATACATACAGTCATCAGAAAGGATGAATACCCAACTTTTATATCAACATGGACAGCACTGGAGGAGATTATGCTGAGTGAAATAAGCCAAGCAGAGAAAGTCAATTATCACATGCTTTCATTTACTTGTGGAACTTAAAGAATAACACGGAGGATATTGGGAGTTGGAGAGGAGAAGTGAGTTGGGGGAAACCACAGGGGAAGAAGAACCATGAAAGAACGTGGACTCTGAGAAACAAATTGAGGGTTTTGGAGGGGTGGGGATAGGGGGTGGAGTAAGCCTAGTGGTGGTAAGGAGGGCACATATTACATGGAGCACTGGGTGTGGTACATAAATAATGAATCTTGGAACACTGAAAAAAAAATTACAAAAAATATTTTATACTAATACTTGCTATAGTACTAGTTCTAGCTAAAGTTGAAAATAATTCTGAATTGTGTGTTGTACTTTTGGTATATCCTCTGATGTTCTAATATTTTCTAGAACTTAATGTCAATAAATTCAAAGAAAGCCATAAATAAATAAAT
Organism: Lutra lutra; assembly: GCF_902655055.1. NCBI lineage: Eukaryota > Metazoa > Chordata > Mammalia > Carnivora > Mustelidae > Lutra > Lutra lutra. The sequence goes on along the minus strand of NC_062279.1, from coordinate 79,033,418 downwards.
AAATAAATAAATAAATAAAAGAACGTGCAGCTGCAGTACTTTGAAAGCTTGAAAACTCAAACTTATTATTTTTTTTTTTTTTCAAGATGGGAGTTGGGAGAGTAGAGAACATGAAGCCAAGAACCATGAGATTTCAAGATTCTGACACTGAAATTCCAGGACCAGGGCCACTTAGGAGCACAGCAATTTGAAAACACAAATCATCAAACCATAAAATGCCTAGAGGTAAATAATTGTAAAATAATGAGGTTGTGCAGTCCAATTTCTAACTTTTGCTTACTCAGTAAAACTCTCTTTGTTCTGGATCACCTTCAGATTTAAATCTGACATGCCAGCCCATAGCTTCATCAGAAGATTGTCTAGTTTTTCCATGTCTGAATCATTTACATTCTTCGGCCTGTCCTATGCTCAAATTATATAATAGTCCATAGATATGAAAGCTTTCTCTATTATGTGTTCTTCCAAGAAAGAAAATTTCAGGCAGTCTTAACCCTTTGGAATTTTTTCCACAATGTTTAGATAGTTTGATAATTTGGTTTATCTGGTAATATTTTGTGGTAATATTTTGTTTTAGCAGATATAAAAGTTTTTCACATCCTGTATATTCTCATCAGAGAGAAATTTTTGTATTAATTTTTGACTGCTTTCTCTTTCTCGTTTCTATTTTGTGAATACTTGTTCCTTATTTCTGTTATTAGTAATTCCCTTTTCATTGTTCTTACTAAGATCCCATCTCAATCCTTACCACATTCTTGTTTACAAACCTAATTTCTAGGTTTATTTTCTTAAACTGATAATTTTTTCATAAGAATCCAATGTCATATTTGCTTTAATGTCCACTTATTTCCTTCAGGAAGCCTTTGGGCTGTTGTTTGAGATTCTGTATGCATTCCTGAAACCTGTGTTATATTACATAGTAAGATTCAATTTCTAAGACAAGCACTACGTCTGCAATTCTAATATGAGAACTGTTGTCCACATTGGCCTTCCTAATACAAAGCTCTGAAATGCTAATTCATTTTTTATAAAACATGTATTACTTAATATGTTGCACTCTTTATCAGAGAGTTGAACAAGAGGGGTTAACTGCCTAAATCACTATTTCTTTTACATTGCTAATGCAAAAAATTAACAAAATAAACACAAGTATGGATAACTTTGCATATTTGGTTTATATTTGAATCAATTCCATTACTAGTATACTAATTATTGACCCATTAATGAATTAAAAGTTCTGCAACATTTATATATAGGTCTTTTTGTTATGTTAAATCCTGTTGAAAAATATAAATGTTCTGTTATTGAAAGAAGTTACACTTGATAAAAAGGTTTCTAGTGATGGAATTTCAAACATTGTTACATTGAACATATTGACTCTTGTGGTTATAAGCATATGGAAGAAAAATAGACACTGGGACAATTAACAACCACAGTTTATGGTGCCTGGTCTGACTTCTATTCTGAGGCTTTCTAGACATAAAGTTACTATTATAAACATATATAAAGAAGAATGCCTCAGAAAGTAAATATATTTAAAGCACATATAAAAACAGTCTCTTAGCAAATGGAAGAAATTAACCACCTCAAAACACTACAATAAGGACTAGAAACAAAGTCATTAGCTATTTTATTGATATTTAGAAAGACGGGGGAAAACCAGGAAGGTAACACGTCCAAAGCATTAAACCTCTTACTGAGAGTTACATTTACTTAGGTGTATTACTCTACTATGAAGTTTGCTTTGACATTAAATCAAGAAACAGACCATATTCCATAAAAGAAATCCCACAGCTGTGGTACATGATGGCTGTGGCAACAAAATAATAAATAATTGACATTGACAATGAAAACTGTGTTTTTTTCCCAAAGTACCTGATAGCTAATGTGTGAATAACTCCCTTGATATTGTCTACCTGTCAGTGTGGTACAAATATTCTATTTTAGGAATATAGCAGTAGATAAAAGTGATTTTTTTAAAATAACAACATCAAAGAACATGAGACACTAAAAAAATTATCAATGTCAATAAACCAATATTCAAAAGACAGTGCACCTTATATAGATGAATATTCTAATATAAAATAAGGATATACTAATTGATATTAGAAAATAATTTTCTACCTGCACGTGATAAAATTTTTAGGAAAGTGCTTCAAGTTAGAATATCATCTGTCTGCTTAGGAGACACTTTTTTAATAGATCATTTTCTCATTGACTCTAGCACTTTAGCTTTCAAAAGCTGTTTACCTATCAGATTGAATATTTTGTTTATCACTGCATATATGTTTTACAATTGTACAGAACATAGGAAAGATTCAGTGATAGGTTTATCCTTGGGAGACCAAATAAAAATATCTTGTAAATTCACTTGCCATCAAAATGAACATATTATTATGGACAATGTTAGAAAGAGTTTACTGAGTGTACAAATTATTTATAGAGAAAAATCACACGAAAATGATCTCACCCATCAATGTGACAGAGAAATAATTGTGGCAAGAAATTAATTTGATATTTGAAAGTTCTTTTGAATTAGGCCCATGAAAATGATTTTTGCTACCCAAAATAGGTCTTTAAAGTTTAATTTATAAATTAGGCATAGTAAGGGGCACCTGGGTGGCTCAGTTGGTTAAGCTCTGCTTTTGGCTCAGATCATGATCTCAGAGTCCTGGGATCGAGCCCCTCATCGGACTCTCTGCTCAGTGGGGATCCAGTTTCTCCTTCTCCCTCTGCCTGCTTCTCTGTTTACTTCTTCTCTCAAATAAATAAAATCTTTAAAAAATAAATTAGGCAATTAAGAGATTAGTAATATAAACAGTAATAAAATAGAACAATTGGAACAATATACTATAATAAAAGTTACATGAATGTCATCTGTCTCTCAAAATATTTTATTGTACTGTCTTCATCCTTCCTGTTGTGATAATATGATATAATAAAATAGCCAGGGGACAATGCCAGTAATAACAGAAAGGATATTTCTCTATAGTGGCTTCAGAATGGGCTTTGATATCTGGAGAGATATAACTGAAATTCCTCTGCTCAAGATGAAAGGTCTAGTCAAACTCATGTGCAGTACAGCACCCAGAAAGTGATGTTAGTGCTTTGAGAAAAGAAAAACAACATATACAAAACTCTAGCTTATGTGAAATGTATTTTGTTTCTGTTTTCAAATAGGAAAAAAAAAAGTGTACTCTGGTAAAAGATAAAGTATGTGAAGATGAGCTGGGTGACAGGAGGCCTTGTGAGCTAGAGCCAGGTAAATTAGCCAGGTAGGTGATATATATATTAAGTCCCAGTGTCAATCCACTCATTCTTCCAAATGATAAATTCTTCCCATAATATGGGGCTGACTGACTGCAACAGAAGCTTAAATGTTTGGTTTTGTTTAAATGTGTTCAATCAATGGAATGAAACTATCTGAACACAAGGAATCATTTAGATTTGAAAGAAGATGGTCTTATGTACATGAAGTATTTTTAAAGAGTATGCAAACCTTTATGTTTTCCTGGACAAGTAGTTCATCCTTTTAGTTCATTACTTCCTTTTTAAAAGTTTTTCTTTAATTTCTAGTTGGTTAACAGACAGTGTAATATTAGTTTCAGGTGTAGGACTTAGTGATTCAACATTTACATACAATACCTGGTGCTCATCACTACAAGGGCCCTCCTTAATCCCTGTCACCTATTTCATCCATGCCCCAACTCCCCACCCGGACATACACACCTCTACTCTGGTAACCTTCAGTGTGTTCTCTATAGTTTAAAGTCTGTTTCTTGGTCTGTGTCTCTCTTTTTTTTTGCCCTGATAATTTGTTTTGTTTCCTAAATTCCACATATAAGTGAAATCATATGGTATTTGTCTTTCTCTGACTTATTTGGCTTAGTGTAATACTCTCTAACTCCATCCATGTCATTGCAAATTGCAAGATTTCATTCTTTTTATGGCTGAGTAATATTCCATTGTGTATATATACTATCTCTTCTTTATCTATTCTTTAGCTGATGAACACTTGGGCTGCTTCTATAACTTGGCTATTGTAGGTAATGCTGCTATAAACATGGGGGTGACTATATCCCTTTGAAGCAATAGTTTTGTATTCTTCGAGTAAATTCCTAGTAGTGAGATTGGTAGATTGTAGGGTAGTTTCTTTTCTTTTCCTCTAATCAGTCACTTAGCAATTTTATTGAATGTAGTAGAAAGCACTGTAAAATTTTTTGTTAGATATTATATAGAATTAAATGGGAGGATGAGTATTTAATTGATATGTGAAAATCTCCATAGTACATATTGTTTTATAGTTTCATTCCGACAAGGAGAATGTGGTCTCTGTCTTAAAAAACGTCTGCAGGTTGGGTGTGGTCCAAGTATATATACTTTTTAATTCTATTTTTTTCCAATATGTGAACAACTTCATCCAAATTGTGAAAAAGACATATAAAGAACTACCCAGACATCAGGTGTTTATTTTATTCTTTTAAGTACTAATTACTTATGGTATACTAGTACTAAACTTCAAAATGAGATAATTTTTTTCCTATTTTTCTTTCTTTTTTTTTTAAAAGATTTTATTTATTTGTTTGACGGAGAGAGAGATCACAAGTAGGCAGAGAGAGGGAGAGAGGAAAGCAGGCTCCCTGCTGAGCAGAGAGCCTGATGCGGGGCTCAATCCCAGGACCCCGGGATCATGACCTCAGCCGAAGACAGAGGCTTTAAACCACCAAGCCACCCAGGTGCCCCACGTATTCTTATTTCTAACACAACTGTCATCATTTGTATTTTCATACATCTATGGAATTAAAAGATTTGCCATCTATAAGTCAGCCAACAGGAAAGAAATGTATGCAACCACAAGTATTTGAAAGATTAAGGGAGATTTTTTTAATGTGATAACCATTGATATAGCTTCCATCAGTGTCAATTATATTCACAATGATGGAGAATGTAGGAGAAAATACTTTTGTGTGATACAAAAGGACATGTACTCAGGGATCTCAGGCACCACTTGTCTTTCTGTCTTTCCCCTCTGTCCCCGCACACATGGAAAAGAGTCTTTAAAAAAAAAAAAAAAAGAAAGAAAAGGGACTCAGTGACCCAAGTTTGATATCTAATGAATTCTCAAGCCCATTTTAGTTAAACCTGATGCAGTGGCATGTAGGAGGCAGCTTTTACCCACTCAAAAGGGCTGATTGTTACAATTTTAGGAATTTTGAGAGCCACTTGACATCATGTTGATAGTTTGAAAATCCACTGTGTTTGGAATATTTATAACACAAAAATCAGCAAACGTTACAAATCATAGCTCTCCTCCTACTCCCTAGTGGGTTGTTCAACATTTGTGAGGTCCTCACTGGTTATGCGTTGCTGTGGATCATGATTTCTTCTTTAAATTTTGACTTCTGTGAGAGACTTTTTTCCTGGCTGTGATTTTTCCCACTCAGATTGCTCATTTGTGACTGTGTATATGAATTCCTATTCCTCTACATTCCTTAAATGTGTGTGTGCCTCAGGATTTTGTCTTAGGCTTTTCTAGTTTTACTCTGTGCTCTCTCCATGTGTGAACTTTGCCACTCCCATGTCTTTCACTAACCTACACACTTTCCTGAGCTCCAAGCCATTCAATTGCTTTATGAATAATTTCAGGTACATGTCCTAAAGGGAACAGCATTTTGAACGTGTACAAAACTGAATTCTTCCCCTTACTGTGTTTATCCTCCTATATTACTGACCACACTTTTTCCTGGCTTACAGTCCTCTCCTGGATCCCCATTGTGTGAGCATCACCTACAAACTCATTAGCTTGTTATACTTGGTCATGCATGGCATGGCTTTTCCACATGTCTTTAGCTCTATTGTTTATCATCTATACTACTTTTCCTCATCCTACCCCCAGCTGTAGTGAGTTATTCAAAATCCTTTGCATGTATCTATAACACAAGATCAGAGTTATGTGCTGGGTGCTTTTGTAAGAGAAAAAAAAGATACATTGAAAGATATTTATCATCAGAGGAATAATCTAGCAATTTATTTAAAGAATATTTATTTAAAGAATACCCTAAATAAAATAAAGAATACCCTAAATAAAATAAAATAAAGCAATTTATTTAAAGAATATTTATTTAAAGAATACCCTACAAATGAGAGCAGTATGAAACCCATGTGCCTGAAGAATACTTGTAGAAATACCCATTACAATGTTCTCATGTACCTTATATGGGATAGGGGTATAACTCTCTGATTTTCTTCAACTTTTGCCATGTAAATAATCAGAGTGTGAGCATTATTGAGAACCACTAATCTGCTTATCACAGATTCCAAAGACAGAACTGGGGGAGAGGAAAAGGAACTACACCTAAACCCTAATACATTCTCTCCTATTACTGTCAAGGATTCCTACTAAGCCTGTAGCTTATCTCACCCCTTTGTTGCTTCTACCTCTGATTGCTTTACACTGTGGTTCTCCCCACACATTCTATATTCTTCCATTTCAAGTAACCACATTGTGCCTGACTTAGGTGCCATATCCTTAGATTGCTTGCTCCCCAGATATAGTCTCCTCATACTATGCCTCCCCAACACAAAGTCAGGCAAGCATCCTAAGATCTGTCAGCCAGCACCTGGTCTCTCTGACTTATAAGAGAATGCTGACAGACTAAGATTTTCATCAACTTTCATCCATTCTATGTCTTCTCTCCTCTATGATATCTTCCTTACACACCATCTCTTTATTTTTATTTCTTCCTTCATTTTGTTTTTTAAATAAAAAAATGAGGGGCACTTGATGGAACAGCTGGTTAAGTGCCCAACTCTTGGTTATGGCTTGGGTCATGATCTCAGTGTTGTGAGATAGAGCTTAGTGTTGGGCTGGAGCTCAGCGTGGAGTCAGCTTGAAACTATCTCTCCCTTTCCCTCTGCCCCTCCCTGTTATGCTCTCTCTTTCTAAATTAAATAAATAAATAAATAAATAAATAAATAAATCTTTAAAGTGTAAATTAAGTTAAATTTAAAATGATGCAAAGCTAATTGGTATCAGATAAAATAAACAAAATATTTATCCTAAACTGTATTGTAACTGAGATATATGACTCTAGAATAAGGAATAGATATGGTTTTATAGAGCTAGATAAAGAATGTGCAAATTATGTAGTACAAATTCATATTTGTTCTCAATTTCTACATGTATAGCTATTGTTACTTACTCATCTGAAAACACTGACCTCTGAAACACCACATAAAACAATGAATTTAAGTATTCTACTTTATTACTTTAAAAATTATCTCCCTCTCTTTTTGATATGCCATCATCTCTCAATTTTCTTCTCAAAAATATTTTCATAATCTAACACTTTCTCACCAGCCTCGCTGCCACCCCCACACATACTATTGTCTTTCCCTTGGGTTTGCTATACTTTCTGACTGGTGTCTCTACTCCATGCCTTGCTTCCATGGTTTCTAGTCTACACCTTTACCTCAGGAGGTCAGAGAGTTGCTTTTTAAGTCAAAATCAGATTACAGTCAATTATTCATGCTAAAATTTTCCAAAACTTTCTAACTCACTTAGAGAAAATACCACAATCCTTACAATGATAACAGACTTAAGTGATCTACTGAACATTCTCAATGTCTAAATTCAGCTGCTCTGATTCTCCCCTTCACATACTCTAACCCAAATCTGTGGCTTCTTAACTGTTTTTTTTTTGCTGTTGTTGTTGATGGTTGTTTTGTTTTGTTTTGTTTTTTAAATACCCTAACTATGTTCCTGTCTCAGTGCCTGATTACTGTTGTTCCCTTTGCCTGCACATGGTTCCTGTTGTGTCCATTTGGCTTGCTCCTTCACCTTCATTGGGTTTCTGCTTAGTGCTCTATTTTAAATATGTCTTCCCAAGCCCCTGTTTCCAGTTCTCTATGTATGTATGTATGTATGTCTGGATCCCTAATTGTTTTTTGATATTTTGTTTGTTTTATTTAAATTATAAACTTGATGTATGATATAAGCTTAATGAATTTTGTGAGGATATAAATCCTATTACATTTAATATCTCTAGAGCTGAGGAAAGGACCTGCCCTGCCCATAATAGGTGCTCAATAAATAGTTTAAATGAATGAATGCAAAGCTTTTTTTTCTTTTTCTTTTCTTTTCTTTCTTTCTTTCTTCTTCTTCTTCTTCTTCTTCTTCTTTTTTTTTTTTTTTTTTTGATTATTCCTTCTCAGCATCATTACCACCCTGCCCTACCAGGGATTCCTTATGCTAGTCTCTTTTTTCCTAGTCTTTTCTCAGGATTCCAAAACTTGGCCTTTCTTTCTCACTTCATTCATTCTCATTTGTTAATTTCATCTATTCCCAGATGAAGTGGGTCTTAACTGTTCTGTTACTTAAGCTTCAGGACCCTACATTCCATCTTCCACACTAGAGACACAATGATCTTTCCAAAACAGATTTTTTCATATTACTCTACTTAAATAGCTGTCATTGATTCTTACTCCCTGTATGACATAATATAAACAACTATACTCCCATATGCCACCCTAAATTTGGATTATTTGAATTTTTCCAAACTCACATAACTCCCCCAGTTAATTAATTGTAAAATTTATAAACATGAAATTCCAAAGTCATAGTTTGATGTAACTGGCATTAGTACCCTTATAGAATTTATGGTATTAAAAATAAATGCTTTTGACTATAACAAACTGAATATTTTTGTGAAAAAAATCTTTATAATTTAGTAAAGAATATCAAGACTTTTAAATCTTTCTGAAAATGTTGTGCATGAGTATCTTATATTTTGTGGTCTTGGTATTTATCACAATATATTGAAGAGCTAATTGTGTGTGTGTTGTGTTTAGGTGTATATGTGTTTTATCATTTCATACTATGAATAAATTCTACTCAAGAAACCTTTTTTTGTGACATATTTCAGTACTTAATATTATGCCCCAATAATGGGTCTGTGATTAAAGGAGTAAGACTGATATAAAGCAAAGGTCAAGCAAAGCTTTATTTCGCGCCAAGCATCAAGAATCTAACTGAATGTTCAGGGACGCACCTCTTACAAGAGAGGGCGACCCTTCTCTGTTTCACAGACTAGCTTTTAAGGGCAAAGGCCATGCAGTCAGGCCTGGCCACGCACAGGTGACCAATGAGATTGTAACACACACAGGAAACTCCACAGTGATGCTAGGTGACCAATTGAGTTACAATTTACCCTAGTAGACATTTGATTTAGCCTATCACACCTTGGTTAAGATTGGTTCTCAAAAGCCTCCCAAAGGGTGGGGCCCATACTACCTGGTAACCAGGGAGACAGTATGCATCCCCCCACTGATCTGATGTCTCCACCTGGCCTGACCCACCCTTGTATCTGGGCTTTGTTACCTGGAGCTGGTTTCAGGGACTTGTTTTTTAAGTGAATCCCCTGGGGGAAGGGGAGCAGGGACAGTTTAACTTTAATGAAAGCCCCTTGCTAAGTAGGTTCTTACACTTAACACAGTACCTTGCATATAAAAGCAACTCTGTGAATGACTAAGTGCTATATAAAAAAATCTGTCATGCCAAATTCTACTATGATATAGTTGGAGATAATGAAATTCATGAGCTATTGACTAATTACATTGTAATAATAAGGACTTGTTATATGTTGTGGTACACTATAGTTTTTCCTACAATTGCAGTATACTTTTTTAAAAAAAAATTTATTTATTTGTCAGAATGAGAGAGTGTATAAGCAGGGTAAGAGGCAGGCAGAGGGGGAAGAAGGCTCCCCACTGAGCAAGGAGCCTGACATGGAGCTCAATCACAGGATCATGACCTGAGCCATAGGAAGATATTTAACTGACTAAGCCACCCAGGCTTCCCTGCAGTATACTTTCTGTTTAACACAACTTTGTGGTGATAAATTTATATATTTCATTTATTTGATTAATTTTACAACTGCCTTATAAGATGAAAAGCAAATGATTTAAAATATATATACATTAATTTTAAGTAACATATTTACTTTTAGAAAACATTGAATGTACATACAAAATCCCAAAGACAACTATAATTCTACCATCCTGAGATCTAAATATAAAACCCGTACTGTATTTTTTCCAGTCTCCTATGTAGGCATACTTTTATTTTTCAACAAAGACAATCTCAAAATAAAATATATTATAACCTGTTTTTAAAAGCAGTGTCTCAAATGTTATCTCATGTGATAAAATGTTCTTTCGTAAAAGATTATTTAATACCTGCATAAAATGCAATAACATGATCAAGTACTTTAAGAATTTTCTGGGTATGAACAAAACAGTGGTAATTTTTATGGATGCCTTTGTAATTATTTATTATTGCCATTGAAATAATTCAAACACATTTTCTATTTTACTTCATGTCAGTTAACAATATTTACACAGTTGGAAAAAACCCTTCATTTTCACATAGTTTCCCAGTCATTCAGATGCGTGTATGTGAATATTGTATTTTTATTTAGTTCACCCAAGAAGAATTAGGGGACTCACCATAACATAAAACAAAAAATTATGTGGTCTTTAACCCATATGAGATTGCATTCATTCTGAAAGTAAAAGAAAGACATACTTATAATTGGAAAGAGCAATACAGAGCTGCAGGTGATGAAGTATCAAATGTGTGAGGAATGCAGCAAATGCTGTGAATATTCAGAAGAGTGAGACATCACTGTGTTCCAGAGGAGTCAACACAGATTTGGAGAAGGACATAAGACTTGAGAAGAAGCTTAAATAATAATCAACACATGAACAGAGGGAAAGGTATGGAGAGAGTATGCCAGGTAAACCTGTTCAACAGTTTCACATATAAGACGTATTTGTTGTGTTTGGGGATATATAAAGTTGTTATCACCAAGCATAAGTTGCTCATAGTGCTTTTTAAAAAAATTTTATTCATTTATTTATTTGACTGACAGAAAGTAAGCAGAAGAAGGGGAAGCAGAAGGCAGAGGGCGAGGGAAAAGCAGGCTTGATTCCAGGTCTCCAGTAGCGTGACCTGAGCCAAAAGCTGATGTTTAACCCTCTGAGCCAACCAGGTGTCCCTTTTTGTTTTAAAAAACATACAGCTTATTGTTCTCAAAAGATCTGTTCAATTTCATTGAACAAATCATAACCTCATTAAACATGAGTTTTTTCATCCCAAATTCAAAATTTCCTTTTATATCTTGAGGAATTGTCACTTTTCCCTTGTTTTAGAAAAGGATTTGCACATTTCTGTCCATCATGCACTCTCCATCTCAGCCTTTGACTCCATCTTCTCGTGCCTCCTCTGAGACCACTATTCCTCAAGCATTCTGCAGTGCCTGTTTGTCTCTCTTTGTTAATGACTTATTTTGTTCTATATATGTTTCCTTTAAGCAGCTATAAGCCTTTTTAATCTTGATACATTCAAACTGTGAATTTCAAGCATAAAATTGTTTCCAACTTAGTGCTAACCATTTGCTCAGTAATAGCTTAAAATCTAGATTATTCAGCAAACAATACTCTTCTTTAAACAAATATCATCATATTGGCTGTATAGAAGACAAACCCCATTCCACAAAACTACCTTTAAAATTGGAAACATTTGGCAATGGTGTATAGGTTGCTGCCATTTGCCAGTTGCAAATAATAATGCACCATTTGGAAGGGATGGGGAAAGGAAATACCTATTTTATAGTGACAAATAAGTTAGCTTTTCAGCTCTTTTTAAATCAAGCATGGTGGTAGACAGTAGGTTGGACATAATGTCATATATACCATAACCTTCAGATTCCAGAGACTTACTCTTATACATTTTTTTTAAGTCATAAAATCAACGAACTTATCCAGGTCTTTAATCTGCATTATTTGACAGGGGTCTACCTGTCATTTCAAATCTTTGTCTTTGGTTTCCACAAGCCTGCACCATTCTGGTTCGCCTCTTATGACCAATAACTCCTCTAATCCTTAAATGTTTTTGTTTTTGTTTTTCATTTTTTAAATTTTGTTCTGTTTTCATGCTACAAAACCAATTTTCAACCTGTACTTTTTATATTTTCATTCAGTAAATTAGTAAATTCCCATAAATAAAGCCCCTCTCTGTATAACTAAATTTCAAATACTTCTTTCTAAACTTAAGTTGTAGTCTAATTTCTCACATTTCTTATTTCATACTCTATAGTTTATTCTGGTGACTCTATTAAGTGTAATCAGAGTTCTCACATAATTTATCATTTAAACTATGCATAGTTAAGAAATTATTTCAATAATTCTTATTAATAATTATATCTGTACAACAGATGTAAACCTGACTGATCCAGAAAAACTGGACATATGGTCATTCTGATGTGGGAAACAAAGGCTAAAGAAAAAAAATTAAATTTCCTTACTGCCTATATCTCATTGACAAGTCCTTGAAACAGAGAGTGACCGTCTCTGGGAGCTTAGTTGTCTCGATGCTAATACTATTCTAAGGGCAAAAGACATTCTTAGCTTAACATTTTCCCAACTTCCCAGGATCCTATAAGTCTACTCTAACATATAAAAATTCTTTTGGGAACTTCGTTCCTCTCTGAGCCTCAGGATATATGCTGGCAATCATCCCTCAAGCATACGACCATCAATATACATCTGAAGGGTCTCATGACTACAGTTTTACTAGACAGTAATAAATGACATTTGTTTAACAATAGCTATTTCCCTCAAGGTCTTGGAAACCTTGCTTCCAAAATGCCTTAGAGACTTATGCTGTCCCCAACCCCCTCCCAACTCGGCAGTACATAATAGACCATTCCCCTGGGGCCTGTGCTTTAATAAAACCAACTTTTTGCACTGAAGACATCTCAAGAATTCTTTCTTGGCCATCAGGTCTGAACCCCAGCATTTTCTACATCCATTCTACCTAAAATTTATCGTCCCCACCAACAAACCTGTCTCTGGGTTGTACACTTCTCTTAATTGTAACATAATACTTCTATAACCATGGCATTTAATTTACTGGGCACAATTATTGATCTTTTTCAAGGCCAATTATTTTTTCTTTTCCCAGATGCATTGCTTCTACTTCATTAGAGCCATGTTACCTGGAGTATGGAATATGAAAATGGCCTACTCACTGGCTTTGCAGCCTCTAGTCTCTTCCTAGCTGCAATGGATCATTTTTAAACTCTCATATTAACTGTATTCATCAGACTTATTTTGAGGGAAGCTGAACATTTTTCAAAAATTAATTATAGCTTACAGATTAAATTTCAAATCTCAGTTTTGTCATTTAAAAATATTTGGCAAGGGCAAATGAGTGGCTCAGTTGGTTGATGTCTGCCTCTTTCCTCTTAGGTCATGATCTCAGGGTACTGGGATCAGCCTCATGTCAGACTCCACACTGAGTGCAGAATTTGCTTGGGTTTTCTCTCTCCCTCTTCCTCAACCCCTTCCCCACCTTGCACTCTCTCTGAATAAATAAAATCTTGAAAAAAAAATTGGCAACATGCCAAAACATGTTTTGGCCTTATTTTTAGTTGCATTTATTTTTATTATCTTTCCCTCCAATATAAGTCTCTGGTCCTATTGTCATGCAAACACAGCTTGAAGGCTCATAAGTCCACAATTTTGTATACAGTATCTCAAATTCCTTATCAAAGCTTTCCTGTCGTCTTTAATAAGTTACCTCTCCCTTTCCTGGAATTTCGGTAGTGTATATTGTACATAACACATCATGTTACAAATTATTTAGTCTAATTTTGTTAATATCTTACCACGAAGCATCTGGGATCAGTAACATTTTCTAATGCATCTGCTTATACTTTTATCTCACAATCATTGAATAATTATGCAGATAACAAAGTTATAAGAAAAGAGGACATGAGGGCAATCTGGCTGCGACATCTGTCACCCCATTGATCGCAAGGGTTGATTCGGCTGATCTGACTGGCTAGGTGGTGTCCCTTTCCTCTCTCACAGCTCCATGTGTGTCCCTCCCAAAACTGCACACTTGTTCAAAGAGGATGGCCTTCCCAGATAGAGGAGACCACCAATTTTTGGTCAAGGGTATAGGAATAGCTGTGCTCCCCTGTTAGAACCTCTATACAAGCTCTCAGGTCCATTTGTAGGAGAAGGTAGGGTAGTCAAGCTTCCAAGAATCCAGACACATCCAAATGAGGTGCTACATGTGGCAGTCTTCCTTTCTCAAAAAAAAAAAAAAAAAAAAAAAAAAAAAAGGAAGGAAAGTAAAAGAAAATAGTCACACACAAAAGAACACATGTTGAATTAAATAGAAGTACATGAAATGAATATTTTGGAAAAATGATTTTACACTGAAGTCTATTGATTACTTACTTCTGGATAAGCAAAACATCAGAACTATACAAGATGCAAATACAAGGATGTCAATCAGAGTTGTACATAATAAAATGCTCTTTAGTATTGTGAATGCTCTGGTAATTATATTTAATTCAGGTGCTGTGATGGAATAGTATAAACTGAAGACTCACAGGCAACATTGCCAGAAGAGCAATCAGATGTTCTGTCCAAAGATGAATATTTAACAATAATAAAAACAACAGCATCCTCAAATAAAGACAAATGTATTTTGGTATAATGATTTCTAATCATTATGTGCTCCAGTTTTGAAGTAATGTGTTTTGGCAGCAAAGGGATTGTTGTGGAACACTAGGATCTAAAGTGAGAGCACCATATCTAATTTTAGAGCTAAAATTTCACTTGCCTATTAGTTCATGTACAGATGAGTTGATATGCTGTAAGAAAAATCAATGGTGCATTTAGAAACTGCATTTCAACTGAAAAAAAAAAAGAAGGTCATAACCTGGAAGGCAAGATTTATAGTAACAAAGATTAAGTACTAAGGTTAATTTTCAGTTTTCCCATTGGCTTAGTGAATAAGAATCTTTAAGTGGTAGTAAGAATATTGTTTCTTGGTAGGAATATTATATCTGATTTCTTATGCTTCCATGAACAAGTAAATCATGCAATTTAATGCTTCAGTTGATGCAAATTATAGTAGCTGCACATTCTTTTTTCTTACTAAACCCTAAAAATAAAAGAGTGAATTTATTTTCCTAAAGGGAATTTGCTAAAATACCACATGGCTTTAGCAAGTCAGTTAGTTGGTCAAAGTCTATTCCTATATTTTTGTTTGGTGATGATTTTAAGTAAGTGTGACTATTACTTCCTTATGTTTTCTCATAACACTATAGACCATTTATAGGTAACAATTATAAAATAGGCAAAAATTAAGATGAGTTATTTTAATTGAGCTTTATTCATAAATATCTTAAGAATCTAGTACCAAAATATTTCTTAAAGTATTTTTTTTCTTTTTCATAGAAACATATATCAAAATTAAAAGCATGTTGTTGGCTTATTTCATAATAAAGAATTGATAATTTTGATCATTTAACTCTGATTCTCCTAGTTAATGATAATTATGTGCTTTGTAAACCTAGTTCTTTAATTTTGTGTAGAGTACTATGCATTAGTGGGTGTCTAAATTCCATCTGGTCTCTAGAATTTTGAGTGCTATATATTTTTTTGAGAATAAATAAATACAACATAAAATTAACCATTTTTAAAGTAAAAAATTCAGTGGCATTTAGTTCATTCTCAATGTTGTGCAATCACCATTTCTGTCTAGTTTCAGAATTTTTACATTATTCTAGAAGATGTAAGACTCTATACCCATTACATAGTTGTTTTCCAGCCCTAGCCCCAGCTTCTGGCAACCACCATTGTTTTTTCTGTCTCTATGATTCTACCTCTTCTGGATATTTCATATAAGTAAAATCATACAACATGTGACCTTTTGTGTCTGGCTTCATTCATTTAGTTCATTTTTGAGGTTAATCCATGTTGTAGTATACATTGGAATTTAATTACTTTTTATGGGTGAATAATCCATTTTATGTATATATCTTGTTTACTTGACCCATTGATTTGTTAGTGGACATTTAGCTTGTTTCCACTTCTGGCCATTGTGAGTACTATTGTTGTGAACATTGGTGTACAATTATTTGAGGACCTGTTTTCAGTTCTTTTGGGTTGAGTACTACTTTTGCTAGACCAATCATCCCTGTTTGCCTGGGACTGTGGGGTTTCCCAAGACATGGGTCTTTTGGCACTAAAGCTAAACAGTGTCCAGAAAAATCAGGGTAGTTGAACTGGGGAACTCTTTCTGGATATTCCCAAGTAGAGTTATTTATAATAATCAGAAATAATACCTTAATTTCTACTACTTATGGGCTGTATTTCATTATAGTTTTTCTTTGCACTGGACCATGAGATACTGGAGTCCATTTCATATTGAAGACTTTAAAGCATCTAGTTCAGTGCTTTATATCCACTGCTTGATAACATTTTGGGGAAGTTAAATTTCAGGAAGTTTTAATGAAAGTCTTAAAAAGTACTTGTGATAGAACTTATTGTTTAAGAACATATACTTTAAAGCCACACTACCTGGGTTCATATGATAAGTTTAAAAAGTGCTGTCTAATGCAGTCCTATTACTCCATTAGGAAATGACACAGGGAGTAGAGCCGAAGGAGCCACTTGTGGTTTTAAACATGTCACATCCAGAAGGATGGTACACCAAGAAGTAGAGATACTTGAGATTTCTTTATCTTTATTTAAAGTCAAATAGTTAGGGTTTGTGAGCATATGATTACAGTCCAAATATTTCCATATATCTATTTTTTTCTGTATTAATTGCTGTGAAAACACTGGAGAACCTAAAGCACTGTCCCTACATAAGGGTTGCTCACTCTACCACAGATTACGTGAATCAGATCTGCTTTTGCAATATGTGTGTATATGGGCCTTAATGCACTCACTGTAATAAAAGCTAAATAACTTGAGGACCTGAGATAGAGATTATAAATTTGATTTGTATTTAGTATGTTGAGAATAGCTGCTATCCCATTGCTATTTGAAAAGCACTTGAGACCAATATTTGGTCTTTTCTGTTCTTTATATACCAGAATAAAAAAGTAAGTTTTCCTGGCGTCAGCCTTTATTTAATTTTTATCTTGCTGTTGCACAATATATTGCTGAACTATTAATCTTTAAAAGTACTGAGAACATGTTTTATTTGTGGATGACTAGAAAACTCCTAGAAACACCATTAAAAAAAATGAAATGGCTTGACCAACTTACACTAATTCTTATAAAAAAAGTATTCATCTCAGTTTGCGATTTGAGTGCCAGGTTTCAGGACATTACATTTTGAGTTGCTGATATAGAAGTGCTCAAAAGCCAGTGTTTTGAAAGGAAGCACAAGGACTTTAAACCATAGCACAATGATGCATGACTCTGTAATCAAGAAACAATTCTTGATACACATTTTCAGTGAGATTCTTTTATATTATATGGTTCCCTCTGGAGGAGATGAAAGATGTTTCTCACAGAGAAAATTCCATGGCTAGTGAAGGAAATGGGTTTTAAATGATTTGTAATTGCTAATATGATTCAGGTGCCTGCCCCAGAAGAATTTGTGAAATAAAATCAGTTTTCTATAACACATGATTCAAACAGTTTATCAGATCAGCACATAGTAACGGAAGGTTATGGTAACTTCTAAAAGATCATGACTCTTGTATGAAAAATAAACCATTCATTATATTGATATTTTCATTTTTTAATCTTAAGTTAAATAATATATATAGTTCTGCAGAAATCTGCATGTGATTATGTGAGGTCAAAAATTGATTTTAGGGGCACCTGGGTGGTTCAGTGGGTTAAAGCCTCTGCCTTTGGCTCAGGTCATGATCCCAGTGTCCTGGGATGGAGCCCGGCATCGGGCTCTCTACTCAGCGGGGAGCCTGCTTCCTCCTCTCTCTCTGCCTGCCTCTCTGCCTACTTGTGATCTCTGTCTGTCAAATAAATAAATAAAATCTTTAAAAAAATTGATTTTATATGAAACATTTTTTCTAATTTGCTATGATTTTTCTAATTTGACTATAATAATTTTATATTTCAGCACCAATTTTGAAAAATTCTGACCCTAGAGTCTGTTCTCATACACTTCTGAACAACAAGCTTAAATATATTGAGAAATATTCCCAGTTTATCATTGAGAGTTTTAATTTCTGAATGTGTTTGCTATAGACTGAAACTTCTTTCCTACTGGGATTTAATTTACAGGAAGATAGGTGACTTTGTCTTAGCTCCTCTTCTTGCCTAGAGCAATTCTATAGGAACAGCCTCCTACAAATAGAAAATGATTGGATTAATCTTAATTTATTCAGTTTAACTATGTTGATGCAAATAATTCATCTTATAACATTTTTTGCAAGTAATTATTGCTCTCTTGTATTCCTTAAAGACTATTTCATACAGTTATTTCACAAACAGTGGACTCTCCTTTTGCTTTCTAAACTCTCCAGCAATATCTTTTTATCACATTTCACAGAGAAAATAGAAATTATTAAAAATGAATCCTGTTATCTTCCCCCTACCAAATGAATAAATTCTTTGAATCTATACCCTTTCTTTTTCTCTGTGTTTAATTTAAAGGCACAACATCTCTCTGTGAAGTGCTAGCCCCTCTCTGTGTCCTCTGGATTTTCTTATAAATTGACTGCTCAGGGACCTGAATTCTATTAGAAATCTCCTATCTCTCCTCAATCTTTAGCTGCTTCTTTATTATGGTCCCCAGAATCATTTTTTAGATATGTTTTGGCAGCTTTAGTAGAAAACCAAATCAAAACAAGAGAAAACAAATCTTCTATAGACAATCTCTGTCCAGCTAGCACCCAGCTTTTTCTACATATTTTTTCTACCTCAATCCATATATGCATATAGGTTGAAAAACCAACTTTAAAAAAAAATTAATTTAGCTGGTGAAAACCTTATCCGACTTTAATTGACAAGTCTCTTTATAGTTTTACTTAACTTACCATGACTATGTATTTTAGTCAAGCAAAATTAATGGAATTTTTAACAAAATATTTGACTTGGAGATGCTGTTAAGAAGTTATTGTGTGTCAGTTACATACAATTGGTGTTTCTTTACCTTGAATAAATTGAAATATTAAGAATTCCAAAACACACCTGACCCCCAAATTTCCACACTGGGTTTCTGTGGATCTGTCCTTTCCTGCTTGGTTAAACTTTTCAAGATAGTTGCCCTCACATGCTATTTTCACTTTATCTTCTCCAATTCACCACACAGCTTAACTCCTGCCTTTTCTATTGAAACTATGTCTGCTAAGGTAATTTCCAAGTTGACAAATTCCAAGTGATGTATTCCATATCTTTTCCCCCTTGATCTATGAGTACTGCTTGACTCAGTTCTTCATCCTCTGTTTCCTGAAATATTCTTCTTTCTTGTCTTCCTCCTATTACTGGGGATTCTTTCCAGTCTGCTAAACAAGATTCTTCTCTACCCACCCCGTGGATTGGTGTCCCTTGTAATATTTTGCTATGCTATTATCATTCTACATTCTTGAAACATGAGTATACCATCCCCACACATTGTCTATCTTTCAAACAGTGATTCCCACACATGTGTATCCAAACTCCACAGCTTTTGCTAGTGTAGTCCTACACAGACAGCTTGGTATGTGGTAGTCTCTCCTTGAATGTTATATTAGTATCTCAAACTTCTTCCTTTACATTTAACTTGCATTTTCTTCCCTGCACCCTTCATCAACAGAATGAAACTAAACTAAAACTACTTTCTTTTTCTTCATTCATTAATTTGAAAAATTTCTAAGTATTTTTAAATAAGCTTAGCACTCTTCCAAGCACTAGGAATGTATCAGTGGAAGAAATAATTGTAGTCTCTGCATGTAGAACACTAGATTGTTAAATTGTAAATTAAAATAAATTTAATATTTCTATCTTATTACTTACTAGAAGGAGATGAAGTAAAGGAGACAAGTTGCTGGGATAGAGCAGATCTCTTGGTTTTGGTACTTGTAATGGGTGGGCTGAAAAGACTTTTTCGAAGAGACAATATTGAACCTAGCTCTTGAGGGTGAGATGGGCCTGATAACAGCCATGATTGGACTAGAGGAATGGGAAAGAGTCCTAAGTGGAATGACAGAAAGGAGGGCACTGTGGTGAAAATAAACTTGAATTAGACAAGAATAAATAAAATTTTGTACTTCTGTCCAGCAATAGATTGTATGTTTTAAAATTACTTAATGCCATATGAAATGACAAATTGAACAACTTTGTTTGACAATAGTATAGAGTTGAACTTCTTCCAGAAGTATTTCCTATGCTTCTTCCCCCATTTGTTTTCTTGACTAAAATCTATGATTTGTCACATTAGAATATTCTTGAAAAGATAATGTCTCCTCAACAATGGAAAACTCATTAAAAGGAACAACTTAAAACTTTTGAGAACTTTTTCTTTTAAAATCTTTTTTGAAAAAAATGTTAACGCATCCTACTCATTTTATTTTTAAAGTATTCTCAGGTTAGTATGGAGCCTTTAACTAATACTTTTTTAATCATTAATTCCCACTTCTGAGTTAAAACAAAGGAAGATGACTACTCAAGTTTATAATTTAAGGGATTCTTTTTTTTTTTTAAAGATTTTATTTACTTATTTGAGGGAGAGAGAGAGAGAGAGAGAATGAGAGAGGAGAGGGTCAAAGGGGAAGCAGACTCCCTGCTGAGTTGAGAGCCTGATCCAGGATTCAATCCTGGGACTCCAGAATCATGACCTGAGCCAAATGCAGTCATTTAACCAACTGAGCCACCCAGATGCCCACAATATTAGGGATTCTAAATGATGGATAAGGTTTGGCTAATTACAATATGTAGAAAAGTGCTGGAAAGTATAAGAAAATCTTACTATTTTAAGGGTAATTAATAATAATTCTCAATTTTTAATATTTACCAGGTGCCAACACTGTACTAAGTACTTCAAATATGTTATGCAACTACATCCTGAAAACAATCTTATAAACTAGGTATCACCATTTCACAAATTTGCAAATAGATTTAGGGATGTTAACTAGCTCATCTGAGATCACAGATGTAAGTGATAAAGCCAGGCTTCAAAATTCTATCTCTTTGACAGCAGATCCCATGGTCTTCAGTGTTATTTTTCATCTCCTTTATGTGAGTATGACATAAAAAGAACCATGACCTGAATCAGGTGCTCATGACCAAATGTTGAGTACTTGTTACCTATGGGAGCACAAAATTTCTTGCTCAAAAACACAGACACGTGAAAAGATACTCAACATCAGTGATCATCAGGGAAATACAAATGAAAATTACAATGAGATACCACCTCACACCTATTGGAATGGCTAAAATCAACAACAAAAGAAACAACAGGTCTTAACAAGAATGTGAAGAAGGGGGGCCCTCTTTGTTCACGGGAATACAAACTATTGCAGCTACCTTCGAAAATAGTATGGAGTTTCCTCAAAAAGTTAAACATAGAACTCTCCTACAGTCTAGCAATTGTGCTATTTACCCAAGGATTACAAAAATGTCAATTCAAAGGGTTACATGTACCTTGAAATTTATAGCAGCATTTTCTAGATAGCCAAATTATGGAAATAATCCAGGTGTCCATGGACTGATGAATGGTTAAAGAAGAGGTGGTATGTATGGGTGTGTGTTTGTGCGTGTGTGTGTGTATGTGTGTGTGTGTAATGGAATATTACTCAGCCATAAAAAATAATGAAATCTTGCCACTTACAATGACACGGATGGAGCTAGAGAGTATAATGCTAAGTGAAATAAGTCAGTCAGAGAAAAACAAATGTCCTATGATTTAACTTTAAGAAACAAAACAAATAAGCAAAAGAAAAAAAAAAAGAAAGAGAGGCAAATCAAAAAACAGATTCTTTCCTATGAAGAACAAACTGAGGGGACCAGAGGGTAAGTGAGTGGGGGTTGGGTAAAATAGGTTTTGGGGATTAGGAGTAGACTTATTGTGATGAGCACTGAGTAATGTATAGAATTCTTGAATCACTATATTGTTTACCTGAGACTACACAGTATGCTGACTAGGTGGAATTGAAATAAAAACTTAAAAAAAAGTTTGAGTTTTGAAACATTGTGTGTATGGTAAGATAACTCAATAGAGAAACTGGTATCAGATCTTATTTTGCCTGATTATTTAATAATTAAACCTTACTCTTCGGGGGCGCCTGAGTGGCTCAGTGGGTTAAGCCGCTGCCTTTGGCTCAGGTCATGATCTCAGAGTCCTGGGATCGAGCCCCACATCGGGCTCTCTGCTCAGCAGGGAGCCTGCTTCCTCCTCTCTCTCTGCCTGCCTCTCTGCCTGCTTGTGATCTGTCAAAAAAAAAAAAAAAATCTTTAAAAAAAAAAAACCTTACTCTTCTCATGTAACCATATAATCCAAGAAATAATAACTTCAATTAAAAGGTAGAAGGGACCATAGACTTTCTAATCCTGAATCATATTTCCATTTATTAAAATAAAGAATATTTTTACATAGAAAGCAACTTCAATGTAAATGTAACAAAATATATATTGGTATGAAGTACAGTGTTTTGCAGAACATACAATTTAGATTCTAATATGTAATGTCATTTACCTGGTTTATTAATTTCCGAACAGAGTCATTAATGATTTGAGACTCCAGAATGTATTCACCACTGCACCAGAGTAAAAAGTACAACTAACATCAGCAGAAATGTCAGAGATATTAATGTGGCTTTTTTAAACCTCTAAAGTTGCTGACCTAGTTTTAATTGATAGTCTAAGATACCAAGAAGAAAGGATTTGTGGCCTGGATTGGAGAAAATATTATCTACAAAGCTGCAAAGACAGAATCACTTAAATCCAATGTTCCATTTTTGACTTGCTATGTAAGGTAATAAAAAATATAAGTAAAGTATAATGAAAAACAATTCTGCATTGACCTTGTATAGTGTCTAGCACAGCAATATGCAGTCAGTACTATATGGTCTTCTGGATGATTGCTTTTGTATAGAAGTTGTTTTCCCCAACTTGGTGTATGCTTAGGACTTTCTCACCTAGAATTGGGAATAAGCCTAAAAATTACTTTTTTAGGTAAGCCTTTCTCTCTTAACTAAAATATTTAGTTAAGTATATTCCTGTTATTCTCTGAAATAATAATATATTGGCCACCTAGCACTTTCTAAATTTTCATTTATTAACTTTTTTATTCATTTATTTATGGTATGTCTCTTTCACTAAAATCTAAATTCCATCATTGCCATATAGCAGGTATGTAAAACATATTTGCTAAATAAGTGTTATTGGGTAATTATGTACCTACACTAGATGTAGGCTACACATGTCCTCAGAGCCTTACAGTCTCATGAATGAGAAGAAACAAATCCCCTAAGACAAATGCCACATTTTTTAAAAGGGCATTTTCTGTTGTTATTCTGATATAAACCTGACATTCTTGGATTGTTTAAAAGATGTTAATATATGCTTCATACTTGGGGCACCTGAGTGGCTTAGTCAGTTAAACATCTGCCTTCAGCTCAGGTCATGATCTCAGAGTCCTGGGATCCAGCCCAACATCCGGCTCTGTGCTCAGTGGGGAGTCTGCTTCTCTTTCTTCCTCTGCCCTCTACCTGCTTGTGCTCTTTCTCTCTCAAATAAATAAATAAATAAAATCTGTGTGTGTGTGTGTGTGTGTGTGTGTGTGTGTGTGTGTGTGTATTTCATACTCTCCAAAACAGTGAATCATGTAAGCATAGCTCACCACTGGATTTTTGATTCAGTTTCTCAATAAAAGTTTGATTTATTTTATTAATGAGCTCACTTATGTTTCCATGATATTAACAGTCTCTAAATGTACATATTTAAAATTAATGTCCAAGATGATAGTTTCAAGACTGTACTAAGGTTCTCAGGGAATTTCATAAAGGACAAGAAATTCCACCTGGTTGATATGCTCCATAACTAGTGTTAGCTTAGTATAAAACTAAAGTTAAGTAACTTTAATTAAAAACAAAAATAAAAACAAAAACTCTCCATTCTACTGTCAGTTTATCTATGCAAAATAGATTTCACTAATGGCAGTTATCCTTATGATCTTTTATACACAGATGTATAAATAAAACATTTTACATGCTTAGGTTTTTATGGAGAAGCTATTTATTTATTTAGGAAATGTGATTTTTTAAAAAATTTTATTTATTTATTTGACAGACAGAAATCACAAGTAGGCAAAGAGGCAGGCAGAGAGAGAGCGGG
Source organism: Lutra lutra (assembly GCF_902655055.1). NCBI lineage: Eukaryota > Metazoa > Chordata > Mammalia > Carnivora > Mustelidae > Lutra > Lutra lutra. Next base: position 79,009,265 of record NC_062279.1, on the reverse strand, counting down.
GTGGGGGGGAGGCAGGCTTCCTGCAGAGCAGAGAGCCCGATGGGGCTCCATCCCAGGACCCTGAGATCATGACCTGAGCTGAAGGCAGAGGTTTAACCCACTGAGCCACCCAGGCGCCCCAGGAAATGTGGTGTTTTATCATAACTTTGTCACAAACAATAAAGTTTATTGTAGCCTAAAATGTACTTTTTTAATAGAATATTTTCAGTAAGGGAAAATAATAAATGCAGTGATTAGCATGTGAGGACTCCTCTATTATTTGGTGAAGTGTTTCCTTCTCCAGTCTTTCCACAAAGTTGTTAAGAAAACTTCCCTAAGTATTTTTCTCTACTTCTGCATTTCTTTAAAAAGATTGCCAAGTATTTGAAAAGTGATCTATTTATTCAAGCTTAATTGCATCTACTGTTCTAAAATGCCAGAGTATCCAAACCATTTGCCAGCATTCTTTTGTGTAGTACTAATAATAGTGCTATAGAATTTGTAAATGAGAAAGCATGCTAAGGTAAATAGTTTTACTGTGCCCTTAATCTGATTCTGAAGCTTCTTAACACAATTGTAATTTATCCAAGTATCTTTTAATTATTTGAAAGAGTTTATTTGAAAGTATTTAGTTGAATTGGTGTTTTTACATTTAGAAAAAAAGTCAGTATAAAAACTTAAAAAAATAAAACTTCTCAACCTTGAGTTGAGAAGTTTTACAGAATCTTCAAATTTTTACTAGGTATTACTTTGTTAACTGTGTTTAACTACTCGAATACTAGGAAAGTGAAGTGTTACATTGTAATACTTAAAATCATATGAAATACACTTGAAATCATAGTAGGGTCATCACTTTATTCTAGCTTCAAGTGAAGTTGTTTATGTTTTGTACTGTGGTACTAAAAACATAAAATGCAGTTTTAAAAATAAAGTAATGATTATGGTACTAGAAAGAATTAAGATTTACCAGCTTTAAAATGGTGTTTACTAGTTATTTTGAATTGAACAGAATTATAGCTATTTTGTATGTAATATAGTCATAAGTATTACCCAAGGGACATATGATTATGCTGACAAAAAAATCTAGATTATTTAAGTAAAGCCTCATCCAGAAAGATACTCGGATTTTCTCTTCATTTTTATAACAGAGGATTATACATTTGGCAAATATCCAATTTTCAGCTTTTGATACACTGCTGTGCAATAGCCATTTTAATTTATTCTCCAAAATATAGGCTTTGAAAAGTATCCTAGATGCAGTTTTTAAATTACTAATAAATATGCTTAAGAATCTGAAAAACACATTTGTGTTATTTTTTGCCCTAAAAACTTAGACAAATTTGGGAAAATAAATTGAAAGATTGGGAGAGGGATAATAGATATTTTGAAGTGGATTATACAGAAAGAATGGTAGTTTGAAAACAACTCTAAATCACTGGTCAATTTTCAAGTCTTCCCTGTCTTCCCTGTGTAAACCCAGTCACAATCCACCTCTTTGGGTGTCATTGTGGTAGTAGGGAAGATTGGTGTGGAGATATTGATGGTTTTGTAAAACTAGTATAGTATTTGCTCATAATCCTCTTCCTAGGAATATACAATTCACATCAGTGGTTATTAACCTCATTGGACAGGATTTGTGAAAATTTTCTAATTTATTTGCAAAATATTCTAGGAAATTAGGATTATGTGGGGGGAAAGATGGATACTTTTATCAGATTCATAAAGTGCAGCCAAGATGCTCCAAAAAGTGTTGAAGAACAGTGGGGAGTAAAAATAAACCATTTTCTTTAAAGGGAAAAGAACACTTACGCTTCAAGAATCAAAACACCTTGTGTTTACATGCTTACACTTTTTCGACTTTCTTTGCTCATAAAATCATGGAATCATGGATCTGGAATAGATATTAAGAAAAAACTGCACTCAAATAATCTCAAAAGTGAACAATAATGTTTCCTTCAAGAGTTGGAAATTAAATTTAGCATCTTTCTTTATAGAATAATCCAGAATTCCTTGTGGTCTCAGAATGTCTTTTCTAGTGACTAGCATATGGAATTCTTTATTCCCTTTGACAACATTTTCCTTCACATTGCTTGTGGTAAAGAATCATTTAATCTACTCCCAAACATTTCTTTTCTATAGTAAATTCATGTATGTCACTATTCTTCACAACAGTTTTGTCTTATCTTTAATTGTCCACATTGTAGCCCTTTGGTGCTTTTTGAAGTGGGAGATACTCTACTATTAGATCCATTTATAGAAAAATATTTTCTATGCATTCCATGTGACTTTAAAAAGAAGCAAATTTGTGCCTTATTGTTTTACTTTAATAATTTTAAATAATAAATTTATAAACATTTATTTAAAATATTTCTTTGAATAGTTGTGCAAATTTTATATCATGATATAATCATGTCCCATAGTCTAACACTAAAATGATTCATAAGTATCTCATGTTATTTCTATCTTAACTGGTCTCATTTCTACCTTTTATCTGGCAGAACCCATTTTGTCTGATGCTTTACACATTCCTTTGCTTAACCAATTATGATATTTGCTCCTTTTGTATACGTACAGTTAACTCAACTTAGTCTTCTCTCTGTTGAATTCACTGTATCTCTAAGGTACTTCTTTTGCTAATTGTAACATGTTTAAATTTTATCAAAATTAAATTCTCAAAAAATTATTTTTAAATCTTTTTAAAAAATCTAAACATTCAGTGTTCTAACAGTTTTTAGCTATCGTATTGTTTTGGACCATTTGTACATAGAATCATCAAATTAACAATGACCTAATTATTGAAAGGCATTTGTGGCATCTTTTATCAGGTTGATTATATTTATTGGTTAAACATAATCAAATTAAGTTATCAGACGATGTAGGTGGAGCCTTATTTGGACATGTTCAGCCTAAAAGTGGATTGAGTCAGAGATCTAAACTTGATGCTAATAATCTATATTTAATTTTAAAGGCAAAAAATGAACTATATATCATATTTCCTATCAAACAGAATAAGCATCTGGCAAGATGATGTTTCTAATATATAATAGCATTTCTCCTGAAGGTAAATTAAATATCATTAACAGCTTGTTTAAACAAACAAATATTTTGTAGTGGTCAGTTTCATGCATACAAACATAACTGTTGAATCTAGATTTCATTTTTGTACACACAGAATAATTGATTTTCAAAATTCCTTCCTCCATTTTTTTTTCCTTTTATAGCCCAATCACAGAGTTACAAGAGCTGGAAATAGCTAGTTCATTTTTCTTGTAGACCTCCTATTAAAATGCATAACTTAATTTGAAAGGATTGATTATAATGGTCATTGAAAACTTGGCTAAGGACATATGCTGATGAGGATGTAACTTGGCAAAGTCACCAAATTAATAGCTTTACAAGATGATTATCATGAGCAGTATTAATGTGCAGAAATTTTATTAATTTACAAGAGGCTTTTTTGTTTTTGGTAAGAGTCAAAGAAAAAAATGTTTTACCTTAATATTTTCTTCATTTAGTTTAAACTGCAATGTAGGGAGACATATGTAAACAGAAAAAAAAGAGAGAGGCTCATCAAATACTCATTATTAAAAAAAAAATCAAAGGTAGTCATGAAAGCCATAAAATTTCCTTTTATATAAAGTCAGTTTTCCTTTATCTCTGGCTTCACTGATCACTATACAGGTGAGGTTATTGCTTTTTCAGTTTTATTAATAAACCTATTAGTACATAAATAGCCTTCTGGCCTTTCCTAAACAAATGGAAAATGAAATCATTTCATTATCCCCAGGGTTTCATGCACTCCTGGTTATGGAACTATCCCTGAAGGAATGGCTCTGTTTACAAGAAGATGTTTATCTTGAAGACTTTTCAAATTGGATTCTGTTTTTTGTATTCTTTAGATTTTATAACCAGAAATGGAATATTATTTGAAGCCTTGCTCTATTTTATGAAAAAATCTTGAGAAAAATATTAGAGGCAATTCCAAAAAAGGATAAAGCATGAGTCCTGTCAAATTGCAAAACTTCAAGAAAAAGAAATATGAGAATAGGCATTTTGGTGTCAAAGATGGGTATTTTATTATACTACAGTGATATTTCATGGGAGTTGAATGTTTTAATTTTCAAATGGCCTTCAAAGTAAGAAAATAGGAAAGTACCAACTATCTGCCAGGCCTAATAACATGTTCTGGGTAGTGAAAGATAAATAGCACATATCCCATTCATTCATTTATTCATACTCAGATAAGCCTAACTCTTCTGCAACCAAGAAGGTACTTGTCACTTTCCCTAAAGCCCCAGAACAATTCCTTAAGCTTTACATACAGAAGATAATACTTTACTTGCTACAAACTGGTTCGTTCCATTCACTGCTGCTTGGTGCCCTGTAACTGCTTTATTATAGCAAGCTATCATTAATTGAATATCTGTTTAACATACTGAATTTCAGAGGACTCAATGACGCTGCAAGATAGCAAGTAAGTAAAAAAAAACGAGGAGGTGAAAAAGCAGTGATCTAAAGAATAGGCTTGCTAGCTGATCTGCCACTTACAAGAAATGTAGACTGTTAGTTGGTTAGATGATAAAGAGTGGTGGAGTAAGAAAAGGAAATCATTAAAATTAACAAGTCCCACACTTCATGCTTTGGTATAGTTTGAAATTATTACAGACAAACCATTCTTGTGAATTCTTTCAAAGCAAATGGACAATCCTCAGGTCTGCAATGACAGTGCCCAGTTCAGCCTTTGACAGATGAAATGCACTAAAATTTTTGTTAACCAGATGAATTTATTTATGAATAAAAATGAATATAACCTAGAATCTAGAGGGTGATACTTTTCCATTACAATACAGTTCATTTCAACATATTTATTGAGGAATCTTTGTATTTAGAATACTTTATTTCTCTCTATAGCTAACTTAAACCAATAAAATGCCTGAAAGAATTATTTAAGATTATTACATTCTAATTGAAAAGCTATAATACATAATATGGAAATGAAAAGACACAAAGTAAAGAGTAATACATGCCTGACATGGCTTTATCTAAACATTCAGATAGATTTTGCCAAATGTGTGCTTTAGGTTCCTTTATGTATCAAAAATCAAATAAATCACAGTTCTCTCTATGAAATTTCTACAAAAATGAAGGGAAGATATCAAGGTTTTCCCTTAGAAAAGTTAGGGGATGCACTTCCTAAGGTTAAGTATAGAATTCTTTAAAATTTTTTCAAGAACATTTATTAGTTTTTTATTAAAGTTAATGAAAAAGTGGGGTTGCCACCTCCTGACAGCGCATGAGAGAACGAGGCACAAAAAAGTCAGCTGCAAGGGAATGGGAGCAGGGGACGATAGTGCAAAAGACTGTTCCTCCGAACAACTCCTCAGTCTCATATTTATTAGAAAGTAAGTAACAGCCAACAAAGAAGCTGGAGTAGATTACACATTGACCACAAGTCTTGTAGATACATAAGAAGAAAGGCAAAATATGTCTGGTCACGTAGTACATGGCCTATAGTGAGCAAGTTCAAACTAAAGGATTGTCTGACTGACTGCTGATGCGCTCCAGGGAAGGGGAGATAATGGAAAAATGAAGCATGCGGTATTGTACCCTGAGTGAGCCGGACATCCCCTGATGCTTGGCTTCAAGGATGTATAGCATCCTTTCCTCCAGAGACCTATTGCCAGTACATGCTTTTCTTAAGTCTACATCTAAGGATGCTTGGTAACTTAGTATAATTTCTCATAGGTTATATATTAAGCAGTACATTGTTCTGAGGGATAGTTACAGGGGTCATAAAAAGGAGCTTATGTACCCATGAAAATTAATAAGCACTTAAAATAATTGTCTTTAAGAGTGTACAACTATTAAATACCAGAAATATAATTGAAAATAAGAAAAATAAAACAATTTTAGTACGTGAAAACCATTTAAATTGTGATTGAAGATAATATGAATATATTCTATTCACTTTCTGGCACATGGGGTATTTTGCTATTTATGTATATTTGTATAAATGTTCACTTAAGAACCACAACTGAGTAGCCTCCTGGTTGCCTTTCTAGGTTCTTATACCTGCTTAGAAGAACTATTATGTTTTTTGTGTCCACATTTGATCAAGAAGAAGGCTGAGTAAATGGTGTGTTTTGAGATATTCACGCTTACATAATAATGATAGTTTACTATATATGAACAAAAAATTCCTTTTTCATTTCTAAATATGTACTCTTAGTATCCAAGGTCCAAGTTTCCTTAATTCTTTTTGTACAATGCTTTCATATCCATTTCTCAATTTTCCTACTTTTCTGAAAGGTGCTGCCTCCTGAATCTAGAAGGGACATGATTCATTGAAATGGCAATTTACCAAATGTTCAGTGATTCTGTTTACTTATCACTATTCCTTTTAAAATGCCCCTAAGAGACACAGTGTCTCATTTTCTAGTCCCAAGGGACAGCAGGCAATTTATGCATAATAACTATCTGTTACATTTCCCTAACACATTCATTTTGCTTGTAAATAATACTTGTGTTTTAGATGTGAGAATGTTTACCAGGAGATTAACAATTTGCAGAAGCCCTGACATAGCTGATCTAAAATAATATAATTCAATTTGAAAAGCTATAATTTCAAGAGATGCAGTTTACACTGCTCTTCTTAGTCAAGGTAGGATAAAGCAACCTTCCTGTCAGAGATGATTGGATAATGTGATACATTACCTGATTACAAAATGATTCTGGGAAAGCAACCCATTTCTCTATATTAATCTGACTTGTTTAGTGTCCTCCTTCTCTCTGAATTCAGATGAGGTGCTCTGCACCAACCTAATTCTTTTTTATGTGTGTTGGCTTTTTTTTTTTATTATTATAAAGCAGTTTTCTCTAAACTTCTTAAATTATGACAGTTTTGCAAAGTTCTGAATAGTTCTTCAAATGTCTTGAATTTTAATTTGGTGCATTTTTCTTCGTGACAATATGTGTGGGTGGTAGGAGGAAATTGAAAAACATGTAACTTGGTGGGTTTCAGTAATATGTAACAATATTTTTATACAGCTAATATCGCTCAGCATTTATATGACAACTTTTATTAGGTAGCTTCAAAAGGTTTTTAATTTTTTTTATAAAAGGAAATTAGAGACACAGATAAAATAAACCATTAAATTTTACCCAGCAAGTGAAGAAATGCCAAATAATAGACAAATGTCTTTTCTGTGATTTTTAAATGTTCCATTGAAGATGGTAGAAATCACTTGTTAATTGCCAAATACTAGAACTTTCATGTGATAAAAATGTTCCCATTCCCTAAGAATCATAGATTACATTTTACAAGATTTAAGTAATTGTCCTTTTATCTGTTATACAAGTTGAACACTCAGATCTCTTCTCAGTGTCGCTCAATACACTATGTATTGCCTTGCCAGTAGAATGCCCAATAAGGACTGTGATGTTATTCCCTTGATAGGTTTGTTGCTGTTGGAATATTTTTACTCATGATCCTAGTTGTTTGCTCCAGCTTTTCCAGTGATACAAGTGAAAAGCCAAATAGAGTTTATTCACATCCCACAAGGTAGACTTTTTGTCTCAAAGGATACTTTAATGGCCATATAGTGTAACTCTCTCAGTCCATGAATATGGAAACTGAGGTGCAGAAAGATTGGTGGACTTTCTCTTAATCAAAGAGGAAATTAATGGCAGGACTATAAATTCAAAGTGTACTCTTTATGTTGCATTTCAAGAATATAAATGTCCCCATTCCTTTTTTTCCACTGTTACTTAATTAAACCTGGACCAATGTCATCATATTGCAAAAAAGCTATTTTGTTTGTTTATTTGATGGTTAAAGTTATCATGGGTTTCCTGGGTGGTTCGGTAGGTTGAGCATCCAACTATTGACGTAGGCTCAGGTCAGGATCTTAGGACCCTAGAACTGAGCCCCTTGTATGTCTTCATGCTCAGTGGAGGATCTGTTTCAGGATTCTCTCTTACCCTCTGTCCTTCCCCTTACTTGCTCTCTCTTTTTCTGAAATTAATTAGCTAGAAGTGGGGGGTATGGGTAACTGGGGGATGGACATTAGGAAGGCACATGATAAAATGAACACTGGGTATTATATGACTGATGAATCACAGTCTTCTACCTCTGAAACCAATAATGCATTACATGTTAATTAATCGACTTTAAATGTACAAAATGGAAAACATAAATAAATTGAGTTTATTTTAAAAATAAAGAAGTTTAAGAAAAAAGAGTTACCAATCTCAAAGGATTTGCATTATTTGCTTGCTATTTGACCACCAAACTTTCTACTTCCTGTTTTTTTCTACATGGAAATTTAATTCTTTAGCTTGTTTTCTCCCTTTCTTGTATTTTTAAGGTACTATTTCTTGCTTTGCACATTTTTTGGACACTATTTTTTTTTTTTTTTTTTTGGATTAATGACCTTAGTCTCTGGTGGCTTGTTTTTTGTCTATTCAGTTTTTGTTCAATTAGGTCTATGTAGAGAAAACAAAACAATAATTTTGTTTTCCTAAAAGAACTTTATTGAGGTATGATTGTCATACAAAAGTCTGTGAAACCATTTTTTAATTTGTTTTTGTGTAATAAGAACATTTAACATAAGATATACTCCCATAGCAAATTTTTTTAGTAAAAATTTAAGTGTATCATATAGTATTGTTGACCTAAACACCATGCTGTACAATAGATCTCTGGAACTTATTCATCTTGAATAAAACTATAATTTTGTCCTCCTGTTTTCCTTTTTCCCCAGCCACCATGGTAGCCACATTCTACTCTCCACTTCTGGGAATTTTACTATTTTATATACCTCATATAAGTGGGATCATATAGTATTTGTTTTTTTTTTTTTTTCATCTGGTTTATTTCATTTAGAATAATGTCCTCTGGTTTTATCCACATCATCACAAATGGCAGGACTTTCTTTATTTTTAAGGTTGAATAATAGCCAGTTATATGTAAATACCATATTTTCTTTATCCGTTCATTCATTAATGGACCCTTAGGTTGCTTCCATATCATGGCTACTGTGAATAATGCAACAATAGACAAGGGAGTACAGATATCTATTTGAGATCCTGATTTCAATTTTTGAAAATATATATCTAGCAGTGGGTGCGATTGCTGGATCATATGGTAGTTCTATTCTTAATTTTTTGCATGTTGGGAAAGGCAGTTTCATTCACGCAGTCTTTCTGCCCCAGCCTGACTGCTTAAGAGTAAGACTTGACCTTGGAACATTTTCTAAGCAAGAAGTATAGAGCCCACATAGACTTTATCAGGCTTAAAACTTTATGTGGGAATATCTTTTCCTGTTCAGGCTCAGTGCACTGTGTTCATTTTTAAGTGTGTGCATCAATGGGCCCCAGGCAAACTGTGAGCTTTCAGTATTTCAGACTTTCTGAGGAAGTGTCAGGGAGGAGTGGTCCTACTATAGCAACATGTAGGCCAATTGTCCCATGTTGTACACCAGAGGACCTGATAGCCATGGGGGGGGGCCAAAAGATACTATTAAAGCTGAAATTTTTTTGTCTCAGTGTGAGTAAAAGTGTTTTTCCATCTACTATTTGACTATGCTTTGTTTTTGTTGGTGACTCCAATATCAAAATGCAGTGGGCAGAAACATTTGGACTTCTATTCCTAGTAGTCCATGTAGTGGTGATCTTTGCTATCCTTCATGTATTTGGAGTGTTCCCTCGGCATTGGTAACTAGAGCATGGTTTTCTTCTCAACTGAAGAAACTCCTAACAGCTGCACTAATATACATTTCAACCAGCAGGGTACAAGGGCTTCCTTTTCTCCACATGCTTGGGAATACTTAATATCTTTTTTTTTTTATAATAACCATTCTAATAGGTTTCAAGTGATATAACACAGTAGACTTGATTTGTATCTCCCTGATAATTAATGACATTGAGCACCTTTTCCTAGACCTGTTGGTTATTTCTATGTATTCTTCAGAGAAATGTCTATTCAGGTCCTTTACCCACTTTTATAAATTAGGTGATTTATATTTTTTACTATTGAGTTGTATGAGTTCCATATATATTATACATATATATATATATAAAATAAAGTGATAAATAATATTAACCCTTTCACAGATATATGGTTAACAAATATATTCTCTCAGTAGATTGCCTTTTCACTTTCATGTTGTTGTTTTTTAGTTTGATATAATCCTATTTGTCTAATTTTGCTTTTGTCACCTGTATTTTTGGTGTCATATCTAAAAAATCATTGCCAAGGCCTATGTTAAGAAGCTTTATCTGTTTTTTTTTTCTTTTTTTCCCCCCAAGGAGTTTTACAGTTTCAGATACTATGTTTAAGTGTTGAATCCAGTTTGAGTGGATTTTGTTTATAGTGTAAGATAAGTGTCCAATTTTATTATTTGGCATGTGGATATCCAGTTTTCCTAGTCCCATTTATTAAACAGAAAAAGATACCACTTAAGAGGTACCTAAACTAATAATTTTCATAAACTCTGGATATAGACTTTTGGCTTAAGCTTTGTTGGCAGTGAATGTGTGTTGTGGAATGATGACATAATTATGCACATAAACACATCAAGGATCACATATGTATCTGTTATTCCTCTGACACTCATAATGACTTGCCTTTTGTCTCAGGATAATCCAGTTTCATGAACTTTTGGGTTTCCTTGATATGGATGAGCTTATTAGTAAGACAGCTCTCCTCTCCTGTGACCTGCTGAAATGGGCCTGCAATCAATAGGAATTCACTGCTATGCACAGAATATTCTGGAAAACCACTTGTGTAGCGATGGGTCCCCAAATTTTATCAGGCTGCTGGTATAACAGCAATAATAGATAATAATAGATACTTAGTAATAATAGATACTGAAAAAAAGTGGGAACTATAATTCCAATATGGATGGTTGCTAAAGAAATACTTCTAGATCTTTATTAAAATATTCTTTATATTGGGGTTCCTGGGTGGCTCAGTGGGTTAAGCCTCTGACTTTGGCTCAGGTCATGATCTCAGGGTCTGGGATTGAGCCCCTCATGGGCCTCTCTGCTCAGTGGGGGGCCTGCTTCCCCCTCTCTCTCTGACTGCCTCTCTGCCTACTTGTGATCTCTCTCTCTGTCAAATAAATAAATAAAATCTAAAAAAAAAAAATTCTTCATATCTATAGACTGAAAACCTGTTAAATCATGACAGAAAATGCCATAAATCATGATTAGATAGATACAAACATGTAATGCTACAAGAGGTCTTTTCTAAAAACAGAATATAAACTAATAATCATATTTGGAAGTCTGGTGATTGGGATAGCTCATGTATATAAAAGAGTTTACAGTCTTTCATGGTTTGTCTCTTCTTTCTGATTTCTCCCAGCTCACTTCTCCTCTCAGAGGGGGAGACAAACCATGAGAGACTGCGGACTCTGAGAAACAAACTGAGGGTTTTTGGAAGGTGGGGGTGAGGTGAGCCTGGTGGTGGGTATTATGGAGGGCATGTATTGCATGGAGCACTGGGTGTGGTGCATAAACAATGAATTTTGGAACACTGAAATAAAATAAAATTAAATTAAATTAAAAAAAATAAAGTTCCCTGACACAATAGGGCAGTACTAAAAGATTTGTAGGTGGTTGCAATGAGAAAATAAAGAGAAAATAAAGGCTGTAATTTTGGAGTGAACATGTGTTACTACAGAGATGGTGAGAGAACAAAAACCCTGTCATAATTTAGTGCTTGTATATGTTCAAAAAAAGAATATGAACTCTTGGTCATCAGGTCTATTAGTAGGCAGAGGTAATCTAGTGCTAGCTTCTCTACCTTCTCATCTGGAAAATCCCTATTAGTTAAAGCAGATAACTAAATGTACAGATGTTCATATAAGCAGCCTCAAAAATTGCCTGGTACTTAATGTTCTGCAAGTATTTGTCCTTTACAAACATTTGGGCATTCTAGCAAAGGAAGTCATGGATAAAGCAGATACATATAAGAGATTCAGACTATCTCCAGGAAGGACAGTGTTTCACTTCATATATTTTTCCAAACAATAATAATAAAAGATCCCTACAGGCCCTTAAAATGGCCAGCTGGACTGGACTTTTGCTCTTAGATTTCCAACTCTGATGCTAAAATCAGAGCCAAAATTTGGCTAGTTGCTTGCTGAGGAGCCCAGAGAAACTCTACTTTTGCCTTTTCTCTGTGATCATTACTCTTCATTGGCTTAATTTTCAACATTCATTTTCAAATCTGGAAGTCACTTTTGGAAATAGCTCCGAAACTTTTATTTCTTCATGGAAATGTAATAGGGGTAGTGTTGTATTTCAATACTTGCTAATGCAATATAAAAAGATAACACACAATCTTTGTAAAGCAGGTATCTAAGCAAGTTTATGACAATAAAAATCAATAGTTCTAGGGCTATCTAGATCTATATACTCCTGTTTTATAGAACCAGGTTTATACATTTAAAAATGCATTTTCATTTCCATGTAAAGCATATGTCATGATTTTTTCTACATATATGAGTTTAAGCACCTTAGAAGACTGAAAACACAAGGCACAATTTGGAGAAAATGGCCAAAGTTTCCTTTGTGCAAGAAACTAGGTGAACTGACACATGTGTTATGTTACAAAGTTACCTTGTTTTGATGGGTTTTGTGTCAGAGAAGTGGCTCAGATCTAGAAAAAGGATCTGTGTTAAAGAAATGGCTCAGATCCTGGAAAAAGGATGGCATATTTTCCATTTCAGTGACTGAAGTGAGCCTTCTGCTCCTGAGCTTTGCATAAATCAAAAATGTTCTTGGTGCCTGCTCTTATATTTTATCCTTAGAAATACCACCATCTATTTATTATTGCCACAGGCCAAGAACCCTGGGTCAAAAACTCTTTGTTATCACTGCAATCTGGGCTTTCATTTAGATAATTATGCACAGATTAATTACATTGGTCAATTATTGCCATCTCACCACTGATCTTCTATATTCCTATCATCCCAGTGGCACTAGGGAACCTAGTTTCAAGGTACCATCTTCAATCTCCTGTCTAAATTCTGGACTTTAGAAGAAGACCACCAAAACTTTTCTCAAGAAATGCTCTCTCACTAGAGGTTTTCTTATTATTCTAGCAAAGAGTTTGTCATTTGGTCCTTCTTGGGGGAATGTAAGGAGCTGGTGGACTTTGTTCTCCCCCAATAAATCATTTCTAACATGCTCAAGCCTATGAGCTATGTAATCTGTTCTTCAATACTATAAGAAGGCAATTTTGGTACATCTACCTCATTTATTGTAAACTGTTCTCATTACTAAGTTTCAAGGAGCCATCCCAGCAGGAGGATAGGGTCAATCCCAGGTGTCTATTTTTAGGATATTTTCTTCTGAATCATAGGAGAGTGTCACTGTATCAAAAAACTCTCCTCAATCCAGTCCTTTTATTTAATGTCCCAGTAATGGAGTCCAACAACTTCCCGATCAACTTCTAAATCTATTCTCCAAATTTCTAGTGGTTTATATTGTTCAGGGCCCACAGTTATTTTGGTAACTAATATATTTTCTTCTACAACAGGGACAACATTTCCTATGTTGACTCTTGAACCTAGTTACTGGTCTAGAGGAAATCAGGATAGGTAAGAACAGATTGTGAGAGGATTAACCATTGTCATATGAGGTATCTATTTCAGGTGAAGTCTTCTCATGTTCTCTAGCTAAAGGAAGTCTTCTTTCCTCTAATTGGAGCTCTTCTAGACCAGAATGTTTAAGAGCTTCTATTTTAAGTCTCAGTTTCCTATTTCTTCCAAACTGGGACCTAACATTAGCATGAAACCCCTGGCCAGTCTTTGCATTCATTCTCCCTTGTAAATTTGTCACTTAAGATCAAATTCTAGGTCTGAATTCCTCACTGCGCACAATGTCTTTATATGCTGCTGTATAGGACATCTCACTTTTACAACATTTCTTTACTTGAAAATTATCTGATCTGAGCTTTTCATTTGTCTTTAAAACTGCTAAGGCACTTCCACAGTCTTTATAATTATTTTTGCCTTGGTATCTTTCAAGTGCTCGTGGCATTCCACAAACCAGTGCTTTCTATTTCACCCACATCTTATTTACTAAGGGTGAGAATCTTAGTAATTGTGATGCTATATCATGATGTCAGCTGTCACCATCCCATTTATCATCAGCAATGGGGTCCTTGTTGCTTTCTGACTAGTGACTAATCTAATAGCAAAATCTCATCTGGAGAGTCTGCTGTCTAGAATTATATTAAACTAGGTCTATCCAAAGCAGACCTTCCAGAAAGGGCTTAATCATAAGTGGTTTGTTTGGGAATTGAGGCCTAGAAGCATAAATAAAGAATCCATGAAAGATCAGGGAGGGAATAATGCAAATAAAGGATGTACAATAGAATGAATTACTGCTCTGGGCTATTGGTTCCCCTATTGGGACTCTTTGAAAAATGTGTTTGGGGAGGCCATGGAATTTATACCTCTATTTCCATCTCTCACTGCTTTGGTTGAGGGTTGTTCTCAAAGTCATTATCTCCACACAATTCTAGGTTATGCATTGGAAGACCAAGAAAACTCTTACTACAGGGAAAAAAGCTCTCAGGTGAGAAGAAAAAAAGATTTGCACTTAGGATACAAAGCTGTACAGATGCAGGGAACTGTGTCATAACAGCAAATCAACTCAGAAAAAGTTTGAAAGCATTTCTACAATATTTCTACAATTATTTTTACAATTATGAATTTATGGCCAAACTTCTTTATACCCCCCCATATACCTCCATTCTCATTGGTGTTAGAATTTTATCTCTAAATATGAGGGTATACATATCTTTAAGAAAGAGCAATTATTTAAAAAAAATGATCGCAACAATATCACTACACCATAAAAAGGAGCAATTGTAACTTAATATTGTCAATTATCAAGTCACTGCTCAAATATCCCCAATTTTCTGCTTTTTTTTTAGTTTGCTTTGTTAGAATTAGAATCTAATGGTCCCATACAAATTTAAATTAATTTATATCTTTTGATATAAGATTTATATATCTTGATATAAAATTCTCTTTATCTCCTTTGTTAAAAAAGGAAGAAAAAAAACAAAACAACTTAGTCATTAAAATATTTCTTTATTTGGCTCTTTCCACTCATTGTGCTAACTGGTTTCTGTCATACATTTCCTGAAAAATAGTTTTTAGATCTAAAGTTGTGATCAGTTTTATAGTTACATTGTCAAATCACCAGTGACTTCTACCTATATCCATGTTTCTTTTAGGAACTTGCAAAAATGTTGACTTTTTTTTATAATACTGTTAGTTTCCTTTATTTATTCACTGGAATACTTCCATAAAGGAAAATATTCTCCCATCAGTTTAAGATCACCATAAATGAATTCGAGGATATATTTAAGAAATAAAGTTTAAATGCTTGGTTCTTTCCCTTCTTTATCAGTTTATTGATATTTAGTTGGTTCTTTAGCAGTAGAGCTACTCTATGACCCAGCAATTGCACTACTGGGTATTTACTGTAAAGATATAAATGTAGTGATCCAAAGGGGCACATGAACCCCAATTTTTATAGCAGCAGTCTTCACAATAGTCAAACTATGGAAAGAGCCTAGATGTCCATTCACAGATGAATGAATAAAGTGTATACACACACACACACACATACACCTACCACATATACACAACGGAACACTATGCAGCCATCAAAAATTGAAATCTTGCTATTTGCAATCACGTGGATGGAACTAAATGGTATTATGTTAAGTGAAATATGTCAATCAGAAAAAGACGATTATCATATCTCACTGATATGAGGAATCTGAGGGACAGGATGGGGGTTTGTGGGGGAAGGGAGGGAAAAATGAAACAAGATAGGACCAGGGAGGGAGGCAAACCATAAGAGACTCTTAATCTTAGGAAACAAACTCAGGATTTCTGGACAGGAGGGGTGGTGGGAGGGAAGGGGTGGCTGGCTGATGAACACTGGGGAGGTTATGTGCTATGGTGAGTGCTATGAATTGTGTAAGACTGATGATTCACAGACCTGTACCCTTGAAACAAATAATACATTATACGTTAATATAAAGCCCAGCAGGGACAAAAAGAAAAAGTCACCAATAATTATTTTTTGAGTATCATTATGAACTTAAGAATTTAAAAGGATTTGATATGTTTCAAGTGCATTTATTAATCTTATTGATGCTATAGCTCCCTGAGATTGGCTAATGAAGATTCTCCATGCTGCTCCAAAGTGCTCATGAAATGGCCCTAGTAGTCACTAACAGTTTTTTCAAATTTTTATAATAAAAGATGTTACAATATTTCCTCTCTGGTATGACAGATTTAGGATTCTTGCTGTTTTTCTTGCAAAATATAATTTAGATTCTATAACCAGGACACCAGGGATGCTCATCGTTACTAAACTGGGTAATTGATCTTTTGCAGTGAACAGAGGTTTTTAAATAGCTGTATTTTTTAAGAAAGAAAATACTTCTTCAGTTCAATATTGGGAATCAAAGTTTACCCAAGGTTTTGTTTATATATTAGTGTTACTTTTCTCACTTGAAAATCTTGGTCACTGATGATGATAAATACAAATTTTAAGATTCAGAGTATTAATATAATACACAAGTGTGTATTTGCTAAAGAGTATCACTTAAATTTATTTGTTTCTTATGCTTCTTTTTTTCCTGGTTGTTGTTCTGAGGCTTTTATTTTTTCTTAGATTTGGAAGTTCTGCATCACTTTTAAACCAAAATTCTCCTGTTCTTAAAAGTCCATCAATCTCAGGGAAAGCAAAACAGTGGTTCACTCTGGGTAAGTGATATCCTAATATCCTTGTGCAATAAAGTATTTTTTTTTAATTTAAATTTGTTTGAAACAATTGTTCCATGTGTGCTTAATTCACCTGCTCTGTATATAGGTATACTTGTTTAATTTGCTTCAAATTTTAGGAATGTAATAAAATTATGATTTCATTGTCCCATTCTCAGATGAACCCAATGCATCTACACTATTATTCTCCATTACTCCATCAGTTCTGTTTTTATCAGGTCAGAGCTACTTTTAAATTTTAGTATCCAATTCTTAGTTTCCTATTTAACAAAGTTACTTGAAACAGCAGGTTATTTTCCATTTTTGAAAGTATTTTATTAAAAAAATATAGAGTGGCATCATTTTCATTTCTTTGATCTCTTAAATTGAAAGCTCCAAAACTCTATCCTTGCATTTATTCCAGTTTTTGTCTGTGTTAATTCTCTTGGTGTTGTCATTCAGTTTAATGACTTTTATTTTATTTTATTTATTTATCTTTGAAAATATTTTATTTATTTATTTGATACAGAGAGAGAGAGAGAGAGCGAGAGAGAGGGGGAACACAAGCAGGGGGAGTGGGAGGGGAGAAGAAGGCTTCCCATGGAGCAGGGAGCCCAATGAGGGGCTTGATCCCAGGACCTTGGGATCATGACCTGAGTCAAAGGCAGACACTTAACGAATGAGCCATCCAGGCGCCCCAGTTTAATGACTTTTATACTGCCAAATATATATTGGTAGCCTGGACTGCTGCCCTAATCTTCAGGTTTGTGCAATTTCAGAATACATGTTGCATTTTTCTTTGTTAAATTTATGCCTAATCTTTCTGTTTTGTTGTTGTTTGGTGCAGTTATTAATAGAGTTGTTTTTCTTAATTTCCTTTGCAGATTATTCATTACCAGTGTATTGAAATACAGTAGAATTTTATGTATTAATCTTACATTCTGCAAATATACTGACCTTATGTATTAGTTCTAATTTTTTAATCAGGTTTCTTAGGATTTTCTATATAAGTGAACATGTCCTCTGCAAGTAAAGATAATTTTACTTCTCTTTTCCCAAATAAATGTTTTATTTATTTATTTATTTATTTATTTATTTATTTATGTGTAATTGCCCTAACTAAAACCTCTAGTATAATGTTGTATAGAAGTGGCATATATTCATTTCTTGCTCCTGGTCTTAGGAAGAAAGAGCCAGTATTTTACCATTAAGTATGATTTTAGCTGCAGATTTTCTATAGGTGTCTTTTATCTGGTTAAGGAAATTCCCTTCTAGTTTCAATTCATTAATAGTTTTTATTTTTTAATTTTTTAAAGACTTGCTATCTTATTTTATTTTTTATTTATATTTTAATTTAATTTTTTCAGTGTTTCAAGATTCATTGTTTATGCACCATTCCCAGTGCTCCATGCAATACATGCCCTTCTTAATATCCACCACCAGGCTCACCCATCCCCCCACCCCATCCCTTCCAAAACCCTCAGTTTGTTTCTCGGAGTCCACAGTCTCTCATGCTTTGTCTCCCTCTCCAATTTACCCTAATTCACTTTTCCTTTCCTTCTCTTAAAGTCCTCCATGTTATTCCTTATATTCCACAGGTAAGGGAAACCATATGATAATTGACTTTCTCTGCTTGACTTATTTCATCTCCTTCAGTTCCATCCATGTTGATACAAAAGTTGGATATTCTTACTTCCTGAATGCTACGTAATATTCCATTGTATATATGACCCATATCTTCTTTATCCATTCATCTGTTGAAGGGCATCTTGGCTCTTTCCACAGTTTGACAATTTTGGCCATTGCTGCTATGAACATTGTAGTACAGATGGCCCTTCTTTTCACTATATCTTTATCTTTGGGGCAGATACCCAGTAGTGCAATTGCAGGGTCATAGAGTAACTCTATTTTTAATTTTTTGAGGAATCTCCACACTGTTTTCCAAAGTAGCTGCACCAACTTGCATTCCCACCAACAGTGTAAGAGGGTTCCCCTTTCTCCACATCTTCTCCAACATTTGTTTACTGTCTTGTTGATTTTGGCCATTCTAACTGGTTTTGATTTGAATCTCTCTGATGGCTAATGATGATGAACATTTTTTTCATGTGTCTTTTAGCCATTTGTATGTCTTCTTTGGAGAAATGTTTATTCATGTCTTCTGCCCATTTCTTAACATGATTATCTGTTTTGTGTGTGTTGAGTTTGAGGAGTACTTTATAGATATATATCAGCCCTTTATCTGTATTGTCATTTGCAAATATCTTCTCCCATTCCATGGGTTGTTAATTGTTTTTAATCATGAAGCCGTGTTAGATTTTTGTCAAGTGCTATTTTTGTGGCTACTAAGATGATCATGTGGTCTTGTTTTTCCTTCCATTGATATGTTTTATTTGATTAAATGATTTCTTGATGTTCTACCAACCTTGTATTCCAGGGATATTTTAGTTAATCATGTAAAGTTATTTTTATAAGTTGCTGAGTTTGCATTGGTGGTATTTTTTTAAGGATTTTGTCTAAATATTCATAGGAGATATCTGTCCATAGTTTTCTTGTGGTGTGTCTGGTTTTGGTATGAGTGTCATAATGACTCATACAATGAGTTGGACAATTTCTTTTTCTCTTAGGAAAATGAATGGCATATGATGCTTCTTTGGTTGACTCTGAAAACAAAGTAACATGAGTACATGCTGTGCATCTCATCTTAAATCTTTTGTTTTTCCCACCAAGTAAGTTGTCCATTATCAGAAGATGGTCCTTCAATCTAAGCAAAATCCATGTGATTCTTTAGCACAAATTCTTTTATGGGTACAAATTGTATATATATGTCTGAGGTTATATCTTCTTTCATGTTCTTTTGCTAACACAAGTAGAAGGAAGGGTCAAGCATAATTTTATATTTAAGAGTTATTTATTTTAAAGCGACATTTCATCTTGATTTCAAAATATAAAACCTATAGAAGAATGATGGAATCATAGCCACAAGTGTGGTAGAGAAGAAAATCTGCACAACAAACAAAAGGTGTGAGAATTTTTTTCTCTGACTTCCATGAATAAATATCAAATAAAATTTCTTATTGGTTGTGTGAAAGTAAAAACTAACTTAAGTTGGGTAATTTGTGTGTTTCAAGAAGGATACCTATAGGTGCTCAAATTTCTATTTATTTTCCATCAAACAAAATATTTAATTTTGATTTCATATATTTCTGGGAAATATAAATATTTCTTTCATAAATTTGTGACCGATACTATTTTCTCTTTCCTCTAACACAGCATTCTACAAATATTTAATTCTAGGGGGTTAGAAATAACAAAGATTCAGCATTTTAAAACTTCTGCTGTCTATGCAGGTCATGTAATTCAACTATGTTCGCAGAGGTGAATTTCTTGTTTAAGCTCTTCTTATTGGACAGAATTTCATCATGACAACATATAAGCAATGCTAGTGAGTACACTAGGGGAATTTAAAACTCAGAGTATGATTTCCTACCTATTAGCAGAAATTTCAAAGTTTCATAAAACTTTCTATCCAAGAAGATATGCTACTTAGAAGAGCAAAGTGTCCCTAAGTGTCTTACAGATTCACAGACATTTGTTCCTTTTTATGTAATGCATAGTAATGATTATTGAGAACTATGCACATCAGAATTGAAAATAAATTCTTTCAAATACGAAGAATATTACATTTAAAGAAATGTTTTGAAAGCCTTGGAATGTTTTCTAGGGGAAATTGATGCTATGTATACAGGTAAAATATGAAGCATATATCCATAATTCAAGTGAATTTTTTTCTCCTACCCTTGGTACCAGATATTCTTAGAAAAATAAAAATACTTTTAGTAGTCTGATAACTCAAACTTTTACTTTAATTATATATGTAGATACAATCTTTGCCCATCTGTGTTTACTACTTTCTTTCTCTGCACTTCCAGGAATTTGATGTGTGATATTGCCATTGCCTTGGAGTGTTGCTGTTTTTTATCTACCCAGGCTTTATATGGATAAATAATTTCCACACAAACAAGACCATGAATAGATTGAATACTTCATACTTAATATTGGTAAGATGTATGGGTCCACAAACTAAATATGTTGTTTTCAAATATCTCACTCAATAACAGGACTATACTAATAATCTATTTCATCTAATGTTTATAAATTTTTAAAAAAAGGTTTATAGATCTGCTTCATCATAGTGGAATACATATTTAATGGAGAAATAGCTCTTTAAATCAATATTTTTACATGCAAGTATTAGATGGTTGAAAAGAAAGAGACTTGATTCTCTACACATACTCCAACTATAACACATGAAAGAAATTTTATTGGAGGGGAAGAAAACTGAGTATAAAAAACTATAGTAGGGATCAGTCATCAAAACTAACTGCTGTAATAGAGAAGTGTATTCTTATCTTATATATAGTATATTGGGTTCCTCTAGTAGTAATAAACATTGTTAAGTGTGGAAAAACTGTGAAATGTTTTGACTATTATGCCTAGCATTTATAGCCTAAAAGACACATTTTTTCTCCTATTTTCTCCCATAGAGCAAATGGCCCATTATTGAGGAATGGTGCCTCAGCTTAAAACCAAGCCAGATTTAGGGCTCAAATTTTTCTTTGACTCTGGGTTTAGTATCTATGATCACTACCTTATCTCTTCTAAAACATTGAACCCTAGGAATCTGGGAAAGAAAAGCAGTAAGGATTCATTTTTAAGCTTTTAGATTGTGTTATCTTTAATGATGTTCATGGATGCCTATTAATGTTCTTTTTCCCTTTTTCCCCCTATTTTTAGCTGTTTAAAACTTCAAGGGATTAGGGTGAATACATAATGTATATAAAAGATGTATACATATATAATATATAGAGAGAATGTATATAATGTATATAAGATATATATAATGCATATGTATGTATATGTAGTAACATATCTTAATCACCCACAACACTAAATAATGGGATAAAAGACCTTTTATATCTCAATACAAAAACATTTTCTTATTTCATATGAAAAGTCTTTTTCACATGTATTCATTTACTCATATGTTTCATCAGTTTTTTTTTAATTATTTTTTTAAAAGATTTATTTATCTGAGAGAGACAGAGAGAGAGAATCTCAAGCAGACTCCCCATTGAACATGGAGCCCAATGCAGGTCTCGAGGTCTTGACCCTGAGATCATGACCTGACATGAAACCAAGAGTCAAATGCTCAACCAACTGAGCCACCAGGTGTCCCTCAGTGTTTTAAAAAAGAAGGTCTGTGTACATTTCACAGACAAATGTACACCCTAAGGGAGTATATTAATCATATATTCTTTTTCAAGCACTTCAGGGGCTACATGGGCACAGAGTTTATTTGCTGTGGTTTCACTTGGGAACATAATTTTTAATCCCTTATAGTGATGTTGGTATTTCCTATAAGGTGTATACTAAATAAACAGAACTTTCTAATATTTAAACTGTAAGTGAACAAAACATTTTAGGAGTATATTAGAGACCTGAAAGAGATTAGGAATATGTGATAGAATATAAAGCTAAAGCTTTTACATTTTTTTTTAATTTTTAGATTTTATTTATTTATTTGACAGACAGAGATCACAAGCACGCAGAGAGACAGGCAGAGAGAGAGGAGGGGAAGCAGGTTCCTTGCTGAGCAGAGAGCCCAATGTGGGGCTCAATCCCAGGACCCTGGGATCATGACCCCAGCCGAAGGCAGAGGCTTTAACCCATGAGCCACCCAGGTGCCCCTTGCTGGGACTTTGATAGGGATCTTCAATTCTAGGATAATTAATATCTTCACTTTGCTGAATCTTCCACTCCCTGAACACAGCTGGTCTGTCCATGTACTTAGTTTTTCTCTAATTTCTTTTGTCAATACTTTGTAGCTTTTAGCCTTCAGTTTTGTATGTATTTAATATCAAATTGTTTCATTTGTGGGGAATATGTTGTAAATGGCAGTTTTTAAAATTTCAGTTTCCAGTTCTTCATTGTGATAGATATTGCTTTTACATTTTTTAAAAAGATTTATTTATTTATGAGTGAGAGAGAGAGACGATCGGAGCTGAAACCAAGAGTTGCCAGGAAAGGTTAGAAATTCCTGTCCCTAAAGATGAAAGATTACTCCAAACTTTGCTTCGGAAGAGAGGAGAAGGCAACTCCCTACAGCAGCCCAGTTGCAGAGTAGTCCCACAGGCCTCCACATTCCAAAAGCCTACACCCTTCTCTGAAACCTCCCACCACCCCCAGTGGACTCCATGTTACATTTCAGCAAACCAGCTATTATGGATGATTTCATGCTCTGCATTAACCCCAACAGACACCCAACCAACTAAGCCACCCAGGTACCCCAACAGTTGTTGCATGTTTTAAGTCTCTTTAGACACTGACTAGACTGCATACTTCAGTTGTGATAAAATTAGTGGATTTTATAATCTCCAAATGGCATATCTCTTTGAGTGTATGATTAGGATGCATCAGGGTAGCTAAGACAAGGAGGTTTATAGTCATAATAGAGTTAATAAATAAAATATAGAAAATAAAATTTAGGCAATATAGGAAGATGTTTTT
The DNA here is from genome assembly GCF_902655055.1 of Lutra lutra. Taxonomy (NCBI): domain Eukaryota; kingdom Metazoa; phylum Chordata; class Mammalia; order Carnivora; family Mustelidae; genus Lutra; species Lutra lutra. The sequence goes on along the minus strand of NC_062279.1, from coordinate 78,985,914 downwards.
CTTTTACAAGTAAAAGTTGAAAGACCAACTTTCTAAACATGCACTTGTTTTAAACTTACATTCTTAACTTCATTTATTTTATTAGATATTTATAATATCAAATTCAAGCCATGGAGTCAAAAGATGATGTAAAATCTCTTAATGACCAGATGAAAACACAAGATGTCACCAATCACAAATTCAGATTATGATTGTACTACATGTTCATTCTTGATCATGTCTTTTTTTCCTCATTATCTTCCATCCTTAAAATAAGTCTTCCTTCCTAGAATTCTCCATGTTCTATTTTATTTGGCCCACTATTCCTACAGCCCCCATCAGCCAGCTCTGCATCTCCTCTCCAGTCATATGAATGTTTTTACCTCTCATAGTATTATTAGCTAGAACTAAGCCTGCCTCCTCCCTAGTATTCTATAAATTTTTGGATAAAAAGGAGGAGAAAACTTTAAGACGCTAGAGTAGAAACAAGAGTAAGAGGCTTTGAAATGATTCTCAATTGTGGTTTTTTTTTTTGTTTGTTTTGTTTTTCAGGTTACTATTTTTTCTTTTATTGTCTGAGAAATATTTAAAAATTCATGTGATTCTTCTAATAAGAGTTAATTTTTGCCTAAAGCTGTAATGTGTGCTTGCCTACAAGGATTATACTACTCATTCTAGTTTAACTTTGTTCTTCACATATATTAAAAAAGAAATCACACCCTCATCTTGGATAAGTTTTCAAAGTCTTCTTCTATTACTTTTATTGAAGGTCACTGTGTCCAGTTGTTCTTCTTAATTCTTATATTTCTTTTTCTGGATCTGGTATGAATGGAATACTGAAAGGTAGTCTTATTAATAGATATGCAATAGATTAGACATTATCATATCTAAACATCATGTTTGTATTAGAGAAGTTCTTCAAGGTACTTGTATTATACTGGCTTTTTCATTAAAGTCTAAAAGGTTCTGATCTACCTAGATACTCTCTCCAAGGTGTCCTACATCATTCTACTATGAAGATCACAACTGATTAGACCAGGGATCAGCACCTCACCTAACAACAGTCATTTGTAAGACACCTGGCCTAGAAGCTCTGTTCTGAAGTCTACATTTTACTGAAAATTTGACCCAATTAAATGATCTTTTTTGGGGATCTTGAATCTAAGATAAACAGAGATAAGAACAACAAAAAAACAACAGATGAGGGCGCCTGGGTGGCTCAGTGGGTTAAGCCGCTGCCTTCGGCTCAGGTCATGATCTCAGGGTCCTGGGATTGAGTCCCGCATCGGGCTCTCTGCTCAGCGGGGAGCCTGCTTCCCTCTCTCTCTCTGCCTGCCTCTCTGTCTACTTTTGATCTCTGTCTGTCAAATAAATAAATAAAATCTTAAAAAAAAAAGAAAACAACAGATGAAAACAAAACATGAAAAGAGAGGACTGTCAGCAAAAAGGAAGATGCACTAGAAGTTATAACTAAAGCTATGCAGCAGACAGAATGTAGAGTCCCCTAAAATAGAGTCTCACCCTATTGCTGCATTCCTAAAATGTGAGGGTCAGCTTTATCATAGTCCTCAGGCCTGGCTTTATGCTGAAATTGTTCCCTACACTCCTGTTTTCCTGTGTATTTTGCAATCATTGCATATTAACAAGAGCAATTTGATTTTTTTTCCTCTAAAAGTAACTATAAATCTCACTAAAACATTATTAAATTAGAGGAGAGTTTTATGTTGAAGAAATTGGTCTTTCAAACTAATTTAAATACAAGAATTGACTGATCATAAAGATAATTTAAATAGTGCTGAAATAGGTTTTATTTGTAATATATTTTCTCAATGTAGTAATACTGTTTAGAAATAAATAATGCAAGTGTCTTAGGAATTGGTTACAAGAAAAATAGTATTTTAACATTATTGTTTCACAATAAGGATTATTATTGAATATTATTAACTTTTTATGTGTGTATAAGTTAGAATTACATAAATCCTGACCCAGAATAGTTTATACCCCACATGAATTGAAATGCATTGATAAAAACCTAGAAATAACATTTTTTAATAAAACCTACACTTTTAATACCTTGTTTAACTGACTGTATATTTACTTCTAAGTCTTAATCTTAGCATTTGTTGAAACAAATTGTTTAGCTTCAGAATATACTCATATTAAAATTTAAAAATTATCCTACAGGCAGATATTTACTTTTAATTCTCTTCTCTTATAATGCATTTATTATTGTGTATCAGTTAACCTGCAATAACACATTTTATATTATAGGCACATGAAACAACTGGCCAAATGAATGGTCATTTTTATAAAATGATTAGCTGGTCTTTTGGCAGTTTATTTTGCTAATAGATGATAATGATAAAATTATTATATCAATATTTTATGTCTCTGCATCTTACATATTTCATGCATTCTTGCAAGAAATGCATTCTTTAGGCAAGATGGCCCTTCTAAAGGGAGGATCACCAAGACTTTCCTTCTGAGTGTTGACCAGGAAATTCCATCTTGACTGGTTAAAGGTTACATGCCTGTGGGTGTTGAAAGTGTAGTTAGGTTAGGTATTAAATCTTGGTTTACTGATATGGAGCCTTAATAGAAGTCACTCCAATTTGGTTGTCTCTTTAACAATTTTATTCTGAATAAATTCTATGGCATTCTCTTCCAAACTATTTTTTATTGTGTTTATTCTAGAATATACTACAGCTATTTTTTTTTTAGTATGATAATTATATTTGCAGAAGGAAGGTCAAATGGGTGAGTTGAACAGGATGTAAAGGGAATCACAAGTCTGCTTCTTTCAAGTCTTTGATTGTGGCACAATCCCTCCAAGAATGCAGTATTACATCTGGCAATCACTTGTAGTGGCCTCTACTTGGTATGTTCTACCATTAATTGCCCTCTTCACAGGCAAGGGAACCAATAAGGGGATTCTTTCAGTTCCTGAATTTATCTATTTTACTCAGGCATCTCTGAACAGGAGAAATAACCACAAGATATATTTGGAGAACCCCAGGGCCTTTTTGAGATGACACAAGCTAAAATTCCATTGGTCATCTGACTTCTAACCCCCTATTCTGAGTGGTGAATCACAGTGATGTTTTGTTGGAGAGGAATTATGTCAGTTTATAGTCAGTGTCCAGTCTTTCCTGAAAATCACCTTATTTTCTTTGCCCAAATGTAGAGCCACCTTGGTAAAGGCTATAGATGCCTTTAGGGAAGACTAGGAGGAAGATTAATATATATATAGAGTCAGTGTACCAGTGTCCTTCCTCAAAGGGACTCAGTTTCGCTTTCACTCAAAGGATTCTGGGTGTATAAACTGTCTCAACTCTGACAATTAATTGAGGAACCATGACTGTTTTGATGACTCAGGTTAGACTTTTTTTTCACTTGACTTAGACTTTTCTGCTTACACAGATCAAGTAGAAATTTAGCATTCTTCCTATGTATTTCACTATGGGGACACTGTGATTGACTCCTTGGTGACTCAAGTCTGTGTGAGTTGGTTGTTCTAGTTGCTTTTTTGACTCTGTTGTTTATTATTTCACCCACTTGGCTTGAGTGCTGTCACTTGCTCTCTGCTACCTGAAGGTCCAAGTACTCTAAATGCATTTAAGCTTCCCAGTTGGTGACTACAATCCCTAATGTGAGGTCTGACCTACAGAGAAGAGTGCTCATAGACTTCTTCAATGATGCAGGACTACCCTCATGAATTATTTTTCTTATAAAAGTGATGAAAACTATGTCTTTAGGCCCCTCCCAGTATAAGCGAATAGGTCTTAAAGGACAAATCCACCCTAACACTCGATCTCTTTAAGCCTTTGAATTCCTTCCTCTGTAGGTCCACTATTTCTAATTTGTTCATGGTAGGCCACATTTTGACCCATATTTTAGTCAATCAACCAAACCAACTGTTGAATATCTAACTCTTTGAGCTACAACACAAATGCAGAATTTCTCCTTAGAGGGCCATATCAATAAATTTGGCTTGATTCAACTTTATGTTCGAGTCATCATTATTCTATACTCTTAATGTCCATTCCTACACATGTTCCCCAGAATTTTATCAGTATATATTATATTATATTATATTATATTATATTATATTATATTATATATTATATATCAGTATAAATTAGAAAACTCAAATAGTTCTTTTGCCTCCTCATGAGTCACTTTTTGTACCTAACATTCAGAGGATCACTGCGACTTGAGTTTAGTTATAGGTATGGAAGCAATGAGCGGTTCTGGGGGTGGGACCTGGGGGAACATCAACATTGTCTTGCTTAGCAACTGCCTAAAAAAACCAAAACAAACAAACGAAAAAAAACAACATTATAATTTCCTCAAAGTGAGGTAGCTACTTATAGTGGGGTTGGGGAGGCATCTGATAAAGGAGACTCATCAGAATTTAGTTTCTCTATGTCCATCAGGGTCTTGTGATGTGCTCCCATCCCAGTTTACAGGATCCAATTCTTTCCACACCAATGTTTTCACTTTTAACAACAGACACTGTAAGCTTGGAAGTTCAATTTACATTGTAATTCAACCAGTCACAGGATGAAAGTCTGCATTTTATTTGCAGTAGTTTCAGTCCTGCATCTACAAGAGACAAGGGTCTTCTTTAGAACACACACAGAAGCTTACAGTCATTTAGGTCACTGAACTGGGAATTTTATTTCACCATTTTATCCAAACATTAGGAGTAACCAGACAACCTCATTATATTTGTTAGTTTTCCAAAAACTGCTAGAAAGTATCATGTACACAGTTACCCAGTTCCTTAGGAATATTCAGTGAAGTTCTTTTGCATGTCACTACTGCCAGATCATGCCATGGACTGTCAGTGATCTCATTACTACTGGAAATAGAGACATTACCATCTTTAATCAGATTGGAGAGTTAACTCAAAAAACCTCAGAACCAATTCAGAAAACTCATTATTAAAATTCTTTTTCTCTAGAACTACTCTTGGTCCTAAAATTTGTTTCAGTTTTAGTTCTGTATCTATCATCTATCTATCATCGATCATCATTTATATCTACCTATCCATCATCTATCATCTATTGTATGTCTATCATATATCTATACATCTATTTACCTATCATCTATCTCTGTAAATATATATTTTCTAGATATTTATCTGTCTAAAAAGATATATATTGTAAAGAATTGGTTCACATGACTATGGACCCTGAGAAGTCCCAAAATCTCAGCTGGCAAGCTATAGAGAACGAAGAGAGCTGATGGTATATAATTCCAGTCTAAATTTAAATCCTAAGGCAGGAAAAGACTAATTTCCCAGCTTGAAGACAATCAGTAAGACAGAATGAACTCTCTTTTATGTTGCCTTTTTTATTCCATTTAGACCTTCAATGGATTGGATGAAACTCAGCTACATTGGGGAGGACAATATTCTTTACTCAATCTACAGATTCAAATGTTAGTCTCATCCAGAAAAACTTTCACTAACACTCTCATAATTAACATTTAACCAAATTTCTAGGCACCTTGTGAAAACAAATCATCATGTTATCTGTGTCTAAATTCAATTTATTTTTCCTTAAGTTTACTTTTGTATTCTAAAGCTTTTTTTAATTAAATATTTTATTTACTTATTTGACAGAGAGAGACACAGCAAGAGAGGGAACACAGCAGAGGGAGTGAGTGAGGGAGAAGCAGGCTTCCCACAGAGCAGGGAGCCCAATCCAGGGCTTGATCCCAGGATCCTGGGGATCATGCTCTGAGCCAAAGGCAGACGCTTAGCTGACTGAGCGACTCTGGCATCTTATTTTAAAGCTTTTTGATAGGCAAACCTTTATCAAAATATGTTGATTTCATTTAATCAAAATCTAGTCTTTCCATTTTTAAATTGTTCATGCAATTAGCAAGTAAAATAAATACCTTGAAAAGTGTTATAAAATTAGCACTAAATCTATCTCTTGTAGTTAGCATTTCTGAAAATACAGTTATTATTTTTTGAAGAATCTCTTTGTTCTTGATAATTTAGAGGTTCAATATAATTAGGTTATTTTTATTTTTATTTTTAAAATTTCTCTTTTTTTAAGATTTTATTTATTTATTTGAGAGAGAGAGAGTACAAGCAGGGGTAATGGCAGAGAGAGGTAGCAGTAGGCTCCTGCTGAGCAGAGAGCCCATGTGGGGCTTGATTCCAGGACCTTGGGATTGTGATCTGAGCTGAAGACAGATGGTTAGCTGACTGAACCACCCAGGTGCCCCAAATAAGTTATTTTTAAATATTTTTAAATATGTAAAATCTCACTTTTTTTCAATTCTAGAATATTCTTAGTCATTAGTCATTCTCTGTTATTTTGTCTTTTGGATTCTTCTGGATATTCTCTGCAACATATTTTTGAGTCTCTCATTCAAGTATCCATATCTTTTAAATTTCTATTATTTAGTCTATTTCTCTTTAATTTGTTTAAAAAAATCCACAATTCAACCAAGTAAGTTTGAAAATGTAATTGGCTTTTTTAAATGATTCATGAATTGGACAGCATCTCATTTAGAATTTAGGGGAGCTCTGTCTGAGCTACAGAAAAGGGAAGATGATGGTAGGTAGATAGATGATAGATGGATAGATAGATGGATATTTTATTTAAATTCAAATTAGTTAACGTATAGTGTAGCATTTATTTCAGGAATAGAATTTGGTAATTCATCACTTACATATAACACCTGGTGCTTATCCCAATAGGTGCCCCCCTTGAAGCTCATAACCCATTTGGCCCATTCCGCCACCCACCTTCTCTTAAGGAACCATCAGTTTGTTCTCTATAGTTAAGAGTTTCTTGGGGCACCTGGGTGGCTCAGATGGTTAAGCATCTGCCTTAGGCTCACAGCATGATCTCCAGGTCCTGGAATTGAGCCCCAGGTTGGGGGGTCCCAGCTCAACAGGGAGTCCGCCTCTCCCTCTTCCTCTGCCTCTCTGGCTGTTTGTGCTCTCTTTCTCTTTTTCTCAAATGAACAAATAAAATCTTTTAAAAAAAAAAAAAAGAGTCCCTCTTTGTTTTTATCTTATTTTATTTTCCCTCTCCTTCCCCTATGTTTATCTGTTTCATTTCTTAAATTCCACATATGAGACAAATCATATATTTGCCTTTATCATATTTCACTTAGCGTAATACACTCTAGTTCCTTCCACCTCATTGCAGATGGCAAGATTTCATTCTTTGTGATTGTCAAATAATATTCCATTGTTTATATAAACCACTATTTTTTCCATTCATCAGTTGATGGACATTTGGGCTCTTTCTATAATTTGGCTATTGTTGATAATGCTGCTATAAACATCAGGGTGCATGTGCCCCTTTGAATCACTATTTTTGTTTCCTTTGGATAAATACCTAATCACTGGGCAATAGGGTAGTTCTATTTTTAAGTTTTTGAGGAACCTCTGTACTCTTTTCCAAAGAGGCTGCACCAGTTTGTATTCCCACCAACAGTGCAAAAAAGTTCCCCTTTCTCACATCCTTGCCAACCTCTGTTGTTTCTTGAGTTGTTACTTTTAGCCATTCTGACAGGTGTGAGATGATATCTCATGGTAATTTGTATGTCCTTGATGATCAGTTGTCGTGGCCAGCACGACAAATCAACCAGGAATGTGAGGGTAAGAGGATGGTGAAAAGAAATTTAGAGACAAAGAGATGGGGGCAGGAGGAGCACTGAGGAGGATGTCCAACAGTGCCAATTTTATTCCACATCTCATAATCATTTATAAGGCAGACCACAATAGAAGGAGTAATACATCAGTATCTAGTCAGATAACTGCAAGTTCCTATAACAAGTTTACATTAACTACAAGCAAACCTCGTGATGCCAGGTAATCACGGCTAATGCCATTAGCTACTATTGATGCAAGACAATCAACCAAGGAGTGGGTTATGGGAAGCACAGGAACAACAAGGACCAACTAAGAATTCATGACCCTGACCACATCGTTCCCTTCTGTTTGGGGAAAGCGTGTGGGAAGTCACATAGGCGAGCGCATGACACGTAGCACAGATTCTTTCTCAGTGTTACTCAACTTTCCTGTCCTTAACCCCTTATCAAGGCATCTGGACTTTAAAGGAGACACAAGTCAGGGCCTGATTTGATCCACGACTCCAACCGTGCGATGGCCTCCAACAATCAGTAATGTTGAACATCTTTTCAGTGTCTGTTAGCCATCTCTAGGTCTTCTTTGGAAAAAAAAAAATGTCCATTTATTAACTGGATTATTTGTTTTTTAGGTGTTAAGTTTGATAAGTTCTTCATAAATTTTGGATACCAACCCTTTATCAGATATATCATTTGCAAATAAGTTCTCCCATTCTGAAGATTGCCTGTTAGTTTTGTTGATTGTTTCCTTCACTGTGCAGAAGGTTTTATCTTTATGAAGCCCCAATAGTTCATTTTTGCTTGTGTTTCCATGGACTCCAGAGAAGTGCCTGGCAAAAATTTCCTGTGGGGAAGATCAAAGAGGTTGCTGCCTGTGTTCTACTCTAGGATTTCTATGGTTTCTTGTCTTATATTTAGGTCTTTCATACATTTTGAATTTATTTTGTGTATGGTGTAAGAAAGTCATCCAGTTTCATTCCTCTGTATATTGATGTCTAGTTTTCCCAATACCATGTGTCTTTTTTCCCTTGGATATTCTTTCCTGCTTTGCTTTGTCAAAGGTTACTTGACCATATATTGTCCATGTCTGGGTCCTCTATTCTATTCCATTGATCTATAGGTCTTTTTTTTTTTTTGGTGCCAGTTCCATACTGTCTTGATGATTACAGCTTTGTAATATAGCTTGAAGTCTGGAATTGTGATGCCTCCACTTTGCTTTTCTTTTTCAACATGACTTTGGTTATTCAGTATCCTTTCTGATTCCATACAAATTTTAGAATGTTTGTTCTAGCTCTATGAAAAATGCTGGTGGTATTTTGATAGATATTGCATTGAATGTGTAGATTGCTTTAGGTAGTATAGACATTTTAACAATATTTATTTTTCCAATCCATGAGTGCGGACTGTTTTTCTATTTCTTTTTGTCTTCTTCAACTTCTTTCATAAGTGTTCTATAGTTTTCAGAGTACTGATCTTTTACCTCTTTGGTTAGGTTTATTGCTAGGTATCTTATGGTTTTTAGTGCAGTTGTAAATGGGATTGATTCCTTGATTTCTCTTTCTGCTGCTTTGTTATTGGTATGTAGAAATGAAACAGATTTTTGTATATTGATTTTATATCCTGTAACTTTGCTAAATTTATGTATCAGTTTGGATAATTTTTGGTGACGTTTTTGTCGAATTGTTTAATTCCCTAAATCTATATTTGTCTTTCACAAACCCTACATGCTGCTCCCTCTCCCACTCTCAATCTCTCTCCCTAACTTCTCTCAGGGAAATGGATCCCACCTCTCTGCAATGCCATGGGTCTTCTCTCCCCCAATTCACATCTCTGAACCTTGCATTTGACAGTTCTCTCCCTCCAATTGTGTAAATTGTTTTCTTAATCCTCAGATTGATTTCCTAGTTCTTCAAAATAATTTGATGGTGACCTAGCTGTGTTCTAGGCATGAGACAAGCCCAGTGTCCCCCTACTACTCTTCCATGTGAACTTCTCCTCAAAAAAGAATGATTCTTAAAGGAAGAGAGAGGGCATTAAAAATATATATATTTGCAAGAAGTGCCTTGCTTAGGCAAGGTTGTCCTCCTACAGGGAAAGGGTCTCACAGGGGATTGCCTCCTATTGCTGACCAGGAATTTCCAGCTTGACTGGTTAAAGGTTACATTCCTGAGGAAGTTAAGACTATAGTTAGGTTAGATATTAAATCTTGGTTTACTGATGTGGGGCCTTAATATAAGTCACTCCATTTTTATCCTTTGGTTTCTTTTTAACAGGTTTATTCTGAATATTCTATAGCATTCTCTTCCAAATCATTTGCTTTCTGTATTGTGTTTATTCCAGAATAAACTACAACTACTGTTTTTTGGGTTTTGTTTTGTTTTGTTTTTGTTTTTGTGTGTGTGTGATAATTACATTTCCCCAGTGCTTCAAATCAATTCTTATGGGTGTCTATCTGGTTTTGATTTATGTAAACAATTTTGTTTCATAATTTCTTATTGTTTTTATGGATATTTTATTCCTTCACTTCTCTGAGAGTCTTCATTGTACTTATTTTTAACATCCTTTGAAAATGTGATGTCATTTACATATTGTTAGTAACTTAATCTCCTGATATATTCAGTTGTTTTATTGCTTTTCTGTAATATTATTTTTCCTCATGTGCTTTTTTTTTTTTTAAAGATTTTATTTATTTATTTGACAGAGAGAGATCACAAGTAGACGGAGAGGAAGGCAGAGAGAGAGAGAGAGAGAGAGGGAAGCAGGCTTCTTGCTGAGCAGAGAGCCCGATGAGGGACTCGATCCCAGGACCCTGAGATCATGACCTGAGCCGAAGGCAGCGGCTTAACCCACTGAGCCACCCAGGCGCCCCTTCTCATGTGCTTTTATTTTATTATTAATTTTTTAATGTCTATTCTTGTCTTTTCCTGTCTGACAGTTTTGCAGTTATGTCAGCTTTTTTTTCTTTGAGATGCCATGTGTGAATAGCCAAGTTCTGTTGGTAGGTCAGAGTTTCTTTCCTGTGGAGAGATTGGGAATTTTGGAGACTAGTGGCTCAATTCTGTAGTCTTTATTCTCATTCACCAGTAAGTGTGCTATTCTAAATGAGCCATTGACTTAGGAATATGCTCAATTTTATTTACTCTTATTTCCACAGGAATTCTGAGTGTAAGACCCTTTCCCTAGCTCTTATTTGCTGCTCTCCACCCTATGAATAAGGACTTGGAGTTTGACAACTGTGTCTCTTGTTGCCCATTTCAGAATTGGAGCTCAACTGTCCCAGAGCTTCCACAGCATCAATCACTGTGGCTTCAGACTATTACTAATATTTTATTTGCACTTAAATATATATTTTTTGATGTCTAATTTAGGAAATATCCATTGTAAATTAGGAAACATTCATAGAACCATATTTCTTAAAATCCTCAAGCACTTTTTCTTTCTTTTCTTTTCTTTCTAAGTAGGATCCACACCCAGGGTGGAGCCCAACATGGGGCTTGGGAACTCATGACCCTGAGATCAAGACCTGAGCTGAGATCAAAAGTCAGACTTTCAACTAACTGAGCCACCCAACCAACCCCCTCAAACATTTTTTAAAACCTTTTTTTATAGTATTAATCTTTATGTCTTGATTTTTTTCTTCATTGTAATATATCTTAATTATTCTCTTCATATTAGTTTTTGATTATCAACTCTTATGACTGTAACTACTGCCATTTTGGCACTGCATATATTTCAAATGCAGGTCTAATGTGTTATGGATGTAGAAAGTTAGGATTAAAATGACATGAAGACTGAGAAACTGAGAAAACAGAAAACAGATGAATTAACATATAATGAAAATTTGCAGTTTCTGCCAGTCTTAGACAGTGATGCAAAACTACTGCTTCTGGACTTTGATATTTAGAATTTAATGGAAAGTAGGAAAATACATATAAGTCGGTGTTGAAATAGCTTTAGCATTTTAAAGAAGTGGAAAAGACATTTTGCTAACTTTGCTTTTCATTGATGACAGCAAAAGAAGGATCATATTTTATATTAATGCATATCTTAAGTTAATGTCAGTAAAGTTTAAACTTAACTTTGTGTTAAACTATACTTTAAAATGCCTTCTATAATTTGAAAACAAGCAATATTTAATTTCCTAGTTAAAAATAATCCCTGTGGGGGCGCCTGGGTGGCTCAGTGGGTTAAGCCTCTGCCTTCGGCTTGGGTCGTGATCTCAGGGTCCTGGGATCGAGCCCCTTATAGGGCTCTCTGCTCAGTGGGGAGCCTGCTTCCTCCTCTCTCTCTGCCTACCTCTCTGCCTACTTGTGGTCTCTGTCTGTCAAATAAATAAATAAAATCTTAAAAAAAAAAAACTGAGTGAATATAAGTAGAATAGTTATGCCTAACTTCTGGATTAAGTAGGTGACTCTGTTGCAAATTTTCTCCTCTCATATGTTCCCTCATCTCTGTAAGCTGTTTGAAAAACAGTGACTTGGAGAGATTAGTCACAGTGAATATTAGACTTAATGGATGCACTTTCAATCTGAACTTGAATTACTTCAAAGTAGTGAATATTCTTTTTGACCTGAAAAGAGAAATTGCTTGTAGATCGTGGGGAATTTATACATAGTTCCTCTAGTGGCTACTTCTAGGATTTTTTTTTTTTAATTTTCTCTTTCCTATAAAATAAGAGAGCATAAATATGTTTTTGATGCAGGCCATCTGGGTCCAAGAACCCAGGGGATGGTCCCACAGAACCAACCAAGAGGGTACTTGGTTTCACACAGGATGGAAATTAAACTTGAGCCAGAAAAAGTGAAAACAGTTTATTGAATAATGTTGAATGGGAGACAGAGAATAGCAAGCAGAGTTATTGGAGAGATTCAGAAAGGAGAAAAGAATGAGTCTCATTGTTGCTTGGGGCTAGGGATTTATATTGCAAAAGGGTCTAGGGTATTTTTTCCTCCAGGAATCCGTGGTAGTGTCCAATCAAAAGTGAGTGTCAGGTGAACAATAAGTGTTATTCCATAAATTAACAAAGGTAGGGGTATTATACCAGCATCAGCTGAGGTATGTTTGAAACTAATGTTCTGGAACATGTTTGGGATCTAGCTCTTCTTAGGTGTTATCAGAAGTTTGGGACCTAGGACAAAACTCAGAGTATGATTAACTTCCTTGAGACCCCCTTGAAATGGGAACATAAGCTTTTTTGGCTTATTCAGAGGCAAACTAAGGAACATGAGTAAATGGAGTAACAGAAAAAGAGCAGAGATTGAGCCTTTCTAAAATAGAGTCCCTTTAGCTTTCCTACTTCATTTGGATGCTGCACAATGTACTTCTAATTAATTATAGATGTATTATTTAATAAATTAGCTTCATATTTTCTCGTGATTTCCATTGTAAAGACATTTTCAGGTGTTTTACAGGATGTTTATTTTCATTCTCATGGTTTCAAAAAGGAGTAAATGCTTCCCTTTCTCTGCATATTTCTGTAAAGGAGAACTCTAACCAGGTGTCTTGTTAAATGAGAGAAATCTGACAGGCAGCATAAGTGCTGTTAGAGACAGACAGTCCAGGGAGTTTGGCAAGGTCTGAAGTCTGGGCATAAGAAAAGCAGCATTATAGAACAGTTGATCCTAGAACAAAGACTGACTGCTTTTTTTTTTTTTTTAATGTTTTATTCTCTTTGCCAGATCTAAGAATCTTGACTGAGGAGAGTAGACTGCAGACACAATGAGGTCAAAGGTATACAGGGAAGTCTTGTCCTTGATTAAATAATGTTCTGAACTGGGGTCTTCTTATACTACTGTCTAGTTGGTGTTATTATCATAGAATCTGTTAATTCTCACTTGTCATTTTAAATTGTATTTTTTTCTCAATAAGAAGAAAAAACTGTGAAAAAGAAATAAAAATGAGCCCTGAGGTAAGAGCAACAGTGGAAGTATTAATGAAGGGCAGCAAAGAACAATCGAAGGTAAAGTACCATCCTTTGTTCTTGTTTGGAATGGAAGGCTTCTGCTTTCAAAGGAATGGAATAGTGAAAAGGAAGTAAACAAAATGACACAGTGTTCCAGAAGTTATGGTGACTCCTTGGAAATTTCATTCTTAGTTCTCTGTTTCTTTATATTCTAATCAGGAATTAACAGAGTAGGGACGCCTGGGTGGCTCAGTCAGTTGAGCCCCTGCTTTCTGCTCATGCCAGGATCCCAGGGTCCTGAGATGGACCCAACATTGGGCTCTTTGCTCAGTGAGAACCTGCTTCTCTCTCTCCCTCGGCCTGCCAGTTGGCCTGTTTCTGCTCTCTCTGTCAAATGAATAAATAAAATCTTAAAAAAAAAAAAGGAATTAACAGAGTAAAACCAAGAAAACTGCTTTCTTATTTTAATTTACCTTGCATCCTATGAATTTTAATAGTAGGCAAAAGATCACCTATAAATAAATGTTTTATAAAATATATGTTTCCATTAAAAGATTTTTTTTTTTGGCTGTTATAAAAGTTTATTTAACAAAAAAGCTCAATATGAAAATGCACACAATCTGATTTTTATATTGTAGTAAAACAGGTACTATGGAGAGGGGACATGTGGAAGCAGTTGATTCTTCTGATGAACACATCCATTGTTTATACTCGTTCTAAGGCTTCTAACATGATGATACTATTTCCTCGTATTACCACCATTCCAATATTGTTCTGTTGCCCACTAGTTGCCATCTCCACACATTCATCTATCACAAGATTCATAAATGGATCGAACCCCCATAATATTCCTTGAACATGTCTGCCACCATTTAATTTCAATGATAATTTCTTGTCCATAAATTTTTTCAACTCGGGAGGGTGAGCTTTGCTCATGGTGTCTACTCGGCGAGCTCAAAGACGCCTCCAAACTGAATTCCCCATTAATAAGATTTATTGAAAAGTTTTTTTTTTTTGTAGTCTGATGAATAAAACTTCTTTATTAACCCTTTTTATTTCCATTATATAAATTTTTTTTTTTGTGGGAACAAATTATATTTTAATTTTTTATTTTTTTCAGCATAACAGTATTCATTATTTTTGCACCACACCCAGTGCTCCATGCAATCCGTGCCCTCTATAATACCCACCACCTGGTGCCCCCAACCTCCCAACCCCACCCCTTCAAAATTCTCAGATCGTTTTTCAGAGTCCATAGTCTCTCATGGTTCACCTCCCCTTCCAATTTCCCTCAACTCCATTCTCCTCTCCATCTCCCCTTGTCCTCCATGCTATTTGTTATGCTCCACAAATAAGTGAAACCATATGATAATTGACTCTCTCTGCTTGACTTATTTCACTCAGCATAATCTCTTCCAGTCCCGTCCATGTTGCTACAAAACTTGGGGATTCATCCTTTCTTTCTTTCTTTCTTTTTTTTTTTTTTTACAGCTTTATAAACATATATTTTTATCGCCAGGGGTACAGGTCTGCGAATCGCCAGGTTTACACACTTCACAACACTCACCATAGCACATACCCTCCCCGATATCCATAACCCCACCCCCTCTCCCAACCCCCTCCCCCCATCAACCCTCAGTTTGTTTTGTGAGATTAAGAGTCACTTATGGTTTGTCTCCCTCCCAATCCCATCTTGTTTCATTTACTCTTCTCCTACCACCTCGACCCCCCATGTTGCATCTCCTCTCCCTCATATCAGGGAGATCATATGATAGTTGTCTTTCTCCGATTGACTTATTTCGCTAAGCATGATACCCTCTAGTTCCATCCACGTCGTCGCAAATGGCAAGATTTCATTTCTTTTGATGGCTGCATAGTATTCCATTGTGTATATATACCACATCATCTTTATCCATTCGTCTGTAGATGGACATCTAGGTTCTTTCCATAGTTTGGCTATTGTAGACATTGCTGCTATAAACATTCGGGTGCACGTGCCCCTTCGGATCACTACGTTTGTATCTTTAGGGTAAATACCCAGCAGTGCAATTGCTGGGTCATAGGGTAGTTCTATTTTCAACATTTTGAGGAACCTCCATGCTGTTTTCCAGAGTGGTTGCACCAGCTTGCATTCCCACCAACAGTGTAGGAGGGTCCCCTTTCCCCGCATCCTCGCCAGCATCTGTCATTTCCTGACTTGTTAATTTTAGCCATTCAGACTGGTGTGAGGTGATATCTCATGGTGGTTTTGATTTGTATTTCCCTGATGCCGAGTGATATGGAGCACTTTTTCATGTGTCTGTTGGCCATCTGGATGTCTTCTTTGCAGAAATGTCTGTTCATGTCCTCTGCCCATTTCTTGATTGGATTATTTGTTCTTTGGGTGTTGAGTTTGCTAAGTTCTTTATAGATTTTAGACACTAGCCCTTTATCTGATTGTCATTTGCAAATATCTTCTCCCATTCTGTCAGTTGTCTTTTGGTTTTGTTCACTGTTTCCTTTGCTGTGCAAAAGCTTTTGATCTTGATAAAATCCCAAAAGTTCATTTTTGCCCTTGCTTCCCTTGCCTTTGGTGATGTTCCTAGGAAGATGTTGCTGCGGCTGAGGTCGAAGAGGTTGCTGCCTGTGTTCTCCTCGAGGATTTTGATGGATTCCTTTCTCACATTGAGATCCTTCATCCATTTTGAGTCTATTTTCGTGTGTGGTGTAAGGAAATGATCCAATTTCATTTTTCTGCATGTGGCTGTCCAATTTTCCCAACACCATTTATTGAAGAGGCTGTCTTTTTTCCATTGGACATTCTTTCCTGCTTTGTCGAAGATGAGTTGACCATACAGTTGAGGGGTCCATTTCTGGGCTCTCTATTCTGTTCCATTGATCTATGTGTCTGTTTTTGTGCCAGTACCATGCTGTCTTGATGATGACAGCTTTGTAATAGAGCTTGAAGTCCAGAATTGTGATGCCACCAACTTTGGCTTTCTTTTTCAATATTCCTTTGGCTATTCGAGGTCTTTTCTGGTTCCATATAAATTTTAGGATTATTTGTTCCATTTCTTTGAAAAAAATGGATGGTACTTTGATAGGAATTGCATTAAATGTGTAGATTGCTTTAGGTAGCATAGACATTTTCACAATATTTATTCTTCCAATCCAGGAGCATGGAACATTTTTCCATTTCTTTGTGTCTTCCTCAATTTCTTTCATGAGTACTTTATAGTTTTCTGAGTATAGATTCTTAGTCTCTTTGGTTAGGTTTATTCCTAGGTATCTTATAGTTTTGGGTGCAATAGTAAATGGGATGGACTCCTTAATTTCTCTTTCTTCTGTCTTGTTGTTGGTATAGAGAAATGCAACTGATTTCTGTGCATTGATTTTATATCCTGACACTTGACTGAATTCCTGTACAACTTCTAGCAGTTTTGGAGTGGAGTCTTTTGGGTTTTCCACATAGAGTATCATATCATCTGTGAAGAGTGATAGTTTGACTTCTTCTTTGCCGATTTGGATGCCTTTAATTTCCTTTTGTTGTCTGATTGCTGAGGCTAGGACTTCTAGTACTATGTTGAATAGCAGTGGTGATAACGGACATCCCTGCCGTGTTCCTGACCTTAGCGGAAAAGCTTTCAGTTTTTCTCCATTGAGAATGATATTTGCCGTGGGTTTTTCATAGATGGCTTTGATAATATTGAGGTATGTGCCGTCTATCCCTACACTTTGAAGAGTTTTGATCAGGAAGGGATGCTGTACTTTGTCAAATGCTTTTTGAGCATCTATGGAGAGTATCATATGGTTCTTGTTCTTTCTTTTATTAATGTGTTGTATCACATTGATTGATTTGCGGATGTTGAACCAACCTTGCAGCCCTGGAATAAATCCCACTTGGTCGTGGTGAATAATCCTTTTAATGTACTGTTGAATCCTATTGGCTAGTATTTTGGCGAGAATTTTTGCATCTGTGTTCATCAAGGATATTGTTCTGTAGTTCTCTTTTTTGTTGGGATTCTTGTCTGGTTTTGGGATCAAGGTGATGCTGGCCTCATAAAATGAGTTTGGAAGTTTTCCTTCTATTGCTATTTTTTGGAACAGTTTCAGGAGAATAGGAATTAGTTCTTCTTTAAATGTTTGGTAGAATTCCCCCGGGAAGCCGTCTGGCCCTGGGCTTTTGTTTGTTTGGAGATTTTTGATGACTGTTTCAATCTCCTTACTGGTTATGGGTCTGTTCAGGCTTTCTATTTCTTCCTGGTTCAGTTGTGGTAGTTTATATGTCTCTAGGAATGCATCCATTTCTTCCAGATTGTCAAATTTGTTGGCGTAGAGTTGCTCATAGTATGTTCTTATAATTGTCTGTATTTCTTTGGTGTTCGTTGTGATCTCTCCTCTTTCATTCATGATTTTATTTATTTGGGTCCTCTCTCTTTTCTTTTTGATAAGTCTGGCCAGTGGTTTATCAATCTTATTAATTCTTTCAAAGAACCAGCTCCTAGTTTCGTTGATTTGTTCTATTGTGTATTTGGTTTCTATTTCATTAATTTCTGCTCTGATCTTTATGATTTCTCTTCTCCTGCTGGGTTTAGGGTTTCTTTCTTGTTCTTTCTCCAGCTCCTTTAGGTGTAGGGTTAGGTTGTGTACCTGAGACCTTTCTTGTTTCTTGAGAAAGGCTTGTACCGCTATATATTTTCCTCTTAGGACTGCCTTTGTTGTGTCCCACAGATTCTGAACCGTTGTGTTTTCATTATCATTTGTTTCCATAAATTTTTTCAATTCTTCTTTGATTTCCAGATTGACCCATTCATTCTTTAGAAGGATGCTGTTTAGTCTCCATGTATTTGGGTTCTTTCCAAATTTCCTCTTGTTATTGAGTTCTAGCTTCAGAGCATTGTGGTCTGAAAATATGCAGGGAATGATCCCAATCTTTTGATACCGGTTGAGACTTGATTTAGGACCAAGAATGTGATCTATTCTGGAGAATGTTCCATGTGCACTAGAGAAGAATGTGTATTCTGTTGCTTTGGGATGAAATGTTCTGAATATATCTGTGATGTCCATCTGGTCCAGTGTGTCATTTAAGGCCTTGATTTCCTTGTTGATCTTTTGCTTGGATGATCTGTCCATTTCAGTGAGGGGAGTGTTAAAATCCCCTACTATTATTGTATTCTTGTCGATGTGTTTCTTTGATTTTGTTATTAATTGGTTTATATAGTTGGCTGCTCCCACGTTAGGGGCATAGATATTTAAAATTGTTAGATCTTCTTGTTGGACAGTTCCTTTGAGTATGATATAGTGTCCTTCCTCATCTCTTATTATAATCTTTGGCTTAAAATCTAATTGATCTGATATAAGGATTGCCACTCCTGCTTTCTTCTGATGTCCATTAGCATGGTAAATTCTTTTCCACCCCCTCACTTTAAACCTGGAGGTGTCTTCGGGTGTAAGATGAGTTTCTTGTAGGCAACATATAGATGGTTTTTGTTTTTTTATCCATTCTGATACCCTGTGTCTTTTGATTGGGGCATTTAGCCCATTAACATTCAGGGTAAGTATTGAGAGATATGAATTTAGTGCCATTGTATTGCCTGTAAGGTGACTGTTATTGTATATTGTCTCTGTTTCTTTCTGATCTACTACTTTGAGGGTCTCTCTTTGCTTAGAGGACCCCTTTCAATATTTCCTGTAGAGCTGGTTTGGTATTTGCAAATTCTTTCAGTTTTTGTTTGTCCTGGAAGCTTTTAATCTCTCCGTCTATTTTCAATGATAGCCTAGCTGGATATAGTATTCTTGGCTGCATGTTTTTCTCATTTAGTACTCTGAATATATCATGCCAGCTCTTTCTGGCCTGCCAGGTCTCTGTGGATAAGTCTGCTGCCAATCTAATATTTTTACCATTGTACGTTACAGACTTCTTTTCCCTGGCTGCTTTCAGGATCTTTTCTTTGTCACTAAGACTTGTGAATTTTACTATTAGGTGACGGGGTGTAGACCTGTTCTTATTGATTTTGAGGGGGGTTCTCTGAACCTCCTGGATTTTGATGCTTGTTCCCTTTGCCATATTGGGGAAATTCTCTCCAATAATTCTCTCCAATATACCTTCTGCTCCCCTCTCTGTTTCCTCTTCTTCTGGAATCCCAATTATTCTAATGTTGTTTCATCTTATGGTGTCACTTATCTTTCGAATTCTCCCCTCGTGGTCCATTAGCTGTTTGTCCCTCTTTTGCTCAGCTTCTTTATTCTCTGTCATTTGGTCTTCTATATCGCTAATTCTTTCTTCTGCCTCATTTATCCTAGCAGTGAGAGCCTCCATTTTTGATTGCACCTCATTAATAGCTTTTTTGATTTCAACTTGGTTAGATTTTAGTTCTTTTATTTCTCCAGAAAGGGCTTTTATATCTCCCGAGAGGGTTGCTTTAATATCTTCCATGCCTTTTTCAAGCCCAGCTAGAACCTTGAGAATCATCATTCTGAACTCTATATCTGACATATTACCAATGTCTGTATTGATTAGGTCCCTAGCCTTTGGTATTGCCTCTTGTTCTTTTTTTTGTTGTGAATTTTTCCGCCTTGTCATTTTGTCCAGATAAGAGTTTATGAAGGAGCAAGTAAAATACTAAAAGGGTGGCAACAACCCCAGGAAAATATGCTTTAGCCAAATCAGAAGATATCCCGAATCGTGAGGGGGGAGAAAGGGGATAAAAAGGGGTTCAGAAAGAAAGAAAAAAAAAAAACTATTAAAAAAAAGAAAGCCGATAAAGAAAAAATATAAAAAGAGGAAAAAAATATATATATATTAGATAAACTATTTTAAAAACGTTAAAAAAAGAAAACGGTAAAAGTTAAAAAAAATTTAGCAGAAGAAGAGAAAAAGAAAAAAAAAATTGAAAAAGAAAAAAAAAATTAAATTAACTGCAAGGCTAAAAAATCATGGCGAGAAAGCCATGAGTTCCGTGCTTTGCTTTCTTCTCCTCTGGAATTGCGCCGTTCTCCTTGGTAGGTGAACTTGGTCCTGGCTGGGTTTCCCATAGATCTTCTGGGGGAGGGGCCCGTTGTAGTGATTCTCAAGCGTCTTTGCCCCAGGCGGAGTTGCACCGCCCTTATCCGGGGCCGCGCTGAGTCATCCGCTCGGGTTCGCTTTCGGGAGCTTTTGTTCCCTGAGCGCTTTCCGTAGAGTCTGGAGGACGGGAATAAAGTAGGCGGCCTCCTGGTCTCCAGCCCGGAGGAGCCGAGAGCCCGTGGCCCCACTCCTCAGTGCGCCCTCAGAGAACAGCGCCAAATGACTCCCGTCACCCTGCCTCCGGCCGCGGTCCGAGCTGACCGAGCCTGCGTCCGGTTCAAGGCAACCCTGAGCTGAGAGTCACTCCTCGGCTCTGTCTCTGCAGCCGGCTTCCCCGTTCTAATACCGGTAAGCTCTGCGACACTGAGACACCCCCGATCCTTCTGCGACCCTGCTGGACCTGAGGCCGCGCTTACCCCGCCTGGGCTTCACCCCAGTTAAGCCTCTGGAGCGATGTTCCTCAGCGGAACAGACTTTTAAAAGTCCTGATTTTGCATCGTTGCTTTGCCGCTCGCCGGGAGCTGGCCCCTCCCCCCCGCGGTCTATCTTCTCGTTGCTTTGGATTCACTTCTCCGCCAGTCCTACCTTGCAGAAAGTGGTTGATTTTCTGTTTCTGGAATTGCTGTTCTTCTTCTCTTCAATCTCCCGTTGGATTTGTAGGTGTTTGCAATCTTTAGATTGATTTATTTATCATTTATTATTTAGCTGATCTATTTAGCTGATCTCCCGCTACCCGAAGTAGTCTCAGCCTGCTACTTCTCCGCCATCTTCTGTGGGAACCTCCATTATATAAAATTTATTGAAAAGTTTTTTATTGTGTTTTTCTCCCATGGGATGTCACCCCATATATACAGAAATTAGTTGGTACCCAAACAGATGAGAAAAAAAGCATATGACAATCCATTTTACTTCAACAACCAATTTTATCAGATACCTTGGACACATTGATAAAACTAACAGTTACTAATAAAGTTATGATATTTGTGTTTTTGGTGCTAGGCAGATAATTATGATTATCAATAAAAGTAAAATAGTTATCCACATTGATAAATAAAGGCTGCTCTGAGTAATGTATCCATTTTGACTTACACACAATGTTTATTTGCAATACTTCCATAAAATGTAAAGATAATATTGGTAAGTTCCTAAGTCAACTTTTCTCAAAATAAAGTCCTAACTTAAGCAGGGAAGGGGCAAGGGTAGGCAGCCCTAAGATGGACCACTTTGGCATAAAGATTATTTTGAGTTAAAAAACCATCAAAACCCAGCAAATTCAGGAGAAGCTCTTTACCTCCCTGACAACTGCCAAAAAAGAATATGGACAGAGGACCTCCCTCAGGAAGAGAGCTATCACCATAACTACATCATACTATGAACTAGGTATGCTTAGACACAGAGGAACATAGCAAGGCCCCTTTGATCAAAGTCCTCTATGTGCCCTCCTTTCTGGGTGTCCCAGCAAACATTTGCTTACCAAATATTTTTATTCTTTTTCATCTTCCTGTGAATTGCATTCCTTTCCCTTTGAAGTCCCAGACACCTATCCCCATCTCCTTAGTTCAAAATGGCATATATACCACATTTTGTCTGACTGTCTTTGGAATTTCCATGTCTATGTGGATTCCTGGTATGTATGCCATTAAATTTGATTTTTTCCTCTTACTCTGTCTTACATCAATTTGATTCTTAGTCCAGTTAGGGACAGGACATTAATGTTCCCTGATACCAGTAAGACATGGGAGTTTCTAAAAAAATCCTGATTACCAGGCTAATGTAATCCTAGGCTTATGGTTCAGTATTTGTGAGGTGAAGATGGAGAATTTGCATCTTTATGAGATTTTAAAATGATTTTTTCATATATAAAAATTGGAAATAGTTACTCTGAGTTTATCCTTCAGTTTCATTTAGCTGATGCAATTATTGTAAGACTACCTGTAATGTAAAGGCATATATCCATTAATTTTTAGTAAGCTGGATAATCTGATTAAGAAGGAACATATAAGAGTATCAAACTAAAGGAAGGAACTTGAGGAATTTCTTTATGATTTTTGTACCAGAAACTGATAGAAAAAATTTCCTTTATATTCATAGAAGAAAGAAAACATACTCTAAATATCAATTTAGTGATTTAATTTTGTCCCAACATATTTGCCCCTAAGAACAACTTTAAGAACATTTAAAAGAAAATAACCAAGCATTATATTATCACTATGAAGACTGAAATGGTTGAAAAATTGTAAGTAAATGGAAATTTTATTGGAAAGGAACAGTTGTGATAGAAGAATCAAGGAAGGGTTTCAGATAACTGGTATGTAAGAAAGCATTGTAGATTCACTGAAACAGAGCTTAATGATCTAAAATTGACAATCAAGTTGATACAGGCAATTCCAGGTATACTATTACATGACCTGTGAATTATTTTCTTAGTGGATGGTTCTTTTGAAGAGAGATTTTTCTGAGAGCAGAAAAAGGTAGCAATTTCAAAGTCCATAACGGGAGATGCATTTTTAATGTCCTCGTGTTTTTAGCATTTCCCATTTATATTTGTCAAAGTAAATTCTTAATGTACAAACAAAATGTTTAATAACTTATAGATGTATTTTGTTCTCACTGCTGTTTGAAACCTATTTGTTCCTTCTTTAAAATATGTAATAGAAAGTCATATTTATTATTAAATATTTTGACAATAGAGAAAAGTACAAATAAAAAACTTTAATTATAACATGCAGCCATGTTTATATCTGATATTTAGGGATATGTTCTAGTCTTGCTTCTATAAAACTATATGAGTTTGTGTAAATATTTTATGTTTGAATTATATTACATATTCGTTTGTTATCCACTTTTCATTTGATAAAAGATGTTTGTTAATGTGTTCTGTATTAATATTTTAATGAAAATATATATTAACATTTCAATTGTTATATATGATTTCATCCAGGGAATGGATATATGTGCATCCAGTAGTATCCTATAACCAGCTATTTTGGTCCATATTCATTTTTTGATAGTAGAGGTTATACTACAGTAAACACAAATCTTTTAGCACATATTTTGTTAATCTTTAGTCTATATTCCTGTACATAATATCTTTGACCAAATTTTCTGAACAGTAGTTTTGATACAAGAATTGAATTGTTAGTGATTTAAATGACTACAATGGTCTAGATCCATTTTTCTATATGCTTTAAGACATTTTAGGACAAACTGCTATCCTGTTATTTTTTTAAATTTTATACTTTTCTTTATACTTATTTTGGAGATTTTATATATATATACATATATATAAGTATATATGTATAAATATTCCTCAAGTTGTTCTTTATGCTTTTTGGAGATGTTTGAATTTTTCATAATGATTTGTAACATAGCTTTGTAATTCAAAGGGGGGGGTTCTTTCATATGATTGTGTTATAGTGTTATAGATTTTCATGAATTATTGATATCTATGTTGTCAAATGAAGCAGTCTATTTTTCCTACTTTTTCACTTATTTTTTTTTAAAGATTTTATTTGTTTATTTGACAGAGAGAGATCACAAGTAGACAGAGGCAGGCAGAGAAAGAGAGAGAGAAGCAGGCTCCCTGCTGAGCAGAGAGCCCGATGCAGGACTCGATCCCAGGACCCTGAGATCATGACCTGAGCTGAAGGCAGCGGCTTAACTCACTGAGCCACCCAGGAGCCCCCCACTTTTTCACTTATTACTCTAAAAGTTTTCCCTTAGGCTGTGTTAACCCCTACTTAGAGTTATTTATAAATAAATTAACAGCTGCAATGATAATAAACTAGAGGGTGTGTATTCTATTTACCCTAACATATATTTGTATTACTAAGACTTACTATATGTTGTTAGTATGTTCACAATTGGGCACATGAGCCTCTATTTTACACTTTAATGGGAAGTTTTCTGCATAGGAATGTGCAGCAATGAAATTTGACACAGAGATAGTAACCTGGTTCATTGACCCTACTTGATGTGTATTAGTAATAGAATTTTAATGAGATAAGGAAAAAGATTTGACTACAGATTAAATTCTATAGAAATATCTGTGCCATGTTTAAGAAGTCAGCATTTATTTACATAGTGCAGCATTTTGGAGGGGTAGATTTTTAAAAGTGTAGACATATAAGGGAGCTCTTAATTTGACAGATTTTTGAAAATATGACAATATACAGTGTTGATAAATGTTTTGGAGAATGGCCACTCCTACACTTTGCTGATGAGAATCTACAATTTTAGAGCCTTCTGGAAAATAATTTGGGAAAATATCCTTAAATCATTCCTAGGACATTATTATCACAATATTTGAGATAATACAGAAAAGAAAGAAGCTGGTGTCACTTTTTAACATTTTCATAAGAAATTAAAATGATGTCATACGAGAATAGGAGGATGGCTAGAGATTCTCTGTGTAGAGGAAATCCTTTTTCATGTTACAGTATCTCATTATCTTTCTGTGTATCTGCTTCAACACTGCCTTTAGCTCAATGACAGACATTTGTCTCCAGAAATTTTATCTTCTGTGAATTTCCATTTTTATAGGCAAACACACTTCCAGGAAGACTAAAAGTTTCCCAGATGATTCTGGATTTTATTTACAATTTGGCACCAAAGACATGACAAGAACTTCAGATCTTCTTACAGTAGCCTAGCCTAATAAAATGTATTAAATACTTAGATTCCCTTAAGAAAATGTGAAAGTGAACATTTCATCTCCTGTATGATCAAGAAAGCTGCATTAATATCTAATGCTATAAAACTAAGGGAAGAAATATTCATCAAAGCAACTGTGACTTCTGAACCTTACTACTTAAATGGAGAGTACAAAATAAGTACTGTGATTTTTATTGGGAAACTCTAAGTACCTGATTAAAAACTCAATACAGGGGTGCCTGGGTGACTCAGTTGGTTAAGCCTCTGCCTTTGGTTCAGGTCATGATCCAGGGGTCCTGGGATTAAGCTCCACATGGGTTCCCAGCTCAGTGGGTAGTCTGCTTTTCTCTCTCCCTCTGTTCCTCCTTCCCGTCTGTGCTCTCTTTCTCTAATAAATAAATAAATAAAATATTTTAAAGAATAAAAATAAAAACAATACAAATTACATAATCATTTACCTTGGAATTCCACTTTTATTAAATCAGTTAAAATAAGTAAGATTTTTTAGAAGTTTTCCCTATAATGGTATTAGGTGAAATTTTGAAATAATAGTTAAAAAGTATAAAAAAATAGTTAAAAAGTGTAAACCATTTAAATGTTCATCAATGAAAGATCTATTGAATCTGTACTAGAGCAAATATTCTGCAGTAATTACAAATGAACATACATATATATGTATATGTATACATATATATAAATGACATATTTTGAATGGAAAAATGTGCAAAATAGTACACTGAGAACTCATATGCACATAGATATACTTAGAAAAAAGATTTAATTTCTTAAAATAGGTTTTTGAGGTCTTTGTACTTACATGTAGTTTATATTTTTTGCAATAAATGCACATTATTTTATAATAAGAAAAATAAAGGTAGTGAAACATGAATAATTAAAGACAAGATGGAAGAGCTAATGACCCTTTAATTTTGTAAATCACATAACCAAGTTTATATTGTTTAAGTTCATTAAAACAGAACCAAAAATAAAACCCATGTCTTTTTTTTTCTTCACATTTTTGTTCTTTCCTCTGCATAGTAATGGGTTTTATACAGTTTGAATGAGTTTAAGTGTTATTAATTTATATACTGCTTATTTGCTTTTCAAGATATATCTAGCCTAGTGCACCTGGATGGCTCAGTCTTTTAAGCATCTGACTTGATTTCAGTTCAGGTCATGATTTTATGGGTCATGAGCAGAGGGAGAGAGAGAAAGAATCTTGTGTAGAATCCCTGCCAAGCACAGAGCCTAAGGCAGGGCTTGATCTTATAATTTCCCTCTCCCCTCAACCTTGTGATCTTTCTTGTTCTCTGTGAATTAAATAAATAAATCTTAAAAAACAAAAACAAAAAACCAGATGTGTTTATTCAGATGATTCAAAGACTCCTAAAAATCAGTAATCTAGACCAAACTACAT
The DNA here is from genome assembly GCF_902655055.1 of Lutra lutra. Lineage (NCBI taxonomy): Eukaryota > Metazoa > Chordata > Mammalia > Carnivora > Mustelidae > Lutra > Lutra lutra. The sequence continues at coordinate 78,959,295 of NC_062279.1, read as the reverse complement.
GATTTTTAGGAAATCAAATGAGATAAAATAACCCCACAGCAATGGGACACCTGGGTGGCTCAGTCAGTTAAGGTCTCACTTTTTTTTTTTTAGTGTTTTTTTTTTTTTTAAAGATTTCATCCATTCATTTTGACAGAGAGAGAGATCACAAGCAAGCAGAGCAGCAGGCAGAGAGAGAGGGGGAAGGAAGCAGGCTCCCCGCTGAGAAGAGAGCCTGATGTGGGGCTCGATCCCAGGACCCTGAGACCATGGCCCGAGCTGAAGGCAGAGGCCCAACCCGCTGAGCCACCCAGGCACCCCAAGGTCTCACTTTTGATTTCAGCTCAGGTCATGATCTCAGGGTTTTGAGATTGAGTGCCACATTGGGCTCCTCTCTAAGAGTAGAATCCGTTTAAGATTCTCCCCTTCTCCCTCTGTCCTTCCCCTGACTCCTGCAACCTCTCTCACAATAAACAAACACAAATCTTAAAAAAAAATCCAAAACAGTGAATTATAGGTTTTATTTTGTGTATGCTAACAGAATATCTATCCTTAGTAAACATGAATACAAATCAAACAGGTGCAGCAAATGTAAGATTTTGCTCAATCTCACTTTGCCACTGTGGTTTTAGAATTTGTTTGGAAAGATGGGCCAGTGAAAAGGAATGCTTAGCCCTGATGTCACTGTCAGCAGAGCCCTTCTTTAGGTCATTATGCTATGCTCTTGGAAAAAAAAAATAACCAAACTAAAAATGCATTCAAAGATCTGAACATCTATTGTTACAGGACTTGCTTTTGCTGAGAAATCTCTGCTCATTTGCAATCAATGTCTCTGATACAGGACTTTCTGATTTTCTTCTGTTCAGACATTTGAATTAAATTTATGAAGCAGTACAAGGAAGGATGAATACATAAACCATTCTTTAGGTACAACTAACAGCAAGCATAGCACTCCAGCTGAATTATTTTATCCAGTACAGAGATATCCTTCCCATTGCGATCCCCTTGGGCATTTATGCAGTAATCACCTATGAACTACTAGCTTTAAATTGCAGGCCTTGGAAAGACTCCAATTAGATAAATTCAAACATCTTTATGATTTCAATTTCTGCAAACCAACACAGAATCTGAATCTCTAAATGCAGAACTCCCATTCAAGTGGAAAGTAGGAGGAATAATGAATTTAAACAAAACAAACCAAAAAAATAAGACCAGAAGGGACTAGAGCTATTTTATTGCCTTATTCATCACTGATACTGTCCTTCTTTTAGAGGAATTGAGAGTTTGTATTTAATATCCAATTTAGCTAAAATCTGTTAACATTACTGAGAGTATAATTTGATTCTTTCCTAGTTGACAAATTAAATTTGTCAAATTAATATGGTTTAAAAGTGAAGATTAAAGGTTCATTAGCCTAAAAAGACTCCAGGTAAATTGTCACTTACTGCTTCATGAAAACATTTGTTCAGAGCTTAGAATGTAACTATGTAATTTCCTCAGTTCATCTTTTCATGCAATATAGTGTCTCTTACATTCTGTTTGTTCTTACTCTTGTTCTTACACTTTTTCTAGTATTAGTTGTTTCTTCATTTTTTCTCTCTTCTCTTATCTATTCTTTTTCTCTCCAGGTCTCCTCCATATTTTATCATTTATTATATATGTGTATCTTTGTGTGTGTATGGAACCATGTGTAAATATATTTATGATGTGTAATATATAGATTTTATGTATTATAAGATATACTCCCCTATCTTTAATAAGAATTTAGAATGTTGATTTAGAATATGCAGGGCCAAAGATGTGTTTTCTGGTCAGTGAAATTAGAAAGAATCAACCAAATTATGGATCTTTTTTTAGTTAGTGTTTTCTGATGTGCTTTAGAAGGAGGAAAAAAAAAAAAAGATTTGGAGTCTTTAGTAAAAATACTGTTGGTTAAAGTATATGTAACACCAAAATATATGAGATATCAAGATGTATAATCTACAAATTCTTTTATAGGATTGCTTAAATACTTTGGTTTCCTTTATAGCAATATATGTGCCATTTAAAGAGGCCGTATGTGGAAAAACTGGTTACTGCCTCTTCATAAAACATTTCCTTAGTTGCCTTATAGGACAACTTCCCTGACTTTTTTTTTTATTTTAATTTTAATTTTATTTATTTTTTTAATTTTATTTTTTATAAACGTATAATATATTTTTATCCCCAGGGGTACAGGTCCGTGAATCATCAGGATTGCACACTTCACAGCACTCACAATAGCACATACCCTCCCCAGTGTCCATAACCCCACCCCCCTTCTCCCAACACCACTCCCCCCATCAAACCTAAGTTTGTTTTGTGAGATTAAGAGTCACTTAAGGTTTGTCTCCCTCCCAATCCCATCTTGTTTCATTTACTCTTCTCCTACCCCCTTAACCCCCCATGTCGCATCTCCTCTCCCTCATATCAGGGAGATCATATGATAGTTGTCTTTCTCTGATTGACTTATTTCGCTAAACATGATACCCTCTAGTTCCATCCAAGTCGTCGCAAATGGCAAGATTTCATTTCTTTTGATGGCTGCATAGTATTCCATTGTGTATATATATCACTTCTTCTTTATCCATTCGTCTGTTGATGGACATCTAGGTTCTTTCCATAGTTTGGCTATTGTAGACACTGCTGCTATAAACATTCGGGTGCACGTGCCCCTTTGGATCACTACGTTTGTATCTTTAGGGTAAATACCCAGCAGTGCAATTGCTGGGTCATAGGGTAGTTCTATTTTCAACATTTTGAGGAACCTCCATGCTGTTTTCCAGAGTGGTTGCACCAGCTTGCATTCCCACCAACAGTGTAGGAGGGTTCCCCTTTCTCCGCATCCTCGCCAGCATCTGTCATTTCCTGACTTGTTAATTTTAGCCATTCTGACTAGTGTGAGGTGATATCTCATTGTGGTTTTGATTTGTATTTCCCTGATGCTGAGTGATATGGAGCACTTTTTCATGTGTCTGTTGGCCACCTGGATGTCTTCTTTGCAGAAATGTCTGTTCATGTCCTCTGCCCATTTCTTGATTGGATTATTTGTTCTTTGGGTGTTGAGTTTGCTAAGACCTTTAAAGATTTTGGACACTAGCCCTTTATCTGATATGTCGTTTGCAAATATCTTCTCCCATTCTGTCAATTGTCTTTGGTTTTGTTCACTGTTTCCTTTGCTGTGCAAAAGCTTTTGATCTTGATAACATCCCAATAGTTCATTTTTGCCCTTGCTTCCCTTGCCTTTGGCGATGTTCCTAGGAAGATGTTGCTGCGGCTGAGGTCGGAGAGGTTGCTGCCTGTGTTCTCCTCAAGGATTTTGATGGATTCCTTTCTCACATTGAGGTCCTTCATCTATTTTGAGTCTATTTTCGTGTGTGGTGTAAGGGAATGATCCAATTTCATTTTTCTGCATGTGGCTGTCCAGTTTTCCCAACACCATTTACTGAAGAGGCTGTCTTTTTTCCACTGGACGTTCTTTCCTGCTTTGTCGAAGATGAGTTGACCATAGAGTTGAGGGTCCATTTCTGGGCTCTCTATTCTGTTCCATTGATCTATGTGTCTGTTTTTGTGCCAGTACCATGCTGTCTTGATGATGACAGTTTTGTAATAGAGCTTAAAGTCTGGAATTGTGATGCCACCAACTTTGGCTTTCTTTTTCAATATTCCATTGGCTACTTGAGGTCTTTTCTGGTTCCATATAAATTTTAGGATTATTTGTTCCATTTCTTTGAAAAAAATGGATGGTACTTTGATAAGAATTGCATTAAATGTGTAGATTGCTTGGGGCACCTGGGTGGCTCAGTGGGTTAAAGCCTCTGCCTTCGGCTCAGGTCATGATCCCAGGGTCCTGGGATCGAGCCCCACGTCGGGCTCTCTGCTCCACAGGGATCCTGCTTCCTCCTCTCTCTCTCTCTCTCTCTGCCTACTTGTGATCTCTGTCTATCAAATAAATAAATAAAATCTTTAAAAAAATGTGTAGATTGCTTTAGGTAGCATAGACATTTTCACAATATTTATTCTTCCAATCCAGGAGCATGGAACATTTTTCCATTTCTTTGTGTCTTCCTCAATTTCTTTCATGAGTACTTTATAATTTTCTGTGTATAGATTCTTAGTCTCTTTGGTTAGGTTTATTCCTAGGTATCTTATAGTTTTGGGTGCAATTGTAAATGGGATTGACTCCTTAATTTCTCTTTCTTCTGTCTTGTTGTTGGTATAGAGAAATGCAACTGATTTCTGTGCATTGATTTTATATCCTGACACTTTACTGAATTCCTGTACAAGTTCTAGCAGTTTTGGAGTGGAGTCTTTTGGGTTTTCCACATATAGTATCACATCATCTGCGAAGAGTGATAGTTTGACTTCTTCTTTGCCGATTTGGATGCCTTTAATTTCCTTTTGTTGTCTGATTGCTGAGACTAGGACTTCTAGTACTATGTTGAATAGCAGTGGTGATAATGGACATCCCTGCCATGTTCCTGACCTTAGCAGAAAAGCTTTCAGTTTTTCTCCATTGAGAATCATATTTGCAGTGGGTCTTTCATAGATGGCTTTGATAATATTGAGGTATGTGCCCTCTATCCCTACACTTTGAAGAGTTTTGATCAGGAAGGGATGCTGTACTTTGTCAAATGCTTTTTGAGCATCTATGGAGAGTATCATATGGTTCTTGTTCTTTCTTTTATTAATGTGTTGTATCACATTGATTGATTTGCGGATGTTGAACCAACCTTGCAGCCCTGGAATAAATCCCACTTGTTCATGGTGAATAATCCTTTTAATGTACTGTTGAATCCTATTGGCTAGTATTTTGGCGAGAATTTTTGCATCTGTGTTCATCAAGAATATTGGTCTGTAGTTCTCTTTTATGATGGGATCCTTGTCTGGTTTTGGGATCAAGGTGATGCTGGACTCATAAAATGAGTTTGGAAGTTTTCCTTCCATTTCTATTTTTTGGAACAGTTTCAGGAGAATAGGAATTAGTTCTTCTTTAAATGTTTGGTAGAATTCCCCCAGGAAGCCGTCTGGCCCTGGGCTTTTGTTTGTTTGGAGATTTTTGATTACCGTTTCAATCTCCTTACTGGTTATGGGTCTGTTCAGGCTTTCTATTTCTTCCTGGTTCAGTTGTGGTAGTTTATATGTCTCTAGGAATGTATCCATTTCTTCCAGATTGTCAAATTTGTTGGCGTAGAGTTGCTCATAGTATGTTCTCATAATTGTCTGTATTTCTTTGGTGTTGGTTGTGATCTCTCCTCTTTCATTAATGATTTTATTTATTTGGGTCCTTTCTCTTCCCTTTTTTTTTTTTTACAAATTTTTTTTTTTTATTTGACAGAGAGAAATCACAAGTAGGCAGAGAGGCAGGCAGAGAGAAAGGAGGAAGCAGGCTCCCCACTGAGCAGACAGCCCGATGTGGGGCTTGAACCCAGGACCTTGGATCATGACCCGAGCCGAAGGCAGCGGCTTAACCCACTGAGCCACCCAGGCGCCCCTCTCTTCCCTTTTTGATAAGTCTGGCCAGAGGTTTATCAATCTTATTAATTCTTTCAAAGAACCAGCTCCTAGTTTCGTTGATTTGTTCTATTGTTTTTTTGGTTTCTATTTCATTGATTTCTGCTCTGATCTTTATGATTTCTCTTCTCCTGCTGGGTTTAGGGTTTCTTTCTTGTTCTTTCTCCAGCTCCTTTAGGTGTAGGGTTAGGTTGTGTACCTGAGACCTTTCCTGTTTCTTGAGAAAGGCTTGTACTGCTATATATTTTCCTCTCAGGACTGCCTTTGTTGTGTCCCACAGATTTTGAACCGTTGTGTTTTCATTATCATTTGTTTCTATGAATTTTTTCAATTCTTCTTCATTTTCCTGGTTGACCCATTCATTCTTTTTTTTTTCAAAGATTTTATTTTTTTATTTGACAGACAGAGATCACAAGTAGGCAGAGAGGCAGACAGATAGAGAGAGAGGGGGAAGCAGGCTCCCCGCAGAGCACATAGCCCAATGTGGGGCTCGATCCCAGGACACTGGGACCATGACCCGAGCCGGAGGCAGAGGCTTCAACCCACTGAGCCACCCAGGTGCCCCGACCCATTCATTCTTTAGACAGATGCTGTTTAGTCTCCATGTATTTGGGTTCTTTCCAAATTTCCTCTTGTGATTGAGTTCTAGCTTCAGAGCATTGTGGTCTGAAAATATGCAGGGAATGATCCCGATCTTTTGATACTGGTTGAGACCTGATTTAGGACCCAGGATTTGATCTATTCTGGAGAATGTTCCATGTGCACTAGAGAAGAATGTGTATTCTGTTGTTTTGGGATGGAATGTTCTGAATATATCGGTGATGTCCATCTGGTCCAGTGTGTCATTTAAGGCCTTGATTTCCTTGTTGATCTTTTGCTTGGATGATCTGTCCATTTCAATGAGGGGAGTGTTAATGTCCCCTACTATTATTGTATTATTGTTGATGTGTTTTTTTGATTTTGTTATTAATTGGCTTATATAGTTGGCTTCTCCCAAGTTAGGGGCCTAGATATTTAAAATTGTTAGATCTTCTTTTTGGACAGATCCTTTGAGTATGATATAGTGTCCTTCCTCATCTCTTATTATAGTCTTTGGCTTAAAATCTAATTGATCTGATATAAGAATTGCCACTCCTGCTTTCTTCTGATGTCCATTAGCATGGTAAATTCTTTTCCACCCCCTCACTTTAAATCTGGAGGTGACTTCGGGTTTAAAATGAGTTTCTTGTAGGCAACATATAGATGGGTTTTGTTTTTTGTATCCATTCTGAAACCCTGTGTCTTTTGATTGGGGCATTTAGCCAATTAACATTCAGGGTAAGTATTGAGAGATATGAATTTAGTGCCATTGTATTGCCTGTAAGGTGACTGTTATTGTATATTGTCTCTGTTTCTTTCTGATCTACTTCTTTTAGGGTCTCTCTTTGCCTAGAGGACCCCTTTCAATATTTCCTGTAGATCTGGTTTGGTATTTGCAAATTCTTTCAGTTTTTGTTTGTCCTGGAAGCTTTTAATCTCTCCGTCTATTTTCAATGATAGCCTAGCTGGATATAGTATTCTTGGCTGCATGTTTTTCTCATTTAGTACTCTGAATATATCATGCCAGCTCTTTCTGGCCTGCCAGGTCTCTGTGGATAAGTCTGCTGCCAATCTAATATTTTTACCATTGTACGTTACAGACTTCTTTTCCCTGGCTGCTTTCAGGATCTTTTCTTTGTCACTAAGACTTGTAAATTTTACTAATAGGTGACGGGGTGTGGACCTATTCTTATTGATTTTGAGGGGGGTTCTCTGAACCTCCTGGATTTTGATGCTTGTTCCCTTTGCCATATTGTGGAAATTCTCTCCAATAATTCTCTCCAATATACCTTCTGCTCCCCTCTCTGTTTCCTCTTCTTCTGGAATCCCAATTATTCTAATGTTGTTTCGTCTTATGGTGTCACTTATCTCTCGAATTCTCCCCTCGTGGTCCAGTAGCTGTTTGTCCCTCTTTTGCTCAGCTTCTTTATTCTCTGTCATTTGGTCTTCTATATCGCTAATTCTTTCTTCTGTCTCATTTATCCTAGCAGTGAGAGCCTCCATTTTTTATTGCTTTACCTCATTAATAGCTTTTTTGATTTCAACTTGGTTAGATTTTAGTTCTTTTATTTCTCCAGAAAGGGCTTTTATATCTCCAGAGAGGGTTTCTCTAATATCTTCCAGTCCTTTTTCGATCCTGGCTAGAACCTCGAGCATCATCATTCTGAACTCTATATCTGACATATTGCCAGTGTCTGTATTGAGTAGGTCCCTAGCCTTTGGTACTGCCTCTTGTTCTTTTTTTTTGTGGTGAATTTTTCTGCCTTGTCATTTTGTCCAGATAAGAGTATATGAAGGAGCAAGTAAAATACTAAAAGGGTGGCAACAACCCCAGGAAAATATGATTTAACCAAATCAGAAGAGATCCCAAATCATGGGGGGGTGGGAGAAAGGGGATAAAAATTAGTTCAGAGAGGAAAAAAAAAGAAAGAAAGAATTAAAAAAAGAAAATGAATAAAGAAAAAACATATAAAGGAAAAAAATATATATTAGATAGTTAAAAAACGTTAAAAAAAGAAAAGGATAAAAGTTAAAAAAATTTAGCAGAAGAAGATAAAAAAATTGAAAAAGAAAAAAAATTAAATTAACTGCAAGGCTAAAGAATCATGGCGAGAAAGCCATGAGTTCCATGCTTTGCTTTCTCCTCCTCTGGAATTATGCTGCTCTCCTTGGTATTACACTCCTTGGTAGGTGAACTTGGTCCTGGCTGGGTTTCTTGTTGATCTTCTGGGGGAGGGGCCGGTTGTAGTGATTCTCAAGTGTCTTTGCCCCAGGCGGAATTGCACCACCCTCACCAGGGGCCGGGCTGAGTAATCTGCTCGGGTTTGCTTTCAGGAGCTTTTGTTCCCTGAGCGTTTTCTGTAGAGTCCTGGAGGACAGGAATGAAGATGGCAGCCTCCCAGTCTCTGGCCCAGAGGAGCCAAGAGCCCAGGGCCCCACTCTTCAGTGCACCCTCAGAGAACAGCGCCCAATTACTCCCGTCACCCTGGCCTCCAGCCACGCTCCGAGCTGACTGAGCCTGTGACCGGTTCAAGGTCACCCCGAGCTGAGAGTCACTCCTCAGTTCTGTCTCTGTAGCCGGCTTCCCCGTTCTAATACCTGTAAGCTCTGCCACACTCAGACACCCCCCGATCCTTCTGTGACCCTGTGGGACCTGAGGCCACGCTGACCCCGTGTGGGCTTCACCCTGGTTAAGCCTCTGGAGCCATGTCCCTCAGCGAAACAGACTTTTAAAAGTCCTGATTTTGTGCTCCGCTGCTCTGCCACTTGCCGGGAGCCAGCCCCTCCCCCCACGGTCTATCTTCCCGTCGCTTTGGATTCACTTCTCCGCCAGTCCTACCTTTCAGAAAGTGGTTGATTTTCTGTTTCTAGAATTGCTGTTCTTCTTCTCTTCGATCTCCCGTTGGATTTGCAGGTGTTTGCAATCTTTAGATAAGCTATCTAGCTGATCTCCTGCTACCTGAAGTAGTCTCAGCCTGCTCTTTCTCCACCGTCTTGACCTCCTCCCCCCCTGGTTTTCCTTTTATCTCACTGGGTTCTTGTGTTCCTCTTGCTTATTTTCCTTTTATCTATGACTATTTAAAGTTGGATGATCCATGGAGGTATTTCTTAATCTACTTCTGATTCCTGAATACACTCAGTTAGTGATCTAATGAAATTTTATAGCTGTAAGTAACATCAGTAAGGTAATACCATCAAAATTTATCTGCAGCCAAACATCCTATATGAAATTAAAATTCAAAGATCTAACTGCTTACTTGACATTTTCATTCGATATTTACTATCTCAGTTTAGCATATGCAAATTAGAACCCATCATTAATTATTCTGTCCCCAATCTTTTTTTTTTTTTTTGGCTGGGTACAGTATACTTTATTGATGGTACATGACAAGGTAGGGCTCCCCAAGCCCCTCCCCTTCTTTAGGGGGTCTGGGATGGAAATAGTGGAGGTTGGGAGATTCTCAGTGTTTTGGGGGGTAAGTTAGGGCAGGGATTCCCCAGCAGCTGAGGGCCTCTCTCTTCCTCTTGCTCTGGCTGGGGCTGGTGGTTCAGGGGGCTCTTACTCCTTGGAAGCCATGTGGACCATAAGGTCCACCACCTGGTTGCTGTAGCCAAATTCATTGTCATACCAGGAAATGAGCTTGACAAAGTGGTCATTGAGAGCAATGCCAGCCCCAGCATCGAAGGTAGAGGAGTGGGTGTCACTGTTGAAGTCGCAGGAGACAACCTGGTCCTCAGTGTACCCCAGGATGCCCTTAAGGGGGCCCTCTGATGCCTGCTTCACCACCTTCTTGATGTCATCATATTTGGCAGCTTTCTCCAGGCGGCAGGTCAGATCCACAACAGACATGTTGGGGGTGGGGACACAGAAGGCCATGCCAGTGAGCTTCCCATTCAGCTCAGGGATGACCTTGCCTCCAGCCTTGGCCGCACCAGTGGAAGCTGGGATGATGTTCTGGGCAGCCCCTCGGCCGTCACGCCATAGCTTCCCAGAGGGGCCGTCCACAGTCTTCTGGGTGGCAGTGATGGCATGGACGGTGGTCATGAGTCCCTCCACAATGCCGAAGTTGTCATGGATGACCTTGGCCAGAGGAGCCAAGCAGTTGGTGGTACAGGAGGCATTGCTGACAATCTTGAGGGAGTTGTCATACTTCTCATGGTTCACACCCATCACGAACATGGGGGCGTCAGCAGAAGGAGCGGAGATGATGACCCTCTTGGCCCCGCCCTTCAAGTGAGCCCCAGCCTTCTCCATGGTGGTGAAGACCCCAGTGGACTCCACAACATACTCAGCACCAGCATCGCCCCATTTGATGTTGGCGGGATCTCGCTCCTGGAAGATGGAGATGGACTTCCCATTGATGACAAGCTTCCCGTTCTCAGCCTTGACTGTGCCGTGGAATTTACCGTGGGTAGAATCATACTGGAACATGTAGACCATGTAGTTGAGATCAATGAAAGGGTCATTGATGGCGACAATATTCACTTTACCAGAGTTAAAAGCAGCCCTGGTGACCAGGCGCCCAATACGGCCAAATCCGTTCACTCCGACCTTCACCATCGTGTCTCCGGCACGCGGCTGGCACTGCACCTGAAGATGCGGCTGTCTGTCGAACAGGGAAGAGCAGAGAGCCTGTCCCCAATCTTTTTTACACTCATCATACCCTACCTCATTTAATACAACTTTATCATTCTAGTTCAGGCCAATTTTAGAGATTTACTGATATTCTCTATTCCCTTTGTAAAACAAATTGGATAGCCATTGTATTTATTTTTCATTACTAGTAGGTGAATCTTGAGGAGTCTGCATTGATCAGTTGAAAGAATGGTACATTAAACAGATAACTCCAGTGGTACCAAAAGGATCCATATAGAAATCATATAGCAATATATCAATAATATTACTTAATTAAATACTTAATTAAATATTTAAACATTATATGAAATGACAAATTTCTGAAAATATAGGGTTGTTTTTTCCTATGAAAATCAAGTGGAGAGATTTCAGAAATATAGATGATGATAGGAAAATTCTTTTTGAATGTGTATAAAAGAGACATCTTGAAAAGTTTGGGAGAAAAGAATGACCTGCCAGGAAGAAAATAATTCTTCAAAATAGCTGGGTGGATGGGGAGACTAAAGATCTGTATTAGATTACAAAATTGGCTACAACTGTTTGAAGTTTCTTTCTTCAACATGTGGAACATGTACTCACACTCTTGAATTTAAACTAATGATTCTCCTTAAAGATAATAGGTGATTCAGAGTTTCAATTTCCTTTTTTTGTCACTTTGGTTAAATTGTATTTTAAAAATTTTACATTTCAACCAAAATTTTGAATCTATTGACATGTAAGTATACCAAATGTACCCTAACCATCTTCTCAATAAATATAGGATTATTATTGATAATCAAAATTTCATTGCTAATGTTAATGTGTTTGTTCTTTATTTCCTTATTACACTTTGCAGGAATTTAATAAGTTTAATAAAGTTTTCATACAACTAACATTCAACTTTTTAATATTCTTTAATGTACATTTGTTTTCTATTTTATTGATTTCTACTCTTCTTTTTATTATTATTGCATTCCTTGCATTCAATCTGTTGTTCTTTATCTATATTCTTTAGGTGGAAACTAATATTGCTGATTTTCAGTGCCTTCTTTTCTAAGACACACAGGTGAAGCTAAACTTTTTGCTCCAACTATTGTTTCTGTCAGTATTAGACAACTGTTGATCAGTCATACATTAATGATTTTTCTGTTCAGTTTATTTCTTAATACCTGTTTTGACTTCTTCCTTGATTAATCAGTCACTTGGAAGAATATTGGTTATGTACATTTAGTATACAGAAGAACACAGAAACATTTGCTTCTATAACAACATCAAGAACAAAGTAATAACCATATAAAATGATAGTCGTTTAAAAAACGCTAATTCTTAATAACAGGCTAGCAAGGAGTGGTGCACTTAAGAAAGTTCCAGTGAACCTTGGCACCTTCCATTCTTGGTGTAGGCACAGGTGAAGCCATAGGTGAAGAGACAATGGAGAGAGTAGATTAAATCAAGAGCGTTTGAAAATGACATGGGCTTGTGAGATTAATTGGAACATGTATGTGTCCCAAAAGCAAAAGAAAATCTTTTGTCCTGATACCGCTGACACAATTTTTCCTCCAGAAAATAGCATAAAAAAAGGAGGGGGTTAGAGAATGGGGAGAAATCACATCACCTCATACATTTTTATGATGTTTGCTTTTGGATCCTGGGGATCTACTGAAGTTAAATCAAAATGTTAACAAAGTATATCTGAAACTGCAGCCTAACTGCCTTTGGGCTTAAATATTGACATAATTAAGAAGGTAGAAGCAGCAAAGGATGTTACAGGTTATACTAATTATAGATGAACTCAATCTAACAAAAATGGGGCCTGGCTCAACTCAACTCAATTTTAGGAAGAATATGAATAAGTAGTTCTTAATCCTAATTTCAGACATGATTAAAGACTTGTATTCCCTTAAAAATCTCTCTCTATATAAATATATCTCTTTCTATATAGTTTACAGAATTTACCTAATGTCTGAAGTATAATAAAAATTATAACATGTGCTGGGGAAAAGAGAAATAAAACTCATAATTCAGAGAAAATACAGTCAGTGGAAACAGGTTAACATTTATTTACCTATTTATTGAAATTATAAGCATATTGTTTAATATCAAGGAAGCTAAGGGTTTTCAAGTTATATTTTTGTTACTAATTTATAGCATAAATACATGTTTGCAGATAAACATGCTTGAAATTTCATAAGAAATTAAAATTTGTGAGGATATCTTTTTGACCTAATACCTTTGTGTTTGAACCTCGTGCTATATATGACTGTTAGGTCACTTTTGTAAGTTGTCTTATTCATATATTTATTAATATTTTGTCTATTATCAGCTAAAAGGAGGCATGTTATAATCTCACTGTAGTTTAAAATTTACTAGTTTTCCTTTTGCCATTTTTCTCTATGTATTTTGAAACTTTTAGTCACTGTATGCAGATTTAACATTGTGATGTATTCTTATTGGATTGAACACTTTATTATTATGAATTATTATTAGTGATATTTTTGCCTTTAAATTTATTTGAGATGAGTATAGATATTGTAGCTTTCCTTGGGTTTGTTTTTTCAGGGATTTTAAATATTCCTTTACTTTAAACATTTCAGTTTTCTGATATTTGAAGGTGTATCTTATAAGTAAGATATAGTTTGATTTTAATATTTATGTAACATAAAATATCATTTCATGTATAGTTTATCAAATTACATTTGAAATAATTATTGTTATAGTTTGGTTTTGTCTTTTATATTTTTCTACTTGGCATATATTTTAGCATATTTATGATGTATATCCCCTTTTCTACTTGTTTATTAAGCATTTTTATTTAGTTTTTTAAAAACTTGATTATTTCTTATTGTTAACTAATTGCTTATACATTTTTTTTGTCTACTCTTTGAGAGGTTATTTGTTACCATGTAAATCAAATTATTTTATCAGTAGCCCAAACTGCTAGAGCCTTAGAAACTTAACTTCATTTTGGGGTGCCCTGGTGTCTATGTTGATTAAGCCTCTGACTCTTGACTTCAGCTCAGGTCATAATTTCAGGGTTGTGGTGTAGAGCCCCAAGCTGGGCTCTGTGCTGACTGTGGAGCCTGCTTAAGAGTCTCTCTCTCCTTCTCCCTTTGCCCTCCCACCACTCTCTCTCTCTCTCTCAAAAAAAAAAATAAATAAATAAAAACCTGAAACTTAACTTCATTTTACCCTTTTTGCCTATGTTCCTACTGTCATTCATTTTAACTATATTTACATTTTAAAGTATGAAAGATTTGTAATTTTGGTATGAGGAGTCAATATTCTTTTATTTATTCACAAATTCATGTATTTGTGTGTTTATTGATCCCTCTTGGATTGCATAATTCTACCTGGGACTATTTCCACATAAATATGTGGATAAATATAAAATAAACATTTTCTCATAAAAAAAAACCAAAACAAACTAACAAGATAGCCACTGTTCAGACAAAAAAAACAATTTAGCTATTGTTTGGAAGAAAAACAATCAGAATTTATTGTGAGTTTAATAACATATGGAAAAAAATCATGCCAACAATTGCATAAGACTTGTAAGAAAGAAAATTGAAATATACTAGTGTACATTTTTTATGTTAGATATGAAGTTGTATAATATATGAAGAAAACCTGTGAAAATTTAGAGATGAAATTCCTAAACCAAAAGTGAAACAAAATGTTAGGGTTAAGAGACCAATGGTGAAGACAAAATTGAATACCACCTATATGTTCAAATAATCCAAAAGATACTAGGAAAAGAGAAAAAAAAGTCAGAATGTATTGGACAAGTGGAAAATAAACAGCAAGAATGCACAAGTGAATCTGAACCTATCAATATTTGTACTAAAAGTTAAATGGTCTAAATCTGAACTTTCCAGTACAGCACACATCTGTGACTATTTAAATCTAACTTAATTAAAAAAAAATTCAGTGTTTTAGTCATATTAGCCATATTCAAAGGGCAAATATCATCAGTATTCTGTTAGCTAGTACTTGTGTAAATTCACTGATTAAATGATAGCAGTTGCTTTTTAGAATGGGTTAAAAAAGCAATATTCAACTGTTTGTTATCTTTAAAAAAAACTAATTTTAAGTATAAAGTAGCAAATGGGTTGGAAAAATGGAAAATATATCATAGAAAATAAATGTAGTGAACATATTCGCAACAAAGACGACTTCAGTACAAGAAGTATTACCAGAAATAGAGTAATAATGCTGAAAGGGTTAATTCATTAAGTACATATAGCAATTCTAAATGAATATACATAGATATACATGAAAACATGAAGCAAAGCCTGACACTTAAATTGAGAAAGACAAATCCATAATCCATATTTTTAGATTTCAACATTACTGCTTCAGAGTAAATAGAGAAATAAAAGTTATCAAATAGAAGATAAGAACGACACTAGTTTCACATGGAATAGTCACAAAGGCTGGGCTATAAAATGTCTCAGTAAATTTTAAATGAAATATATGCAAAGTATGTTTTTAAATGTAGTGGGATTAAATTAGAAACCATTTACAGAAAGAATAGGAGAAAAACAATAAATTGAAATGTAACCAAAGTTGAAGAGGAAATAAAAAGTATAATGAAAGGCCAGCATTTGATTGAAATAGATCAAATTGTAATAGAAGACAGAAACTGCTGGTTTGAGATTGAAAACAAAAACAAAACCTGCCTTTTCCAAAGAATTTGAACTAGCAGAGTATGAGATTTCAACTTGCTCCACATCTTTACCAACACTTGGTATGATCGGTCATCTTAATTTTAGGCATTCTAATAGGTATGTAATGGTATCTCATTGTGGTTTAAATTTGCATTTCTCCAGTTACTAATGACTGCAGTTTCACTTTTTAAAAGCATATTTGGAGAATTGTCAGGTTTAATTTCATTAATCAAAAGTGCTTATTAAATAAAATATATTCTTAAAATATACATTGTGATGATAACACATTTTTGTGAAAATAGTCACTTGTAATATCATGTCAGTGGCATTGGTGGTACCACTGCAGCTTCCATAATTTAAATAAATAATGATGATACTCATCTAGTGAGTCTTATGAGATACCAGGGTTTGTTTGTTTTTTTTTTTTTTTTTTTTTTTAACACATACAAGTTCATTATCTAAAATCTTTTAAAGGGGTGCCTGGGTGGCTCAGTCAGTTAAGCATTTGCCTTCGGCTCAGGTCTTTTTTTTTTTTTTTTAAAGATTTTTTTTATTTATCAGATAGAGATCACAAGTAGACAGAGAGGCAGGCAGAGAGAGAGGGGGAAGCAGGCTCCCTGCTGAGCAGAGAGCCCCATTTGGGGCTTGATCCCAGGACCCTGAGATCATGACCTGAGCCTGAGGCAGAGGCTTTAACCCACTAAGCCACTCAGGTACCCCTCGGCTCAGGTCTTGATCCCAGGGTCCTGGAATCAAGTCCCGCATTGGGCTCCCTGTTGTCAGGGAGCCTGCTTTTCCCTCTCCCTCTGCCTGCTGCTCCCCCTACTTGTGCTTTTTCACTCTCTCTCTCTCTCTCTGTCAAATAAATAAATAAAAATCTTTAAAATAATTTTGAAAAGTACATACAAAATGTCATTACTAAAAAACAAACTATACAGAATCCTTCAGTGATGTCTGTATATTTGTGATGGGTTTGGCTGCACACAAGCATTTGGGAGATTCACAAGATTCACGGTATTAAAGAGTTCATGTAAATTAGACAAATCACCAATGCAGAATGTACTCTTTTTCCGTGGTCAAAAATTACAACTCCCATCAATGCTGTTATATTTGGCTTGATCCAAAGATTAATTGATTTTATTTTGAAAGAATAAATTATTATATAAATTGTGATGGCAGCTTATGATTTCCTAAAACAAACAAACAAACAAAAAACCCAACCAAACAAACAAAAAAACAACTATGAATTGAGATATAAAAGTTTTCCAGAGGGGTGTCTGGGTGGCTCAATCAGTTAAGCATCTAACCCTTGATTTCAGTTCAGGTCAAGATGTCAGGGTCCTGAGCTCCAGATCCTCAATAGGCTCCATGCCGGGCATGGAGCTTGCTTAAGTTTTTTTCTCTCCCTTTCCCTCTGTTCTGAACCCTTTCCCCCCAAAAAAAATTTCCAGAGAAAATGCTAGAGACACTTGTTAAAATGAAATTTAGAGAAAAATGTAAGAAAACTGTAAACTTTTAGTCAATTGTATTCATTATGAAGCAAGTTTGACTCTCATTTTTCCTATAAAAAATTCTAATATAATCATATTTAAAATCAAAAGGCATTATATGTTATGCATAATTACTGTATTCTATTACATAATTGAGTATATTAACTGACCTTAACAGAAATAATTCTGCAATTTTAGAAATATATTTAAAATTATTAAATGGTACTTAGAATGCAATCATTGAAAGCATTTATACATCTTTTCTTGGTTGATTTCATTTTTCAACTCTGGAGGTCTTTAAATTTTGTTTTAATTATTTTATTGATTTCTGATGGCCTTATACTACTCAGAAATAAAAGGTAACATTTTACCAAGTTTTGGAACATTTCCTCTTTCTCACAACTTAATCAGTTTTAAATTATAATCTTCAAACTTTAATTTTTGTTATTCATATTTAATTGTGGCTTCATTTTATATGTTACATTTAAATCTTAAAAACATTTTGCTTTTTTATTTATATTTATATTTTATTATTAAAGATTTATTTTTATTTATTTTTAAAGATTTTATTTATGTATTTGAGAGAGAAAATGAAAGAGAGCCAGAGAGCATGAGAGAGGGGAGGGTCAGAGGGAGAAGCAGACCCGCTGCTGAGCAGGGAGCCCAGTGAGGGACTCAATCTTGGGACTCCAGGATCATCACCCGAGCTGAAAGCAGTTGCTTAACCAACTGAGCCACCCAGGTCCCCCATATTTATTTATTTTTAAAGAAAGAGAGAGAGAGAGAGAGCAAGGTGGGGTGAGGGAGAATCTCAAATAGACTCTGCAGAGAATGTGGAGCTGGACATGGGCCTCAATCTCATTACCCTGAGATCATGACCTGAGCCAAAATCAAGAGCAGATGCTTAACCGCCTGAGCCACCTGGGTGCCCCTAAATCATAAGTACATTTTAGATATTACTTAATGCTGTCATAAAATTTAAAGAAAGACCACTAGTTTAATCATTGGTATTCAGTTTTAATACAAGCTTATTTAAAACAAATTACAATAAATGCATTTAGTTTCTTAAGATGACTTACACACACATAACTTCTACCTTCTCTTGAATATAATTTTGGGGGGCAAAATAGTACAAAAGTGTTTCTTATTGTGTATGCTGTGTCAATGTGAGTGGCTAAATAGGTAATTCAAATGTTTGGCCTATTCATTTCATATTAACTTCAAAAAAATTAGTAAATTTCCTGAATGAGAATATTTGCAAAGCATATGTAATTGTTGAGAATATATTCTTTTTTTCCCCCAAGATTTTATTTATTTATTTAACAGAGAGAGAGAGATCACAAGTAGGCAGAAAGGCAGGTGGGGGAGGGGGGAAGAAGGCTCCCTGCTGAGCAGAGAGCCTCATTCAGGGCTCGATCCCAGGACCCTGAGACCAGACCTGGGCTGAAGGCAGAGGCTTAACCCACTGAGCCACCCAGGCACCCCGAAAATATATTCTTAAAAACTAAATATTTATTTAATATTTTTCAATTTTATAAGAACTGTATTCTTCAAAGTCAAAACCTTAGGAGCTTTGCATTATTAATTATTGTTATAAACATAAATATGTATTTATGTAGTTATACATGTAACTATATATAATATTTAAGTAAATATATTTATGTTATATGTCTATGTATATCTATACATATGACTATATACATAAATTATTCATAACTGGATAAATATAATTATGATTATACACACATAATTAATTATCTAGTACTATGTAAAAAATTACCCCAAATTTATCAGCTTCAAGCAATACATGTATATTATCTCACAGTTTCTGTAAGTCAAGCATTCAGGTATGGCTCCGCTGGCTCTTCCACTTCAGGTTATATCATACGGATGCCATTAAGGTGTGGACAGAGGCTACAGGCTAGAGTGCCTCTTGAGGTTAGAATTTGACTGGGAAGGATTTGCTTGCAAGGTCACCCATCTTTTTTTGGTCAGAATTCATTCCTTATAGGCTGTTCTACTGAGACCTCAGTTTCTCAGATGCTGGCTGAAGGGCTTCGTTAGCAGTTCCTTGCCATGTAAGCCTAGCTCTATAAAGTACATCACAACATGGCAGCGGCCTAGTAAGAGGTCCATAGACTCCAAGCAAGAAGAAAATCACAGAAATTTGTAACTTAATTATTCACTGATATTACATCACTTTTGCTAAGTTGATTTTTTATTAATGTGAATTGTGATGTTGAGGTGTGGAGATCTCCAATTTCCAACCTTATACCATTAGGCAAATTTTGATTTTTCTTTTCTCTTGCTTTCTCCTGAGTCACTCTCCACTATATTTTCTAAAGAATTATTTTTCTTGGGGTACCTGGATGACTCAGTGGGTTAAATGACTGCCTTTGGCTCTTAGGTTATGATCCTGGAGTCTCAGGATTGAGTCCTGCATTGGGCTCCTTGCTCAGTAGGGAGACTGCTTCTCCCTCTGATCCTACCCGCTCTAGTGCTCTCTCTCTCTCTCTCTTTCTCAAATAAATAAATAAAATCTTTAAAAATATATATTTTTTTTCCTCTTAAAAAGTCAGAAAGTAGGGAGCCTCTCTCAGTGCTTATAAGTTTAGAGAGGAGCTTTCTGACTTTCAGTACACTGTTTGTGGCATCAGTTTCCAATATATGCAGTTATCACAGTAGTTCTTCCATAAAAACACATGCCTTTCTCCAGGATGAAAATCTAGTAAATAAGATTTTATCCACCTTGTTACACAGATGACATATATCTTGGCATTCCATCTAATATATTGCAACACAAGCAAAAATGCTACATACTTGTTATGTATGTATCCAATTATGGATATGCTACACACTTGTTATATATGTATTCAGTTATGGTCATTTTTTTTCTTATGATTTTTTTTACCAACCATTCTATGAAATGATCATAGAAGAACTGGATCCCCCAAAGGCAGGGGCAACATTTTAGTTAAAAAATAACTGCAAAAAATAAAAAGAGATTTCCATAATTCTCAATGTAATTTTATTAATAGAATTTAGTTCAATGCATCATAAGATGTGAAGAAATTTTTCTATTTTAATGGTAGATAAGCTCAACTATTAGAAGTAATACCTTTAAGAATTTCTTAATGAAAACATTATCTCCATCCAATGTCTGTTTCTTAAGTGAAGAATATGGTCATTAACTCTGAAATTTAGAAAAACTTCCAAGATCAAACCTTTTAGTGTTTCATTAACTAAATAAGCCATTTTAGATGCCTAAATGCTTTTTAAACATTTTAAGACTTAATACTTGAGTTTCTTAATTTGATTTTAAAAGTTTTGTGAGGGGGGCACCTGGGTAGCTCAGTGGATGAAGCCGCTGCCTTTGGCTCAGGTCATGATCTCAGGGTCCTGGGATCGAGTCCCACATCGAGCTCTCTGCTCAGCAGGGTGCCTGCTTCCCTCTCTCTCTCTCTGCCTGCCTCTCTGTCTACTTGTGATCTCTCTCTGTCAAATAAATAAATAAAATCTTTAAAAAAAAAAGTTTTGTGAGGTGATAGTGATGACAATAGTAATAAGATTATTATTAATAGTGTAACAATGCAGTAACAATGTGTGTATTTTCAAAAGAAGTTACCTTATCTGGGCATTAAGGTATATTTGAGTCTGTATGGACATTAAAAATGTTTAATTTATCATTTAATTTACATAATGGACTAAAATCAGTTGTATTTCTAATTTAAAAATGTCTATTTTTTGAGCACTAGCTATACCCCAGCCATAATTTTAATGTCATTCACCTTACTTCCATTAATTCTTACAAAAATACTTGGAGATGGCAAAATTATTTTGTTTTTGTCAATAAAAAACCTGAAGTACACAAAGCTTAAACATCTTGCTGAAGGTTATACAGGTACTAGACATACAAGTGAAGATTTGAAGAATTGTAATTTGTCTCCTGGGTCCTTACTACTGATATAACAGTTTATTGCCACTCTGATTTATCATTTAATTATTATTGATGATTATGTTTATCGGTATTTATTAATAAGATTTTTCTCATATATATTAAAAGTAGAAATGGATGAATTGAAAATAAGGAACAACAGTAAAGGATTTTTTTTTTTGAGAGGGAAAAATAATAAAACAAATCATCCAATTATTATAGTTTCTCATCTTTAAGTTTAGTTGAATCGATGCCATAACAAAAGGAAATCATTAAAGGAATCTAATTTTTTATCAACAAGAACCTTCACTTAACTATAGTCTCTTTCAAATATTTTCTAGTTGGATGTTACAGTGGTTTAATGTGAGTACTACATTCTCATGAGGTGTATTCATAGGCAGTTAGATTATCTTTAATTTAATATAGTTAATCTATGAAGTTTATAAAGACATGATTGAGTGTATTAGAGAGAAAAATAAGTCATCAGTATTTTTTACCATGTAGAAGCTCTCTTTGAGGGTTTACTATTTCTTCTAAAGGACAAACATCTTTGCTTCACTTTTTTAAATGTAAAAAGTTATTATTCATCTCTCTCTGTATTTTTTAAGATTTTATTTATTTATTTGTTAGAGAAAGAGAGAGAGAGAATAAGCAGAGGGAGTGGCAGGAGGAGGGAGAAGCAGGCTCCCCACAGAGCAAGGAGTATGATGTGGGACTGGATCCCAGGACCCTGGGATCATGACCTGAGCTAGAAGGCAGAGGCTTAACCAACTGAGCCACCCAGGCATCCCTCATATCTCTCTCTCTCTCTCTCTCTCTCTCTCTCTATATATATATATATATATATATATATATATTTTACCATCATAACAGGTTGCAACCTTAAAGTCATATTCATTTAACTCAACATTGGTATTTGTTTTCAATAATTAGAAGACATAAAAACATCTGAGTAAATCTGACCAACCCAATTTTGTATACAAAAAGACTTCTGCCCTTAGAGAAACTTCTTGAGCTTTGTGGGCTTTAAGAATAATGTATCTACTGACATTTTCTTTAGAGGAGCTTATTGATCTTTCACAAATACCTATTTTATTCCATCACCATGAGGATGCCTCTTTTTTTTTTTTTTTTAAGAATTTTTTCTATTTATTCATGAGAGACATAGAGGCAGAGGCAGAGGGAGAAGCAGGCTCTCGTCTGAGCAAGGACCCTGATTCAGGACTCAATCCCAGGACCTTGGGATCATGACCTGAGCTGAAGACAGATGCTTAACCAAATGAGCCACCTAGAGATCCAGGATGCCTGCTTTTATAGCAACACTCACCTACCACCTTACCATCCTCCTGTCTCTAGGCACTGAATGTCATTAATCTGTTCTTCAATTCTATAGTTTCATCATTTCAGGAATATTGTACAAATAAAATGTCATTATATTTTACTTTTTGATTACATATAATGTCAATTTACTCAATATTTTATTGGAATATGTTTTTCTAAGACAATATCATTGGGGAGGCTGAACTGGGTAAAGGGATCCCCCATATTATTTTTTGTAACTGCATGTGCATCTAAAATTACTCAATATAGGGGGCTAGGCAGCTCAGTCAGTTAAGCAACTGACTCTTGATTTCAGTTCAGATCATGATCTCAGGGTGGTTAGATTGAGCCCCCTGTCAGGCTCTGCCCTGAGAGTGGAGTCTGTTTAAGATTCTTTCTCTCCCTCTGTTTCTGCCCCTCTCCACCTGCTTTCATGTACTCTCTCTCTTTCTAAAAATAAATAAAATAAAAACTACTCAATATAAAAACTACAATTAAAACAAAGTAAAACAAAAACAAAGTGAAGGGATCCAAAAGTAGTTATAGGTACATTTTAGGAAATATACTCCTAAGTACTATTTTTCTGATTTAGATGCAGTATCTGGTCCTAAACTGTAGAAAAAAGAGTTCTGTAAAAGACATTATTTTGTTAACTGGCAAAATTAGAATGTGTTTAGAATAACTGAATAAAAAATGCCATTATGATTTTAAACATACTAAAAATGATAACTATACTACAAGTATGAGAGATAATATCCTTATTCTTAGGGAATATTTGCTGAATTATAAATTAATTAATTTTAAAGATCTTATTTATTCATTTGAGACAGAGAGATACAGAGAGAGAGAGAGAGAGCATGAGCAGGGGGAGAGACAGAGGGAGAGGGAGAAGCATGTCCCTGCTGAGCTAGGAGCCTGTCAAGGGGCTCAATTCCAGGACCCTGGGATCATGACCTGAGCTGAAGGCAGACGCTTAACCACCTGTTTCACCCAGGTACCCCTCACTGAATTATTTAAAGGTAAAATGCCCCACTATAAATGACTTACTCTCAGATATTTCAGAAAAAAAATGTCTGTGTGTGTGTATGTGTATGTGTAAAGAGAAAGTACAGGTGCACAAATGATAATGAAAATGTAATATAGTTTGATCTGGACAAAAAGCATATGAGTGTTCTTTGTATTAATCTCATTGTTATAATCTTTCTCTAAAATTGAAATTATGTGTAAATAAAAAGTAAAAATTAATACAACAAATTCTGAAATAATGCATTTGTTTCCATATACAGTTTTAGAAGTAGAAGCTATATTACTACCAAAAAAAATCTTATATTTAGTATTCCAGATGAAGAATAAATTACATGTTTCAGATATGGTATAGAATTCATAATTTTATTTTTAAAAATTCTTAAATTTATATATTTATGTTTAGAATTCATAATTTTAACAAATGAGAGAGCTCAAGAGAATGAGGAGACAAGCCACAGGCTGTATGAAAATGTTTGCCAATGGCACATCAGTTAAAAGACTGTTATCCAAAAATATAAAAAGAACACTTAATACTCAACAAGAAGAAAATAAATAACTTGATTAAAAATAGGCAAAAGACCTGGAAAGGCACCTCATCAAAGAAGTTATACAGATGGCAAACAAGCATGTTGGGACAAAATGGCCAACATCAAATGTCATTAGGGAATTGCAAATTAAAACAACAAAGGAATACCAACCTGTACTTATTAAAATGGTCAAAATTCAAGAAGCTGATATAACCAATTATTAACAACAATGTGCATCAACAGGAACTCTCCTTTGATGGTGGGAATGTAAAATAATACAGCCATATCAAAGATAACTTTGCAGTTTCTTACAAAAAAAAATGTGATGGGTATAAAGGAGGGCACATGTTGGAATGAGCACTGAGTGTTATACATAACTAATGAGTCATTGAACACTACATCAAAAACTAATCATGTACTATATATTGGCTAATTGAACATAAAAAAAAAGTAAACATACTCTAGCCTTCACATTCCTCAGTATTTACCCAATGTACCTGAAAACTTATGTACCTACAAAATATGCTCACTGTGGTTTATAGCGCTTTGTTAATAATTGCCAAAACTGGGAAGCAACCAAGATGTCCTTCAGTAGGTGAATGGATAAATAAACTATGGTTCTTCCAGACAATGAAATATTATTCAATATGAAAAAAAAAAAAGAACTACCAAGCAACAGAAAAATATGAAAGAAACTTAAATGCCAGTTTCTAAGTGAGAGAAACCAATCTGAATAGGCTATATACTGTATGATTTCAACTATATGTCATTCTAAAAAAAGCAAATCTCTGGCGGGGCACCTGGCTGGCTCAGTGGGTTGAGCCTCTGCCTTCGGCTCCGGTCATGATCTCGGGGTCCCGAGATTGAGCCCCGCATCGGGCTCTCTGCTCGACAGGGAGGCTACTTCCTCCTCTCTCTCTACCTGCCTTTCTACCTACTTGTGATCTCTCTGTCTGTCAAAATAAAAAATAAATTTATTTTTAGAAATAAAATCTAAAAAATAAAAAAAAAAAGCAAATCTCTGGAAATAGTAAAAAGATCAATGGTTACCAGAGGTTGGGGAAGGGAGGGATGAATAGAACACAGGATGTTTAGGACAGTAGAACTGTGTATAGTAAGATATATACTATTATGGTCTTGGGCACATATACATTATGCATTTGTCCAAACCTGTGGAATGTATAGCACCAAGAGTATGCTCTAATGTAAACTATGGATTTTGGGTGATAATGTTGAATTAACAGAGGTCCATCAATTGTAGTAAATATGTCAGTCTGGTGGGAGATATTGATAATGGATGAAGTTATGCATTTGTTGCAGTTAAGGATATATGGATCTCTTTGTACTTGAATGTCAATTTTGCTGTGAATTTAAAACTGTTTTAAAGATCAAAGTCTATTTTTGGGGCATCTGGGTGGCTCAGTTGGTTACAGGTCTGCCTTCAGCTCAGGTCATGATCCCAAGGTCCTGGGATGGAGTCCCACATCGGTTCCTTGTTCAGCAGGGAGTCTGGTTCTCCCTCTGCCTCTACCCCTCCTCCCTGCTCATGTGCTCCCTCTCTCACTCTCTCTCAAATAAATAAATAATTTTTTAAAAACTTAAAAAAATAAGGTTTAAAGTATTTCTTAAAAAAACTATTTGGTATGCTTAATTGCTGCCTATTGTCAGTATAATGCTGTATTATTATTGTATTATTGCATTATTGTATTGTATTATTATTGATACATTAAGTATTATTAATACTTAGTATGTGAAAAATAAAACAAATGGTCATTTGATAATTTAATTGAAAGTGTTTTATAAGTTGGATAAGAATTAGAAGCTCAGTAAGGGTTGGGATAGATCTATGGTTATCTCCATTTTGTGGAAAATATTTAGTTCAGTGTGGGTATTCTGATTATGATTAAAAAAAAAATGCATTTCTCTATGCCAGACTGAGTGAAGAAAAGTGGAGAATTTTTAGTCACATTTGTAAGATAACTGACAGGTACTGAATAAATCTATTTTTCTAAGAAATATTGCATAGAATGAAATAGATATATAAGCACGCTGAAAGGGTAAAATGTTATAAGAAGATTTTGGGGAAATAAATTAATGTTATAAATTTTCAAATATTATGTTTTGAATTTTGTTTTATGTTTTAAACACCAGTCAAATCTCTTGCCCTAAATATATTAGTGTGGCTTATCAGCTAATCAATTCAAATTTGGAAAGTCCTCCCGTCTATATTAAAAGCCTGTTCTCAATTACATACTGAATTAAATAAGAATAAGAAGATTCCAAGAACTGGAAATTTGTAGTTTCATTATTCTGAAAAATTAAATCTAAAAATGTGTAAAAATTCACATTAATCATTTAGTTTCAGCACATAAATGTAAATGGATTGGAACTGAAATTCACTTCAGACTGTAAGTAATAATTACCCAGAAACACTGCATGAGCTTCATTAGACCCGTTGTTTAAATAAAAGTGAGGAGCACAAGGGACCTGCACAAATCTGCACAAATAAGAGGATTATAGTATTTAATCAGCACAAAATGGTCACCATAAAGCTCCATTAAGAAACATCTTCCAAAAACAAAATCAGGGATGATGATCTTGAAAATGAAATCCATTTTCAAGTTGACAATCACTTTAACAAAATGCAGCTAATTTTTATGCAGCTCTCTTTCATGTTCTTTTTCTGTATATAAAAAATTAGTAAGAAAAAAAGAATAAAGAAATTATCAGAAACACCAGTGGCATTCAGTATTTTTATTTAATACACAGCATTTTCCAATTTCTAATTTTGTATGATTCATGCTATTAAATAGCATCTTTTAAGAAGTTACTTTAGGAAATATCTCTAGCTCTGAGGGGATATGGCGCACAAATCTTGTGGTAGACAATGAAAGGTATATTTCTCATTCTCTACACAGAATGAATCAGAGAACATTCTATTAGAAACAAACTGGAGGCTCTGAACTTTAAAATTTGGTTGAGAACTTTCTGTATATTATTAAACACAGACAAACTTTTAAGTTGTACTCGTTTAATTTAAAGGATCATCCAAGTGATATGAGGTTTATATTCCTGTGAGTAGTTAAAGTCCACATCATTCATATTACACTGTTTTATAGGTACCTTATTAAAGCAGTAATAACAGATATGCCATTAAAATTAATTTTAATCTCTTTTTTCATGCCAGAATATATATTACTTTTTAATAGGCAGCACTTTTAAAACATTATGAAATTATCAATTGCTTAGTGCACGGTATAAGTTTAAGGTGTATACCATAATGACTCGACTAAAGTATCTTATGAAATAATTATCACAATAAGTTTAGTTAACATCCATCATCACACATATATACAAAAAAAAGAAAAAGATATTTTTTTTGTTAAGGATCACAGGATTAAGATGATGTTAATCCTTTTAGGATTTACTCTCTTAACAACTTTCAAATATATATTCAGCTGTGTTAACTATAGTCATCACATTGTATAGAACATCCCTAGTATGCAGTTGTCTTAAACTGAAAGTGTGTATTTTTTACTACCTTCATCCAATAACCATAATTTTATTAATTTTTCTCACCTGCTGTCATGGTAATTCCAAGTCTTCTTGGTTATTTCTTTTTCCAGTTGTCTTAAGATATTTTCAAAAATAAATAAATAAATAAATAAATAAAAAAGACATTTTCAGGAGTATCTCCCATGTGCTCAGCAATACATTTAGAGGAATTTTCTTTTTATACACTGCAAAGTGTATCTATATACTATGTGTTCCTCTCCTTTTCAACTTTATATTATTTACTGCTAGAGCTTTTACTAGTACTTATTATACCCATAAAAGATTGAATGGAAAGTGAGATAACACTGCCAAATGCATACAGCCTATTCCTGTGTATGAGGACGCACTCTCCTCTGTTTTCACCACCCCTCCACATGTATTTCCACCATTAAAATAGGTGTGGAGAGTCCACATATCTGCCAGTTATTTGAAGAAAGGTCGAAATCCCAGTGGGGTTTGGGCTATCTGGGTTGTACACCAGATTATAACACATAAGTATATATAGTCCTGGCAAAAGCCAGACTCTTCTCTCAAAGCTCTTTTGGAAGAATTTATTTTATAATATAGTAATAATTTGTGATTTGCTCTTTAATTTGCCTTAGTTATGATTTTTACCTCATAGTTAATTGAACATTATAAATAATAAAATCTACTGTTATGTGTATTTGTAAATTCTCTATTTTATTTTATATTAAGACAATGGACTCCTATCTTGGTTTTTATTACATATTAATTTTTAAAATAATTTTATATTTTATATTTATTTCTTTTATTCATATGCCATTTGTTTCATACCTGTTAAAGTGAACATAAAACTTAATATTAACATAATACATAACAATGTTAAAATTTTAAAATACATAAAAATACTAAAATTAAGTTGGAGATGTTATAGTGCTAAGAACTGGGGACTCAGAAGTGGTATAAAAAATCTTCTCCAATGAACTTAAAATCTTCTGGAGAATAGATGTGCAAAACAGAAGTTCACATAAATAGTTAAGGGTGCTGATTGTGAAAATTTCTGCTGTTACTATTTTTAATACTTAGCATTTACTGAAGGGCTTCCTGTAAGCCACACACTAAGAAGGCTCATCATAACTTTTAATAACTGGATGTAAGGGCTAGAAAACAAAGCAAAACAGCTAGTTTTGGGGCTTGAGAAACTGGGACTATGATGACACAATTCAGGAACTCACAGATGGATTGGTTTAGGGAAAGCATTTATAATAGCAATTTTGGGGCGCCTGGGTGGCTCAGTGGGTTAAGCCGCTGCCTTCGGCTCAGGTCATGATCTCAGGGTCCTGGGATCGAGTC
Source organism: Lutra lutra (assembly GCF_902655055.1). Taxonomy (NCBI): domain Eukaryota; kingdom Metazoa; phylum Chordata; class Mammalia; order Carnivora; family Mustelidae; genus Lutra; species Lutra lutra. Next base: position 78,930,757 of record NC_062279.1, on the reverse strand, counting down.
CCACATCGGCTCTCTGCTCAGCAGGAAGCCTGCTTCCCTCTCTCTCTCTCTCTGCCTGCCTCTTTGTCTACTTGTGATCTCTCTCTGTCAAATAAATAAAATCTTTAAAAATATATATATATAATAGCAATTTTGGACAGATTGTTTGATATGCTTGTGAGATTTCTAGGAAGAGATGTCCCAGGGAAGTGTCTTGGAGACCTTAGCAGGAACAGTCTCACTGAAGTAGTGGAGTCAGAAGGCAAATTAAATTGGATGGAGGAGTGTGTCTGAAATAAGAAATAGAAACAGAAAGCATATACAAAAGTTCATAATGAATAAAACATAAAATAAATGAGAGGTAGAGGGTGAACTGGAGAACAGATTCATAGAGTGTCTGCATTTATATTGAAAAGAACTAACATGTAAGATATGGGACCACACTGAAAGGAAGAGTCCAGGATAACAAGGTAAATGGTGCATCCAGAGGCTGTGACAGAAAGTATGTAAACAAATGTTTGAGAGGATAAAGGGGATGTGATAAAACTAGGGTCAAAGTAATTGGCTGCATATAAAACCAGAACAATTCATACATTAGAATCGTAGAGAAAGAGGTCCAGGTAAATGCACACTTATTAATTTGTTGGTGGCAAGTTGAGGGACTTTTGGCCAGATGACTTCTCTCTTCTCTTTAGAGTAGATCTGAGGTCATCTGATAAGTAGCTTGAAAAAAAACCAAGAAGCTTTAAAATAGTGATGGAGGAGAATTAGAGAGTAAGTTGCAAAAGGAAATAGTAGTGTTGCTGATTACAACTAAAAAGCTAGTGGTGACCAGGAGCTTATAGTGGTGTCATTGTTCTAGGCAATATGATGGACATGACCAACATGACTCAGCTATTTTGGATAGGCACAAGAAAGACACTTGGTTTCAACCAAGGTGGTTGTTCTACAGGGTAAGTGAGAAGAAATGATTAGTGAGTTTAGGACTTTATCAAGAGAGTATTAATAATGATGTTAAGGGGTATGAGCAGTACATAGGAGAGTTTAGCTTGGTCCTCCAAATAGCATTTAACATTCATTTCCTTAGATACACAAATTACAATTTATGACAGAATTGACTTATGAAAAAAAGGACTTGGCAAATTAAAATAATTAAAAACCAGAGAAGAAGGGCAAAGATAATCATATTAAGGTTATCTGCTCGTGAACAAATTTAACCAAAAATGTCCAGAAACCTCCTTGGGAGAAATTGGGAGTGTTTCCCTGATCTTTAAGAAGGTCTATGGCTAGTTAATATTGGTGTGATGACTGCTCATCCTTTATAATATGCTCTAACCTTTCCTTTGAGGTATTCTTTAAATAGGGAGCTGTGAATATAGTGCTTTAATTAAGCCATCTTTTCTTTATAGTTCTGATCTTATGTTTGAATTTTTCTGTGGAGAATCAGCTACACTGTAAAAAGGTTTAGAATCTTTCCTTATTTTGCATCTTTTAAATATATATGTTATATGAAGGAATATTATCTCCATGCTACAGTAGAAAATTCTCCCTCTAACATTTATCAAATTTGTTTATCAAACATCTTAAAAAAAAAGTTGAAAAGTACCAGAAAATAATTTAATATGGTGATGTGTATGTGTGTGGGGGTGGGAAGGGGGAGGATGTGTAAATGAAGTTGGGGGGTGGGGCCACATGGATATAGGGATGTGATCATTTATGTAAATTCACACATTCTAGCCTAGCAGTGTAAAGTTCAATAGTAAAGTAAGTATGAGGGTTGTGGGTTCGTAGCTAAAGTCACCAAAAATTTAAAGCTTAAAACAGCAATACAGCATGACTGATATGTGAATAAAGAATTAACCAAGTACTTGGAAAATCCAAGCTTTGCAAGAATGCTACACACTGTGATTTTTTTGTTACTCTTTCTTTGTCAGGTGTAGTGGAAATAGTTGTGAAGCAGAGCATCAATCCTGGTTAAGTGCTATCTAATTACTGTGAATAATTCCTATCACTAGCCAGAAAGTGTTGCCTTAATCATGTTCATTTTAACAGTGATAAAAATACATTTTTTACTATAAAAATGCCTATTTTTCTATCACTAATTTTGGATGGTAATGTCTATTGCAAATTATGAAGATAAAAAATTTGCTGAGAGATAAGAGGACTCTATTAAAAAATTTTTTTTGACTGCCTACCACTCAACATAAGTAAACATAGAACAGATTGCAAAATAATGACAAAATCAAATTTTAGTTGGTTAAGAAATTTTATTTTATAATGTTTCAAAAAATAAATAACTTTAGACAACATAATGATTATGGAAGGAGAACAATTTCTTATAAAAAAAGAAATGAAAAAATGTGTTTGCCTGATGCCTAGGGAAAAAAGTCAACCTCCCATATCCTAGTAATAACAAAATAATTCAAAGTAAAGCAAAAAGTAGTGCCAATGAAAACCAAACAAGAATGTGCTGTGAGATGAGAACTTTGTAGGGTTTTATGAGATAGAAAACTGACTGGATAAAACAAATGAAACACCTCACCAGTGTGGTTCACTATCTAAATGGGGAAAAAAAAAACAAAACTGTCAACAGTAAGGGAAAATGTCACCAAATGTCAGAACTAGAACTCCTACAAAATAAAGCAGAATGTTTTCCTAGAGATAAAAACTGCTGCACAAAACTACTGGAACTCTATAAGTCAAATTCATGAAAAAGGGACACCTCTATAGGCTGGAATGTCAATATTAATAAACAAAGTCAAATAGAACTACCACATTAAAGTAGTAATGAAAAAAAGGAACTCTTATCTCCAATTGTTAGCTTTTGCAGCAATATGTTATTGTGGGTTCTAGAAGGTGGTGGTAGGGGGGAAATAGAGGGAGAGATGAATCATGATGGATTATGGACTCCAGGAAAACAAACTGAGGGTTTTAGAAGAGAGGGGTGTGGGGGATGGGTGAGCCCAGTGATGGGTATTAAGGAGGGCACAGATTGCATGGAACACTGGGTGTTATATGTAAACAATGAATCATTGAACACTACATCAAAAACTAATGATGTACTGTATGGTGAGTAACAGAACATTAAAAAAAAAATAAGGAAGGTGGTGGTGGTAGTGAGGAATACCATAAGGAAGAAGAAATAAATATTAGGAAAGTGAGTATATAGAAGAGAGGAAAGAAGCATTGATCTGTAGATATTGTAATTTTGTTTCAAGCATGAACAACTGTGAATAATAGGTACCATAAATGGAGCCTGATAATATGGCAACAACTCTGCTAGCCACTTGTAAGATTATACCATTTTATCCTCACAAAAATTTTAGAAATGTATTACTTTTCTATTTTAGAGATAAGAAGACTAGATCAAAAAGCACATTATTAATTAACTAGCATCACATAGTGACTAAGTACCTGGAGTATGATTCCAGCCAACATACATTATTTTGAAATGTAATGTATCCAATCATTTTCTTGTATTGTAATTTTTCTGCTCATCTAATTTGTTTAGGTAATGAAGCTGTGATATTCTGCTAAAAATTTTTTAAAAATATGACCGATGTTATCACAAAATGTGAAATGAAGAATTAGTGATTATTAATAAAGAAAGTATACAGCCATATTAAATACTTAGCAGATAAGTCCATATTATAATTGTAAAAACATGAGTGTGATATGAGATTATTATCAGGTAATAAACTATGCAAGGTCAAAAGTTACCAATTGGAAAATTTGAGCATAGTGGAAACTTATTTTGGTTTCTGTAGAATGACTGATGATTTTGTCAAATAATCTGGCCTCTGGGTAAGGTGATTAACCGGTGAATTTATTAACCAGTGAAATTTTAGAAAATATTTGTTAAACATCAAGGCTCTGTTTTAGCTTGGCTGCTGCTAAGCTATTATTCTGACAATAATTAGTCAAAGGTTCAATTGCTTACGGCTTCTTCATAATGAAACCATGTCAGAGAGGGATGATTATCTTCTAATTTATGGTGTTCGAAAGGGCTGCATCCAAATGATCTAATCAGTAGATAAGTTATCCAACTTATTTTCTGCCTCACACTGATCATTTTTACTACATAATCTCATGGATGACATCACTCATTGCATAGACTGATTCAAAAATGGTGAGGAAATAGGAGGGTATATCACCCTAAGGTGATGCTTCTCAGATCAGGCCGTTCATCATAGTCACTTGTGGAATGAATAAAAATAAAGTGAGATTTACATTCCTTACAGTTCTAATTCAGTGTAGCTGGGAAGGGACTGGGCATATGATATGTTTATAGAATTCTCTCTTTCAAAGCATAAATGGTCTTGAAAACTATTATTCAAGGAGGATTTACAATCTTTTGCATACAAAATAGAAGTTGTTTAATTAAACAAATAAATAACAATAACAACAAGAGTCCAAATATGATCCTGGCATGCTACCCGAACTAAGTGTTCTAGAAGGGAGCTGATAAGAATGCTGGATGGTAACTGTATTTATAGACTTTGAATTCCAGATCTGTGTGTGAGAATGCACATTTTTCTTTCAACCATGTGCAAATCTATTTGAAATAGCAAAAAACAAAATAGAAGATATAATTACAGAAAAGTCTTTAAATAAAAAGTTTGCAATCCTACTGAGTGAAAATGAAGAGCAATTTTTCCCCAAAAAATCCTGGAAAGGGGCAGGAAGGGCAGTGATATCTCAGACTTTGGGAGCAAGGGAAGTTGTGATTCAGAAAAGAATTTAGTGAGTGAAGTATGCTGGGAGGCACCAGCACCTCTCTGAGAGAAGCTGACTGTAATTTATATTCCCTCCCTGAAGACAAGATTGTTTTAATAACTTAGAAGCCCATAACTATTCTCATGAGGTGTAAAATCTGTAATGGTGGTTCTCTTTGAATGTATTTGGGTCTAGAGAGAGTGACTGGGAAGTCCCCAGATGTCTTCCAGCTGCTAAAAAGAATAAGGAGCTCAAATACCTACAATGCAAGCTAGTCTCGTCATCAATTGCTCAGGCCATAAACCAAAATATCAGCTTTGATCGATCATTTTTCCTCACATCCCCCTAACACCTGGTTTATCAGACATCTTTATTGTTTCTAACTGCAAAACCTATGTCACCCTTATACACTTGTCTCCATTTCCATAACTACCATTATGTTCTGTGCAAGCATCATTTCCACCTGCTTGACTACAGTACCCTTCTAGCTGGCTGCATCGTTTGCATCCCTGTTTCATTGCTATCTATCTAATCTCCACATAGTTACCATACTAATATTTAAAAACATGAAATCAGATCGTGTTCTTCACTTGCTTAAAGCCCTGTCATGGTTCTCCTTGAAACCTGAACTAAAAAGCAAACTCCTTTCAGTGGCATAAAGGGTATTGCATATTCAGTCCTTCACATCTCTCCTTAGTGACTGTCCTCCCACACAGGAGACATTCTTGATTTTTATGCTATTTTATTGTTCCAGGTATATGACTCAGGGTAGGACATGTCCTCTCTGATTATGCAATAAATGTTAAATAGCATTGACAGACCTATAAGTAATTGTAATAATTTATGTCAACCTATTGATGTCCTACTGCTTGAGAGAAGTGAGTTATCTTTTAAAAAATGATGAATAAATTATTGCAGTATCTTAAATCACAGGAAGTTATTACTAAATGGAAAAACAATTTATTCTTTCTCCTCTCACTTTTCCAGTTTCCGTGTTTTGCTGAGTATCATTCCCTGGGGGAAGAGCAATACTAAAAGCAAGAAAAGTTTTCATTCTCAACTTTTTCTAAAATATCCCCTACTGAAGCAAAGTTAAGCAAAGAAGAAATACAAAACCCTTGATGAGAAATGTAGAATTAATAACTCAGAAATTGTCATGTACTTTCTACTAAATGATACCTATCTGAGATGATAAATTAACAAATATATTCTCATATTGAAATAAAGATGTACTGGGAAATCCATATTTCCTATGAATAATATTTTGGCAAACCAATAGAATTGAATGTATTCTAGCCCCCTCAAATTTTAAAATTCAGGTGATAAATGTTTAGGAAATGGTAAATAATGGTTCTAGACATATCTGAAGGATTATTAAGTGCATCAGTAAAAATGCCATATTCCAAGGCATATCAAGATCATCCTAAAATTATAGTAGATAATAAATTATCTTAAATAGATAAGAGTTTAACATGTAAAAAGTAAAAAGGAATTGTGTAACTTGATGGACCAATTTTACATTAGTTGAAATCTGAATAGAGAATGGCATAAGGGACACCTGGGTAGAGCAGTTGGTTGAGTGACTGCCTTTGGCTCAGGTCATTGTCCTGGAGTCCCCGGATCCAGTCCCACATCAGGCTCCCTGCTTGGTGGGGAGTCTGCTTCTCCCTCTGACACTCCCCTTCTCCTGCTCTCTCTCTCTCATTCTCTCTCTTTCAAATAAATAAATAAATAAATAAAAATCTTTAAAAGAAAGAATGGCATAAAAAAAAGAATGGTATAAAACATTAAACAAAAGAGGATTCATTTAAAAATAACCAAGTAGCCATTTGAAAGTGAAGTTGAAAACTAAAAACTGTCAAGTGATCGATGTCACTTTATTTTTTTTTCACTCACATTACCATATCAAGATACTTGAAGTAGTGTCTTAAAATATCTTTATGATCAGGGGCACCTGGATGGCTAAGTGGGTTGAGCCTCTGACTTCTGCTCGGGTCATGATCTCAGGGTTCTGGGATCGAGTCCCACGTCGGGCTCTCTGCTTGGCAGGGAGCCTGCTTTCTCCTCTCTCTCTCTCTGCCTGCCTATCTACCTACTTGTGATCTCTCTCTGTCAAATAAATAAATAAAATCTTAAAAAAAATATCTTTATGATCAGAAATGTACCACCTTTTGCTTGGAGGTTTAGTAAGTTTATTACACTATAGTAACTGAGTATCAACCTCTTAGAGTCTGACAGGTTTTACTAGTCCAACTTAAACTTTAGCACAGAAAATGTATTTTTTTCTTTGGTTGTGTGATTATAGTATGCTTATCCAAGTACATCACTCAAGAACAAAGGCTAACTAAGAAATTAGACAAAAATCGGTACTCATATTCCATTATTTATTAAATGTAATTTAGTTAAAAAAAAATGGCACTGAAGAACCAGCGTAGATAATGTTTTTGCCAAGGAGGATTGACCTGGAAAACTTTCAGCAGTGTGACAAAATGACCAGTTGTTAAAAGTCAGGCAGGTAGGGATGCCTGGGTGGCTCAGTTGGTTAAGCAGCTGCCTTCGGCTCAGGTCGTGATCCCAGTGTCCTGGGACTGAGTCCCACATCGACTCCTAGCTTGGCAGGAAGCCTGCTTCTCCCTCTGCTTCTGCCTGCCGCTCTGTCTGCCTGTGCTTGCTTGTGCTGTCTCTCTCTCTGACAAATAAATAAATAAATAAATAGACAGGTAAGGACATTTGTTGTGGAGGACAGAGTGGAGAGCCTACCCATTCTGACTATGACAGAACAGCCTGTAACAGACTCAAATGCTTACTGAAAAGCACTGTTAGACTGGACTAACTATATAAAACCCCCTTTTAAAGACACTGGAGAGTGGCCAGTGTAAACCAGGATTGGCAAGGATAAAATTCCTGTGAGTAGACAGACACTTAGAGGAGAGCTATACATTTACTCTGTTTTGGTTTCCTTGAGGACAATTGCCAATTCATAGAGGGCATAGAATGCTAAGATTTAAAAATGAATAAAGAGGATAAAAATATAGGAGTCGATGTTTAGAGCTGACAAAGTGGCTGAAGCTTGGGTAAAATCCCAGAGATGGAGAAATTCCATGGACTTGAGTCAGTGTACTACCCTGAAGCTATGCAAGGGAGCTAAGAATTGTTAACTGAAGGGTCTTGTTTCCTTGAGAGTGATTTTGAAATTCTGGTGAATGAAGAGGGCTAGCACCTAACATGGACAATGACAAGATAAGTCTATGAGCTGCTTAATGCATCTAGATCTATGTTGGGAAACAGTACGTGGCATATTTAGGGAAAGATCATGCTTACATCTGTATATAGCCAACACGATTCTGGCATCTCAAGTATTAAGCATTTTTGCCATGAATATTGGACTTCCAAAAATATAAACCTTCTTCATGGCAGAGGTACAGTTTCTTTAAGCAGCTTCAATGGGAGGAACCATTGCAACATGGAACCTGAGTAAGGGATGAAGGATAATATACAAATCATATGCTGATGGATCTCTGAATATATGCATGTACTCTCTAGCAGTTTCCAAGTAATAACTGGGGAATTTTTTGAGAAAGTCTGCTTGGTGTGATGTGTGCTTATGTGTGCATGTATACAAACACCAAGACTGGAATCTATCCTACTGTGGTTATGATTAAAGATGTGATTTAAATCCTGGTCACACATGGACATTCTGTCTAGACTGCAAACATGGATTACTTCAGACCTCTTCAGAAGTCAGTAAGTAAAGAGTAATACAAATGCAGGCAAATGCCTATTGCTATTGCTTTCACATAAATCTCCACAAATCTTAGATAAGCTAACATGTGGTTGTTACTAAAACCACTAAAAGACATCTATCATTACAAGAAAAATTTATAAGATTAAAACAAAACAAAAAAATGGTCTGGTTTGATTTCTTACCATATAACTTAAAAATAAACAGGCATGGAAATTTAAAAAATATTCTAATCTTGTAGAGAAAGGAAATTCAGATTCTGAAATTATAGAAAGCATTGGGCACATGTATATATCTCAGTGAAAAGGTCCTTAGTTTTCATGAACAGGTGTTCTTCCATTGATCCCCAGCCACCAAAAAGCTAAAAATCTTTTGTGAAGATAAAATAGTCCTGAACTAAGATTTGGGAAACAAAAATTCTAGTTTGAGCAAATCAGTTAACCTATTGGCCCTTATAAGAATACGGAAGTTGAACTAATTTCTTACTATGGAAGTTTCCACCTGGGTCAGTCTTTGATTTTCTTTTTGTTTTTAAGGACAGTGCATTATTTTTGCAATAACTTCACTAAGAACAAGAAAATGGCAAAATCCTTGTTCTAATCAGCAGCTTATACTTCTTGGTAGCTTCACTGATTTCTAAATGGAAAGAAAAAAGGATTAATAGCTAACCTTGTGGAGTAAACATTTGGCATGACTTCCCGTAAATTATTCTTTAGCAGGTCATTCCCCCCCCCCCCCGAGTCTGTACTTTCCAGGTAATACTATAAGCATTTTGGAAAACAAAATAAAACAAACAAACAAAATAAAAACAAAACAAAAATACTAGCTTTTTCACATTTTGTGTTCCATCATACTACGTCAGAGGTAGAGTAACTCATCATTTAAATGGCATAGTTGAGAATTAATCTGCGTAGGTGAAAACAGTTCTCAGGGCACAAGCTCTAAAGTATGAGCTTATGATATCCTTTTTGATGGCTTAGAGGTCTATCTCACTACCTGGTTTAAGACTACCTTCTGAATAATGAAATTTATTAGAAACTGGTGCCTGGGTGGTTCAATCAGTTAAGCCTCTGCCTTCAGTTCAGGTCATGATCCCAGGACCCTGGGATCCAGCCCTGCATCAGGCACTATGCTCCGCTGGGAGTCTTCTTCTCCCTCTCCCTCTGCTCCTTCCCCTGCTCATTCTCTCTCACTCTCTCTCACTTTCAAATAAATAAATAAATAAATAAATAAATAAAATCTTAAAAAAGAAAGAAGGAAAGAACATGTGTTACACTAACTGGTACCATTGGTTGGGAGATATTACTTGCCTTGAAAGAGTATAACATAATTTCAAAAGTGATTTTGAATAAAGAGAATAGACATAATTTTACTTAATACTAAAGAAGATTTTCATGCTTGCAAGGAAGATTTTTTTCAGTCAAAGAGCTATATGTTCATTATCAGTGTTTTAGCAGAAATCCCAGCCATAAGAACCTAACTGTAAGAGATTCCTTTTTTTTTTGTTTCCTTAAAATATTCCTTCTTTTCCCTGCTTTTAAAACTTGTATAAAAGGGGGAAAATCCCTTTAACAAAGATGGTGCCAAAAGCTAAGAAGGAAGACCCTGCCCCCCCCAAAGCCGAAGCCAAAGCAAAGGCTTTGAAGTCCAAGAAAGCAGTGCTGAAAGGCATCCACAGTTAAAAAAAAAAAAAAAAAAAAGAGAGAGAAGATCTGCACATCACCTAAGTTCTGAGGACCCAAGACTCTGCGTCTCCGAAGGCAGCCCAAATACCCTCGAAAGAGCACCCCCAGGAGAAACAAGCTGGATCACTACGCCATCATCAAGGTCCCCCTGACTACTGAGTCAGCCATGAAGAAAAGAGAAGACAACAACAAGCTTGTGTTCATTGTGGATGTCAAGGCCAACAAGCACCAGATCAAACAGGCTGTGAAGAAGCTCTATGACATTGATGTGGCCAAGGTCAACACCTTGATTAGGCCTAATGGAGAGAAGAAGGCATATATTCAACTGGCCCCTGACTATGATGATTTGGATGTTGCCAACAAAATTGGGATCATCTAAACTGAGTCCAGCTGGCTAAATCTAAATACAGTTTTTTTGTGCTTTTTTTTAATGATAAAAAACAAAACAAAACAAAAAACTTGTATAAAAGGAAAGTTTGGCCTAGATCCAGAAATTAGTGGAGAAATCATTCTTGGATAGCTAGTAGTAGATAGCATAATTTATAATCTGGTATCTTTAAATTTCATGTGTAAATGAAGTGGTGAGATTTGGAACATAGACTGAAGACATCATGAAATTGCCATAGAGGAAACATCTAATCCACAGAAACACAGCAAGAAGCTATGACTATGTTACTATCACCCAAAAAGCATGTAAATAATGGCTTTAAAATTCCATAGAGAATTCAGTAATACATTTTATACAAATGTGAAGGTATGATGTAAAATGGAACTTGTAGTATTATCACCTATTTAGAAAAAAATTTTTTTTCTTTAATGAAAAGTATGTATTTCAACTCTAACACACTTTTAAATCCATGAAATTGTAATCTACCTTGGAAATCTATCTGAAATAGAATGATTTGAAAACTTAACTACTAATTTCATTATGTTAGAGGGATATTAATGTAGTAGAAAAGTAACCTTACAAAAAATTGAATTTACAGTAAATTATCACTGATTTTTTGAGAAACAAAGACTACATTTATATTGATTACATATAGTATATTTAGCATATAGTATATTTCCCTTCTGTTTAATTAATATACTGTGATAAATTTGTGAAGAATGAAATCACATGTTTAAGTTATGCTTCAAATAATTAAATTTAAAAAATTAAATAATTTAACATTTTATGCTTCAAATAAATAAATTTGAAACTATAAAAATTATTTTCTTGATGTGTAGTAAATCTTATATTTTTAGATGCAAATCTGATATTTCATTCCTTCATAAAAATCTTTAAACTTTACTCAGAAGTAATTAGATTTCTAAGAATTATTTTTGGTAAGTCTCATCTCTCCTTTTTCACTTATGATATACGTACTTTTCCAGTAGATATAATTAAGAATAGAAATAAAATATAAGTTGATTATAGTGGTGCAAGGTAAAGTTACATTATTTTGGATTGGTATAGTCAGAGAAAATTTAGTGCAGAAAATAGTTAAGCTTACCTTAAAGCAAGGGATTTATCAGGTCTGAGAATTTTGTCCTGGAAAGGAGAAGTAGGATATGGAAATTAGTACGGCATACGTAGGTAGGAACAATGAAGAATAAGAGCAGATAAAACAAGGATTTATATAGAAAAGAACAGAGGTAGAAGGTGAACAGATGCTATTAGTTTTTAGTGGAAAGATAAACTTGTTTAGGCTTTATGTAGAAGAAAATAGTCAATATGTCTGATCATTACTTTTTAATACTGGATAAGGACATGATGTTGATGCTATTTTAGGAAGATTAATCTTAGAACAATATTCAGGCTGATGCTGAGAAAGGAAAAACAATCACCAGAAAATACTGGGGAAAATCCATTTTAATAATTCTAAAGTAAGAACAAGAGCACCTGGTTTCTGTACAGATAAAATGCTGATAAGCGGGTGGCAAACCAAAGGCCGAACCATGTTCAGGCCTGGTCAGAGGCTATGGGGAGGTGTATTGTTTGTAGAGGACTTGAAAACAAAAAGTAAAACTGAATAACATTTTTCTGCTTTGAATGTCAGTGATAAGATATTTATTCCTGAAAAAAATATTTTTCATCTATATGCTTAACAATTGCCATTGTTACTAAAGAGTTTCAATCATATATATGCAAGTTTTAACTTAGCACATTTTAATTACATTTCCTTTAATGAACATTGTGCCTGCAGAGATATTAATAAAAAGAGCTCCAAGTTATGAAATCAGCTCCCATTACATGTGCCTCAGCTACATCAGTCCATTTCAAGACTCAGTTCAAGAGAATTTAGACTCTTTGAACTCATTGCAGATAGAGTTTGTGTTTCAAGACATATGGTATTAGATACGTCTTTAATGATAAGCAACAAGTTGGAAATAAGCAGAGGAGATACAGTGATTTTTAAAATGAAGATACAGAATTTGAGTTATTTTATTTCTGTGATATTTATTAATTTGCATATTTTCACATAACATGGTTAGACATATTAGATCAATAAAACAAAATGTTCACTTTTTTTCTGGTCATCATTATTATGTTTTATTTTAGAATAATAACTTTCCTGCCTAAAAATGCTGGGTGTTAAAAAATAATCCAGTTCAGGTGTCAAATATACTAAGTATACCATAGAAGTAAGATGACAATAGAGGCTTTTGTAGGTCTATCAATGAGATAAATGAATTTAAATCATCAAGGGATTTTTGTGGTTCTTATTTAGAGACTGGGAATATTAAATATAATAAAGAATTTAGGAAAAAGAATCACTTGACTAGTTTTTGAGAAGAAAAATGGGGAAAAACAATAGGGAGTTTAGGTCTTTGTATATTTGATTTGATATAGTGATGGCTACTCTGAGGGGATAGAACATTTACTTTATAAATCCATCTATACATGTTTATTACAAAACTTTCTGCATGTTGCATTAAGTGATTTGTTGAAATGTTTATTTCTTTGGACCTATCGTGAACTTAGGGAAAAAAACTGAACTTAGGAAAAAGCATGACACAGATCAGCCACTCAAAAGCACTCACAGATTAAGCACATGAATACATGTGGATCAGTATCAGTACTGAAAATAGATGAGCTGTTAGGACCAGAATGTGTATTTTACAATGAAATATTCCTTTCCCAAGGGTTAACCAATGTCTTTTTAATTTTTTAAATTTTATTAATAAAAACTGTATATATTTAAGGTATATAGCACAATGTTTTAATACAAAAAGCATAGTGAAATGATTACTCAGTCAAGGTAATTAATTTATTCATCCCCTCACATAGTTATCTTTGTGTGTATGGTGTCAACACCTGAAATCTAGTCTTTTAGTAAGTTTCCTGTATACATATAGAATTATTACCTATAGTCACCATGCTGTACATTAGATCTCTTCACATAATTGCAACTTTGAACCCTTTGACCAGTATCTTCCATTTCCCCCACCCCTCTGCCTCTGGGAAACATTGTTATTTTCTCTGCTTCTATGAATTCAAGGTTTTAAGATTCCTTGTGTAAATGAGATAGATCATGCAGTGTTTTTCTCTGTCTTAATGTTTTAACAGAATGTCTTCCAGATTCATCTGTGTTGCCACAAGTGGCAGGATCACCTTCATTTTTAAAGCTGAATAATATTCAATATATATCTCTCTATATCTATCTATATCATCATCTATAATTTATATCTATATCTATCTGCCAACAGATAGGTTGTTCCCATTTCTTGGCTGTTATGCATAATGTTGCAGTGAATATGGGAGCACATATATCTCCCTGAGGTATTGATTTACTTTCCTTTACCCAGGAGTGGGATTGTTAGATCCTGTGGTAGTTCTATGTGAATTTTTTGAGGAAACTCTATACTGTTTTCCATAATGGATATACCAATTTACATTTCCACTAGTAGTATGAAAGAGTTTTCTCCACATCCTTGCCAACTCTCCTTATTTATATCTTATAGATAATAACTATCCTAACAGATGCGGGATGATATCTCATTATGGTTTGATTTGCATTTCTTGATGACTAATGATATTGAGCACCATTTTATACACATGCTGGCTATTTATATGTCTTATTTTAAGAAATTTTTATTCAGGTTCTGTGCCCTGTGTGAGACTGATAAATAATAGACCTGTACCCCTGAAACAAATAATACATTATATGTTCATAAAAAAATAAAATAAAATAAACCTTTAAACCTGATGATGATGATGATGATGATGATGATGGAATTAGGTTATATGAGTTACTTATATATTTTGTATATTAACCCCTTATCAGATATATGGCTTGCAATATGTTCTCCCAGTCTGTACATTGCCTTTTCATTTTGTTGATTCTTTCCTTTCTGTGCAGAAGGTTTTCCATTTGATGTACTCCCATTTGTTTATTGTTTTCTTTTGTTACCTAGCTTTTGGTGTCCTATCCCAAAAATTATTGCTGAAGTCAATGCTGAGGAAATTTTTTCTTATGTTTTCTTCTAGGAGTTTTATAGTTGCATGTTTTACATTGAAGCCTTAAATCTATTTTATGTATAGTGAATGATAAAGTCTGATTTTCTTCTTCTTGATGTGTCTACCCAGTTTTTCCAACTCCATTTATTGAAGAGACTATTATTTCCCCATTTTGTAAACTTAGGTTTATTTCTGGGCTCTTGATTCTGTTCCTGTCATCTATGTGTTTACCTGTTATGCAAGTATCATACTGTTTTGATCACAATTGCTTGTTATTTCTCAAGATGACTTTGTCTATATGGGATCTTTTGTGGTTCCAATGAATTTTAGAATTGTCTTTATCATGTCTGTGAAAAATACCATTGCAATTTTGGTTGGGATTATATTGAATCCGTATATTACTTTGAATAGTATGGACATTTTAACAGTATGAATTTTTCCAATCCATGAACATAAAATATCTTTCTACTTATTCTTCTATATTACAATTTCTTTCTTTATTGTTTTACTTTTTTTTTTTTTTTTTTTTTAGTGTATAGATCTTCCCCCTCCTTGGTTAATCTATTCCTAAGTATTTTTTTTTAATGCTATCAGGAATAGAATCATTTTCTTGATTTCCTTTTCAGATAGACTGGTGTCAGTGTAAAGAAATACAACTACCTTTTATATGTAGATTTTGTGTCCTGAAACTCTATTGAATCTGTTTACAAGCTTCAACAACAGTTCTTTATGGAGTTTAGGATTCCTGTAAACAGAGATTTTTTATCTTATTTTTTTCTGTTCAGATTTTTTTTCTGTTCAGATGTTTTTTATTTCTTATTTTTGTTTGATTGTTTTTGTTAGTACTTCTAGTACCATGAAGAATAAATATGGCAAGAGTGGGCATCTTAAACTTGTACCAGATCTGAGAGGAAAAGGTTTAAGTTTTTCCCCATTGATTATACTTGCTATGAACTTTTCATAAATGTCTTTGATTGCTAAAGTAAACTCCTTCTAAATCATATTTTGCGAGTTTTTATCATAAATGGATGTTGAACTTTGTTGATGCTTTTTTGCATCTATTGAGATGATCATATATTTTTTATCTTTATTTTAATGTATATCACATTGATTGTTAGACAAAACTAGCATCTCGACAATAACTCCCATTTAATCATAGTGTATAATTTTTTGATGTGTTGTTAAATTTGGTTTGCTAGCATTTTATTGAGGATTTTTGTAGCTAGAGTCATCAAAGATAATAGCCTGTGCATTTATTTTCTTAGGATTCCTTGTCTGGTGTTGGTATCGGAATGATGCTGGACTCATGAGTTTGAAATTATTCACATTACTTTTACTTTTTGGAAGAGCTTAAGAAAGATTAATAATTCTTCTTTGAATGTTGGGTGGAATACAACTGGAAGCCATCTGGACCTAGGCTTTTTTATTTGGCGAAATTTTTTCATTACTACTTAAATTTCTTTATTTGATATGGGTCTATTCAGGTTTTCTATTTCTTCTCGATTTACTCTTGGTAGGTTGTATGCTTCTATGAATTCTCCATTTCTTTGAGATTATTCAAATTCTGCATGGCTGGACTCATCCTAGTACTTATCTTTACCTTACATCTTACTTTCTCAAAGAAGTTCTCTGAATATATAACTAAATTTTTCCCAGTCACCATCTACTGGTTTACTTTCTATATTTATCTTCAGTAAAATTCAGTTGACATTAGTTGAAATTATGTGTTTCCTTACATATTTACACTCATTAGAATACCAGGTTCCATTTTTTCCCTGTCCTGTTCACTTTTGTATTAAAAATAGTAGTACAATATTTAACATATATTTTTAGAAGGAATGAGTAAGGAAATAAATTTTTATATAAATATTTAAGGAAACAATGATTATGGGATGCCTGGGTGGCTCAGTAGGTTAAAGCCTCTGCCTTCGGCTCAGGTCATGATCCCAGGGTCCACTGATCGAGCCCCGCATCAGGTTCTCTGCTCAGCAGGGAGCCTGCTTCTTCCTCTCTCTCTCGGCCTGCCTCTCTGCCTACTTATGATCTCTGCCAAATAAATAAATAATCAAAAAATCTTTAAAATAAAAGAAAGAAACAATGATTATTAGTACCTTACAATTCAAAAGTTTTTCAATTAATGTCACTTTTTAAAGCAGTAAACATTTTGTGAACTTTAATAATTATTTGAACACTAGAAGGGCTACAATGGAGTTTAGCAATCAGATTCTTTACTTGTTGTGTGAAAGCTTCAGGTGGTGCCTTATAATTTAAAAAAAAGTTTTGTGGATTATTGCATTAATAATTAAACATATGGCATTTCATACCATGTGCCTCACAATATAGAAACTATGCATTTATATTGTGGAAGAGTAGATATAGACACTATGGAAGAAATATAGCATCCCTTCTTTATTTAGTCTGAGAAACTAGAACAATGAAACTGCTCTAGAGGAACCCAAAATTCAGGAAAGCTTATTGCTAGTGACTTAGAATAGTAAGTTGTTTTTTTATTTATCACTACCATCACAAAAGAAACATAGAGCTTCTTTTAGTTTTGATGTTTAGATACTTGTTTCATTTAAATTATTTGTATTACTTAATGACTTTGGTAAATTATTCATAAAAATTATCTGTAAAAGATTCATGATCATGGTTACTTCTCAGGAAGAGAATTTTTTTTCTAGATATTATACACATATTATTTGTATATTGTGGATACCTTATAGCAGAACATGAGTTTTATATGAAGATTTAAAGATTCTGGGGCACCTGGGTGGCTCAGATGGTTAAGCATCTGCCTTTACCTCAGGTCATGATCTGCAGGTCCTAGGATAGAACCCCATGTTGGGCTCTCAGCTTAGCCGGGAGTCTGCTCCTGCTTCTCCTCCTGTTTGTGCTCTCTGTCTCTCTCTCTCAAATGAATAAATAAAATCTTTTTTTTTTTTAAAGATTTTATTTATTTATTTGACAGACAGAGATCACAAGTAGGCAGAGAGGCAGGCAGAGAGAGAGAGAGAGGAGGAAGCAGGCTCCCTGCTGAGCAGAGAGCCCGATGTGGGGCTCGATCCCAGAACCCTGGGATCATGACCTGAGCCGAAGGCAGAGGCTTTAACCCACTGAGCCATCTAGGCGCCCCATGAATAAATAAAATCTTAAAAAAAAAAAGTTTTAAAGATTCTGAAGAAAAATACAAATGCCTTCCATTAAGTTTTCATATGTATATTTTTACCATTTATTTCTACCATATACATGTTTACTCTACAAAGATTGCTGTATGTCAATATCTACTTAAACTAATATGATTTAGAATCAAACTGAATTACATAAACATTAATCTATGTATAGATGGTAGCTAGAATCAAGATCAAGGCTTTTCTATGACCCAGGCAGGACCATCAAGAAACAATTTTGTTATCTGGTAAACATGACCCATTATGCAGCTACTTGCCCACCACTTAATGTTTGCTTTTCTATTTTGGCTGTAGCTCAAGTAAAAAATCAAACATGTATCTTTATTCAATTTTCCTTTCAGTCAGTCTGTCAAACTGAGAAGACAGAAGAAAAAAATGCAGTATATTTTGATAGTTCTCCTTAGAATGGACATGACACCTGTTTAATTATAAGACATTGAAATGCAGTAAAGTCCTTAAACAGCCATCCTGTCTATCCTTGACAACCTTCTAGTGCCCTTTCTATCACGCTGAGCATAAAGTAAAACTTCACAAATATGACCTTATTGATTTGGAATTTGTTAAGACGAAGGCATAAGAAACACAGTTGCTTATTTTTATTTTGTTTTAATTATTTTTTAAAAAAATTTAGGACACGGGGCGCCTGGGTGGCTCAGTGGTTTAAAGCCTCTGCTTTCGGCTCGGGTCATGATCCGGGGTTCTGGGATCGAGCCCCGCGTTGGGCTCTCTGCTCAGTGGGGAGCCTGCTTCCTCCTCTCTCTCTCTGCCTGTTTCTCTGCCTACTTGTGATCTCTGTCTGTCAAATAAATAAATAAAATCTTAAAAAAAATTTTAGGACATTTTATTAAGGATCTAGTAATATTTCTTTTTCTTTTCTTTTCTTTCTTTTTTTTTTTTTTAAAGAAAACATAGTTTTAAAATGTTGCAGGAGGGGGACGCCTGGGTGGCTCAGTTGGTTGAGCGGCTGCCTTCGGCTCAGGTCATGATCCCGGCGTCCTGGGATCGAGTCCCACATCGGGCTCCTTGCTGGGCGGGGAGCCTGCTTCTCCCTCTGCCTCTGCCTGCCTCTCTGTCTGCCTGTGCTCGCGCGCTCTCACTCCCTCTGTCCCTGACAAAAAAAAAAAAAAAAAAAAAAAAAATCTTTAAAATGTTGCAGGAGGGATGCCTGGGTGGCTCAGTGGGTTAAGCCTCCGCCTTTGGCTCAAGTCATTATCCCAGAGTCCTGGGATAGAGCCCCACACAGGGCTCTCTGCTCAGTGGGGACCTGCTTCCCCCCCTCTCTCTGCATGCTTGTGATCTCTCTCTTTCTGTCAAATAAATAAAATCTTAAAAAAAAAAGAAAATATACTTGTAATTAATAAACTGATGGGGAAATATCAACAGAGAAATAGAAATAATAAAAAAAGAACCAGATGGGAATGATACATATACAAAATATAATAACTGAATGAAAATTCATTGGATGGACTCAACAGCATATTAGAGACAGCAGAGGAGTTGCTGAATTAAAAATTACTTAATACAGGGGCACCTGGTTGGCTCAGTCAGTTAAATGTCTGCTTTCGGCTCAGGTTAAGTAAGTAAGTAAATAAATAAACAAACAAAAGTTTGCAGGACAAAATATATAGTGTCTTACCTAGAGATGAAATGTAGTCAATAATTAACTCTTTTCAAACTAAGGAAAATTTATAGTTTTATATATTGTTAATATTTCCTTTTCTCAATAGAAAATTACTATTATTAGAAAATGACTATTATTTTAGATTAAGGGGTATATTTAAATATGTACCTATTACTAAAATATATAATGTCTGATATTAAAAATATATTCTGTATCTTATTTGTTAAGATAAGTTTGTTATTTATATTTATATATTCATATAACAGTTTAATGAAATATGATTTCTTAGTTATATAGTTTTATGAAGTATACAATTATCTTTTAGATTTTTATCTGTGTGTTTTTTTTACAATGATTTTCTTCCATTATATTTTGTGCTTGATATATTCATCAAAATATGTTGCACAATGTTGTATGCAAGTCAGTTGAATGAACTTGCTGATTTAAAAATTGAATTGTGAAAAAAATTATAATTAAATTTGTTCCTCTGATTTTTAAAATATTTAATTAATTTATTTGATAGAGAGAGAGAAAGATCACAAGTAGGCAGAGAGGCAGGCAGAGGGAGAGGGAGAAGCAGGCTCCCAGCTGAGCAGAGAGCCTGATGTGGGGCTCAATCCCAGGACCCTGAGATCATAACCTGAGCCAAAGGCGTGGCTTAACCCACTGAGCCACCCAGGCACTCCGTTCCTCTAATCTTGAAGTACTAAGAGCAAAACACTATTATCCCCAATGTTAGTTGAGTTTATCCAAAATCAAGTCTGTTTAATACCTAAGAAATCCACATATATCATGAAAAATTTGTTTTCAAATCTAATTAAAAAAAAATCCCTCATATCAGAGAGATCATATGATAATTGTCTTTCTCTGATTGACTTATTTTGCTTAGCATAATACCCTCTAGTTCCACCGACATCATTGCAAATGGCAAGATTTCATTTTTTGATGGTTGCATAGCATTCCATTGTATATATATACCACATCTTCTTTATCCATTCATCTGTTGATAGGCATCTAGGCTCTTTCCATAGTTTGGCTATTGTGGAACTTGCTCCTATAAACATTCAGGTGCATGTGCCCCTTCGTATCACTACATTTGTATCTTTAGGGTAAATACCCAGTAGCACGATTTCTGGGTTGTAGGGTAGCTCTATTTTCAACTTTTTGGGAAACTACCATACTGTTTTCCAGAGTGGCTCTACCAGCTTGCATTCTCACCAACAATGTAGGAGTGTTCCCCTTTCTCTGCATCCTTGTCAATACCTGTCATTTCTTGACTGGTTAATTTTAGCCATTAAAAGAATAAACAAGCAATGGAAATGGAGTTCATATTATGGAATATTTTTAATATTTCCCATAGTGTAAAATGCAGCTTCACAATAAAGAATTAAATAATAGCATATAAGTTGTATTATTCCTGTAGCAGTTATTGGGATTTTTCCTGGACAAAAGTATGAAAAAGATCTTTTTTCTTTGGAGTACCAATTTCCCAATCACATAACTTTTCTCAACTTCTAGAATGCAGTGGTCTTTATTTATTATTATTATTACATTCTTATTTCACTCAAAACCTGAAGTTTTAAGATAGTCAGTTATTGGTTGATAATTTATTATTACAAGGCTATACAGTGTGTTTGCTTTCTTGTTTTATTTGTTTTTTTAAGAAATACAATAAAACCTATCTTGCCTTCAAAATAATTTTTATTTATTAGTGAGTTTATGAGGGAGATGTTTTGTTTTGTTTTGTTTTTCCTTTGTAGTGTGAGAGAGCTGTACATGAACATAAAGAATTCGTGCTATTCTTAATTCATATTTTAAAATTAAGTAATCTTCAAAATAAAATATATACTCTTGGAAGTCATAAAGTCTTTCCAAGGGCTAATTGCAGCCAGCTAGTTTTGAGAAAATTAATTTCCACAAATTAATTTTCCCAAAACTAACTCAGAATTTTCCAAGTTAAAATATCTTGGCTCCTACTATAATAAAACAGAAATGCTAATAAATTTTTGCTAACATATGGCGTAGCAAAAGCAAGACAGAACAAAACAAAACAAAACAAACCCCCAAAACTTAAAAAAAAAAAAAACAAGCAAAAAACAAAAAAAACTCCACAACTCTTAAATTTTAGTGCCTTACAACAAAAAATTATTTGGTTCTCACATTGCACATTGGCTGCTGACTAGCTACATCTGAGCTCTAAGCTAAAAGTCAACTTCAGAGATTCTTAAAGTGTCCTTTTTCTTGGATCCAGGCCCAAAGAGAAGCACTTATTTGGGACACAGCATGGGAGTTGGGGGGGAACTAAATAAACTATTGGAAATACACAATCTGTGTGGACTTGTCAAATGCTCCTCTACTTAGGTTTCACTGGCCAAAGAAGACTCATGCTTATGCCTGAAAACAGGCTAAATAGATAATCTTCTTCTACAAGGAGACATTATTCTCGTGGAAACTGGTAGGTACATATCATCCTGTTATAAGAGACAATAATGGGATTTAACACAGTAGTCAATCTCCTCATTCATCCCAAATCCCACTGTGGTACAATGCCCAGAACATAAAAATATCCTGAGAACAAAATAAATGGGTATTTCAAAGTTTGACATTTGCATTAGGAAGCATTCTTAATTAATTAATGAAACTGCTTTAATTCTATAGTATTTTTGGTTTTCCCATGCATTATATTCATGTTCTTATTCATTTTTATTGACACATGTTGGGATGTCCTGAATTCAAAACAAAAATTATAGCTTTTGTATTGAGCCTAATCTAAAAAAAAAAAAAATAACTCAAACTTCTTTTCCAGATACAGGAAAATTTTTATGATAAAATTTTTAGATAGGACAACATTGCAAATCCATTGTGAGACATGGAATAATGTAGTTCCAATTTATGTTCATAAATTATATTGTGGCTTAGTTAACCTGTCATGGTTGAACCCTCATCTTATTTCATCTGAAAAAGAGTTTAAGATTTCTAACTCATGTTAACACAAAACTAAATAAATGTAAATCCATGATGAAATTTTCAAATGCCAGTTTAATAATGTGTAAAGTAGCATTTAATCTTTTAAAGTAATTCTAAGGAGTGGCATAATCAGTTAAGCTATTACCTCTGATTTCCAAATCCTCACTTTTATACCTTCTCCTGTGCTGTAGGAAGTGATGTATCACAAACTTCATTTCTCCTTGGTTAACTGACTTCTCATTTCATTCCATAAAGGAATGCAGGAGGGAGGTCCCAAGACACGAGGTGGAGAGAGTACTTGCTTTTCTGTTTTGTACCATCTTAGTATTTATTTCTTTCTCTTTCTTCCCCTAGCAAGAGTTGGTTTAGTTTCCAGATTCTAAATATATTGATACAGCTGCCCTTACCATGGATTCTAGATTTAATGAGTTAGCTCAAGCACCTGGAACTGCCTTCAACAGTACTTGTTTAATTGACTTAAACTTGGATTTACAGTGAAATGGTATAGGAAATTCAAAGGCAGAAAGAATTTCTTTGGAAGAAAGAAATGGTGGAGTGCATTTATCATGTGAGACCTGCATACCATCCTCCATTACATCCCTAATAGGGCCTATAGCACACTCCATTCACTTAGACATTGATGAATACACTAGGGAATGGAATGCCAGAGAACTTGAAGATCTCTGTGGTGGCAGTCCCTTGCAGGCTGGAGATGACTGTGTGAAACACTGCCATTAAAAAGGCTTTGCAAGTAGTTATGACATGACCTTGTAATAGTGACAGTCTAGTGGTAATACTTAACTCTTATAGACAAGGTGTCATGATTACCATAATATGCAGCAGGGATACAATAGAGATCAGAATGTTTTAATCTATTGGGACTCTGGCTAGTGGTTAATGGTTAATTGCATATAACATCCCTGAAAGTATATAAATTGTCAGCCTACTAAATTATTCCTCAATCTCTGTAACAGAAAAACTCGAAGTCTTGTGCCAGAAACTTAACTTGAGTTGTCAAAAGAGAGTCACAGTCCAACACCATGTTTCCCTTCCTGTCATATGACAGATTGAGTTTTGCTTTGTTTTGTTTTGTTTTTTAAAGGAAATTGAGGCAACTGGGTGGCTCAGTTAGTTGAACATCAGATTCTTGATTTCAGCTCAGGTCATGATTGCAGAGTGCTGCTACTGTGCCCTACACCCAGCTCTGTGCTCAGTGTGGAGTCTGATTAAGATTCACTCTCCCTCTCTCTCTGCCCCTTCACCCACTCCCGTTGCTTCTCTCTCTAAAATAAATAAATAAATAAAATCTTGAAAAGAAAAAAGGAAATCAAATTCCCTGAGTGTTTCAGGTTTTATCACATGAATGCAGCATTTTCTTTGAACTACTAATGAATATATATGATGCTATTCTTTCCTGATCAAATATGAATCTAAAAAACAAGGCACCAAAGGGGGATTGGCAACTCTCACTATTATTCTTTATGAATCACTCAAAAATTAAAAAAAAATGTGTTTCAAGCTTCACAAATTTGGGATTTGGTAAGCTAGAGGTATTAGCTCCCAAGGGAGTTATTTGTGGTTCCATGAAATTGAATATTCAGACTAATACCTGGCTACACTGCATCTCTTGTCTTTATTTTCACTAGCAAATATGATAGTATTATATTGTTTGTGGTGATTACAAAGGAAATCAGATTTCTACTCTATCATGGTGATAGGGGGATTATTTTATTTTATTTTATTTTATTTTGGATACAGGTAATTCTCTGGACTATATCTTGGCTTCTTTATGTCCAGTAATAATAGTTAAAGGAAGACAAAAACAACAACAAAAGAACTTCTAAGGACTTCTTTCTTAAAATTTTGGGTCATCCAAACAAGTAAGAATCCCTAACCAGTGAGGCTGAGGCTATGGATAAAGGGAACATGGAATGAAATGGGAAGTGAAACTATAAAGCAATAGATATCCAAGTGCAATTACAGAATTTTAGCACTTACGCATATTGTTTCCCTTACTTGCTAAATGTATGTGTGTGTGAGTTTCTTTTATTTTTCTCCTTCTATTCCTGTATTGTTTTATACAAGTTTTTCTTTTTGTTTTGTTTGCTTTAAAATTAATCACTAGGTTAAGGAATTGGCATACAATTTGAGGAATAATTAACATCACCCAAATGTGAATAACATGATGATTTAAATGGGGGGAATCCTCTTCCTTTGGGGAAGAAAGTAAAAATCTTTTTATTTGTAAGAATTGTTTGCATTGTACGGAAGCTCACATTTGTGTAGAGCAGATGGATGGTGACATGGCATAAGAGTGGACTGTGAGGCTGAGGTTAAATCTACATTTCTTCTTTGTCGCTGATTTCCTGTTAGCTCCTTCCAGTTAGTGATGCAAGAGCAACACTGGAAGGCAGGAATAAGAAAAAGAGACATGTTCTTCCTGTTGGCTTTCTGTTTCTGCCAGTGTCTCCTCAGCCACTGTTTTTCACATCAGAGGAGGCAAAGATTTCAGTTTCCAGCTTCTTCCAATACTCCCAGATCCAGACTCATCCTCCTTCTTAGAGAGATCAGTAACTATGAGTGGTCCTTTGGAGGGGTCCATGTGACAAAGGCTTGAACTTTCAGACAACAATGAGAAAGGAATGGAGAGATCTGTGAACAGTTAGTTGTATGAGTCATCTTGTAAGGGGCTCATCCAGCTCCAGGCAAGCCTTCAGATACATAACCCAGCCAACATGGACCTTCAGAAACTGTGAGATATAATAAACATTTGCACTTTTTTATAATGCTAAATATGGGGAAATTTGTTGCACATCAAAAAATATGTGGCATGCTTTCTATCTTATAAAATTGTATTTTTAATTGTTAGATAATGTCCAGTATTTGCAATGATGTATAGAGTTTGTTGCAAAAATGTCTAGAGCTTCGGAATTTAAAACAGTTGTGTATAAGTTGCATCTGTCTTCATTTTTCTCCACAGAAAGTTTTAAGAGTGGTGGATCCAAAGAAATAGGACCTTCTGAAATACTTAATTACTTTGATCATGTTATTAAAACTGTTAAGCATATATTATGCCTCCCTCCCTAAAATTTCTGATAGTTAACAGTTTGTATCTCTTTAAGCAATGAAATGAAGATTTTTTTTTCCAAAAGGAATATACTTAGGAAGAAAAAGTCCTCCAGGAACATATGGTGCTCTAGACTTGATATCTTCCCACTCTTGGTGTCAATTTTTTTTTTTCCTAGTCTGTAACTTCAAACAAATGTTAATCTCAATGTTAATACTGTTTTGCTTACTTAAACTCTAACTGCTCCTCTCTTCTCAGCTCCACAATTTTTAAAATTCTCTTCTATTCCTTAAGTCCATATATAAGAGCTGCCCAAACTTCCCTTGCTTCCAAAAAAAAAAAAAAAAGAAAAAGTTTTCTTCTTTGTGAGGAACTACACTAAATTCCTTTCTTTTGGCTTAAATTTCTTGGTTTATAAGTCAGAGCTTTCAGATTTACATCTTTGCTTTTCTAATCTTTTCTGAAATTGTTACCAGCCTGGGTCACTTAGTTATAACTCCTTACTAAAATTACAACAAAAAGAAAAAAAAAAGTACTTTCTTAACAGGACTAATCAGAAGAATTTTAATGGAACAGAATTTTAAACAGAAATATAATTTTATCTTGTTTGATCTTATTACAAGTACTAAGACCTGTTCCATACCTGCTTCCTCTGCAGTGCCTATACATAGAAGTGTTATAATTAACTTCTTATGTATAACTATGTATGAGTTAAGGCTCATTTATGTGAATATGTGTTCCCCATTTTGCTATCTTCCCAATTTTGGCTCAGTGCTATAATTACTTAGTAACTTTGCACCTTTATTCAATAGGTTAAATCACCACGTTACATATGACATAAACAATACTATTTCGGATAGTGAAAACAAAAACAAAACAAAGCTATTGAAGGAGATTGCAAGGATTAGGGTAGTCATCCAAATAACTACTGGTGTTACCAGGGTTGGGGAGTAAAAATTTGTATCTGCCCTTCAAATTTCTTTCAGGTGATCTAAAAAATTAAATTCATCTAAGATTAACAGGAGAAAACCAAATTTAATTTTGTATATACAGGAACTCCACATACATGAGAGGTTAAAAGACACACAGATGGGTCACTCAGATAAAATTTATCTTGGGTAATAACTCTGATTCTAGAAAGACACCTAATTTAGATTGTTCTAAGTAGATGTGGGAAGGACGATTTTCTCTCGAGCCTGCAGTCTTGATTGCTTTCAGCTCAAAACAATCCACATGCCAAAGAGCCACATTTTGGGAAGTTCTATTCAATTTAATATATTTCAATGAATTATGGCCATAGGGCATTAAATATCATCAGTAAATTTATATATTGTTGATAAAATAGTATATAAAGCACCAACAACTTGGTAAGAAATTTAATTTCTCTGAAACATACCCAATGGTTTAACTTTCAACATTATGTGAGGCAATTAGTTTAACCAAGTAAACAGTTTCTTCTATTACTTTCACTTTAATTCTTTATTTTCTATCTTTCTTTCCCCTTCTCTGTGTTTTTCTCTTACTCTCCTTTCTTCTCCCCCTTTCTGTTTTTCTTCTTTTTTCCTCTATCCTCTCTCCTCCAGACTGAGACTTTCCTCTAAATTCGAACATCATGAAATACTAAGGATGATGATTCTATGGTTCTTCTATTAATACTGTAGTTCATATTTATGCAATGACTTAAAGAGAGGAGAAATCACTGATTGGGAAAATAAGGGTTTTTGGCAGAATAGAAGGAAACACCTTTAAGCATATATTGGATGTGATTTTTTGAAAGAAAGGGAGAGATCTGGGATATCATTCAGAGGAAGCATAATCAAAGAGGAATCCTTGACATAACATCAACTGTTTGGAGAATAATATCTATTTATAGAAATCAAATTAAGATGGAAATATTTCAAAGTATGAAATTATTTTATGGACCTTTAAATTTTATTTTCTGATTCTCTCCTTTTGCTGACTTTAAAACAAAATTTTGATGTACAGTTTGGTGGCTATAGGTAATAATACTGTATTGTATACCTGAAATTTGTTGAAAGAAAGTTACCCACCTTTCTCAAACAAACAAACAAACAAAAACAAACATAACTATGTGAGATGATGAATGCTTTAACTTGCTTTTTAAGTTAAATAAATATGTTTTTATCAAGCACCCTTAATTTTAATTAACCAATTTAAATAAATACATTAAGTGGAAAGCAATAAGAAAGGTAAATCAGAAATCCTAAACACTTGGAAAAAATGAAATATTTCACTAAGACATTTCATGTTAAAAAAGGGAAGTTGAATTTTTCAGCACACATCTGGAGGATTACTGAGAAGATGGAAATTGAGTTTATAATGATGTGACATTTAGGGTTGGGTTCCAGGCTAAGCATCCCTCAAAGGACTTAGTCAGATTGCCAGAGGTAAAGCGCTCTTTGACGTATGCCAAAGGCTTACATATTACATGGCCCAGAGAAGAGAAAAAAGGCTGTAATCACTCAAGTCAAATTCCAACTGCTTCGCTAGTTGGCTTGGGCATACTGAGAATAAATATCAAATAAATAGTTTCTCTCCTTCGCAGCTAGTGGTAAGACGTATTTCCTGCTCAGATGTAAGGCTGACCATATCAAAGGATGTATGAAATTCTTCAGGTGGAATGACTTATGGAATGTCAAACACTTCCACTGGCCAAATAACTTAAAATGTGTGTGTTTTTGGGGGGTGGGCAGTATAGTTGTCCAAAACCCCACCTTTAACATTGGAAGCCTTTTGATTAAAGCAGTACATATGTCTATTTCAAATAGATAATTGGCAAAGTTTAAGAAATTTGATAACATCTGTACTGGATAGTGTATATCATATATTGCTAAAGCATATTTTCTTAGTTTTTGAGGGAAGAAACTGAGAAATAAGCACCAAAATTTAAAATGAAAATTTAATTGTATATAATAAGTTGGCTTCAAGGTTTTCATAATGTATGCTGTACTATACTCATTGTAAAATGGAGTAAGTACCAATATTTTTTATTTACAATTCCAAGAAACCTGTGAACAGCTTAAATATTCACTAACAGAAAAACAGGTTAAATGAATTAATATAAAGGTATATAATGAAGCAATTAAAAATGTCTTTATATGCTTATTAAAAAAAGATTGCCAACATAACTTTTTGAGATGAAAGGTACAAGGAAGAGAAAATAGTGTGATTTTTTCTGTATACATATACTTGCAGACATGCATTTATATGTACATGAATTATGGTTAATTGTCTAACTTGAAATATTTCACATGTACATAGAAATTCCTGGATAGATACACAAGAAGCTGTTCTTAGTGGTTATTTATAAGTGATTAGGATAATTAATTTCACATTTCATTTTGTACCATTTCTCTATTATATGATTGTTGAAATCATGTGGTTGTAGTACTAAAAACTCTCCCTACCCTTTTTTTAAAAATTTTATTTTTTTTTCTTTCTTAAGCTTTTATTTAAATTCCAGTTAGTTAAGACACAGCATAATATTAGTTTCAGGTGTAGAACTTAGTGATTCATCACTTATATACAACACCTCACGCTTGTCATAATCAGCACCCTCCTTAATCCCCATTTAACCCATCCCCCCCCACCAACCTCGCCTCCAGGAACCCCATTTGTTCTCTATAGTATATATAGTATATATATATATATACTATATATATATATCTATAGTTTCTTGGTTTGCCTCTCTCTTTTTCCCCCATGATCATTTTATTTCTCAGTTCCACATAGGAGTAAAATCATATGGTATTTCTCTTTCTCTGCCTGACTTATTTCACTTAGCATTATACATTCTAGCTCCATCACATTGTAGCAATGGTAAAACTTCATTCTTTTTAAGGCTATATTCCACTGCATATATATTCTTTGAGTTATTAGAACTAATCCCAATATGCCTGTTATCCTTGTTTATATCCAAAAAAAAAAAAAAAAAAAAGAAGAAGAAAAAGAAACCCCAAATTCTCAGGTCACCTATTTCTTAGATTCTTGCCTCCAAATACTTTTTATATCTCCCAATCTGCTCCATCTCTCATTCTTTTCCAAATACTAAAATATTCTGAGCCCCTGCAATTCACAGTCCACCATCAGTAAAACCTTCTTTATCTTCCCGTTTGTCCCTTCACTTTGTTATCCAAACTGAAACTTGTTTCTCTGGTGAGGAATCTGCTTCTGCTGTTACCCTATCACATGGTGGCTTGATGACTGATCCATTTCCTCCTTCTTTTTCATTGTCATTTCTATCCGTACTACCTTCCTAACACTCAAATCCAACTCTCTTGTTATCAAGTAACATTTGCAGAGTTTTCTCTTGGTGCCATCTTCTACTGGTGAGTCACTCTTGTTTTTTTTAACAACAAAAAAAACAGTGCCTGTCTTACTGCTTCTCTGTAGCACTACTCCTGTCATCACCAGTGGTGATTTTAATATCCATGAGGATAATTGTTTTAATACCCTAATGTGTACTGTTTCACTTCCTGTCCTTCACGACCTTCCACCACTGTATCTCAGCCACCCCATACTTTGCCATGGGAAATGACAGAGATGCCTGCATCATTCTCTTTCACTTTTTACTGTCATCTCTTAACTTTTCAGCACACTCTCAGTATTCTGATGATTCTTGGATTCCACTGATCTATATAAATTACTGAGCTTGTCTCATTTGCTTCTACTCCCACCTCTGATGGTCATTTCTCTAATTACTAGTATTAGATACTTTGATGTTTTGTTATAATCACTTCTTGCTCCTTTCTCACTTCATTATACTCACTATAATTCATTTTACTTGCCTCCTTCAGTGGAACACTAGTGCTGCTTAGCATTCTTGTGCTATCCTCTAGTCTATTCACCTGTTTCCTGAAATAGATTTCTTTTTCATTACACTTCCAACATCTCCTTTTGTATCTTTACTCTTATCTAATTATCCTGTATTTTTAATTCAATCAGAAATTATCATCCTGACACCATACACTACTCAAAATATCATCGTCTGTACCCAAACAAAATACCTTCCATTCTGTAAAGATGAAAAATATGATTCACTTGCTCCACTCAAGCATCATATTTAGGCTTGCCTGGGGCAGATCCAGTTGTTTCCAAGTAGGTGGTGGTTTGAGTAATAAATACATTGTGATATTGTGATTTATAATAAGAAATATATATTTGGTCTTTTCCCCCATTTCTGGCAGTCCCCAATTGGTTTTAAGAGTAAAAATGGGACTGTATAAGAAATAGGAAACTGTAAAATGTTATTGCAACAAGGAGTAAATTTGGGACCTTCCCTTCTTCCAAATTTCTTTCTTTTTTTTTTTTTAATTTTAAACTATTATACTGGAACTATTTTAATCCTTTTGCTGATAGCTATAGAAAAATGAATGTCTTCTTAATTATTAGCTAAGTTTCTAACCAAGTGAGTTTGCTTTAATTTCTTTTAAACTATCTTTTTCTAGTGTTATGTAAAATTTAAATATAAAATTAGTATCTCTAAATAACCCCATTACACAATATATTTGCATAAAATTTACATAAATAAATAGTGTTTGATGTATTATTAGTTTACACTTATGAGAAAATGTTGCCCTGTAGCAAGAACACTTGAAATCTTTAAGAAGAATAGAGGATGGAGAAAAAATGTAGAAGTTGGAATATTTGGGGGCCCAGAATTTATGTTACAATGGGGTCAGACATTATAAAACTATATATCTGGTTATCTGATTCAGTCTTTCTCTCTCTCTCTCACACACACACACACATGATCAAGTTCAAATACAACAATGATTTAGCTTTTACATTAGCAGCAGTGATTTTTTTTTCATTTAAAATTGAATGTGGACTCTCAGTAGCAGCAATCAGATCCAGCAACAAGATCTGGATTTCATATCATTCCCCAATAAAAGAAACCAAGAGCTCCAGGTTGATTCTAGGACTGGGATAGGAAATACTCAAGATGAGTCTAGAGCTTCTTATGTGTCCAGAAGTAAGGAAGCACACATAGACACACAGACGAACATTGATGAATATGTCAAAGGGACATAGAATCCAGTGAAACAGCTCTCAAATATTAAAGTTGGAAACATTTGAGCAAAATTAAAATTTAAGATAATAATAATAATAAATAAAATAGTATTGGCTTATAACCCAAAATGTAAGTAAATATTTATGAGTTTATTCAGATATAAACAATTGATTGGAGAAAAATAAATAATAAATAAGTACCAATATCCTACTCAGAATTTCAAATAATTAATGTAGATACTCCCTTCTCAAGAAGATAGAGCCTCTGTTATAATGACTTTTGGTCACAGTGACTTTTCCCAAAGAGTGAATTTATAGTTGGAAAATATGACAAACAACCTCAGCCAGATGATGAAGGTTAATATCAACATCGACAACCATATTGGTAGAAGCTACCCTTGATATGATGTTACGAACATGGTATTTTATCTCTATGAACTTTGTCCAGGCTGATCATGAAAAAAACATCGACAATCCTAAATTTTGGTACCTTCTAGATGTTATCTCATCAATACCTCTCAAATTGTCAAGTTTATCAAAAAATAAACTTTATCAAGTTTATCAAAAGGAAAATCTGAGAAACTGTCAGAGCCAAGAAAAAACTAAGGATATGTGAATAATAAATCCAATGTGGAATGCTGTATAGGATTCTGGAACAGAGAGAGGACATTAGGTAAAAGTTAAGGAAATATGAATAAAGTATGGGTTTTATTTCATCAGAATGTGTCAAAATTGATCATTGTGAAAAATGTGTTATACTAAAGTACCATGTTAAAACTAAGGAAAACTAGATCTACTGCATATGAGAACCCCTTGTACTATCTTCACAACTTTGCAGTAAATTTAAGAGTATTCAAAAAAAACTTAAAAATTAAATGTGGGGCTCAATTTTATATGATGGAGTTAAAAATAAGTTTGCTTCGTGTAGAGTGAAAACACTAGGCTTATTACTCAGCTTGCACGGGTTTCTACATATTCTGCAAATCCCTTTCAGTGGCCTGAAGTCTCTTCCATATTACACTGAAGCTTCACAAAACTATTAAGATTCCACTGACACAAAGAATAGGATTATTCTTGAGATTCATGAAATGAGTCCAATAAATTCTAGTAGAAAAAAGTGATGAATTTTAGCATTTGTTTTTATTTCCTCCATGCACTAGCACATAGACTAACACTGTCCTGACACAGAGAAGTAGCCTCATAATTAGGAGCCAGCATTGCTAATTTGTGTAATGAGCACTACATTATGTGCTTGTGCACAGAAAAAGGAGAGAGTGGTAAGTGGAAAGATAGAAGTAGGATATTATTTCATTGAATTCCATCACTTCATAGGTGGTTAATATTTTCCTTATTTGTTCTAAGAAACTGTGTAGATAAGATTTATGATTCTCTCTTTCCCCAAAATAATAAAACCATATACACTGGTTCTATCATTTAGGGGAACATAAGTCAAATATAGCACTGGAAGCATCTATATTGGAGCACTCTATCTTTTAAGATGTTACAAATAGTTCTTGTATCTCTATTTTAGGTGCAAGGATTATTCTTCGCTTTGTAACATATACCATACCATTAAAGATGCATATTTCTCTTTTAGAGAGGATGACAGAATGGTGTTCTGTTAGTTAGGGAGAAAAAAAAAAAAAAAACTTGAATTGGATATTTTCTAAATCCAGTGTGGGCTGGCTTTATAACAGTACACCAGCAAATAGTATCTGTGAAAATAATTTGGTTTGCTGACAAAATAGAAGTGTGATATAACATTAGCAAAGGGATTTGGGGATCATTATTGGTTTTGATAATTTTGCAAGCTGATAGAGAGCTTTAGAAAGCTGTGGTCTGCACTTTGATATGATATTTTGCCATTCCATCTAGGAATAAACTCAATCTTTGCTGACTGCTTTAGCACTGATATGTTCATTTAAATTTAAGATGTTCTCGAATCGAACAAGCATCTAAACAGCAGTAAAATTCAACCATAAAAAATGAATTCCCTGACTGACATAAATGAAACAACTGTGACATCTGAAGGGAACACATGTCCTTAGATAATTGATGACTTTCACTTCAAAATGCGGATTTTTTAGTACCATGGTTAATCTACCTATAATGACATTATCACCTACATGGTGTTTCCATAGCTTTATCCTCTATGTTAGGTTAGTTTCCTTCCTTTTTCTTTAGTAAAATGGATCATCAAAAGACAAACTTAAGAAGAAATAAAAAGAAAAACACTTGAATCTAATATTTTCATGGATTTTAAAAACAAGCTTAGACTTTGATCATTTTTCATTTGATCAAAGAGCATTTGGTACCCTTTGAAGGCAACTGTATTATTATAGTATCCATCAGCTTTCATTCAAAACATCATTATAAGAATAAAAGAAAAAAATCTCCTTTTATTGTACATTGAGTGTGTTTATATGAAGCAAGCACAGATGTATACACATATATAAATTCAATTTAAAATATCTAATCACTGTTCTTGGATAAACAGATGACATCCATTATAGAAAAAAATAATTGAAATAAGTAATTTAATTAAAAATTAAAGAAGTTTAGTAGTATCCAATCTTCCATGAGTATTTTTAATCAGTTCATGTCTCTTACCATATAAGTGATAAACAATAATATCTTTTGACAATGATTAATCATAGTATTTGTCTTAAGGAATCAACTGTGTAACAAATGTGTTAAATCTAACAGTGACTTTTTTTTAAACATAAAACTCAGGCATGGATTCCTTTTCCTTTTTCAAAGATTTTATTTGACTTATTTGACAGAGAGAATGAGAGCACAAGCAGGGGGAATGACAGAGGGAGAGGGAGAAGCAGGTTCCCCATTGAGCAGGGAGCCCAATTGGGGCTTGATCCCAGAACCCTGGGATCATGATCTGATAGACACTGATTCTTAAGACAGATTGTTAAATACAAATCTGCTTGAGTTCCAGGGCACTCCCTATAAAGTTAGGTACATTAGAGAGATATAATAAATAGTTTAAAATATCCAAAGATATCTAAAAATATAAAATAGTTATATTTCAAATGTTTTGTCACCTGTGTAAATAATTTAACATTTTACCTGACAACTCCATGGAGATTTTTATTATTTAATCTAGTATTTAATTATTTCTCATACTGTGATAAAAGTCATGAAGTGTGTATACACACTCACACAAGTACAAGTTGAGGTCTTAAAGCTTACAATCTAAGGCAGAATGTGTTTTATTTCTATATTGTGTCTAGGACATATGTACAATATGGAATATCTCAGTTAAAAAGTAAAATAGAAAATCTGAGAGCTTTGTTTATATAAATTCATAAACTCATCTCAATTGAAACACGTGGATGATTGTGGTCTTATTGAAATATTCTAAGTCATTTATTGAGAAGAGTTTAGATATTAGAGAGAGAATCTACTAGCCATTGGATTACTGGTGATTTGCCTCAGTAAATAATATTGTTGGGATTATTTTGCTTCAGGGTATAATTTTGCTTTATTGTTTTATTTCTTAGAAGGAAAAAAATGATTTTTAAGGATCTAAGTAATTTTTTTCCAGATGCTGGTAAAAACCCATAGTTGTCTTTTTCCTTCCTTTGTCTCAAGATCTATTTAGATATTGATAATTCAGAATGAATTTGATAATACCTGGAAAGTAAAATATTATTTTTTTGCTCTGCTCATTTAATTTGAAAAATTAAACAAATGTGGCATATTCAAAGAATGTTGTATTATTTGACAATGAAAAAGATTAAAGTATTGGTACATGTTACAACATGGATTAATTTCAAGAATATTACACTAACTAAAAAACTCACAAAGGAGCATATACTTTATGATTTCATTTAAATGAATTGTGCAGAATAGGCTAATCTATAGATTTACCTGATGCTGGTGGTGGGAGGGCATGAGGATAGGGGAGATAATTAGGAATGAATGCTAACATCTTAGATAATTCTTTCTGAGTTGGTAGTGTTCTGAAATTAGACTATGTGGTTACACAATATTTTATAGTTGCCCCATGGATCTTGAGATCATTCTACTACCAAAAATTAGTTTGCATATGATGACCAATGATGTTATACACTTCAGAAGATTATAAAAATATTTATTACATTACAGACTCTCTAGGGAGAGCAGAGCTGATGCAAGCCTGTCCAGGTGACAAAGTGGAGAGAGACAAGTGATTTCAGCTTTTAGTGTGTTGAGGCAGTGGGTCCAGAGTGAGGGGTTCTTGCTCATGGGGCAAGTTTTCCATGGCTTGAACTTTGAACTAGTGTCAAGGGAGGGAGGATAAGGGCTTTCCCATTGCCTTGACCATTTGTAGGATGAGAAGAGGTGGGAGAGTGATGAAAAGGATAGTGTTTGAAAGCTTTCAGGTGAAACATCTAACATCTAAAGAGTCTAACATCTAAACATCTAAACATTTAAAGAGTCTTTCTCTTTATTACAAAAAATTATATAAGTATAAAAATAATAGAGTTTACATTTTAAATGGGTAAATTTTATGGTATGTATATTTCAACAAAGCTATTTAAATAAAAAACTCATAGATACAACATTTTGGCTAAGGTATGGGACAAGTAGAAATCTCATATATTGCTGATGGGAATTTAAAATAATAAAACCATTTTGTAAAAGTTTTGGAAAGCTTCTTTTTTTAATTAATTTATTTATTTGACAGAAATCACAAGGAGGCAGAGAGGCAGGCAGAGAGAGAGGAGGAAGCAGGCTCCCTGCTGAGCAGAGAGCCTGATGCGGGGCTCAATCCCAGGACCCTGGGATCATGACCTGAGCCAAAGGCAGAGGCTTTAATCCACTGAGCCACCCAGGTGCCCCTGGAAAGCTTCTTGTAACTTTAAACATCAACTTACTATTTGAGCAAACAAATCACCTCTTAGGTATTTTATTCCAAGAGGTATAAAAAGATACTTCAATTAAAAATTTAAACAAGGTGATTCATAGGATCCTTACTTGTAATAAACCAAAACTTTAAGCAATCCATCAACAAGGTGAGGCAGTATTAGAGGCAATATGGCAGAGAGTAGTGGACTGAAATGACGTCAGGTAGCAGGAGTTCAGCTAGATAGTTATCAAACCATTTCAAACACCTACAAACTCAATAGGAGATCAAAGAGAAGAAGAGCAGCAATTCTAGGAACAGAAAATCAACCACTTCCTGAAAGGTAGGACATGGGGAGAAGTGAATCCAAAGCGATGGGAAGATAGACTACAGCAGGAGGGGCTGGCTCCTGGAAGCAGCAGAGCAGTGGAGCAGAAAGTCAGAACTTTTAGAAATCTGCTCTACTGAGGGACATCTCTCCAGAGGCTAAGTGGGATGGATCCTTCTCAGGGATATGTGGTCTCAGGATCTGTGGGGTCACTGAAAGACTGGGGATGTCTGAGTGTGGCAGAGCTTCCAGGTATCAGAACTGCCAGGTATCAGAGCTGGGAAGCCAACTACAGAGATAGAGCCAAGGAGTGAGCTCTCACTTCTGGGTTTCCTTAAACCGTGATCTGCAGCACAGGCAGACCACTGCTCTTTGAGCAGGGACCCCACAATTGGCAATCCAGGGAGATTCACCTTCCTCCTCTGGAAGAGCAGTGTGGCAGGAATCTGCTGGGTTTGGAGACTCCAAATGGGGACATGTGCCAGAGACAGAAACACTCTGTCACAGAACAGGTGAGCCCAGAGTGTGGCCAGAGACCAGGGAGACAGAAATGATTGACCCCTTTTCTCTGAGGGCACACTGAGGAGTGGGGCTCCAAGCTCTTGGTTCCTCTGGGCCAGAGATTAGGAGGCTGCCATTTTCATTTCTGTCCCTCAGACCTCTCCTGAAATGTTCAGAGAATAAAACTCCCAAGAGTGAATCCGAGCAGATTTCTTAGCATTGTCCCTGGCAAGGGAGGGGCAATTCCACCCCAGGCAAAGACATTTGAGAATTACTACAACAGGTCCCTCCCCCAGAAGATCAGCAAGAACATCCAGCCAAGACCAAGCTCACCGATCAGGGAGAACAGTAGCAATCCACAGCTAGGGGAAAGCAATGAATGGAATTAATGGCTTTCTCCCCATGATTCTTTGGTCTTACAAAGTGAAAGTAAATTTTTGCTTAATTTTATTTTTTTCTTACTCTAATTTTTTAAACTTTTCCTCTTTTAATGTTTTTTAACTTGTTTATCTTAACAATAACTTTCTAAGAATATTTTTAAACTTCATTATTATAGTCATGTTCTATCCTTCATTATATTTAACCTTATTTTTTGTATACATATGGGTTTTTTTTTGAAATTTTAGGATATAATTTCTTCTAATAGATCAAAACATACCCTAAATCTAGCAAAGGGCTTTGTTCTAGTCTTCAGCCTGAGTACATTATATATATATATATATATATATATATATATATATAGTACTATATATATAAATTATATTAAATATATTAAATATATATTATATATATATATATATATATATATAAAATTTCTTTTTACTCCCTTTCTTCCCCTCCCCCACCCCCCATTAGGGGTTGCTTCTGATTTGGTTAGTATACATTTTTCTGGGGTCTTTGCCACCATTTTAGTATTTTATTTTCTTGTGTATATATTCTTATCTGGATAAAAGGACAAGGCAGAAAAGCTCACCACAAGAAAAAGAACAAGAGTCAGTACCAAAGGCTAGGGTCATAATCAATATGGATATTGGTAATATGTCAGATTTAGAGTTCAGAATGATGATTCTTAAGGTGCTAGTTGGGCTTGAAAAAAGCATGAAGATATTAGAGAAACACTGTCTGGAGAAATATAATCCCTTTCTGGAGAAATAAAAGAACTAAAATATAACCAAGATAAAATAAAAAATGTACTAATGAGGTGCAATTAAAAATTGGAGGCTTTTACTGCTAGGATAAATGAGGCAGAAGAGAGAATTGGTGATATAAGAGACCAAATGATGGGGAATAAAGAAGCTGAGTAAAAGAGAGACAAACAACTACTGGACCACGAGGGGAGAACTCAAGATGGAAGTGATACCATAAGATGAAACAATATTAGAATAATTGGGATTCCAGAAGAAGAAAGAGAGAGAGGGGCGGAAGGTATACTGGAGTGAATTATAGTAGAGAATTTGCTAATATGGCAAAAGGAACAAACATAAAAATCCAGGAGGCAAAGAGAAGGACCCCCCTCAAAATCAATAAAAATAAGTGCACACCCTCTCATCTAATGGTAAAACTTATAAGTCTTTGTGACAAAGAGAAAATCCTGAAAGCAGCTCTGGACAAGAAGTCTGTAACATACAATGGTAGAAATATTAGACTGACAGCAGACTTATCCAAAGAGACCTGGCAGGCCAGGAAGAACTGGCATGATATATTTAGAGCACTTAATGAGAAAAACATGCAGCCAAGAATACTATATTCAGCTAGGTTATCACTGAAAATAGAAGGAGAGATAAAAAGCTTCCAGGACAAACAAAAACTAAAAGAATTTGTAAACATCACACGAGTCCTACAGGAAATATGGAAAGGGGTCCTCTAAGCAAAGAGAGAGCCTAAAAGTAGTAGATCAGAAAGGAACAGAGACAATATATAGTAACAGTCACCTTATAGGCAGTACAATGGCACTAAATTCATATCTCTCAATAGTTACCCTGAATGTAAATGAACTAAATGCCCCAATCAAAAGACACAGGGTATCAGAATGGATAAAAAACCAAAACCCATCAATATGCTGTCTACAAGAAACCCATTTTAGACCAAAAGATGCCTCCAGATTTAAAGTGAGGGGGTGGAAAACAATTTACCATGCTAATAGACATTAAAAAAAAAAAAATCTGGGGTGGCAATCCTTATATCAATTCAATTAGATTTTCAGCCAAAGACTATCATAAGAGATGAGGAAGGACACTATATCATACTCAAAGGGTCTGTCCAACAAGAAGATCTAACAATTTTAAATATCTATGCCCCTAACATGGGAGCAGCCAACCATATAAACCAATTAATAACAAAATCAAAGAAACACATTGACAATAATACAATAATAGTAGGGGACTTTAACACCCCCTTTATTGAAATGGAGAGATCATCCAAGCAAAAGATCAAGAAGGAAAAGGCCTTACATGACACACTGGACCAGATGGACATCACAGATATATTCAGAACATTCCATCCCAAAGCAACAGAATACACATTCTTCTCTAGAGCACATGGAACATTCTCCAGAATAGAACACTTCCTGGGTCACAAATCAGGTCTCAATGAGTACCAAAAGATTGGGTCATTCCCTGCATATTTTCACACCACAATGCTCTGAAGTTACAACTCTATCACAAGAAGAAATTTGGAAAGAACTCAAATACATGGAGGCTAAAGAGCATCCTACTAAGGAATGAATGCGTCAACCTGGAAAATAAGAATTGAAAAAATTCCTGGAAACAAATGACAATGAAAACACAACTGTTCAGGGGTGCCTGGGTGGCTCAGTGGGTTAAGCCTCTGCCTTTGGCTCAGGTCATGATCCCAGGGTCCTGGGATTGAGTCCCGCATTGGGCTCTCTGCTCAGCAGGGAGCCTGCTTCCTCCTCTCTCTCTGCCTGGCTCTCTACCTACTTGTGATCTGTCTGTCAAATAAATAAAAATAAAATCTTAAAAAAAAAAAAAAAGAAAACACAACTGTTCAAAATCTGTGGGACATAGCAGAGGTGGTCCTGAGGGGAAAGTATATATAGCCCTACAAGTCTTTCTCAAGAAACAAGAAAGTCTCAAATATACAACCTAACCCTACACCTAAAGGAGCTGGAGAAAGAACAACAAAGAAAGCCTAAACCCAGCAGGAGAAGAGAAATCATAAAGATCAGAGCAGAAATCAATGAAATAGAAACCAAGAGAACAATAGAGCAAATCAGTGAAACTAAGAGCTGGTTCTTTCAAAGAATTAATAAGATTGATAAACCCCTGGCCAGACTTACTGAAAGAAAAGAGAAAGGACCCAAATAAATAAAATATTGAATAAAAGAGGAGAGATCACAACCAACACCAATGAAATACAAACAATTATAAGAACATATTATGAGCACCTACACACCAGCAAATTTGACGATCTGGAAGAAATGGATGCATTCCTAGAGACATATAAACTACCAAAACTGAACCAGGAAGACATAAAACACCTGAACGGACCTATAACTAGTAAGGATATTGAAGCAATCATCAAAAATCGCCCAACAAACAAAAGCCCAGGGCCAGATGACTTCCCAGAAGAATTCTACCAAACATTTAAAGAAGAATTAATTCCTATTCTCCTGAAACTGTTCCAAAAAATAGAAATAGAAGGAAAACTTCCAAACTCATTTTATGAGGCCAGCTCTACCCTAATCTAAAAACCAAAGACCCCATCAAAAAGGAGAATTACAGACCAATATCTTTGATGAACACAGATGCAAAAATTCTCACCAAAATACTAGCCAAATAGGATCCAACAGTACATTACAAGGATTATTCACCATGACCAAGTGGGATTTATTCCTGGGCTTCAAGTTTGGTTCAACATCCTCAAATCAATCAATGTGATGCAATTCATTAATAAAAGAAAGAACAAGAACCATATGACACTCTCAATAGATGCTGAAAAAGCATTTGACAAAGTACAGCATCCCTTCCTGATCAAAACTCTTCAAAGTGTAGGGATAGAGGGAACATACCTCAATATTATCAAAGCCATCTATGAAAAACCCACTGCAAATATCATTCTCAAAGGAGAGAAAAAGAGATTTTCTGCTAAGGTCAGGAACACAGCAGAGATGTCCATTATCACCATTGCTATTCAACATAGTACTAGAAGTCCTAGCCTCAGCAATCAGACAACAAAAAGAAATTAAAGGCATCCAAATTGGCAAAGAAGAAGTCAAAACTTCACTCTTTGCAGATGATATGATACTTTATATGGAAAACCCAGAAGACTCCTCTCCAAATCTGCTAGGACTTGTACAGGAATTCAGTAAAGTGTCAGGATATAAAATCAATGCACAGAAATCAGTTGCATTTCTATACACCAATAGCAAGAGAGAAGAAATAGAAATTAAGGCATTGATCCCATTTACAATTGCACCCAAATCCATAAATACCTAGGAATAAACCTAACCAAAGAGGCAAGGAACCTGTACTCAGAAAACTATGAAGTACTCATGAAAGAAATTGAGGAAGACACCAAGAAATGGAAAAATATTCCATGCTCAGGGATTGGAAGAAAAAATATTGTGAGAATGTCTATGATACCCAAAGCAATCTACATGTTTAATGCAATCCCTATCAAAATATCATCAAATTTTTCAAATAAATGGAACAAATAATCCTAAAATTTATGTGGAACCAGAAAGGACCTCAGATAGCCAGAGGAATGTTGAAAAAGAAAGCTAACATTGTTGGTATCACAATTCCAGGCTTCAAGTTCTATTACAAAGCTGTCATCATCAAGAAAGTATGGTACTGGCACAAAAGCAGACACATAGATCAATGGAACAAAATAGAGAGCCCAGAAATAGACCCTCAACTCCATGGCCATCTTTCTTGACAAAGCAGGAAAGAATGTCCAGTGAAAAAAGACAGTCTCTTTAACAAATGGTGTTGGGAAAATTGGACAGCCACCTGCAGAAAAATGCAACTGGACCATTTCCTTACACCACACATAAAAATAGACTCAAAATGGGTGAAAGACCTCAATGTGTGAAAGGAATCCATCAAACTCCTTGAGGAGAACATTGACAGCCACCTCTTTGACCTCAGCCACAGCAACTTCTTCCTAGAAACATTGCCTAAGGCAAGGGAAGCAAGGGCAAAAATGAACTATTGGGACTTCATCAATATCAAAAGCTTTTGCACAGCAAAGGAAACAGTTAACAAAACCAAAAGACAACCGACAGAATGGGAAATATATTTGCAAATGACGTTTCAGATAAAGGGTTAGTATCCAAAATCTAAAAGAATTTATCGTACTCAACACCCAGAGAACAAATAATGCAATCGAGAAATGGGCAGAGGACATGAACAGACATTTCTGCAAAGAAGACATCCAGATGGCCAACAGACACATGATAAAGTGCTCCATATCACTCAGCATCAAGGAAATACAAATCAAAATCACAATGAGATATCACCTCATCAGTCAGAATGGCTAAAATTAACAAGTCAGGAAATGACAGATGCTGACAAGCATGTGGAGAAAGAGGAACCCTCCTGCACTGTTGGTGGGAATGCAAGCTGTTGCAGCCACTCTGGAAAACAGTATGGAGGTTCATCAAAAAGTTGAAAATAGAGCTACCCTACGACTCAGCAATTGCACTACTGGGTAGCGTAGTGATCCGAAGAGACAGGTGCACCCAAATATTTTAGGAGCATGTCCACAATAGCCAAACTATGGAAAGAACCTAGATGTCCATCAACAGATGAATGGATAAATAAAAAGTGGTGTGGAATACTATGCAACCATCAAAAGAAATGAAATCTTGCCATTTGCAACAACATGGATGGAGCTAGAGGTTATTATGCTGAGTGAAATAAATCAATCAGAGAAAGAAAATTATCATATGGTCTCTCTGATATGAAGAAATTGAGAGGCAAAGTGGGGGGTTTGGGTTTTAAAGAAGGAAAAAAATGAAATAAGATGGGATTGGGAGGAAGACAAACCATAAGAGACTCTTAATCTCACAAAACAAACTGAGGGTTGCTGAGGGGAGGGAGGGTATGGAGAGGGTTGTTGGGTTATGGAAATTGGAGAGGTTATGTGATATGGTGGGTGGTGTGAAGTGTGTAAGCCTGATGATTCACAGACCTATACCGCTACGGCAAATAATACATTATATGTTAATAGAATAATTAATTAAAAAATCCATCAACAAGGAATAGATGCACGAATTGTGGTATATGCACAGAATAGAATAAAATACTGCAACATGCAGCAATGTAGATGAATCTCATAGATATCATGCTGTGTGAAAGGAGGTAGACACAAGTTATATGACTCAATTTTAATTACATTATTGAACTGGAAAAACTGATTCATTGTGAAAATAATTTAAAAAACGGGTTGTATGTGCTGGGAGGGATGAAGCACAATGGCCAGCAATTTAGGGGCACAAGAGAAAATTCTCAGTTGATAGAAATGCTCTGTAGCTATCTAGGGCTTTAGGTTAAATAATTCTATTAATTTGTCAAGTTTAAACAGTTTAGATGTATGAAGTTCAATGCCCATTTTCTTTACCTCAAAAACAAAACAAAACAAAACAAAACACAAACTATAGAAATAGTAATAAGTAGGGGAGTTTGAAATTCAGTAATATTGTATTATTGAAGCTAGGAGATGTGTACATGAAGTTTTTTTTTTTTTTTAAGATTTTATTTATTTATTTGACAGAGATCACAAGTAAGAAGAGAGGCAGGCAGAGAGAGAGAGGGAAGCAGGCTCCCTGCTGAGCAGAGAGCCCAATGTGGGGCTCAATCCCAGGACCCTGAGATCATGACCTGAGCTGAAGGCAGAGGCTTTAACCCACTGAGCCACCCAGGTGCCCCTGTACATGAGGTTTATTACACTACTTGGTTTGTTTTATCTGTACTTGACATTTCCTATAACCAAACAATTCAATTCCAATTTCCTTCTATTTCCTGAAATCCATTCCTGGTACAGAAGCAAGAATGAACCTTTAAAATTTTAAGCAAATAATGCCCCACCTGTGCTCAGATCTCTCTAGTGACATCTCATTTCACTCAAAGTAAAAGTCAT
This sequence comes from Lutra lutra, assembly GCF_902655055.1. NCBI lineage: Eukaryota > Metazoa > Chordata > Mammalia > Carnivora > Mustelidae > Lutra > Lutra lutra. The sequence continues at coordinate 78,886,539 of NC_062279.1, read as the reverse complement.
TGTCCTTCAAGTCCTACAATGTACGGACCATTATTACTTCTATGACCTCAGTATCTATTTCCCTCACCATTGTCCACTGGATTGCAACCACACTGAATTCTTTGAAGTTCCATGGGCATGACAAGAATTTTTCCACCTCCTTTACTTTTACACTTTACCAGAAATGCTATTTTCTACCCCTTTGTCTTTAAGTTTTTCATGTTTCTCCTCAAATATTACATTATAATTGGATTTTTTTCTTTTACACTCTATATAAAAAGTAACTCTTACTCAATATTGTCAAGATGTCAGTTCTTTCCAACTTGATCTATAGATTCAATGCAATCTCAATCAAACTCCCAGCAAGTTAGTTTATGGATATTGACAAACTGATTCTAAGTTATATGGAGAAGTAAAAGAACCAGAGTAGCCAATGTATTGCAGAAGAACAAAGTTGGAGGACTGATGCTACCTGACTTCAAGACTTACTAGAAAGCCACAGTAATCAAGACAATGTGGTATTAGTGGAATAATAGACAAATATATCAATGTAACGGAAATAGGTTCCCATAAAAATAGTCAGATGACCTTTGACAAAGGAACAAAGTCAATGCAATGGAACAAAGGTAGTTTCTTCAGCAAATGGTGCTGGAAGAAATAGCTTCATGCCAATAAAAAAAAAAAATCTAAACATAGACTTTACACATTTCAGAAAAAAAAATAACTCAAAATGGATAACTGGCTTAAATGTAAAATGAAAAACTATAAAACTCCTAGAAGATAACAAAGAAGAAAGTATATGTGACTTTGGGTGTGGTGATGCCTTTTGGATACAGCACCAAAAACATGACTCAAGAAAAAACTCAGTGATAATCTGGACTTCCTTAAATGAAAATTTCTACTCTACAAAAAACAAAAAAGTGTCAAGAGACTAAGAAGATATGCCACAGATTGGGAAAACATAGTTTTGAAAGACATGTATATCTGATAAATCATCATTATCCAAGACATACAAATCACACCTAAAACTCAACAATAAGAAAACAAACAACCCAATTTAAAAATTGGCCAAAGACCTCAACATATACTTCATCAAAGAAGATATACAGATGGCGGTTAAGCATATGAAAAGTACGGCAGGTAACGTATCATATGTTATCAGGGAAATGTAAATTAAAACAACAATGAGATGCCACTACATCTATTAGAATAGCCAAAATCTGGAACACTGACAACATCAAAAGTGAAGATGATGTAGAGCAATAGGAAGTCTCATATATTTCTGGTGGGATTGCAAAATGGTACAGCCACTTTGCAAGGCAGTTTAATGGTTTCTTACAAAACTAGGCATACTGTTACTAAAATCCAGCAAATGTGCTACCTGATATTTATTTACCCAAATAAGTTTAAACTTAATTTCAACAGAAAAACCTGCACATGGATGTTTATAGTAGATTTTTATGTAACTGCCAAAACTTGGAAGTCACTAATATGTTCTTCAGTATGTGAATGAAGAAGACAAACAAATGGCTGACAGGCACATGAAAAAATGTTCATCATTAGCCATCAGGGAGATTCAAATCAAAATCACATTGAGATAACACCTTCCACCAGTCAGAATGGCCAAAATTAACAAGACAGTAAACAAGTGTTGGAGAGGATGTGGAGAAAGGGACCCTTCTTCCACTGTTGGTGGGAATGTTAGTTGGTGCAGCAACTTTGGAAAACAGTGTGCAGATTCCTTAAGAAATTAAAAATAGAGCTTCCCTATGACCGTGCAATTGCACTACTGGGTATTTACCCCAAAGATACTGATGTAGTGAAAAGAAGGACCATTTGTACCCCAGTGTTCATAGCAGCAATGGCCATGGTCACCAAACTGTGGAGAGAACCAAGATGCCCTTCAACAGATGAATGGATAAAGAAGGTACAGTGCATATATATATAATGGAGTATTATACCTCCATCAGAAAGGATGAATACCCAAATTTTATATCAATGGATGGGACTGGAAGAGATTATGCTGTGAAATAAATCAAGCAGAGAGAGTCAAGTATCATATGGTTTCACTTACTTGTGGAGCATAAGGAATAACATGGAGTTCATTGGGAGATGGAGATGGAGAGAAGTGAGATGGGGGAAGACAAACCATGAGAGACTGTGGAGTCTGAGAAACAAACTGAGGGTTTTGGAGGGGTGGTGGGTGATGGGTTGGGTAAGCCTGGTGGTGGGTATTATGGAGGGCATGTATTGCATGGAGCAATGGGTGTGGTACATGAACAATTAATTTTGGAACACTGAAAAGAAATAAAATAAAATAAAATGGAAAAAAATAAACTATGGAACATTCAGACAATGGAAAGTTATAGCACTAAAAACAAACAAACAAACAAATAAACAAACAACAACAACAACAAACTAGGGAGCCAAGGAAAGATCAATGGTTGCCATATTATTTTGCTAAGGTTAATCTTATCTCTTGAAAGATAGGGGGTCTTTTTGTTCTCTTCTCATAGATTATAGAATTATGGTGACATCATGATTCACATTTGAATAAAATAAAATTTTGTGAGCTAGTTAGGCAATAATGTGATTGTGTATGTAAGAATGTATGTAAGAATGTAAGAATATAGATATGTATATGTATTTAAAATAGAGTTCACTACTAATCCCAGATCTTTCACATAATCTCTTTGAGCCTCAGTTTTCTTATCGTCCTACATGGAGATTATAATACCTGCCTTGTAAGGCAATTGTGAGATGCATTAGTTTTCTAATGCTGTGTAACACATCACCCCAAATTTAATATCTTAAAGCAACACAAGTTTGTTATCTCACAGTTTCTGTGGGTCTGAAGTCCGATCAGGGTAAAATGGCTTCTCTGGTTGTTTTTCACACAACTGAAATCAAGGTATTCTATGGGTTTGAGATTCTTATCTGGATCTCTGGTTCCTCTTTTTATTCAGGTTGTTGGCAGAATCTAGTTCTTTATGGTTGTATGATTGAGATGTCCCTCTTCTTATTGGCTGTCAGCTGGAGTTCACTCTCAACTCCTAGAAGTTACCCTAATCCCCTACCTGCATGTTCCCCTCCTTAAGGCAGTTTACAACTTGGCTGTTTGTTTTCATCTAGTCCAACAATAAAGAGTGTGTTGCTGTTTGTCTCTGTAAGGACTTGCTTAAATGGGTTATGCTTACTCAGAATAGCCTCCCTTTGGACCAATTTATTTTTTTTATTTATTTATTTTTTTATTTGACAGAGAGAGATCACAAGCAGGCAGAGAGGCAGGCAGAGAGAGAGGAGGAAGCAGGCTCCCTGCTGAGCAGAGAGCCCGATGCGGGGCTCGATCCCAGGACCCTGAGATCATGACCTGAGCCGAAGGCAGCGGCTTAACCCACTGAGCCACTCAGGCGCCCCTGGACCAATTTAAAGTCAAGTGATTAGGAATCTTAATTGCATCTAGAAAATCCATTTTACCATGTAATGTAATCTAACTATGTGAAAGGTCTCATTTCCACTCAAAAGGAGGGTATTATACAAGGGCAGGAGTCACTGATGGTTATCTCAGAATTCTGTCTGCCACTTGAGAATTAAAAGAATTATTGTATATGAAGCATTTCCCCCTGACTCATACACTCTAGGTGTTTAGTAAGAGGGCTCTGTTATTATTTTCTTTGTTTTTAACTTCCAAATACATAATGTGTTCATACTTTTTGGAGTAGCTTGCACTTTTCTGATATTTATAATTTAGAAAAAAATACTGATTACACAGATCACATAAAAGTATTTTTCGGTCTTGAATTAAAGAATACATTGATAAAATGTATGAAATACCTGTTCAATTTTACCTCCATTTTAACTGACTATTTCTTTACTTGAGCAATTTGCCCATTATGTTCCCTAGGGAACTGTGAAAATTGTACTTGTGAGATGTTTCAAAGGAAACTTCCATGACCTTCAAGTACAAGCTACATTATTTATTATCAGATCAATGTTCTGGCAGTGTTGCTTGTAAGTAGATATACTGATTTAATCTTAAGATCAGTCAGGTGAGCTGAATTTCGCCTTGGGCTCTAGGATAAGGAATGCATCTTACTTTGCTAGTACATTTAAAGTCAAGCTCATTGAAGAAAATAATCAGATTTACAGCAATTTTTAACAATATTACTCTGCTTCTTTGGCCAATATAAGTGAACAAAAACTAGAATTTTAATTGAAATTATTCTCATATATATAAACCATGAAATTTTGGCAAAGACATGGTTCTCAAGGTAAAGAAGAAAATTATAAATTTAAAATATAAACTAATTCTTTTTTTTTTACTCCCATATAACTGTTATTAAAGCATATTGTTATCATTGTTCTATGTTAGTATTAGTTATTGCTGATTTCTTACTGTGCCTCATTTATAAATTAAACTTTAATAAAGGTATGTATGTATAGGAAAAAATATAGTATATAAGGGGTTTAGTATTACCCTTGGTTTTAGTCATCCACTGGGAGGTCTTGGTATGTGTTACCTGTAGATAAGGATATTCTGCATACAGAATATTTATTTATTTATTTGAATAATTTTTTATTTGAGTAGAGTTGACACACAATGTTATGTTAGTGTCAGGAGTGCAACATAGTGATTCTACAAGTGTATGCTCACTACAAGTGTATGCTCAAGTTTAGCTGCATCTGTTACCGTGCAATACTTTTACAATACTGTTGACTGTATTTCTTATGCTATGCAGTTTATTTCATTCATTCCATAACTGGAAAATTGTATCTCCCACTTTCCTCCATCGACTTAGCCTATCCACCTACGTTCTTCCCTTCTGACAACCATCAGCTTTTTATCTGTATTTACAGGTCTGATTCTACTTTTTGTTTGAATAAACTGGTTCTTAATTCTGTATCCATGAATATAAAAGGCCCTTAATATATAGCTTCTCTTATATGATGTTCAGCTTTTTTTGCTTGTTTGTTAATATCAACAAATCATTGAGTATCATCAAAAATTATTTATATTGCATGGCAAATATAACTTCATAAAAGCACGGTCAGTAAGGTTCATAAATTATTATTAAGACAATTTGATATAAAATGCTAGAGCGGGGAGGGATAGGGTGGATGGGTTATGGACATTGGGGAGGGTATATGCTATGGTGAGTGCTGTGAATTGTGTAAGACTGATGATTCACAGACCTGTACCCATGAAGCAAATAATACATTATATGTTAATAAAAAATTTACAAAAAAAGAAATAAAATAGCATTGTTTAGAAAGATTACAATGTAAACTAAGCAATTTCTGCAAGTGGCACATCCCATGTGGGCAAAAGAGAAAACTGTGTTCTCAGTAGAGTAATGCATCTGATGAAAGGGCTAACCCATGTCAATGTCATGACCCAGCTGAATCTCCGTGTACCACTCCAAACTGTACCCCTATTCCTCCAATCTCCACTATTATAGTCACATAACTACCATATCTAGGATAAGCCATTTGTCAAGATATTTCACCAATCTAATCTAATCGAATCTAATCTCAAGATATTTTTGGTTTAAAAAAAATAAGTGGACTTTGATCTGCTCATTAGATTTAGTTTTCGGTGAATTTTGCTATTGTATCTGTTACTACTAGTTTTCATTATATTCTCTACGCTACACTCACTTATAAATGCTTTCTTAATTGTAACTCCCATGTTTCCTCTTAAGAAGTAGAAATATTCAGGGGGTGCCTGGGTGGATCATTCTGTTAAGTGTCTGGTCATGACCCTGGGGTCCTAGGATTGAGCCCTCCGTCAGGGAGCTTTCTTCTCCCTTTCCCTCTGCCCCTCTGTTTCTGCTCTCTCTGTCTCTCACTTGTGCTTGCTATCTCTCAATAAATAAAATCTTTTAAAAAAAGTAGAAATATTCAGTAGATCCAAACATTGAATATGACTGGATCCTTGTGTGTCTTTTTTACTATGTCCCACCAAATATTCTCCCACTATCTTTTGCTAAACCTAATGATTTCCAAATACTATACTTTTTTCCCCCATAATTACCATTATTTCCAAATACTATACTTCCTTCCAGTATGTGCAAGTATATTTGACAGTTGCTTTTATATAAATTTTGTTGTATTGGCTTTACTTAAACATGTTCTTCTACTATCTATTCTCAATTTCTGATAGTCTAATCCCAAAACTAAATATGTCATATATTACAGCAATCAATTTATAAAATGCTTGAAGATTTTTATGACATTAAAAAAAGGTATGGAAGAACACTAAGAATGCAACAGGCAATCATTCCTTTTTATTATTTCAGGATTGCTTCCTTGCTCATTCAAAATTACATAATGACACATTTACTTCACATTTTCTCATATTTATTGATTTTGCTTGATGACATAAGCAATGAAGTCCTATGAATATTTTAAATTTTTTAGAATTATAAGCAAGAATTTTTATATAAAATTTAAACTGAAAATTTAGATTGCTTCAAAAGGTAAAAACTTTGAAATAAAATTATTCTCTTTAAGTTAATATTTTTTCTTCTCTAGACTTTAAAAAAGAAATCTATTTTGTCAATTTTATTGAAGAATAATATTCATATGTAAACATGCATAAATCAAAACTGTAAAATGAACATGATTTGTAAAAGCATCCAGGATTTCTTTTTAATAAAACAAAACAAACATTATTTGATATCCAGAAGTCCACCTTGAGCTCCTTTCTATTCTCCATAATCCTATTTCTGGCACTATAGATTAATTTTGTGTATTTTGAACCTTATACAAGTGAAATTAACTTTCACTTTTCTTTTCTGGCTTCCTTGAGTATGTGTTTGTGAATACAAATACAGTTGTATTTTGTTAATATTTAGTGCTCTGTATAACATTCTGCTTTATATATATTTCACAATGTACTTATTTGCTCTAAGATCATGAACATGTATTTTATTTTTGATCATTATTAAAAATAGTCCTGGTATGAATGGCTTGTACATGTCTTTTGATGTGAGATAGAGGTTAAGATTCTTGTTTTTTAGTTTGTTTTCAAATAAATATCCAATTGACCCAGAACAACTATATTGTACTTCAGTATCACCTTTGCAATCAATCAAATAAAAAGACTGTATCTGAGTTATCTGGGACCTTGTGCAAATACCACACTGTTTAATTTATATTCACTAAATAAGTCTTGATATAATTTTATTGGTCTTCCAGTCATGTTATTTTTCTTTGAAATTACCTGTATTTCCTTGTATTAAATAATGAATTTATCTTGTCAACTTTTTTTTAAGTTTTTTTTTTTTTTCTTTAGAGAAACAGAGAGGAAGTGTAAGTTGGGGGAGAGGTAGAGGGGGAAGAGCATCTAAAGCAGACAACATGCTAAGTGCAGAATCCGATGTGGGGTTCAGTCCCAGGATCCTGAGATCATGACCTGAGCTAAAGTCAATAATTGGCCACTCATAATAAAGTCAATAATTGGCCACTGACTGAGTCACCCAAGCACAGCCATCTTATCAATTTTTTTTTTTAAAGATTTTATTTATTTATTTGACAGACAGAGATCACAGGCAGGCAGAGAGGCAGGCAGAGAGAGGAAGGGAAGCAGGCTCCCTACTGAGCAGAGAGCCCGATGTGGGGCTCGATCCCAGGACCCTGAGATCATGACCTGAGCCGAAGGCAGAGGCTTTAACCCGCTGAGCCACCCAGGCGCCCCTCTTATCAATTTTTTAAAAGCATTCTTCTGATATTTTGTCTAGAATTACTTTGACTAGTTAAATCAATTTGAAAGAATTGATACTTTTATGCTATTAAGTTTTACAATTTACAGACATAGAATATTCCTTCATTTATTTATGTTTTCTTCAGTTTATATCTATAATAAATTTTATATTTAAGATCATAAACATTTTCTAAAGGTTTAATTTCTAGATTTCTACCTATCTGATGTTATTTTAAATGACCTGCTTGTTTTATCTACATATAATGAGAGTTTTATTTTATTCTTTCTGATCCTTACACCTTCTTATTTGTTTATTTTTCTTCATTGCACTGTTTAGAACTTCCAGTACAGTATTGGGTAGAAGTGATGATTGTGGGCATTATTGTCCCACTCCTAATGTCAGGGGGTGTATTAGTCAGTGTTTTCCAGAGAACCAGAGATGGGATATAGACAGATATAGATGTCGATAGATATAGATATTGATATAGATATAGATATATAGATATAGATATATAGATATCGATATAGATATAGACATAGACATAGATAATAATATAGATATATATCTCCATCTATATCTATATATGGAGTTTTATTATAGAATTGGCCCATATGATTACAGAATCTGAGAAGTCTCAGGTTATGTCATGTGCCAACTAGAGAACCAAGAAAGTCAGTGGTATAATTCAGTCTCAGTAAAAAGCTCTACCAGTCAGAAGGTCAAAGGTGTAAATCCGGTCTGAGTCCAAAAGCCCAAGAATAAGAGTTCTGATATCCAAGGGCAAGGGAAGATGGATGTTTCAGCTTGGGCAGAGAAAGCACTTTGACCCTAATTCCATGTTTTTGTTATATTCAGACCCCCAATGGATTGGATGATGTCCATCACTATTGATGAGGGTGATAATCTTTACTCAGTTTACTATTAAAATTCTAATCTCTTCTGGAGGCACCCTCACAGACACACCAAGAAATACTATTTTACCACCTATCTGGGCATCCTTTAGTCTGGTCAAGTTATCATATAAAATTAACCATTGCAGAGAGAAAACTCTGTCAATCTATTATTTAATATGATTTTGCTCTAAAATTTTGTAGATCTTATTTATACTACATATAGTATAGTATGTACTACATGTAGTATAAATGGTAAACATATTTTTTATGTTTACCTACCGCCAAATTTACTCCCCCAAATCTACACATATTTATGCTTTTGAATACTTCTCTTTCTTTGAGTATGGGATAGGCTTATTGTCTCATTTCTAATTAATAGAATAAGGCAGAAGAGACCTGGAGAGTAGGTCATAAAAGGTCACATTTGCTGTCTATTGAATTACTTACTCCAAAGGACGGTTGCCATGTTGTGAAAGAGCCTGAGAACCTGAGGCCTCCAGGCAACAACCAGCAAGGAACTAATAGTTGCCAAAATCCTTGTGAGTGATCTCAGAAGAGGATTCTTCAACCCAGGTAAGCCTTGAGATGACTGTAGTACTGGCAAACAGTCTGACTACAATTGCATTGGAGACCCTAATCCAAAATCACCAACAGAGCTTCTTTCACATTCCTGACCCTTAGGAACTATGTGAGATACTGAATATTTGTTGTTTTGTGCTGGAATTTTGGGAAAAATTTGTAAGGCAGCAAGAGATAACTAATAAAAGAGAATTGCCTCTTTCTCAGAGTGCCTGGTTGGCTCAGTTGTTAAGCACCTGCCTTCGGCTCAGGTCGTGATCCTGGGGTCCTGGGATTGAGCCCCACATCAGCCTCCCTGTTCCACAGGAGGCCTGATTCTCCCTCTCCCACTACCCCTGCTTGTGTTCCTGCTCTTGCTATCTCGCTTTCTGTCAAATAAATAAATAAATAAGAAAATTGCCTCTTTCTTATTTTCCTAAGATTTAAAATTACAAGTGGTTCTCTGGGGCGCCTGGGTGGCTCAGTGGGTTAAAGCCGCTGCCTTCGGCTCAGGTCATGATCCCAGGGTCCTGGGATCGAGCCCCACGTCGGGCTCTCTGCTCAGCAGGGAGCCTGCTTCCCTTCCTTTCTCTCTGCCTGCCTCTCTGCCTACTTGTGATCTGTCTGTCAAATAAATAAATAAAATCTTTAAAAAAAAAATAAAAAAAAATAAAATAAAATTACAAGTGGTTCTCAATTTTTCCTTTTTCCTGTATTTATTGAATTAGAAGTTTATTATTTGTGTTTAACAAATTTCATATATGAACTATAAGAAATGAAGAACAAATAATCAGATGTGAGTACTGAAAGATTATTTTATTTATTACTATTTTTTAATTTTTTAATCTTTTTTTTTTATTTTCAGCATAACAGTATTCATTGTTTTTGTACCACACCCAGTGCTCCATGCAGTCCATGCCCTCTCTAATACCCACCACCTGGTTCCCCCAACCTCCCACCCCCGCACCTCTTCGAACCCTTCAGATTGTTTTTCAGAGTCCATAGTCTCCCATTGTTCACCTCCCCTTCCAATTTCCCCCAAATGCCTTCTCCTAACTCCCCATGTCCTCCATGCTATTTGTTATGCTCCACAAATAAGTGAAACCCTATGATAATTGACTCTCTCTGCTTGACTTATTTCACTCAGCATAATCTCTTCCAGTCAACTTTCGTAGCAACATGGATGGGACTGGAAGAGATTATTTTATTTTTATGATAAGTGATCTTCATCTTAATGAGTACAGTTTACAAATAAGAATAAGAAGACATATATATCTCATACTTTTGTCTACACGTGCAACATTGTAGATAATAATGGCATGCATTCTAAAAGCTACATACTGCTAATTGCTATTTTGAAACTTTCAGGAAAATATCAGTAAACTAATATATTTTCTTCTATCACTTTAGAGATGAGAGTATGTTTTGCTTACCAATAAGTCTAATAAAGATTCCTTTGGGACAGTCGATATGTTTTTTATTGCATAGAGGTATTTCCAAGCTTGTTTGCTTTGCAACATTTGAAACCTAACTTTATCTTTCTTTTAGAATGACTCGTGCCTTTAATTGACTGAGTTCACATAATCTGTCATAATGACGTTTCACTTTCATCTATTTGTAAACTTGCTACATGTATATTAGTTTTGTTTTAAACTAGATAGTTTATATCTTGGGACTAGTACCATATAATGTACATCCATATTTCTCAGAGTTCCATAGAAGCAAATACCATGGTGGTTTCCAAAGCAGTACCAAGGGGAGGTGTTCAATGGGTATAAAGTTTCAGTTTTACTGGATAAATATCTTCTAGAGATCTGCTCTACAATATAGTGTCTTGTATTTAGCAATAGTCTATTGTGTACTTCAACATTTCTTGAGAGTAGATCTCATGTTATGTTCTTTTTTCTTTTCTTTTTTTTTTTTTTTTTTTAGATTTTATTTATTTATTTGAGAGAAAGAGTGAGTGACAGAGAGAGAGAGCATGAGCAAGGCTGGAGGAATGGGGGGAGGAGCAGAGGGAGAAGAAGAAGCAGACTTCCCACTGAGCAGGGAGTCTGATGCAGGACTGGAGGTCCTGGGATCATGACCTGAGCTGAAGGCAGACGCTTAATCACCTGAATCACCCAGGCGCCCCTCGTGTTACATGTTCTTATCACACATACATGCATTCACACATACATGCACAAGACAAAACCAAAACCAAAACCAAAACCAAAACCAAAGAGACACAGGGAAGCTTTTGGTAGGCATGGATATGTTGATTATCTTTGATGATATTGGGGGTATATGTCCAAACTCATCAAATTATACACATTAAATATGTGCAGAATTTTGTATATCAATTATCTCACTAATCCTGTCACAAAATACTCCTTGGGGCTTCAAAGGAATTTAATAAATATTTGTTGATGTTCTACAATAAGCATGAAAAACTCTGAATTGTTAAATGTAAATAATAGCTAAATGAATTTACTAATTCAAAAAATAAGTAGGACAGTCATTTTTTAATCTCCAATTCTAGAAACTTTATGACTCAAAGTTTTTATACACAAAAAAAATTATTCCCAATATGACAAGCTCACTTTTTAAATTCTGTTATAAGTACAGCTAGATATATTTTTAATTTTAAATTTTAAAGATGTAACTTTTTGCTCCATCTATTTATATCTTAAATAATAAGGATTCTAGATGTTAATAATATTACTTAAATATTAACTTTATAATTAAGGAAATGACCAACATTATTAGGTTGACGTTCTTACTGAACCTGAGGGTAATACTTTTTTTTTAAAAATAAAGCTATTTTCTGAACATTTATAAGGCAATTGTATATAAAGGGAAATGTAGCAACTGTAACTCAATAAGAAAAACAATGATGAAGACCTTAATAGAAAAATAAGTGAAAGGTAAGAACAAACCTTTCAAAAGATGAGGAAATGAAAGTTTCTCATAAACCTGTGAAGAAAATATTCAACCTCAATTACAAAAATTATGGCATTAGTTTTAGGACTGCATTGTGGAAAAAAGATGAGAAATACAATGAGTAAATTATTATTGCAGACTCAAGGATGGGTTACTTATGTTATGTATTGATGGAACAATTATAGGAATGTTGCTTTGGTAACTTGGAAGATAGAAAATCTACACAATAAACCTGTGGATCTGACTAAGAAGAGTATTAGGCAGAATGTTGAAGTGATAATTGGGTTTTCTTAGTTGTGAGTGATAAGGTACTGCACAAGAAAAACGAAATAAGGAATTAACTATCATTGTCAAGAAAATTTTCAATAACTGGATTGAAAAACAAAACTGTTTCTCATTTCCAACTTCTTAAGCTAGCAGCTATTTCTCAGAGTAATAAGGCCTCAAGGCAAAAAAAAAAAAATAAAATCTAGGGTATGCTCTAAGACCTCAGAAATTTTAAGATGGTGTTTCCCAGATCCTCTCATCAATAGATAACTTAGCGAACAGGAAGAATAACTGAATCGAGGATTTTAACATCCATATTTATTTATCTTGAAAGCAAGCATGCGGTTTTAGGACCATAAATATTGCTTACAGCAATATCTACGCCTGTTCTTCATACCCTATTCTCTCCCTTGGAGTGACATTATGAGAGTAGATGGACCCAACATGTCCAGAGGGGCTCCATTCCAGAAATTACATATTTCAGAGCTGATACAAGAATAGCTTCAAGGCAGCTCCTCTCCTCTTGAGAAAGGGAGAAAACTCCTTATCTTGCTATTGTAAGGGTACCCTCCCTGGGAGAATAGGGAAGTTTCCTAGAGATTTCCAATTCTTTTCAAAACAAACAGATAAATGGCTCTGGGAAAGGTAAAACCTCTAAATCTCAACAGGTCTCCAACTTGCAAGGCATGCTTACCATTCAAACACCCTTTTAAACCAAGTTGTTAAGAATTTTTACACAGAAAGCCCTGACCATTAAGAAACATAAGAATATTGTCCTTTAAGTTTTGCCTTTTGTTTTTTATGGTATGGCTTATATAGATTTTCCACTTTTATGCCACTACATTGATGACTCTGATTGCTCCTACCAACAACCGATAGGACCAATGTGTTTGGTTGGTCTTATACAGCACTTATCAAGGCTATTGGCAGCAGAACTCAGAGTAGTAGTATGACCACCTGGAAGTGTTGATCTCAGCCATGCCCACCAGGGGTGTCAGATGCAGCCAGCCAAACAAATTCCATTAACTTTTAGAATCTACCTTAGAAGGTCAGGTGGCCTGATGTGTCCCTTGGCTCAAGATATTAATCCAAATACAGCAGGATACTTTAATAATCGGCACAGACTTCACCTTGGCCTACAGGGAACAAATCTAGAGCAATTCTTTCATCCATTACAAAGCAGAGTTGAGGCTGACCTGAATGCCTTCAAGGGCAGAGGTACTGTCATTTATCACTTTAGCTAAACCTACAGAAAAATTTAATATCACCCTTTCTAATGAAATAACTCCCACAAAGGTAAACCTACCCATGGAGTATGCATTTGAGATATTTCCTTAAATATTTGAATGTTTCTGTTAACTACTCCTATGTACAAATCATTGCTAGTTCTGAGGACTGGAACTGCTACGACATATATTACACAGTTTCAGCTTAACTAGACATTTCTGAAACAGATCCATGACTCCAGGGGAACCTCTGAATTAAAGGTCCCCAAATAGCCAATGGCTCTGGTTTTGCTTCTGCCACTGAAGTGGGATATAAAGTTTTCTCCCAAAAGGATCATGACTAGTTTCTCATGTAAAGGCAAGACAATTTGCTGGGATGGGAGAGCTATATTCTTTAATATTTCAGCTCCATTTGGCAAGCAAAGCACTTTTCTTTACTTTTTTCTTTTGTTTTTGTTTTTACCTTGTCAGCCATAGAGTACACCCCAAAAATGGATATTCATGCCAGAAAGTTACAAGCCTGTATGCGTCAACCTTTTAATTCCAGCAAAGTCTCAGGGCCAAGTGTTTCAAAAGAGGTTTAGCTAGTAGCCATGGCCAATATTCCAAATATGTACTTTAAGCTGAAGGCTGTTTTCTTCTGTATGCTGTGTCCCTTTATATACCACTCACTTTTTGGTGGTAAAAAAAGAAAAAAGACAGCAGTTTTTCCTCTGATTAAGGGACTTCAAAGGTTAGAGGTATCTGTGCTATATCCTAACACCCACTGGTGGCAAACAGCAGGGCTTTCATCCCAATAGGATATGTGCTTTTCTGCCTGCAGATTTTCCCAATTGTGATGATCCGCTTAGGTATTGTTGAGTTGGGAAATTATAAGCATATGACATATAGCAATTTCTAGGCATATATATACAGAAAAAGCAGAGCAACTCAGAATCCTTTTAACCTCCTTTGTTTTCTTCAATACACATTTGCTCAGTACATTCTCCCTAGTTGTTTAATAAGCATTCAAAGATTAAAATCATAGCTGCCTATTACCTCCCAGCTTGGAGTCTAGGAGTCTAAAAATGCTGAGGTGATATTTCAGCAGAGGTTAGGTGACAGGGGTGACTGGTAAGGTAACATTTTTTTTTCCTCCTTTTTGGTTTCTAGCTCCATGATTCACTTCTTCCCCTGGATACTTCCCACAGTATGGGCTGTTCTCAAAGCTCAAGAGATCTCTCTTTTTGCTCTCTCACATGCTACCATGGTTCTGTCTTACATTTTTCAGTATTTTGGGCCATCCTTAAATCTAGCACAATTTACCTTGATAGGACTAAGTACATAGGTGTATGTATCTAACAGACCCATAACTTCAAATCTCTTCAAATCTGTGGTTCAAATCTCTAGCCTCTTTGACATTTCCTAGTATATTCAGAAAGTATATAGTGGTACCATTCTCCTTGGGACAAGTTGACTTCAGCCCCATCCTGAATCCATGAGGCAGTTGAAGTCAAAACAGAAGGAGAGCAAGAAATTAATGAACCAGAGTAGGCCTCTTTATGTTAGTAGGTACCATTCTCCTTGGGACAAGTTGACTTCAGCCCCATCCTGAATCCATGAGGCAGTTGAAGTCAAAACAGAAGGGGAGCAAGAAATTAATGGAACCAGAGTAGGCCTCTTTATGTTGGTAGGCATGACACATTTGTATTGTTTGAGAAGCATAGAAGTTGCTCTGCCCAAAGCCTTAATTAACTTTGAGAACTAATTAAGTCTTTCTCCTCTCATTTGGAAGAGAGAGCATTATGTAAACCTAATATGGTTCTCCCACCCAAGGCACAGCCTTAGGGAATTCTAGACCCTCTCTTCTTCTTAGTGCAAAGAAGAACATAATATTATAGTATTTTTTTACTCCAAAAATCTTCTGTTGGCTTTGGGAACTCCTAGACCTCCTTCCCTCTCTTTGAGAGGAGAAAGCAGAAAACAAAAGCATCATCTAGATGGCTTATTGTAACCCTACAACCCAGGACCTGACTGACAGCCATCTTCCTGATTTCTCCTTCACGGGTAATAAAGTACAGAAAGAGTTTGATCAACATATCCACTATCAATTTTCATATCCACAGGACTGTGAAACTCTTTTCCATAAAATTATATTTCCTACAGGATCCCATGCTTATCAAGTATTAACAATATCTATATTAATATCTATTTTTATTTATTTCAATATCTATACTTCTTTATTTCATTCTGAAAGTGAATACTCACACATAAATATCAAACTTATTGGTAAATTAAAAAGCACAAATTAAAATGCATTGTAAAATATCTTATTTTAATGTTTCTTATTCAATGTTACTGAAGACAGAGACAAGCAAAATCATTATATAGGGTATATCACACTCTATTCATATCATGCAATTTTAGATGTCTGTGAAGTAGATTGAAGATGTTCTAAGTGTACTGGAGGGGGGATATATTAAGGAACAATTGATTATTATAAAATCCAGTGTTTAAAATAGAATCCATTGGCGGCTCAGTTGGTTAAGCACTGACTCTTGATTTTGTTGTGAGATGGAGCCCTGTGGCAGACTCCACAATGGGCAGGAGCCTGCTTAAGATCCTCTCTCTCCCTTTGCCCTTCCCTCCCCATAAATTAAAAAAAAATAATAATAATAAATAAACAAATAAATAAATAAATAATGCATTGGAATTCATTGTATTAACTTTTTGCTGCTGTTGTTATAAAAAACATGAAATCTTCTGCTCATGTACATAGAAAATATTTTATAGACTATTAACTGAATAATTAAGTTTTTTCCTCTGGATAGAATGATGGCAACAAAAGGAAAATTCAAGGCTTTACTGTTTTTACTTTCAGCATTCCTCTATTATTTATGATTTTAAATAAACATCATTTAGGTTAGTGTTCAAAAGTAAAGAAAAAAATGGTTAGGGAGAATATTTTTTTGAGGAGTTGAGCAGAGAGATTCTATTTTCCAATGTTCTTATAATTACAGGCCTCTATAACCACAAAGTAACGAAGACATTCCAACAAAGAAAGGAAAGGAAAAATCTCCTTGGTCTTATATGGTACTAGTTTCAGCTATACTCTTTCAGAATATTTATTATTATTTTCCATAGTCCCGAGGCTAGCTGCATCAAATGTGTCCTACAATCCTACTGTGAGGACATAAGTACCAGCTTGGTTAGGATACTGTGGGGTGGGCTCCTACCAACTCTCCTTCATGTCACAGTCTCATAATGAAAGATTCTTTTTTTTTTTTTTTTTAAGATTTATTTATTTGAGAGAGAAAGAGAGAGAATGCATGAGGGGAGGAGCATAGGGAGAGAATATTTCCAGTAGACTCCCTGCTGAACAGGGAGCCTAAAAACATGAGGCTTGATCCCCTGACCCATGAGATCAGGACCTGAGCTGAAACCAAAAGTTGGACACTTAACTGACTGAGCCACTCAGGTGCCCCTTACAATGAAGGATTCTTATCAGCCAAATTCCTTCTTCTTCTTGGCTCCCATTACATGTGATGATGTTAACCATCACGCCTCAAGGATATGGCTTACTTCATCCACTCAGCAAATACTTAGTGAGCACTGATACTTTCTCATACACTTTGCAAATTCCTAAAATAAAGCAGTGAAGAAGGTAGCTGTCTATGGCTTTAGTGTGGTAGACTGAATAATGGTCCTCCAAAGTTGTCCATGTCCTAATCCTCAGAACCTGGAAAAAAAGTTACCTTATATGGTAAAAGGGAGTCTTCAGATATGATTCAATTAGGGATCTGGAGATGGAGAGATAACTTTGATTTATCAGGGTAGACATAAGATAGTCTCAAAAGTACTTACAGGAAGGAGGCGAGAGGATCAAAATGAGAGAAAGACTTCAGGATGGAGCCACAGGGTTCTGCTCTGAAGGTGGAGGACAGGGTCATGGATGAAGTAATGCAGGCAGCTGCAGGAAGCTGAAAAAAGGAAAGGAACAGATTCTCCCTTTGAGCCTCCAGAAGACATACAACTCTGGTCACACCTTGATTTTAGACTTCTGACCTCTAGAACTGTAAGAGAAAAAATATATTTTGTTTTGAGACCTTAGGTTTTGGTAATTTGTTATATCAGTAATAGGAAACTAATGCACTTAGGAAGGAATTACCAGTAAGATAAGAAACAAACTATACTGTATGTTGGCTAGCTGAACATAACAAAAAAAAAAAAACCCCAAACAAACAAAAACAAAAAGAAGGAATCAAACAATACCCTTTTAGATCTACTTGAAACTGTGATTATATTTAATTTTATTTGAGGTTAGCCACAAAATTTATCAGAAACAATGTTTATTTTTACAGAATTTGGGTTAAGTTCTACAGTCTGTTCCAAGAGACTGTTGCAAAACAAGAATCAAAGAGCAGAACATATTCTGTCCAAATATATTAAAAATATGGTGTAGAGTCTATAGCATTAGCTCTATCAACATAGAAATTGTAATTAGTGATATAATTTATAATTTTACCATGGCTAAAATGTCTTACAATATATTATAGGTCATGATTATATGTTTTATTTATGTATTTTATTCTGAGTGGAATGGAGGTGATAAAACACTGATTTTCCACTAATGCAAAACACATTGGAATAATTTCTCTTAAATCTTTTCCTTGTTCTGAAGGGAGTCTAGAAAAGAAACCACATACTAAGTATTATAATCATGCACAAGTATTTTTCTTTCATATCTATGTGATTGTTAAGTAAAATATTAAATGTTTTGTTCTAGATAGAGTAGGTCTGATTACAGTAGGTTCAATGACCAGTTACCATGTGTATATTTCCCAGTTTCTTGCAATCAGGATTTAGAGTGATACGCAAATTAAGCTCCATTAGTTAGTTGATTTGAGCATGGGATGAGGCACGTAGGCAATGTTTGAGGATGGAGAAGGGTCAGATCTAAGTGAGACCCATCAGTACATCAGTCTCTGGATCTATCTGGTTTTGATTACAGCTTGGGCATTTTCATTAGACCATAAATTTCCTTATGATTGGCTCTTTATCAGAGTCTTTTATTTTTTTATTTATTTTTTTTTTTTAAGATTTTATTTATTTATTTGACAGAGAGAAATCACAAGTAAGCAGAGAGGCAGGCAGAGAGAGAGGAGGAAGCAGGCTCCCTGCCGAGCAGAGAGCCCGATGCGGGGCTCGAACCCAGGACCTGGGATCATGACCTGAGCCGAAGGCAGCGGCTTAACCCACTGAGCCACCCAGGCGCCCCTATCAGAGTCTTTTAAATCTCTCATGCAAACAGAAGCCAGGCAAATCTACTGCATTTGTCTGTGGAATATGTGTTGCCATGTCTAATCATTAGTGAAGAGAGCTGTAGTCTCCAGAGATACACACTGGAAGAGGTCTGGAGATGTGTTTGTTCAGCTAATGCAACATTAAAAGATAAAGGTTAATAATTTAGGATGGATACATACTCTCAGCTTATTACATTTTATACTATTCCTGGTGTGTGACACCCTGCTGCTTTTATGTAACCTGCCTCCATCATAAAGACATGTGATTTTGCAACCCTTGGGCTATTTCTTCTGCCAATTAAGTATAGCTCTTCTTCCAATTATATTATGTGGTCAAAGCAGCTTGAGAGCAAGGAAGTTGTCATTTACATTTTTGTATCCTTTTCTTTGCAATGTTTCCTTCCCTTTTTTCTTTAAATACTGTTCAGTAAGTATTTATTAAATGATAGATGTCCATGTTGATTTTTCCAATGTTTCTAAGGTAGCCTAACTACAAAAAACAAGTGAACATTGATGTAAAGAGAAAGGTCCTATCAGATTCATTCGAGAAAGGTGGAACTTAGATTCACAAATAGCATTTTTATTTTTTGAAAATTTTCTTGAAATGACATCTGATTTTCCCCAAGAAGAAAAAATTTCCATTTCTAAGAATGTATCTTATATGTAAAGATTTCATGGGTGTTTCCATGGTATAAAACATGAGCATTGATTTTACTATGCTGCAAAAGATGGTTATCTGATGTAAATTTTATTTAACATATTGGTAAGGTTATTTTCCCTAGTCTTATAAGATTAACAAGAGACTATTAAAATTATAAAAGTTTAAAATTATAAATATATAAAATATACAACAGAAATGTCTATATCAAATTATTATATTTCTTGTCTTGTGTATGGTACTAAGTTTCCAAATATTATTTTATTATTTTTGTTATTTAGGATTCTAACATCTTATTTTTTTTTTTAATATTTATTTACTTGAGAGAGAGAGAATGAGAGAGAGCATGAGCAGAAGAAGAAGCAGAGGGAGAGGGAGAAGCAGACTCCCAGCTAAGCAATCACCCCTATGTGGGGCTTGATCCCAGGACTCTGAGCTCATGACATGAGCTAAAAAGGCAGACACTTAACCAACTAAGCCACCCCAGAGCCCCATCTTATACTTCTTTTATTTATTTATTTTTTGCCACCTTAGTTGGAAGACGTGGCTTAAATATAAAGATCGTAACAATAGGCTACACTTTATAACATCAACTGAATTTATGTGTTAAATAGAAAACATTCCTTGTAAAGTTATGAGGAATCTTTTTATGATTTAACATTCTCTTGTATTATTATATTATTTCTAAAAGTTATTAAATCATTTTTTTAAAAGATTTATTTATTTATTTGACAGATAGAGATCACAAGTAGACAGAGAGCGGCAGGTAGATAGAGGAAGCAGCCTCCCTGCTGAGCAGAGACCCAGATGTGGGGCTCAATCCCAGGACCCTGGAATCATGACCCGAGCCAAAGGCAGAGGCTTTAACCCATGAGCCACCCAGGCACCCCTTATTAAGTCATTCTTAATGTAAAGTAATAACCACTTGTTCCTGACCTTGCATTCCTGTCTTGGTGCTCCCATGGATTCTTACACATGCTTCTTATATGTCTTAGCACATTTTATTTTGACTGCATGTGTTTCTTCTTCATCTTTGTCATGAGCTAGTGATCAAAGAGCATTCATTACTCATCCTTGGATCACTAGCTCCCAACAAAACAATGTTGTAAGAAAAAATACATGAACATTTGAGTAAAGTGGAGCTTTATTGTTTAACTGAATTGGGTTCTCTTTGAGTTGCAGCAATGCTATGAAGACTAGGTTGTGTAAAATGAACTCTCCTATCATGGGGAATTGTAGTTCCAATTTGAAAATCTGACCTATAACATATTTCCATGAGTTCTATTAGAGGAGCCACTTTTCTCAATTATGGATATTTTCTTCCATGTAGAAAAACATCTATTCTCTGCTCTTCAGTTATCACTCACTCTTTCCCAGGGAAGTAACACGATTGTTGTGTTATTTTGAGTTTGGTACAGAGACCCGGGTATCTCAGCTACACCGTTCTGTGAAGCTTCCTGCCTGCAGAGAGCAGGTCCTCTGATTTGCTCCCAACCAAAAGAGGCTTAGAAGTCAAGGCTCTGTCTAATTGGTAGATGCCTGGAGGTTCTCAGCACGGGCCGTGTCTGAGTGGGTTGTCTGTCTAATTCTACAGTTCACTATTCGAAGTCCATAATTGCCTCATACTCAGGCAGTATTAAATGCGCTATTTTGATCTCACTTTTGCTATGTTCTTCAGTGCTTTAGGTTTTATAGAGAAAGGCTTTCAGCAGGAGAGGCCTGCAGTTTGGGGAAGATAAGTTCAAATCAGAGGTAAAGTGTTAGTAACTTGTGGATTGATAAGGAACGTTGAGACTTAAAGGAGAACTGCATGGATCAAAATGATTTGGCATGATTGAGGCACTGGTGCTGTCAGGGAGGGGACGAAGTGTTGGTGGCACTGAACTAAACAAGGCAATAGGGTTTCATTATTATAGTTAGAGGAGCGGTAGTTGTTTTGCCTAGAAAGGTGATGGTGGCCTGTATTGGGCCATGTAACTGTCTCAGGTTGGCTTTTAACTGCCTAAATATTAGACTTATAAGCAATTAGACCACATGGGATTTTGATTTTGGCAGCCTCTGTATATTTTATGACTCCTTTAAGTGGGCCAGTGTTCATTTTTTAAAGACTAGTCCTCAATAGGATTAAGTTAAATGGAAAGACTTGGGTCCTTAAGATGCAAACTATTATTATGGATTGAACTTGAATAAGCGTAGCCTGAACCACAAAGTGAGTTTGTTTTATGTTTTATTTTTTTAAAAGATTTTATTTATTTGACAAAGAGAGACAGCAAGAGAGGGAACACAAGCAAGGGGAGTGGGAGAGGGAAAAGCAGGCTTTCTAGTGGAGCAGGGATCCCAATGTGGGGTTCAATCCCAGGACCCTGGTATCATGACCTGAGTTGAAGGCAGCCACTTAATGACTGAACCACTCAGGTGACCCTACACAAAGTGAGTTTGGAGTAGAAAGTTTTACATACACACTGGCAAAAGAAAACAAAAACAAAAACAAACAAACAAACTACTGCTTTCCTCTAGTATTAAACATATCTGCAGGATGGGATATCAAACACCTTGGCATTCAACTTCTGCCTGAGCTACAGAGCACTGGTGACCTTCTAGATTCAAATTATTCAGATGGCCTTGACATACTGTGTACTGTTTTCAGGGATGAGTGAATACTGTATAAGATAATGTTGAATTTCTGTGTCTTATTCATGGGCTCAAGTTTCACCCCTTATGACATGAGTTAATTAAGTAATTAATAGGGTTTTGAATTGACTATATAATTTATGACCATGGCTTTGGAGCTTACAGACCCTAACTAAACTGTTTTGAGGGCCATATGGGGGGATTTGGGTTCTCCTTACAACTCTGGGGAATAAGCTTCAAAAGCATCACTAGAAGCATTCAGTTCAAGAAACCCCTGAGAATAATTCTTACTGTAAAACAAGCAGTGATATTACACAAGACTCGAGTTCCAGAAAAACAGGGCTCAGGTGGAAAATGCAAGTTAAAATTTTTGAATATACAGAAAAGCAAATGAAATATACTTCTATTAAGTCTCAGTGACTGGAACTTGAATTGAGTTACTGAATTTTAAAAGAAGGCAGAAATAGCTCTAATGTGCTCTCTGAATGCTAGCTTTCACTTCTACACACACACACACACACACACACACCCCTGTAAAGATGGATTCTGCTTAAGCAGCTTCAACTGATGGCATGCTAACAAAGCTAAAATCACTAAACATTGGATCTTGGTAATAAAATATGGGATAACAATCTTGATAACACAACTGTTCTAGGCTCTGGAGATTGGCCTGTCTTCCAAATTCAATGTCAGTGTTATAGGAATCTTGTGTCCTTTTATCAGTACATATTATTAAATAAAGAGTATATTAGAGCCTTACCATGGGACTAACACCATTCCTGAAACTCTTAAATGATCCACATTCATATCAATTAGAAGTAGTTTAGGCAGTAGCTGCACAAAAAGAAAAAAAAAAAGTTTATTTAAGCATTGATATGGGATGCCGGGGTGGCTCAGTGGGTTAAGCCTCTGCCTTCAGCTCAGGTCATGATCCCAGGGTCCTGGGATCCAGCCCCCGCATCAGGCTCTCTGCTCAGCAGGGAACCTGCTTCCCCCTCTCTCTCTGCCTGCCTCTCTGTCTACTTGTGTTCTCTCTCCATAAAATAAATAAAATCTCAAAAAAAAACATTGATAATCTTTCTAAAAGTCAAATAATTTATTCATAGATTAGGTAGATTATATTTTAGACTTTTAAAAAATTTCAAATCAATATAGAAAAAGAATTTGTCTTTGGTCTTAAGTTCATTTAGGCTTTAATTCTCAGGAGAATTTAATTTGTGGCTTTAATTTCCCCTTGAAAATTTGATAATAGGAGGTAGTTAATTCAAATGTGGGATAACATTTTTTTTTGATGAATTATATTGGAGTATTTTGTCAAGTCATTTGATCTCATTGAAAGGTTTCTAATAAGCAATATTGAAAAATATGGCTAGAAAAAAATTAGACTGGGAAGTAAAAGAAGAAATAAAATTTCAGACTTAAAGAATGACCTTGTAACTTACTTAATTAGCACACTCTTATAACCCATTACTGGCTCATTTATATTCTAAGGACATTTAAAAAGGAGCAATCCTTGTTTGGGGGGTTTTTCCTTTCTGCCCCAGTAGAACGAATCATCCTCTTTGATCATTGTATTAATGTCTGAGCACAGTAGATTAAAACACAAAAAGCTGAGCCATTTTGAGAAGAAAAAATATTTTTCACTTTTCACAATTACTTCCAAGTAGAGAGTAATCTATTAAAGACTTTTGTACTTTCTCTGGTCTTTTAGGTACTATCTTACCTCACTGGAAAGACAATACAAGTTTCACAGCAAATATGGTTCAGATCCTCCCTTGTGGGACATTTGGCTGCAGAGACCACGTGCTCTTGGTTGCTCTTGAACTTACACTAAATTTAGCAGGTAAAAGTGTCCTTACTCTTTGAAGAAAGACTTTCAACTGGCTGGAACTGCTTGTGACGGATTGGGTGGGAAATTCTGTAACCCTTGTTTAGTGTTAATAAGGCCATTTTTGCTGTGTACCTAAACAATGTTCTAATATAACACTATCAAGAAAAAAAAATCACTAGCATATTACTCCCCATCTGCCTAACTCCTGATTATCTTTGATTTGTTTTAGAATTTAATTAGGAAAAAAGGTTATATTCTCATCACTTATTAAAATCCCAACAGCCTTGAGGGAATTACGACCAGTAATCTCATCGATCCTGTGTCAATTTTTGACAATTTTAAAGTATGAAGTATAAAGAACATAAATGAATGAGAGATCTACTATGGAGGAAGCTCAGACAGCATTCTAAAGCATATTATTTATGACTTTGCCTAAAAGAGATGTTTTAGGCATAAAATCATTAGAGATTCTAAAATTTGCCTCTGTTGCAAAACAACAACAACAACAACAACAACAACAACAAAAACACTTAAAAACCTAACCAATTTTTTTTTTTTTTTTTAGATACTTGTCTGAAATAATGGTAAAAAATTTCAGGATTTTTAGATTACCTTCATAGACATGGGCTTTTCCAAGAAAAAGGAACATGTTGATATTTTAAAAGAATGGCTGATTCTATTATAGCAATAGCTTAATAATAAACTAGCTGAGTCTCATTGCAGAAAGCATAGATACCACAGCTGACATGCTGAGGTTTCACGACATTGGTCAAGAAATTAAATGTTAACCTGCTGATTGAGATGTTTGTGGAAGAGTCTTAGAGTACCTTACTTTAGGGTTCACCTCATCAAATAGCTATGAACTGATTTTCCCTACCTCATGAACTTTTGAGTTAGTTGCTTTTTTTTTTTTTTAAAGATTTTATTTATTTATTTGACAGAGAGAGATCACAAGAAGGCAGAGAGGCACGCAGAGAGAGAAAGGGGGGAAGCAGGCTACCTGCCGAACAGAGAGCCCAGTGAGGGGTTTGATCCCAGGATCCTGATATTATGACCTAAGCTGAAGGCAGAGGCTTAACCTACTGAGCCCCCAAGTACCCCAAGTTAGTTGCTTTTTTCCAAACAGCTTTTCTCCTTAGATTGTAGCTACACTATTGGTGTTCAGTTAATTATATCACTTAACAGAATGAAGAACTTGAGTAGATAGATGGAATCAAAACTACTGAAAGAGTATGTGTTTGGAATTCATTATGAAGATTGAAAAGCTATGACAAAATATTTCGATATATTTTTATCATTTCTCTTAAATGGTTCACATTGTGATGCAAGGTTATACAATTCCTTAAACACAAAAATTCACATCTACTATTCTGTTTATTTTTCTTACTGAAAAGACAATACATTTCATATTTATTTATAAAGACAAAAATGTAGTTGAAATGTGCATTGAAGGTACAAACCATATCCAACATATTCTTTTCTGTGAATACACCAAGTTTTCAGTTTTTAATTTGATAAATCTTTCGTGAATTTTTGAGGTTGACGTTAATGATTGATCTCTAGACTTTTAAATGGGAGAAAATTCCTAAGTGGGTATGGATTGATGTTCTCTTCAGATACATTTTTCTCTAAGCAGAATTTGATTGATTTTACTTAAGTCTACAATTATAAGGAATATGTGTGTGTGTGTGTGTGTGTGTGTGTGTGTGTGTGTACTGTTAAAACTGTGTGGTGGCAAGGGAAATTTCTGTTTCATATGTTGCTTGTGTATTTGCATTTCTTTCATGAGGAATGTTAGTAAAAAAGGGTAAAAAAATAAAATATTTTTATTTCATATTCAGCTTGCAAAAATGAGAAATCATTTTAATACTTGCATGAATATCTTCTTCATCTGTGATGATTATGCCAGTTTGATATTAAGAAGAGTAAGTATTCATGGATTTCATTTAAATTGAATAATCTATAAAAAATGACTGCCTAGTTTTTAAACATTCATATCAAAACAAAGATTCCAAAAAAGTAACAACTGCAGCAAAATGGATTCAATGGGGACTCTTAAAAAAAAGCAACAAAATTTTTGACATTGCTCAGTAAAAGAAAATTTAGAATCACTGTATTAGATGCCAAATTGGCAACATTTCTTATACTGATGCACTCATCAGAGTTGCTCATTAGCATGAAAAATAAGTTTTTATAACATTTTTGCTCATGTTAGAAGTATGTAATGAGTGAAAAAAAGAAAGCATATAAAAGATGTCAGTGTTTCAAAGCAAAGTAATAAACAAAAATAAGAAAAAGTATACAACCATCTTGACTTACATGCTAATTAGGATGATTTGTTACCAGTTAGCAAATGAAGTTAGAGTTAAAATACATTGAATCATTGAACATAGTAGAAAATTTCAGAGGAAAGATTAGTTATGTATATAACCTAGAATGCTCAAATTAAATCTGCTCGAAAATACTGCCATTAAAGCTCAGTTTTACATTTAACAGTATCTTTAATAAATTAATTTTGCACACAATAAAGTTACCATGGAAATCTAGGTCCAAACTTCCATTGAGCTTGTCAAGTGATAAATTCTTTGAATTTTAAATGCAGCAGTTTGAACATAGATCAGTTCATCTAACTACTCATTTCATCGATGAGGAGATGAGTCTTATTTGGTTACTCAAATTTCCCACATGGGCAAAATTCACTTCTGGTAAACCAGCACCAAAACCCAGTTTTCCTACACTTGATCCACTTAGTTGACCCAGAATTGATGATCTAGAGATACAACAGGAACCCAAATAATGGTCAACCTGTCAAATCCAGTTGAGAAAATAACCAAAGTTGGAACCGAGAAATTTCTATGAAAGACTCATCCCAAAGCCATGCACCAGAAATTCTCATTGAAACACAAAAGCCATGTTACCTTGACCAGCCTGGAAAATCCCCAGTTATGTAGGAGAGGAGAAAGATACAAAGACTGCCAAATGTACTGAAAAGCCAACTGGAATGCATTCCTTCTTTCCTAACCAGACCCTAATGCAAAGGAAACATGCACCAATCTAAGATTGTCAATCAAATTCCACAAAATACCACTTTTCATTGAGATTTAGTAGATTTTCTTGAATAAATATTACTCAGTTTGGTACATGCTCTTTTCCAGAGACTTTAACATTACACAAACTTTAAATGAATGCTTTTTCTTATTTCCTCCAGTTAAATGGTAGTTCATTGGGAAGATGGTTCACCATGTTACTGGTCCCCCGTGACCAGCTTCTTGAGTCTCAATGCCATAGAAATGAACACTGAACTCCAAAGAAAACAGAGTTTATTAGCGACATCTTGTATACAAGGGAGAACACAAGAAAGAAGAGTGTCACTCCTGGAAGGGATAGCCTGTACAGCTTATAAGGACACTTTACCAGAGGTTGGGGACTGGGAGTCTTTCAGTCTTTCTGTCCCACAGTCATTTTCTTAGTGGGCATAGACAATCACAGAATACCTTTCTTCATGGTCAGCGTTCCTTTAGGGATCCTGGAAAATAGAAATACTTGTGCAAGCAGACTTTAAATTGTTACTTCTAATTTTGCCCAGACAATCATTACTCCCTGAAGGCTGTCATCTCACCTTTTTTCTATTTCTCAGAAGGAGATATTTGTGTCTAAGCATATGGAAACTTTTCATCCTTGCCTTAGACCAATGGCTTTGCAGGAGTTAAGTTCCTCTTCCTTTCTCTACATTGTCTCAAGCACATTTACTTTTTAAATGGCTATCTTAATGATTGTTATATTTTAGAGTTAACATGCATTCATTTTCCTCTCAAGTTTTCCTTTGTTGTGTAATTTTTTTCTTATTTTGCTTTTAGTCTTATTTCTTTTTTTTTTTTAAACATTTTATTTATTTATTTGAGAGAGAGACAGTGAGAGAGAGCATGAGCAAGAAGGTCAGAGGGAGAAGCAGACTCCCCATGGAGCTGGGAGCCTGATGCGGGACTCGATCCCGGGACTCCAGGATCATGACCTGAGCCCAAGGCAGTCGCTCAACCAACTGAGCCACCCAGGCGCCCTAGTCTTATTTCTTCTGGTGATTCTCTCTTTAACCTTAAGTATTATATACTTTTGAAATAAGGATTTGTTACTGAGATATTTGGAAAATTTGTACAGTCACTTCTCTCTACATAGTGCTCTGTGGAAATCAGATTTAGTAATATGAATTATTTGAAACCTAGCCATACAAATTATCAGAAAATTGTATCAGATTTATTTAATTATTTATTTATTTTTTGTTTTGTTTTCTGGTCAATCCAACTCCTTTGGTCATTGCTGATTTATTTTTTCTATGTTTTATCAATTAGTTATTTATATTTGTACTTTCTTTGAATATAAAAACAACAACAACACATTGGAACTGGCTTTAAGCCACCACATCTCTCTTTATCAATCTTCTATTTTGCTTCTGTGGGGCCACAGCCTCCTGATTTTCTTCCAGCTTCACAGTCATGGAGCTTCCTGTTCCCTTCACTTGGATTTTAATTTTTGTAATTCCTTGGTGCTCTTGCCTTTGTGCACCTTCTCTCTAGTTTACATTTGTTTCAATGTTTTTAAACTCTAATTCTTCATTCTCTAAATTTGATTTTAAGACAAGACTACTCAACTAATACATTTAACTGTCTACATGAAACTTATTTTTGCTAAAATGGAACTTATGCCCTCCCACATATATGCTGGGCAAATTTAGCACGTCTATACATTTTTCCCCCAGCCATTCATTATTACAGAATAAGCATAAAAACACATCTCTTTTTGAAATATTCCTCTTGAATGCTTTATCAGCCAATATTATGTAAACAAAACAATTTTAGAGCTATTATTTTTATAGTTTTAAGGGAAAAGACCACAGAAATGGCCAAGTTACTCTCAACCCTGCTTCCAACTTTATAAACCAACTTTAAAGAAAATTGCCAGCTTACCATCATCATTTTCTTAATTCATTTGTTCTAGTAATACTTTTGATAAATTTATAATATATATTTGACTCTGTCATTCCATAAGGGCACATTTTCAAGCTTGGCTACCTTTTTTCAACATGAAATATCTTTGTCCATAACTTTAGCTCACGGCTTCAATAAATTTTCATCAATTGTTTAAACGTCAAATTTCAAGGTGATATCAAATTTAATCTGGAAGCTAACTTTTAAGGTAGCCTCTATGGCTTATTTAACCATACTTTCTATTTTATATGTTTATTTATATATTAATTTCTTCATTTTAAAACTTTTTTCCAGTTTTATTAAAAAATAACTGATACACATCACTGCATAAGTTTAAGGCAAACAGCATGATGGTTTGGTCTACATATATTGTGAAATGATTACAGCAATAGGTTCAGCTAACATCCATCTTGTCATATAGATATTATTTTTCAAATTTTTATTTAAATTTCCAGTTAGTTAATATACAGTGTAATATAAGTTTCAGGAGAATTAGGTGATTCCTCACTTACATACAACATTCACTGCTCATCACAAGTGCACTCCTTAATCCCCTTTACCTATTTCACCCATCCTCCCCCCATGATCCCCTCTGGTAACCATCAATTTGTTCTGTGTAGTTAGGAGTCTGTTTCCTGGTTTGCCGCTCTCTTTCTCTTTCTTGCTTTTCATACATTTGTCTGTTTTGTTTCTTAAATTCCACACATAAGTGAAATCATATGATATTTGTCTTTCAATGTCATATAGATATTATTTAAAAAAGGAGGGAAGTAAAGAGTAAAGAAAAAAATTTTCCCTGTATTGAGAACTCTTAGGATTTATTCTCTCTCTCTTTTTAAAATTTAATTTAATTTAATTATATTTCAGTGATCCAAAATTCATTTGTTTATGCACCACACCCAGTGCTCCATGCAATACGTGCCCTCCACAATACCCACCACCAGGCTCACCCATACCCCCAGCTCCTTCCCTTCCAAAATCCTCAGTTTGTTTCTCAGACTCCACAGTCTCTCATGGTTCATCTTCCCCTCCAATTTTCCCCAACTCACTTTTCCTCTCCATCTCCCAGTGTCCTCTGTGTTATTCCTTATGCTTCACAAGTAAGTGAAACCGTACGATACTTGACTCTCTCTGCCTGACCTATTTCAATCAGCATAATCTTCTCCAGTCCTGTCCATGTTGATACAAAAGTTGGGTATTCATCCTTTCTGATGGAGGCATAATACTCCATTATATATATGCACTGTACCTTCTTTATCCATTCGTCTGTTGAAGGGCATCTTGGTTCTCTCCACAATTTGGTGACCGTGGTCATTGCTGCTATGAACACTGGGGTACAAATGGCCCTTCTTTTCACTACATCAGTATCTTTGGGGTAAATACCCAGTAGTGCAATTGCACGGTCATAGGGAAGCTCTATTTTTAATTTCTTAGGGAATCTGCACACTGTTTTCCAAAGTGGCTGCACCAACTTGCATTCCCACCAACAGTGTAAGAGGGTTCCCCTTTCTCCACATCCTCTGCAACACATGTTGTTTGCTGTCTTGTTGATTTTGGCCATTCTGACTGGTGGAAGGTGGTATCTCAATGTAGTATTGATTTGAATCTCCCTCATGGCTAATGATGATGAACATTTTTCCATTTGTCTGTTAACCATTTGTATGTCTTTTTTTGGAGAAGTATCTGCACATGTCTTCTGATCATTTTTTGACATGATTATTTGTTTTGTGTGTGTTGATTTTGAGGAGTTCTTTATAGATCTTGGATAGCAGCCCTTTGCAGTGTCATTTGCAAATATCTTCTCCCATTCCATGGGTTGCCTTTTTGTTTGGTTGACTGTTTCCTTTGCTGTGCAGAAGATTTTGATCTTGATTAAGTCCCAAAAGTTAATTTTCCCTTTTGTTTTCTTTGTCTTTGGAGACATGTCTTGAAAGAGGTTGCTGTGGCCAATGGTGGAGAGGTTACTGCCTATGCTCTCCTCTAGGAGTTTGATAGATTCCTGCCTCATGTTGAGGTCTTTTATCCATTTTGAGTTTATCTTTGTGTATGTTGTAAGAGAATGGTTCAGTTTCATTATTCTATACATAGCTGTCCAGTTTTCCCAGCTCCATTTATTGAAGAGACTGTCTTTTCCTACTGTATATTTTTTCCTGCTTTGTTGAAGATTAGTTGACCAAAGAGTCATGGGTCCATATCTGGGCTCTTTACTCTGTTCCACTGGTCTATGTGTCTGTTTTTGTGCTGGTACCATGCTGTCTTGGTAATCACAGCTCTGTAGTAAAGCTTGAAATCAGGCAACATGATGTCCCCAGTTTTGTTTTTCTTTTCAACATTTCCTTAGCAATTTGGAGTCTCTTCTGGTTCCATACAAATTTTAGAATTGTTTGTTTTAGCTCTTTGAAAAGTGCCAGTAGAATTTTGATTGGGATAGCATTGAAAGTATAGATTACTCTATAAATAAACAATGTTTATTCTGATCCATAAGCATGGAATGCTTTTCCATCTTTTTGTGTCTTCTTCAATTTCTCTCATGAGCGTTCAATATTTCCTCGAGTACAGACCCTTTACCTCTTTGGTTAAGTTTATTCCCAAGTATCCTATGGTTCTTGGTGGTATAGTAAATGGAATTGATTCTCTAATTTCCCTTTCTATATTTTCATTGTTAGTGTATAAGAAAGCAACTGATTTCTGTACATTGATTTTGTATCCTGCCACATTACTTAATTGCCATATGAGTTCTAGTAGTTTGGGAGTGAAGTCTTTTGTGTTTTCCATATACTCTCTTAACTTTCACATGTATCATATAGTAGTGTTAGCTAGAGTCATATTTTCCATTACATCCCTATTACTTGTTTCTCTTGTATTTAGAAGCTTATGTCTTTTGCCCACTTTCCTCTGATTCCCCCTCATCCCACCTTCTACCCCCTGCCTTTGATAACCACTTAAGTCTGATCTTTTTTTCTATGATTTAAAAAAATTCCATATATAAGTGAGATCATATAGCATTTGTCTTTCTCTATCTGAATTATATGGCTCCTAGAAAACAAATAAATATCTCTTATGTGTTTCAAAATAGTTTTGCTGATATTTCTTCACATTTTAAGAAAGCCCCAAGAGTTCTGATTTTGTGAAGCGAGTAATTCTGACTTATACACAAGGTTTAGATTTGTATACTCAATTTCTCTTTCCAGTATGAAATACCATATTTGAAATAATCACATTAGTACATTCTATAATTTTAAATGCTTTTCAGTAATTCAGTAATTTTGGTTGGGTCAGTGCTATCCTCTGCACTGTGAAGATTATTTTAGGATTCATAATTAAATTGATTCTGAATTTTTCACTATCTTATTAATCTTCATACTTTGATTTAGAGAATTTAACCAGATTATTTTGAGATATAAATTTTTATGTTTCTCTCTCTAAATGTAAAATTGCTTCTTCAATTAGCAAGTAATGGGTACATTGTAGATCTCTGTTTCTTACTCCTTCTATATCTACTGTTGCTATATGAGATTTTCACTGTCCATTTTAGTTTGCCACATTTCCCCACTTGGCAAATTTATAATCTGAAAAAAGAGAGAGTTTTATAAAGTTAATTATAATCACTATAATTTTAACAAATTTTTTTTGCAAAGTCACTATTATACAGGATTTACTGTATTATATTTAACCCATATACTCTCAACTTATCTTTTTCTTTCTTTATACTTAACAGTGTTTATTTTCAGACAATATATTGTAGGGTCTTCCGTTTTTATCAGTTTTATTTTTGTAATTAAATTGGAATTTTTAAAATATTAACATCAAAGTAAATATTGTTAGGTTAAGATTTAGACCTACCATGTTATTATTTGTTTCATTTCTTTTTCCCTATTTTGTGTACCTCTGTGCCTCTGTGCTCTTTTTCTATCTTATTTATGGTTATTTATTTGTTTGTTTTTGAGTATTTTGCTGTTCCTACTTCCTATATTTTATATGTATATATTATATAAATGTTATATATAATATATATATGTCTTCAAAGACTCTGTATTTTATCTCTTAATAGACTGTAAAGATTTACATGTGCATATGACAGCCTCAAAAGTAACCAAAAATATTGTCACATATATTATTTATAATATATTATATAATAATACATTATATATAATATAATTATATTATATATTATATAATCCATCTTTCACATCCATCTTTCAAAAGAAGGATTTTGGAGGACATATAGCCAATATATAATATAATAATTAATAATATAATATATGTTATATTATATATAATATATAGTTATATATTATATATAATATTATATAATATATATGGCAATATTTTTGGTTGCTTTTGAGGCTGTCATATGCACATGTAAATCTTTACAGTCTATTAAGGGATAAAATACAGAGTTTTTGAAGACATATAGGTCCTTTTGTCCCACCACTGACCTTCATGGTACAGTTATTATAAGTCTACATGCATTGAAAACTCCACAAGAAGTTTTTATAACATTGCTTTAAACATTCACACCTATTTCAAAGAACATAAATAGTAAAATGTCTTTTATCTTTATGTAGCTCTTTAGTATTTCTGTTGTTCTTTCTTTATTCTTGTAGATGCAGGATTCCCTCTGGTATCATTTACCTTTATCTTGATGGATTAATATTAGTATTGCAGATAGAGTAGGTTTTCCAGAAGCAATTTCCCTTTATAGGAGAATTTCTTTACTTCTACTTTATATCTAAAGGATGTCTTCACAGAATGTGGAGTTCTAGATTGACAGTTCTCTAAGCCCATTAAAGGTCTTCTAGCCACAGTGATTACTGATGAAAAATTCATAATCATGAGAAACCAACTTATTATGCTTTTCTAGTTGCTTTCAAGGTTTTTTCCCCTCTGGTATTTAGCAGTTTGATTATAATGTATCTAGGTCTGATTTTCTTTGGGTTTACCATATTTATAAAGTTCTTAACCATTATTTCACATACATATTTATGTATATGTGTGTGTTTGCTATGTGTGTGCATATATATGTACAAAACAAATATATGTGTATAGGCATATATATGTATATATTTCTGCTTCTTTTTATTGCATTTTGCATATATTTCAGCTTTTACAAATGGAAGATTGTGGCAACCCCACATTGAGGAAGTCTATCAACACCATTTTTCCAACAGCATTTGCTCATTTTGTGTCTCTTTCAAGCTTTTTCATTATTCTTATGTTTGTTGTGGTGATCTAAGATCAGTGATTATGACTCACTGAGAGCTCAAGGAGTGGTTAACATTTTTTAACAGTAAAGTATAATGCCATTGCATACTTAATAGACCGCAGGATACTGTAAACAGAACTCTTACACTAGGAAACCAAAAAATTCATTTGACTCATTTTATTGCTATATTTACTTTATTGCAGTGGTCTGGAACTGAACAAGCAGTATCTCCTAGGTATGCCTATACACATGCACTCACATATGACTTTTCCCCAACCTCCTTTTCATTTAATTTTGGGAATCTAATTACATATACACTAGACTTTGTGGTAGTTTCTCATGGGTGTATTAAAACCTGGTCTTTTGTTATCTTTTTTTTTCTTTGTTTTTCAAATTAAAGATTTTCTGCTGATCAGTCTCATGTTAACTGACTCTCTTATCATGTACATTCTACTACTGAGACCATTCAATGAGTTTTCCCCTCAACAAATTGAATTACTCATTTCCAGATTTCCCATTTGACCTTTTTTATAGTTGCCCCCCCCACCCCCCAATGGTGGAAATTCCTATTGTTTTTCATTTTATTTTTTTCTTAATTTCATGTTTGCTTCCCTTTACTGCTTTAAGTTTTTGTGATTGTTTTGATCTGCACACTTATGCATTATTAAGAGGTTAGTCTGAGACTTATATAGGTAGTTCAAATGCCAGTCCAGCTTTCAAATTCTTCATTATACTCTTTGGGTCTCTCCCATGCTGTATAGTTTATATGTTAGGCTAATAAACATGTGGGTTTGTACATAGAATTAGGAAATCTCCAATTCTCTTTCTGGGTTTATCCTACACTCTATGACTGCAGGGGATCCTTCTCTAGTTTCTCTGGAGTGAAAGATGGAATTTCTAGTGTTGTTTTATTCTCTGTTCACTGCTGCAGTTCTTTACAGCTAAGTTCCACCCTTCGGGTAAAACCATGATAGAAAATACAATAACAACTAAGGCCATAGGAACATTATCCCTTTATGAGTTCTGACACCCCTCCACCATCAAATCTGCTTTTATTTATTCTTTAAGGCTTCCAGACAGTTGTTTTTTTTTTGTTTTTCATAGAGAGATTTTAGGTGTCGTCAATGGAAAAAGATGGATTTTGGAGGACATATAGCCACAAGAATATACCATAGAATCAGAGCTTCTTTTCTTATTTTCCCTTCAATATAAAATATTAGACATAATTTAAAAAATTACTGGAGGCTCTTTAGTTCAAAGATTTCAATTAGAAATGAAGGAATGCAAACCTGAATTAAACAAGTTGTTAGCATAATTAGCATTATGTAGACATGAATATAATTAATATCTTCAAATAAAATGTTATATGGGAAACACTTGTGAAAATTGAGGTTCAGCAAAGTAATTAAAATGATTAACATTGTGAATTAATGTACTAACATTGTGAAGTAATATATATTTCATTCAATCAACAAATTTTTATTAAGCCCCAATAGAGTCCCAAACACTGTCCTGGTTTTAGTTTCAAATAAAATATTGGAAGGTAAGAGAAAAAAAGAGAAACCCTGACAAATTTTCCAGAAGTGATGAAGTTTATAAGGTGGAATAGAAATTAAATTTTTAACAATCAATCTAGAATTATTTTCAACATATATGCTAAAATTCACATTAAAATATGTTTCATGCAAGAAAATCCCACATTGAGGGGCGCCTGGGTGGCTCAGTGGGTTAAAGCCTCTGCCTTCAGCTCGGGTCATGATCCCAGGGTCCTGGGATCGAGCCCCACATCGGGCTCTCTGCTCGGCAGGGAGCCCGCTTCCTCCTCTCTCTCTCTGCCTGCCTCGCTGCCTACCTGTGATCTCTATCTGTCAAATAAAAAAAAAAAAAAAAAAAAAAAAAGAAGTCAGATGAGTTTTAGTCCATGCTTCTTAAAAAAAAAAAAAGAAAAAAAAAAAAAAGAAAATCCCACATTGAAACTCATTCTAATTTATTACATTATGTTGAAATTAAATAGCCTCAGGCTTTTGGTTCATGTGTCTGTTTATAAATTTAATAACAGAATAAATTGTTCTTATGATACTGTCAGTGCAGAGACATGGTAATGTGGACAAGAACTGAACAAACTCCATGATGTCAAAACTATGAGATACCAATTCTATCACTGTAGATACAAACTTATTCATGAACCTTCTCCCACCGTCATACGACACATCATGACAATTTTTGAGAAATTTTCCTTTTATTTCCCAAGAATTTATTATACAATTTCCAAGATAATTTTACCAGTTGGTGGGGAGTAAGCCCAGTTTCCATCAATCATTTAAACAAAATCTTAAAAAAAAAGAAATCTCAAAGTGACTCAAATGATATTCTGCATATGCCTGACACTATTTAAATATCTGTGGCTTACTGATTTTGGTATCCTGAAATAAAATGAATAAAGTGAATATGTTATATTAAAGATCTCTGGATGAAAAAAAAAATAAAGATCTCTGGATGAAGGAGGACCCAAAAAGATATTAGGTTTCTCTTTTCCATCATCCATGCATGTCTTTTTATTCATAAAATTTATTTCTTACTGTGCTATTGTTTTATTCTATTTTAAGGTGAGAGGAGGAGGAACTTAGGAATTATAATTGGTGCTATAGGACAAGTGTAAGCAGCTATGAAGCATGGGCTGTGCTCTTTTTGACAGAAAACTGTATTATATTTTTCATGGCCTAGAGAGAGAGATTGTGGAGTACTTTATTTGCTAGTTAACTACAATGCAGCTTTTTTTTTTTCTCTCTTAACAGTTTCAGGGACTATTAATTTATCTTATAAACCATGTCTGCTTGCTAACTTCAGCCTTCACGCTGGCAGTTTGTCAGTCCATTGATTGTAGGACGTTCCCTAATAGAATTTTTATCTGGGCTGACAAAGTGTTCCTCACTTAGTGTATAAATCTGAAAATCCTAAACTAAGTTATTTCTATCGGTTTAAAATAAGACCATGAAATAAATGATATCACGGTGGAGAGGGCGTTACATTATCTGTATAAAGTTAAACAATTTGTCTAGAATAATTATATGCTAATGTTGAGGTATAAAATTTGAAAAAGTGTCTTTTCCATTTCAGAAATCATTTGAATAAGTTCAGTAAATTTTTAGGTATAGAGTGAAGGCACAAATTAAATTTATGTATTATATTGAGGAAAAATTTGATTTTGAATGAAAAATATTTTTATAATTACTAAGTGAATAGTATATGTTTGGGTTTCCTTACTTTAATATAAAGGTTTATATGCCCAGTTTTCTCTATAAAGATGCAATTAAAGATATAATTTTTGACTCAAAATATACCTGTTGACAAAAAAGAATGACAGTATCCTTTAGACCTTCCCAATGTCATCACCTCATTCCAGGTATGCATGAAAATAATCTGCAGAATCACTTGTAATGTATTTTATATCGATACAAAATTTTCTTAATTTTCATTAAACCATAGCTTATGATTCATTCCAAGTTTTGTAATCAAAACATCTAGTGGGGCGCCTGGGTGGCTCAGTGGGTTAAGCCGCTGCCTTCGGCTCAGGTCATGATCTCAGGGTCCTGGGATCAAGTCCCGCATCGGGCTCTCTGCTCAGCAAGAAGCCTGCTTCCCTCTCTCTCTCTCTCTGCCTGCCTCTCCGTCTACTTGTGATCTCTCTCTGTCAAATAAATAAATAAAAAATCTTTAAAAAAAAAAAAACATCTAGTAACAAGTTAAGTTTCAGAAAGATATAGCAAGCTTATCTGAGAGACTCATATATTCTAGAAACATGCACTGTAGGCAAATACAATTGTCAAATGAGATTATGAAATCCTTAGAAGGACTTCATAATCTTTCCTTTTTAATCTATGAGTGAGATAACTGATATTCATGGTTAAGAATGAAGAGTGATAGGTGTCGTAGAAATTTCAAAGAATTATGCACCTTCTAATTTGGGGACACCATTGGAACATCTAGTGAAAGAGGGACATGAGAGAAAAGTCAAAGTAACTTTTGATGAGAACATTTATAGTCATTTATTTCTGAGGTGACAAAGCCTAGCACTGTGAAGAGAAGACTATTTCCCCCATTGCTAGCTTTAACTTAGTCCTTCTATGGCATCTGCATCTAGTGGATTGGTAACCTCAAAACACAGTATAGGGGTTACAATAGTATTCTCACAATCAAATGGAGCTCCTTCAATGAATATATGGGGAAAAAAACATCAATAGTAAGATGGTGGAGCTGAAAAAGAAAGCCCACAATGGCTATTTCCTGGGGACTGTACAGAAAGCTAGTTTGTCATATATAGAGAGAAGAGTGATTTTAACAAATGTCAAAAATAACCGACTTTGAGGTTAGAACTCTGAAGGCAATCTTGGAGATTCTGAATGAATATTCAAATTCTGAATGAATATTCAAAAATACTTCACTTTTCTTCCCTGAATGGTGATAGCTGCTGACATGGGAACACACCCTTAACATACCATATGCTCTTTTTAAAAAAAAAAAAAAAATTTTTTTTAATATTTTATTTATTTATTTGACACTCAGAGATCACAAGTAGGCAGAGAGGCAGGCAGAGAGAGAGGAGGAAGCGGGCTCCCCGCCAAGCAGAAAGCGTGATGCGGGGCTCAATCCCAGGACCCTGGGATCATGACCTGAGCCGAAGGCAGAGGCTTTAAACCACTGAGCCACTCAGGTGCCCCAACCATATGCTCTTAAGTAAGCAAAATTAAATATCTTATCCACTCTTCTCTGCTTCCCATATATCTGTTTTCCATAAGAGACACTACCTTCCATTTGGAAAATAAATCTAAAAATCTCCAAAATACATTCAATTTAAATATTTTCTTTATCCTAGTCAGAATATATTTATTTAAAAACAAAATTTAACCATGACTACCCATGCAAAACATTTTATTTACATTTTTCTTTTCCTTTCTATTTTCTAGTTAGTGTTTTATAATCTTTTAACTGAACTATTTAACATAGTCTAAATGCATGTCATATTTCTTCTTTCCAATTGACCAATAAAGCAATCCAACTCTACAGATTGACTTATGTTTCATTTATTTTCAAAATGGCTCAATAGTCCATTGATATCTACAAAACTAAGGTGAAATACCATATCAGACATTTGCCTGGTTTTTCCACCTGACTCTTGCTTACTTGAAAGCCCTCATTTCTAAACATGTTTTCCTGTTTACTCTATCCTCTCATCATCCCAAACTCTGCATAATGCTTGGAATATGTTATATGCCGTCACATTCCCATGCCTTTGCTCACATGGAACACATAGTTTGAAAGCCACATGGATTTTTGTGTCATTAATATTCTATTTATCTTTCATAATCTCAGCTCAGATACATCTCCATCATGATATTGCTCCTAATTTTTTATTTGTAATAATTGTTATATACTCATTGTGATCATAAATGTTTGCCTCTATTTCTATTATAGTCTTTAGTTTTTATACAGCTTCACACTTCTTTTAGATGTTTGAATTATCATTTTTTTTAATTGAGGTAAAATTTTTATGGTATGATATCAATGATTAGCCATCTTAAGTGTACAGTTTAGTGGCATTTAGTACATTCAAAATGTGGATGTACAACCATCACCTAGATGTCTAGTTCCAAGACATATTCATCTGCCCTCAAAAGAAGCCCAATACTCATTAAGCGGTCACTCTACATTCTCTGGCCCTTGTACAATCTGCTTTCTGTTTATATAGGTTTGTCTGTTCTCTATGTTTTATAGAAATGGAATCATATAATAAGTGACCTTTTATATTTGACTTACTTAGCTTAAGGCTTTCAGTGTTCATCCACATTTAGCATATATGAGCAATCAATTCCTTATTATGGCTTATTAATATTTTATCACATTAGTATACCACATTTGGTTATCCATTTATCAGATGATGGACCTCTGGATTGTTTCCACATTTTGACTATTATGACTAATACTTCTATGAAGAGTCACACATCAGTATCTGTTTGAGTACCTGCTTTCAATTTTTAGTATATACTTAGAAATATAATTGCTGAATCATATAGTAATTCCATGTTTATCTATTTGAGGACATGCTGACTTGTTTTTCATAGTGTCTGTATCATTTTACATTCCCCCCAGGATTTTTTATTTATTTATTTATTTTTATTTTATAAACATATATTTTTATCCCCAGGGGTACAGGTCTGTGAATCGCCAGGTTTACACACTTCACAGCACTCACCATAGCACATACCCTCCCCAATGTCCATAATCCCACCCCCCCTCCCAAACCCCCTCCCCCCATCAACCCTCAGTTTGTTTTATGAGATTAAGAGTCACTTATGGTTTGTCTCCCTCCCAATTCCATCTTGTTTCATTTACTCTTCTCCTACCCCCTTAACCCCCCATGTTGCATCTCCTCTCCCTCATATCAGGGAGATCATATGATAGTTGTCTTTCTCCGATTGACTTATTTCGCTAAGCATGATACCCTCTAGTTCCATCCACATCGTCGCAAATGGCAAGATTTCATTTCTTTTGATGGCTGCATAGTATTCCATTGTGTATATATACCACTTCTTTATCCATTCGTCTGTAGATGGACATCTAGGTTCTTTCCATAGTTTGGCTATTGTAGACATTGCTGCTATAAACATTCAGGTGCACGTGCCCCTTCGGATCACTATGTTTGTATCTTTAGGGTAAATACCTAGCAGTGCAATTGCTGGGTCATAGGGTAGTTCTATTTTCAACATTTTGAGGAACCTCCATGCTGTTTTCCAGAGTGGTTGCACTAGCTTGCATTCCCACCAACAGTGTAAGAGTGTTCCCCTTTCTCCGCATCCTCGCCAGAATCTGTCATTTCCTGACTTGTTAATTGTAGCCATTCTGACTGGTGTGAGGTGATATCTCATTGTGGTTTTGATTTGTATTTCCCTGATGCCGAGTGATGTGGAGCACTTTTTCATGTGTCTGTTGGCCATCTGGATGTCTTCTTTGCAGAAATGTCTGTTCATGTCCTCTGCCCATTTCTTGATTGGATTATTTGGTCTTTGGGTGTTGAGTTTGCTAAGTTCTTTATAGATTTTGGACACTAGCCCTTTATCTGATATGTCATTTGCAAATATCTTCTCCCATTCTATCAGTTGTCTTTTGGTTTTGTTAACTGTTTCCTTTGCTGTGCATAATTTATTATTTTCTTAAATTAAAATTTTATTTTTACCAAAGTCGTTGTAGTGGTGTATGTGTCAATTTGGCTAGGCCATGTGTTTCTAAATATTTCATCAAGACCAGTTGATGTTTCTTGTAAAGGAATTTTTTAGGTAATATTAAATTTAATTTAAATCATTTAAGTCAGCAGACTTGGAGTAAAGCAGATTACATTCAGCCATGTGGGTGGGTCTCCTCTAATATGTGGAGGGCTGTAGGAGGAAAAGACTGATGTCCCCTGATGATATCAGGTGTTAAATGTTATATTAATTACACCATCTTTGAAGATTTCTTTCCCTGCCTTTATATATATATTTTAAAGTTACTATTTTCTTATTACTTTTTTTTGTTTTTTTTTGTCTTATTATTAGATTTTATTTCCCTCAAGTGCTCCAGATTTCTTAGCTATCTTAACATATTTCAGAATTATGCATTAAAAAGATATCTGGGGGGAACCTAGGTGGCTCAGTTCGTTAAGCCTCCAACTCCTGATTTTGGCTTAGGTCATGATATCCGGGTCCTAAAATAGAGCCTGCTTAGGGCTCTGTGCTGAGTATGGAGGCTGCTTAAGATTACCTTTTTCCTTTTGCCCCTCCTCTCTCTCTCTCTCTCTCTCTCTATATATATATATATATATAATATATATATATATATATATATATATCCATATGAGATTACAGTGTGTGATGTGTGTTAATGTGCTTTATCAACTTTGAGTTGGATTTGATTTGATGATCTGGCAGGACTGTTGGGTTTAGAAAACCAAAATACAGATATCTTTAGGATTTCTTGCGGGGGCAGCTTATTTCTTCCTATAAGGATGACTTAACTCTTCCAAAAATATACTAATTAACCAGGCATATTTGTTCTGGAAGTCCTTGGAGTTTAGTGAGGGAGGAAGCGTATGTGCTTTTTATTCACTAATGATAGCTAACATTTATTGAGCACTT
Organism: Lutra lutra; assembly: GCF_902655055.1. Lineage (NCBI taxonomy): Eukaryota > Metazoa > Chordata > Mammalia > Carnivora > Mustelidae > Lutra > Lutra lutra. Next base: position 78,844,230 of record NC_062279.1, on the reverse strand, counting down.
ATTTTGTGTCAGGTGCTATTTTAATATTCTGCTTTATCTTCTCATTTATTTTTCACATAATTCAATGAGTTAGGTATAAGATTTATCCATATTTTATGAATGATAAATCAGATACAGATAAATAACTTATCTAAAGTCACAAGACTAAGAAATGAGAAATTCGTGTTAATTTTTCAGCAACATGTTTTTGTTTTTGTTGTTTTTAGTTTTTGATCCTGTGACTAAAAGATCTTGACTTCCATTGCGTATACTAGAAAGGCTTATTATGGGGTGTCTGGGTGGCTCAGTCAGTTAAGTGTCTGCCTTCAGCTCAGGTCATGATCTCTGGGTTCTGGGACTCAAGTCCTGCTCTCTGCTCAGTGGAGAACTGCTTCTCCCTCTCCCTCTGCCTACTCCTCCCCTTGCTTGTCTTCTCTCTAAGTACATAAAATCTTAAAAAACAACAACAACAAAAAAAAAACCTCTTCTTAAAACTCTTGTTTGTGGGATTTTCTTTACTACTTTTCTAACCTCTTTTTTTTTTTTTAAAGATTTTATTATTTATTTGACAGAGAGAGAGAGATCACAAGTAGGCAGAGAGGCAGGCAGAGAGAGAGAGGGGGAAGCAGATTCCCCACCAAGCGGAGAGCTGGATGTGGGGCTCGATCCCAGGACCCTGGGATCATGACCTGAGCTGAAGGCAGAGGATTTAATCCACTGAGCCACCCAGGCGCCCCCTTTTCTAACCTCTTTTAAAAGGAACATTGTTGCCAATTGTTCAGACCATTTTTTCCTTAATCCATTATATGCAATTACAGGTGAAAGGATGACTATATGGTATATTTTATGCTGATCTGGGTATAAGCACTATGCTTCCAAAGCCATGGGAACTGTTTTGGATATTCATATTTTGCTGTGATCACAATGCGTTAATGAAAAAGAGAGCTACATTACCATTTTTCTGTCTAGTTACAACATAAGTATTTTTCTTCCTTTTCATTAAGATATTCCAAATTTTCTTATACAGGAACTGTAGTCATCTTTTAACAAAGTTGTCAAGGGAATTTGATTTTTTATTCATGAAGAAAAAAGTGGACAAAGTTATGACCTAAGGATGCTGAATTCGTATATATATATATATATATATATATATATGAATTTGTATCTTTGTTAACTAAGGCTAGATGCAAGGTAAGGAAAATGTCATCTTATATGTTTCACAAAAGATGTTAAATAACTAAATAAGGTAACAAAGTGTTTAGACACTGCACATTATTGGGAACAATGTGAGTAAAGAAGTTTGTGAAACACTGAAACAGATGATATGAATGCAGAAGACTACAATAATATAACTCAATAGATTTGAGAATACAAGTGTGCAGAGAAAACAAGAGAACAAAAGCAAACACATATGTTAAAATACTATTACAATTTCTAAATTAATGACTGCTCCAGATTATGTCTTTTACTCCTCATGTTTTGATTCTTAGGCTTTATCATACTTAACATTATACATTGTGTCCTTTTATTTATTTTTTCATTTTTCTTTGTATTAGGTATGAATTTTTACATATGCTAATCTATCATGTTCATTTTCAGCCCAAATGCAAGAACTCATAAATTCTATCATTTTTTAGTGCAAATATATCTTTAATGCTAGATATTTATTACTCCATTGCTTAAATCTTCCCTTGAACTACTATGTTTTCTTTTATATCCCATTATTTCTAATTATGTGTTCCTCAAATCCTAACAACTAGTTGTATTAAAATTATTTGTATCATCAGAGAAATACAAATCAAAACTACAGTAAGATGTCACATCACACCTGTCAGAATGGCTAAAATTGACACACAAGAAACAATAGGTATCAGTGAAGATGTGCAGAAAGGGGAACTCTCTTGCATTGTTGGTGGGAATGCAAACTGTTGGAGCCACTGTGGAAACCTGTAAGGAGGTTCCTCAGAGTTTAAAAATAGGAATTCCCTATGATTCAGCAACTGCACTACCAGGTATTTACCCAAAGAATAAAAAAAAAGAAATACTAATTCAAAGGGATACATACATCCTGATGTTTATAGCAGAATTATCAACAATAGCCAAATTGTGGAAAGAGCCTAAGTGTCCACCAACTGCTAATGGCTAAAGAAGAGGTGGTATATATACACAATGGAATACTACTCAGCCATGGAAAAGAATAAAATCTTACCATTTGCAATGACAGGTATGGAGCTAGAGACTATGCTAAGTGAAATAAGTCAGTCAGAGAAAGACGAATCCATATGATTTAACTCATTTATGTAGTGTAAGAAAGAAAACAAATGAACAAAGGGGGTAAAAAAAGAGGGAGGTAAACCTAGAAACAGACTCTTAACTATAGAGAACAAACTGATGGTTACCAGAGGGGAGGTAAGTAGGGGGAGGAATGAGGGAAGTGGTTTGGGAATGGGTGAAATAGGTGATGGGTGTTCAGGATTCCACTTGCTGTGATAAGAAACAAATGTCATATGAAGTGTTGATTCACTATCTTGTACACCTGAAACTAACATTATACTGTATGTTAACTAACTGAAATTTGAAAAAAAAATTAAAAATTATTTGTATAGACATTTTATTTTCTATTTTATTATTTTTAAATTTATTTTATTATTTTATTATTATTTCTATTTTATTATTTTTATTATTTATTTTCTATTTTATTATTTTATTATTTATTTTATTTTCTATCAAATTAGTTTTCAAATTTAAAGGTAGTATTATTGATCCATCAATTATCTTGATTTTGTTTATCAAATACTTAATCATTACTTTCTAGATTTGTCATCCACTGGTCCCTATAAGACTTACTGAAGAACATGAGATTTTGAATGTAAAGATGTTCTGTAAAATGCCATAATAATATTTCACTAAAATAATTACTTTATATTTATTGAAGTTGGATTTATTTTTACTACTTTGTTCATTGTCTCAAATTGAACTTGGATCACAGGAATTGTTATATAATGTAAAAGAAAACAACCTAATGTGCAAATAATGCATAATAATCAAAAGGATAAATATATTTATGGACATATGTTTTAATGGTGTTGAGAAGAGGCTATTTTGCATAGATATTGAGAGAAAGCACATGGATTCAGTATATGAGATGGAGAAAAAGAATGGGGTCTTATAATGCAATTATCTGTAATTTAACAACCATTTCTTTATTTCTCACAGACATTCATAACATTTTCCCAATTCATGATGGAGACATATAATTTTTACTCCAAATGTAAAATTTAATTCCATTTATTTTTCTCATCTTCATTACTACCACGATAGTACAAACCCCAGATATCTTTCCTAGAATTCTTCAACTAAGAGCCTTTCAATGTATCTCTCATCTTCTGCTTAAACTAGGTCGTGTCACCACCATGCTTAAAAATTTTCAAAAGCTTCCCACAACACTTAGGAGAAATATCTAAAGTCTTTATATAGCATCTGCCCTCAGACAACTACCTAAATTCTTTATTGTATATCTTTCCTTTCATAACTGTCTCCACCAGCATGACATTTATTTATTTATTTATTTATTTATTTATTTATTTATTTATTTTCACACTCTAAACTTTTCTTCTCCTTCAGAAACATGCACCATCCAGACCTCAGAATAACTGGCCCTTCTCCATTCTTTGCCTTGGCTTTGGTGTAATCTGTAGAGAAATAGCAAGTTTTATGTTTTCCTCTTTTTATCATAACTTCAGTTATTCTGAAGTTTTAAAAAATTATTATTACACACTTTTTAAAAATTATTATTCCATAGTAATTATTCTACTTTGAAGTAATACTGGTCTCTTACGCACTGGTTTATTTTTGTTTCTCAGAACTGAAACATAAGCTCCACTAAAGTCCTGGCAACACTATATTAGTACTTCTAAGTGTCACCTTAAATCTTAAATAAGTTAATATTGTAGTCTGTTCATGAAGGAATTACCAAGAATTGACAATGACCTTGAAACAAGATTGATAGAAAGAAATGGTCTATTTTCTTCTCTCTCTGCCTTTTAAAAATAACAAAGACATAATTTGTGATCTTATATCGTTGGAACTAACATACATAAAGCATGAAGTATCTTGCAGCTGAGGTAGAGAGTGGGTGTGTCAACTGAATGGACTGAGCAGATGGTGAGACCAGTGTTCATAGGAGCAGGAAGAGTATGCAAGAAGTTAGGCTGTCTGTAGGATAGCATGCAGAGAGCAAGGGAAAAGAAGGATGAAGACAATTGAAAAATAGCTATGACACTCTTATTTGCAAGAATAATTAGCAGCTTCATACTAAAAGGAAAACAGTTACATTAATTACTATAAAAAGTCAGAATTTCTTCACCATTAAGTCAAACACTTGCAAGTACTCATGCTTAGGCTACACCAGAATAGGAAAATTTATGGCATGTGCCATTTAAATAAATAATCAGATTGGAACAGCCTTTATTTGCCCCAGTTACTGATTTATGATATGGTGAAACACCCTTCAAGTAATCCGCAAGTGTAGTTATAACCACACACTGAGAATGTAGAATTGTAGTAACAAGGGCAAATAGAATAAAGGAAGGTTAATTTTATAGCTGTTGTTAGTTTATCTTCTTAATCTTTTTGAAATTATTATAATAAATGGGAAATGTTCAGATATATCTATACAGCTCTACATTTGCATTTATGTTAATATACAAATGTTATATGCTTTGATCAAAATTATGTAGGATACTGGCTATTTTGTTGCTTTGTTGGCTAAAAGACAGGACAAAAACTGTAGTCAAACAAGTCCTAATTTTCTTCCTTTTTGTATAGTAATGATATATTTTAGGGGTAACTTTCTTTCAGAGGTGGATCTGAAACAAAAAATTTATTGAACACTTAAATGTGCCCATATAAGAAAAGGGTGTATCCATTGTGAAGAGCTGCATGAATAAAGTAATTTAAAAAGAAATTTTTAAAATGATTATTCTGTTTAATAATACAAAGCTATACCTTTTAGAATTATGGAATTCATAATTTCTAGCAATATAAATACATTGCAAGAATAAGTGACTCAAATCCCCATAGTCATTTTTGCTGCTATATTGTCTCCTCTCTCTCAATCCACACCTGTACCTTCATTAAAAGTTCCTTATGTCCAGTCAACATAGAAAGAAATAAAAGGGAGGCATAGTTTACATATGGTTTTGAAGATATACTTGGCACCATCTAAAGTGGATGGCTGCAGTATGTAGCCCCAAACAGGGATGCTTCTGAAGAACAAAAGTAAAATAAATTCTTCCCAGTGGGCAGATTTTTTAGCTGTGCATTAGATTGGTCATATTTCCTGGGTGGAAGGAGAGTTTTATAAACACACAGATATATATTGATTGATGAGCAGTGACATATTGTCTGGCTGGATGGTGGGTAACTTGGAATGGATACAATTGGGAAATTTGAGACAAGGATTTTTTTTTTTTTTTTGAGAAAGCATGGATAGACTTCTCCAAATTCACAGAGAATGTGCAGATGTATGTATATAACATAAATGTTAACCAAGGAGCAATCTCAGCAGAAGAGGATCTTGAGAATTAAGTGGATAAACACTGTTCTATTGCATAGACACCATTCAACCTTTTTCCCAACCATTCTGTCCTCACAAAATTGGCTCATGAACAAAGTGGCTGTGGCAGCAGGAACTAAGTTATGCATCGGCTCACTAAACAATACCTACAGCTGAGTGTCTGACTTGCCAGCAGCAAGCTGGCACTTGCTGTGTGCAAACTCAGTGGTCACACTGAGCCTCCAATATGGCATCGTTCTCCAAGGGATTCATCTGTCTACCTGTGGAAGTTTGCCTACATTGAATACTTTGATCTTAGAAGATGCAGTTTCCACCTAACCTGTATATAGCTTTACATTTCCTGGTTGCAATGCTTCTACCCAAAACATTCTTTATGTGTTACAGAATGACTTATTCACTGATAAGGTGTTCTTTACTGCATTGCTTCTGACTCATAATTTCTGTTTTCTCCATAAATAGGAAACATGGTTATCCATAGAATGAGAATGGAAAAGGAGACCTATATATTCCTAGAAATACTTGGGAAAAAAAAGAAAAAAAAAAAGGAAGAGGAGATCTGGAAGGGTATGGAATTAGAAGGTATGCAATAGTCTAGGTAAATAGAAGAGTGAATGTGCCAGGTTACAGAGTAGGATTCTAGAAGAGCACTAAATGTCCTCTTGACATTAGTAGTTGTGAATTTAAAGTGAGACTAATCTTCATGTGTATAGGTATTTCTTTAGCCATATTCAACACGCACTGAGTTGGATTTAATCATGATTGCTATTTGCTAGAAAGGTGCCAAGAAGTGATAGAGGAGCAAGGAAATTTAAGTTTCTGTAAGAATAGGATTTTAACAAAGGACATAGATTTTCCTTTGTGTAAGAGATACTAGAGTCTGCAGGTGATGATTTTGATGTAGTGATCAACAGGGAGATGTATCCCACAACACTAAAATCATGACCTTAGCTGAAATTCAGAGTGGGCCACTTAACTGACTGAGTCACCCAGGCACCCCAACCTATACTCTTATAATTATAAAGCAGTAGGAAAAATATTACCACCTCCCCACCTTTTTTGACAGTCTTTCTGACTAGAGTTTTGTTTAGTAGACTACTTCTCATAATTTTGTATTAATTTTTCAAATGGCAGTATAATAATTGTACATCTTTTAAAATAACATAGGGTTTATATTACTTTGCTAGTCTAAACTGTAAATGGGTCTTAACATACTTTAAAAAAAATTCCCCAAAGCAAACCAACATAAAAATTAATAAAACATATTTTTCCACATTTGCTCATCTTGACCTCATAGAGGGAAAAGAAAAGAAAGTCTGTATTGGAACATTAAGGGTATTACAGGCAGAATTATATTGTTCTGGAAAATGCATGGTCACTTTTAAACTCCTATCAGTATAGAAAAATATAGCAGGAGGTTTCCTCCATCAGCATGCCAAATCTGGCAGTAGGATGATGTTATCTTTGAAGAGAGTCGACAGGACTCCAGAAGGAACATTTGGTGAAGAATCTGCCAACTGCCTTTATTACCGTCTGAACTACCTCTAAGTTACAGGTATTTCCAGTTTAGTTCTGCAGATAATCTGAGCTCCATCTGTGGCTGATGAATATTTTTTAGTATGCTATTACAAATTATGGCTTTAGGCACTGTTGCATCTTCTTTCTGCAAATTCAACTACATAAAATATTGTGTTTCTTGATTCTGGTATATTTCCACAGTGGGGAATGCAGTGAGAGAAATGGGAGCATTATTTTTTTGTTGTAATTTGCTGGCTAATTTGTTTTTCAAAAGAAAGTTTTTAAATTTTATGATGAAATAGGTGTTTATTATTTCTTAAGTATAAAATCCCAATAGAGTCTATACTATACACTCTCTAAGAAAGTCATAAGTATCTGTAAATAACTTTTAATTCAGATAAAGTCTATGTAGAAAATGTATAGCTTCTTAATGTGTTCTGAAATAAGGAACATTTGACTATAAATTGTGGTTAATTTATACAATGCTCAATTTCTACTCAGTTGTAGAACTCGCTTTGATGGAATTACTATTATAAGTGAGGAAAATATGAAAATATTTTGTGGTTTGATGTTGTATTGCTTTGTAGAAGCATTCCTGGAATAGTTTTAGAACATGGACAATTATATACTGATACAGGGGACTTAGAAGCCTGGATTACAGTAGAGGTCAGAATAAGGCAGAGAGTTACATACTCTACGGTAGAAATGGAAAGAAAGGTCAAAGTAGATGATTAAAAGAACAAAGTATAGTGACTTGGAGATTCACATTGATTAGTGGGGGATACAAGTATGGAACAGTACAGGCATCATAAAAATAGGATTTTGAAGTTTTTTATCTTAGCTTCCAAGGTATGGTAGAAGTACAATCAAGTAAGCTGGGGTTTAAACTCTCACCTAGCTTGGACACTCACTGAATCTGACTGTAGAAAATGCTTTTTCTGCCTCTGAGACAATTGTATTTATTTTTCTCCTTAAATCTGTTAATGTTGCAAATTGCATTACTAGATATCTTGATAAGCCATTCTAACATTCTATGGAAAATTTCAATAATCAGTCTATGGATAAAGTTATTTTGAACTTGAAATGTCATGATTTATCTTGGATAAGGTGTTGCATTTAATTTGCTAAATTATAATGATGACTTGTCTCTATATTAATATAGTGGAACTAATCTATGTATTTTTTCTTATATAATCTCTCATTAATTTTGGTATAAAGATGATATAAACCATACAAATAAATCTGGTTGCTATCCCTTTTTCTCTGCACAAATTTGTGTAAGATAAAGGTTAAGGATTATTTGTTCTTTGAAGAATTAGTAAAATTTGGCTTCATGTGTATATATGTGTGTACATGAAATTTCCCTACTTATATAACTTCTTCTGTTCGTTGGTCTATTTTTAGAAGCTTACATTTTTTTTTAAGATTTTATTTATTTATTTGACAGACAGAAATCACAAGTAGGCAGAGAGAGAGAGAGGAGGAAGCAGGCTCCCCGCTGAGCAGAGAGCCCAATGCGGGGCTCGATCCCAGGACCCTGGGATCATGACCTGAGCTGAAGGCAGAGGCTTTAACCCACTGAGCCACCCAGGTGCCCAAGAAGCTTACATTTTTTAATTAATGCCGTTATTTATGTTTATCTAGAAATGTATCCCTTTCATTTGTATTTTCAAATTTTGATTCCTGAATTATTTCATAAAATTGTTCTATGACTTTTTAAATTTTTTAATTTTTATTCCAAATATTTATTTAAATTTTAGTTAGTTAACATATATGGTGAAATTGATTTCAGGTGTAGAATTTAATGATTCATCACTTACACATAACACCTAGAGCTCATTGCAGCACATATCATCCTTAACATCCATTACACACTTAGCACATCCCCCCTCCAACATCCTCCATCAACCCTCAGTGTGTCTTCTAATGTAGGAGTTCCTTATGGCTTGCTTCCCTTTTGTTGGTGGTGCTGTTGTTTAATATCTCTGTTTATCTGTTTTGTTTTTTAAACTCCACATATGGGTGACATCACATGGTATTTGCCTTTCTCTGACTGACAGAATTTCATTACCATAACAAACTCTTGTTCTGTCAACTTCATGGGAAATGGCAAGATTTCATTCTTTAGGGTGAGTGTATAATATTCCATTATATATACCACATCTTCCTTATAAATTTAGCATTTGATGGACTTTTTGTCTCTTTCTATAATTTCACTACTGTTAATAACACTACTATAAACATTGAGATGGATGTGCCATTATGAACAGTATTTTTGTGTCCTTCAGGTAAATACCTAGCACTGCCATTGCTGTGTCATTGGGTAGGTCGAGTTTTAATTTTGGTCATACCTCCATACTGTTTTCCAGAGTGGCTGCACAAGTTTGCATAAGCACTAAGAGTGTCAGAGGCTTCCTCTAGTTCCACATCATCACCAATATCTATCGTTTTCTGTTTTGTTAATTTTAGCCATTCTGATAGTTGTGAGGTGGTATCTCATCCTGGCATTGATTTGTATTTACATGATGTTGAATGATGTTGAGAACTTTTTTTTTTTTTTTTTTGGTCTGTTAGTCTTCTATATGTCTTCCTTGGAAAAAATGTCTATAAAGAAGATATGGTCAGGTGCCTGGGTGGCTCAGTGGGTTAAGCCTCTGCCTTCAGCTCAGGTCATGATCTCAGGGATTTGGGATCGAGTCACACATCAGGCTCTCTGCTCGGCAGGGAGCCTGCTTCCTCCTCTCTCTCTCTGCCTGACTCTCTGCCTACTTGTAATCTCTGTCAAATAAATAAATAAAATCTTAAAAAAAAAAGAAGGTATGGTCCATATATACAATGGAGTATTATGCCTCCATTAGAAAGGATGAATACCCCTCAACACCCAAAGAACAAATAATCCAATCAAGAAATGGGCAGAGGACATGAACAGACATTTCTGCAAAGAAGACATCCAGATGGCCAACAGACACATGAAAAAGTGCTCCATATCACTCGGCATTAGGGAAATACAAATCAAAACCACAATGAGATATCATCTCACACCAGTCAGAATGGCTAAAATTAACAAGTCAGGAAATGACAGATGCTGGCGAGGATGCGGAGAAAGGGGAACCCTCCTACACTGTTGGTGGGAATGCAAGCTGGTGCAACCACTTTGGAAAACAGCATGGAGGTTCCTCAAAATGTTGAAAATAGAACTACCCTATGACCCTGCAATTGCACTGCTGGGTATTTACCCTAAAGATAAAAACGTAGTGATCCGAAGGGGCACGTGCACCCGAATGTTTATAGCAGCAATGTCTACAATAGCCAAACTATGGAAAGAACCTAGATGTCCATCTATAGACGAATGGATAAAGAAGAAGTGGTATATATACACAATGGAATACTATGCAGCCATCGAAAGAAATGAAATCTTGCCATTTGCGACGACGTGGATGGAACTAGAGGGTATCATGCTTAGCGAAATAAGTCAATTGGAGAAAGACAACTATCATATGATCTCCCTGATATGAGGGAGAGGAGATGCAACATGGGGGTTTGGGGGGGTAGGAGAAGAATAAATGAAACAAGATGGGATTGGGAGGGAGACAAACCATAAGTGACTCTTAATCTCACAAAACAAACTGAGGTTTGATGGGGGGAGGAGGGTTGGGGGGGTGGGGTTATGGATATTGAGGAGGGTATGTGCTATGGTAAGTGCTGTGAAGTGTGTAAACCTGGTGATTCGCAGACCTGTACCCCTGGGGATAAAAATATATGTTTATTAAAAATAAAATTAAAAAAAAAAAAAAAGAAAGGATGAATACCCAACTTTTGTATCAACATGGATGGGCCTGAAAGAGATTATGCTAAGTGAAATATGTCCAAGCAGAAAGAGCTAATTATCATATGGTTTTGCTTACTTGTGGAGCATAAGGAATTACACGGAAGACATTGGGAGATGGAGAGGAGAAGGGAGTTGGGGGAAATTGCAGGGGAAGATGAACCATGAGAGACTGTGATCTCTGAGAAACAAACTGAGGGTTTTGGAGGGGAGGGAGGTGGGGAGTTGGGTGAGCCTGGTGGTGGGTATTATGGAGGGCACGTATTGCATGGAGCACTGGGTGTGGTGCATAAACAATGAATTCTGGAACACTGAAAAGGAAAAAAAAAAGAATGTATCAAACTCGGCATCTAAAAATTTAATATCCCATTTAAGAAGTGGGCAGAAGATACGTTCTATGACTTTTAAATCCCAGGTATATATATTAAATTTAACATCCCTATTTTATAATTACTATTGGATTTTCTTGGTGTCTTTATTGTTTTTCATTGATTCCATTTTTTTTTGCTTTATTAGTTTATCCTACATTTTTTTTTGTATTTTATAATTTTTAAATAACTATATTTTGACTTTGTTCTATTTTGGAAGAGTTTCTTTTTGTTTCTCTAACTTATCAAAGTCATGCACTTACCTTACCCTAGTTTCCTGGGTTGAGTGTTACTTCACTTATTTTTAACTTTTTGTTTTCTCTGTATGTATTAAAATCTACAAATTATTCATAAGTAACAGTTTATCTTATTCTCATAGTTTTGAGATAAAATGATTTCCTTGTGACCTAGTTCTAAAACTATCTTAATTACCATTTTAACTTATGGATAATTTATGGCAATAATTTCAATTCTTAAATGTGGTATGATTGAATTTTAATAATCTGATTTTAATTATTTCTAATTTTATTACATTGTTATTAGAGACATAACACTGAGTGTCCAGAATTTCTTAAGCCATGCTTTCTGGACTATAAGATGATGATGTTGGCAAATGTTCAATGTTTGTTTTAAAGGCATGCATATTTTCTATGGAATTAAATGTTCTTTTAAAAACAAAACTACCCTATGACCAGTAATCGTACTACTGAGTATATACCAAAAAATGCAAAGACACTAAATCAAAGGAAAACATGCACACCCATGTTTACTGAAACATTATTAACAATAGCCAAACTATGCAAGCAGCCCAAGTGTCCATTGATAGATGAATGGATAAAGGAGATGTGGAATATATATAAAATGGAATAATATTCTGTCATGAAAAGGGTGAAATCTTGCCATTTGCAATGACATGGTTGGAGTTAGAGACTATAAATTAAGCAAAATAAATCAGCCAGAGAAAGACAAATACCCTATGATCTCACTCATACGGGGAATTTAAGAAACAAAACAAATGAACAAAGAAAAAAAAAAAGAGAGTGATAGAAAGACAAGCCAAGAAACAGACTCTTAACAATAGAGAACAAACTGATGGTTAACAGAAGGGAAGTGGCTTGAGGGATGGGTGGAATGGGGGATGGGGATTCAAGAGTATACTTGTCATGATGAAAAAATAAAAATACAAAAAACATTCTCTCTATTTATGTCTCCTATTGTATCAGATGATTCACATTTTTCTGATTTTCTGTTTACTTACTTATTTCTTGCCTACTCAAACTATGATTTCTTTTGAAAGTTGCATTAATCACATTTACTGTGTTGTTATTTTAATTTTTTTATTATTTTATTATTTTTTTAATTTTTAAATTTTTTTAAATTTTAAATTTTTAATATTTTAATTATCCATGTAATTCTGGTACCTATTTCTTTAGAAAATTTGAGCCTATATTGTTAGGTACATAAATGTTAATTGTATTTATATTCATATTTTTGTGAGGGTCTTTTCTCATTCTAATGTGATATTCTCCTTTCTATATAAAGTCTTTTTATATGATATCTTGATATAATAGCTATTTTTGGTCACTATCTGTTATAATATTTTTCTCAGATCTTTATTTTTAATAATTTTCTTTTGTTTTAGAAAATTCTGTAGTTATGGTACATATAAGCAGATTTTTATGGTCATTCTGAAAATCTCAACCTTTTAGTGTTAAATTTAACTCACCTGATTTACCTTGATGTATTCAAAGGGTTTCTGCTATCTTAGTTTACAATTTCTGTCTTTTCTCTCCTCTATTTTTTCCCTTTTTTTTTTCTCCCCTCATCTTTGAAGGAATCAGCCCTTATTTATTTCCTTTCCCTTCTATTAAAGAGTGCTTTAACCCTTTGGAAATTATGAATTTCAGTTATAGTATTTTATTTTTATCTAAAGATTTTAGATTATAAAGGTCAAAAGTTATTTTGATGTTTCTTTTCTCTGCATACATAGGACAGAAATATTTTACAAGTTTTTCTTCTCCTTTCATGCCTTACTCCTTCTATGTAATAATTTTCTATACTACAACTTCTGACACTCCGTGCCTCTCAGGGAAGTTGTGGTAAGAGAGGTTTACAGGTGTGAACAGGATGGCAATCCCTTCCTCCACTAGGGCAGCCCACACAGGAATTGTGCAGCTGATGCTTCAGCTCTAATGGTGAGAAGTCTCCTTTATTGCAGTTTTAACTGAAATACTATGATTTTCTGTTTATGTCATCACCTGAAAAAGAGTGGAAATGCACGTCTAAATCTTAGTTCTACAGGGAGAAATTAACAACCTGAATAGACCAATATCTAATAAGGTTGAAGCAGTGATCAAAAACCTCCCAAAACAAAAGAGCCCAGGACCTGATGATTTCCCTGGGGAAACATTCAAAGAAGAAATAATACCCATTCTCCAGAAGCTGTTTCAAAAAATAGAAAAATAAGGAAAACTTCCAGCATTACCTTGAACTCCACACCAGGCAAAGACCCCATCAAAAAGGAGAATTACAGACCAATATCCCTGATAAATATGGATGCCAAGATTCTCAACAAGATCCTAGCTAATAGGATCCAACAGTACATTAAAAAGATTATCCACCATGACCAGGTGGGATTTATCCTTGGGATCTAAGGGTGGTTCAACATTCACAAATCAATCAATGTGATAGAACAAATAAATAAGAGAAAAGAGAAGAACCACGTGGTCCTCTCAATTGATGCAGAAAAATCATTTGACAAGATACAGCATTCATTCCTGATTAAAATGCTTCAAAGTATAGGGATACAGGGAACATTCCTCAGCTTCATAAAATGCATCTACAAAAAACCCACAGCAAATATCATTCTCAATGGGGAAAAACTGACAGCCTTCCCTTTGAGATCAGGAACAAGACAAGGATGCCCACTCTCGCCACTGTTGTTCAACATAGTACTAAAAGTCCTAGCAACAGCAATAAAACAATGAAAAGAAATAAAAGGTATTCAAATTGGCCAAGAAGAAATCAAACTCTCTCTCTTTGCAGATGACATGATACTTTATATGGAAAACCCAAAAGACTCCACCCCCAAACTACTAGAACTCATACAGCAATTCAGTAATGTGACAGGATACAAAATCAATGCACGGAAATCAGTTGCTATCTTATGCAATGAAAATATAGAAAGGGAAATGAGCAAATCAATTCCATTTACTATAGCACCAAGAACCATATATATCTTGAAATAAAACTATCCAAAGAGGTAGAGGATCTGTACTCGATGAACTATGGAACACTCATGAAAGAAATTGAAGAAGACACAAAAAGATGGAAAAGCATTCCGTGCTCATGGATCAGAAGAATAAACATCGTTAAAATGTCTATAGTACCTAGAGCAATCTATACTTTCAATGCCATCCCAATCAAAATTCCACAGGATTTTCCAAAGTGTTGGAACAAACAATTCTAAAATTTGTATGGAACCAGAAAAGACCCGGAGTCACTAAGGAAATGTTGAAAAAGAAAAAGCTGGGGGCATCAGGTTACCTGATTTCGAGCTCTACTACAAAGCTGTACATCACCAAGGCAGCATGGTATTGGCACAAAAACAGACACATAGACCAGTGGAACAGAGTAGAGAGTCCAGATATGGACCTCAAATCTAAGGTCAACTAATATTCAACAAAGCAGGAAAAATAGCCAGTGGGAAAAATTCAGTCTTTTCAATAAATGGTGATGGGAAAATTGGACAGCTATGTATAGAAGAATGAAACTCAACTATTCTCTTACACCATACAAAAGATAAACTTGAAATGGATGAAATACCTCAGCATGAGGCAGGAATCTATCAAAATCCTAGAGGGGAACATAGGCAGTAACTTCTTCAACATCAGCCACAGTAACTTCTTTCAAGACATGTCTCCAAAGGCAAAATAATAATAATAATGATAATAATAATAATAATAATAATAATAATAATAAAAGTGAAAATAAACTTTTGGGACTTCATCAAGATCAAAAGCTTCTGCACAGCAAAGGAAACAGTCAACAAAGCAAAGAGACAACCCATGGAGTGGGAGAAGATATTCACAAATGACACTATGGAGAAAGGGCTGATATCCAGGATCTGTAAAGAACTCCTCCTCAAACTCAACACACACAAAACAGATAATCAAGATGTGCAGAAGACATGAACACTTCTCCAAAGAAGACATTCAAATGGCTAACAGACACATGAAAAAATGTTCATCATCATTAGTCATCAGGGAGATTCAAATCAAAGCCACATTGAGATATCATCTTACACCAGTCAGAATGCCCAAGATCAACAAGACAGTAAACAACAAGTGTTGGAGAGGATGTGGAGAAAGGGGAACCCACTTATACTGTTGATGAGAATGCAAGTGGGTGCAGTCACTTTGAAAAACAGCATGGAAATTCCTCAAAAATTTAAAAAGAGAGCTACCCTTTGACCCTGCATTTGCACTACTGGGTATTTACCCCAAAGATACTGATGTAGTGAAAAGAAGGGCCATCTGTACCCCAATTTTCATAGTAGTAATGGCCACAGTCACCAAACTGTGGATAGAACTAAGATGCCCTTCAAAGGACGAATGGCTAAGGAAGGTACAGTCCATACTTACAATGGAGTTTTATGCCTCCGTCAGAAAGGATGAATACCCAACTTTTCTATCAACATGGATGGGACTGGAGGAGATTATGCTGTGAAATTAGTCAAACAGAGAAAGTCAATTATCATATGGTTTCAATTACTTCTGGAGCATAAGGAGTAACATGGAGGACATTAGAAGGAAAGGAAAAGTGAATTGGGATAAGTCGGAAGGGGAGATGAAGCATGAAAGACTGTGATCTCTGAGAAACAGAGGGTTGTGTTGGGGTGTGGGGATGGGTGATCCTGGTGGTGGGTATTAAGGAGGGCATGTATTGCTTGGAGCAGTGGGTGTGATGCATAAACAGTGAATCTTGGAACACTGAAAAAATAACACTAAATTAGAAAATAAATCTTAGTCTCCTGTTTTTAAAATACAACATAGTTACATTGACTAATTACTAGATTTACTGTCAGGATATTTGAAATCTTTGGTTAGCATTGCTCTTTGCTTCTAACTCATTAGACCTGACTGAATACTTATTTTTAATAAAATTAATGAATTTTAGGAATTGAAAATGAATAAAACCTAGCCCAAATTTGCTTAAAGAAAACTGGTTATTTTATGAAACATTTAGTATAGAATGACTCTGGATGCAGCTTGATAACCATGATGGATTGCTCAGCTTTGTTTTCACAGCTTTGAGTCTCTTCTCATATCTACAAGATGGCTGTCATCATGTTCAATCTTCCAATGTTCATAAGTAATACAAAGTGTTTCTCTTTTGAATTGACTTATGAATACTCATCTCTATAGCAATGCACAATAGCCAGTTTGGATAAATTGGGTTGGTCAGCTTAAGCATAAAAGCCGTTAATACTTCAAGGTACAACAATTATCTTAATTTTGCAGATGAAAACTCAGGCAAAATTCACAAAGCTGGAAAGTGGTGTTGTGATAATTTGAAACCAGGTAGTCTGATTCCAGAGTGTGGGCAATTAAACATTATGTTATCTAATTATTTCCCTTTATCCTAGGCAACTCTGGAAGAAATCATGGAACTCATGGAAGAAATATGATCAAACTGGGATAACTGAAGGTAGTTTTAATACCAAATATTAATACCAAATACGAGGAAGCTTAGATGCTTCCCAGTCTCAAGGCCCACCCCTTGTGTCCTTTTGTGAATATGTGTATCCACCTGGATCTTAAATGCCACCATATGACTAGGGCAAGTTTTTATCCATCAGAGATTTTCATAATCATTTCCAAATAAGGAGAAGAGAGGTGACATTTCTCTTTTCATCCTAGCCTAAAGCTTCATTCCTAGCCCACACTCTATTTAAGATTTGTCATTCTTCCAGATATGAAAGTGGCTATGTTGCTTTCTTCAGGAATTACCTTATGCACTACCCACAGATGTTGTCTACCCATATGGATCCAACATCAGCAGCAACAGAAGCAACAACTATAGAAAATAATAGTTGCATGAAAGTTCATTTCTACTACTCAGAGTTTTTCATCATAATTGTCATATGTATGTCTGCTAGTCAGGAATTCAGTCTCAAATCTATAAAATCAACTTTCACCAGAATTCCCAATCTGCCTGCCATATAGATTTTGAATTCACCAGCCTGCACAAATGAGTGATCTAATTCCTTAAAATCTCTCAAGAAAGAAATAGATGGATAGATAAAGATATGTTGACATGTATCTATCCTATTGGTTCTGTTTTTCTGGCGAACCCTAATTAAAACACTTATATTCACAATATGTTGCAATTGCCTTGAGGGAAGTAATTGCTTCTGTCTGATACAGTGCCATGGGACAATGTTCAGTATATAATGTTTTGCCATTTTTTTTTGTTGAGTGAATAAATGTTCCTATTTTGTGTCTATTTTTCTTTCTGGATAAATTCTCTGGTGCTTATATGCTAAATTTAACTCATACTAAAACTGAAAGAATATTAAAATGAAAAAAATCTTTAAAGGGTGGAGAATTTTTTCAAGATTTTATTTATTTATTTCAGAGAGAGAATAAGAGAGAGAAAGCATGTGCATGCCAGTGGAGAGAGGGGCAGAGGGAGAAGGAAAGGCAGAAAGAATCTCAAGCAGACTCTGCTGAGCACAGAGCCTGACTTGGGGCTCAATCTCCCGATTCTGAGATCAAGACCTGAGCTGAAATCAAGAGTTGAACACTTAACCGACTGAGTCACCCAGGCACTCAGGGGAAGAATTTTAAATTCTAGGAATATAACACAGTCTTTGTGGTACTTGAAGATAACCTAGTTTGTTGCTTAGAAATGATTTGTAAGTCAACACAAACCATAATCAGTGAGCATTGCAGAAAATTGCTTAACCCCTAGATATATGCAACATGTAGTGAGGGTACACGCAGGAAGTGAGAGAGCTCCTGGTTCTCCAGGGAGGGTCAGTAAATAAGTGCTTCACTCCAAAGATGAAAAAAGAACCTGAAGGGTTATTGTGATAGTGTTACTGCATTGAAAATGTTATTTTTCTTTCTTAATTCAACTTGAGGTTTTGTATGTATCATTGGATGAGTTATGCTATACTGTCACTGTTCCTGGAGTATTGAAACTCTGTTTTGAACTTCTCTGTGGAAAAACTTTGAAGTCTGCCTTCTCTTTAAAGAGCCTAATAACCATTTCAAGAAAAAGGTAATTTGTAAATTTGTAAAAAACACAGTGATTTGTAAAACGCTTCCCACACTTGACACCATTATAAACTATTCCCTGCAGTATTTATTAAATGTATTTATCTATCTACATACCATTTAACATATTAAATATACATATATATGTTTGGTTTTAATTAATTTCAGAATATTTCTGGTTCTGTTAGAAAGGTTTCTCCTTAATTATTCTGCTCCGGGACACGTTGGTGGCTCAGTCAGTTAAGTGGCTGATTTTGTCTCAGGTTATGATCCCAGGGTCCTGGAATGGAGCCTCACATGGGGCTTCCTGCTCAGTTTGGAACCTGTTTCCCCTTCCCTCTCTCTCTCCCTGCTTACACTCTCATTCTCTCTCTCTGTCAAATAAATAAACAAAAATATTTTAAAAAATGATTATTCTGGGGGCACCTGGGTGGCTCAGTGGGTTAAGCCTCTGCTTTCAGCTCAGGTCATGATCTCAAGATCCTGGGATCGAGTCCCGCATCCTGCTCTCTGCTCGGCAAGGAGCCTGCTTCCCTCTCTCTCTCTGCCTACTTGTGACCTCTCTCTGTCAAATAAATAAATAAAACCTTAAAAAAAGATTATTCTGCTCAGTAATCTGGATCTTTTTTATTTGGATTAATATTATCATCATCATTTCAGTTCTCAGTTTATAGCATATAATTAAATCATTATTTTCAGTCTTACTTGGTTTAAACTCTCAACATTTTTAGTTCACTCTCTCTTTTTTTAAAATTTCTATCACTATTCTGACTGGTGTGAGGTGATATCTCATGGTGGTTTTGATTTGTATTTCCCTGATGCCGAGTGATATGGAGCACTTTTTCATGTGTCTGTTGGCCATCTGGATGTCTTCTTTGCAGAAATGTCTGTTCATGTCCTCTGCCCATTTCTTGATTGGATTATTTGTTCTTTGGGGGTTGAGTTTGCTAAGTTCTTTATAGATTTTGGACACTAGCCCTTTATCTGATATGTCATTTGCAAATATCTTCTCCCATTCTGTCAGTTGTCTTTTGGTTTTGTTCACTGTTTCCTTTGCTGTGCAAAAGCTTTTGATCTTGATAAAATCCCAAAAGTTCATTTTTGCCCTTGCTTCCCTTGCCTGTGGTGATGTTCCTACGAAGATGTTGCTGCGGCTGATGTCGAAGAGGTTGCTGCCTGTGTTCTCCTCGAGGATTTGGATGGATTCCTTTCTCACATTGAGATCCTTCATCCATTTTGAGTCTATTTTCGTGTGTGGTGTAAGGAAATGATCCAATTTCATTTTTCTGCATGTGGCTGTCCAATTTTCCCAACACCATTTATTGAAGAGGCTGTCTCTTTTCCATTGGACATTCTTTCCTGCTTTGTCGAAGATGAGTTGACCATAGAGTTGAGGGTCCATTTCTGGGCTCTCTATTCTGTTCCATTGATCTATGTGTCTGTTTTTGTGCCAGTACCATGCTGTCTTGATGATGACAGCTTTGTAATAGAGCTTGAAGTCCGGAATTGTGATGCCACCAACTTTGGCTTTCTTTTTCAATATTCCTTTGGCTATTCGAGGTCTTTTCTGGTTCCATATAAATTTTAGGATTATTTGTTCCATTTCTTTGAAAAAGATGGATGTTACTTTGATAGGAATTGCATTAAATGTGTAGATTGCTTTAGGTAGCATAGACATTTTCACAATATTTATTCTTCCAATCCAGGAGCATGGAACATTTTTCCATTTCTTTGTGTCTTCCTCAATTTCTTTCATGAGTACTTTATAGTTTTCTGAGTATAGATTCTTAGTCTCTTTGGTTAGGTTTATTCCTAGGTATCTTATAGTCAGAATGGCTAAAATTAACAAGTCAGGAAATGACAGATGCTGGCGAGGATGCGGAGAAAGGGGAACCCTCCTACACTGTTGGTGGGAATGCAAGCTGGTGCAACCACTCTGGAAAACAGCATGGAGGTTCCTCAAAATGTTGAAAATAGAACTACCCTATGACCCAGCAATTGCACTGCTGGGTATTTACCCTAAAGATACAAACGTAGTGATCCGAAGGGGCACATGCACCCGAATGTTTATAGCAGCAATGTCTACAATAGCCAAACTATGGAAAGAACCTAGATGTCCATCTACAGACGAATGGATAAAGAAGAAGTGGTATATATACACAATGGAATACTATGCAGCCATCAAAAGAAATGAAATCTTGCCATTTGCGACGACGTGGATGGAACTAGAGGGTATCATGCTTAGCGAAATAAGTCAATCGGAGAAAGACAACTATCATATGATCTCCCTGATATGAGGGAGAGGAGATGCAACATGGGGGGTTGAGGGGGTAGGAGAAGAGTAAATGAAACAAGATGGGATTGGGAGGGAGACAAACCATAAGTGACTCTTAATCTCACAAAACAAACTGAGGTTTGATGGGGGGAGGGAGTTGGGAGAGGGGGTGGGGTTATGGATATTGGGGAGGGTATGTGCTATGGTGAGTGTTGTGAAGTGTGTAAACCTGGCGATTCGCAGACCTGTACCCCTGGGGATAAAAATATATGTTTATAAAGCTGTAAAAAAAAAAAAAAAGAAAGAAAGAAAGGATGAATACCCAAGTTTTGTAGCAACATGGACGGGACTGGAAGAGATTATGCTGAGTGAAATAAGTCAAGCAGAGAGAGTCAATTATCATATGGTTTCACTTATTTGTGGAGCATAACAAATAGCATGGAGGACAAGGGGAGATGGAGAGGAGAAGGGAGTTGAGGGAAATTGGAAGGGGAGGTGAACCATGAGAGACTATGGACTCTGAAAAATGATCTGAGAATTTTGAAGGGGTGGGGGGTGGGAGGTTGGGGGCACCAGGTGGTGGGTATTGTAGAGGGCACGGATTGCATGGAGCACTGGGTGTGGTGCAAAAATAATGAATACTGTTATGTTGAAACCAGTTTATGGAGTGCTTTGCAAATAAAATGTGTTAGTTAAGTAGTGTTATAGTATTAATAGTAATTGTTTTAATAAGTATAATTAAAAACAGATTACCTGGAACCTTAAAAATAATTTCTATCACTATTGTGTAATATTAAAAAGACTTCAGTCACTGCAATTGGCATCTGTGAGAAAGGGCATCACATACCTGCTATAAAATTTTCACCTCCATATGAGAACGTTGTTCTAGTATTGCTTTATTAACTATTGCCACTAACAAAAATATTATCAACTATTTAAAAATGCTTATTCGTGTGTTAATATTTTTACCACCACCGCTAGACCCCCATCCCTGCAAAATCATACAGTGGTGACCTAGAGTTAAAAGTTTTGGACCTAAGTTATGACTTCGTAAAAAAGTTAGTTCTTGATGTTTTTTGCTCACAAATCCTCCAAATATAAGGGACTTAAAAGTATATTTAAAGTATCGGTGTTGGTCAGTCTCATAAAGTATCGGTGTTGGTAATAGTGTAAAGCATTACTAGATTTTTCAAAGTAAAGATCACTGTTTTAGTGGAACATAAAAATAATATGTTGAAAATGTATGTGTAAAGTTTCTAGTCAACTCATAAGAACCCAAACTATATTCAAACAAAAAAAGGGAATGTCTGTCTAAAATAGCAATTTTTAGCTGGGGTAGAAGAGCATGTTTGAATATAAAGTCTCTAGATTATGCATTTTTCGTATTTTACTATACTTCCTATTTAAACTAAAAAAATACCTGTATATCTAGACAGAAAGTATTAAAAAAAGATAGTGTTTTTCCTGGTATTAAGAATATGCAAAATAGGGGCACCTGGTTGGTTCATTTGGCTAAGCATCTGACTCTTGATCTAAACTCAGGTCTTGATCTCAGGATCATGAGTTCAAACTCTGTATTGGGCTCTATGTTGGACATGGAGCTTACATATATGTGTGTGTGTGTGTGTGTGTGTGTAGAATGAATATCTATCTGAGATATTTATATCTATTGAAAGAGAACATGAATTTTTAAAACATTAAAGAAATGTTGCCTAAAAAGTTCAGTTATTTATGAGGTAAAAACCTGTGAAGTCTGAGAGAAATAAAGAAATTTGCAAAGTACTGCTTTATTATAAATTCTAGAAGGTTGAGATAATTTTGAAAATATATTTGCAAATATATATATTTGCAAAAAGGACCAATAATTTCTGTATTTTTTCTTTGCTCAAGATTTATCCATTTTTTTTCAAGTTGAATTAATTTTTAAAGTATTTCATTTTTTAAAAAGGTGGAGTATAAATATCTTTAAAATCCTTAAAAATAATCAGTGCATTATGTCGAGTATCTAAATCAATTACCTAAATAAATTTTAACTAAATATAACTGATTATTTTTTCAGTTGAGAGAAATGTAAGCCAATCATGATAAGCATCAGGATTATTTTTTTAAAATGTGCTTGTGAATGGGTCTTTAACTTAATTCATATCATCTATGAGCTCTGTGATGTAAACTTCTCAAAAATAATACTAAATAAACTTACAGTTCTCCTTACCCTGAAACCCATTAAATCAACTAAAAGAACATAAAATAGAAATAATTGCCGTCTTTAACAAAATAGAAAATGAGTGTGATACCAAATTGAATGTTATGAAAAATACTACAATTACATTTTTAATTAAATCACAGAAAGTCAATAAAATACACTTCCATTTGTGAGTGGAATTAGATTTCTCTTAAAGAAGTGATACTGTCTTGAAAAATGCTAAGGGTAACTTGGAATAACAAGCTTTCATGTTTGAGGACCATCTGAGAGCTAGAAAGAAACATCGATGTAAGAATTTTTAAATTGCAAGACAGCTATGTTCTCTCCAATGGTGGAATTTTGAATGCTACCTTTCTGCCAAAGTTCTTCTCAGTTCTTCTTTCATTCAAGGAAAGAGAAATGAAGGACCCTAGTAAATATGAATAATACAGTATAACTACTAGACTCATATATCTATTTTCTCTGACAAAAAAAAAAAAAAAAAAGTAAGTCCTGGAAATAAGCAAGCAGTGACTTAAAGTAGACTAAAAAATATACCAGTGGTCCTAGTGTTTTAGCATAAGTCCTTGACCTGAACAAGGCCAATCAAAGTCAGTAAGGTTTAATTTTCAGACTTCCTTTTGAACTTTTGATACAGCAAATTCTAACAGTGAAGGGGATGTGGTAAAAATGCAAAACCCTCTATGTAAGAGAGCTCATGAGTGAAACATCAGGATAGAACTGAGCCCAAGAATTCAGAGCTATGGCTCTTAATTCAGGTCTATCTGGGCAATACCATGTGAGCACGAATAAACTGATCAAGAAGTGTTCCTTTTTTAAAGTTTTCAGGAGTCGATATGTGTTCTTTTCGCTTGAGGCACTTTGGTTTATGTTTTATCAATATAAAAAATCCTTAATAAAAAACAAAACCATGTCAAACATATGCAGCAAAAGCAACCAAAAAGCATATTGAAGAGTATAGAGATTGATATAGAACAATTTCAATTAAATATGGAAGAATGATAGAACTTTAAAAATTACCATTTTGCCACATTTAATGAAATACATTGAGACAACAATCATCAATGATGATGAAACAGATAAAAGGCTTATGGGGAGCTTCATAATAAATAGATAAGTCTAAAATCTTGATCAATCTGAATATGAATTAAAGCAGGACAACCAGACATTACATCTAACATGATAGTAGAAGCATGCAGCACCAAGTATTTTTGTGCCCCGAAATGAACCAAAAATCTAAGCAAGATACTAAACATAACTATCAGATTATTGAAATATGAGACAAATAACACCATAATTTAAATTCTATAGCTATAAAACATAATTTTGAGATAATTGGAATGGGGTAGAATACTTTCTATCAATGGCAGATTTCTTCTTTGTTTATTAGTTTATTTCAATTCTGTAATTTTCTTTTTATCTGTTTTCAAACTGTTACCAATTGTACACAAATTAATATTTTTACATCTGCCTGGTGATTTTTTTTTATTAAGTATTGACCTTATATATTTAACTGATATTAATATAGTTACCAGGATTTTAGGTTGTTCCATAGTTGAGTACACTTAAGTTTCCACTATTCCTCAGTAATTGATAATGATGGGCATTACTATAGCTATAATGTTTTTCCAACCTCTTGTTTGTTTGGTTTTCTTGTACCCTATTTCCTTATAATTTAAATATGTCCTTATTAAAAGCATATATTTGGTGTTTCTCTTTTCTTTTCCCACCTTACTTGGAAAATATTTTCTTGTCCTCCAGGTTCTCTTCCCCAAAGTATTTCTTGTACTTTACAGTGAGGATATAGTCAGGAATCTAGAGAAATGAAATTCTGGAACATATGTCAGAAGTTCAGCTATACTGTTAAGGGTAGGGTAGCTGAAGTGACACAAATTCTATGAAAAATGTTTTGACGCTTATTCAAAAACCAAAATAAACTACCTCCTAAGAAAGGCCACATGTTAAATAGAAAATACAAAATCTTTCTAGAAATATAAAATTAATTGAATATTTAAGACTTTTCTTGCAGCCAAAGCACCTATGCCAGATATTTGTGCTAATTAGTCCTATCAACATTCCAGGAACAGAAAATCCCAAACTAATACAAATTCTTCCAGAGGATAAAAAAGAAGTGGTATTTATCAATTTCTTTTATAAACTAGTATACTATGATACCAAAACTCCACAAAGATGCACAAAATCTCAATTATGATCATAAAAGTAAACATTGAAAAACTCAATACAAATAAAACCAGAAGTCATGCCTAAGTTGAGTTTAAACTCAAGAATGCAAAAATATTTTAGCATATATAATAACATACCAAAAAAACCAACACCAAAAACCAAATTGCATTAACTAATTAAAGAGATGTGCCAATAAAAAAATCTGTTAAAATTTATTATAAATACAAGGAAAAAATTGACTCCTACTTATCACCAGATATCAAGTTATTTGTAGAGAGATTAAAAATATAATGTGAAACTCTTAAGATTTTAGAATTTCTTTCTTTTTAAGATTTTATTTATTTCAGAGAGAGAGCATGAGACAGAGAAGAGTGAGCATCAGTGGTGGGCATGGAGGGCAGAGGGAGAGGGACAAGCAGGTTCCCTGCTGAGCAGGGACACTGCTGTGAGGCTCAACCCTAGGATCATGACCTGAGCTGCAGGCAGACAGTTAATGACTGAGCCACCCAGGTGCCTCAAGATTTTAGAATTTCTAAGAAAACATAGGATAATATCCTTAAGATCTCAGGGTATTTGTATAGTTTTTGAATAAGACATAAAGCAAGCAGAAACAAACCTAAACTTTATAAAGATGAATTAAGTTTAAAAATCCTCAAATACAAGCCCCAGATTTACTGGAAATATTTTTTTGTACTTATAAAAATAGTATTGTTATAAATGATAAAAGAAATTACACAAATGAGTAGAAAAAGGTAAACTAAATAAAAAAGAAAAAGAAAAAAAAAGAAGTAATTCATAAGAGAAGAGGTAGTTATGGCCAATAAATTATAAAAGGATGCTTACTATTGTTTCAGGATAATCATAGCATTAACCCTATGACTTTTTGTAGATTGGCCAACATGCAAAAACCTAAAAATTATAACAAATTCCTAGGATGAGTAGAATGGGAACACTTATATATTGCTTCTGGATATACAGATTCATATAAGAGCTTGTCATTCAAGCAAAATTTAGTGAAATTGAAGTGGTATAAATCCTCTGACCTAGCAGCTCAATTCTTACACAAATACATATGGAGACATGTACTAGAATGCTAATTGCAGCATTGTGTTCAGGATAAAATATAACCTAAATATCTATCAACAAGATAATGAAAAATTAAGCTACAGTATTTTCCTGCAATGGAAATACACAGGCAGCAGGAAATATGAAGCAATTATTGTTGTCTCTATCAACATGAATTAGTTTCACAAATATAATGATGCTAGGTGCACAGTGGTAAGTAGACAGTGTTGCTGTAAAAGACTTTCAGGGCCCCAAATGACAACGCTCACAAATCTACAACTCATTTCAGGAAAGAATACAATATCACAATGTTAAATTAAGGGTTTACTTCATAACCCCAAACAGTCTCATCCATGGGGTTTTGAGATACCAGGTGGTAGCTCCTCTTTCCTGACTTCAATAAGGAAGAAACATATGAATATTTTTCTGTGTATTTGTCTTTGATCAGAAATCATCAAGGTGTGCACAAAGTACCTCAGAATCAAGAAGTACAAAATAGAATCTTGGTTGGGTTTCTTCTATCATCCTGATCACACAGGCATATTCTTGCTATGTGAACATCTTAGTAGTAAAACCTTCTGGCTTACCATTATCAATCTTACTGTTATCAATAAACAATGGTGACAAGCTGATACAAACCACGCTGAACCGCCATGTACCCATGATTACAAAGAAACACTATCAATCAGTATGTTTCGTGACTTTACCAGGGTACTGGCATATAGGAACTTAAACAAAATTGTTCAGGTGAATTCTAAGACTTTGGAAATTAACCTTCATAGCACATCAGGGAGGAGAAAGTTAAGTGAGATATGTGTAGTTATCATTCATATAAAGTTTGAAATTCTACTAAACAATATGCCTAAATATGATGGTATAAAGTAGATAAACTTCCTAAGTTGCTTTGAACCTGTTGTTAAAATATAACATATAAAGCTTAATGCATGTTGTTAAAGTAGAAAGAAATACATGGCTTTTATAATCACTAAGTATAACATAATAATAACGCTGCATAGATGGAAGGGAATATGAGCAACACACAGCTTAAACTGTATTAATCTACTATTTCTTAAGCTGTGATGAGTATATGTCTATTCACTATTTTGGCCTTTCTAACATTTTGTCTTTAATATTTCAGAATATTTTAAAAATAACTATGGACTGATGAAGTCATAGAAAGTACTTGTGGTAAACAGTTTAAACATAGGATAAAGAATAAACAACTATGGAAAATATAACTTAAAAATGCATCTATTTATACAAAGATGTCATAGTTGTCATAGGGGGACAATGATTGACAGAAGGAAACACAAACAAAAAATAAACAAGTAATTTTAATGTGAGTTTAGGGTCTAAGTAACATTTTATAATGACTGAGTGCAATAGGACTCAGAACCATGGAACTAGGAAGAGACATGTGGTGTCATGGCCCTCATCAAGTTTTCTGTTGAAGTATGCACAGTGGTGATGATGCTTCCATTGGGATAAGAACTGGACTCAAAGTCTCTGTAAATCCTGACTGACTAGATATATCTAGTGATTATCATCTGTGTTGGCCAGCAGGCTTGAAAGAGTCTGCTGTAAACTATGGTATATATGGGGCACCTGGGTGGCTCAGTGGGTTAATCCTCTGCCTTCAGCTCAGGTCATGATCTCAGGATCCTGGGATCAAGCCCCACATTTGGGCTCTCTGCTCAGAAGGGAGCCTGTTTCTGCCCCCCCTTCTCTGCCTGCATCTCTGTGTACTTGTGATCTCTCGGTGAAATAAATAAATAAAATCTTAAAAAAAAAAAAAAGCAAAACTACGGTATATCTTATCACTGTGTACTTCTTACTCTGAACATACACACATAGGGTATTAACCAACCCCTTAGCCGAGTGGTCTACTTTATATCTATGACACTGAATATCACGTGATGCTCCAATCTGACTGGCAATCATCCTGCATTTCCTGAACTCCTTCATTATCTCATTCCTCTGGAAGACTGTTCCATACCTCCTCATCTGCCTTCAAGCTCCCTGTACATCCCCTGTACTGTTCCTCACTCTCAGCTTATGAATGAGGGTCCTTTCTTACTCAGAATATTAGAGAAATCAGAA
Organism: Lutra lutra; assembly: GCF_902655055.1. Classification (NCBI taxonomy): domain Eukaryota; kingdom Metazoa; phylum Chordata; class Mammalia; order Carnivora; family Mustelidae; genus Lutra; species Lutra lutra. The sequence continues at coordinate 78,815,854 of NC_062279.1, read as the reverse complement.
AAGAAATTCTACACACATCCACAACCCCTTATCCCTGTTGCATTCACTCATCTTTCACTTTGGATGCTGTGAACATTTATCTCTACCCTGTCTGTGGTCTAAACTTCAAATTATGCATTGATCATATCCTCTTTCACCGACCTGGTGACAGAACTACATTAATTTTCTTGTATTTTGCATTTTCAGATTGTCCTTATCTGCTTTATCATTCTCATAAAAATTCTATTATTTCTTCACAAACCCTATTGACCCAATTTCTCTCACCAGATAAGCCCTATTTTCCCCTTATAGAAAACATCTGGAAAGAATTTCCTATATTTGATATTCCCCAGATCCTTGTCCTATTATTGTATAAAAACTGGGCAATTTTCTTTTCCCTATAGCTGACAAATGCTGAACAAATTGAATGTTTCTATTAATCTCCATGTATCATGGGAAACTATGGATACCACTCTCTCACTTGGAACACTTTCTTGATTCCAGACACACTATCTTAGTGACTTTACTTGTGACTTTTCCTATTCATTCTCTGTTGCTCCTTCCTTCTTCTCTTTGATCAATTCACATTGGAGTAATCCTCGACTTCATCCTCGAATGTCAACTTTAGATTAGAACTTTTTCTCATATACATTCCTTATGTTCCATCCTTCTTTATTATTCTCTGTAACATGTTTTGCAGTCTGACAAACTATATGCTACATGCTTAATTTCTGTTGTCTATTTCCCTCTACTGTTTTTCTCTCTTTTGTTTACTACTCTATATCTAGTACCTAGAAAAGTACCTGGAGCAAAGCTAATGGTCAGAAAGAATCTGTTGAATAAATATGTGCTTAAGGTACATCTCCTGACACTACTATTTCAAATTTTCTCAAAGCAGTAGCCATTAGATATGAGTTAAAGGGTTGAGACAAACACAGAGACCTATCATTAAAATAAAAGACTCCTAAGTCTTAAAGACTATGTATAGTAAAACAATTGGCTAGGTTTATGCTATGTAAATTGAACTCATTCCCCACCCACTGGCACACAAATAATTCAGGAAATTCTATTGCCAAATAAGGCCTAATAATCAGTTACTTTTACTCTTCATTCCATGAGCTGGTCTCTGCATTTTTAAACTTATACCAGAAAAGGGAGTTGTAAATGCCTTGGATTTCTGAGCAGGACTTCTCTCCATTCTCAAGTAGGTTATGGCCATAAAAAGTAAAACAGACAAGGGATCCCCTAACTCTCCAAAGGCAGGGCAAATGTAAATGAAGATCTTTCTAAGTTACTTATTTAGTCCTTGTTGCTACAGGGACTAAATAAGTACTCAATCTACCTATGGGGTAGGATATCTTTGCCATTCCTACCCAGAGGACATATCATTTCAAATTTCAAATTTTAGCAATCCTATTTTTCTCCATTATGGAATAATGAATTGAAAGCACTTTTTTTTTTGTTATAGTTCATCAGATCATATGGGATCACTAAGATAGCCAAAACAAGTCAAAATACATTGTTAATTACAGTAAATGTAAATTAATTAGAATTCCTAGATCTGCTCATTTTGGACATCCAACTCTATGTTGTTTCCCAAAGATGTACCTGTAATCTAAAAAGAAAATATCAAGATTAAAGAGATAGAAAAATGCATAACAGTCAAGTACTAACCAACTACAATGATTTTAATAGTTATACATAAAAGACTTAAGGCAAATATTTTTCAGGATAGAAGATAGAAATTAAAATATATAGTGTTGGAAGGATCATTTCATCTGGTATGAAAAAGTTTGTTTCTCTCCTTTCCCCCCAAAAGCCTGACATTTGGAAATAGGATTTTAGACACAATAAAGATTTCATGCATTATGTCAGATAATTTAATGAACTAAAATTACTTCAAATATAGTCAAAACCAACTATCTCCTGAACAAAGGAAATGATATCGAAGGATGAACATTATATCAAGAAAACCTTGCCATTTGGGGTTCAGTCAGTAAAAACACTAAGGAATTAATACAGAGAATGTGGTACCCACAAAAGCATTGAAATGGCTGAGGGAATGTGAAAACACCACCAGCTTTCACATTAATTGGTAGAGCTATGAGAGAGATGTTGTTCTTTGCCATTGTCCCAGAGATCTAGTACTGATTCCATCTGCAGGGCAAGAGAGAGGGTGACTGGCAGGCAGAGGCTGCTATAAAGACCCTCCACAGCACTTCATCCGCCACTGCCTTCCAGACCTCTTACATACTAGTATCACTGACAGATTTAAGCTGCATCTGGAAGTTTAGAGGAGAGAAAGTGTGTAAAACATAAATCTAAGGCTTTCAGCCCCTAAAAAAAAAAAATACAAATACATCAATACTTGAAAAAAAAATACAGAACAATTGAGAAGCTTCCAAGTTCATTGTTTTTAGTTTATGTGGTGATGTCCATATTTTGCACATTTTGTTTTTAAGTGTCCTTTCCTAATTTTCTTTCTTTCTTTTTTCTTCCTCTTTTCCTTTTCTTTCTTTCTCATTTCCTTTCCCTTCCCTTCCCTTTCTTTCCCTTTCCTTTCCTTTCCTCCTTCTTCCTTTGTTCCTTCCCTTTCCTTTTCCCCTTTCTTTCCCTTCTTTTCTTTCAAATCTATCTTATTTAAGAACATTAACATATGTTTTGATTAGATAACATAACAGAAACATAGTTGCAAGGACATTCAAACAAATGAGAAAAAGTCAATGTAATTACAGAGTAAAATCAGACCTCAAGAGAAAAGGGGATTTTTTTTTTAAGGATTATTAACAAGATGAATAACAACTGAATTTCTGAAAAGCTCAACATGAAGTGCCTGAGTTGTTTAAAAAGAACCATAGTTAAAGCAAACAATACTCTTACAAAATGGAAAATATTGTCTATCCATTCTGTGACAAACTGCAATTTTAAGGACCTTACACAATGTTACTGTACATGGAAGAGACAAGTAAAAGAATTAGATCTCAATAATATAACTTTTTGTTTGCTTATATTAAACATTAATTGGACCTCAAGATGCTTCCCTAACAAAAATATGATTTGATGTAAACTGAATAACTAATATAGCTTTTATTAAATATTTACCTAAATAAGTGGAATATGAAATTATTTATTTATGTATAAAACACTAAGAAACCTAAGGGAGATGTTGGAAATACTGGTATGGCACTTATCTTCCAGAAACTAAGCTGCTTTCACTTTGAATTGTCTACTTTTATAACTCACTTATGTTATTATAGAATTATTTTATCATTTACATTATTATAGAATCATATTGCAAAAATGTTATTAATTTTACCAGCATATAATCCTTTTTTCTTTGTCTTAATATAGAGGTAATTCATAGACATAGTAGAATATTCAAACAAACTTACAGAATGAAAATAGAATTCTATCCACTTTTCTACTTGCCAAATACTAAATTAGTCCTTCTATTTTCTTCCAGAAAAGGGGTTTCAATTTTATTTACACCAATAAAACAATATAATTCATGTTTTTATACTTCTAATTTTTTAGATATAATATAGTCCTGCTCTATCACTCCACGTAGCACCCCGTACACTACTTTTTTATTCTCATGTTGAATAACTTTATTGAACATAAAATTATAAAAAACTATATGTATTTAAATTGCCAGGTGAATTAACATTTTAAGTCTTTTCATGTATTCCAAACACCTTTGTCATAGTGTTTGTACTAATACCAGCAGTGTATTGTAGCAGAATTCACTTATTCCATATCTTCAATAACAATTGGTAATTTTTATTTTTTTAAAGCAATTCTGGAGGGTCTTTAAAATTATATCACTCAAAATTTTCATTTTTATCTTCAAGTGGCTAAAGAGTTTGAATACATTTTCATGTTTTAGTTATGTGAACATTCTATTGGGAAATTATCGTTTGAGTCTTTATTGGATTATCCTTTTTCATATAATTTTATGGAAGATATAGATGAGAATTCCTTGTTACAATGTATTGCAATTATGTACTCATGGTCTGTGGTTGCCAGTTCACACATGTATCTTTTGAAGAATAGAAATTCTTAATAATAACATAGTTTAATTTACTAATCTTTTCCTTTGTCAGTGCTTTCCCAAATTCAAATTCATGAAGCTATTATTCAGAATAATCTTTCAGTAATTTTATTATTTTGTTTTTACGTTTATATCTACAATGTGAGTTATAATTTGGAATTAAGTCTACAATTGGGAACAATGTGAATTGGGGGTCAACTTTTTTTTTTTTTTTCCTTCTTTAGTCTGGATATCCAATTGATTTCATACTGTAGAATCTCTCTCTTTTCTCAAATGTTACCGTGTTCCACCTTTGCCACTCCATTGATAACTGATAATTTCAAACTGATTTTAAAAAATCATAATGAGGGACGCCTGGGTGGCTCAGTTGGTTGGACGACTGCCTTTGGCTCAGGGCATGATCCTGGGAGTCCCTGGATCGAGTCCCGCATCCGGCTCCCAGCTCCATGGGGAGTCTGCTTCTCTCTCTGACCTTCTCCTCGATCATGCTCTCTCTCACTGCCTCTCTCTCAAATAAATAAATAAAATCTTTAAAAAAAATCATAATGATTATTACTTTATATAAATAAAAATATTTTTAACAGAGTATGTATTTTATAAGTTTGAAGATCTGTGGTCTCTCATTTGAATTTCTGGGTTCTAATGATAATTTGCTGGAGATATTGTGATGGTGAAATTTTCTACATCAACTTCCATAGACTATGGTGCCCGTTGTTTAGTCAAACACTAGTCTAGATATTTTTGTGAAGATATTTTGTAGATCTGATTAGCATCTACAAGAAGAGGCAATTTATGTCGAGATTGTAACAGACATCTTGTTTGAGATTCCAGCCTGCTGGACTGCCCAACACATTTTAGATAAAAACTTAAGAATCAATGCTTGCTTGGGTTTCCAAACTGCTCCAGCCAGCTCCGTGGATTTTGGACTTTCTGGCTCCCATAATCACAAGTCAATGGTTTAAGTCTCTTTATAAACACATATATATGCATTCATCCTATTGGTTCTCTCTTTTTTTAATCTTTTTTTTTTTTTTTTGTAAAACCTTGACTAAAGCACATGTCTTAGAAGAATTATATTAAATAGAATTCATAATTCCGTGGAAGGAAGGCAAAGTCCTGGTTTAAGACTGAATCAAAAGGAGAAAACTAATTAAAGTAAAACACATGAGGTATAAAGAGATTAGAATGTTTTAATCTGCTTTTCCTATGTGATATTTATCTTCTGATACTTCTTAACATAAATTAAGAGACTCGGCATTATACTTTGAAGCACAGCTATCTAAATGTCACTGAGATTGTAGCTGATAGGAAATTATTTATTTGGAAACTAGTTAGGGCAGCAGTTAGACTAATGAATGTCTTAAATAGTCTGTGTCTTAAAAAAACAGTGTAAGTCTGTATAATGGGAGCAGAGTAGGCTTAAGTTTAAATAGTCAAAAATATAAGTTAAGACAAATGCTGACTCTCAATTTAATATCATGTTTACCTGATAATCAAGATAATAATAATATAATAATTATAATAATAATTACCTGATAATCAAGTACTTGACATTTTTTCAGTGACTTATGGTGGATGAAATGTAGGTTGAGCTATATGTCCCATGTAATAGCTGTGGGTGCAATTGTTAAAATTTATTTGAAACAAAGCCATTAATTCACTCATTCCAAAAAAACTGATTGAATGTCTAATATGTAATAGATACTGTTATAGTGGTAGAAACATACCATAGACACTCCTCTCAAGGAATTTATGTTCTGTTTGGGGAGATAGACAATACATATACAAATAAAATATGTACTACTATATAGTAATAAATTATATGGAAATGAGAAAAGCAAGTAGGAGACCAACCAGAACAAGGAAGGATATTTCTCTTTTTTAAGTTTAAATTAAATTAGCCAAGATATAGAGCATATTTAATTTCAGATTTAGAGTTCAGTAATTCATTAGTTGTGTATAATACTCAAAGTTTATCACATCACATGTTCTCCTTAATGTCCTTCACTGAGTTATCCTATCTCCCCATCCACCTCTTCTCCAGCAACCCTCAGTTTCTTTCCCATATTTAAGAGTCTCTCATGGTTTGTCTCCCTCTCTGATTTTTTCCCCATTCTGTTTTTCCTTCCCTTCTCCTGTGAGTCTCTGCACTGTTTCTTATATGCCTCGTATGAGTAATATATAAGAATGATATTTCTTATGGAGTATAGTAATACATAGTAATAGAGGACTGAGTAGTGTAATATCCATGAAAAAACTGAAAGAAGGAAGGGTATAAACTCTAGCTTTCTGGAGCAAGAAGATTCCAGAAAAAGAGAACATTAACTGCAAAGGCAGAGCTATGAGAACTTGATGTAGTTGAAGAACAGCAAGGAGACCTGTGTGAGTAGAGCTCAGTGAACAATGTTGAGTAAAGTAATATATGAAGTCAGAAGGGACCAGATCTTGTAAGATTTTATAGGATAAAGTTAAGAATTTGAATACTACTTTGGCTTACATCATTTCGTCTGATTTTTGTGTTGAAAAGAGATATAGGAGGAGAAGGTGAAAGCAGGGAGATCTCTTGGGAGGTTATAGCAATAATCCAGGTTGGGGGAAAACATGGTCATTTCAATCTAGCTGTTATTGGGAGAGCCATGTGAAAAGGACAGATTTTTAATGTTTTTTAGTGTAGAGTAAAGATTTAATGGTGGTTTTGATATGAAGTATAAAAAGAAAAACAGGATTATAAAATAAATTCAAAGTTTATTTTAGCTGAATAACTGCTATGATAAAATTTTCATTGACTAAGATAGAGAAAACTATGGGAGGAGTAAGTTATAAGATAGAAATCAAGAGTAACGTTTTCTGCATTTGAGTGGAGATTTCAAGCAACTAGCTTAATATTCAAGCTAGAAATCTCCGAAGATATTCCAACTAGAAGTATTTGTCAATCATCCACAAATAGATGGTATTAAAGCCTGTCAAATTGAATGAAACTGATTGAATAGAAAATTGCCCATTGGATTTAGCAAAGTGGATATAAGCAAAGATTTTTTTGTTGGGTAAGAAAAGTAAAAATTAGTGAGTTCAAGAAAGACTATGAAAATAACAGTTTTGCTGTAAAGTAGTACAGGAGGAAAGTTAGTAATTGTATAAAAAGATATTTTAATTGAAAATTATAAAATGAGCAATGTGCAAAGACAAAGGAGTAAAACAGTAAAAGAGGGAATGATTCCTGGAATTATGTCTTGAGAAAAAAAAAAAAAGGAGATCTACTGAACAAGTGGAATAATCCGTCCTTATTAACAGGAGTAAGAACAGAATATATGGGGACAGTGGTTGATGAGTTAGAAATGGGATGCTAGATATATCTAGAATTTCTATTCTGTGATTATTTCTTTTTTCTTGGTGAAATGGAAGAAACATATGAGTGGGATGAGAGTGTCGGTGATGTAGCATTTTGAAGAAAGAGAAGATGGTATAAAACACTTCTTGGAGAGAACAGGAGAGAGAGAGGACTGGGGAATTCTAAGAGGATTGAAGAATACATTAGCAGCCCACCTGAAGTTACTGGTTATGATTCAAAATGAGACCAGTCAACAAGGTTGGGTATTTTTCTTCAAGCACAGGGTTGATGGAAGATTCCCAGATTGGGAATTCTCTAGGCAGTTTTATGAGTGAAACAGATTATGTAGGTTGCTGAGAATGTTTCAAGGGAGTGATAATAATGATAAGCCAATGATTCTTATCTGGAAGTGAGGAAAGTGAGAATAGGATAGGGACGAGGACTAGAAAATAGGTGGCAGGATTAATGCACTGTCCGTTTCTGTGGGGCCAAATAATATCAGAGTCAAGGCACTGCAAGAGAAGACCGAGCTCTGAATAGCCATCACCAGGGAAATCCAATGACAGTAAATAAGGTCTATTTTAAGAAATTGACCAAGAGGGGCACCTGGGTGGCTCAGAGGGTTAAGCCTTTGCCTTCAGCTCAGGTCATGATCTCAGGGTCCTGGGATTGAGCCCCATGTTGGGTTCTCTGCTCAGCGGGGAGCCTGCTTCCCCATTTCTATCTGCCTGCCTCTCTGCCTACTTGTGATCTCTCTGTCAAATAGATAAAAAAATCTTTAAAAAAAAAAGAAATTGACCAAGAAAAAAATGAAAAAATAGAAAAAAAATTACAATATAAGAAAATAATTCCTACCCAGTTATACCTTAGCATTAAAAATCCACAACTTGGGTTTTACAATAAAAGATGTAGAAATGCACATTTTTAAAGCTGTTTGTACTTTCAGAAAGTTATATAAGAGATAGGTACATAGATAGATAGAGATATATAGGTAGATAGATTTTATATTTATTTATACATATAAAGGACTCAGGGCATGTAAATAATTTCAAACTCTTCATACCATTCCATTTTAAGTGTAAACCAACTGCCAAAGCCTAAGAATTACAATAAAATATTTTAATCTCCATTTTAAAGGGGGGGGAAACATTTGGCTTCTGGAACGATGGGGTGTTAGTTATGAATATAGAAGAATAAGTACAATGAAAGTATAAAGAAACTGGTAATTGCAAAGAAAATTGAACAATTTAAACTCAAACTGTATAGCAGTAGGAACTAAGACATATGGAGCAAATCACTCACTTAAATGAGGAGCACAGCTGAGAGTCTGCTGTAATTTTGGAAGAGCATTTTGTCTTCCTTTGTCTTGTCCTTTTCTTCTTATCAGGGGATGAGCTAAGAATGAACAACTTACAGAGCTTAGGTGAGATACATAATAAACATTCTGAACCAAATTCCAAATTATATAAAATTTGACAAAAGTAGGAGTGTATTCCTAAAGAACCATTTAAAACCCACCGTTAGCCAGGATAATACAACAAAGGCAGTAGCTCATTATGCACTGCGAAAGACCAGAATTTGACAGATTTCAGCTACCTTTTCCAACAAAAGACTGTTATCAAGATTTTTCATGGTAAATGCTTTTAATGAAGCCCCTGTGGGCAAGTTGTCAAAGTGTACACATGTCATTTTGCATGTCCTTCTTTAAAAAAAGAGATGAAACTGCTGAGAACACCTTGAACAGCACTTCTCCACAGAACATGAGTCCTCTGCTGCCTCTAATGACCATATCCATAAGACCTTAACAATGACACAATTTCCTGCTGAATGTCTTGTTGTTACCCCACAGGGAGCACAGTCACACAGATGTATCAAAACTGTTTAGTGACAATGCCTATTATTACATTCTCAACTTTCTACCTTCTGAGTTTTTTGACATACTTTTATTATATAAGGATTTGAAAAGTATTAAAAAGAAATGGCTTTTTATTCCTCAGCTGGAGCAAAAATGGTTTGCCTGAGAACTTAACTAACTCATTAATTTATTTAAATTCTGTGGTAAGTTTTAATATTGGAAAAAAATATACTACATGTACAGTGAATGTTGAGAAAACATGAACAATGGAGCTGTGTGTTAGATTTCTTAAAAATTTTGGGACGCCTGGGTGGCTCAGTTGGTTAAGCAGCTGCCTTCAGCTCAGGTCATGATCCCAGCGTCCTGGGATCGAGTCCCACATCGGGCTCCTTGCTCAGCAGGGAGCCTGCTTCTCCCTCTGCCTCTGCCTGCCACTCTGTCTGCCTGTGCTCGCTCTCTCCCTCTCTCTCTGACAAATAAATAAATAAAATCTTTAAAAAAAAATTTTATGCAGCATACTCCAATATAAATGTCAATTCACTTGTGGAAGAAGTAATGACATAAACTTCTAGTTTATTCTTAGAGTACAAGGCAAAAAAGGACAGAAATCTTTATGTCTACTGCTCCTTCTCTACATTTTGAGATATTATATTTATCTGTATTAGAATAATGGCTCTAAGGGGGACACCTGGGTGGCTCAGTGGGTTAAGCCTCTGCCTTCAGCTCAGGTCATGATCTCAGGGTCCTGGGATCAAGCCCCGCATAGAGCTCTCTGCTCAGCGGTGAGCCTGCTTCCCCCTCTCTCTCTGCCTGCCTCTCTGCCTACTTGTGATCTCTCTCTCTGTCAAATAAATAAATAAAATCTTTTTTTTTTTTAAAGAATAATGGTTCTAAGGAATATTTTAATGTAGAGATATTTATGTGTTGTTACTTTTTATATATAAAAGGAGACCAGAAAGATGACTTTTTTGTATGATTTAATGCCCAAACTGGAGTAGGTTTAATTCAGATTTTTTTTTTTTTAATAATAAGATTGCAATTCCAAGGTTTGGCTGATACCACTAGGGTCAGAAATAGTATTAGTTGAGGTAGCCTGGGGTAACAAACAGGACCCAATGCATAATGGCTCAAAACAAGCACATGTAGTTTTGACTCATCCTGGGGGAAAGAAATCAGGAGAAGTTTCTTTCATGTTAGGATTCAGGAACCTAAGCTGATGGAGGCTCCAAAATGATGGTGATTTTTCAACACATGCCTTCCAAGGTTCCTCTGGGAATTGAATCCAGCAAGTCATACAGAAAAAGAAAAAGGAAAAAAAAAAAAAAAAAAAAAAAAGCAAAATCTGATGACAGGCACATGGAGGTTTCCATAGGTCAGCTGTGGAGGTGGAACTCATCATTTTCATTCACATGGAGTCTGGCTCTAGACTTATTTAATCAATTTAAATATACCTGAAGTGTCTAAGAATATCACTTAAGTTTGAGGATCTATTTTTAATTATCCATTTATTCTCAGTGGGATGCTCAGAAAAATCTTACTCACATAGTTATATAATGTCCTTCCTAATGCTTCTGTCTTTTTCCTAGTTTAGCGTGATTTGTTGTTTGACTTTTGGATTCTGTGTGCTATTCCCTGGCATAATGAGCTTTTTTGGTATTAATTAAACAGGCAGTTTCCTTGTCAGAGCTGTTATACAAATTCCAAAGAACTGATATTTCTATAACATACAGTTTAAATTCTAGTCTTTATTTAACAGAAGTTGCATTTATTTTATATGCATATGGCTATAATTTCAAAATATGTGAAATATTATAAGTGCAACTTTCTTTTAAATCAGAATATTCCATTCATTCAACAAAAAATCCTTTATTAAACTTATACTAAGGGTCATATACATTACTAAGCCCTGGGGCTGCAAAGAATACATGTTTGAAAGAAATCACAGCAAAGTATAGAGATAGACCTATAGACTAGTAGAGACTAACATGAAGACAGAACATTTAAAGTGTCTTTGTATGTCTTTTTATTTTGGATTACTGAGTAGGTGTTTTAATAATATCTAAGTTATAAAACTAAATAGTTTTGATCCAAAATTATTTTAAAGAACCTCAATCCCATTTTTAGCAAACACATTACTTCCTGGGGATAATAAAATTCCTTCTATTTCAAAACAAGTGGTTTTGAAAGTACTGAATTAAAATTTGGGGCAGTACTAAGCCATCAAGCTAGACTTCTGAGTTCTCCCCTCATAAAAACTAATGTTACTAAGAATAAAAAAGACAAACAAACATCATGGCAGGAAAACACACTGCAAACAGGGAACGGGAGTTCTGTCTTCATAGGCTAATCTTGTTGAAAGGAGTGATCACTGAGAGACATTTTACAAGTCTCTCTAATTAGATTTCAAGCAGATTTCAGATCTCTTTCCTCTGATTTACATGTAAAGACTACAAAAATTAAAGGTAGGTACGAGAAATCCTTAAAAAAAAAATGATTTACAAGAATCCACTCACACACACACACACACACACACACACACACACTGCTGCAGAAATAGACGAAGTGGTGTAGTAAACATCCATGGGGTAAAGAGCAGACATTCTTTTCTTATCACTTTGTATACTACCCAAGGCAAGAAATAAATTTTGAATCTCATTCATTCGGTTGCTCTAAGCTAAAAAGGAGTAGAATGGATATATCCAGAGGTAATTGTCTTTAGCAATACTGAAAACAAAAGAGACAATAAAAATAACCCCTTTAGAAAACAAGACGGAGTACAATCCCAGGTAAAATTAGATTCTCCAGGTGAATGGCATGCAGTTTTACAAAAAAGAGAAACATCTAAAAACCACAGTATCAAGAAGCAGTTGATTGGTTTCCGTAAGCTAGTGAACAAGGAAGAGGGGCCGGAGTATAAAGGAGATGATGGAAATGTTCTAAATTTTGATTATTGTGATATTTACAAAACTATCAATATTTGTCCAAATTTATAAAAGTGAACACTGAAAGTAACTGAATAGTGTGGTGTATACTTTATATCTCCACTAAGCTGGTTAAAAATTAAACAAAAATGGAAATATTAAGCATAACATGAAGTATTGCAGTTTTCATTTGGCCCTTTTGGAAGGGCCTCCTAAAAATAGAAGGTGAGGAGGAAGAGACTGTGGGCTGAGACTTGCAACCGATAGAAGAATGCACATGTTAAAGGTGGGGTCACCTTAAGGACAATCCCCAGTATCAGTATCAGTGCCACAGTTAGCAGACAAGATTTTTGTCCAGCAGCAAAGTGCAGGGTAGAGCTAGTGACTGTCAAATTAAACTAGAACCCTTTGAAGTGTGCTAAAGTGGCTCCAGGTAATTACTAAACAGAAAAACAAAAACAAAAACAAAAACAAAACACAAAAACAAACATGAGAGAACTTCAAAGATACTAAGGATACAGTGGGAAGGTTTTTTGTTTGTTTTGTTTTGTTTTAATTTTTTATTTCTTTTCAGCATAACAGTATTCATTGTTTTTGCACCACACCCAGTGCTCTATGCAATACATGCCGTGCCTTCCCTAATACCCACAACCTGGTTCCCCCAACCTCCCACCCCCCACCCCTTCAAAACCCTCAGGTTGTTTTTCAGAGTCCATAGTCTCTCATGGTTCACCTCCCCTTCCAATTTCCCTCAACTCCCTTCTCCTCTCCATCTCCCTTTGTCCTCCATGTTATTTGTTATGCTCCACAAATAAGTGAAACCATATGATAATTGACTCTCTCTGCTTGACTTATTTCACTCAGCATAATCTCTTCCAGTCCTGTCCATGTTGATACAAAAGTTGGGTATTCATCCTTTCTGATGGAGGCATAATACTCCATAGTGGGAAGGTTTATCATATATGTCTAACCAAATTTCTAAAAGCAGAGAAGAAGAGATGAATGGAAATAAAAATATTTGAAAATTGAGTGATTGAAATTTTTCCTGAAGATACATAAAATTCCACAGGTAGCTGAAGCACAGTTTAAAATGCACAGGATGAATGCAAAGATGTGCCCATCTAAAGGCATTACAGGAATACTGAGAAACAGCAGACACAAAGAAGGTGTTTTAAACGTAGCCAGAGATTTGCGTAGGATCACATAGACAGGGATGACAATTACACAAATGCCAGATTTCTCAGCAACTAAAACCTGAAGATGTGGTTTTTCTATTTTGGGAGTAAAATGCTGAGAGATCATTATTGCTAATAAAAATGTTTAGATCCAGAAAATAGATCTTTTAAAAATAAAGTCAAATAAAGAAAACTCTTAAATACACAAAAATGGAGTTTACCACTTGCAAGCTCATATTCATACAGAATCACTAAAGGAGATCCACCATGAGAAACAAATTGTATCTATGGACTTAGTAGGGAATTATGAAATGCAAGAAAGAATGGTAAACAGAGACTGGTAAAAATAAAAAATAAAACAAAATATAGTTTTTCTTTCTTTTTGAAGTTTCATTTATGATACCAAAAATGACAGGATTAAAATCCTAGAAAAAGATTTAAGTTGGGAGGGTATTTTAGTAGAATGTACATTTCCTAAAGTACTTACTTTATTCAGGAAGGAAACATTAAATGTAGATGGTATACAATAAATTATGTTTGGTAAAATCTTAAGGAGAACCAGATAAAGAAGATGGATTATACAGCTTGTGCAAGAGTAATGGGGAAAATTTAGTAAGAAAACAAAAACAATATTTTAAAAAAAACCCTATTTTTACTTTATTTTCCTTTTTATTTGAGATAGTTGACACAAGTTATTACATTAGTTTTAGGTGTATAACAGTGATTTCACAAGTTTATATATTATGCTATGTTCACCAAAATTATAGCTGCCATCTGTCCCATTGCATCACTATTGCACTATCACTAACTGTATTCCTTATGCTCTGCTTTTTATTCATTCCATATCTGGAATCCTGCAACTCCCTTTCCTCTTCACCCATTGTTCAACCCCTATCCATCTCCCCTCTGGAACTATCAGTTTGTTCTCTGTATTTATAGTTTTGATTCTGTTTTTTTGTTAACTATTTTTAACTATATTTATGAGTGAAATCATATGATATTTGTCTTTCTCAGTTTGACGTTTTTCATTTGGCCTAATGTGCTCTAGATCTACCCGTGTTTTCTCAAATGGCACAATCTCATTCTTTTTATGGCTATACACACACCACATCTTCCTTACACATTTTTCTATTTATGGACACTTAATTTGCTTCCATGTCATGTTATTTAATTTTTTAAATTATTTTTTCCCTTTTACTTGCATATAGTTGCCTTACAATGTGACATTAATTTGGGGTGTACAACTTAGTGAATTTACATGTTTGTCATGTTTATACATGATGCTATGTTCAGCACAAGTATAGCTACTTTTAAAGGCAAGAAAGGAAAAAATATGCAAGATAAATAAATGTAGGATAAAAATTTCCAAAATGAAAAGAAAAATAGAAGTAAACAAGTCATAAAGACTCTTAACTATGAAGAAAAAACTAAGGGTTGCTGGAGGGAAGTGGGTGAGAGATGGGCTAGATGGATGATGGGTATTAAGGAGTGCACTTGTTATGATGAGCACCAGGTGTTGTATGTAGGTGATGACTCACTGAATTCTACTCCAGAAACTAATATTGCACTGTATGTTAACTTAGTAAAATTTAAATTAAAAAAATTCAAAATCTAAAAATTTAAAGTGAAGTCACAGTGTGTGCACCACCACTTAAAATGTAAATACACAATTTAAAAGAAGGAGTCAGAATAGATTTCAGAAATATAACAATATACTCCTAATAGGAAAAAAAAACTAAGACATAAATACTTGGAAATAAGTAAGAGGATTTAAAAATACCAGGAAATTGCTAACTAAAATAAAAATTACAAAGCTTGAATTATATCAGAGAGAAGTATCATGACAACATCAAGTATAAAAAGTCATTATATTATAGTGATAAAAGTTACAATTCATCAGACATCATATAGAAGAAAAGCTTATAAATATGTAATTAATTTGAAAAATGCAGTTAACAAACTTGATTCCAGATTAACATATATTTATCTATCATTATAAAATTAGTGATTAGATATTCTTCTCAAGCATATGTGATATACTCAAATGTTTATTATATATCAGTGAATATAAATTTTTTAAGTGGTAACATTTCCATCACATGCCTTACCACAGTGAAATAAATTTGAGGCCAATAAAATAGACTATTAATAAGAATTCTCATATAGTTGGAACATGGATATCTGGACCACTTCTTCATATAACTTACTTGTACATTCAGGGCTTCCTCAGTCCTGATTGACTATGTACCACTTCCATTTGATTATAGAGTGCTGTTGTGCTCACGTAACTTATGGGTTGATAGGTCAGATAATATCTGGTTTAGGATGGGCAACCTGGGCCACATGGTAACTTGGTGGTCCATGATTAAAAGCTTAGTTTCTACTAAGTCTCTGTAGCAGGCCAGAGACTTCTTATCAAAAGGAAAGTAGTTCATGTGGAAGATGGAAACACTTTGCTTCCAAATCTGAAGGGTATGGGTTGTGATTCCCTTTAGGGTCCTGCCCAAGGCTCCAAAAAGCCTCTCTGTCTGCCACTGCCACTTCCAGTGCATTTGGATAACATAGATCATAAAGCCAAGTGGTAGAGAAACTCACACAGTGGCTCGTACTGGTAATAGAACCTTCTCTTGATGTATATAAGCAGAAAAGTTCTAGGTTACATGAATAAAATTGAATATGAATCATAAAAATAAATATTCATGAACCAGCCCCCCCGCCAAACAATTCCCAGAACTTAGCCAGTTTATACATCTACAACCTCCTGAATAAAGAGAAATTCTGGTTCCTTTAAAGAAGGACCCTGTTACACTTTCAAAAATATTTATTGTTAAACTTTCTCCTAGCCTTTCCCAAAGGAATCTATAGTATTTTATTTTTACAGTACATAGAGAAAATAAAATAATCAGGCTTTTCAGGAACTACTCAACACTGGCTCTGAACTTATACTAATTTCAAGAGACCCAAAACTTCACCATGGTACACCCATCAGACTAGAGGCTTATGGAGGTCAGGTAGTCAATGGAGTTTTAGGTCATGTTCTTCTCATTATGAGACCAGTGTGTCCTGAACCCATTTTGTGCCATTTGTTTTTCTGGAATATATATTTGGAAAGATTTTCTCTGCAGCAGGCACAATCCCTATAATTGTTACCTGTCCTGTGCAGTGAAGGCTACTATGGTCAAATGGCCAAATAGAAGCAACTAGAACTACATCCATCTAGGAAAATAGTAAACCAAATATTATAAGGCATTCCTGGAGGAGTTTTTGAGTATAGTATCACCATAAAAAATGTAAAGGATGTGGAGGTAGTAATTCCTACCATATCCCCATTCAACTCACCTATTTAGCATGTGGAGAAGGCAGATGTATCTTAAGCAAGGACAGTGGATTATCATAAACTAAACTAGGTGGGGGCTCCAATTATATCTGCTGTACTAGAAGTGGTTTCATTGCTTGAGCAAATGAACACTTCCCTTGGTACCTTATATGCAGCTATTGATGTAACAAATAATTGTTTCATGATACCTGTTAGTAAAGAGCTGCAGAAGTATCTGGCAAGGTCAGCGAAAATAGACCTTCACTATCCTGATGCACAGGCATATTAACTCTCCATCTCTATGGCATGATTTCGTTTTTAGGAATCTTGATTGCCTTTCTCTTTCACATGTCATCAGTTACATTGGTGACATGTTTTTTTGGACCTAGTGAGCAAAAGTAGCAACTTCTCTAGACTTATTGGTAAGGCATTTGCAATGCTATAGTGTGGGAAATAAATCTGACAAAAATTCAGAGGCCATCGTCTTAAGGAAATTCCTGGGGTTCTAGTGGTCTGGGAAATGTTGAGGCATCCCTTCTAAGAGGAAAGATAAGTTGTTGCTTCTGTCCTCTTCTGTAATAAAAAAGAAACACATCTTATGGGCTTCCGAATTTTAGAAGTAATATGTTCCTTGTTTAACTGTGTTTCTCCAACACATTTACCAAGTGACTTGAAAATCTACAAGTTTTGAGTGGGGTCAAAAATAAATGAATTTTCATACTTGTACAGATTGAGTAATAATTTAGTAGTCTTTCTATCAATTTGACTTCTGGGAATAATACGATTAACTAGCCAACACCATGGGCCTGCATTAGTCAATCTATTTTGATTATTGCTTCCATATTGTTGCTGTCCATTACAAAAACCACATCCACTTTGCCTCTCACAGCCAAAGACTTCTCCTTATCCCTTCCCAACTTGGGATCCAATTATTAACATTAGGTCAGTTCACCACTATAGTGATGGGAGATGTCCCAGAGAAAATTGATTAGAGAGCTCTTCAGAGCTGAGGCTCTCCTCACATATTTATTACTCACAGTACTAGGGAAATATTTGTCTCCTGTACCCTGGCATTGTGGGTGAGTAACTCTTAAACAACAAATCCATTCCAACATTCCCTTCTCAAGCCTTTAAATTCCTTCCCCTACATTAAACTAAATCAGGTCCAGTATTTCCAATTTATTCACCATGGGCAATCTTTTGATATATGTTTTAGCCAACCAAACAAATTTTTAGATACCTTCCCAACTTTCTGAGCTGCAACATAAATGGAGACTCTCCTTAGTGAGTACATATTAGTAAATTTGGCCTGATCCAACTTTCTGGTCCTTCCATCATTAACACACTCTTAGTAGCTATTCTCATACATGTTCACCATGTATGAGAATTCTGTCTGTATGTATTAGAAAATGTAGGTAGTTTTTTTAGAGTGTAGCACACCTCCTCATGGGTCATTCTTTATAGCTAACCTTCAGAGGCCTGCTAAGGTTTGAGTCTAGTTCAGATCTAAAAGCAAATAATAGTGCTAGGGTTAGGGCCTGAGAAGCATGGACATGGTTTACATGACAACTGCCTCAAAAGAAGCCATTACAGTCTCCTCAAGCAATGCAGGTAATCAGTAACCTAATGTCTGATACCACTGTGGATGGGAAGGCTGCTTCTACTGAGACTGGGAGGTATTTAGCAAAGAAGATTCATCCAAGTTTCACTAAACAACAACAACAAAAAGGAAAAAAGAAAGAAAAGAAAAAAAGAATGTAGGGTCTCAATCTCCCATTTTCATCAACATTTCTCCAGTTGTGCTCATCACAATTTACAGAATCCCAATTAGTGCTGTTAAAAGTTGACATTCTGCAAGTTTGGGAGTTCATGTTATACTCTAACTCAGCCAGTCACAGGATAAGAGTCTGAATTTAATTTAGCAGTCTCAGCCCTCTAGCTACAAGAGCTAAGGGTCTCCTTCAGGTCACACAGAAGCCTCAGTCATGTATGTGGCACTTGAGGTGAGAATGAAAATCCCTGAGCTTATCCTTTTCTTTTGCCACTTGTTGAAAGGCAGTGGGAGCAACCAAGCAATGTCATCAAATTTGTTAGTTTTCCAAAAAATATTTGAAAATATACAGTCATCATCCCAGATCTCATGTCTTATAAGTGATTGATTAGGATTATCTAATGGTGATATTTTTCATATCTCTGGTGCTAGATCATGCCATGAGCTATTAGTGCTCTTTTTACCACTAGAAATAATCATTAGCTTCTTTAAATATAATCAGACTGGAGAGCTAATTCCCAAGACCCTAGAACCAATTCAGAAAAGTAATTATTTTATTTTTTTCAAAAATTTATTTAAATTCTAATTAGTTAATATATAATCAGAAAACTAATTCTTAAAATTCTGTTCCTTTAGAATCATTTCAGCATGCATACACACCATATATCTATCTATCTATCTATCTATCTATCATCTATATATATATATATATATATAGTTTAATAATAGAATATGTATTGTTTCATCTAAGGAATTGTCTCAGGCAATTATGAAGGCTAGAATATCCCATGATCTACAGTTCAAAGGCCTACAAACCAGGAGAATCAATGTAAATTCCAGTCTGAGTTTGAAAGTATGAGACTGATGTGTCAGCTTGAAGACCACCAGGTAGAGAGAGTGAATTCTCTCTTTCTTAGCCTTTTGTTCTATTCAGGCCTTCAACAGGTTGTATGAGGCTCATCATCACTGGGGAAAATAATCTCCTTTGCTCAGTCTATCAAATTAAATATTAATTTCATCTAGGAACAATCTTATAGCTACATCCAGAATAATACATCCATTCTATAGTTTCATCAAATATCTGGGTACCCTATGGCTCAGTCAAGTTGATATATTAACCATTACATGCATAAATTTAAAATACTTATAAATAGATATTAAAATAGTAGTTACAAGTAGAATTATTTTTCTTTTTAGTTTTTTTCTAATTTAATTTAATTTTATTAACACATAATGTATTATTTGTTTCAGGAGTACAGGTCTGTGAATCATCAGTCTTACACAATTAACAGCACTCACCACAGCACATACCCTCCCCAATGTCTATAACCTAGATATCCTCTCCCTCTCCCTCCCATCCCTGCCCCCAACAAACCTCAGAGACTCCTGAGATTAAGAGTATTATCGTTTTTCTCCCTCCCTGGTCCCATCTTGTTTCATTTTTCCCCCATCACCCCCTGCCCTACCTCTCAAATTCCTCATATCAAAGAGATGATATGATCATTGTCTTTCTCTGATTGACTTATTTCACTTAGCATAATACCCTCTAGTTCCATCCTATGGAAAGAGCCTAGGTGTCCATCAACAGATGAAAAGATAAAGAAGATGTGGTGTGTGTGTAAATATATATATATATATATATATATATATATATATATACACACACACACAATGGAATACTATGCAGCCATCAAAAGACCCCAAAATCTTGCCATTTGCAATGACGTGGATGGAGTAGAATTATTTTTCTTAAATACTTGTTTTAAAAAAGAAAAAATTTAGGGGCGCCTGGGTGGCTCAGTGGGTTAAGCCGCTGCCTTCAGCTCAGGTCATGATCCCAGTGTCCTGGGATCGAGTCCCGCATCGGGCTCTCTGCTCGGCGGGGAGCCTGCTTCCTCCTCTCTCTCTGCCTTCCTCTCTGCCTACTTGTGATCTCTGTCTGTCAAATAAATAAAATCTTAAAAAAAAAAGCTTTAAAAAAAATAAAAAAAATAAAAAATTTATAAAAATTCGTAAGCATATTATCTAATTTAAAAATTACAGAACAAATTTAAAAAGCAAAGTATACGAAAAAATTAGAAGGAGTAAAAAATATATATATAGGAACAAAAATTAATGAAATAGATTTATAGGGGAGGATCTGTAATGGTAAAACTTAGTTCTTTAAAATGGCAAATAAAATAGACAAATATCTGCCATTATTGACCAAGAAGAAAAGTTAGGTGGCGAGATAAATCCTATTAGCAGTGAAGACTGGGATTAATGGTGCTGACAAAATCAGCTATTATAAAAATATATATATACAGGCACCTGGGTGGCTCAGTGGGTTAAGCCTCTGCCTTTAGCTCAGGTCATGATCTCAGGGTCCTGGGATCGAGCCCTGCATCAGGCTCTCCGCTCAGCAAGGAGCCTGCTTCCTCCTCTCTCTCTGCCTGCCTCTCTGCCTACTTGTGATCTCTGTCTGTCAAATAAATAAATAAATAAAAATCTAAAAAAAAAATAGTCTGTTGGGGCGCCTGGGTGGCTCAGTGGGTTAAAGCCGCTGCCTTTGGCTCAGGTCATGATCCCAGGTCCTGGGTTCGAGCCCCACATCAGGCTTTCTGCTCAGCAGGGAGCCTGCTTCCTCCTCTCTCTCTGCCTGCCTCTCTGCTTACTTGTGATTTCTCTCTGTCAAATAAATAAATAAAATCTTAAAAAAAAAATATATATATATATATATATACAAAAAATATTTACAACATAGCCAAAAAGTATACACATTCCAAGATAAAATAAGTTACCAAAGCAATTCTTAAAGATACATTTAAAAATAAGAATTATCTTATAATCATTAAATAAATTATTTAATGATTTATTTAATGAAATAATTATATTGCTTACTTCAACAGGGGAGGGCTTGGGATGTTTATTATGTGATGTTTATAACATGACCTATGTAGAAATTCCTGACTGTTGGTCTTTCACAGCAAAGGGCACCAACTGGGCAGGAGGAAGCTATCTGTTCTCTCTGACTTACCAGCACTCTGTAGTCACCTTTATCTCCCATATTGTATGGTAAGATTATATTTATGTAAAAGGATAACTTGATAAAGCTTTCTGGAGCAGAAGACAATATATATCAAAAACCTTAAAGATTTATCCTATCACTTAGTAAATCCACTTCTAGAAACATATTCAACATTATAATCAAAAGTGTACAAAAAGACACATTGAAAGAAGCATATATGTAACATCAAAAAAAGAGACTGTGAACTCTGAGAAACAAACTCATGGTTTTGCGGGGGAGGGGACTGGGGGATTAGATGAGTCTGGTGGTGGGTTCTAAGGAGGGCAGGCATTGCATGGAGCGCTGGGTGTGGTGCGTAAACAATGAATCTTGGAACACTGAAAAAACAAAATAAAAAAAGAGAAATCAGTTAAGTTTTTAATAACATCAGTTTTCTTGAAAATTATGCATCTTCATATAAAACAATTAAATTATTTAACTTTCCCATCAAGAAAATACTAGAGGACAATTATTTCTCAAAAGTTCTCCTTATGTTCACAAATTATACCATTATTACATATATTTACTAAGAAAATAAGAAAAAGGAAGGAATGCTCTCTTATTTTGCTTCCCTGTGAAAGCAGACCCAGAGAGAAGGAACTGGGTTTGAAGAGTTATTTGGGAGGTCCAATGGCCATTAATGTGCGTCACTCAGAAATCCTTGAAGAGAATCTGCTTCAGGAAAATAGGTAACTAACCACCACAGCTATTTCCCTTTGGAGTCATCATTTCATGTGTGCTGAGCCATACTATCAGTGAAGTCCTGATGGAAGGGGAACCTATAAGTACTATTACAGTGGGGAAGGTTAAGTGGAAGTTCTGAGGTTGCCCTTCTTCTAGCTCCTCCCTGTGTAGCCAAAAGAATGAATAAAAATCAAGTCACATCCTTGGCTAGTGATATCATTAAAGATGTAAAGGATGCAGGGAGGAGCAGTTCCTGTCATATCTCAGTTTAATTAATCAACCTGGTTCTGGCAGAAAGTAACTGGATTTTGGAGAATGACAGTAGATTCTATCATTGCCAAGACAGGTTAATAAAGCCTCAGCCTATGGCATATCAGTCATTGACATGATGAGTGTGTTTTCTGTTCCCTATGCCTATTAGCATACAGTGGATCAGAAAGAGTTCACATTTATGTGGAATGGACAACAATATTCATTTATAGATTTTTTTTCACAGGATTATTTTACTCTTCTGCCTTCTGTAATAACATAATCCCAAAAGAGCTGGACCATCTTGGCATCCCTCAGAACATTATATTGATCCATTACATTGATGACATCATGGCATTTAGTCAGTACAAGCAATAAGTGGCTAGTATGCCAAAGGTCTTGATAACACATGTGCTCTAGATCTTGGAAGATGAACTCTATGAAATTTTGATAAGTTGGTACTCAATAAAATGGATATGCAAAGATATTCCTGCCAAATAAATGACAAATTGCTGTATCTTGCATAACCCCAGAGAAAGAAGCACTTGGTAGACTTCTCTTGCTTCTGGAGGCAACACAGTATGCTATAGGTACACTGTTCAGGTCCGTATCCTGGGAGACATGAAGGCTGCCAAACTGAATTGAAGCAATAGAGTGCTCTGTAGTAGGTCTAGGCAGCAGTGCTAACAGCCTTGAAGCTGGGGCCTTATGATCTTCTAGACACTGTGTTATTGTAATCTTAGTGATGAAAAAAGATACATTTTGAAGTCTATGGCAAATTCCAGTGGGAGAATTACAAACAAACAGATCCCTGGGTACTGGGACAGGTTCATGCCATTTGCAGTGAAGGATATATATCCCTTTTTAAAAACAGCTCTTAACATGTTACTGGACTCTGACAAACAGAACACTTGAGCATGGCATACCATATGGCTACGTCTCCAGAACAGACTATAGTAGCTGAATAAAATAATTGAGCAAATGACACTAGACTGGTAGGTGATAAAGGCAGAAAGGCAGAGATACATTATATAACAGGCTAAGAATCTTCAAATGCAGTGACAAGACAAGGAATCAACTGTGTCTGATCTTTAATTCTAAAGGAATTCTGTGACTTTGGTGGCAAGAATGATCCATGAGTGAACAAAGTGGAGTGGGAGGTAGATAATTTCAGAGGTGATGAAGAATTGGAGTAGTGACAATGGAGATAATAAAAACATATTCTTTTCTGCATTTATTTTAGATGTAGAAGTGAAAATAATGACTATAGATTGAATGTAGGTGGTAATTTGTAGCAGTGCTTCTCAAACATTAATATTTATATAATTATCTGGGGATCCTGTTAACTCATCTAAAGGGTTTAATTTGGGGCTCAGTGTTCATCAAGTTCCAAGTAATGGTGGTCCAGTATGACACTTTGAGTAGCAAGTGTGTAAAGATTGAAATTGAGAACATCTCTGGAGATTTTATTTTTTTTATTTTTTTTAATTTTTTTTTTTAAGATTTTTTATTTATCTGACAGAGAGAGATCACAAGTGGGCAGACAGGCAAGCAGAGAGAGAGAGAGGAGAAAGCAGGCTCCCTGCAGAGCAGAGAGCCCAATGTGGGACTCGATCCCAGGACCCTGAGATCATGACCTGAGCTGAAGGCAGAGGCTTAACCACTGAGCCACCCAGGTGCCCCTATCTCTGGAGATTTTAAACTGAGTAACTAGTTGGATGATGGAATAATACTGAAAGAAGATCATTGTACTGTTGTTGGTGATAGGACAGTGGTTTGAGCATTTTGTTTTGGCCAAAATAAGTGTAAGATTGTCTTTAAATATCCAGGCAGAAATGACAAATAAGCAACTGAATGTCTAATTCTGGAATGCAGAAGATAGAGCAGGACCAGATTTGATATTTTAGGCTCATCAATTTATAAATCACAATCCAAGGCACATAATTGTATGAAATAACTTACAGATAATGGGTAGACAGAAACTCAAACTGGTCCAAGTCCTGAGTTCTGAGTCATTCTTATGTTTACTATATATACTATAAACCAAACTCACATAATTTTAGGTTCAGAACCTGAAAGGTTGTTTATTGCTTTGATTTTAAGCTTTTGACAAAGGGGGAAAAAACACAGTATCACAGCCATCTCAATATACAAAGGTATGCTGAAGAGTTATTTTACCTTCTTTTAGAACAAATATGGGAAAGCAAACAAACAAAAGAAAAGTGATTTTATTTATAAACTAAGTGAACCATAACAGGTACCATGTTTTATATAACATCTTTCCTAGACTCTCATCCCCCAAAATATAACACTTAAAAGCTTTGAAACAGAACAGCAGAAGTCTTTGGCTTAATATAAACCTTAACATCAAAGTTTTCATTTCAAATGACTAAAAGCAACGTCAGTAATAAAATAATTGGGGAAAAAATCATTCTATTATATGGGATGAGAGAAAAAATACGGTATAGGCATTTTGCCACTTATAATTGACCACAGTCAATTTTAGAGTTAATTGTTTGTCTCAACCTCATTAGACAGCAGGCAGACTAATTTTTTTCCTTCATGGTTTGTAAGTACTCTGATCCTTAGCTTTTCTGAATAGTTAAAGGAAATGATTTATAAAACAGAGTATGAACAAAACATTTTTGTATCTATGGGAAATATATCACCACTTTAAAGTTAATGCTGTTTTTATCCAATTAAATGGATACTTATATTTCTGATTTTATATTTGTATTGATAAAAGGAAAGGATAATATTATTTTGTATTTACAAGATCTGAAAACATTTAACAAACTAAAGTTCCATTCTGATTAAAATAGATGGATCCTTTCTTTTTTTTTTTTAAGATTTTATTTATTTATTTGACACAGATAGATCACAAATAGGCAGAGAGGCAGGCAGAGAGAGAGAGAGGGAAGCAGGCTCCCCGCTGAGCAGAGAGCCCGATGTGGGACTCGATCCCAGGACCCTGAGATCACGACCCGAGCCGAAGGCAGCAGCCTAACTCACTGAGCCACCCAGGTGCCCCTAGATGGATCCTTTCTTAACATGAAAGCTAGCTAATTAGATATAGACAGAGGGAGAGAGAGAGGAGAAGGGTAGGAGAGAGATGTTTGGAAGAGGAGGGTGTCAAGCGCAAAAAATCTTCAGTAGTAAAGCGGGAGATAATAGCTGAAAATTCTGTAGGAACAAAGTGAGGACATAGCATTGTGAGTACTTTCCTAAATATATGAAATAATACCCTTTAAAAATTACTGGAAAAGTACCATATTCAAAATAGAAAAAAAATACTAAAAATTTTTGAAAGTTGAACCCCCAAAATGTTTAAGTTATACAAAACCATTTCAGCTGAAGGATAAAATGCAAGGTTAACATTTGAGTAAAAGATAAAATTTTTTTATACAATGAAAGATTTAAAATAAAATGGTTAAGGTAAACTTCAAATGTTCTTACATACTGAAAAGAAAGAAGGGCCATTTGTACCTCAATGTTCATAGCAGCAATGGCCATAATCACCAAACAGTGGAAAGAGCCAAGATGCCTTCAACAGAAGAATGAATAAAGACAATATGGTCCATATATACAATGGGATATTATGCCTCCATCAGAAAGGCTCAATATGCAACTTTTGTATCAACATGGATGGCACTAGAGGAGATTATGCTGAGTGAAATAAGCCAAGCAGAGAGAGTCATTTATCTTATGGTTTCACTTACTTGTGGAGCATAAGGAATAACACGGAAGACATTGGGAGATGGAAAGGAAAAGTGAATTGGGGGAAATTAGAGGGGGAGACAAACCATGAGAGACTGTGGACTCTGAGAAACAAACAGAGGATTTTGGAGGGGAGGGGTGTGGGGGATTAGGTGAACCCAGTGGTGGGTACTAAAAGAGGGCATTCCATATTCCATGGAGCACCGGGTGTGGTGCATAAACAATGAATATTGGAACACTGAAAAAATAAAATACAATTTAAAAAAATTTAAAATTCTGAGTCCCATAAAAATATTTTACCAATGTTCATGAAAAAAAAAATCAGTCTTTTTGGCAAATCATTTGGCTGTATTAGTTATCTTGTCTTATAATTTTGATATTTTGGGAAATATTCCATGATCCATTCAATCATAGATAATAAAACTGCATCCAGTGCAACTTTTCCAGTTTTCTTGGTAGGATAAAGTTTTAAATGAAAATCTTAATAATTCTGATCTCAAATTATGCCTTAGGCAAATAAGTAATATATCAGAATAGTTTAAATAAAGATGAAAAATTATGTACTTATTTTCAGCAAAAACCATGAGGTGTCTTTGAGTTCCCTTCCTGACCTGTGAAGAGTGTGGAAGTGAAAAACCAATTTTTCTTAGACACACCAGAGAATTAAGATCACAGGTCAAACCTCTCCCCCTAAAACTAGAGATAGAGGTAAATACAGAGAATCACAGCTATCCAGGAGAAGAATCCTCTGGAGCCAATAACTATAGGAACATTTAAACTATGATTGATGAGCTACTGGAGCTCAGTGTGAGCTAGCTTGAGAGTAAAAATGCAAGATCCAGTCTTACTGGAGCCCTACACTTTTTTGAGTTTTACTTCCAGGAGACCTACCAGGTTTACACTGTGAAGATTCAGGAAAATCCCATCATGCTTCCAACAGAGGAAAAGTAAAAATAGCAATTTTTAAATACACCCACAACATTCTGTTCTTCAGTATACATTGTCTGTGACAAAATTTTAAACTACTTTACCAAAGTCATATTTGACCCATGGAAAGGGAAATTAGGCAACTTTAGCCCACTCTAGCCTTGCAGCTTCATGTAAGTGGAGAAAACAAAAGGCTAAGAAATTTTTCTGAAAGTCACAGCCCAGGGATTCTGACATAAAAAATAACAACAACAAAGATGTTATCAAAAGATAATAGAATGCCTCCCTACCCCAATATTATACTACCACCACTATAGAGCTTCAGCATAGCAGTTGAGAAAACTCGAAAAGACCAACTCTGATTCAGAGGAGTTTATAGAAAAATCTGGTAACAACAGCAGAGGAGAAAACAAAACAAAACAAAACAAAAAACCGAATACTAGGGAAACTGAAGCTTCTGGCAACTTCAACTATAACAAACATTAAACATAGCCTGGGTTCTCACCAGACAAACACAAAACCTCACATTGAAGGACTTTGTACTTCAATTCCTTTTATCCTGTTTATTGTGCCTGGCTGTCTGTCAACAAAAATTACACAGCATGATAAAAAACAAGGGGAAAAAAAAGGCTGAAGAGATAAAACAAGCACTAGAATATATCCTGATATGGAGAAATTTTGGAAGAGTCATACTAGGAATTTATTTATTTATTTATTTATTTAAAAGATTTTATTTATTTATTTGACAGAGATCACAAGTAGGCAGAGAGTCAGGCAGAGAAAGAGAGGGGGAAGCAGAGAGCCCGATTCGGGGCTCCATCCCAGGACTCTGGGATCATGACCTGAGCTGAAGGCAGAGGGTTAGCCCTCTGAGCCACCCAGGTGCCCCTCATACTAGGAATTTCAAATATATAATTAATATGCTAAGATCTCCAATGGTTAAAGTGGATAATGAAAGAAAAACTTGGTAATTTAAGGAGAGAGATGAAAAATCAATGAAGGAATAAAAAGAGAGCTAGATACAAAAGTATTAATAAATATCTTTGATAGGCTCATCAGTAGACTAGAAAGCAAAAGATTGATTCAGAGATCTTGATGATATGTTAATAGACATTTCCAAAACTGAAATTTAAAAAAGTGAAAAAAAATTGAAACAAGGTATCCAGGAACTGTGAGACAATTACAAAAGGTGTAACATGTGTTTAATAGGAGTACTAGGAAAACGAATGAAGGAAGGAAGGTAAGTAGGAAAGAATAATTGAAATAATAATAGCTGAAGAATTTCCCAAAATTAATGACAGACACCAAACTATAGATCCAGGAAGCTCCAGAGAACACCAAACAGAATAAATTATAGAACAAGCAAAAAGAAAACAAAACCAAAACCAAAACAAAACCAGAAAACTTCACCTAAATATATCGTATTTAAATGGCAGAAAAACAGAAACAAAATTTCTGAAAGAAGGTGGGGTGGGTGGTTGACAATATTATTACCTATAAAGAAACAGAAATAAGAAATGGTGGAATTCTTCACAGACTGACCAGGCAAGGGAGAGTGGGATAAAATATTTAAAGTAGTGAAGGAAATTACCACCAATGTAGAATTCTCAATCAAATAAAATTATCCTTCAAAAGTGAAGGAGAAGTACTTTCTTAAGCAAACACTGAGGGAATTTTCATTAACAGTACTGCCTTGAAAAATGTTAAAGAAGCTCTCTAGAGAAATATATATATATATATACATATATATATATGTATATATATATATATATGAATGAAATTCAGCACTACATAAGAAAAGAAGTGCATCAGAGAAAATAAAGTTAAATAAAATATTTCATTTTTCATATTTCTAAATGATCTAACAGAGAGGTGCTCAAAATAATAATAACAAGAATGTGTTGGTGATTATAGCAAATTGATAAATAAAATAACAGCAATGTTATAAGGGTTGGAATGAAGAAATTGAGACTACTCAGTTAAAAGATACCTACAACATTTTTGAAACAACATACTGCTATGTAAAATGGACTTGGATTGGTTGTACATGTACATTTCAAATACCAAGACTACCAGTAAAAAAGTCAAAAAAGGAGGTATAAATGATGTAGTAAGAGAGAAGAGAAAACTGAATGAAAAAGACTTCTCAATTAAAAGTAGAGAAGGCAGAGAAATAATGAAAGACAAAAAAATATGTAAAAAAAAACACACTACTGCATGTCATCTGTAAGAAACCAAATTTAAATATAAAGACAGATAGATTAAAAGGATAGGGTTGGAGTAAGATACCCCATGTTATCAATAATCAAAAGAATAATGGCGTAGCTTTATTGTTTTCAGATAAAGCAGAGTTCAGAACATAAAGAGAAGCTTTACATTATTATAAAGGAGTCAATTCTGTTAAAAAGAAACTCCTCAAAATTTATGCATCTAACAACAGGATATCAAAATACAACAGTCAAAAACTAGAGTATTTAGGGTAAATAGACAAATCACTAATTAAAGATGGAGACTTAAACAACCCTCTCTCAGTAATTGACAGATCCAACTGGAAAAATATTGGAAAGGATAGAGCTAAACTGAGCAATGCCATCAATCAATTATATCTAACTGGCAGCCATTAAATATCCAATGGCAGGAGAATTCATATTTTTCTCAAGTTCATACAGAATATTAACGATGATAGATCACATTCTAAGCCATAAAACACATCTTAACACATGTAAGAGAATAGAAATCATACAGCATATACTCTCAGACCTCAATGGAACCAAACTAGAAATCATTAACAAGAAAGATGACTAGAAAACTGCCAAATATTTGGATATTAAACAACACATTTTTATTTATTTATTTATTTATTTATTTATTTATTTATTTTTAAAAATTAAATTGTTAGTTTTAAATTTTAAATTTAATTTAATTTTAAATTAAAATTATGTTAGTCACCATACAGTACATCATTAATTTTTGATGTAGTGTTCCATGATTCATTGTTTGTATATAACACCCAGTGCTCCATGCAATACATGCCCTTCTTAATACCCATCACACATTTTTAAAACATTTGAATCAAATAAGTCTCAAAATAAATTAATATGTGTGTGTGTGTGTGTATACACACACACACACATATATATATGCACTAAATGAAAATGCAAATGTAATTGCCCAAGTTTGTGGGATGTAGTGACAGCAATGTTTACAAGGAAATTTAGAGCATATAATTCATATATTACAAGAGAAGAAAGATCTAAAATCAGTAGTTTAAATATCTACCTTAGGAAACTAAAGAAAGAAGGGTAATATAAACCTAAAGCAAACAGAAAAAATAATAAAAATTATAATGGAAACTAGTAAAATTGAAACAGGCAAATAGTAGAGAAGATCAATGAAACAAAAAGCTGGTTTTTGAAAAGTTTTTGATAAACTTCTAATCAAGCTAACTAAGGAAAAAAAGAGAGAGAGAGAGAAGACCCAAATTACTAATATCAGAAGTGAAAAAAAAGGTCATCTCCATTTTTCCTGTGGACATTAAAAAACTAATAAAGGAATATGAACAACTCCATGCCTAGAGATTCTATGACATAGATGAAAAGAACCAATTCTTTGAAAGACTGATCTTATTCACTCACACAAGGAATAGTAGATAATCTGAATACCTGTTAAAGAAGTTGAGTCAATAATTAATAGCCTTCTGAAATGAGACCACCAGGCCCAGATAGATTCACTGTCGATCTACCAAAAAATTTTAAAGAATTTAGATCAATTCTCTACAATCTCATCCAGATTGTAGAAAGGGATGAATTCCTAGTTCAACTATGAAGTCACAATTATGCTAAGATAAAAACTAGAAAAAAGTATGACAAAAATAATACACAAATCAATATTTTTCATGAATATAGATGCAAATATTGTCAACTAAATACTAGCAAATAGAATCTAATTATGTACAAAAGTAATTATACATCATGAACAAGTAGAATTTATTCCAGGTATATGGCACTGATTCAACATTCAAAATCACTTAATACAATCCATTACTTCAAGTCTATAAAATAGAAAACCAATATGATTGTATCAATAGATGCAGAAAAATTATTTGACAAAATTCAACACCCATTCATGATAAAAACTCAATAAACTAGAAATAAAGAGAAACTTCTTTTTGATAAAGAACATCTACAAAAACTTACAGCTCACATCATACTTGTTAGTTGGAAACTAAACATTTTTACCCTAAAACTGAGAAGAAAGCAACTTTGTACTAAAATTCCTAGCTAGTGCAATATGACAAGAAAAATAAATTAAATGTATATTAATTGAGAGAAAAATACAAAATTGTCTTTGTTGGCAGATGACACAATTTCCTATGAATAAATCCTAAAGAATTCACATGAAAATGCATACACACACACACACACACACACACACACACACACACACAACTACTGGAACTATTACATAACATTGTAAAACCAAGTTAACATATAAAAGTCCATTGATTTCCACTATGGCAGCAGTGAACAATTTGGATTTGAAATTTCAAACATAATGTCACTTTCATTACCACTAACAAATAAGAAAGACTTAGCTATATATATTTAACAAAATATATGCAGGGTATATGTAACTCTGACAAAAATTAAAGAGATTATAAGTGAAGAGCTAATCCATGTTTATGAATAGAATAACTTAATATTGTTTTTTTCCAAGTTTATGTATAAATTCAAAGCAATCCCAGTCAAAATCCCAGAAAATTATTTAGTGTATATTTAAAAACTGTGTCTCAAATTTATATGGAAAGACCCAGAATAGAATAGGCACCAGAAGGCCAAACTGACACTAAACTTCTTCATGTTTTGCTGTAAAGTTATAATAAAGACAGTTTAGTGCTAATTAAATAATAGATCAATGGAACACAATAGAGAGCCAAGAGAAGGACCCATACAAATATAGTCAACTGATCCTTGATAAGGATAATTCAATGGGGAGATTAAAATCTAGTCAACAATTATGCTGGAAAAATTTTACATTGATATGAAAAAGCAATAATTATAGACACGTTTCCTGTAAATTAACTCAAAATGGATTGTAGATCTAAAAGTAAAACATCAAACTATAAACATTCTGGAAGATATCATAGGAGTAAACTGAGGTGAGCTTAAGACTGGCAATTAATTTTTAGATACAACACCAAAAATATCATCTATGAAAGCATAAAATAAGTTGGAATTCTGAGCAATATATTTTTATTAGATATTTATCAGATAATAAAAATGCATGCTATTATCTGGGAGAAAATATTTATAAAATATATATCTGATAAAGATGTATTCTAAATATACAAAGGGCTCTTTAAACTTTAGAATGAGAAAACATAAAATGAATTACAAAACTGGAAACTGGGGGCATCTAGGTGCCTCAGTGGGTTGAGTGTCTGATTCTTGATTTTGTCTCAGGTCATGATCTCAGGGTTGTGAGATCAAGCTCCATGTCAGGATCCATGATGAGTGTGGAACCTACTTGGGATTCTTTCTCCTCTCCTTCTGCCCCTCCTCAGTACCCACCCTCCCCACTCCTCTTAAAAAAAAAAAAATGGGGGGAGAATAGATCTGAATAGATCTTAAAACATATACAGATGATTAATAAACATAAAAATGTCTAACATAATATGCTATTAAAGAATTACAGATTAAAACAACATTGAAAGACTACTACATATCTATTAGAATGAACTTAATCCAAATTATTGAATACCAAATATGGAAAAGAATGGAGCAATAAGAAATCTCATTCATTCCTGGTGAGAATGTAAAATGATATAGCCACTTTGAAAGACCGTTTGGCAGTTTTGACAAAGCTGAACATAGTCTAAGCATGTAATCCAGTAATACACAAATGAGTTGAAGAATTGGATACAAACAAGATTCTGCACATGGTTATAGCAGCTTTATCCATAACTGCCAAACAATGGAAGCAATTAGGATACCCTCAATAGGTGAATACATAAACAAATTTTTGTACATTTATATAATGGAGTGTTACTCAACAGAAAAAAAAAAAGAAATGAGCTATCAAATTACCAAATAACATTTCCTAAAATGCACATAGCCCAAGGAAAGGAAGCTACTCTGCAAAGATTACACTACACACTGTATATTTCCAGTTATAGGACACCCTAAAAAAGGCAAAACTATGTAGATAGTAAAAATATCATTTTTTCCCACAGGGCATGAAAGAGGGTAAAGTGAATAAATGAACTGCATGGGATTTTTAGGGTGCTAAAGTTGTGAAGGATGACACTGCAATGATGTTAAAACATCTTTAACATGCATGATGTTGTGCATTTGTGAAAACACATGGAACTGTACAACTCAAAGAGCAAACCCTAATGTTAATTATGGACTTTAGTTAATAATAATGTATCAGTATTGGGGCACCTGGGTGGCTCAGTTGGCTGAGCATATGAGTTTGGATCAGGTCATGATCTTAAGTGTGCTGGGATTGAGACCCACACCAGGTACCCACTCAGCAGGTGGTCTGCTCTTCTTTCTCCCTATACCCCTCCCCTTACTTGTACTCTCTCTCTCAAGTAAATTAAAAAAAAAAAATCTTTAAAAAATAATAATAATGTATCAGTATTAATTCATTAGTTGAAACAAATATACCACAGTAATTTAAGAAAATATTAAAATAAGGGGTGATCAATGAGAGGGGTTATATCTGATCTCTGTACTATCTGGTTAATTTTTCTGTGAACATAAAATTGCTCATAAAATAAAATATATTAATTTTTTAAAAAGGATGAAGTAATTCTCAAGTATTGGAAAATATTTTTTTTATAAATTTAGCTTAACATTTCCTAAATATTGCAAAATTTGTAGTAAAAATATTTTCCATTGCTATACCTATTAGAAATGGAATTTTTTCATTATACTACAAACAAAATTAAATAGGGAAGTATATTTGATGTAACATCAAAAGAAATAACTTCTAGACAATTTTGAATATAGAGCAGATGATAAAGACAAAATCTCTATGTTAAGTAACAAATGAGAGCATTTGTTATTTTATAATGTATAACAAAATAAAATGCAAATAATTACTTGTATCTCATATTTAATTCTCATTAGGTGAGATTAGATGGCTTCATAGATTCACTCTGACTCTTGATTTCGGCTCCTGTCATGATCTCAGAGTCTTAAGAACTAGCCCCACATTGCCTCTGCCCTGGTCGTGGAGCCTGCTTAAAATTCTCTCCCTCTCAAAAAAAAAAAAAAAAATTCTCATTTCAAAATCTATTTTATTATTTATAAATATTAGAAATGTAAAGTTTAAGTGTGGTATATGAATAACATTTTGGCAATTTTTTGGTGAAAAAAGAATTTTCCTATGAGATTTTTTTATTGTTTTATCTAATAAATCCTGATCTATGTATGGGATTTTATTAGTGTTTTGTGAACACAGTATTATAAATGTGCTCTTAGGCCCAGATATTTTATATTAATCAACTCTCGCTCAGTTTTTTTCTTAAATATTTTATTTATTTATTTGACAGCCAGAGAAGGAACACAAGCAGCAAGACTGGGAGAGGGAGAAGCAGGTTCCCTGCTGAGCAGGGATTCTGACTCAGGGGTTTGATCTCAGAACTCAGGGATCATGACCTGAGCCTAAGGCAGACATTTAAAAAGACTGAGCCACCCAGGTGTCCCTCCCGCTCAGTTTTTAATAGAAACTTTTTGGGCAATATGTCTTCAGATTTAATCACAAACAATACATTTAAGGCTTTTTCTCTTACTTTCCTCAGTGAGTTCCATGTGTCTTAATCTCTTGTATTTACTTCTGTTTAAAATGTCTTTAAGGTGACTAGTTAAAAAAAAAAAATCACGTGAATCTTAAACCTTTGTTTTATTTAAAAAAAAATCCATTCACTCATTCAACATAGAGTATACTTCTTTGAGTTGCTCATGTGAGAAACAAGTTGTATATCAACTTGCAATATTTTTCTTTATAACTTAATTTGGGGGCTTCTGTTCAAGTCCAGTGTTAATTTTCTCTGTCCCAGTATCCTACTACTTTGGATGTGTTTCTTGTAATCACGATTATCCAGGCTCTCAATCTGTCTTAGTTTTAGGTGGCTAGACTGCCTCTTCCTGAGACATGCCCTGAGGAATCCCAGTTTCAAAAACAACCCCTTAAGTATGTTAAAAACCATTCAGCATTTTCCATTACATATGTAATAGGACAAAAATGGATCACTAGAAAGAAACCTGATCTATTGAAATGGAGAATGAGCTTTGAATTTGCACCCTAGATTCAAAATCATTATAATTTTTTTAAAATTTACATACTTTATCAGAGGCATCACATCTTCCAAGAAAAAGAAAGATGGGATGTTTCTAACAATACCTATAGATCTTTTTGCTGGTTCTTTTCACTCCTTATTATCCATAGATGTCACGTGTGCATGATTTCTGCTGTGCTGGGGAGAATCACAGCTATAGCTATCATCACAACTCATATCCACATCTGGTGTGATATTGCCAAAAGATTCTTCACAAATCCATATGATGAAACATCTTTTACCTACTACCCCTTCTCACAGAAGTGCAAGGAATTAAAAAAAAAAACAAAACTGGAATCTCTGCTAAAAGGAGATATTTCTTATCTAATAAGACACTGTTTTCATTGGATTTATTAGATTATCTCCTTAGATTTTATTATTTTTTTTCAATTTAGTATTATTATGCACTGAATCACTGACAATTATATATTAGTATCAGATATGTTAACTCAAAATTATCCTTTTGAAATATTTTTCAGGATCCTTCTTAATTATTCCAGCTGTCTGAGACTTTCCAACATACCAAGAAAGAACAAATTACTTCTTTTCCCAATTTAGCTAATTCATTTTTTGTCTCTTTTTCTCAAGACGGCATTCCATAAATCTTTAAGTCTCCAAAAATTGCTTTAAAATAATTTCGGTACTAAAATATAAAATCAACTCTTTATAACCACATACTTTAAAAATTAAGGTTTCATACTTTGGCATTTTATTTGCTATATTGCTCAGTAATTGTAATATTTATTTGTTCTTAAATATATCTGATTGGCCACATGTTAAATGATGGAGTTAGGGGCGCCTGGGTGGCTCAGCCAGTTAAAGCATCTGCTTTCGGCTCAGGTCATGATCCCAGAATCCTGGGATGGAGCCCCGCATGGGGCTGTCTGCTCAGCAGTGGGCCTGCTTTCCCCTCTCTCTCCGCCTGCCTCTCTGCCTACTTGTGATCTCTGTCAAATAAATAAATAAAATCTTTAAAAATAAATAAATAAATGATGGAGTTAGCATTGCTCTAAGAGCTCTAACTTAAGTATTTTCTAAATTCTTTAAGTTTACTATTCAATATTTACTGGTTGTATAAGGCACATTATCTATTTTAATTAGGAGAGATGGCATTAGGTGATATAAAATCATGGGTACTCTATTGAATTATAAAAAGTATTTCAGGAATTAAAATAATTTCCTAATTAGAACTGTGTATTAAAGCTATGAGTTTTTCAAGTACAAAAAAACACTTATGCTCAGAAATGTCCAAAATGAGCACTTTTATACAATAGTACCCTTGTGTGCAAACTATAAATTCTTTTCATTCCTAGATGTATTTTTTTAAATTATCATACTATATTTTCAAAACTGCTTCAGTGCAGTTAGTCATAAAATAGTCTAGTCAAGGCAACTTTAATGCAGTTATAATCCAATCAATAAAAAATACATCCCCCTACCAAATATTAAAAGCAAATAAATTAATAGGTTTGTACAGTAGTTATTAAGAGGAAGAGAAGTAGAAAATGGATCAGAGAATGAGCAGCCAGATGAAGGGTAGACTTCTATAGATCTACCTGTAGGTCTATACTGTAGACCTCTTAAAGAATTTGGATTTAGTTTCAATATAATGGAAATAATTTGGAGAGATTTAGGCAGTATGGTACCTTGCTATCATTTACTTCTTTTTCTTAAATAAAAGCTAGAGTGTAGAAATAAGACTGTATTAATGTCATTGACATGTTAAGTCAGAATATATATTTTTGAAAGCTGGATTATCAGTAGGTTCAGATAACACAAGTAGAGGATATGGTTAAATGTCTCAGATGCCATGTCAACTGCCCCAGTTACATCAACAATTCTCCTTCAGCTCACACCTGTGGCATCATTAGTTTTTCTTCACCAGGAAAAGAGTTTTGGTCAGGTTCAAGATTGGGATATATATATTACAATAGAATAAAAATGGGTGCTGCCAATGATAGTCTTACACTGACAGAGGCTAAGAAAAGTAATACACATAATTTCAAGCAGTATACCTAGTCATCATCCTTGTATATAGGAAGAAGTAGTTAAAAGCAATTTTGTACATAGACTCTCAAACAAATGCCTTGACTATTTTGTTTGGTCTTTGATGAAGCAAGGTTGCAATAGTTAACAAGAGAGTCTTAGAAAAAGGCTTCTAGATGAGTCTATGGGAATCAGCACAAGTGGTTGAATTTTTGTGTCGCATGTCCTGAGAACAGCATCTTCTGCAGAAGAGATACTGAACCACCATATTTATAAATGTGTGGTTATTAACCGGTCTTCATCCTTGGTCACTACTGTGTTTGCCTAACACACCTGTGAAAAGAGTACTCCCAGTGTCCAGTATGTGGATATGTGCAGGTCCAACAGTGTGAACTCCCTCTCACCAAGTTTATTCTAGTTACTGCCAGAGCTAAAGTCACCAGCAGAGATCAAACCGTCCGTCTGATGGCAGGTGAACTCATGAGACTGCCTCCTTCACCATGAAGGGGCAGGAATTTGTCTGAAGTGGAATTATGTGTATTTTAAGTATAAGGAAGAGATAATAAAACACCATAAGGGCATCACGGCCCCTTATTACTATTGTAATTATTCTTCTAGAAGTTGTGACCAGCTCTTACAGTGGATAATCAGTAACTTAACATAATGAGTGGATCTAAGTTGTGGAAGGAGAGGACCAGAGTACAGAAGAACTTGTTGGTGACTCCACCTATATATATCTTGTCATGTGGTACAGACCAATTCGATTATTTCCTAACGTAAACACTGATTCGTTATTGCTGAAAACATTCAGATGTTCAGTCTGTGCCTGTGCCAGGCTAGAAATGCCAAGAAAGTAATGACCCCAGAATCCTTCTTAACCAATAGGAAATTATGGCTCAATATCCACAGGTGAAAACTACTTGTAAAACACTTTATTAGCTATCTTTCCTATAAGTATTTCCTTTTATCACCTCCAAAACATATATTTTTTGCACTAAAAACTTGGGTTCTTGTCTAACTTTGGGGAAACTTCTTGAAGACAGTCGAATAGACATTCCCTGCACTCTGTTTTTATGAATAGGTAGAGCAGTACAAAGGAGAGGTCCTGGTTTACTGGAATCTTGGCTATATGCAGCTTAGCAATTCTCTCTGAAGAATAATGAAAGGTAAGAGGATTGTGTGTACTTTGATATTTCCTTCCCTATAATCACTCCCTTAATTAACTATATTTTAATAACTTTAGGATATTAGTTATATATATGGCCATATTCCCTTTTCCACAGCAATCACTATATCTAAATTTTGGTGATGATGTTCATTTCTCTGTTCCACATGGATCTCCTAAACTAAAAGACTGAACTTTAACATGTGTGGAAATATACACTTTATGTAAAATAATAGGAAATAGGTAAGGGGAATCTGGATTTGTTAAGTCATTTGGCTCGAGTGGCAGGGCTTGCGCCAAAGTTTGGATTAACTGAAAAGTCTTTTCTTGTGCTGAACGTTATTCAAAATGTGTAGCTTTAGGGCACCTGGGTGGCTCAGTCAGTTAAGCAACTGACATCAGCTCATGTCATGGTCTCAGAGCCCTGGGATTGAGCCCCACGTCAGGCTCCATGCTCAACAGGAAGTCTGCCTGTCCATTGCGCCTACCCTGCTTGTGTACTCTTTCTCTCTCAAATAAATAAGTAAAATCTTTTTAAAAATTACATATTTAAAGACTTCTTTAAAATATATTGGAGACCATGCCTACCTGACATACTTATTTCCTCTGAAATTCAAGAAGGTTGGGCAAGTTTTGTACCACTTTCTTAGAGGTAGAGATTACAACAATTCAGCAATTGCTGTTTGGTTTTTAGATAGTATTTTGACATGCCTCAGAGCACGGCATTCCAGAAGCTTCACCATATTTTTTGTTTTATTTATTCCATCACTTGATCTATCTGTAGATCTCTTTATCTATAGATAGATCTAGATCTAGATAGATAGATAGATGGATGATAGATAATCTGGTAACTGCTACCTGGTGTTCCATGTTTAGTCAACCTGCTGTACAATCAGTACAGTGGTTCTTGATGATGGTCCCAAAATGAGAGTTGCTTAATAATTCTGTAGACTAAATTATGACAGAAAGATGAAGTTATCTGAAAAGAAATGTTGCTGTTACTGTCAATTGAAAACAAGTAGTTTGTAGTATTTGTGGGTGCCTGGATAGAATATAAAACATAGGCCTGAAAGATTATAAAAGATGACAGGATCTGTGTTGATTTGCTCAAGTAAAGAGATTATATTAGGAAACTGCCATTAAAGCTAATATCAGTTATGTTTATAATAATCCTCATATTCTCCAAGATTCATGTGTTTTCTACATAAACCAAAGAAGCTAAAAACTGAAGGAAGTGGTAGGGATTGCCAGTCTTCAACATTTTCAGTCCCTTTTAGTGGCATTAGTTTTTGAAATCCACAACTGATGTGGTATTATATGTTTATTGCTATTTTAGTAAAGAGGGAAAGGGCTTTAGCAAAGCTTTCTTATCACAAGAAGCCAATGTGGATATTGTGCCAGGTTCCATTGCAGTTAATTCACATTTGCATGTAGGAACTAAAAGAATAAGCACAAGGTAAGCTTACACATACACTAGATCTTTTTGTGGTGTTACTCAAACCATTCTCTGACTCCTTCTGCTTTCTATCTGAGTGACAAATCACAGTGACTTTCTGTGACACCAGAAATGCATATTGATTCAAAGCCCATAAGCCAAAACGTTGTAACTTCATATTCCCTTTCTCCAGAACTAGAGGGTTTTATATCTATCATCTGTCTATCTTATCTATCATTTATCATCTATCTATCTATCATCTATCTATATCTCTCTATCTTTCATCATCATCATCATCAACTATCATCTAACATCATCATATATCTATGTAATTATGTATCTATTATTTTTTAATCACAGGTCCAATAGGACTTTTTTTAGGTTGCTCATTTATTTTAGTTCTAGAGGCACCATGATCAATTGTGGTTGAAACTGTAGTTCAAACCATTTTGTTGATAGGCTTTGCCCTGCTCTTCATTACAGTGGTTATGGCCATTGTGTTTCTGGTGGTTACATGCTGGAGTTACTGATGGTCTCAAGCACAGTATCATTCAATACTGATAAAAAATTGGAAATTACCCTAAGTATTTCTAGCCAAAAGAGATTTAAGATAAATAATTAAATACTGAGAAAATCGCATAGGACTGTGTCTGGACTCTTGGACTCAAATTCACACCAGTGATTCTGTAACAGAAAGGTCAATAAATAGTGCAGTCACTGCTGCTCTTCTGTGTTCTCAAGTTGAAACAGTTTC
The DNA here is from genome assembly GCF_902655055.1 of Lutra lutra. NCBI lineage: Eukaryota > Metazoa > Chordata > Mammalia > Carnivora > Mustelidae > Lutra > Lutra lutra. Next base: position 78,775,148 of record NC_062279.1, on the reverse strand, counting down.
TGAACACCTATAAATCTAGTAATCACATAGTAGAATGTGGGGTCTACAACCTATTACACATTCTCATATGTGGTCATCTCTGCCTTCATTCTGTTTTTCAAGTCTTAAGCTTTTGCATTTAATTGATGCAATTCATGTCTTTTCTAGAATATTAGTTGCAAAATGTCATGAAAATGTAGTTTTTGCTTAGAAAAGATAATGTTATTATTAAAACATATGGTGATTATAAAAGAAAAAGTCACTGCTTTATCCAGTAATTTTTCCATCATGTTAAAAATATCTGAAGACTGATAATTGAGATTAAAAATTTCTCCAGGATAAAAGAAAGAAAGAAAAAAAAGTTTCAATATAAGAAGGGGAAAATGCCTCTTCAATAATTACTTTGCCTCTACTTATTACTTTATGTGCATGTGTTTTGTTTTCAAGAAAAATGGCAAAAAGTGATGAAAAATAAAAGCACCTAATTTTTTGAGGACTTATGATGTGCTTTTTGAGCAGTGTTTGGCATATTACATGTATTGACTATTTTATTTTTCACTAGAACCCTAAAAAATAGTGTATTTATTTCATTTCATAGATGAGAAAATTAAGACATGATATGTTAAATGAAATACCAAATATAACAGCAGCAAGCAGCAGAACAGGGTGTCAGCCTCAGGTAGTGTGTTTCCAAGGTGTGTTCCCTGAACCACTATTATATCATTTCTAGTTTAATATTTTTGAACATAAGGTTCTACCTTGCTGGACTTTCTTTCCAGCTGTTGAAAGACTATAAAAACTTTTAAGGATTTAGAGTTTCTCAGACAGCTTTTCAGTTTTTTCTCAAGGTTTTCTTGACCTGGGCACTCTTGCCTGTATTCATTAAATTAATTTATATTTTCTAAGTAAACTCTATACCTCATTTTCCTTCATAAGATCTTTTAATATGAAAATAAGGGTGTATATCATGTACTCAAATCTATCAAATATCCATCTATTTATCATCTATCTAGCTCTTGTGAATTTTGATAATAAGAGAAATATATGTTAAGTTGCTACAGAAAGAGAAGGTATAGAACTTACAGATTTGCAATAACTGTAGAATGATTGAAATTAAATTTGAATATAAAAATATGTTTCTAAATACATTACTTTCCTTCCCAGCATTAAAACTATTCTTCTTCATCATCAGAGTTGTTTTGTTTATGTATAAATGGAATGAAATACTGAAATAAGAGAGAAAGCAAAGATGATTAGCTATGAATATTAAAAAAGGGCTGATGTTATGTAACCTACTGTAAAAAAGGTACTTCCCAAGGTAGAAATTAATTAACTTCCCCATGAAAATATATATGAGCATCATTATGATCATGCCATATGTGTGATTCTCTCAAATGGGAGGAAATGAATGGTCAATTAGCTAAAACTCAATGTGGACATTAGTCCCTTGCTTGCACAGCTAGGTTGTCAAGTAAATAACTAGCAGTAAATAGAGAGGCAATATCTATAACAATTTATAGAAGCACAAATTTGCAAGCATTTGTAATCTGCTCTAAACAGATTACTAGGGACACAAATCTGACTTATCTAAGTGTCAAATGCTTCATCTGTGAAATGAGATCACTAGAGGCCAGGATCCCTTAAAAACAACAACAAAAACAAAAAAACATTTTTTTCTGAATTTCTTCTCATCCTATGTACTTGAAAGGATATATCACTGTTATCCATTTTTGATGGATGGTTCAATTAATGAATAATTGTATGATATAAAATTATTATTTATTAAAAAGAATGATTGAGGAATCCCAGGACAAAAGAGATGACTGGAAATATTATTGTCATAGCTTTCCACTCTGAGTGGCTTGGAGATGTCAGTGTATTTTTGTATAAAATACTGCATATAGCATTTAGCATTTTCATTTCTAAAGTTGACTCTTTTTAATTTCACTAGTTATTTTTTAAATTCAACCAGATATTATCAAATCAGATCAGAACTTTCTGAAACACTGAGTAATAAGAAATGTATTTTTATACTGAGAATTGTTTTAAAATTGCCTTCACTATTTTTTTTTTTTTTTGAACTTCAGAGAGCATGTAGAAACAGATTGGAAAATTCTTCTCATGATTCTGACTTTCTACAATTCTAAGAAGAACTTGGTCCAGCTCAGGAAATATTACTTCTAAACATTAATATTTGTCTGGAATTCCCTTCATAGGAAAAAGACATTAATGTTTGAAACCTTTTTTCCAGAAGCAATTGTGCTACCTGTAACCTTTTTTCACTTTAAATATGGAATCTAAAAAATAAAGGTATTTCATGAGATTATCCCATTCTATCCTTCTACCAACCAGATTGTTCTCAATTTTGTTGAGAGAAATGCATGAATTTATTGCCAAGGTCATCTAAAGTTAATATTTAGTGATCACTATAGTAAATAGTAAAAGTTATGAATAAAGTCAAAGTGTTTAGATATTACTACATAAAATAATCAAAACTTTGTTACATGTGCTCTAGAATATATAATATTAAGTAAAAATGCTTTGAAACATGAACCATTGTGTTAATATTCTAATTAGTATACTAGTCGGTAACAAGGGAAAAAAAAAAGGGTCAGTAATTCTGACTTAAAAATGTCCTTCCTGAATACTTTTGGCTATTACAGAATAATGATACTTGGTCTTTTTCTATGTCACAAATGTACCCTGTGTCTATCCTGTGACAATTGGCTTGAGTCTAAATTAAACCCATTTAAACTGCCAGTTTTGCTGAGCTCCATTTTCACTGAGCACTATTAATTCATTTATTAATATCCTACTTCCATTGACTGACTGAAGCTTGCAATTTCTGAGAAGTATGGATCTGAAACTAATATTCAGTTCTCCTCTTTTGTAAATTCAAGTTGTAATGGTTATGGCATCATATGTCCTGTCTCCTATTTTAGATCATCAAAATAGGAACCTCGTTTAGAAACAGAGATAGGTGGATTCCCTTCTGAGCAATATCTATAGCAATGTAAATGACTCCCTTTTGAATTTTCATGTTAAGGAAAATTTGCAATTATCAACTCACTAGAGAACATTTGAAAATGTTTCCTGTTTAAATGTCTTTTTTTCTTTTTAAAAATGATCATTAAAAATTAATAGCTTTATTGAGATATAACTGATATACACATATTTAACCTATTATATATTTCTCATTTGTAAATTATTCTGCATTTGTTTTTACTACTGTAACAGAAATAGAAACTCTTAACTAAATTTCCTACTTCTGAAAAATTAGCTTTCATTTTAATAATCTCCTTCAGTCTTTTGAATTGCAAAGAATTCAGTTGGCTACCTATTAAGGAATTATGGTAACATATCCATATATATGGGCCAACATTCCTTTTAATAAAAATTTAACAATTTTGCATGACTTATTTTTAGTGTTTCCCTTCTTATCTTATAAATACCTACAGAGGTGAAAATTTCACTTTCAAGTCTGATACACATTAAATGTACAAAAACTACCATATTACCTGAAAAATATTAGAACAATTATCTTTTTAAGAAGTCTATTCTCAAATTTTCTTTTCCAATATGTTGAAGAAATTTTAAATACATAAAACTGAACAGCTGTCATTCTTCAAGTTTCTTTTTCACTAAAATCTTCAACCTATTTCTGTCATGGACTTTTTCCTCTGAAGTGGTCGGAGGAAACTGGTCCTTAAAAGGGTTTATTAATGGACAACTAAGCAGCTGAAATTGAATCTATTAAGGGAGGGTGAAGTAAGTATTGGTGGATAATACATAATATGCCTTAACTTGAAATAATGAAGTGTTGGATATTTAAAGTGGATAAAAATACATTTTCCAATATTTAGTTATTTTAACATTTTATTATTTATTTATTTATTTATTTTAGAGAAAGAGAGCCTGTGAACAGGGGGGAGGGGCAGAGGGACAGTCAGAGGTAGAGAAGCAGACCCCCCTGCTGAACAGGGAGCCCAAAACAGGGCTCAATCCCAGGACACCGAAATCTTGGTCCAAGCCAAAATCAAGAGTCAGACACTCAATTGACTGAGCCAACCAGGCACCCCCACATAGAACATTTCAAATAGTTTATTGTGACTTTCAGGTAAAGATTCAAATAATATGCCATTGACTTCCCTGCTACTGACTTTGTTTCCATATGTTCACTACTTCATTTCTTAGTTGAATTTTTTATTTCCCTGACCAGATCTTAGAAAACTCTGTTATTCTAGCAATGACACAGTTCCATATAAGCTGCTAACATATCAGTTTGATTTTTTTCAATAAAGAATGGGATTACCCCATTTAAAGTCTTTAGAGCTAAAGATTTTAATATGATGATAAACCATAAACTGGTTTTTCAAAAATAACTTATTTTACAGTAGTTTAGAATAACAGAAAAGTTGTAAAATTAATATCCATAGTTCCCATGTGCACTTCACTCAGTTTTCCCTGTTATTTACATATTCCATCATTATATGTGTTCCAACTGAGTGAACAATACTGATAAACAATATTATATTAACTAAAGTTCACATTTTATTCAGATATCCTAATATCCTAATTTTTACCTTATATCCTTTTCCTGTTTCAGAATCTCACCCAGGATACATTTAGTTGTCATGACTCCATAGGCTTCTCTAGACTGTGAGAATTTCTCAGACCACCATCATTTCTGATAATCTCAAATTGTTATTTGGGAAGTATTAGCTAAATGTTTTGTAAAATGTCCTTCAATTTCGGTTTGCCTTATGTTTTTCTCATTGTTAGACTGGTGATTTTGCGGGGAAAGGAAGACCACAGGGGAAAATGCCATATCATGACATATCATTTCATCATATTTCATCATATCATTTATTATACACATTACTTGCTGCTAGTAATGCTAAACTTGATGACCTTGATGATGTGGTGTTTTTCATTTTTTTCATTGTAAAATTACTTTTTCCCTCTTTCCCATAGTGTACTATTGAAAGGAAGTTGCTAATGAGCAACTCACACCTAAGGATTGCTCTACTTCTTAGAGAGAAGAGTAACTACATAATTTGGAAATCTTTTGTATGAAATATTTATTTGTCCTCCCTTATTTATGTATTCAGTCAATTATTTACATGAGTATGGACCCATGGATATTTATTTTAAGGATTTGGTTATAATCTATTTCCATGTTATTCATTTTTTTGTTCGAACTCTTTCAGCTTTGACTACGGGTAGCTCTGTGAAGTGCCTACTATGCTCCTTTAATGTACCCTTTGTTTGATTAACACTTGCTTTCTGGCACTACTCAGGTTCATTTTATACATTCCTTGTCCTAGCTTTATAATGAGCCATTTCTCCAAGGATCCTTGGTTCCTTTTACTGGAGAATGTTATCAGAAACCAATATCCAGACACTGGTTGTGCTCCTTGCTACTGGTAAGAACTAATTTTGAGAGGAAAAAAAAGAAGTTGAGGACTTAGAATCTTATAGGTAAGTTAAATCAGTTATCCCCTATGAAACCACTGACCCATGTTCGGAAAGGGTAATTCAGTAGTTAGTTTCCCTGCCACTACCTATATATGTGACCACAAATGTGTCAATATAACTTTTGAACCTCAATTTATTTCCTGTAAGAATAATGTGCAAAATTAGTGCACAGGGACTCTCCAGGGAGATAAAAATATGATTTGGAAATTTTATGCTCTATAGTGTATTTTTTAATATTAGGTAAACACTTCCAAGATGGCTGATATCAAACTACCAATTAAAAGGCTTATAAATATGTCTGAAAATTTAATTATTTGTTGTCTTGAGCTGGTTTGAGCAAGCTGTACTCACATCACAGGGAAGTCACATACACGCAAACCCTCAGAAATACAGATACATTTACACAAATCATACACTTATATACACACATAAGCATCTTTTAAAAAAACTATTACAAATGTAGTTTCAGTCTTTAATAACAAATTAAAAGTAAATATGTCAATGAAGGATGAGGGAAGGGGGATGTGCCACCACACGCCTCAATCCTAACATGAGTCTAAATTGAAGTTTCCTGATGCAGGTCCCTGCTGACAGCACAAACAGATGCTATGAGAAGCTATGGGGTTCCCTGTGGCATTGGGGAGAGACAGGTGGCTGGGCTTTTGGTCATCTAGTAACTTGCCAGATTTTCTCTTGGATGACTATCTGGTTCCTCACTCCTCTGAAGGCTACAATTTCCCAGGTGATGAATTCATGACTTCGGGCATAAATTCAGGGCTTCTCTATTGCCGCCTCTGTCTCAGGCACTGCCTCCAGAAAACCCTGGTTGAGCTTCTTTAATACCTGAATATATTAATGAAATAACTGAATACCTGTTGTCTTCTAAATTCCAAAAACACTGGGCTGCTAGAGTTCCATGGGACATTATTGGCTGGTTCCTTTTGTCCATTGTAATGGACAATGTGGATATGACTAGCTTCATATGCTCACCAACCAGGTCAGGGACTGTTGGCTTCCAGACTTTTTTGATGAGGCTCCACCACAGCCTTGATTTCCATTATCTGGGTGCAGCACCTCCTCATGTCTTTCCCCAGGTGCAGTGGATGTATAGATGTACATACACACACACACACAGTGTTTGTGTATATATATATACACACACAGAGACACACATACTGTATACATATACATACACAGTATGTATGTATATGAATATATATATATATATTCATTCATACCAAGTTAATAAAGGGAGATATAAAAATTTATTATTTATTTTGTGTGTACTTTTTAACAAAATTCTTTTTTCTCCTTAATTTAAATTTCCCAATTAGTGGGGAAAATGAACCCTCATGCACTGTCATAAACCCAGTGAATAAACTGGTATAACATCTTTGGAAGGATATTTGGCAAAATCAGTCAAGAGTCTCACAATTCCTTTCATATTTTTAAGTTAGCAATTCCATTCCTTGGAAGTTATCCTAAATTAACAATCAATAAGATAACATAAATGAAAAGAGTATAGGCACAGAAATTAGACATCGTAGGCTTAAATCTCAACTTTGAATCTCAGTTTCTTCCTCTACAAAATAGATATGCTGATAATAGTACTGTTTCATAGATTTGTTAGTATCACATAGTACTCAGAAATATTAATGTTTAATTGAAGTATGATTATAGTATTTATAGTAACATTTCTAAAAACCAAATAATTGATTAAATGTGATAAAATTCTATGCAACCAGTAAAAGTTGTTTTGGATGTGACATTCATTCTGTTCTCATACTTCTCTTTATTTTCAAAATTTTCTGTGAACAATTTCTTTACTGTCATATTATTTTGGAAGCATATATTTACAGACAAATAGTGCCATTACTTGTAAATATAATAAATTTGTCCACATACTATGCCTTCCAGTTCTTGATTCACTATTTTAATGGCCCTATGGAAAGAAAGAGATTCAAGTGTAAAGTGAGTACACACTTTCCATTGTTATTTTATATAATATTTTTTGGTCATTTTTCCCCCCTCTTATTTCCTTTAACTTTGTTCTGTATGGCATTTTTTTTTTTCTTCTGTGTGTGCTTTTTTTTTTTTTTAATTTTTTTATTTTTTGTATGGCATTTTTTGATTCAATGTTTTATTGTCCCTAATGGTAAACATTTTTCCTCTGGTCTTTCTACCTCCAGCAATGTTGGATTCTTAACCTTTATTTTCAATATTAGCTTGACCTTTAAGATACCCAGTAACACCCAGATGCATGGAGTAGTTATAAGAGAGACTTCCTCACAGGAAATGCTCTCATACCATCCCAAGTATAAAAGGCTTTCAGCCTTATTTCCCAAGTGTGCAACAAAGGGTAGATGCCATGTCTGCTTTTCACTTATTGTAAATATGAAGGGTACACTATATTTTCTTCTGTGGTCTCAAGTCCACTTCAACTTTTGTGCTTTCACCACAGGAATTTTGACATGTAAGATGGCTTATAAAACAAGTCGTGTCAGATCTATTTGTCATGTCACCTAGCTCTTTTATAGATGCGGATTTAAAACCAAGTATATTTTTGGTTTTATAATTCATATAATCAGAATTGCTTGGACTGTCAATTCTCCTTGTCCTTTGTTTGTTTGTTTTCTATTTTGGTCATACACCTTCAATTTTTCCTACTCAAGATCTAAAAGACAGTAAAAATTCAGAAATATAATTAGTGACAAGATTGCTTCATGTGAGTTTTTCAACTGCTTTATTTATGCTACTGTAACTTCACATTGGCACAGGTATTATATGATCAAAAACGTTTTAGCAGCTAAGATTTTTGTCCAGTTGGAGGATACAAAGATTCTGACTTTTTTTTTTTTAATAAAGTTAATGTTAATCATTAACTTCAGGTTTGGAATATTATAGAGAGCACCACTGAAGAGTGAGACACAGGGAAGTTTGCAGGTATCCTGAATAGACAGAACATGTCATGTATTTAATGCTTTATCTTGCATCCTGTGATGAATATGTCAAGACTTCTTCAATGTCTCATTTACAAATATTTTTTCATTGCATTACAATAATTTAACAGTTAGAACTATTTTTCAAATGACAGTGGGTGTCCCGTGTTTTATTTAGAATACCCAGCAACCCTAGATATGGACCTTTTTATTATGAAAATGCATTAAATATCATTTTAAATTATAATTTGACTTAAAGGATCTCTTTTATAATTTCTAATTCCTTTAGTGAGCAGTATAGGCAATCATAGTAATATTTTTCTTGGGAAGTATAACAGTAAAACTTAGACAAGGAAAGAACATTTTGGATTTTGCATTTATTTGATTGGTTGATTAATCTACTAATTAGCTTCCTAGCTGATATTGATACATTCCTAATATTGAGATTCCTGATATTGTCAGTTCTTTAAAATGTAATGTAGGAAAGGGGATGTTCATGAGTCATTAATATTGACAAGGGTTTAAGTTGTCAACTCTGGTCCACCTCCCTTTATATCCTAGAGAATAATGATCCCCAGTTCTTTAGTGTCTGTGCCATACATAGTTCTTTCCAATAAGAAACTTACCTGTATATTATTTTTTCCCCAAACTTTCTGCTCTCATTTACTTTTTTCTTGCTGTAACACTTCAGAGAGTGCTATGGGCTGAATTGTATTGCCCCAGAATTTTATATGTGTAAGACCTAACCCCTAATGTTTAGAGACATGACCTTTAGGAGGTAATTAGGTTGAGATGAACTCATGAATGTGAAGCTTTTATGATGAGATTAATGCCCTTTTAAAGATAAACACTGGAGAGCTTGTTTCCTCTCTCCACCTGCACACACTGAAAAAAGTCCATGTCCCTGCCTGCAATGTAAGGAGAGTCCTCACCAGGCACCACCTTATTGACACCTTGATCTTGGATTTCTAATCTCCAGAACTGTGAATAATAAAGTCCTGTTGTTAAAGACACACAGTCTACAGTATTTTGTTATGGCAGCCTGAGCTGCCTAATGCAGGAAAGTAGCTTGGTTACAAAGGACTCATCTAATTGACTCTGACACTCCAGTCACACCTCAAACTGCTGACAGGATCTAAACCACTACCACAGAAACACAGCTTGGCTTTCTCACCATGTTGCCAAAATTTGATAACAGAATTCAGACTCATATGTCAGTATTCATGGAAAAAAACAAAAACAAAAACACAAAACTCTATGTGGTATGTTATTATTTAATTAAAATACAATTCGATTAAATTTTTTATTTTATTTTTAAGAGGGAGAGATGTGAGGGAGGGGCAGAGGCAGAGAGAGAGAATCTTAAGTAGGCTCCATGCTCAGTGTAGACCCTGACACAGGGCTTGATCTCACAGCCCGAAGATCATGATTTGAGCTGAAATCAGGAGTCAGATACTTAACCCACTGAGACACCTAGGTGCCCCTGATTAACACTTTAGAGCTATGTTTAATTTAGTGGCCATTCTGTACATCCACTAGTAATCCTAAAAGAAGAAATTTTTCTTTATCTTTCTTTCTTTTTTTTTTATTCAGAAAACAGAATCACAGCAACATTTCTTTGAGTCTTGCAAAGGCTCAACTTTTATAGAACAAAAATTCACATATTGAGATTTTGTCATGCAAATATCATTCCAAAGCAAATAGTGGACTACAAATACCATTGATACATAATTACATTGGCTAAGCTGCAATAATTTTGACATAAGAAGCTTGATGCTTTTCATGTTCAAGCTACATGAGCTCCTGAATTGTGGAAATCCCTAGGATAACAATCTTGAAATTAATTAAAATCTGGTTATAAGAAGAGTATCTCTACCTCAGTGAGAGCACAATGTTAAGCTAACTTAATTTTCCATTTATTGCTCATAATTTGTGCATTAGGGAAGTTGTTTAACATTTCTGAGCCTCTGTATGAAGTAGTTTATAATTTCACAAACACAGTTCATTGCTCAAACATACTACCACACATTCAGATATATTTTCCACAAATTAATAATCAAGAATTTTTATGCCTAATTAGCCAAAAACCAGTATGTCCTTTTCAGATTCTTCAACCCTCCACCCTTAAATTACCAAAGATGTCCAAGGAATAGATGCAAAATTGTTCAGCTTACCTAATTATTATTGATTAAGCTTTGGTAGTTTGTGTCTTTCAAGGAATTTGCCCATTTCATGTGAGTTGTAAAATGTATGTTTTTGAAATAGTTTATAACATCCCCTTATTATTCTTTGAATGCCTATAGGGTATTGGTATATTTGTTTTCTCTGATATTTTTGGTTATTTTAGCTAGAGACTTATCTGTATTTATCCTTTAAGAAATAACATTTTTATTCATTAATTGCAGGTGTAGTTTTATGATTTGTTTTCAATTTCATTGATTTACAGTCTTTTACTACTTTTTTCCTTCTACTTGCTTTTGATTTATTTTGCTCTCCTTCTTACTACCTACATCCTGCCCAGTGTCTTAAGGTATAAATTTAGATTATTGATTTGAATTTTATTCTTTTTATCTTCTAATTATCTAGTTATCTTTTTTATCTTCTAATTATCTTCTAGTTACCTCCTTAATAGTATTTTAGAAACTTTGGCATGTTGTATTTTCATTCAGATAAAACTAACTATTTCCAAAATTTCCTTTTGACTTCTTCTTTAATCTGTGGATTATTTAGAAGTGTGTTGCTTGCTTTCCAAAATGAGATGTGTTTTGAAATATATATTTTTTTATCTTTTTAAGAGTTTATTTATTTATCTGTCACAAGCAGGGAGAATGGCAGGCAGAAGAAGAAGCTCCTCACTGAGCAAGGAGCCTGACATGGAGCTTGACCCCAGCACCTGGAGATAGTGATCTGATCTGAAGGCAGCCACTTAGCTGTCTGAGCCACCCAGGTGTCCCTGAGTTATATTTCTGTTAATGCTTTCTAATTTAATTTCTTTGTATCATACTTTATAAGATTTCAATCTCTTCAAATTTATTGATAATTTCTCTTTCTTTCTTTCTTTCTTTTTTTTTCTTTTTCCAAAGTAGTGGTTTATTAAAGCATAGGGACAGGATCTGTGGGCAGAAAAAGCTGCTTATTGAGAATTTCTTATGGCCTAGAATATCATCCATCTTGATGAATATTTAATGTGTACTTGGAAACAATGTGTATTATGTTATTTTTTTGGTGTAGTGCTCTCTGCATATCAATTAATTCAAACTGATAGTGTTGTTCAGATCTTTTATATTTTAGTGTTCTTGTTCATCTTGTACTGAAATAAGTAAGTCAAAATATCCTAATATAATCAATGATTTTTAAAAATTTCTTTCAGTTTTATCAGTTTTTTTTTTTTAAGATTGTATTTATTTATTTGACAGAGAGAGAGAGAGAGAGAGATCACAAATAGGTAGAACAGCAGGCAGAGAGAGAAGGAGAAGTAGTCTCCTGGCCGAACAGATGTGGGGCTCAATCCCAGGACCTGGGATCATGACCCATGCCAAAGGCAGAGGCTTAACCCACTGAGCCACCCAGGTGCCCCTCAGTTTTATCAGTTTTAATTTATTATTTTGAAGATATGTTATTGTGAAGTCCTTTTGATGAGTTGGTCTTGTGTTATTGTAGAATGTCTTTCCCCTCTTTAACCCTGGGAATATTCCTTATTCTGCAATCTACTTTGTCTGATATTAATATGCTCATCTCATCTTTTTTCTATTTTCTGTTTCTATGCTGTATATTTTTCCATAATTTTTACTTTTATTGTATTTTTAACATTGTTTTGTATTTAAAATATTTTATTGTAGATTTTGGGGAGGTCTTATGTACTTGTATTTTTTATTTGTTTGTGAATCTAAGTCTTTCCCTTTTAATGGGAGAGTTTGTAGCATTTATATTTAATGTGATTATCAGGGCAATTTTATTTATGTATTTATTTGTTTGTTTATTTTTATGCTGTTATTAGTCACCATATAGTACATAATTAGTTTTTGATGTAGTATTTCATAATTCATAGTTTGTTTATAACAACCAGAGCTCCATGCAATCCATGCCCTCCTTAATACCCATTAACCAGTCCTCTTGGATTTGTTTTCTGTTTGTCTCATAAGTCTTTTCTTTTTTTACTTTTTATATTTCCTTTATTTTTGTCTAATTTTGGTTTATTTTTATTACTTCATTTTATCTTCACTACCTATGTGTTAGATATATATTTTATTTATTCATTTATTTATTTAGGAATGTCTACACCTAACATAGGTCTCAGGCTCACAACTCAAAGATCAAGAGTCTGATGCTCTTCTAACTGAGCCAGCCAAGAACCCCTAACATTTTAAAATGTATTATGTCTTACCTTACAGAAGTTTAATGTGTAATCTAGCTTCAGAAAATATAAAACTTTAAGTCAAAAGCCTTATAACATTTTCTATTTCTCAACCTTTGTGCTTTTATTGTTTACAACTTCTAAATATTTTAGAGACCAATTCATTGTTACTATGTTTGATTTAGACAAATTCCTTTTAAAAAATATTACATTTGAGCAAAAAAAAAAAAAAAAGAAAGAAAAGAGTCCTGTATGTTTATTTAGGTACATACACTTTATGTTACTCTTTATTCATCTTTTTAGGTCCAATAATATATCTGTCAATAATTTTCTGCTGTTTGAATATGTTAACATTCTTTGTCATCAGATGATAATGTGTCATCTCCATTTTTATTTCTGAAAAAGTAATATTATCTTTTTAAAAAGATTTTGATGAGGTTTAAAATGACTGGTTCTTAAATTATTTTGTTTTCTTTCAGACTGTAGTTGTCTTATTAACTTGCATAATATTGCATGAGAAATATGTGGGGTTTTTTTAACTGCTTCTACTCTTACATAATCTCCCTCTCTTTGCTTTTAAGATGACTTTGGTAAGATTTTCTCTTCAATAATTTGGTCATGATTTCCTATAGTATGTGTTTATGTTTTTCCTGCTGAAGGTTGATTGAAATTCTTGGATTCATGTGTTTATAGGTTTTATTAATATAAAAATCATCTTGGCCACTGGTACTTCAAATATTTTTTTCTACTATATTCTCCCCTCCTTCTATTTTGAAACTCCAGTTATCTGTATGTTATATTTCTTAATAATATATTACAGGTTATTGATGATCTGTTGATTTTTTTCCACTCTCTTTTATCTCTATGCTTATTTTGGATTTATTATTATTATTATTATTATTATTATTGTTTCTTTTGCAGTGCTAAATAAGCTATTATTACCATCTCGTGTACTTATTTTCCATTTCCAATCGTGTGTTTTTATTTCTAGAATTTAGATTTCTGTTTTTTGTCTTCCATTTTTTTGACATGCTCATATTTTCCTATTCCTTTTTGAATATATTTATAATAGCTCTTTCAACTTTTTTCTATTGTAGTTTAACCATCTCTGTCATTTTGTGTCTATTTTTATTGATTTGTTATCTCATTTTGGATCATATTTTGCCATTATTTTTGAATGCCTATAATTTTTGATGAAGGACAAACATTATGGATTTTATACTGTTGTTTCCTATGCTTTGAAAGAATGTTAAAATTTGTTTTGGTATAAACTGCAGTCACTTGGGATCAGTTTAATTCTCTTGAAACTTGTTTTTAAGCTTTGTTAGTTCCAGAAATTTTTGGTTGATTTCTCTCCAGTGGTTCCCCCCCGCCCCCCAGTAAGAATAAATTATTACTCTGTCCAAACCCTGTGGGGACCTCTTGGAAGTTTGCCAGTGATTTTTTTCTGTATGGTTTATGCCTCTTCATTTCTCCACCCTTAAAATTCTAGCCATTTTCTCCTCATTGAATTATGAGTTTTGACTTATCAACTCAATGAGACTATTGGGACTCCGATTATGTTCTGAAATTGCACTCAGTAAGTCATTTGTAGGGTTGCCTACTGTCCTAGGTCTGAACACCATATCCCATATATTTTATTTGGGTTTGAATTGTTTAAAGCAGCAGAGTATATCTGATATATACTTGTTCTATGACAGCCAGAAATTACCTGTAGGTATTTGATAATGAATTTGATAATGAATTCATTTTCTTGGCTAGATTTCGGACTATTTGCACATTTCTCTTTCTTCTGTATCTTTTGTGAGAAGTTTTATTTTTTAAGGTTGCCATACTTGTTGAAATAAGCATTTTTGTTATATTGTTTTAATCTTTAACATCTGAAGAGTATATAATAAAAACTCCTCTATTTCCTGTTATTTTTTCATTCTTCTTCTTTTTCCAAAATCTTGATTTATCAGCTTAATTAACCTTTGTAAAAGCAAAATTTCAGCATTACTCTTCTCTATTGTTTGATTTGCAGTTCATTGTTTTTGCGGATATCTTTTATTTCCTTGTCCTACTAATTTTGTGTTTACTTTCTTCTCCCTTATCTAACTTTTTTTTAAAGATTTTATTTATTTATTTGACAGTAGAGATCACAGGTAGGCAGAGAGGCAGGCAGAGAGAGAGGAAGGGAAGCAGGCTCCCTGCTGAGCAGAAAGCCTGATGTGGGACTTGATCTCAGGACCCTGGGATCACGACCTGAGTGAAGGCAGAGGTTTTAACCCACTGAGCCACCTAAGCGCCCCTCCCTTATCTAGCTTTTTAAAGTTGAAAATGTATCTCATTGATTTTAGACATTTTCAAAATTTTCTAACAGAAGCATTTAAATTTATTTCTAAGCATCACCTTCAAGTATTGCACACATTTTGATATCTTAATATGTTATGTTACCTCACAATGTCATTTCTCTGATGGCTTCAAGGATATTATGGATCTTTAGTTTTCATGTCTTTATTCCTTGTTTGGGTAAGAGGGATACATTTCAAGATTTCTATATTTTTAGATAGAAGTAGGACACTCTGGGGGCACCTGGGTGGCTCAGTGGTTTAAAGCCTCACCTTCAGCTCAGGTCATGATCCCAGAACCTTGGGATTGAGCCCTGCATCAGGCTCTCTGCTCAGCAGGGGGCCTGATTCCTCCTCTCTCTCTGCCTGCCTCTCTGCCTACTTGTGATCTGTCTGTCAAATAAATAAAATCTTAAAAAAAAAAAAAAGAAGTAGGAGACTCTGTGTTATTTCTATTTTAAATTAATTGAAACTTAAATAATGACTGCATATTTTCATTTTGAATGGTGAATGTCCTATGTAGCCTAGAAAGAATAGGGTTTCTATAATCGTTGAGTGCAGCATTCCTTAAATATCAGGTTAGTCAGTATAGTTGATAGTGTTCTTTTTTTTTCCCCCCTTCTTCTAGTTTAGAGTGCCAGGAAAAAGTGCAAATAAAATCTCCAATGACATTTGCGGAATCGCTTTTACTCTTTAATTTTATGTTTGTTTGTTTTTTTTTCTTGTAGTTCGATGCTCTGCTACTAGATACATACACAATGAAACTTGTTAAGTTTTCATGATGAGCTGACCTTTTATTTTTATAAAATGTCTCTCACCTCAAATAACTTTCCTGTTTAAAATATAGCTGTCCTGGGGCACCTGGGTGGCTCAGTGGGTTAAGCCACTGCCTTCGGCTCAGGTCATGATCTCAGGGTCCTGGGATCGAGTCCCACATTGGGCTCTCTGCTCAGCAAGAAGCCTGCTTCCCTCTCTCTCTCTCTCCCTGCCTCTCTGTCTACTTGTGATCTCTCTCTGTCAAATAAATAAATAAAATCTTTAAAAAAAATAAATAAAATAAAATATAGCTGTCCTATTACTAATACAATCAGTGCAGCTATCAGGAATGTACTATTTGCCAGATAAAAACACTCCATCCATGTATTTTCATCCCAGATATATTTTTATATATAAAATGAATCTCTAGGCAACAAATAGTTGGGTCTTGCTGTTTTATTAGCAATAATTAATCTTTTACATTAATAATAATAAATATTTTGGGACGCCTGGGTGGCTCAGTTGGTTGAGCAGCTGCCTTCAGCTCAGGTCATGATCCCGTCGTCCTGGGATCAAGTCCCGCATCCGGCTCCTTGCTTGGCGGGGAGCCTGCTTCTCCCTCTGCCTCTGCTTGCCATTCTGTCTGCCTGTGCTCGCTCTCTCTCCCTCTCTCTCTGACAAATAAATAAAATCTTAAAAAATAATAATAATAATAATAAATATTTTAAATTAATTATTTAAAATTTGCTTTTTTATTTATTGGTTTTTAAAATATGCTTCTTTAATATGCAATTTTTAAAATTTTGTGTAGTGGTTATCATATACATTCTTAATATTTTACAATACAATTGAAATTACTATTTTTATCACCTCAATCAAAAATAACAAATTTTCAATAAGAGGTCAATCCACTCAGTTCCCTCATGCAATGCCATCTGTATTATATCTTTATATGTTTTAATCTCCAAAGTATAATACCATGATTGGATTTCTTGAATTTTTGAATTTATGCCTTTCACTAAATGTTAGAAATTTTTAGTTGTATTTTTTTTCAAATAATTTCCTTCAATTCCTCTCTTCTTCTTTCTGAGACTCCAGTTACACATTTGTAAAGTCTTTTTATATTTTTTCTGATACCTCCGAGTCTCTGTTTATGTTTTGTTTGTTTTTATTTCTATATCTTAGTATATTAGTTTGGATAATTTTTTTAAGCGTATGTTCAAACTTACTAGTTTATTCTTCCTTCATCTCCAATAGGTTATAAAACCTAATCAATGCATTTTTTTTGTTATGAACATTTCATTTTTCAACTCAGTTCTAAGCTTACAATTATAATTTTCCATTTGGTTTCCCTGGGTTTCTAGTCTTTTCATTTCTATGACTACATTTTCCTTTATGTACTTCAGCAAGTTTTAATAGATGACTTATCATTATCGTTATTGTCTGTTAATTCCAAAATCTGAGTCATCATGAAGTTACTTTTTGTTTGTTTAAGTTTTGACACCCTTATAACTGTCTTTGTTCAGTCCCTACCACTGTTAGATATTTTGTATATATTCTTTTAATGTTGTAGATCCTGTGTTCAGTCAGTGTTCATTCAGAGAAACAGAATCAGTAGGAGATATTCAGAGATTTAGTACAAAGTATTGGTTTATGTGTTTGTGGGAGCTGTCTAATCAAGTCAAAGTTGGTTGAGTAGGCTTTTTAGAATGGAAGTTTATGAGGAGAAGGGAACTCACAGGCATTGACCAAAGTTGCAGTTCATAGGTACAATATCTTTTTTTTTTTTTTTGAGGAAACCTCAATTTACTTTTAAACTCTTTCAGTTGATTGAATCAGGCTCACCCAGATTACCCAGATTATAACCCCCATTGATAATATATAGGAGTTTTGATTACATACACTCAAAACAAAACCTAGATTAAAGCAACACCTAGATTTGAGTTTGATTTTTTATTTAATAACTGGGGACCTTACACTAATCAAATTGATGTATCAAAAAATTCATCATATTTTTCTTGTTTTTCTCCAGGATTTTGGTTTTTACATTTGGTTCAGGGGAGGATAGGTATCAATATAATATAATAGAAGGAACTTAGTAATTTTTTGAAACATAATTCTTTTTTAATTGTATTTTTCTGTCTTTGATATTTTAGCTTTTTTATTCTTATTTTATTTTCAGTAGAGTCTTGCTCCTATTGTACTCTTTCCAATTTCACTTCATTTTGTGAATATTTTATTTTTTATTTCCTGTTTGTTCTAACTTGTATTTTATCTACTTTATTTATTTTTTAATCTACTTATTTAAAATTTTTCTTTCGTTTCATCTTTCCAAACTTTAATGTTTTATGATTTCTATTTTATGTTTTATTTATATATTTTTATCTTTCTGAACTTTTATGTTATTGATTCATAATTCCACTTTATTAATTTCATTCTTTTTAACTCATTGGAAAATAACTGTGTAAAATTTATATACCTCATTTGGTAACACTCTCTTATCAGGTGGTTTGTCTGCCTGTTTTTTCTCCTCATATTTACTTTTTTTATGGTGGTATTTTAAAAATTGAAGCTCTACTGCACAGAATGGATTATTTGTAATCCCTGGTTTATGACCCATTCTTTTACTTAGTTTTTGCATGTGTCAGCTCTACTTGGTTAATTAAATAATCATTTAAGTTTTAATAATGAAATGGACACTCAAAAACCATATCCAAAACAAGAAGTAGAATATTAATAGTAGGGAACCCTGGGTGGCTCAGTTGTTTGAGCAGCTGCCTTCCGCTAGGTCATGATCCCGGACTTCCAGGATCAAGTCCCACATCAGGCTCCCAGCTCCTTGGCGAGCTTCTCCCTCTGACCTTCTTCTTTCTCATGCTCTCTCTCACTCATTCTCTCTCAAATAAATGAATAAAATCTTAAAAAAAAAAGAATATTAATAGTAAATATACCTTAATACCTCCAACCCATCCTCTACTTCCCCCAAACTTTTGGACCAGGAGTTCGGATGCCACAGCCTAGAGGCTGGTGGTTCACTTTTGTAAATAGTTTTGTTTATGTATTGTCTGTTGCTTCATTCAATTTGAGTAATTGTAATAGAGACCACTTTACCCACGAATTAAATTAGTTAAATCTGGCTTTTTTTTAGGAAAAGTCCGTTGACATTGAATATGTATTTTATATGGCTTTATTGATATTTTTAAATTATTCCTAATTACGTATATGCATTTTAGTTCTTTTTCACTTCATAAAATGAATAATGTATATGTCTTCTGAGTATATTTTTTACTTATAATAGCATTATAAAGGTCCATCCATATTAATATGAATCATTTTAATTCACTCATCATTACTGATGTATAATATTTTATTGTATGAATAGTTTACAATTTCTTCATTCACTCTTTAGAAGTAATCAGAGTTATTTCTGGCTTTTGGTGAGAGAAAAGTTTTATACTTTAAGAGACTTGTCCAATGTAACATGACTATTAGCTGATTCAACTGGACTAGGTCTCAATGAGACTTTTCCCCCTTATTCATTAGAAATATACTATATTGTTTTCATTATTATCTATGAAAATGTCAAAGAAATAATTTGCTACAGTTTCAATGCTAATGTCTAATAGTCTATAAACTCAAAAATATCAAAACAACTGATTTCTATCAATACCTTTACAAATATAAACATTTTCTTGGAGAACTTTATAAAAAATATTTCTTCCTTTTCTTTTTTTAAAAATATTTCACTTATTTATTTTAGAGAAAGAGAGAGAATGAGTAAGGAGGAGCAGAGGAAGAGGGACAAATAGACTCCTTGCTAAGCACAGAGCCTGTCAGAGGGCTCCATCCCATGACCCTGAGATCACAAACTGAGCCAAAATCAAGAGTTGGGCATTTAACTGACTGAGCCACCCAGGCATCCCTCTTATTCTTCCAAATCTGATTTTAGTAAATTTTAGTATGAAGTTCATACTTCAGTTCTGAAAAATAAATGCCAATTTATCATAAATATAACTCAAATGCATATCATTTTTTAGGATTTTATTTATGTATTTGACAGAGAGAGAGAGAGATCACAAGTAGGCAGAGAGGCAGGCAGAGAGAGAGGAGGAAGCAGACTCACTGCTGATCAGAGAGCCTGATGCGGGACTCGATCGCAGGACCCTGGGATCATGACCTGGGCTGAAGGCAGGGGCCTAACACACTGAGCCACCCAGATGCCCCTCAAATACATATCTTAAAACTCTTATGATAAGGTTTCTTTATCAATAGTTTTAATTTACTATAATCACAACTTCTTTTGCATTTGCTTTGTAAATTTTGTAGTACTTTAATTGAGATTTACATATTTATTGAAGAAATTCATATTTCATCATTCCTCTGGGGATAGCAGGATTCAAAATATGACATTTGTTTGGGAAATATAAGTTTTTAGGATGCAAATGAAATTGTTATAAGGTACAGATTTAGAAGTCTGCTTTGGTCACTAGAAAACACCAGTTATTTGGACACAATTCAGAAATCTGTTTGGTACAATTTTCTCATGATTAGTAATTTACATAAACTATTGCAAAATACATAAAAATCATGTTTCTGTGCAAACAAGATATTATGCTATAATATATCTGAATAAGTTATGGGCACATGCAATTTCCATTGTATGTTTTATATTAATATAAAAGTTAACTACTCATAAAACATAATAAAATGTGATGTTTTTCTTACTGAGCTTCAGTGATGATAATTTGTATTTTAACTTAATGACCAGAAATAATTTAGTAAAGCTAGTTCAATCCTAGGAACATTATGGATTATGTTATTTTGTTGGATTTTCATGATAAAAATCCTAAGATTCATGAGAGCTATTTTTCAGCTTTGTAAAACAACTAATATTTTGAAGCAATAGATTTTTCTTTTTTTAATAGTAAAAAGAAACTTCAAGAAAACTAAATCTCAAATTTTAATAATTATATTAGATTTTCATCTTCTTATGATTGATCATACCAAATTGCTTCTACCTATTATGGTTTGAATATGTGCCTGACTTGGTGAACTAGGCAACTCAGGTCTTAAATTCATTAATTGCATTGGCATGTGCTCAGGGAGCACACAAGTTATCTACATGATATTTATAGTATAGTACAATATAATTAAGATGATGCAAGTTAAGGGGCGCCTGGGTGGCTCAGTGGGTTAAGCCGCTGCCTTCGGCTCAGGTCATGATCCCAGGTCCTGGGTTCGAGCCCCACATCGGGCTTTCTGCTCAGCAGGGAGCCTGCTTCCTCCTCTCTCTCTGCCTGCCTCTCTGCCTACTTGTGATTTCTCTCTGTCAAATAAATAAATAAAATCTTAAAAAAAAAAAAAAGATGATGCAAGTTAAATATTTAATCGATAGTTATTAAGTATTTTCTGATGATTATCAGCTCTCCTTTTCTCAAGTATATCCATTCCAAATTTCTGGAAACTTTAAATGGTGATTTCCTACTAGCCCTTCTCATGAATTTTTCATCTTTTGCTTTATGAGATATTTTCAATATATATGTTTAAATTTATTTTCTTTCTCTGGAAATTCCCTGGGACACTCTCTCAGTGCCTTTCCCTCCCTCTATTAGATATCTGGGTCCCAGTAAGTCTCTCAGATCAGTTTACTTCAAAATATTTTCTGCATGTAACCTTTCATGTTACATGTTGGTCCTTAAAATGACTGTCAAGATCTAGTCTTATGGAAAACAGCACAGGTATTTCTTAAAAAATTTAAAAAGTAGAACTACCACATGATCCAGAAATCCACTTCTAGGTATATACCTAAAGGAAATGAAAATAGGATCTCGAAGAGATAAATACATTCCCATGTTCATTGCAACTCTATTCACATTAGCCAATTTATCTGAACAATATAGTTATATATGTATATATAATGTACATAATGAATGAAATTCATATATAAATGAAAGAAGAAAATTCTGCCATTTGTGGGAACATGATTGAAATTTGAGGGCATTATGCTAAGTGAAAAAAGTTAGAGAAAGACAAAAATGGTATAATATCACTTATATGTCAAATTTAAAAGAGCAGAGGATGGGTTGGTGGTAATAAGAGAGAGGAGTTGAATGGTTGCTACCTGGGGCTGGGGTGGGGGAGGAGGAATAGTGAGATGCTAGTCAAAGGATACAAACTTCCAGTTATAAGACAAATAAGTTTTGGGGATACAATGCATAACATTGTGATTACAGTTACAATATTGTTTTATTTTGAAAGTTGATAAAACAATAACTCTTAAATGTTCTTACCACAAAACAGAAACAAGAATTATGTGACATGATAGAGGTATTAGCTAACACTATGGTGGTAATCATCTTGCAATATATAACTATATCAAATTAGCATATGTACACTTAAATATACACAATGTTTTATAACAATCGTAGCTCAATAAAGCTGGAAAAAAGAAAAGAAAAATCTAGTTTTATGTTTTATACTTTTCTAACATGTCACTAAAAATTGCTACGGTTCTTTCTTTAGCTTAATCAGGTTAACTACATACTTAATTATGTATAATTTTTGTTTTCTTTTAGTTCGTTTTTCTTGTGTATATGCCCATTTTGAAAATGAATCTAGTTATTTCTTGATTTCCTAAACAAATCCAATTATTAGTGAAATATTTTGGGAACAAGACTTCAAATCTATTTCTTGTACTTTGGTCTTGGTATGCTCTACTGAATTGTTTTTCTACTTCCACACTGCAAAATTACATATTGCCTGTTTAATAAAACCCATTAACACATGCTTTGAATTATCCTCTGAACATTGCTTTCTTTGTATCCCACAACATTTAATAAGCTACTTTTCATTTTCATTACAAATATTTAAAAATTTTTCTTAAGACTTCTTTGATTTGCATATTTTTAAAAGATTTTATTTATTTATTTGACAGAGATCACAAGTAGGCAGAGAAACAGGCAGAGAGAGAGAGGAGGAAGCAGGCTCCCGCCGAGCAGAGAGCCCGATGTGGGGCTCAATCCCAGAATCCCAGGATCATGACCTCAGCTGAAGGCAGAGGATTTAACCCACTGAGCCACCCAGGCGCCCCAATGCTTTTTGATTAATAATTGTTATGTCTTTTTGGAGACATTGACCACCTTTTGATTATTGTAATACTCCTCTCCTTGATAGTTTTCCTGTTCTGAAGTCTTCTTTGCCTGAAATTAATACAGCTACTCTAGCTTTCTTTTAAACAGTGCTAGCATGACATGTATTTCTTCATCCCTTTACTCTTAACACACCTGTGTCTTTATATTTAAAGCCTATTCTTTAAAAAAAAAAATATTTTTATTTATTTATTTGAGAGAGAGAGCACAAGCAGGGGGAGTAGCAGGCAGAGGGAGAGACAGAAGCAGGCTCCCCATTGAGCAGGGAACTCAACGCAGGGCTTGATCCCAGGACCCAGGGATCACGACCTGAGCCAAAGTCAGATGCTTAACTGACTGAGCCATCCAAGTGCCCCTTAAAGCCTAGTATTACAGAAAACATATATTTAGATTTTTTATCTACTTTTTCAGCCTCTTCTACATATAAGTTGATTATTGTTATAGTTGACTTAACATTCACAGTGTAATTTTTTTTATTCATTACATTTTTTTTTATTCTTTCATCTCTTTCTGTCTTTTCTGGTTTTAATTGTGTATTTTATGTTGTTCCATTTTATTTTCTCTTTTTGTGTGTCAATAACTTCTTTAAAAAAATTAGCACTTGGCCTAGAGTTAATAATACACATAATTAATCTCATTCTACTATCAAGTGTAGTTAGGTACCTTATAAGATACCTTATAAGATAGCATTCCAAATTTCTCAGATAAATTTTTCAAATAAATCAGTTAAATAGAATTTTAAAAATTAATTAATTTATGTATTTTAATAAACTTATAATGTATTTTTATCCACAGGGGTACAGGTCTGTGAATCGCCAGGTTTACACATTTCACAGCACTCATCATAGCACATACCCTCCCCAATGTCCATATTCCCACCACCTTCTCCCATCTCCCCTCCCCCCAGCAACCCTCAGTCTGTTTTTTGAGATTGAGTCTTTTACAGTTTGTCTCCCTCCCAATCCCACCTTCTTTCATTTTTTCTTTTCCTACCCCTCAACCACCCACATTGCATATCCACTTCCTCATATCAGGGAGATCATATTATAATTATCTTTGTTCAATTAACTTATTTTGCTAAGCATAATACCCTCTAGTTCCATCCACGTCCTCGCAAATGGCAAAATTTAATTTCTTTTGATGGCTGCATAGTATTCCATTGTGTATATATACCACATCTTCTTTATCCATTCATCTGTTGATGACATCTAGGTTCCTTCCATAGTTTGGCTACTGTGGACATTACTGCTATAAACATTCAGGTGCACATGCCCCTTCGGAGCACCACGTTTGTATCTTTACCAGTAGTGCAATCGCTGGGTCATAGGGTAGCTCTATTTTCAGTTTTTTGAGGAACCTCCACACTGTTTTCCAGAGTGGTTGCACCAGCTTGCATTCCCACCAACAGTGTAGGAAGGTTCCCCTCTCTCTGCATTCTCACCAGCATCTGTCATTTCTTGACTTGTTAATTTTAGCCATTCTGACTGGTGTGAGGTGATATCTCATTGTGGTTTTGATTTGTATTTCCCTGATGCCGAGTGATGTGGAGCATTTTTTCATGTGTCTGTTGGCCATCTGGATGTCTTCTTTGCAGAAATGTCTGTTCATGTCTTCTGCCCATTTCTTGATTGGATTATTTGTTCTTTGGGTGTTGAGTTTGCTAAGCTCTTTATAGATTTTGGATACTAACCCTTTATCTAATATGTCATTTGCAAATATCTTCTCCCATTCTGTCAGTTGTCTTTTGGTTTTGTTAACTGTTTCCTTTGATGTGCAAAAGCTTTTGATCTTGATGAAATCCCAATAGTTCATTTTTGCTCTTGCTTCTGTTGTCTTTGGTGATGTTCCTAGGAAGAAGTTGCTGCAGTTGAGGTCAGAGAAGTTGCTGCCTGTGTTCTCCTCAAGGATTTTAATGGATTCCTTTCTCATATTGAGGTCCTTCATCCATTTTTTTTGGCAATAAAACACAATCTTTATTGTCAAATTGGAGTTTGAAAAATTATTTCAGTTTGTATTTCTTCTACTAGTGAGGAGTATGAATGTCAACTGTTTACAGATCCAAAGACTTTTCACCAGGCATTCCAAACAAAAATAAGATACAAGACAATAGTAAATGTAGAGGTTTTAAAGGTCATAGACACAGGAAAGGAAAGACTGGAGGTGACACAACCTGAGATCCAGTTCCCATTCTGCTGTGAGAAATTAATTCTTGACCTCTCTATTCCTCAGTTTTTTTTAATTTTTAATTTTTTTCAGCCTAACAGTATTCATTGTTTTTGCACCACACCCAGTGCTCCATGCAATCCATGCCCTCTCTAATACCCACCACCTTGTTCCCCAATCTCCCACCCCCCACCCCTTCAAACCCTCAGATTGTTTTCAGAGTCCATAGTCTCTCATGGTTCACCTCCCCTTCTAATTTCCCCCAACTCCCTTCTCCTCTCTAACTCCCCTTGTCCTCCATGCTATTTGTTATGCTCCATAAATAAGTGAAACCATATGATAATTGACTCTCTCTGCTTGACTTATTTCACTCAGCATAGTCTCTTCCAGTCCCATATAGGTTGCTACAAAAGTTGAGTATTCATCCTTTCTGATGGAGGCATAATACTCCATAGTGTATATGGACCACAATTCCTTATCCATTCATCCATTGAAGGGCATCTTGGTTCTTTCCACAGTTTGGCGACCGTGGCCATTGCTGCTATAAACATTGGGGTACAGATGGCCCTTCTTTTCACCACATATGTATCTTTGGGGTAAATACCCAGTAGTGCAATGGCAGGGTCATAGGGAAGCTCTATTTTTAATTTCTTGAGGAATCTCCACACTGTTCTCCAAAGTGGCTGCACCAACTTGCATTCCCACCAACAGTGTAAGAGGGTTCCCCTTTCTCCACATCCTCTACAACACATGTTGTTTCCTGTCTTGCTAATTTTGGCCATTCTAACTGGTGTAAGGTGGTATCTCAATGTGGTTTTAATTTGAATCTCCCTGATGGCTAGTGATGATGAACATTTTTTCATGTGTCTGATAGCCATTTGTATGTCTTCATTGGAAAAGTGTCTGTTCATATCTTCTACCCATTGTTTTACATGATTGTCTGTTTTGTGTGTGTTGAGTTTGAGGAGTTCTTTATAGATCCTGGATATCAACCTTTTGTCTGTAATGTCATTTGCAAATATCTTCTCCCATTCCGTGGGTTGCCTCTTTGTTTTCTTGACTGTTTCCTTTGCGTTCAGAAGCTTTTGATCTTGAGAAGTCCCCAAAATTCATTTTCGCTTTCGTTTCCTTTGCTTTTGGAGACATATCTTGAAAGAAGTTGCTGTGGCTGATATCGAAGAGGTTACTGCCTATGTTCTCCTCTAGGATTCTGATGGATTCCTGTCTCACATTAAGGTCTTTTATCCATTTTGAGTTTATTTTTGTGTACAATGTAAGAGAATGGTCGAGTTTCATTCTTCTACATATAGCTGTCCAGTTTTCCAAGCACCAATTATTGAAGAGACTGTCTTTTTTCCACTGTATATTTTTTCCTGTTTTGTCAAAGATTATTTGACCATAGAGTTGAGGGTCCATATCTGGGCTCTCTACTGTGTTCCACTAGTCTATGCGTCCGTTTTTTTTTTTTTTTTTTCTTTTCTTAAATTTTATTTTTTATAAACATATATTTTTATCCCCAGGGGTACAGGTCTGCGAATCGCCAGGTTTACACACTTCACAGCACTCACCATAGCACATACCCTCCCCAATATCCATAACCCCACCCCCCCCTCCCAAGCCCCTCCCCACATCAACCCTCAGTTTGTTTTGTGAGATTAAGAGTCACTTATGGTTTGTCTCCCTCCCAATCCCATCTTGTTTCATTTATTCTTCTCCTACCCCCTTAACCCCCCATGTTGCATCTCCACTTCCTCATATCAGGGAGATCATATGATAGTTGTCTTTCTCCGATTGACTTATTTCGCTAAGCATGATACCCTCTAGTTCCATCCATGTCGTCGCAAATGGCAAGATTTCATTTCTTTTGATGGCTGCATAGTATTTCATTGTGTATATATACCACATCTTCTTTATCCATTCGTCTGTTGATGGACATCTAGGTTCTTTCCATAGTTTGGCTATTGTAGACATTGCTGCTATAAACATTCGGGTGCACATGCCCCTTCGGATCACTACGTTTGTATCTTTAGGGTAAATACCCAGCAGTGCAATTGCTGGGTCATAGGGTAGTTCTATTTTCAACATTTTTTTTTTTTTTGGATGTGGAGGATTTTTTTTTTTTTATACACAAATATTTTTATCCCCAGGGGTGCAGGTCTGCGAATCGCCAGGTTTACACACTTCACAGCACTCACCATAGCACATACCCTCCCCAATATCCATAACCTCACCCACCCTCTCCCAACCCCCCTCCCCCCATCAACCCTCAGGGAAATACAAATCAAAACCACAATAAGATATCACCTCACACCAGTCAGAATGGCTAAAATTAACAAGTCAGGAAATGACAGATGCTGGCGAGGATGCGGAGAAAGGGGAACCCTCCTACACTGTTGGTGGGAATGCAAGCTGGTGCAACCACTCTGGAAAACAGCATGGAGGTTCCTCAAAATGTTGAAAATAGAACTACCCTATGACCCAGCAATTGCACTGCTGGGTAATTACCCTAAAGATACAAATGTAGTGATCCGAAGGGGCACATGCACCCGAATGTTTATAGCAGCAATGTCTACAATAGCCAAACTATGGAAAGAACCTAGATGTCCATCTACAGACGAATGGATAAAGAAGAAGTGGTATATATACACAATGGAATACTATGCAGCCATCAAAAGAAATGAAATCTTGCCATTTGCGAGGATGTGGATGGAACTAGAGGGTATCATGCTTAGCGAAATAAGTCAATTGGAGAAAGACAACTATCATATGATCTCCCTGATATGAGGGAGAGGAGATGGGACATGGGGGGTTAAGGGGGTAGGAGAAGAATAAATGAAACAAGATGGGATTGGAGGGAGACAAACCATATGTGTCTGTTTTTATGCCAGTACCATGCTTTCTTGGTGATCACAGCTTTGTAGTAAAGCTTGAAATCAGGTAACGTGATGCCCCAGTTTTGTTTTTGTTTTTCAACATTTCCTTAGCAATTCAGGGTCTCTTCTGATTCTATACAAATTTTAGGATTATTTGCTCCAGCTCTTTGAAAAATATCAGTCGTATTTTGATCGGATGACATTAAAAGTGTAGATTGCTCTAGGCAGTATAGACATTTTAACAATGTTTATTCTTCCTATCCAAGAGCATGGAATGGTCTTCCATCTTTTTGTGTCTTCTTCAATTTCTTTCATGAGTGTTCTGTAGTTCCTTGAGTACAGTTCCTTTACCTCTTTGGTTAGGTTTATTCCCAGGTATCTTATGGTTCTTGGTGCTATAGTAAATGGAATCAATTCTCTAATTTCCCTTTCTGTATTTTCATTGTTAGTGTCCTTCATCCATTTTGAGTCTATTTTTATGTGTGGTGTAGGAAATAGTCCAATTTCATTTTTCTGCATGTGGCTGTCCAATTTTCCCAGCACCATTTGTTGAAGAGGCTGTCTTTTTTGCATTGGACATTCCTTCCTGCTTTGTCGAAGATTAGTTGAACATAGAGTTGAGGGTCTATTTCTGGGCTCTTTATTCTGTTCCATTGATCTATGTGTCTGTTTTTGTGCCAGTACCATACTGTCTATATGATGACTGCTTTGTAATAGAGCTTGAAGTCCGGAATTGTGATGCCACCAACTTTGGCTTTCTTTTTCAATATTCATTTGGCTATTCGAGGTCTTTTCTGGTTCTATATACATTTTAGGATGGTTTGTTCTATTTCTTTGAAAAAAAAAAAAGGATGGGATTTTGATAGGGATTGCATTAAATGTGTAGATTGCTTAAGGTAGAATAGACATTTTCACAATATTTGTTCTTCCAATCCATGAGCATGGAACATTTTTCCATTTCTTTGTGTCTTCCTCAATTCCTTCATGAGTACTTTATAGTTTTCTGAGTATAGATTCTTTGCCTCTTTGGTTAGGTTTATTCCTAGGTATCTTATGGTTTGGGGTGCAATTGTAAATGGGATGGACTCCTTAATTTCTCTTCCTTCTGTCTTGTTGTTAGTGTAAAAAAATGCAACTGATTTCTGTGCATTGACTTTATATTCTGACACTTTACTGAATTCCTGTACAACTTCTAGCAGTTTTGGAGTGGAGCCTTTTGGGTTTTCCACATATAGTATCATATCATCTGCAAAGAGTGATAGTTTGACTTCTTCTTTGCCAATTTGGATGCCTTTAATTTCTTTTTGTTGTCTGCTGAGGCTAGGACTTCTAGTACTATGTTGAACAGCCTTGGTGATAACGGACATTCTTGCTGTGTTCCTGACCTTAGCGGAAAAGCCTTCAGTTTTTCTCCATTGAGAATGATATTTGCGGTGGGTTTTTCATAGATGGCTTTGATAATATTGAGGTATGTGCCGTCTATCCCTACACTTTGAAGAGTTTTAATCAGGAAGGGATGCTGCACTTTGTCAAATGCTTTTTCAGCATCTATTGAGAGTATCA
This sequence comes from Lutra lutra, assembly GCF_902655055.1. NCBI lineage: Eukaryota > Metazoa > Chordata > Mammalia > Carnivora > Mustelidae > Lutra > Lutra lutra. Next base: position 78,745,565 of record NC_062279.1, on the reverse strand, counting down.
TTTGGTTCTTGTTCTTTCTTTTATTAATGTGTTGTATTACATTGATTGATTTGCGGATGCTGAACCAACCTTGCAGCCGTGGAATAAATCCCACTTGGTTGTGGTGAATAATCCTTTTAATGTACTGTTGTATCCTCTTGGCCAGTATTTTGGTGAGAATGTTCGCATCTGTGTTCATCAAGGATATTGGTCTGTAGTTCTCTTTTTTGATGGGATCCTTGTCTGGTTTTGGGATCAAGGTGATGCTGGCCTCATAAAATGAGTTTGGAAGTTTTCCTTCCATTTCCATTTTTTGGAACAGTTTCAGGAGAATAGGAATTAATTCTTCTATACATGTTTGGTAGAATTCCCCTGTGAAGCCATCTGGCCCTGGACTTTTGTTTGTTTGGAGACTTTTGATGACTGTTTCAGTCTCCTTACTGGTTTTCTTCCTGGTTCAGTTGTGGTAGTTTATATGTCTCTAGAAATGTATCCATTTCTTCTAGATTGTCGAATTTGTTGGTGTAGAGTTGTTCATAATATGTTCTTATAATTGTTTGTATTTCTTTGGTGTTGGTTGTGATCTCTCCTCTTTCATTCATGATTTTATTTATTTGGGTCCTTTCTCTTTTCTTTTTGATAAGTCTGGCCAGGTATTTGTCAATCTTATTAATTCTTTCAAAGAACCAGCTCCTAGTGTTGTTGATTTGTTCTATTTTTTTGTTTGTTTGTTTGTTTGTTTGTTTTTTAGTTTCTATTTCATTGATTTCTGCTCTGATCTTTATGATTTCTCTTCTGCTGGGTTTAGGCTTTCTTTGTTGTTCTTTCTTCAGCTCCTTTAGGTGTAGGGTTAGGTTGTGTATTTGAGACCTTTCTTGTTTCTTGAGAAAGGCTTGCACTGCTATATATTTCCCTCTCAGGACTGCCTTTGCTGTGTCCCACAGATTCTGAACCATTGTGTTTTCATTATCATTTGTTTCCATGAATTTTTTAATTTCTTCTTTAATTTCCTGGTTGACCCATGCATTTTTTAGAAGGATGCTGTTTAGTCTCCATGTATTTGTGTTCTCTCCAAATTTCCTCTTGTGATTGAGTTCTAGCTTCAGAGCATTGTGGTCTGAAAATATGCAGGGAATGATCCCAATCTTTTGATACTGGTTGAGATCTGATTTGTGACCCAGGACATGGTCTATTCTGGAGAATGTTCCATGTGCACTAGAGAAGAATGTATATTCTGTTGCTTTGGGATGGAATGTTCTGAATATATCTGTGATGTCCATCTGGTCCAGTGTGTCATTTAAGGCCTTTATTTCCTTGTTGATCTTTTGCTCGGATGATCTGTCCATTTCAGTGAGGGGAGTGTTAAAGTCCCCTACTATTATTGTATTATTTTCAATGTGTTTCTTTGATTTTGTATTAATTGGTTTATATAGTTGGCTGCTCCCATGTTAGGGGCCTAGATATTTAAAATTGTTAGATCTTCTTGTTGGGCAGACCCTTTGAGTATGATATATTGTCCTTCCTCATCCCTTATTATAGTCTTTGGCTTAAAATCTAATTGATCTGATATAAGGATTGCCACCCAGCTTTCTTCTGATGTCCATTAGCATAGTACATTGTTTTCCACCCCCTCACTTTAAATCTGGAGGTGTCTTTGGGTCTAAAATGAGTTTCTTGTAGGCAACATATTGATGGGTTTTGTTTTTTTATCCATTCTGATACCCTATGTCTTTTGATTGGGACATTTAGCCCATTAACATTCAGGGTAACTATTGAGAGAGATGAATTTAGTGCCATTGTATTGCTATAAGGCGACTGTTACTGTATATTGTCTCTGTTCCTTTCTGATCTACTACTTTTAGGGTCTCTCTTTGCTTAGGGGACCCCTTTCAATATTTCCTGTAGAGCTGGTTTGGTGTTTGCAAATTCTTTCAGTTTTTGTTGTCCTGGAAGCTTTTTATCTCTCCTTCTATTTTCAATAATAGCCTAGCTGGATATAGTATTCTTGGCTGCATGTTTTTCTCCTTTAGTGCTCTGAATATATCATGCCAGTTCTTTCTGGCCTGCCAGGTCTCTGTGGATAGGTCTGCTGCCAATCTAATGTTTTTACCCTTGTATGTTACAGACTTCTTTTCCTGGGTTGCTTTCAGGATTTTCTCTTTGCCGCTAAGACTTGTAAATTTTAATATCAGGTGACGAGGTGTGGACCTATTTTTATTGATTTTGAGGGGCGTTCTTAGCATCTCCTGGATTTTGATGTTTGTTCCCTTTGCCATATTAGGGAAATTCTCTACAATAATTCTCTCCAATATACCTTCTGCTCCCCTCTCTCTTCTTCTTTAGGAATCCCAATTATTCTAATTTTGTGTCATCTTATGGTGTCATTTATCTCTCAAATTCTCTCCTCGTGGTCCAGTATTTGTTTGTCTCTCTTTTGCTCAGCTTCTTTATTCTCTGTCATTTGGTCTTCTATGTCACTAATTCTTTCTTCTGCCTCATTTATCCTAGCAGTAAGAGCTTCCATTTTTGATGGCTCCTCATTAATAGCTTTTTTTTAAAATTTCAACTTGGTTAGATTTTAGTTCTTTTATTTCTCCAGAAATGGCTTTTATCTCTCTGGAGAGGGTTTCTCTAATATCTTCTATGCCTTTTTCGACCCTGGCTAGAACCTTGAGAATTGTCATTCTGAACTCTAGATCTATCATATTACCAGTGTTTGTATTGATTAGGTCCCCAGCCTTTGGTACTGCCTCTTGTTCTTTTTTTTTTTTTGTGGTGTGTTTTTCTGCCTTGTCATTTTTTCCAGATAAGATTTGCTTTCTCCTCCTCTGGAATTCTGCTCTTCTCCTTGGTGAGCAAAGTTGGTCTTGGCTGGGTTTCTTATTGATTGTCTGGGGGAGGGGCCTGTTGTAGTGATTCTCAAGTGACTTTGCCCCAGGCAGAATTGCACTGCCCTTACCAGGGGCTGGGCTGATTTGCTTTCAGGAGCTTTAGTTCCCTGAGTGCTTTCCATAGAGTTCCGTAGGACGGGAATGAAGATGGTGGCTTCCCAATTCTGGCCCGGAGGAGTCGAGAGCTCGGGGCCTCACTCCTCAGTGTTCCCTCAGAGAAAAGCGCCCAACCGCCCCCGTCTCCCTGGCCTCTGGTCACGCTTGTAGGAAAGCACTCAATCGGCCGCACTTGGAGTAAAGCGTCTGGTTGCTTTTGTCTCCGTGGTCTCTGGTCACACTCTGAGCTCACCCAGCCTTCGACCGGTTCAAGGTAACCCCGAGCTGAGAGCTCACTCCTCGGCTTTGTCACTGTAGCCGGCTTTCCTGCTCTAATACATGTGAGCTCTGCAACACTTGGGCACCCCTGGTCCTTCTGTGACCCCGCAGGACCTGGGGTTATGCTGACCCTGCGTGGGCTTCACCCCGGTTTAGCCTCTGGAGTGAAGTCCCTCTGTGGAGCAGACTTTTAAAAGTCCTGATTTTGTGCTCCATTGCTCTGCTACTTGCCGGGAGCTGGCCCCTCCCCCCACGTTCTATCTTCCCGTCACTTTGGATTCACTTCTCCGCAGGTCCTACCTTTCAGAAAGTGGTCGATTTTCTCTTTCTAGAAATGTTGCTATTCTTCTCTTCAATTTCCCATTGGATTTGTAGGTGTTCGCAATGGTTAGATAAGCTATCTAGCTGATCTCCTGCTACCTGATGTTGACTCAGCCTGCTTCTTCTCCACCATCTTGACTCCTCCTAGTTAAATAGGATTTTAATGTGGGATTTTACATTAATGTGGTTAAGAGTTAAGTTGTGTTTAATATTTGCTATAGCTCTAGGTGTCAGAGCCTTCAGCTTTCTCTGTTTTGTCTCCTCTCCTATAATGGGTTTCCCTAAAACACCTTTAAAATTACAGTCTTCATTTCACAGCCCTTCAGCTGTAACTCATTTTTATCATATTAAAGGTTTGTGAAGGCAGTGATAAGGTTTGGGGTAGGGAAAGCATTTTTATAATCCTATAATAAATCTTAGCCTTTTGTAGGCCTGTGATCTTGGGCAGTGATCTTCACAAGTATTTTTCAGCTTTTTTCCTCTCTCACAGATGAAAAAGAAAGATTGTAGTGGTTATAATTGGATAAGGTTCTTATAACATCTTTGTCCTTGTTGAGTAGGCCTATGTTCTGGAGACTCTCTGGGTGTGTTTTACAATAGGTGCTTTTCCTGAGGGTTTTCTTGGCTTTTAACCTTGAGGAACTGGTAGGATCCTGGAGGTAAAGGCCCATGATGTGTATGTGCTGGGGGATCCCAAGACAGAGGATCCCAGAAAATTATCATTTTCATAATAGTCTACATTCTGCCTCCAGCAATTAGTCACATTTATCCTTTAAGTAATGTTTCTGGTTTATGATTCTACAGGCTTCTACTCCAGGTAAGGTCATCTCAGATATGACTCACTATAATCATCTGCATCTCAGATTTTGGACACGTTGGTTTGTCTTATGACTTAAATTCTCTGATAATTCAAGAAGAGTCATTGAATTTCACTTTGTTCAGCTTCTTTTCCTATTGTAAGAACAAAAACAACAACTTCTAAGCTCTTTATATGTCCAAAATTAAACTGGTAATTATAAAATCCATTTTTTTTTAAACTCTGATCAACTCATGATCTGGCTGCATTTGAAACTCTACTTTTGGTCCCCAACTTTCAAAATTATGATCATATAGTATTTCATTAACAGAGCAGATCTACCTTGAGAACTTATGTTTATACTTGACTAATACTCGTAGGTAGTCATGTGAATGTCCATATTAAGCTAATATAGATTTTCTTATTCTTAAATCAGTAGCTCAAGACACAATGAAAAAAGAAGTGAATTTCATAATTAGTGCAGCTTACCTAAAGCCTATACTTATCAATTTAGAGAGTCCCACAATCCATTCAAAGTGTCCATGCAGAAAAGAAAGCTTGGGAATTTGTAATGCAAATCCCTCTACCTTGATGAAAAAATGAATCCCCTTATTTACCTCTTAGATTCAAAGCTTTTTGTTTATTCTCTGCTGATTCCATCACCATATGTTGTAATTATATTTTGACTTGCATTTATTGCAATATTTCTCCTGTCTGTGGACTGTTTATAATTAACAGAAACTGAATAATTTGCTCATTGTTCTCATTTCAATGCACTAATATATCAAATACATAAGAATGTCAAGTATTCATATCCCTAAAAGTAATGCACTTACAGACAGCATGCTTTTTATGACTTAACAGTATTTTGATTTAGAGAGTTTTAAATGTATCATATATGAAGTAACATACTGAGAAGCCTCCACATATATCAAAAAGTTTCTGAGTTAATTCAGCATTAAATGATAGTGATAGACTAGTTAAAGAAAATGATTTCCTGCTCACTAAACATAAGTAAATATGGATATGCATTTTGGGCGTTTTGAAAAATTAGAACCACTTAATAAAAACAAAATGTATTATCTCTGATATAGAATTTTTAAAATATTGATTAATTCTATATATAAACTTCCATTATCTAAAGAAATAAATTCCTTTTCTCAATATTGTATAATACATCTTTGGCATGAGTTGATTCTAGAGAATACTTTTTACAAATGAAATACCCTAGTTTCAGAATTACAATAGCATATTAATAAAAATAAAAGAAGTCCAAGGAGTTTCTTGATGTAAAATTTCAAATGTTTAGAAAATTTTAGAGTTAATACATCCTTTTGAACATACATATTTGGGGTGCTTTAGTATATTTTAAAAATTAATATCAAGCTAATAATAAAGTAAATTCTTATATATAAGAAATCTATCAGATTTTTAATTATATCTTATTTTCATTGAAATGATTATATTTTTGCATATTAACTACATATACATGTAGCTTTAAAGCTTTCTTATTCCTTCTGCCAATAACAGTAACAATGAGAAGAAAAACTGATATGCTAGGAGCTTTGTATATATTAAATCATTGACTCTGTAGTTTTAGGAAGTTGTCTTTTAACCCCATTTTACAGATGAGAAAATTATGACTTAGTGCAGTTAAATAATTTGACCAAATTCTCATATCTAGTAAATGCCAGAATTATGTTTCATCAAGATCTCAATAATATACTGGAGATCAAGCACTGTTACATATTTTTTTTCTAACTGTAATGAAATTGCCACATTTTTATCTTAAGTGCCAATACTTTATGTTAAAATAAATCAGTGAGAGCTTTTCTGCTTTTAAATACAGAATATATTAAATATAGAATTTATCTCCAGCAGTAGAAAATAAAATAAAATAATCAGATAATATTCTTTTCTTAAAATATTAGAATAAAAGAATTCTCACATTAGACTTTTCCTTCTTTCTCACATTAGTCTGTCTTTTTTCTTTCTTTCTTCTTTTTTCGTTCCTTTTTCATTCTTTTTTGGGGAGGGGATTGTGCTATGACATAATAAAAAAAACTGAACTTTTGAGTAAGGGTAATAGTCCAATTTTATATTCTATGTCTGTTTCTCTACAGCTAGATAATTTGGATGTTATGCTTATTTCCCCAATGGCTTAACCACCACTCCATTCCTTGAACTAAGGTTATCATCAGCATTAGGCTGTTGTTGAGGGTTAAATGAGGTAATGAAATAGGGGTAGGCACTTAGTGAATGTTTATTCTGTTTCATAAAGTAGGACAATATAAAACATTGAGAGTGCATATTTCTTTTTTTTCTTTATTTTTGCATCTATTTTAGTGAAAATAGTTTGATGGAATGTCAAGTATATGTAGATTATTTTGCATTTTTTTTATATTTAAAAGAAAAATTTGGGGCACCTGGGTGGCTCAGTTGGTTGAGTGTCCCTCTTTGGCTCAGGTCATGATCCCAGGGTCTTGGGATTGAGCTCCTTATTGGGCTCCATACTCAGTGGAAGACTGCTTCTCCCTCTACCCCTCTGCCCTTTTGCCCCTTATCTATTGCTCATGCTTACTCTCTCTCTCATTATCTTTCTCAAATAAATAAATAAAATCCTTAAAAAAAGAAAATTTGTATTGAGAATAGATAACAGATTAATTTTACTATAACAATTTAATATTTGTTTTTGTGAAAAAATCATTTCATAATGATTAGGTTTAGTATGTGTTACAAAATACACAGTGAAAAAAGGCCGTTCTATAGTATAGTATATACTATACTTTATATATATAGATAATTATACATTATATAGTATACATTATACATTATAGAGTATATATACATTATACATATATATAAATATACATTATATAGTATAGATAATATTTCAATTTGCTTCCACTTAAATAATATACAAAATTTTGGGGTGTGTATATGTGCGTGTGTGAGCTGTCAGAATAACTTATCAAATGAAATTGTCACATGTAGAATAATGAGTATACAATGGCAACGAAGGTTCAGATAATACAGTATAATTGAATACAGTTGAGATCCAAAGGCATGGACCAGGGGAATATATTCTTGCAATCACCATTCAAGTAAGATAGAATAAGCTCTGGGGGACGTGGGTGGCTCTTTTGGTTAAGTGACCCACTCTTGGATTCAGCTCAGGAATGGTGTCAGGGGTCCTGGGATTGAGCCCCACATCATTCAGGGTCTATATTCAACAAGGAGTCTGCTTGAAGATTCTATATGCCCCTCCCTCCTTTCTCAAATAAATAAATTAGTCTTAAAAAAAAAACCCAAAATATATAATAAGCTCTGTTTGTATAAGCCAAGTGACTTTGAGAACAGAAAAAGTGAAATAATCATAAATTATATAGCCCAAAATATTTCATTATCCCATGGAATGGGATACATAATTAATGCAAAACCCAGAGCTCTGCCTTCTTAGTTCTTCCCTATTATTACTATGAATAAGACACAACGAACAGAAAATTTGCTGTAGAAATATCAGATTATTCAAATTATTTCCTAAACATGGTGCAGGTAAATGTGTTGATAGTTTTGAGTGAACAGGTTGTGAAATTTAGTTATTATTAATGGACTATTATGGCTTATTTTCTACTTAATTTTCCACTTTTGATCACTCTATTTACCATATATATGTGTGTGTATACATATATATATAATATTATAAACTGCTTACATAATATGATCTGTAAGTGTATTTGAGAAACAATTTATTGCTCACATTGTATTCTGTTCCTAAAAAAAAAAAACAAAAAACCAAAAGACCTTGTTTTAGAATAAACTTTTTTTTAAAGATTCTATTCATTAGAGCACCTGGGTGGCTCAGTGGGTTAAGCCTCTGCCTTTGGCTCAGGTCATGTTCCCCGGGTCCTGGGATCAAGCCCCACATTAGGCTCTCTGCTTGGCAGGGAGCCTGTTCCCTCTCTCTCTCTCTCTGCCTGCCTCTCTGCCTACTTGTGATCTTTGTCAAATAAATAAATAAAATATTTTTATTTATTTATTTTTTTAAAGATTCTATTCATCTATTTGATGGAGACACAGCAAGAGAGGGAACACAAGCATGGGGAGTGGGAGAGGGAATAGCAGGCTTCCCACTGAGCAGGGAGCCAGATGGGGGGCTCGACCCCAGGACCCCAGGATCATAACCTGAGCCAAAGGCAGATCTTAACAACTGAGCCACCCAGGTGCCCCTAAACACTTTTTAAGGAAATATAGACAGATATGGTCCATTTATGGTTGAATTCCTTTAATATAATGTCTGTTTGTCTTTTTTATTCTCTATGTCTATTTCTATCTCTTCTAATATCAGTCCCATTCTTCAAAGTCGGCATCTATTTATAAAACAATACTTCTTAAATCCTAAAACCAACTTTAAAGATCTCCACATCCTTATTTATTTATTTATTTATTTATTTATTTATTTATTTTTTAGTGTTCCAAGATTCATTGTTTATGCACTATACCAGTGCTCTATGCAATATGTGTCCTCCTTAATACCCACCGCCAGGCTCGCCACCTCCACTCCCCTCTCTTCCAAACCCTCAGTTTGTTTCTCAGAGTCCACAGTCTCTCATTGTTCATCTCTGCCTCTGATTTCCCCCAACTCACTTCTCCTCTCCTTCTCCCAATGTCTGCTGTGTTATTCATTATGCTTCACAAGTAAGGGAACCATATGATAATTGACTTTCTCTGCTTGACTTACTTCACTCAGCATAATCTCCTCCTGTCCTGTCCATGTTGATACAAAAGTTGGGTATTCATCCTTTCTGATGGAGGCGTAATACTCCATTGTATGTATGGACCATATCTTCTTTATCCATTCGTCTGTTGAAGGGCATCTTGGCTCTTTCCAAAGTTTGGCAATTGTGGCCATTGCTGTTATGAACATTGGGGTACAGGTGGCCCTTCTTTTCACTACATCTGTGTCTTTCGGGTAAATACTCAGTAGTGCAGTTGTAGGGTCATAGGGTAGCTCTATTTTTAATTTTTAAAGCATCTCCACATTGTTTTCCAAAGTGCCTGCACCAACTTGCATTTCCACCAACAGTATAAGAGGGTTCACCTTTCTTGATATCCTCTCCAGCACTCGTTGTTTCCCATCCTGTTAATTTGGCCATTCTAACTGGTGTAAGGTGGTATCTCCATGTGGTTTTGATTTGAATCTCCCTGATGGCTAATGAAGATGAACATTTTTTCATGTGTCTGTTAGCCATTTGTAGGTCTTCTTCGGAGAAGTGTCTGTTCATGTCTTCTGCCCATTTTTTTGATGTGATTATCTGTTTTGTGTGTGTTGAGTTTGAGGAGTTCTTTATAGATCTTGGATATTAGCCCTTTGTCTGTAGTGTCATTTGTGAATATCTTCTCCCATTCTGTGGGTTGCCTCTTTGTTTTGTTGATTGTTTCCTTTGCTGTGCAGATTTTGATCTTGATGAAGTCCCAAAATTTCATTTTCACTTTCGTTTTCTTTGCCTTTGGAGACATGTCTTGAAGGAAGTTGTTGTGGCCAATGTCGAAGAGTTTATTGCCTATGTTCTCCTCTAGGATTTTGATAGACTGCTGGCTCACATTGAGATCTTTTATCCATTTTGAGTTTATCTTTCATGTTTGATGTAAGAGAATGGTCAAGTTTCATTCTTCTACACATAGCTATCCAATTTTCCCAGCACCATTTATTGATTTTTCACTGGATGTTTTTTCCTGCTTTGTCAATCTGTACTCGAGGAACTACAGAATGCTCATGAAAGAAATTGAAGAAGACACAAAAAGATGGAAAAGCATTCCACGCTCATGGATCTGAAGAATAAACATTGTTAAAATGTCTATACTGCCCAGAGCAATCAATACTTTCAAAGCCAGCCCAATCAAAATTCGACCAGCATTTTTCAAAGTGTTGGAACAAACAATCCTAAAATTTGTATGGAACCAGAAAAGACCCAGAATTGCTAAGGAAATTTTGAAAAAGAAAAACAAAACTGGGGGCATCACATTGCCTGATTTCAAGCTTTACTACAAAGCCGTGATCACCAAGAAAGCACGGTACTGGCACAAAAAGAGACAAATAGACCAGTGGAACAGAGTAGAGAGTCCAGATATGCACCCGCCACTCTATGGTCAAATAATCTTCTCCACGTTCTTCTAATGGAAACTGACATCAAGAAAATAATCGCCATGGCTTTACATTTTTATTAAAGACACTATGTAAAATTACATTAAATTCTTTGAATTTCAGCCAAAATAAATCACCAACAGTGTTTTATTTTCCCTGTTTTAATTTATTTATTACTGTTTCTCTTAAGACCTAGTGTTCTGCCTATGTTCAGATATAAGAGTAATGTAACATATTGCTTTATTAATCATTTTCCTAAGTAGCTAGTTCATCAGCTTTTCAGACCTTATCCTTGAGTTTCTTTTTTTCAATCCTTGAGTTTATTATTTAATGTATATTCTGATGTTAGTCACCTCTATATACTAGTGCTATGTCTGTGAAAAAAACATGTATGTGAGAGTAGACATTTTTATCTTACAGAAATTTATTATGTTCCAGCATAGTATCAGATGACTATTTTTGAAATTGTTTTGTATAGCTTAGCCAGTCTTTAAAGAAAATGGAGCAAATATACTATTAAATATCTTGGATATATTCAATAAAGAACTATTTCATAGCAGCCATTGGGTCCTTAAAACACCTTCCAACATATAACTTTGCCAATGCTAAAGAATGCTTAGATTATGAGTTAGTCTTCACCATGGAAACGCAAAGTTTAGATAGTAATATAAATTAAAGTTTTATCAATGAGTCTTCTTTCATTGTTGAGCAAGCACAGTATGACATCAATCACCAAGTTAAAGAGGCAAACAAAAATCCCAAATCATCCCTGGATATTGGGAAACATTAGTATAACCTCATTCAACAAAGAAATATTGAAAGATCATTTAAAGCAAAAGTGCATTTGTATTATTTTTTTCTTATCACAAGTTTTGTGAATTTTTTTCTTTTCCTTTCTTACAGCCTAGGAAAAGTAACTGATGAATGGCCTTTGATAATACCTAGGTAGTGTTCAATTCTTCATTTTAGAAACTCCAAGGAAGTAAATTACCTTCAGGCACATAGAGTTAGTTAGGGCCAGTTAGGATTAAAAATCCCATTTTAAATTCATAGAGGAAAGATTTCTCACTATCCCACATTGTGTAGAAGAAAAGATCAACAAGCAGTTCAACATTATCAGTAATGATCTTTGTAAGGAACTCCTAATGAGCCAGATGATTTAGATATACAGATAACAATAAGCTACTAAAAGATACTGTCAAAAGACAGGAACAACCTTTGATAGGAGGGCAATGAATATATTCAACTCATCTGCAAGCAATGAGGATCACTGAGGTTAAGAATTGTAGCAGACCACTATGAATGGTTGCCCTTAAAAATAGGCTGATTCAACTGATGAATAACTGAACTCTACCTCTGAAACTAATGATATACTATATGTTAATTAATTGAATTTAAATTATTTTAAAAAGAAATAAGCTTGTTTTCTCCAAATATAGGCATTGGATAAAATTTAGCCTACAGTTCAGAGCTGATAACAATGTCAAACCTTGGAAACATATTTTAGACAATGAACTGGATCCTTTATGCTCATCTGATAGTTCTTTATATGTAACTTGAGAAACATTAAAAAACTAGTGTCATTAAGTGATAAATGAATATTTGATTAACTTAACTGGAGGTCTAAAAAGAACTTATTTGGACTCATTATAACAAAAGATGGTGATGGGCGCCTGGGTGGCTCAGTGGGTTAAGCCGCTGCCTTCGGCTCAGGTCATGATCTCGGAGTCCTGGGATCAAGTCCCGCATCGGGCTCTCTGCTCAGCAGGGAGCCTGCTTCCTCCTGTCTCTCTGCCTGCCTCTCTGCCCGCTTGTGAACTCTCTCTGTCAAATAAATAAATAAAATCTTTAAAAAAAAAAAAAACCAAAAGATGGTGATAGTTTACTGAAATGTTACTTTTATTATAAACATATACATATGGGGGCTCCTGGGTGGCTCAGTGGGTTAAAGCCTCTGCCTTCGGCTTGGGTCATGATCCTAGAGTCCTGGGATCGAGTCCAGTGTCAGGCTCTCTGCTCAGTGGGGATCCTGCTTCCCCCTCTCTCTGCCTGCCTCTCTGCCTATTTGTGATCTCTCTCTCTGTCAAATAAATAAATAAAATCTTTAAAAAAATAAAAACAAAAACAAAAACCCAAAACACATACATATGATGGCAAGTGTGGAGTAAGAAGATGACAAAAATCTAAGCTTAAAGTAATGATGTATATGGAAAGAGCATTTGGTAAAGTATCAGAAAACTGAATTTTGTCATTAATTAATTAGTTCCTTACTTGTTTAGTTTCTTTAACTATGAACAATTTTTTTTATCACTGTCTCTCAGTGCTCTTCCATCAAGAAACTCTATGATTCATGAAATTTTTTATAGTAATGTAATAGTCACATCATAACAAATATCATGAGCATAAGAAGATTTGATAGAGATAAATAAAAACTAAGAATGCCACTAATAATCTGTATCAATATCTAACAGTTACTGGGTAAAACATATTGATCAAATATAAAAAGAAAATGTCACAGTTAAAAGAAAATATCATGTGTAAATACATGTAATGATTTTAGATCCTATGTCTTGTTGCATTTAAGTAATGCTCTCAGATAACTTTCTTGAAAAAAATAGAAGCTAAAAAATTACAATAGAATGTATCCAGTTTATAATGTTGAAAGAAATAGAACTATCAGATTTAGAGATGTATCTGCAAAAGATAATGAATTCTCCATCAAAATGGCAATAGACATTTCCTCACCTCCTTTTTTTTTTTTTTTTTGTAAGCGTGAAAATATAGAAGGAATAGGGAATTGTTTATGGTAGAAAGAGCTCAGAAAAATTCCTAGGATTTGCATGGGTTTCTGGAGAAGGAAATATTAGCAAGAGGCACCCGTTGGCTCGGTTTTTGTTTTTACCTCTGTAGCTGACATCAGAGATAGAGTCATCCATTCCGATGTCCTTCTAGTTGCTTTCTTTTACTGTAGAAACCTGAGCAATTATAGATAGAATAATAGAAGTTACTGGTTTTTCTTCCCTGAGAAGGTTGCTGAACGGACAGTTTTATTATCTGGAAGTTGCTGCTGGTTCTTTGCAAACTTGCTTTACAGATGGATACACTTGGTGCCACAGGGATGTTATGGATATTGATCCTGGTAGTTTTAAACTCTAGGGTATGACAGAGATTCACAGTGTCTGAACCAATTGGTAAGAGCAGAACGGACTTTCATGTATTAAGGCTGACTTCCTTATTATTGCCCTGTTCTTCAGTGAATAGACATCATAAAGCAAAAAAAAAAAAAAAAAAAAAAAAAGTTTTGTGTGTGTGCGTGTGTGCATGTGTGTGTTTATCTTCTGGAGCATGGATACAGAGTAAAGGACTCTTATAAAGAAAGTAGAGGAAAATAATGCCAAAATAAGCTAAAACTGTTTAGCTATAATAGCAATGTCTGGTTAAGTATCATTGGTAAGATTGAAAAACAGGTTTAAAGTACAAGATTAGTATTAGCAAAACCTCACATCTGTTTATTTCAACTTATAAAAATGTTTTTGAATGCTTATAGTTCCAATTTTAATATAATTCACATGATTCTGTATTTATTAATACAAAAGTAGTGACATAAGCCTACATCATTTATCATCTCTAATTTCTTAGCAACTTTTATGATATTGAAAGACATTGGCCCTAGGGGAAAAAAAGTGCCATTTGAAAACTTTTTCACAAAGAAAATGCAAATGTATGAATTTATCCCCAGACATTTCTTTTTGCTGTGTTTTGTTCATATAATTTCTTATAAAATATAAAATCAGGCAATTTACAAAATGTAATTGTATGAATTCTTAACCTCAGATATAGAGAAAACATATGGATTAATGTTTTGAAGGACATGGAAAAAAGAATAGGAGAAGTGAATAAAAGTTTGGCAATGGAGTTATAGTAAGTCACTAGAGGTCGGAAACCATGAAAATGTAGAAGCTATTGGTATAATGCTATGAATTTCTCCGGAAGCCTTTAGCAGTCCAGAAGTAAAAGGAGAAAGCAGATGGTGGCATTTAAATAGGTTCAGAATCAAGGTAGGAAAGACAAAAAGACAAAAAGAATAAAAAAGATGGGCACTTACTCTAGCAACACTAAAACAAAGATTTTCTCCAACCATATTCCTTCCAAGGAGAAAGATTTACTACAAAAGTCTACTTCTGCCCTGATATTTGGCAAACCCAAATACAATGCCAGTTTTGATGAACAAAACTTGGCCAGAGAGAACTTTAGAAGTCATCAATTTGCTGTGTTTGAATTTTTGTGAATGTGAGACCAGTTCTGTGACAGCCTTGCAGATTTTGGTAATTTTTTGGATTTTCTTTTTCTTAAAGAAAGAAGACATGAAAGACTTAACCAATAAACTAGTTCAACTTTCACTTTCTTGAAGGCATCACATCCATTCCAGAAAAGGACAGTCCAGACTCCAGGTGCGGCAGCAATTTCATTTCCCTGGGGGATATGTACGAGGGGCCTAGGGCAGAGACCAAGCTGAATTAGAACTGCAGAGAATAAAGACTGATGCTCGGTTTTAGTTAAATAGGACACATTTTGTGATTTTTGACTTTGATTCCTTTAGGTTCCAAATGAAATATTAAAAACTTCTTTAATTAAAAAAATGAATAGAAAGTTCATATTCTAATATAAATATATTACAAAAATGTAATATATATATGTTTGTGTGTGCATGTGTGTGTGTATGTGTGTGTGTGTGTGTGTGTGTGTATACTCTTTAAGGGTTATTTTTAACCCTTATGAATCTAAATTGACCCTTTATTGGGAACGATGATTTTTGCTCATGTGCTTTTTTTTTTTTTTCCCAATTTCAGGAGAAAGTGCAAACACACTCCACCACTACCACAAATCATGCAGTTGAGGAGAAATAGCAGGGGTCAACACATCTAGAGTGCAATGAATAAGCCTCACCCTGGGAAAACCACTTTCGTAATCATGGTATCTACCCTGCCAGGTAAGTATTGCTTATGTGCTTTTTAACGTCACAGCAGGAGCAGTTTTACTTGAGGAGTTTATGTATGGATTCTGTTCAGCCCTAGAGGAACTTGCCTCTGAAGAGTGGTTTGCATTTGCTTTTCTGAGTATACTAGGAGTATCACTATTCAGGGGCTCATTTTTATGGTAGCTTCTCAACTTGGGCATTCTGTACCTTTGAGGAGGGCATAAATTCCAACTTCAAAACCATGCGTAATATAGCTCATGGTTACCAATTATCTAAGGAGATTTTTTTTTTTTCAACCTAGAAACCAAGTGGTGATTGAAAAGACTTTGCCGTCTTCCTTTGCATATATATAAGTTCTTTGTTTTGCCTTGTTCATCCTTTTACTAATTATGGAGTCAGTCAAGGCTTCCTGCTATATATGAAGGTCTAACTTCAACTCCTATTTCACATGGGCTCAGGTCTCACGTTCTTCCCCGATGTAGGTGGTATCTCACAGATGTTTGGTTTCTAGTGTAGTCCTCTGTCCCATTTCAGACTTGCCAGCAAATCCCCTCAACTATGTACTAACTGAACTGGTTTTTGTTCTTCTGTGTTCCTGTGACCAAGGGTTTAAGCTAATTTCATTTATTTGAAGCTATGATCTTAAGGAAATGTTAGAATTGTATGTGTCATTTCTAGATATTTGCAATAGAAAGAAATTCTGATTGTATATTAACAGGTTGCTGGAATCAGAAGATTTTATTGGGGTATTACTCAATATTTAAACTTCTTTTTACTTGTTTTCTCCTACGTTAATTATAGTTGACCTTTGAACAACGTTGGGGATGTTGGGAATGCCATCCCCTGTGCAGGGAAAAATCCACATATAACTTCTGACTCACCCCAGACTTAAGCACTAATAGCATATTATTGACCAGAAGCCTTACAGATAACATAAAATCTGTTAACACATATTTTTTTATACTTTAGATGTATTATATATTTATTATAAATGTATGATATATTTACATTATATATTATGTATTCTTACAATAAAGTAAGCTAGTGAAAAGAACGTGTTTATTAAGAAAATCGCGGGGAAGAGAAGATACATTTACAGTACTGTATTGTAAAATTGCAAATATGGAGCTCCGTGGCAAGGGAGGGGCCAACCAGGCACAAAGCCACGCTGGCAGAGGGAACCCAGGACCTCCAGCAACAGCCATGCAGGGCGCTACATGGGCCAGCGCCAGGCTAAGTGGGAGGCTGGATAGGAGCCCATGCCCAGCAAAGTGAAGGCTGAGGTCCTCACTGCAGCCGGGAGTCGGGACCCAGACCCGGACAGTGGCTAGTGAAGTAGGCACTATTTCTTCGGCTGCCACGTTGATGCTGACCAAGTGAACCCCGCTTCCCCTGTGGCCAAGCTGGACTTGGGTGACCAGCAGGAACACTGGGAGAGATTGCGGAAGGGGCAGAGGTTCACCTTTGAGAGTAGGCCAAGCTGCTGCTAGATGATCGGCTTGCAATACCCTGCGGAGGCTGCTGCGGTGGGGCAGTGCGGTTTGAAGTTTGAGTCTCGGAAGACTTGCACATCTTAGTCTGCAGCTGCAGCGTTTGGTAGAGGCAGAGACACTTCATTGTCCTGCTTCTCACTTCAAGCTCCTGGGTGGAGCCAGAGCATCACCGCACACACAGTCAACATGCACAAAGTCAGCAAGCTTCCATAAGACAGGTGGCTTTCAGAGCTTTTACACTCTTTGCTTGAACCCTGGACACTTTGAATTGCCCCTCACCACCTGGATGAGGGCACCACCTGGAGTGGGGTCATTGCGGGATTCAGGGGCAGAGACTGGGGGAAGGCCCTGGAGGAGCACGAGGCTATCAAGAATGTGTCTTCAGAGTGTGTTCCGAGTGTGTCCCCCCAAAAAACAGAAAAAACTGCATATAAGTGGACCCACACAGTGAAAAATGTTAGGATTTATTGCACGCCTACCAGCTTCTAGGCAACAAGGATATGACAATATACCGAATAGTCTTTTGTCTTCATTCAGTTTACATTCTACTAGAGACTTCATGAAACAATCAGATTAAAAATAAATATATAAAGACATGCCTTGGAGATATTGTGTAGTGTGAAAGTGGCCGTAGACATGTAAATAAATAAATTTGGCAATGATCCAACAAATGTTTGTTTATAAAAACAGGTGATGGATCATATTTAGCCCATAAGTTTGCAGGTTTAGACTGATCATACTCTGTTGTCTGAGGCAGGGAAAATTGTTTTTTCCAAAAGGAAGAAACAAAAAAAAGGAAGAAAGGAAAAAAGGAAGAAAGGAAAGAAAGAAGGAACCTTTGCTGTCAAGGCAGAACAGAGTATTGTAGGTGGAGGGATGAACACAAGTATTAACTTTAAGTTGATTTACTTTTAGTCTTGGTTTATTCATGGCAAAGGATTAAAGTCTACACATAATTTTAGTTTCCCCTTTGTGATTAACCATTTTTGTATGAAATTCTCTCTTTCTTCAAAGGTTTCCAGATGATTTAAGTCTTCTATTTTTACTTATTAATTTTTTGGGCATAAGTTATTTAGGAATGGACTTTTTTAAAAGATTTTATTTATTTGGGAGAGAGAGAGAGAGAGAGAATGAGAGAGTATGAGAGGGGAGAGGATCAGAGGGAGAAGCAGACTCCCCACTGCACAGGGAACCAAATGTGGGACTCGATCCCGGGACTCCGGGATCATGACCTAACTGAAGGCAGCTGCTTAACCAACTGAGCCACCAGGTTCCCCTCCAGTTTTTTTTTTTTTTTAGATTTTATTTATTTGACAGACACAATGAGAGAGAGGGAACACAAGCAGGGGGAGTGGGAGAGAGAGAAGCAGGCTGCCAGCTGAGCAGGGAACCCGATGTGGGGCTCTATTCCAACCTGAGCCGAAGGCAGACACTTAATGACTGAGCCAGCCTAGCACCCCAGGAATGGATTTTTTTGTTTCCAAATAGTAAAGTTCTTTGTTCTGTGTCTTAAAATTTATTTTTTAAATTTTAATTTATATTTTAATCCAGTATAATTAACATACAGTGTTACATATATTGCTCAGTGCTCATGAAGATGAGTGTACACTTAATGCCCTTCACCTCTCTCATGCATCCCCTACCCACCTCTTTGATAGCCATCTACCTGTTCTCTATACTTAAGAGTTGGTTTTTGGTTTATTCCCCCCTCCTTTGTTTTGTTCCATAAAATTCCACACAGGAGTAAAATCCTATAGTATTTTTATTTCTCCGACTGACTTATTCCATTTAATGTTATGCTCTTTAGCTCCATCCATGTTGCAAATAGCAAGATTTCATTATTTTTTGACTGAATAATATTCCACCATATATATCTTCATACATATACATGTATATATATGTATATGTATGTATGTATGTATGTATGTGTGTGTATGTGTGTGTGTGTATGTACACATACATCGTCTTTGTCCACTCATTTATTGATGGATACTTTGGCTGCTTCCCTATTTTGGCTATTACCAATAATACTGTAATAAACATAGGAGTACATATATCCTTTTGATTAAGTGTTGTGGTATTCTTTGGGAAAATTCCTATTAGTGGGATTACTGGACCAGAGGGTAGTTCTATTTTTTATTTTTTGAGGAACTCCATACTGTTTTCCACAGTGAGTTGACCAGTTTACATTCCCACTAACAATGCAGGAGGATTAGTTCTTCTCCACATCATAGCCAGTGTTTGTGGTTTATTGTTTTTGATTTTAGCCATTCTGACAGGTATGATGTGATGTCTCACTGTAACTGTGGTTTGCCTTTCCCTGATGATGAGTGATGCTGAGCATCTTTTCATGTGTCTGTTGCCCATTTGTATGTTTTCTTTGGAGAAAAGTTGGTGTATGTCTTCAGCTTACTTTTTAATTGGATTTGTGGTGTGTGTGTGTGTGTGTGTGTGTGTGTATGTGTGCATGTTGAGTTTCTAAGTCCTTTATACATTTTTCATACCAACCCTTTATTGGATATGTCATTCACAAATATCTTCTCTCATCCAGTAGGTTCTCTTTTAGTTTGGTTAATTGTTTCCTTTGCTATGCAAAAGCTTTTTATTTTGATATAATCCCAACAGTTTGTTTTGGCTTGTGTTTCCCCTGCCTTGAGATACATATCTAGAAAAATGTTATCGTCAATGTTAGAGAACTCATAGTTTGTGCTCTCTTCTAAGATTTACATGTTTCAGGTCTCACATTTAGGTATTCTATCCATTTTGAGTTTATTTTTGTGTATGGTGTAAGAAAGTAATCCAGTTTCATTCTTTTACATGTAACTGCCCAGTTTCCCAACACCATTTGTTGAAGAGACAGTCTTTTTCCTATTGCATATGTTTGCCTCCTTTGTTGAAGATTAATTGACTGTATAATCATAAGTTTGGGTGCTGTGTCTATTTTTCTGCCAGTACTTTACCATACTTGATTACTACAGCTTCATAATAGAACTTGAAATCTGGAATTGTGATATCTCCAACTTCGTTTTTCTTTTTCCAAGATTGTTTCAGCTATTCAGGGTCTTTTTTGATTCCATACATGTTTTAGGATTGTTTTTTATAGTTCTGTGAATTTTGATAATTTGATAGAGATTGCATTAAATCAATAGACAGCTTTGGGTAGTATGGACATTTTAACAATACTTGTTCTTCCAATCTATGAGTATGGAATGTCTTTTCATTTCTTTGTGTCTTCAATGTCTTTCATCAGTGTTTTATAGTTTTCAGCGTGCAGGTCTTCTACCTTCTCGGTTAAGTTATTCCTATGCATTTTATTATTTATGTTGCAATTGTAAATAGGATTGATTTCTTAATTTCTGTTTCTTTAGTAGTATATAGAAATGTGACAGATTTCTTTTTTTTTAAAGATTTTATTTATTTATTTGACAGAGATTACAAGTAAGCAGAGAAGCAGGCAGAGAGAGAGAGAGAGAGAAGGAAGCAGACTCCCCGCTGAGCAGAGAGCCCGATGTGGGGCTCGATCCCAGGACCCTGGGATCATGACCCGAGCCGAAGGCAGAGGCTTTAACTCACTGAGCCACCCAGGCGCCCCAAAATGTGACAGATTTCTATACATTGATTTTTATATTCTGTGACCTTACTCAATCCATTTATAAATTTAATAGCTTTTTGGTGGAGTTTTCAGTGTTCTAATTGGAATGTGTTATGAGCAGATAATGGGTCTTATAAACATTAGTTTTGGAAATGTTTTAAAGATTTTATTGTGAACAAGTACAAAAATATTTGAATTGTCAATGCTTCGTAAGCATGTATGAAAGAAAAGTATATGTTTTCATATATGTGTATCTGAATGTGTTAGTATCCATGAAGTTTATGTAAATGTAAATATATGCTGCTAAATTCTAAATTTTTCTACTAAAATAAAATGTGTTCAAATGAACTTGATCCGTATGATATTGGTGAAAATATCTTTAAAACAAAACAAAACAAAACAAAGTTTTCATATAAGGACTGTAAAGTTCATTAGATATTGTTGGTTTCACTCACACTTAATCCCATCCATTCTGTCCTCCCCTGCTGTAGCAGTGACTGGAAAGGTAAAACCACATTTTCTTGTCTTCTTTGTGGCTAAGAACAGCTACTGTACTTTGGGAGACGGGCACAGAATTTGGAAGTGAGACAGATGTCACGTTCTTGAATTCTTGCATTATATAATTTGTATATAATAATTTGTATAATAATATGAAAATTCCATTGTATAACATGGTTCTTTATCCTGTTTAGTTCCATACCTATTGCTTTCTTTTAACTTGTATCTTCCCGGTCTCTTTTTTCTCATCAGAATCTATTACAGTTCAATGCAGAAAATCACTGTAGGTATTTCAAGAGAGTTTGGCAGTTAAACATGATTGGAAGGGCTCAGTGAGGGGAAGTCAAGGAATTACCACTAGACTGTTGTTTCCAAGGTTATATGATCCCAGTAGCAATCTGGAATCTAGCAAACTGCTGCTGCTTCTACTTTCACACTGCTATTTACTCTCATGATTGGTGTACAGACCCTGGAACTAGAGCCCAGTACTCACAAATACTCACAGCTATGCAAATTTTTTTGCCAGATACCACAGCTGCAAGGAGATGGCACCTACCTCACTTCTCATTCTGTGCCACTGCACCTCATTCACAGAAGCTGTTTTCCAACAGAACTCTAACCACAAGTTGGATGGAAAGTTTGTTTTTACCCTTCTAGTCCCCGCTATACAAGGAGAGAACAGAATTGATGGGATGGGGGTGAGTGAAACAAACAATACCAAATGCCCACGTCCCTTATGAGCAACCTCTCTTTATTACATCATTTAAGACATTTTGTGCAAATGCCATAGCTGACATTATTTTTTAAGCTCGGTCTGGCATTTTTTCCCCTCTTAGTAGGAAAGTTCAGTCTTTCCATTTTTAAAAAGCTTTTATTTATTTAAGTAATTTATACACCAATGTGGGCTCAAACTTACAACCCTGAGATCAGGAAGCACGTGATTGTCCAACTGAGCCAGCCAGGTACCCATCAGTCTTTTAATTTTTGGAACAGTATGATAAATTAACATTATTTCTCTCATGTCCTATTGTACCTAAGGTGAGTTGAATAAATTTTTTCTTTGTACCTTTGCTTTATTATTGATGATGATTCAAAGTACTATTCTTTCCAGTCTGTGATCCCTATTCTTTTAATATGAAAACAACATACCAACTAGTTCCTTCACTAGTAATCTGCCTTCCTACTCTCCCAGTAAGATGTATCCTTGTGAAAATAATTGTTTTCTCTCATTCCTTATCTCTCATTGAGACCTCTAGAAAGTTTTTAATTCTCCTCCTCATATTTTATCTTTTCCTTCTTCCTTTCCTTTTTCTCCTTCCCCTCCCTTTCTCTTCCCCTGTTATCTACTTACCTCCAACTCTGTATCTTTTTGATAGTTAAGTGCTTTTAGCTCCAAAATGTGTTTGGTACTTATACTAGGCATTCCTCCAAAGTGTATCAATAATCATTTATAAATAATAGAGATTCTACTTCAAGACTCCTACTTGACACTTCCGTGACCCATTATGGAGTTGACTGTTGTCCATTTAGATTTCTTAATAATTGGATAGATTGATAATGGCATTCATTGATCATAACTGCTTCCTCTTTTTCTCCATACAACTTATTAAAATAGTTGTTCATCCATGTAGAGGCAGATGAAGAAAATTATTTATTATTTTGATTCCAGATATACATCAAGAACTAAATACAAGGATATTATAGGAAATTATGAATTAGAGGGAAAAATGAGAATTGGAAGGAAAAGAATTGTCAGTCTGACAGGGGAAAGTCAAGTATTGAGGTCTTTTAACAGATGTTATTTCCAATGATATGGAAGTTAATGCATGACACTGCCAGAGGATTGCTGAGGTTGACTGGATATTAAATAATCTTATTTTGAGAGGATTACCAGACAATAGTTTTTAAGTATTTTGTAAATTATAAAATGATATAAAATAATATTTAATCTCTTTTCTCTTCTTCCTTGTTTTTTTATCTTTTCTTTTTTCCAACATGATTATCATTATTTAGTTATTGCATTGCCAAAGTATAATACCAACACCAATACTTAATTATCAATATTAATATCAGTGTGTTATTTGATTATTTAACATTTAGTATGTATTAAAGGTGTTTTGAAAATAACGTGTAAATTCATCATAGAACATAAAGAAGTGTAACTATGAAATATAAATTTTAACAGTATTGTAATTCTCATATAAATTATTAACAGCAAAATATACAAAGTATAATATCATGTAAGTGAAGAATAATTAATCATAAAATATTAAGCAAAACAATGTTATACACCTTTATTTTGATCCTCGGATATAAATATGTTATTTGTGTGATATTCAGATGGAATGGAGTACATTTTCTTACTAATTTTCCAGTTGCTTAAAAATTGTTTTTAACTCTAGATGAGTTTTTGATGAAGAAGTAGTTATAATTCAATTCCAAATACTGTCCGCTTGACTTTTTCATCTTAAAATAATCTCATCTTTTGCTTGATACTTTTGAGATCCCCAGATTCATTTTGTATAGATGGATATTTCAAAGTAGAATTAATTATATCATTTTTAATATTACCACGTTAATTTTTAACTTAAAGTCTTTACACTAGAGGAAGAATTCTTATTCACACTTTATTACTTTTACCCTTCCTTTTGAAAATTCTGAAAATATAGGATGATGCACATTTACTTGATATACAGATTTAATGTGTACATCTCCATTGGTACACTTTTGTGTTCTATATATTTTGAATATATAGAAATGGAATTTTATACTAAAATTATGGGTGCTGTATAAACTGCAGTGCATATTAGAAGATGGGATATTTAAAAATACATTATGGTTATTATATTCACTATTATGATCTTCATTATTATTTGATATTTTTAGGAATGTTGATAAACAACAGGGTAAAGGAGATCCTGAGTGAGTTATACAGCCTTTTGAAACAGGACAAAGTAGTCAAAAACTCAATTAGAGAAAGAAGTATAAAAGTAGGCACAATTTATCTTTATTTGAATAGACATTGATAATTTCTCTATTTCTATTTCGGTCTCTCTCCCCTCTGTCACTCTATTATTGTAATCTATCTATCTTTCTATCATCTATATATCATTTTTGCACCACTTTTTCTCCTTCTTTGAGAATAAAACACATGAGGAGACTAAAATTTTCCTTCTACAATTTGGTATTATTTGAATATATATAATACATATAATAGTAAAATTACCACCTAACTGTGTGAAGTCATCAGCCAGATTTTTCCTCATGTAATGGTATTATCCCTAACCTGTTTATATACAGCTATAGACAAACACAAATACACACCCATACGCACAAATGCAAACTGACAGAAATGTTTTACTGGCTGATCTACTCACATTAACTGCCCTATTTTCCTTAATCCCATTCAGCTAGTGATGGCTGTGTGACATACTTCTGGAAAATTAAATGTGGGAAAATATCACATTCTCACTTGGATTATCTTAATAGAAGCCAAAGTTACTTATAACATGGACCCTTTCAGTGAATTGTCCACATCCCAACTATTTTAAAGTTATTAATCTGGTTCTATCCACCTAAACCAGAAAAGTGACATTGTAAATAAAATGAACTAAATAATAATGTTAGATATTCGGGTACCAAAAAGAATAGCTTGTATTTACTAACCAGCTAGGGATGAAGATTGAAGAACATAGATCAAGATGAAGAGTGAAAAGTCAAAGGCAAAAAAAAAAAAAAATGGTTTTCTGCCTTTGAACTGACTAAACCATGACTTTACAAGGCAAAATCAAGAATCCAGGAGCACAAGTAACTTGGGGAAAATAAAATTTAGTTGACTACAGGAAATTCAAGGAGAGATCTCTTAGGTAGTTTTAAATATAATCTAGGTATTTAAGATAAGAATTGCAATAGGAATATACATTGAGGAATGATGGTAATTGAAGATACACAATTGTATAAATTCCTGATAAAGACTGAAGTGGCATGAAGAGAGAAGTTAGTCTGAGAGAAAACCTGAACTGTAGCTATGTCTTTGGGTTATAAGGAAGAAAGTAAGCCAGCAGAAAGTGCTGAGAGGAGAGTAATGGCCAAAAATATGGGAGCCATGCAAAGGCAGAGAAGAATACGTTTCAGGAAAGAAGGAAATAATGAAGACAGTGAATGGTTTTTATTAAATACAGGAAAGCAGTAGTAATTCCCAACAGCAAGAAGGTTTTATATGAGAGTCTATCAATAAATGAATGAAAACTGAAGACAACAAAGATGTGAATTCCTTTTAGAGTATTGCACATTAGGGGTGCCTGGAGGGTTCAGCTGGTTAAGCATCTGCCTTTGGCTCAGGTCATGACCCAGGGTCATGGGATGGAGACCCCCATCTGGGTCCCTTCTCAGTGGGAAGTCTGCTTCTTCTTCTCCCACTACCCCTGCCCCCTCCTTGTGCTCTCTCTCTCCCTCAAATAAATTAAAAAAATTAAAAAAAAAATAAAGTGTTGAACATTAAAGAATGTTGGGTGTAAAGAGGGGTTTAGGACCAAAGCAAAGATTTTGTATTTATTTTTTTTTAAGATGTGAAAAATGTAATATAATTAAATGTATACAGAGACAAGAAAGAAAAGGGGAAAAAAAGATAGTTACAGAGAAGAGATTGGATAAAAAGCATACAATTAATAGAACAAGATCCTTAAAAAAAAAGGAGGACATTAAATGATCTAGAGTAGCAAAGTTGGAGAGCTAAGACTTGGACAGGAAAAGGGACAAGTTTTCAACAATAAAAAGGGAAGAAAATAAAATAGATGTGTGTATGGTTCCAAGGAATATTTGCAGATTCCTGTGAAGTAACTTCTGTCTTTTGGCTTCTATGCTGTTTCAGAAGGGAATAATGTTCTTTGTGAATGGTTAATGAATAAATTTGAGGGTTCAGGGACTTGAAGGCTTGAAAGTATGGAGAACTGAGTGCTGATTGCAAAAACATAGATGGATTTCCTGTTATCATGGAGAACTTATTTGAAGTTGCAGATGAAACTGGTCCCATATTCAGTGTTACATAACTTTTCCCCGGTATAATCAGTACAGGGTTCTCAGAGTTCAGTGAGAACAGACTTAGATCAAGGCTATTGCATTTTTTTAACTTTTTGAGGACTATTTCAAATAAGATATTCTTTCTTTATTTTTTTTAAAGATTTTATTTATTTATTTGACAGACAGAGATTACAAGTAGGCAGAGAGGCAGGCAGAGAGAGAGAGAGAGAGAGGAGGAAGCAGGCTCCCTGCTGAGCAGAGAGCCCGATATGGGGCTCGATCCCAGGACCCTGGGATCATGACCAGAGCCGAAAGCAGAGGCTTTAACCCACTGAGCCACCCAGGTGCCCCTAAGATATTCTTTTTTTTTTTTTAAACATTTTATTTATTTATTTGTCATAGAGAGAGAAGCGAGAGTGAGCACAGGCAGACAGAGTGGCAGGCAGAGGCAGAGGGAGAAGCTGGCTCCCTGCCAAGCAAGGAGCCCGATGTGGGACTCGATCCCAGGACGCTGGGATCATGACCTGAGCCGAAGGCAGCTGCTTAACCAACTGAGCCACCCAGGCGTCCCCCTAAGATATTCTTTATAAGAAATTATCTGATCTACGTCTTTACCCCTTCCAAAACCATTTTCTTCTGCTTTTGTATTTATTTTACATTTTGTACTTAACACCATAGCACTTTTCTTAGTGCATTGGACATATTCTTTTATAACCCATATCAGCCAATAAATAAAAAAGCCCTTTATTCATACTTAGAGTTCTGGTGTCCAGTGCATTTCCTGGTTATTATCTGCTTAATGCTTGTTAAATTTGACAACCTAAAAGAAAATATTCCTAAGATTTTATCAAGACGGATTGTGTAAAAGAATGTTTTCCCAGATATCTGTTGGGTTACAACAGGAAAATCCAGAGTGAATTTGTATGATAAATCACAATGGGAACATTTACATTGTGAACACTAGATACTTTATTCACTGAGATATCTAAAATGTAAAACTCTGCTGGCTGATACATTAATCACATGATGCTATTGAGTACTTGAAATATAGGTAGTTCAAACTGAAATGCATTTTAAAATTAAAAACAGACTAGTTTTTAAAGAATAGTATAGGGAAAAAAGTGTCATCAATCTACTTAATATTTTATATTGATTGAACATTAAAATTATAATATTTAGATATATGGAAATAAATAAAATATTAAATTCACTTCTTTGATGTGGCTACTGGAAAATTAAAAATTATATATGTAGTTCTTATTTATGGCTCACATTATATTTCCATTGGACACCAAGTGTCTATATAGAAAATAATACCAAATTAAAATTTATTGTTGTGTTGCCTTTTATTAATGCTTTCATTTTTTTATATAATGGTAATAACTGGCTAGTATCTCAGATAATCCAATTTGCAAGGGTGACTGAAGAGTCTCCATATTCTTCATATGACATACCACATAATACATTCAATTTTTATATGAAATTAGTTTGAATAATTGCTGGAATTGCAATAAGAGTATCAGAGTCAAATGCTTTAATAATATGCTGCCTTGAAATTATTCTCATACTAATTACCCATAGTTTTCATATAATCCAATGTCAGCATTTTGTTCTTCTTACAACTCATTGAATTTCTAATTGCAATGTAGAGACAAATTGAAATTATTTAGTAATGTATTTACTCTTGCGATAAGATATCTTTTGAAACAGGATGATTTTTTAAAAATTTAAATATTAAAATCCTGCAGTGGTCATCAGGTTCTATAATAAAATATACATTTATAAATCTTACTTATAAAATGGTAACAAGGTGAGATATATGAAAAGAAACAAAATTTATATAACTAGACACCAACATAAACTATAGAAAATGATGTTTTCAGTAATCAGTAATAACATTTAAACATTAGAAAGTAGTGTTTTATAGCTTGATGGCATATAAATGAAAAATTGCTAGCTGTTTATAAAAGACTGTACCATCTTTGTTCTTACATGTGTTTATAAAATATGAACTATATGTTTATCATTTAAGATTGCAGCTGCTGTTATGAAAACTTATGTATTTGAAGTAATAATCTGAAATTCAGTTAGATTTTCATAATATTTCTTAAGCCTGACTTCTATTTTCTTTATATTTACCATCTGTCCATAATGCTATTAAAGCTGTTCAAAATACATTGTACCATAACACACAATTGAAACAATTTATAAAAATGCTTTTAGATAAATAATCCATATATACTCATACTCAAAAGACCCATTTTCTTGTATTTGTATATTTTTCATGTAACTTTCATAAGAAAGTGTGTATACTACTGAATATATTACTTAATTTATTTATCTTAAAATCCTATAAGTTAAACAAATGATATGCAAAACAAATGTTTATTTTACTGATACCTGTAATATTTTTACCATAAGAAGTATCATTTGTGTGGATACATCCTCAATTTCAGTTAATAATAAATTATTTAACAGAATCAAGACTTTATTGGTATTGAATACTAAGTACCAAACAGATAATAATTTAAGTTTTCTTTTATAAACCAATGTAATCAGAATGATAGCTAGATCCCTCTTAAGCCAGAACTATAAGCCCCATTCTGAGGAGGAACAATAGATATAACAATTATGTAAAAATAGATACTTCCAAATACCTATTGTAATGATCACTTGCCTTATTTGTGGTGACCTTTGTACATTGGATTAGTTGGAAATCAACACTACCACTGAAAACAAATGTGACTATTAAAGAAAGGCAATATAAACATAAATCTTAATTCAGTATTAAGAATTAAGAATTCACAGCAAGGTAGTCCACTACAAACATAATTGTTTGTACAAACTTTCTAGTAAACACACTAAGAAAATAAAATGAAATCAGGTATTAGTATTAGTAATAGAATTTAATATACCCAATATGTGTTTATTTTAGAACATAACATTATAAATATTAGAGATTTCTAAAATTTCTACTTTTTTGGTACTAGCACACCTAAATATAGTTTATTTTGTACTTAAAGCACATATTAATTCATACTACAGATTTCAAGCTCAATATGTGGCTAGTGTCTAATGTTTTAGTTGGCATAGTTTTTGTTAAGAAAGGTACATCTTCATAATTATACACATATGTTTCTATATATATGTGTGGATTACTTAATTATCAAATTTCTAGAGCAAAGAGAAATGTGAGAAAAAAATGTGGAAGAATTTCAAGAGGATAGAAAGAAATGACCTTTTTTCCCCACAAAATTACCTGGTTTTGATTTGAGTTCATAGTAATAGAAGTCAGCAACAGAAATTGATGGAAAATGTTGGTGAAAAGCAGGGCTCAATAGTCAGCCCTAACACAGAATTATGAAGGAATTATTTCTCTCTAGTTCTGCATAGAGATCGTTAATCTCTTGGACCATGAGAAAATAAAGCTACAAGGGTATGAAAGCACTATATCATAACTGTGGACAAAGCTTCCTCTCAAGAGAGCCAGAAACTGGGCAATAAGTTTTACCTATAAAACATCAAAAAATGGGAGCTGGCATAGAAAAGAAGAGTTAGGTCAGCCATCTAGTGCAGACTGACATATTGGTTGAGGATATTTTTCTAGGGACTACTTTAAGATGAAAGGAAGGAGAGAAGAAAGGAAGGATGTAAGGAAGGGAGGGAGGAAAGAGGAAGGAAGGAAGAAAGGAAGGAAGAGAGAGAGAGAGGGAGAGAGGGGAAGGAAGGGAGGGAGGAAGGCAGGAAAGAAAGGCATTTTGGTGTAGGAGTGTGGAAAGTAGAAATCTTGCTACTAAAACTGTAAAGAAAACTAAGCACATAGATGTTTATATTACATCTATTTGAAATTAAATAGTAACTTTCTTATATGCAGTAGTTGGGAGATGGTTCTATTTCGAATACCGAAACTCATATAGCTTCACTTCTGACATTTGCATTATTAATTACTGAAACAGTAATCAGTTTTAAAAGTATATGTAACTAAATAATAACCCCAAACAGAAAAGAAAGTTGCCAGCAAAGGTACAGAAGTGAAAAAAAAAATATCGTATTCAAGAGTCATCACTTGAAAGGATGAAGTAGAGTGACCATGGTTAGAAGGAGAAGAAATTGAAGCAAATGAAATCCTTTATGTTAATACAAAATTCAAGCTCTAGTTTTTTGGAAAAATCAGTAGTGGAAGTGACAGCCTTGTAGTATATTCAATAATAAGGATTTTATTTTTAAGCAAGTCTTTGAGAAACCATATGTAATAGGAAAATATGAGAGATAGCATTAATTAGTAAAATATAAAGTCACAATCAGGTTCAAAATTATTATTAATCAGTGGATCACATTCTATGGAAATAGTAGCTACCACAAGTCTTATAAGAAGATTCAATATAGATTCTGTCCAGATATATTCAAACTATGGCTTACAGTACAACACAATAACTTTAAAATGCTGAGGAACTGATTAATAGAAAGAAGTAGACACTTTGAATGTATTGTATTGTATTCTGAGCAATCAGTTGTACACTAAAATGATATAGTTTTAATAGTATTTTCTTTAGAAAAAACACCAGAATACTATCCCTGTTTTGATCTAAAGCTTCATGAATATCTAAGCACATAGTATTTAAGAATATAAATGTATGTGCAATTCATTTATACTTGTAAGTAAATAATTAAATAGGTAAGTCAAGTGACCAATTATATATTTCTTTAACTCAACAACAATTTAGGGAGCACTCTTGCCTATGTGATGCTGAACTAAATTTTGTAGTGTAAACTAAGATGAATAAATGCATGATTCTAATTTCAAGGATCCTACAGCATAAATTAAAATACATCTGATCAATATTTTCATAAAACAAACTAGAAAAGGAGGAAGTACGGAAAATGAAGTGTTTAATAAATTATAACAGAGGAAATCTTAGCTAATGCTTCCTTATTGCCAGACTGGTTAGTTAAAATAAGGGTAAGCAGTGAAAGGTGATGGTCCTGCAGATACCATAGGGTGGTCAGGTCTTCTATCAGTGGTTTGGATCTGCAAAGCTGGGAAGAAGGCAACCATAGCTGAGATCCAAATACTGGTGGTGTGCTGCTTGCCAGCTCACACCCATCTTTTATTACTCACTTTCTGGATCACTATTATAGAGAAATAATAGGCACAGCCAAGATTAATCACCAGTTGTCTCTGACTCCAGAGCTGGGTTCTAAAATAATGTGGTATTCTGCTTCTGTGATGTTTGAATGGTATGAGCATATACATGTTATGCAATGAAAGTAAGAAAAGTAGAAAATAAGTGAAGAAGTTCAGAATTGAGTAAAAGAAACAGGACAGCGTTATGGTAAGAGAGCTAAAGGGATACTATCTTATTCATATAATGCAATACTATAATATAGTATAAAGTTTAAAGTTTACATTTTGTGGAATTTGTCCTTTTTTTAAATCTAAGTATGAGAAAGTAAAAGGGTACCTTCAACAAATTTATGATATTTAGAATAGCTTCCTTGGGGACATTTTTTTAAAGATTTTATTTATTTATTTGACAGAGAAAGACATAGAGAGGGAACACAAGGTAGGGGGAGTAGGAACGGGAGAAGCAGGCTTTCTGCTGAGCAGGAAACCCAAGGCTGGACTCGATCCCAGGACGCTGGGATCATGACCTGAGCAGAAGGCAGATGCTTAATGACTGAGCCACCAAGGTGCCTCTTCCTTGGGGACATTTTGTCAAGCATTTCTGGCAATATTCTTGGGAAAAAACTGACCTAACATTTTGTTTTGTTTTGGTTTGGTTGTTTATTAGTTTTAGCTTTTTTTTTTTTTTTTTTTGAGATCATGAAACAGAGAACCTATTTTATTCTCCTTTTGATTTCATTTTAAATATCTCTCCAGCATCCAAAAGTATTAGTGGTTTAATAACTGTTATTTTTTTTCTAAATACAACATTGTGGTATATTTTTGTATACATTTTTGAGCAACCCATGTTCATTTATATTCCTGCTTACATAAGTGGCTTTAGCAAGTCCATAGGTATAATTGGATAAGCACTATGTAGATCTCTCTAATTAGAATTTTCAGTAAGTTGAGCAGGAACAGCTTCTACTCTGATATGCATGTGTAATTTCCACTAAAGTGAGCAAGCATAACTAAGGACAATGTTTTCCCCTTTGAGCACTTTGAATTCTATGTGCTCCAGATGCTATGGAGACGCCTATGACTCTTTCCTTATTCAAACTGTTGATTTGTTATGGCAATATAATTCCTTATGAAATCACTTTTGTTTGTTTAAATGAAGTTTTAGACCCCTCCAAAGTAATATAAGTTCTGGTTATAGAAGCGTTAACTTTTCAGTGATGGAAGAAATATTTGCTAAGTGAAATGGAAATATTTGTCAAGGCCATCATGCTTCTAGTTTGATGATTCTGGACAGGATGCTGATACTAGCTGGCAGAAAATTATGAACATCCCTGCAGATTAAAATGCAAATTTTATTGCTGAAAACAGCAATACACAGAAAAGCCATAGAGCCTTTCAGCTTTCTGACAGCAGCTTCCCGAATCAGTGCACTGAATCACTCAATATCTTTAAGTGTCTATCCTATTCTGGAATTCTCATAAACATCTGCTCGCACTGTACTCATGCCAAGTTCCAGTTTAAAGAATATACAGTCTTCAAGATTAAATAACTGTTGGGCTAAGCACTTCCTCTAGAGTAGATTGTGTTTGAATATTCTCTTAATTAAAAAAAGAGGGTGGGGAGAAAGTACAAGGTGATAATAGAATATCATAAAGAGATTGAGGCCTCAGAGATATAATTCCAATTCCAAAAAATCACAATTCGAACTTGATTTTTGCTGAAGTAAAAATGAGTATTATATTGCATACAAAAACTAAAATACTTTAGGGAAACCTGGGTGGCTTAGCCAATTAAGCATCTGCCTTCAGCTCAGATCGTCATTCCAGGGTCCTAGGATCAAGCCCTGCACTGGACTCCCTGCTTACGGGGTATCTATTTCTCCCTCTCCCCGAACCTTCCCCCTGCTCACTCAATTTCTCTCTTTCAAATAAATCCATGAAATCTTGAAAAAAATTAAAACACTTTAAAAGCAGCAATGGGAAGGAGATACAAAGAGGATTTTCAAGTGATTTGTTTCCCAAGTGATTTGTAGATACCAGGATTTCTACTAGGTTGAGTGGATACAAAAAAGATAGTGAAATAGTCTGACCTTCAAACAGCCCCTAAATAATGATGTCCAGAAAAATGTGATAATATCTTGTTTAAATGGCACTTTCTATGCTCAAATTGGTTTTGTTGCAATTTCTTAATATAGCAAAGTAACTCTTCCCTAAATGGAAGAAAATTTGATTTTGAGCTGGTCCTTGGTGATACACATTCAGAAAAAGTTGAGTTGATAATCACAAAATGTAATGCTGTTAACACCTTATAATAATCAGCTATTCTTTTGAATGGAGTTACTAATAACACCAAACTGGATCTTGGCTAATGTTGGAAATATAGTGATACATTTGAGGATCCTTTTTCTCCTGTTCTTGCTGACTTGATTTATTAGAGGATATACTATAGTCAGTTGGAGGTTTATTAAGGTTTACTTAGATACCCGTTAATATATAATTTTTGGGGGGTGGGGATAAGACTTCTAGAAGTTTCTGATCTTGTTCTTTTCATTTTCCAAATTAAAGTTGGAGAAGAGGACTTTAATTTCAAATACATAAAATGCCATATCATTGCCCCATGTACTTTAAGTAAAGTCACAGTTTTGCTTTTGCTTGAATTGTGCGCAGTACAGTCAAGGCTGAATCATATGTAGACATTACTATGCAGCATATTCTACATTCAAGTTTCTCCTATCAACCAATATAATCCTAGGTTACTATAAGCCATCCACATATTAATTTGGTATGGCTGGGAAAAGTATAATTATGAATGTATACATGTAAAAATCCTTAGGTATATTTTTAATTCAAATTAAATTATTAGGAAAGTTTTCATTTTATCATTTACTTTTAAGTTTACATACCTCTGTTTTTCTTCATTACTTTGAATAACCTAGAGTTGCTTTTGCCTTTTCTTTAATTCCATTTATGTGTACTTTAATTTTGTTCCTTCCTCTTCTACTATCTCTGACTTTGAGTAGGATTTTAAGAGTGTTACCTAGCATAAATGAGTTCATAAAGCACCTTTCTGACATTTTCTTATAATGTTCTTTGTTGCTAATATTTTCCTATTATATCATTACTGATTCTGAAAAGTATAAAACATGCATTGTTTTTTTATAAACCTGTTCCTGGTTTACACATAGCGTAAATAATCTCATGTGGTAGAAAGCCCAAAGAGAGGCTAGAAAGTCCTACAAAAGAGAAGAAGGCTGAATGTTGACCTGCAATCTGAGGAGAGAAAAATGACATGAAAGCGTCATCACAAACTAGTGTTGACTTAATTTTTTCATTGTGTGAGGGAGTCCAAGTGTTAAAAATTAATGGGTGCCAGACTGAGGCATTAAAGACAATAGTAAAACAAACTATGCATGGTTGCATTA
This sequence comes from Lutra lutra, assembly GCF_902655055.1. Lineage (NCBI taxonomy): Eukaryota > Metazoa > Chordata > Mammalia > Carnivora > Mustelidae > Lutra > Lutra lutra. The sequence continues at coordinate 78,710,932 of NC_062279.1, read as the reverse complement.
GGTGGTTTCAGTACAGTCCGATTCCCTTAATAGTTTTTATAGTTACGAAGAGTGACTTTGTCCACCAGTGGCCATGCATGTTAATGAGAGCTATTAGGGCCATCACCCAGAATTGATGGGAGAAAAATGGTCTCGGAAATGTAGTCTCTCCTTCTGTAGAGGCTTCTCTGAAGAAAAACTTTCAGTCAGCAAGGACTAATAAACAAAAAGTGATTTTGGAGTTTACATACATTTGATATTTAAAAGTGGTAAAGTGAGAAAGAAGTGCCTTCTCTCAGCTAATGACCCATCCTTACAAAGCCAAACTTGTATATGCCTATAAATCTATGAGTTGAGGGAGATACACGCATACATATTCCATAACACACATACTTAGATTCAGGTAGTCATAGTTTCATATAATATTTTTCCTCCCCAAAATCTTACTGATGATTTTAAACTTAGATTGAATGTTCTCTTTCATCCAGCTGATCTGCTTGAAGAGAGACTGAGGCCAAACACAGCATCTCTCAAGAATTCATGGTTCCCTGGACAATAGAATAATCCTGGTTAGATTCCAGCAACTGTAACTCTAACCACACAGTTGTTATAAGTTACTGATAGGGAATGATAAACACATGACTGGTATATTTTGAATGATAATTCTTCCATTTTTGTCTTAAGGATCCAGACTGTTCATTTCCTCTGGCAAAACTTACCTCACAAAATTCTGTGACTTCAATATTCTACTTGAACTCCATGTTACTATATTTAAGACATTAAATTCCTTCTGTGTTTTTAAAGTGAATTTGGTGAGTACAGTTCCCATTATAACATTTTATCATAATTTGTCACATATTTGATAAATTTGGAAGGCATTATAACATTTATTTAATTAAAATAATTTATAATTGAATTGAAAAAACAAGATGAACATGGGTAGGAGAGATACATATTCATATATATATTTAAAGGGCAACATAGAAAAACAGTCTTTGTAATAAGACAATGAGTGGGAATCAAGTAATGGTGTGCATAATTATCATTAATGATATCATATATTTACAAACAAATATATCTATGTATAGTTTTTGAAAATTTTTGAATAGTTAACACTTGCCATGCACTGTACTAAGGTCTTCATATCATTCTATCCTCACAAAAATCTGTAAGTTATGTAGTAAGTCCTAGGAGACAAAAAGATACTGACAAGGTCAGTTTGGCAGTTGGAAAACAGCGAATGCAATGGCTGAGAATCAGTATACCTTGGGAATGAGGTTTTCAGGGAATTTTGTGCACTCAGCTAAGATTGCTAATCTTGTATGTTGCTTAATGTATGCCAAGCATTGCATGAAAGGCTGTACACATAAGAAATAATGCATTTTACACTTATATGAACCATATTGGATAGGTCCTTCTATTATCTCCTTTATAGTCAGTATTGACAATACTGAAACACAGAGTTTGACTCGGCAAAGGTCACACAAAAAAGTAAGTAGCGAAGCAAATTTTCACATGCAGGAAATGGGGAGCCATGGTGTCTGATAAAGTTGTACAAGAAAGGAAGGAAATACAGATTAAAGGTTCAGAGTTTTTGAAGCTAGTGAAAGGAAAAAGTATTTCACTACCGTCAAAATAGGAAGTCAAGAGGAAATCCAATAGGGAGGACTTAACTGAAATAATGTGCTTTCTTCTCCATTTCCAAAACATGAAGGAACTAGGTTAAAATTTTCAAGGGCACTATTATTAAAACTGAATCAAGACCTACTCTTTTTTCTTTCTTTCTGTCTGTCTTTTTTGTTTTATTTTGTTTTGTTTTTTGGTTAAACTTTACTTGACTCTCTACAAAGACAGAATCATCATAAGAATGCTAAAAATCCTCAGAGGAATAGTTCTAGATGATGTATTATTAGAAAATAACCTCTAATTTACATGTAAGCATCAGACTTTGGTACACAGCCAATTTACATATTTTCGAGTTAGAGAGTGAAAACCTGGTCTCAGGAGAAGAAAAAAGAGGAAAATCTAGATAGTATGTTTACACTAATAACAATAGTGCCAACGACAGGTCATTTATGTACTGTTTTTCAGTTGTTGAAAAGATTGCAAGCTAGAGTGTTGGCAAAGGATCTGAGCATCTCCTGTGGAGCGGGGTCAGAGTTATCATCTATGGATAGGGAACCTCTAAATTCACGTTAGGTTCTATTACTAATTTGACACCAAGCTCATCTGTCTTATAGTCTCAATATGTTCATTTTAAACATGTGAATAATTTGAGATCACCAGATTATTGATTAAATGAGGTAGTACATGTAAATGGACTTTGTAATTATGTAAATGTGTAGGGTTTGTATAATAAGCCCAGTTTCCATGGGTATCCTACGTAAGTGGCAGACAGACACTTTTATCCGCAGAGGGACAATAGAACACTGAAGGAAACTGATCTCATCATGAAACAGTTCAATTTTCTGGGTTTTGAGTTGTGTGTTTTAGAATGTTGGCAGCATTAGTCAACAACAAGATTTGATTTTTCTTTTGAGAAAGTTACATGGATCATCCCATGTTTTATTTTATTTTATTTTTTAAGATTTTATTTATTTATTTGACAGGCACAGATCACAAGTAGGCAGAGAGGCAGGCAGAGAGAGAGGAGGAAGCATGCTCCTGGCGGAGCAGAGAGCTCGATGTGGGGCTCGATCCCCGGACCCTGGGATCATGACCCGAGCGAAGGCAGTGGCTTAACCCACTGAGACACCCAGGCACCCCTCATGTTTTGTTTTAAATGAAAACATTTAGAAACAATGTATTTTCTACATTGCCTTAGCCTTAGTGTGTGTTACAGGGGGACTGAAACCAAAACATTCTGTACTTTGAGTTCTGTGTGTGCTTACTGAATTTGTAGGTTAATCAAAATAAATAGTAAATTATTTCTGTAATTTCTCTCTTTAAATCCAGTCTTCCATTTCCTTAATGTTTAAATCCCTGTTACTTTTATTTTATTGCAGGACACTGACACTGAACTAGACTTCAAAATAGGCATTTGCCTATTTTAGTAATTTCTGTCTGATTTAAAATGTTTCATTATTTATCTAATCTTCCTGGTCATTCAGAACTCTCCAATTTGGAATTTTTACAGTTCAAAACTAACTATAAAAAAGGGTATTATAGGGGCACCTGGGTGGCTCAGTGGTTGAGGTCTCTGCCTTCGGCTCAGGTCATGATCCCGGGGTCCTGAGATTGAGCCCCACATCAGGCTCTCTGCTCAGGCAGGGAGTCTGCCTCCTCCTCTCTCTCTCTCCGCCTGCCTCTCTGCCTACTTATGATCTGTCTGTCAAGTGAACAAATAAAAAAAAAAATCTTTAAAAAAGAAAGAAAAGAAAAAAAAAAAGAGGAGCTTGACTAGAAAATACTGCTTTCACATCCCTTCTCTGGTGCTTAAAAAAAAAAAAAATGGGTATTACAATGTTAGAACTTCAGCCTTCAAAGCACAATGCCTAACCATGCTAGAATGCCATTGAAGAAATGTCCTTGACAACTACATTATCAAGCGACATCAATTAAGTTGGCAAAGGTTAAGACCGACAATTACCTCTGGTTGATGCTCAAATGGTCACTGGGCATCCTGGCATTTTATTCATCTTATTTCAATAGAATGAGAGTTTAAGTACACAAAGTAATTACCTGAAGGCCGAACAGATTGGACTGGATGCTGCATCCTCATCAGGATTCAGTAGCAGTGTGAAAGAATGAAAATGAGCATAAAGTGGAAAGGAAATAAAAGATTGGCATACAGAAAAAAAAAAACTATGTGATTCCTTAATTGATATGAAGAAGAAACGGTGTTTGTATGACTTTAAATTGTGCTTTTCTACCACTTTTTAGATTGGCATATGACTATAAACTTAATTGCTTTGAAGATTTCTAGCTATATGTTCATGCGACCTTAAAGAACCAAGTCTGGTCAGAAAGGAAACAGATGGAGGGGGCACTGCCATATACCCCTCTGTGAGCTTTGTCACTACATTGTCATTCAAAGCAAAAGTCCACAGAGGTAAAAAGCATCGCAAAAAAAAACAAAACAAAAAACAAAAAACAAACAAACAAAAACAAAACATGCACCACCCATCATAATTGAGCAATATACAATTGTGTCATAAAATCCAGCTGTTTACATAATAAAGATCCTCAATTCTGTCAGGTGATTTTCCTTAAATTAAAAAGATCTCTGAAATAAATCCAGCTTATATTAAAAGAAAACAGATGTTTTATTTTATATTTACTCAGACTTGGATTGACACCTAATTATTTTACATGTGAGTCTGGGAATAAATATGTATTGCAGTTTGTTTCTCAGAATAATAATAAAAAATAAAGTTGACAAGTGAAACAAGTAATAAATTGACAACTACTTCTTGTTGGAAATTCTTTATAGTTGTCATGAATTTCAGTTATGAGATACTGTCACTAATTTAGAAACCTCGAAATAGTTTGTATAGATAACATTAAATGTAGCTGACTATTGAGGGAGAACTTCATGATTGAGCTAGGCTGAATGTATTTTTAGTCTGAAATTGCTCTTTGAGCATACCCATAGCAGGGAGAAAAATCCACTTGAGGTGTGGTGAGTGTGTCATAAACATAAGATAAGCAGTGTGAAATAGAAAAAGAAAGTTATACTTCCTAAGGATACATGATACAGTTGCATAACAAATAATAGAAATATATACAAATTCTTTGTAGGATTCTTGCTAACAGAATGAATGTATGGCTAAAAATGAAATAAATATTCATTAATACAATGCTAAATTACAGGACACCCCTGAGGTGAAGTAACATATAGTCCTAAAAAAGAATGAAGGCAATTCATTTGCAGTTAACATAAAAAAAAAAAAAAAACTTTTTATAAAATATGCATATTTTAGAACAGGGTTTCTAGTATAATCCCATGTGTATGTAAATAACAAAAAATGAATTAGTTAAATTTAATGACTGTAAATTTATATAAATAAATGTAAATAAATATAAGTTTTGGAAGAAAAAGCCAGAAACAGCAATTACGTCTAGGAACTGATGAATATGAATAGATATAGTTTCCTTCTAATATTTTCCTTACACTTTTCTATAAAGTTTGAAATGTTTAGCATGATAAAATATTGAATGTATTAAAATAAAATAATTTTTCTAAAGATGACTGCTCCATTTCTCTTCACCCCTAATGATGTTCATCTTTCATAAACTCTGGCTTCATATATCTTCAGCCCTTTGAAAATACAAAGTGCTCTTTGAGGATTTTATTCCAAGGTCTTCTTGTGTGGTCTTTTTTTTATTAATTTGGTAATAAACATTCTTTTGTTAGAAAATTTCTATATCTAATTTACCTAATTGAAAAACTGATTTCTGGGGAACACAGTGTTTCTGTTTTAAATCAATTAGAACATCGTAATGTTGGACATTCAATTTAAATCTCTCTTAGAAGATATGTATGATGACTTTTTAATGACTACCCTAAAAGCATTTTTAATATTCTAAATTATTTAGTATTGTTTCAAATTTAATAACCATTTTTATTATCTATATTGTATAATGCTGCATATATAATAGTATAAAGAAATCATTTACATCTGAGATTCAATATTTTACCTAGTGAAGATACAATTAAATGACCATCCTATTACCTGAATGGATTTTCCCTTGTAGATTGATCTTATTGTCTTATTTGCTCCTGTGATTATAAGCCTTCAAATAATTAATGATGAAGCAAAACTATTTACTGAAAGCTTTGAAATTTATATTACTAGAAAGAGAAATATATCATTTTCTTTTTTTTTATTAATTCTTTATTTTTTCAGCATAACAGTATTCATTATTTTTGCACCACACCCAGTGCTCCATGCAATCCGTGCCCTCCACAATACCCACCACCTGGTGCCCCCAACCTCCCACCCCCCACCCCTTCAAAATTCTCAGATCGTTTTTCAGAGTCCATAGTCTCTCATGGTTCACCTCCCCTTCCAATTTCCCTCAACTCCCTTCTCCTCTCCATCTCCCCTTGTCCTCCATGCTATTTGTTATGCTCCACAAATAAGTGAAACCATATGATAATTGACTCTCTCTGTTTGACTTATTTCACTCAGCATAATCTCTTCCAGTCCCGTCCATGTTGCTACAAAACTTGGGTATTCATCCTTTCTTTTTTTTTTTTTTTTTTTTTTTTTTACAGCTTTATAAACATATATTTTTATCCCCAGGGGTACAGGTCTGCGAATCGCCAGGTTTACACACTTCACAGCACTCACCATAGCACATACCCTCCCCAATATCCATAACCCCACCCCCCTCTCCCAACCCCCTCCCCCCATCAACCCTCAGTTTGTTTTGTGAGATTAAGAGTCACTTATGGTTTGTCTCCCTCCCAATCCCATCTTGTTTCATTTACTCTTCTCCTACCCCCTCAACCCCCCATGTTGCATCTCCTCTCCCTCATATCATTTTCAAACACGAAAACTAGCCTTGAAAAAGCACATCAAGCTAATGTTGTCTATCTCCAATAAAGATTGGGAAAACTAAGCAAATGGTCACATACTATATATACTTTGGCAACTTTATGTCAAAGGTTAGGAGATATTAACAATGTAAAATCAAAATACCTATGAACTAATTTGATAGAATTTTATCTGGCTCTTGAGAATGGTAAGGACACATTCGCCACAAATGGGGAGGTTTGGGGGTGATCAGTTTTGAGGCTAATATTTTTTGGTTTGCAATTCTTGGGATTTGAGGCTGTGGACTAGTGGAGACATTTATTAAATATAAATAAACAATAAGTAAGTAAGTAAATAAATAAGATCAAAGCCAAGGAAAGAAACCAGGCTTGAGTTGCATCACATCCCTTGGTGTATTGAACCACCCAGGGTCAAGCATGTAACGGAAAAAGAGTAGAGGAATAAGATACCAAGATCTGAAAAGAAGCCATAAAGGGGACTAAGAAAAAAGGTGAGGCTGAGTAAACAAACAAACAAACAAACAAACAAAAAACAAAAAAAAAAAACCCAGTGGGAGTTTATCATGGAAAATCGGAGAATTTTTTAAGATGGAGTGTACAGTGGGCCAAATGCAGCAGTAAATTTTGGATGCAGACTAAAAATGTTTGTTAATGACACTTTCCCATAGACCTGATTTCCTGTCAGTGTCCTCTTATGCAATATTTGCAAAACTATTAGAATAGTGAGTTGCATGTAGGAAAAACAATGGGAGTGTTTGATAAAGTTTCAGAAACTGATTTAGTAAGAGTCAGATTTCAGTGGACTGAGAACCAAAAGCAAAGATAGCAAATGTATACTCTTCTAACAGAAGTATTTTATATTAAAAAAAAAAAAGAAGGAAAAGGTATATGAGTGGGATAAGATTTACAGACACAGGAGAATGAATAGTTAATAAAGGTTGGTGACAGAAGGTTGAGAGTTCATATGTGATGATCCTAATTTTATCAGTTAAATTGGAAAAAAAAAAAAAAAGTCACCTGCGGTGGGGTCATAGGACTTGAATTGAGTGGCAAAGATACAGAAACATCATTTGGTGGGATTAGGGTTTCACAAAAGAAAAGTTTAAAAAAAAGTCCCTATTGTCAATAAAAGACTTAGGATCATTACTTCTATCCTCTGATTCTATCTTGAAACTTCTGCTACTTCCACATGAAGTCAGTAAAAGGAAGTTTTCCAGGCTCAGTTGTGGGTATGCACGGTCATGTTAGCCTCTTGTCTTCTAAAATGGTAGTGCCTCCGTTTTTAGTGAACACTAAAATTCAGAGGAGGCCAAGATATTTTAAATCTTTTTTTTTTTTATAACCTTAAACTATTGCAAGTGAAGGGCTTATTTTCATGGTAGAAAAATAAGTTGAAGATCTAGTGCCTAAGATCAAAGTTACTAACAATGTAGGTTCAGGGCACAGGCCTCCAGGGACACCTAACAGAATACATCTCTTGCTACTACTTCTGTGGACAGGCCATTTGGGATTAAACAAGTAACTGATGCTTTTGCAGGGGTTTTCTAGTTGTTGTTATTTAACTATTACATTGATAAGGGAATACGAGGGAAGGTTTTAAAACACCCATATGTGATGATTAAAGACACTTGGGGTAGAAAAGAATCGTCCTTCACAAAATCCACTTATATTAATTTTTTGATACCCCCAGAATTAATTATCTACAACTCTTTATGGGGAACATAGGAAATAAAGGGAGAAACTCTTCCAAATCACGACTTATTGAAAGAAGTGGGCGTAATATCATGTACAATTGAGATGAAAGTGCTTGAATAGGAATGTCCTCTACATCTGTACTTCAAGCCTGGGTTAGAAATGACACAGAGTAACATAAATAAGACCATAAGATTGATTTAGAAATAGTCAGTGAGGGTTGCCTCGCACTTCATGAAAGGCTACAACGAAATCCCCTGCGTGACTCCATGGCAGAAAACCTAAGTGTGCCTCATTTCCACATTGAATACTGGGGAAGTCTCTTAAAAACCCGACCTTCCGGGCGCCTGGGTGGCTCAGTGGGTTAAGCCGCTCCCTTCGGCTCAGGTCATGATCTCATGATCTCGGAGTCCTGGGATGGAGTCCCGCATTGGGCTCTCTGCTCAGCAGGGAGCCTGCTTCCTCCTGTCTCTCTGCCTGCCTCTCTGCCTACTTGTGTTCTCTCTCTCTCTGTCAAATAAATAAATAAAATCTTAAAAAAAAAAAAAAAAAAAAAAAACCCGACCTTCCTTCTGTAGATTATCTCATAGAAAAAAAAGACAGCAAGCCTCCATAGCCCTGAACAGGAAATGAGAAATCTCAGTAAAAACAGCTGCAGCTGCTTTTTCATGAGAAGAGGAGGTGATGATGTGGTAACAGATGCTCCACTTCTCCCTTAGTGACAAAGCATATTGGTGATTTCAAGTAGGGCTGGCATCTCGGAGAAAGCAATTAGGTTCTTCATGAGTGATGGTGGTAAAGACACCAAAGTAATTAGGACAGATTAAAGCAAAGAAAGATAAATATCTTGCCCAAATAGAGGTCGAAGCTACATGACCACAATTACTTTGGCAGGAAACAGAGCAATGCATATGGTCATGAGCAGTGATGACTTAATATCCCAAATGTATATTTCATGTGAAATGGTTATTAAAAAACTTTGATTTAAGATATTTTATGTTGTCACATCAAAAAAGCATATTTGCTGGAAATATTTGCTGGTGGTCTTTTAAAAGAGGATACAGGTATATTTTAATACTATTATTTTGGGGAGGAATTTTTATATTTTATTATCTAAAGATACTCACAGCAGACTCAAGGAGATAATAATTATGAGTTTGAAATCTACTCTCTAATTTTATATAGGTATTACCTAGTTGGATTGCAAAAAGCTCTTTTAGTTTTTTTAGACACACTTGACAATTTCTACATTTTTGTTAGGCTGCTGTCATGATGTAGTGGGCTAGCATCCTGAATATTATTTGCTGGCAAAATACAGGAGTACTGGAAATAATACATAAAATTATCTAGTTTAGGCATTGCAACCAGTAAATACCATAAGAGTGGCTTAGTTGTAGTCTTTTGTTGTTGTTGTTGTCTTAAAAACCAAAAGTAAAGAAGTAAAGTTCAGAGAGATTCTATGGTTCTTTTTTTCTTTTTTTCCTATAGTTATCAAAAAATTGAGGCTGTAAATGAGAACTATATGGACTAGTATCAAAGGCACAGATAAATAAACCGATCTCTTTCAACAGAGATTACATTTTCAGCTACTATCTCTCATGGCCAGCTTTAGGTTGATAAGAATATCCTTATTTGTCAGAGAATACCAGACCCTTCTCTGACAGCTAGTCCCTCTTTCCACCAGCATTCTCATGGATGACTCCTTCTTAAGTTTTTATTTAAATTCCAGTTAGTTAACATAGTATTATATTAGTTTCAGGTGTATAATATAGTGATTCAACACTTCCATAAAATGGATGACTTTCTTTTTGATCGAGTCGAAGCTCCTAAAACATACGTAGGTAATCCAAGGAATTAGGAGTTAATGTTAAAACTACTCGGGAAAAATGGACCAATAAGAAACTGACAATTTTCACTACTCTTAACTCTTCTTGTTTCCCTCCCCTCACACACACACTTTAGATGTTTGGTCCCTTTGGGATCCCAAGACAATTTTGAAAGATTGAGAGGTACACCTACTTTAATCTGAGATTCAGGAAATGTTCATGCCCAAAGTCAATTCTATGAAACTGTACTGAACTTATATACCTTTTAAAATTACACTAAATCCTCTGATTCTCATTTCCATCTCTTGCCAACATCATGGCAATCCTCACAATAGAGGCTAAAGGCAAGATTTCTGATGCTATCTTTTGGAAAGCCTCCTTAATTTTTCCTTTGAAGATTCACTATTCACAGCAATCAAACATAGTTTAGGCATTATACACTAAATATTCCAAAACACATCTTTCTTCTTTTTTCCTTTTGCAGAGTATGGAATTGAAGCCAAGTAACTAAAATAAGAAAGAACAAAAGAGAACAGCAGTAATTGAAATGGCATGACCATTAAAAGTGTCTTGAGGATGACTATAACAAAGAATAGGGGTACATTTGAAATATTTTTTCCACTACTATCTGATTCTGTTTAACTAAATTTTAAAAATTCCTCAACAAATGCAATCACTGACATACTAATTGTTACAGTTTATATTTTTATCATGCTGCAGATGATGGAAAAACTAATTCTCAAATGCTTTAGTTTTTAGCTTATAGTTATATTATACATGACATAAAAAAGTAATATAAAATAAACACACCTAAAGCCTAATGTTTAATTTTGTTTCATTTATTAGAGGTACAAAAGTCACCTTCACCAGAAAAATATGAAATTTTTGAGAGTAATGTACTCAAACTTGCTCTTATTTTTTATGTCAAGTTTTCGTTTAAATTCCAGTTAGTTAGGGCTGCCTGGGTGGCTCAGTGGGTTAAAGCCTCTGCCTTCAGCTCAGGTCATGATCGATCCCAGGGTCCTGGGATCCAGCCCCGCATCAGGCTCTCTGCTCAGCAGGGAGCCCGCTTCCCCCTCTCTCTCTGCCTGTCTCTCTGCCTACTTGTGATCTCTGTCTGTCAAATAAATAAAATCTTTAAAAAAAAAATTCCAGTTAATTAACAAACTGTGTAATATAAGTTTCAGGAGTAAAATTTAGTGATTTGTCACTTACATATAACACCCAGTGCTCATCATGGCAAGTGCCCTCCTTAATCCCTATCACCTATTTACCCCACCCCCCTGCTCCCCTCCCCTCTGGTAACCATCAGTTTGTTCTCTACAGTTAAGAGTCTGTCTCTCTCTCTCTCTTTTTTTTTTTAAATTTTATTTATTTATTTGACAGAGTCACAAGTAGGCAGAGAGAGGCAGGCAGAGAGAGAGAGAGGAAGGGAAGCAGGCTCCCTGGTGAGCAGAGAGCCCGATGCGGTGCTCGATCCCAGGACCCTGAGACCACAACCTGAGCCGAAGGCAGAGGCTTAACCCACTGAGATACCCAGGTGCCCCAAGAGTCTATCTCTTGATTTGCCTCTCTTTTCCCCCCTTCTGTGTTCATATGTTTTATTTCTTAAATTCCACATAAGAGTGAAATTATATGGTATTTTTCTTTCTCTGATTGATGTATTTTGCTTAGGATAATATTCTCTAGCTCCATCCACATTGTTAAAAATGGCAAGATTTCATTCATTTTTATGGCTGAGTGAAATTCCATCCCACATATATACCACTTCTTTATCCATTCATCAGTCAAAAGACATTAAGGCTCTTTTCCATAATCTGCTATAAACTTAATCTAGAAATCATCTATAAATACAAAGTTTAGCATGCAACTAAAACAGAAATGTTTTAAGTTTAGAAAAATAAGGAGGAGCGCCTGGGCAGCTCAGTGGGTTAAGCCTCTCACTTTGACTCAGGTCATGGTCTCAGGGTCCGGGAATCAAGCCCTGCATTGGGCTCTCTGCTTAGCAGGGAGCCTGCTTCCCCCCAACCTCTGCCTGCCTCTCTGCCTACTTGTGATCTCTCTCTTTGTCATAAATAAATGAAAAATCTTTAAAAAAAATAAAAATGAGGACACTGAGTGCAAATATGTCTGAAATTTCAAGAGGTATATACATTACTTAATGAGAAAGAGTAATATAGAGGCAGACTGAAAGGAAAATAATGATAACTTGAAACACAATAAATTGAAAGCCACTGTGACACCTTCAAATTTTTTTTTTAACATGAGCAATTTCACTCGTGAATTTTTCCATTATGATTAAAATTCTTTAATCCTCAAATTTGGATTCCAGATTTGATGACATATAAACATGGCTATAGTTCCATTGTGAGATTAATGAAATAAACACATCTCTCAAAACCATTGAGAAATGTTAAATATACACTTTAATACAAATGTATGGCATTATTTCATAAATGACATTAAATATAGTTATATAAATAAATGATACTATATTTAGATCATGAGCAAGCATAGAGCAAATATTTGCTTGATAAGGATTACTATCAGCCATCCTAAGATATTTGAACCTTAGATAACAATTTAGAAGACATGAAAATAGAATGAACACCAGGTATTAAACAAAAAGGATAATAATCAAATTGGTTAGATATCTATATATCTATATATATCTATATATATCTATATCTATATCTATATATATATATATATATATCTCCATCCTTTTTTTAATTTATTTATTTGAAAGAGGGAGAGAAAGCATGAGCAGGAGAGGGGCATAGAAAGGAGTAGACTCTCCACTGAGCAGGGAGCCTGATGTGATCCCAGGACCCTAAGATTGTGACCTAAGCCAAAGACAGATGCTTAACTGACTGAACCACCCAAGCACCCGTTAGTTCATCATTTTAAGTTTGATATCGGTGAAGGCACATATGATGGAGAACAGTGGATAGTTTGGAAGATATTAAGAAAAGGATGAAAGCATTAGTTTTGATTTACATTTTGCTCCATATTTATTAGAAAAGAGAGTTATGAAATTAAGTTAGTATTTAGAAATATGTTTCTTATAATGAAACAAAGGAAGTGTGAAAGCAAATGACTATCACTATAATAAATGAGTCCTGAGAGGATTAGAGCCAAGACTAGCATGGGCTGAAGTTTGAATAAAGATGAGGTGACATATATGAGAGAACCACTAAAAGAAGAAACAACTTATACATGAAGAAAACACATCCACAACTCTACAGAATTTTGAAAACAAAAAGTAATTTTGGTCCTCTTAATAGCAAGAGTGTTTCCACGTCAAACCAAGTACTGACAAGCAATATGAAATATAGCCTATCCCACCCCTTCATGAAAATATCTCTATAGATAAACACAGAGAACTGAAAATTGATGTCAGTTCTCTAATCTTAATTAATAGAAAGCCATGAACCATTTTCTATATGGATTTCCCATCTCACATAGATGGATTACAAAGCACAATTTTGGACTAAAATACCCTTTATGCCAAGTTCCAAGTAGACTGATAACCCCTGAAAAGGTAGGAATTTTTCAAGTCAACTTTATTTTATACCTTTTATTTAAGGACACAGTGACTACAATGAACAGACAATGATCTAAACAAATTGGAGGGCTATTGCCCTGTTCACATTTGCTGAGTTTGCCTGACTGAAATGAATAGGTTGTCCATTATTCCACTGCCATTAGCCTTCTGATTTTTACATTCATAGGATGCCATAACTAAAATTGTACAATCCAGAGGAATATAGAAGGTCAAGAGAAAATGTGAAAAGCATTGTAAATGCCTTAGTCATGGAAGCGAAAATATTGACACTTTTAGCAGAGTTGGGTATAAAAGAGATGAAGCAATACAGATTCATGCAATATAGATCCCAAAGTACAAAGCTTCATTTAAAGCATATATGATGATCAGAAAAATAGCAACTCTGACTTTGGTTCCTAAGGTCAGCAGAGAGATGTGTGCTAAACATCGCCAATTAAGCCAGGTTGCTTTACATCAAATTTTGTAACTTTCAACCCCATCATATGTAAAGCAAATGTTTTGTGCTGTCCCTTTATTATCTTAAAGTGATATCTACAGAAGATTTAACTTATCTAGATACATAATTTTTTAAATATACCTTAACTATAGTATAGAAAATAGAGAAAGTAAAAATAATTATGTATAATAAAATACATTTACTATACAAGCTTAAGGATTTTCTACCACAGCAATAGACTATAAGCTAGAGAAAACATACCTCTAAAGACACAGAGACTTATTCATGATTTTAGTATTTAGCTTGAGAAAACTTAATTATCACTCCAAATAAAATTAATGGAATTATAACTAAATGTTTAATTATGATCTCTAAAAGTTAGTTTCAAAGACTAGGCACCTGACCAATATATATACTCATAATTACTGAAAAAAATGATTTTATCACAATCATGATCGTTATAAAACAACTTATTATTTTACTTATGCTTCATTATCACAAATTAATTAATGAAAAGTAACATAATTTGGTTAATCTTATATAATAATAAATAACCTATACTAGACCTGTGTCATTTTATGCTGAACTTTGATATCTTTATTAGTCTGTTTTGCATAATATATTCAGCAAAGTTGTCTTTTTCCCCTTATATAATATAGTGACTCTTATCATATGCTTAAAAACAGATTAATATGTTCATTTCTCTTTTTTAAAAACTTTGCTTATTTGAGAGACAGAGAGAGAGAGAGCAGGAACAGTGAGGAGGGGCAGAGGGAGAGAGAGCAACAGACTTCCTGCTGAGCAAGGAGCCCAATGTGGGACTCCATCCCAGAACCCTGAGTTTATAACCTGAGCAGAAGGCAGATGCTCAGCCAACTGAGCCACCCAGGTGCTCAAATAAGTTCATTTCTGCAGAAAACTGTAGTAAGCCTCCTTTTTCAACAGAAGGTAAGTCTTATTGGTTGAGTGAAAATGCAGACTGCTTTATGTGATAGGTATTTTTTGGTATGTCAGATCTGCAGGTCTAAGCACAAGTATGATGAATGTATTTATATGTGGAATATAAAAGAAAAGAAAGAAAGAAAGAAGAAAGAAAGAAAGGAAGAAAGAAAGAAAGAAAGAAAGAAAGAAAGAAAGAAAGAAAGAAAGAAAAGAAAAGAAAAGAAAAGAAAAGAAAAGAAAAGAAAAGAAAAGAAAAGAAAAGAAAAGGAAAAGAAAAAAGAAAAAGAAAAACAAACTCATAGGAAAAGAGATCAGGTTTGTGCTTACCAGAAGCAGAGGGTCAAGGGAGAGGAACATGGAGGAAGATGGTCAAAAAGTATGAACTTCCAGTTATCAATAAGTAATAGGGATGTGATGTACAATATGCTATCTATAGCTGACGTAGCTGCTGTGTGATATATAGTTGTTAAGATAAATCCTATGAATTCTCTTCACAAGGAAATTTTTTTCCTTTTTTTCCCCCCTTTCTTTTCTTTTTATACCTATAGAAAAGGTGGCTATTAGCTGAAGATATTGTGGTATCTATTTCACAGTATATGTAAATCAAAACATCAAGCTATATGCCTTCAACTTACATAGGAATATATACTAATTATTTCTCAACTCGGGAAACTGGGAGAAAAATCTCTTCACAATTTTTTTTTAATTGGCAAAAGTATATTAATTAATTTCCTAAGCTTTTCTGGGTTTCTCTAAATAAAAGAATAACAGATAAAATTAGCTATTATTTTACACATCTTGATAAAAGCCTTGGTAACATTTCTCAGAAAATACAAAAGACTGGGTAAAAAACAAAATCCTTTAGAAGCCTATGGTTTACAATTTTCTTTCAAAAATTGGAGGTAAACATATTCAAAATGTCAGGCTAAAGATCATTAAAAATTGTCAATGCTGCTAAGTCACTTTGCAATTTTTGGTTCATACTAAAGAGTTAAAAACATTGAGTGACATTGCTTCAAGAAAGCAAAGTTTCTCAAATAAACATTTATAAGAATGCAAAGTACAAAAAGAATTAATGCTAAATTTTGCTTTTATCACAACAGTAATAATCATCCAAGAAAACAGCTAAGATCATGTAATAAAAATTATTCACTTAGTTTAGTAGTTATAATAATCTGCCATATATTTAATTATATACCAATAATACAGGGATTATAACTCATTTAGAAAAAAATAAAGTAAAAATACTATGGACTAACAAAAAATTAAGTTTAAATTTATATACATATTTTTCTTTGAGAGTTGCATGACTATATATTTGAGATGTTGATTTACTAACAAGGAAACATATTTATTTAAAAATAATTTTAGCAGGGGTGCCTGGGTGGCTCAGTGGGTTAAGCCTCTGCCTTTGGCTCAGTTCATGATCTCAGGGTCCTGGGATTGAGCCCCACATTAAGCTCTCTGCTCAGCGGGGAGCCTGCTTCCCCCTCTCTCTCTGCCTGCCTCTCTGCCTACTTGTAATCTCTCTCTCTCTGTCAAATAAATAAATAAATAAAATCTTAAAAAAATAATTTTAGCAGGAATGAAAACAAAAATGTTTGAAGACCATTTTGCTGGAGGACAAAAATTTTGCTATATTCTCTCCCCGCCAAACACAATTTCTCATAATATCATAATACCACTAGGACAGTATTATTGGTTGTAGAAATTCCTAATTCCTTTGGCAAAGCTTAGGGGCAAGATTCTGTGTTCTAATGGAAAGTGGAGATGCAAATGTTGAATACACATCTTTATAATGAAGGACGAATATAAGAAAGAGCAAATAAAAATGTACACCACAGAGCTAATAAAATGATAATATATTATAAGGAAAAAGCAACATTGCCTGATAACTCCAAGGAAAACCATATATCTAAACAGATTATTTTGGGATAAAAGATATAAAAGCCACATGCTTTGTACATTCACTGAATGTGAATGACCTTAAAGGAACAAGAAAAAATTTCATAATGAGGAAAAAACTTAAGACAGGTGCGTTTCCACTTTAATGCAAACACAGAAAATTAACAGAAACCTTACAGCTAAAGGAGAGCGGACTATAAGTAACAAACATCAGGAAACATGGGAAAAGTAGGGTATGAAATAAGAATATCTACACTGTTACTTATTTGTATTTATATACTCAGTCATACATTTAATAAATATTTGAAAAGACATGAATTAAACACTAAAGACATACTGAGTAAAACAGAAAGAATTCCTAAGTCTAAAATCTAAAGGAAGAGGTATACTATAATCAATTAATGAGAGAGTAGTGTTAATATTACAACTGCCATTAGTTTTGGACAACAGCATGTGGTGACCAGATGGAGTAAAATATGGTGATCTAACCAGATTTAGAAAGTTTTCCTGGGACTGATGATAGAGCTAAGTGCTGAAAGTTTAATGAAGCAAAAACAAAAAAGGAAGGGGCACTAAACAGGAGAAATAACACTTGCAAAACCTCATCGTGGTAACTAGATGGCATGTGTATAAGAATAAAATAATTCAACATTACAAATCTGGTATAAAATTACTAAAAATAAAACAACTAAAAATCAGAATTATTACAAAGAAATATATATAATACACATAACATCAATATACATATATTAAATGTATTACAGTATATACATAATATTAGGTGTATATATTATATGTTTTATATGCATATACTTTATACATTATTGTAAATTTTAATCTTCGTGTTTTTTTGGACATGCCACATGTTACATTGCAACTGTACATTTAACTTGAAACATATAACTTGCCCCCCAAACACACACATTTTTTGTTGTAAAACATAGTAATAGTAAATTGTGAAATACCCAGTTCTGGGTAGATCTCCTGGTTCTGAGTTTTGTAATTATTTTAACTTGTTTTAAGGATTTTGCTTTTCTTACTATTTTATGTTAGTTTTGATTCATCTTCTTGCCCATTGAAATTTTTAGTATTCCCAAGTCTGTATCATCTACAAATCCAATTAGAGTTCAGTGTTAGAAAAAAGAAAAAAAATATACATATATCTACCAGCCTATAAATAGATGAGATAACATTTCAAGTGTATTACTAGAGTTTTACTTCATTATACCCATAAAGGTCAGTGCTATTAAAGCTTATCATATTTTTAAAAAGAGAGTACTACATGAAAGCTGGATAATCAAAGAAGTGTTCAGAAGAAAGTAGTATTTGGGTTGCATTTCCAAATCTTGCAAAAAAGAAATAAAAAAGAATGGTACTGAAGGTGACCATCTCTCTTCTCCTCTTTTTCAGCCATGAATAATTGAAGTTGAAAACAAATAAAACTGAGAATAATTCAGCTGAGGGGCCTCTGGGTGGCTCAGTCAGTTAAAGGACTCTTGATTTCAGTTCCAGCCATGATTTTGAGGTTGTGAGATCAAGCCCCTCCTTGCACTCAGCAGGGAGACTACTTGAGAGTCAATGTCTTCCTTGCCTTCTCTTTCTGCCCCCCTCCCCCACTGCTGATTGTTTCTCTCGCTCTTTCTCTTTCTCTAAAAATAAGTAAATAAATAAATATTTTTAAAAAGAGAGAATAACTCAGTTGAAAGATAGTCAAAACATAGTCTCTGTGTCCATCTGATTCTGAAGGTAAAATTTGAGGTTTTCAAATAAATAAATAAAGTCTGATATAGCTTGGTCAACTTTATGTTTTATAGAAAACTTTTGCTTCAGCTACTAAGTAATGAAAAATAAAGGTAGAAGCTCAAATATACATGAAGGTGGAAGTGAAGGCATCTCTTCATTACTTCCTTATTTCTTGAGGGGGTGCTTTTGAAATTCAATGGTCTCAGCAGCTAACATGGAGAGTGATGCCTCCTGGGAGACATAAGCCCAGAAAGAAGACCTGCTGTCTTCTTTCCCATTTATGTCCAGTTGGGGGTAGGGTACATGGCAGTGTATCTAACTCAGGCTTAACATCTGAGGTTTACAATTTCCTACTGTTTCAGTTTCATAACCCGGTTTGATAATGCTTACAAAGTAATGTATATTATCCCCCATTGCTGGGCTATATATTTTATTTTTTTGATGTACCACGCACCTATTTCCTGATTCAGTGTGGAAGGACTTGCTGTCACCTCTGAAAAACAGGCATTGGGATCCTTCTTCTTCAAATGAGAACTTAGAGGATGAGAAAGACTACAGAATTGATCTAGGGCTACAGCAGCTGGTGAAATCTGTTCTAGACCAAAATTCCAAACCAGTGATCTTTCTATACTTTCTTTTGTAGTTCATCTAATTCTAATACTTTATGTAATGCTAATAATTTCACTAAAATTAAGTTTGAAGTTCTTCAGAAGGTTTTTTTTTTAAAAGCAAGGTGATTGTGTTCTAATAGTATTAATGATTATTTCATAAAGTTTTATCTACTATGAGATATTTTTAAATGTGCATCTGATTTAACAAGGGTGAATAAATATTTATAAAATCTCAAAAAATCTGTTTTCAATTAAGATAGCTAATAGGTTTGTATTAGTGTTATTATTAACTAATTAAATTCCAGTAAAAAAAAAAAAAAAACACGGGGCACCTGGGTGGCTCAGTGGGTTAAGCCACTGCCTTTGGCTCAGGTCATGATCCCAGGTCCTGGGTTTGAGCCCCACATCGGGCTTTCTGCTCAGCGGGGAGCCTTCTTCCTCCTCTCTCTCTGCCTGCCTCTCTACCTACTTGTGATTTCTCTCTGTCAAATAAATAAATAAAATCTTTAAAAAAAAAACACACATATTGACACAACTGGAGAAAATTTTAAACTGAAGTAATTTTATTTAAGTAATGTAGATTTACTCTGTTTATGTGATGTAGCTTGGATTTAGTAAACCTATCATTCTGCTGTACATCAAAGAAAATCATTTGAAAAGATAAAATTTTAATTTATTTTTAATCAGCTAGTTTAAATTATACATAAAAAATAGTCATATGTGGGATGACTGGATGTTTTAGTCCTTTAAGGGTCTGATTCTTGATTTGGGCTCCGATCATGATCTCAGGGGTCAACAGGGTAGGGTCCCACACTGGCTCTGGGCTGCATGGGAAGTCTGCTTGAGATTCTCTCCCTCTGCCCCTTCCTGGGATTCTGTGTGTGTATGAGTGTGTGTACTCCCTCATTCTCTCTCTCAAATAAGTAAATCTTAAAAAAAAAAATAGTTACATGTACAAAATCAATGTAGGAAGTGTGATGAAAGTGTATATATTTACCTACATTCATTTTATCACATACTGTCTCTTTAGTGCAATAGTACTTATAGGGAGCTCTGTTAACTCATAGAATACAAAAGAGGGAAGGAAAATTGCAATCTAATTAATGATTACTTATTTTCACAATGGGTCCTATTGATAACATTTATTCTCTTTTGTAGTATAGCAGAAGTGTGGAAAGTAAAAAAAAAAAAATTACTGAGTTATGACATTTTTCTATTCTTCTGAACATTGTTTAAGGTAGCTTTAGCTCCCACCACCAGGATGTTAAATATGTATCTAGAGTGCCTTCTTTATGAAGAAGTGACAAAGTGCTTTTTAGAATTTGCAAGGTTGGGGCCCCTAGGTGGCTCAGTGGGTTAAAGCCTCTGCCTTCGGCTCAGGTCGTGTTCCCTGGGTCGTGGGATCGAGCCCCGCATCGAGCCCAGCATTGGGCTCTCTGCTCAGCAGGGAGCCTGCTTCCTCCTCCTCTCTCTCTCTCTCCCTCTCTCTCTCTCTCTCTCTCTCTCGGCCTGCCTCTCTGCCTACTTGTGATCTCTATCTATCAAATAAATAAATAAAATCTTTAAAAAACAAAAATAACTTGCAGGTTTTTTTTTTTTAATATTCACTTATCCAACATATAGTGCATCATTATCTTTTGATGTAGTATTTAATGATTCATTAGTTGCATATTAAAAAAAAAGCAAGGTATTTGCTGTGAGATTCCAGTGCAAGATTTACACTCAAGTTCCTGAGTCTATTATCATAAATGGAAACCAAGTAGGTCTCTGTAACTCTGAAAGTTACTGATCCCTTTTTGACGATATTAAAATCAATGAATATCTTAAAATTACTCTTCCCACAAATGTTTACTAAGACCCCCTACAATGTTTCAAGCTCTATTCCAGAAATTAGGATATAGGGAGGGTCTTTTTAAACACTTGTTTACAGAGAAGTTACATACCATTGAAGAAGACAGCTTATAATTAAGTAAGTACATAAATATGTACATGAGAAATTGGAACAGCTGTTCAAGTGGTATACATAAAGTAAATCAGGGTGATATGATATAATGACAATGTAGCTCCATTAGGTTAAGTAGTTAAAAGACTGCCTGTCTGAGTAGGTAACACACATACCCCAAGTTAGAGCTTTTCATGGGAAGATCAAGTAGAATGATATTCTAAGCAATTGCTCTAAAATAAGTATGTGCTCCATGCATTCAGGAAGTCACAAGAAGGACAATGTGACAGGAATATAGAAGCAAGAGGAAGGAATTACAGGTTAAGATCATCTTTCAGGCATTGTGAAGAAGACAAATGATGTAGAGCTGTTTTAATTGAAGCAAGCCTAAATTTTATCTCAAATGTTAATGGAAGATACTGTGAAGAGCTTTTTATGCATAGCTTGCGGGGGTAAAATGTGAGAGCAGAGGGAACACATTAAAGGTCAATTAATTAATCCAAGAAGAAGTTATGGTGGTTAATACAGTGATAGTACATAGCTAGCGCAAAGTGGAGACATTAGGCATTAAGATAGATATTTTTTATACTAGGAAAACTAAGAGTTACTGTTGTACTGATGTAAGGGAAGGTAGTACTCAAAGACAATTCCTCAACTTTTGATTGAGCAACAGATTGGAAGCAATGATATTTATCAACCTGGGCAAGATTGAAAGAGAATAAGATAGAAGTGTCAAGAACAGGAATGAAGACATTTTGACATGTTAAATTTGAGATCACTGTAAGAAGTCTACATGAGTCTATTGAATAAGAAGTCTGGGGTTCAGAGAATTCAGATATAAAATTAAGAATTACCAACAAACAGTCCATGTTTATGGGCCAGTGAAATGAAGAAACTGAGTGTTGGAGAGAGTAGCAATTACTTCTTGGAAAAAAAAAAAAAAAAGGAGAGAATCCAGAGTGTAAGTGAAGAGAATCACCTGATTGATAAGTGCAGGGATATTTTATCCATGGTAGTGAGATAAAAGGCAGAGAATGCATGTGCCATGTGCATTTGCTCTTGATGAAATCAGTCCATTCAGACTGTTTCTGTTTTCTCAGTGAAGCATGAGCCAAGGCTATTAGATAAGAATGAAGAAAGAATAGAGAAAAGAAAATTAAGAAGGATATAGAAAATGAACAGGTGATTTGGAGTGTTAATTTTTTTTAATGTAAAGTACAGTCAGATTTCTGAGTTAAGTATAAAGTGATCATTTGAAATTTGTAGTCTTGAATTTAAGGTGAGAGAAATCAGTTCTGTTGTGTGCAGTCATGGAGAAGGCAGAAAATTGAGTTTAATTAGGTATCAGGTAAAACAGATGGAGAAGGGGAAAGGGAATTAAAAGTGTTTGCAAGGGTGTTGTTATAATTATGGAGCATTGACTCTAAGTTGAACAGGAAATAAAATGAAGACATAGGTTGAAGAAAAAGTAGTTCATAGAAAAAAATCAATTGGAGTTTTCAGTAAAGTCAAAATGTTGGTAAAAAAAGAAAAAGAAACTGAATTAGGATGATACAAAAAATGTTCAGAGAGTGGTTTTTCATTTTCTTTCTTTTTTTTTTTCACTTATATCTGAATCCTAATTTAAGTAGCAAATAAAGAAAAATAAAAAGAAAACAATACATTCATTTGAGGTAGTGTTGTCAGGACACAACTGAGTTTCTGCTATAAAGAGGCAGATGGACTTGTAGATATAGTTTGAAAATTTGAGAAAATTTGCTGATTATACATCTTATCAGTCAAAATATATCATAGGATGTTGTATAAGTTTAAGGAACTATGCCAGATTAATACATATGCATGATGTCAAGTGGACCTGGAGACATGGGTTTCTAGTGGTATATAAGGTGTAGGAGGTATTTATGGTGTGTAGATTTTTAATCAGAAGGAAAGCAACAAATCATTTTAATATGGATACTGTGGGGCCTCTAAGCAATTTTCATTTCAGTCTTGGGAGTGATATCCAAGGTGGTAAGTGTGACTGAGGGCCTGCTCAAAAGATGTCTTTTTTAGGTGACAAGTTCTGAGGTCTTTTTGCCCAACAACCTTGTTTTGTGGCATTCAGCACCCTTCCAGTAGGAGCTAAGAAATTTCCTCTTTTTTTTTTTTTTTAAACTGTGGAGAGAGCTGAGATGCCCTTCAACAGATGAGTGGATGAAGAAGATATGGTCCATATACAAAATGGAATATTACTCAGCCATCAGATGGGATGAATACCCAACTTTTGCATCAGCATGGATGGAACTGGAGGAGATTATGCTGAGTGAAATAAGTCAAGCAGAGAAAGTCAATTATTATATGGTTTCACTTATTTGTGGAACATAAGAAATAGCATGGAGGATATTAAGAGAAGGAAGGGGAAAATGAAAGGGGGGGTTCGGAGTGAGAGATGAACCAAAAGAGACTACGGACTTTGGGAAACAAACTGAGGGTTTTAGAGGGTAGAGGTGTGGGAGGATGGGTGAGCCTGGTGATGGGTATTGAGGATTGCACGGAGCACTGGGTGTTATATGAGTCATGGAACACTACATCAAAAACTAGTGATATACTGTGTGGTGACTAACATAACATAATAAAGCAATAAAAGAAAAAAAATAAAGTGGAAGAGTACTGTAGTGGCTGGACTGGGAAGGGCTCACATGATGCTTCTCTTCTGAACAACAATGCGGTGAAGAGAAAGATATATATATATATATATATATATATATATATATATGAGAAAGATATACATATATATACATATATATATATATGATTTAACATAGTTTGATATTTGTCTATGGGTATTTTCAGCTGTAGTTAGTTCCTAACTTTTAACAGATGATCTCAGATCTTTTTCACTGTGTAAAAGGATTAAGATGTAATGTGTATACATATTCACACATTTAAATAATACATATATATTTATTATACATAAGTATATTTACAAATCCAAATATACACATTGACCCTACTCTATGCATTTTACACATATACAAAAATAGATATTATAAAAGCAAATTTAAATTATGTTATAGGTAGAAGTTCTAATTATTTCCTCTCCACAAAGAGCATACCTGTGTAAGCATTTGGAAACATGGCAACTCCATTTTGGAAACCACTCAAAATGTACACAGTTTAAAAAACACACTATCAAAATTATGTTAAATTGATTCAGAATGATAGTCAAATATTTTAATATATAAAATATATAAATATATCGGGGCGCCTGGGTGGCTCAGTGGGTTAAAGCCTCTGCCTTCGGCTCAGGTCATGATCCCAGGACCCTGGGATCGAGCCCCGCATCAGGCTCTCTGCTCAGCAGGAAGCCTGCTTCCTCCATTCTCTCTCTCTCTGCCTGTATCTCTGCTTACTTGTGATCTCTGTCAAATAAATAAATAAAATCTTAAAATATATATATATATATATATATATATATATATATATATATAAAAATATAATTCCATTTGTGAAAAATCATAGTCTATAATTCGCAAAACTGGTAAGAATGAAACTATCCAATATAATCTTTTTTTCAAGAGATTAAGCTTATTTTCAGCTTTGTGAAACCTGATTTCTGGATTTGCTGTTTAGTAGAAGATATTTTTATTTCTTTGTTCTGACTGCTTTCAGAGTTAACATGTATACAATTTAGATGTATTCTAATGCTCTAAATTTATGTGTAAAAATAAATCTGGAATGTGTGCTAGCATGGCATGCAGTTTGATTCTTCTGAGTCCTCACAAGCCCTCTTCCTCTTTATCCCCATTGTCCCTCCTTGATTTGAAACCCAATCATTTCATATTTGGTTTGCTTCAATAACTTTCTTTTCTATCTTTTCACACTGTCTTTCACCTTTGACCCAATCGTGATCCATTACCACATTTCTATTCTAAATTTAGTTCTTATACTTTGTAACTGTCATGATTGCTAAAGTGCTGCTGCTACTTATTACATTGGATTCTAATTTCTCAGCTAAACATTTACAGTACAAAACACTTAAAAAAAGTCACCCTGTTTTCTATTATCAACTGAAATTTATCCTCCTCTCAATACAAACATAAGAACTTTACCCCAAAAGTTTCAACTTCTTATTGTACCTTACACAGTTTATTTTCTCATTGTTTCGTTTTTTTTAATTGAAATTCAATTAATTAACATATAATCTATTATTTGTTTCAGGAGTACAGGTCTGTGACTCATCAGTCATATATAATACCCAGTGCTCATTACAACACATACCCACCCCAATGTCCATCACCCAGTTACTCCAATCCTTCCATCACCTTCCCCTCCAGTAACCCTCAGTTTGTTTCCTATGATTAAGAGTCTCTTATGATTTGACGCCCTCTTTGAGTTCATTTTGTTTCATTTTTTCCTCTTTTCCTATGATCCTGTGTGTTGTTTCTTAAATTCCACATACCAGTGAAATCATATGATAATTATCTTTCTCTGATTGGCTTATTTCATTTAGCATAATACCCTCTAGTTCCATCCACATCACTGCAAATGGCAAGATTTCATTTTTTGATGGCTGCATAATATTTCATTATATTTTTACTACATGTTCTTTACCAATTCATCTGTTGATGGACATCTGGGCTCTTTCCATAGTTTGGCTATTGTGGACATTGTTGCTATAAACATTGGGGTGTACGTGGCCCTTTGGATCACTTTATTTGTATCTCTGGGGTATATACATTGTATTGCAATTGCTGGGTCATAGGGTAGCTCTATTTTCAATTTTTTGAGGAACATTCATAGTGTTTTCTAGAGTGGCTGCACCAGGTTACATTCCCACCAACTGTGTACGAGGGTTCCTATTCATATGCTTGCCAACACCTGTCATTTCCTAACTTGTTAATTTTAGTCATTCTGACCGGTGTGAGGTGGTATGTCACTGTAGTTTTGATTTGTATTTCCCTGATGCCAAGTAATGTTGAGCATTTTTCATTTGTCTGTTGACCATTTGGCTGTCTTCTTTGCAGAAAGGTCTGTTCAGGGGTACCTGGGTGGCTCAGTGGGTTAAAGCCTCTGCCTTCGGCTCAGGTCATGATCCCAGGGTCCTGGGATTGAGCCCCACATTGGGTTCTCTGCTCCACAGGGAGCCTGCTTCCTCCTCTCTCTCTGCCTGCCTCTCTGCCTACTTGTAATCTCTGTCAAATAAATAAATAAATAAATAAATAAATAAATAAATATAAAAAAAAAAAAAGAAATGTCTGTTCATGTCCTCTGCCCATTTCTTGATTGGATTACTTGTTCTTTGGGTGTTGAGTTTGATAAGTTCTTTAAAGATTTTGGATACTAGCCTTTTATTTGATATGTCATTTATAAACATTCTCTCACTCGGTTGGTTGACTTTTGGTTTTGTCAACTGTTTCCTTTCTGTGCAAAAGCTTTTTATCTTAATGAAATCCCAATAGTTCATTTTTGACTTTGTTTTTCTTGCCTTTGGAAACGTGTCTAGCAAGTAGTTGGTGTGGTTGAGGTCAAAGAGGTTGCTGCCTGTGTTCTCCTCTAGGATTTTAATGGATTCTTGTCTCATATTTAGGTCTTTTATCCATTTTGAGTCTATTTTTGTGTGTGGTGTAAGGAAATGGTCCAGTTTCATTCTTCTGCATGTGGGTGTCCAATTTTCCAAAACCACTTTTTGAAGAGACTGTCTTTTTTCCATTAAATATTCTTTCCTGATTTGTGAAGATGAGTTGACAGATGAGTTGACCATAGAGTTGAGAGTCCATTTCTGGGCTCTTTATTGTGTTCCATTGTATGTGTCTGTTTTTGTGCCAGTCTCATGGTGTCTTGATTATAACAGCTTTGTTATAGAGCTTAAAGTCTGGAATTGTGATTCTGCTTTTCTTTTCTTTTCCAGTATTTTTGTGACTATTTGGGGTCTTTTCTGGTTCCAAACAAATTTTAAAATTATTTGTTCTGGTTCTGTGAAAGAAGTTGATGGTATTTTGATAAGGATTCAATTGAATGTGTAGATCATTCTAGGTAGCATAGACATTTTAACAGTATTTGTTCTTCCAATCCATGAGCATGGAATTTTTTTTTCCATTTCTTTGTGTCTTCCTCAATTTCTTTCATCACTGTTGTATAATTTTGTGAGTATAGATCTGTGTTTTGTTTGATCTTGTCTATTTAGGTTCCTCCTTTTAAGATCCAGTTTGTATAATATGGTCATATATAATATATATATTCTCTTTTAAGAGGACAGTGTACTTGTTAGTGAAAAATTAGCTCAAGTGAAAGTAGAACCATGAGTATGCTATAAGACACAAATATGGACTCTAAAACTGCACCCAGTAGAGGATGGATCCCGGAAAATGGGAGCACTTGTATTTGAATTGGAATACGCAAACTTAGAGGGTAGACGTGGGTTTGGGCTGAGATGTTCAGCACAATAAAAATAAGAATTCCAACATCTCTGGAAAATCCAAGAAAGAGACACATTTTTTAGCAAGGTTGTCACTGTATAAGAAATGCATAAGAAGAAATCTACATAGGGATATTGGATGTTGGAAAAAATATATATATCTAAGGAGATTGTATTAGTTTATTTGGTAGAAATGTATAATATAAAATTTTCCTCTGCATACACACTTTAGTAAAATATACATTACCAATTAATTTTTTTAGTTGCTCTTTTGAGAAGAATCAGAGAGGGACTGACATTTATTCTTGGATGATAGAAAGAAAAGTGGCATGCAAAGCTTCAGAAAATAGAAGATGAAAGGTTAGCTGGTATTTTAGACACAAAAGTCCTACAAAGTACCTCTAAGTGCCATCTCTTTAAAATATCTTTCCTTAATGTTTACATCTTACAATGCTCCCCTCTAAGTCTGGCTTTCCTGTGTGAATTATTTTTTTTTAGTAAATATAACACTTGTTCAGGTACCACCATATGTAATACCCAATTATTCTATTTTATAGACATAATTTTCATAAGAAATTTGAAGATGAGAAAATAATAATCTAAATGTTTTTTAGATCTTTAAAAATCTGGAATTTTGACATAATAAACTATTTATAATTGTTTTATCATTATTATTAGGTCATTTACAATATGTACTTTGTACATTAGATAGTAAAAATATTCAATATTAAGATTATTTATTACTTTATGTTTATTCTAAGTAGAAATAGTAGGAGAGTGTTTAAGGTACAGTCAAGAAATATTGTTAGAAAACTAGAATCTTACATTTTTCTCTTCATTTTATTTTTTATCTTTTTTATTTTAAGCTTGTTTATAAGCCATCAGTAGCACTAAAAATCTCCAAATATGGCTCTTGAGAATAATTTGGTATGCACAGATGGATAAATGCTAGCATAACTGTTTGAGACATCCAATAGGGCTCAGAGGTTTGGTAGTCTCCCTTTATCCCCTAAGTCTCTTATGTCAGAAAATATCATCACACTTAAACAAAGAAAAATTTCATGGTCCAAATACTTGCCACAAATAGTAATGCTTTGAGTACAACATTCTAATTAACTTTCTGTGTTTTGTTCAAATTGCTTGTCTTTATTTAGTTCATCTTTCCCTCCATTCTTCTAAAAGTGAAGTAGTGAATTTTTTATTGACATTAAAAATGTGCTGCATTGGGACAGGGGGATGGTCTAAATGGATGATGGATATTAAGGACAGAGCTTGCTGTGATGGGCACTGGGTGTTACATGTAAGTGATGAATCACTGATTTCTACTCCTGAAACTAATATTACAATTTATGTTAATTATAATTTAAATAAACACTTGAAACATTAATTTTTAATTACGTTTTAATATTTTATTTTTATTTTTTGAGAGAGAGAGGGAAAGAGGGAGAGGGGCAGAGGCAGACTGAGAGAAAATCTTAAGCAGGCTCCACTCAGTGCGGAGCTTGATCTCAATACCCTAACATCATGACCTGAGTCAGATGTTTAACTGACTGAGCCACCCAGGCACCCCCAAAAATTTTTTGAAAAAAATGTGCTGCATTGGTAAACATGATTATTCCTAGGTTATTATAATTGTATTATAATATAATTGTATTAAGAATTAGAATTCTAGACCTTTCATTGTTACTAATATTAGTGATTTTTATTTTCCAGTACTTAATTGTATGAAAGAATAGGCTAAAATTATTTAATATAGAGAAAACCCATTAAATATTGTTGAATAGCATAAATTGTCATAACACCACCAATGAACCATTCACTAGAATGTGCAGTACCACACGATAGCTCACTGTTCACTAGTGGGTGTATGAAAGTCTGCAATCAACCTAAGCAATGGGCTTAAGGCACAATATACTGAAGTGAAATCATTGAAAATAGAATGCCAAGAAAAATATATATTGATTATAATAAGAACCGTTAATTCTAATCAACTTAACCCAACATTTGCTGAACTCTCTCAAGCAATTAAGTGGTTTTGATATTTTACAGATAAATTTCAAACCCATTTTGTTGCCAGATTTACCACAAAATTGGTTTCATTGAACACTTGGATCATATTTGTTGTTGCAAATGTATGGCTTTGATAATCAAAATCTTAAAGATACTTGTTGATACAGTAGCATTATTCCAAATGTATTTCCTCAAATCATCAAAAAAAGTAAGAAAGAGTAAAAGTTGAATACTAGGCACTGCCATTATTTTCTTGTTTTTGAATTCATTGCATATGATAGAGGATTATAGAGGTAGCAGCCTGTGTCTAAGAAAGCCAGAAGGAAACTAAATGTCTGCTACTGAATCTATATCTACTAAATGGATGGCTATATTCCATTATTTGATTTTACTTTCTTCTTTTCCTCCAAGTTACTACAGAATTACAGTTCCCAGGAATGATCTTAGATTAGATGAACATTCTTCTTAAGAATATTGCTGATATAAAGTGAAGTCTTTTTTTTTGCATTTAGAGACATCTTTTAAAATAAAACATTAATGATTCTATAATTACACTAAATTATACAGTAATTATTTGAAAATCACAATTTGCTTTCAAAGAGAAATTGATCATATTCTTAAAGACTGGTGACATATCATGTATCTAATAATTGTCCAGTAAATTAATAATGAACAGTATGCAGATACAGTGATCAATGAGCACATTCATCAGTATATATTTACTAACTATAGAAATATTTGTATTATTTTCAAGTCTTCTTCGATAGCTAATATAATGACATAATCAATACAAAACTCTTGAATTACTGAAACAGTTCCTTTCTGATGGCTTTTTTATGATTTTGATAAGAAGAGTTATTCATCTTTTCTGACAAACTTCTTTATAAATTGTATATATATGTGTGTGACTCTGTGCTTATGTTTATCTTTCTATATATCCACCTACTTATCAAATCAGCAATAAATCTTTCAGAAAGTGAGTGAAAGTGAGTTGAATAAGATGTTTTCCTCACTTGTGTAACTGTTCCACCAATATAAAAAACAATGAGAAATTTTGTGAGTTTTTTAAGGAAGACAAACTTAAATATTTTGGAATGTTTCCTACTTACCAATCCTGAAATAAATTGCAAAACTATGAAATTGCTCTACATCTCAATAAAAATAAAAGTCTTCCATGCACTGGCTGTACTATTTTTATAAACAGGCTGGAAGCAACCTCTAAATACTGAAAATTGATCTGGATGGATTAACCTTGACAGCAGATAGTAGCAGTGCCACATATCATATACACCGTCCAACATTTTGCAATGGAAATGCTGCCTGAAGCAGTATATTAAAAACACTGCAGTGCAGCTTAATACTTGGAACTGCTAACAGTTCCAATGACTTTGCCACAGTAGCTTACTTCCTCCTAATCAATGCTTTCAGTATTAGATGATTATGCTGGTTCTGGTACTGCATACTTTCTGGCCATATACTTTATATTATACACTGAAAGCATTAACATTTAGAAATATTTATGTTGGCTGCATTCTAAATTTGTGGTGAAAAATTATCTCAAGTTATTTTATTCTCATTGTTTTGTAAACTAGTTAAATATACAGTGGCTCACCTTTTCTTCAATAAACAGCTAGTCTGCTGTGTCCTTATTAGTTTAATCCTACACATCCAGACTCCTTAGCAAAAGCGGTCGCCCATGATCCTTTAATTTTGTGATAATACACAAAGTATCTTCTATAAGAACTCTACCTTACAATTGTTCTTGCAAAGCATTCTCATTGGCATTTTTGAGTTTATGGCTTCAGTCTTCCTTTCCAAATATCTTAGGGCTTCATTTCTTTTAGTGTTCATTTTGAAAAACATTGCGGTCTTCTCCAAAGATTTGTACACAAGTCATATTAATCAACTATTTAAATGAAGTTTTTTTCTTAAAAATTTACAAAGTATGTAATACAGTTTTAGGTATTAAGGGAGACAATAAATAAAATTAAAATAACACACTAATCTAAATTTACAATGCTGGCCCCACAAGGTTTAGCACTACAATATATTTTCTTGATGTTTCTAAATTCCTCTCCTGTCTGTACTTTGAATTATTTACAGTAGAACATGTCTTCTTTCTCTACAAATTTTTTGTTCTTTCCTTGACATCTCAAAATTTCAACCTAAGCTGAAGTATTCCTTATCTTTATTTACTCAGTGGCTAAATTCTACTCTACCTTTAAGGCTTTTCAAATCCACTTTCTTGTTTAGTGTGACACTGTACAAATTCAGGCCTTCATTATCTCCCATAACTACACAATTGTAGATGTTTCCTAAAGTGTTCCCTTGCCCTTATCCTCTTCTTGGTATAATCAATTCTAAAAATAATCTAGAATACATTTTGTGGAGTTCAAGTCACTATCCAGACCCCACACAAGCTTGTAACAAAAAGTGTTTTGATTAAATAGACTTAAATTTCCAATTGAAC
This sequence comes from Lutra lutra, assembly GCF_902655055.1. Taxonomy (NCBI): domain Eukaryota; kingdom Metazoa; phylum Chordata; class Mammalia; order Carnivora; family Mustelidae; genus Lutra; species Lutra lutra. The sequence continues at coordinate 78,678,909 of NC_062279.1, read as the reverse complement.
ACGATCAACCTGTGCCAATTTCTTCAATTACAGGCACATTATTGTGTATGTTAACACAATGACTGCCTGCCCACCTCCACTGACTACACTGTTCCTGTCCTAGACTACCTGCTTTGGTTCTTACTAGCTAGCTCATATTTTTCTGCCTTTTTTACCTCTTGGTCTTCTGGGACTCTATTAGATATATGCTATACCATTTTACACTATTCAATAGGTCGATGGGGCTATGTTTATTATTTTCACTTTGTTCTCTCTCTATTTCTGTTTGGATACCTTCTATTGCTGTATTCTCATTTTCACTAATCTCTTCTGCTTTTAATCTGTTGTTGTGAATTATGGGAAAGGAAAAAACCTATATATTTTTTATATACTAATAAAAGTTATTAATTAACTTTTCAATTCCAAGTTTTAAAAGTTCTATTTGTTGCTTTTTAAAAATGCCTTCCTTTGGGCACCTGGGTGGCTCAGTGGGTTAAGCCTCTGCCTTCGGCTCAGGTCATGGTCTCAGGGTCCTGGGATTGAGCCCCACATTGGGCTCTCTGCTCAGCAGGGAGCCTGCTTCCCTTCCTCTCTCTCTCTGCCTGCCTCTCTGCCTACTTGTGATCTCTGTCTGTCAAATAAATAAATAAAATCTTAAAAAAAAATGCCTTCCTTTTTATTCCTCATTATCTTTACTCTGTACTTCAAATTTTTATAATTTTTTTTAAAGTCCTCATTTACTAACTCTGCCATCTCTGACACCACACTGACCCACCCCTTCAATATTTATTGTGATGCTCTGACTCTTCCACTCTCTTCTGGTTCCATTGGCTGCCACAGAGCATGCTGGGAGATGTAGTTCCCAATAGTGTACGAATTGAGACTCTTGATGTTTACTCTGCAACCAGAATTTGCATTCTAGAATACAGTCACTATTTTTTCCTGAAAATTCTTTATTGAGTTCCTATAACCTTCAAGGAAAACTCCAAAATGCTCATAACATTTCATGATCTATGGTTGCCTCTCCAACCTCCTCTGTACTATACCAAATGCTTGGTTAAAAAAAAAAAAAAAAAAAAAAAAAAAAGGATTTTCTTACCCTTTATCTGTTCAAACTCAAATCAAACAAACTGAGATTCAGATGAGCTCTTTGGGAAAATACAATGGACTAGATATATATCTTCAATGATTATTTTGTATCTAGAGCTTATTCTTTTTTTTTAAAGGATTTTATTTATTTATTTGATAGACAGAGGTCAAAAGTAGGCAGAGAGGCAGCAGGTAGAGAGAGAGAGGCAGGCTCCCTGCTGAGCAGAGAGCCCTTTGGGGGCCTCGATCCCCGCACCCTGGGGTCATGACCTGAGCTAAAGGCAGAGGCTTTAACCCACTGAGCCACCCAGGCACCCCCGGAGCTTATTCTTATAATGTTCTTTAAATTACTTTAATTATGTCTTCACAGAGTGAGTTAGTCCAACAGAGAAAGCAGGTTTTTAAAAAATGATTCTTCATTTGAATCACAGAATTTTAACAGAATTTACTAGCACCTGCCCCAGATGTTCTGAATCACAGTCTCTGCAAGAGGGGTTAGGTGTCTTTATTTTAATCACTCCATAAGTAATAATAAAACAGAGCCATGGTTGCAAATCACTGTTCTGAAAGGTTAAAGATTGCATTCCTGTATTTATATACTGTTTAATATAATGCTGAAACTTCAGTTGGCAGTCAAGAAGTCTTGGTTGAATTTATAAAAAGTACAGCTTTTCTGCATTTTACATATATAATTTACATAGTTAAAATTTTCTAAATTATATGTGTGTATAAATGTATTTGTTCTGAGTATCATTTTAAGAGAGGATCTGATCTGAGGTGGAAGAATCAAGAATGCTTATGCATTTGTGATGCTTAAATTGGTGCCAATAAATTTTTTTTTTAATCCATAATATACTCACCTATTACCTATTATCTAATTACCTATTCTGTTCTCTCAAATTCTTTCATTCTGTATAAGGGACTGACGTTTCATCAGTCCTGTATCTCTTTATAAGCAATCACTGAGACTGAAATATTTTTGCAAATACAAGACATTGTAACAAAATTTTGCAAATACAAGACATTCATACTATGCTTCACTTTGTTAAATGCACCTTAGCTGACCTAATGTGACCAAGCTGTCACTAGAGAATAAACCAATAATTGTAGAATAAAATAAACATTTTCATATTTAAAAGAAAAATACCACCACCGTTATTCAAATTAAAAGGTAGATGTAAACCTCACTGTACTTTTGCAATCTCTCTTTATTTTAATCTAGTGATTAGTGATGTAGACATATAATCTTGTCTGATATTCATTTTTATTTTTATTTTGGCAGACTTGCAAACCCTTCAGCCAAAGATTTAACCACAAAGAAAATAGAACTTAAGAACGAGCCATCCGACATCAAAGTATTAAGCAAGCTGTGCTTTGTCTGCTTTGATAATAATGCGTTTCCAGAAATTCAAAAACTTCACAAATAATATATTTTAGAGATAAGCATGTGGTCTATACTGGGTTTGGGCGAACTTATTTTAGAAATGTGCCCTTGATTTACTTTCAAATAGGAAAACCCAGCTGTATTATTTTGCACTCTTTGCCCTAGCAGAAATAAATTTAATAATTTGAATGAGGGGCGCCTGGGTGGCTCAATGGGTTAAGCCGCTGCCTTCGGCTCAGGTCATGATCTCAGGGTCCTGGGATCGAGCCCCGCATCGGGCTTTCTGTTCAGCAGGGAGCCTGCTTCCCTCTCTCTCTCTCTCTGCCTGCCTCTCTGTCTACTTGTGATCTCTCTCTGTCAAATAAATAAATAAAATCTTAAAAAAAAAATTTTGAATGAGGCTTTTCTTGTCTTTCAGTGTTGGTTGTCTTTATTTTTCAGACTAAATTATTTCCTTCTTATTCATTCACCTTTTCAATGATCACCTATTGAGTACTTATAATGTGTAACACTTTTAGAGGCTTTTGAAATACTTATAATGTGGATCATGATGATCTTTGCCCTGCAGGAGATTTAGGGTAGTAATAGAGAGCAACATTACAAAAATAACCGCAGAAAGTTAATAGACAATAAAATCAGCACACATTTATTCTAGTCTCTTCAAAACTAACAATTGTATATTAAGCGTAGGTGAGTAATTTGAACCTGCTGGCTCTCAGCTTTCCCTGACGTTATGTGAAAATAAGTTGGATGAAATTTTCAGCAACCGTTCAGGTACAGCTACAAGGCATGCTCTTAGTTGGCTTCGTAATTGTGCTTCCAGATATGAATCACTTGATCACTGTTTCCTCAGTCATAAAATGAGAGGAAAATGCAGACCTTTCCTACCCTAATTAGATACAATCTTAAAGCATGTTGTGACCACAGTGGAATGATTCGCCGTTGAAGGGAAGACACCATGTAAGACTTTACTCCAAGAACTGCACTTAAGAGATCTAGACATGCCTAATTTTTACTTTGGTTAAAATATGAGGAGAGACACTAAATTTAATTCTGTAGCCATCACATAAAATCTTTAGTTAGAAAATGACTCTTAAAATTAGTTTTTGCTCTAGAATCTTGTCTATTATATTCATAAATAAAGAAGACAAAAGACAGCTAATGAGAATTACCATGTATGAAGTCCTTGTTATGATAATTTAGGAATATATTTTGGATACACTAATAGATAACATACTCAGCTATCAACCAGCATTTAAAACACTGTATACCCAAGAACTTCTCAACTTTTATGTTATACTTATGCCAATATTTAATCTAGAGTTTCTAAACCTGTATCTTTTTTCAGTAGATACCTTACTGGGAATCCTCAGCCCAAACAATTATAAAAACCTTAGACTAGTCATATGTACCCAAAGATTATGACTGGTTGGTAATTCTTGCTGATGGAGTGAAAAATACAATATCACCCTTGAGGATGGTTTCTGCGATTACTGGCAAAGAGGTTTGCTCTCCGGAGCCATCCATAACTATGGCCTTAGCATAAAGTTCCTTACATTTGTTCAGGTTACAAGGGTTCTGTTAAGACAGAGAAGTAGAATTTTATCTGCCTATCTGATACTAATCTAGGGATGATTTAAGTAAAGAAGGCTGGTTTCCAAAATTTTAAAGATCCTCAGAGAAATTGATATTTCAATACGTACATACCAGTGCAGATACACGTGTGTACACACACACACACACACACACTTATTGTCCCAAGTCAATTACATTGCTTGAGCTTTTTCATCTGGATACATTCTATGGTAGCTCATCAAAGCTACTCCCAGAAATGCCAATCTTCTCCCCCTACTTCACATGCCTATTTCTCAGGAAATTCCTGAAAGGTAGGATATCAGACACATCCTAAGTTGTTCTCCAATGAGTTGTACTTTTGTACAATTCCCTCTCCTTGCATGTAGGGGGAATCTGATTTAGTTTTAGCCTGAAAAATGTAAAAAAGATGAAGACATTTTTCAAATGTACATTATAATACTTAGTTGATTTTAACTTGTTCAAAAGGAGGATATTCTGTGTGGGCCTCACTTCATCTGATTAAAGACTGTAATAGAGGAATTGGGTCTCTCCCTAGGTCAGACTGATTCCTCTGCTGGAGATGAAGAAGCAAACAGCCTTGATTAAAATAGCTAGGTAACGAGCCATACGATAGGACAGTGAAAGAGACTAGGACATAAGGGCATATGCTGGCTGAGAGCCAGAAAGAAAATGGGAACCTCAGTAAATTCTGTCAACAACCTGCAGGAGGAGGTTGGAAGAGGAACATTTTACAGCCAAGCCTCTGGTGAGCCCTCAACCTCAACTGACATCCAGATTGCAGCCCAGGGAGACTCTGAAACAGAAAACCCAGCCAAGGCATACTAACTCATGATGCACAGAAACTATGAGGCCATAAATGTGTACTGTATTAAGGTGCTAAGTTTGTGATAATTTGTTATATAGCAATAAAAAACAAATAGAGGTAGTATCTTATGCTCACAGAGCAGGAACAGGTTTATCCACAGTCCTCCACATGAGGCTGCTCAACAAAGGGCATTACCAGTAGAATACTTAGGGGAAGTTCAGGACCATTGTGGGGAAATGGAGCATTTCTGGGGGGTCCTATGTTCTCTCTTCTTGCTTGTGTGGACACAGACCCTTTCTTGTGAACTCTCTGAGCATCTATTTGTGTCTACACGTAGGTTTTTGTGATAAATGATCCTGTTCCCAAATCTTGTTCATATTTTATCATGCATTGCATTTTCTCAGTCTCACATTGAGCATGACTTTTCCAACCTCGGTTTTTACCATTTCTCCATGAAGACCTTATTCAGACTTGCAGATGGGGGCAGAGACAGATGACCTCCATATCCTTACATTCCCTTAGTACTCTGTATTTATTTGGTGCTTTGTCAAACAGAAAGTGGCAATTAACCAAAACCAAAACTGTTAAAACTAGTCAATGAATTTAATAAATTTGCAGGATATACAATCAATATATAGAAATCAGATGTGTTTCTAAACACTAACAATGATATACATGAAAAAGAAATAAAACAATTCCATTCACAATAGTATTAAAACAATAAAACTTAGAAATACATTTAAACAAGGAATTGAAAAATATCAAAAATTAAAACTAAAAGATAGTGATGAAAAAAGTTAAAAGAGGGTGCCTGGGTGGCTCAGTGGGTTAAAGCCTCTGCCTTTGGCTCAGGTCAATGATCTCCAGGTCTGGGATTGAGCCCCTCATTGGGCTCTTTGCTCAGCAGGGAGCCTGTTTCCCCCTCTCTCTCTGCTTACCTGTGATCTCTGTCTGTCAAATAAATAAGTAAAATCTTAAAAAAAAAAAAGTTAAAGGAAACACAAACTGGAAAGATAGCCTATGTTCGTGGACCAGAAGAATTGATGTTAACATGTTCATATTACCCAAAACCACCTATAAACTGAACTCAATTCCTATCAAAATTTTAATGGAATTTTTAATAGAAATAGAAAAAAAAATCCTAAAATTTGTATGGAATCACAAAAGACCACAGGTAGTCAAAAAAATCCTGAGAAAGGACAAAGCTGGAGGCTTCATACTTTCAGATTTCAAACTGTACTACCTATGGAAAATAACTGTGTCCATCAATCAATGAATGGATAAAGATGTAATATAAATAGATTAGAGATACAGATACAGATATAGGCATAGATAATAGAATAAGATTCAGCCATGAGAAAGAAGGAAATCTTACTATTTGTGACAACACAGATGGAACTTAAATGCATTATTCTAAGTGACATAAGTCAGAGAAAGATATGTATTGCAAGATACCACTTACTTTTGAAATCCCGAAGATTGAAGTTGTAAAAATGGAGGGTAGAATGGAGGGTAGGGGAAATGGAGAGGTCTTGGTCAAAAGGTACAAACTTTCGTTAGACTAAGTTCTGGGGATCTAATGCACAGTATTGTTATTACAGTTAAAAATACTGTATTACAAACTTAAAAGTTGCTAGGAAAATAGATCTTAAATATTCTTAATGCAAAGAAGAAATGATAATTATGTGAGGGGATGGAGGTGTTAGCTAATGATAAGGGTAATCATATTGTAGTATATAAGTCTATCAAATTAACATGTCATACACTTAAACTTACAAAATATTATGTCAGTTGTGTCTCAATAAAACTAGGAAAAAAAAAGATTCTGCCCTCGATCACACATAAGGCACTCATACTTATGCAGACAAAAGGGTAGAGAGAATGATCACATTTATATTCTCCTCACTGGAAGCATCTGAACCAAGATTCGTACCCAGACAAGCAGATAAAAAAATCCTTGTTTTTTTCTAGAATTATTAGAAGATGAATCATTATCAAAAGAAAAAAATTCTATTTTTTTATTTGTCATACTCAGTGGAATATTTTCTATTTACCTAATTAATAACCAGGTACCTGCAAATTCATTTCCATTTTACATATGACATTATTATCATGTTAATAATTGTTTACAAATTAGGAGGAGTCAAGATGGCGGAGAAGTAGCGGGCTGAGACTACTTCGGGTAGCGGGAGATCAGCTAAATAGCTTATCTAAAGATTGCAAACACCTACAAATCCAACGGGAGATTGAAGAGAAGAAGAACAGCAATTCCAGAAACAGAAAATCAACCACTTTCTGCAAGGTAGGACTGGCGGAGAAGTGAATCCAAAGCGACGGGAAGATAGACCGCGGGGGGAGGGGCCGGCTCCCGGCGAGCGGCGGAGCAACGGAGCAAAATCAGGACTTTTAAAAGTCTGTTCCGCGGAGGGACATCGCTCCAGAGGCTTAACTGGGGTGAAGCCCAGGCGGGGTAAGCGCGGCCTCAGGTCCCGCAGGGTCGCAGAAGGATCGGGGGTGTCTCAGTGTCACAGAGCTTACCGGTGTTAGAACGGGGAAGCCGGCTGCAGAGACAGAGCCGAGGAGTGACTCTCAGCTCCCGGTTGCCGTGAACCGGTCGCAGGCTCGGTCAGCTCGGAGCGCAGCCGTAGGCCAGGGTGACGGTAGTCATTTGGCGCTGTTCTCTGAGGGCGCACTGAGGAGTGGGGCCCCGGGCTCTCGGCTCCTCCGGGCCGGAGACCAGGAGGCCGCCATCTTTATTCCCATCCTCCGGACTCTACGGAAAGCGCTCAGGGAACAAAAGCTCCCCAAAGCGAACCCGAGCGGATGACTCAGCGCGACCCCGGGTAAGGGCGGTGCAACTCCGCCTGGGGCAAAGACGCTTGAGAATCACTACAACGGGCCCCTCCCCCAGAAGATCTACGGGAAACCCAGCCAGGACCAAGTTCACCTACCAAGGAGAACGGCGGAATTCCAGAGGAGAAGAGAGCAAAGCACGGAACTCATGGCTTTCTCCCCATGATTTTTTAGCCTTGCAGTTAATTTAATTTTTTTTTCTTTTTCAATTTTTTTTTCTTTTTCTCTTCTTCTGCTAAATTTTTTTAACTTTTACCGTTTTCTTTTTTTAACGTTTTTTAAATAGTTTATCTAATATATATATATTTTTTCCTCTTTTTATATTTTTTCTTTATCGGCTTTCTTTTTTTTAATAGTTTTTTTTTTCTTTCTTTCTGAACCCCTTTTTATCCCCTTTCTCCCCCCTCACAATTCAGGATCTCTTCTGATTTGGCTAAAGCATATTTTCCTGGGGTTGTTGCCACCCTTTTAGTATTTTACTTGCTCCTTCATAAACTCTTATCTGGACAAAATGACAAGGCGGAAAAATTCACAACCAAAAAAAGAACAAGAGGCAATACCAAAGGCTAGGGACCTAATCAATACAGACATTGGTAATATGTCAGATATAGAGTTCAGAATGATGATTCTCAAGGTTCTAGCCGGGCTTGAAAAAGGCATGGAAGATATTAAAGCAACCCTCTCGGGAGATATAAAAGCCCTCTCTGGAGAAATAAAAGAACTAAAATCTAACCAAGTTGAAATAAAAAAAGCTATTAATGAGGTGCAATCAAAAATGGAGGCTCTCACTGCTAGGATAAATGAGGCAGAAGAAAGAATTAGCGATATAGAAGACCAAATGACAGAGAATAAAGAAGCTGAGCAAAAGAGGGACAAACAGCTACTGGACCACGAGGGGAGAATTCGAGAGATAAGTGACACCATAAGACGAAACAACATTAGAATAATTGGGATTCCAGAAGAAGAGGAAACAGAGAGGGGAGCAGAAGGTATATTGGAGAGAATTATTGGAGAGAATTTCCCCAATATGGCAAAGGGAACAAGCATCAAAATCCAGGAGGTTCAGAGAACCCCCCTCAAAATCAATAAGGATAGGTCCACACCCCGTCACCTAATAGTAAAATTGACAAGTCTTAGTGACAAAGAAAAGATCCTGAAAGCAGCCCGGGAAAAGAAGTCTGTAACGTACAATGGTAAAAATATTAGATTGGCAGCAGACTTATCCACAGAGACCTGGCAGGCCAGAAAGAGCTGGCATGATATATTCAGAGTACTAAATGAGAAAAACATGCAGCCAAGAATACTATATCCAGCTAGGCTATCATTAAAAATAGACGGAGAGATTAAAAGCTTCCAGGACAACAAAAACTGAAAGAATTTGCAAATACCAAACCAGCTCTACAGGAAATATTGAAAGGGGTCCTCTAAGCAAAGAGAGACCCTCAAAGTAGTAGATCAGAAAGAAACAGAGACAATATACAATAACAGTCACCTTACAGGCAATACAATGGCACTAAATTCATATCTCTCAATACTTACCCTGAATGTTAATGGGCTAAATGCCCCAATCAAAAGACACAGGGTATCAGAATGGATAAAAAAACAAAAACCATCTATATGTTGCCTACAAGAAACTCATCTTACACCCGAAGACACCTCCAGGTTTAAAGTGAGGGGGTGGAAAAGAATTTACCATGCTAATGGACATCAGAAGAAAGCAGGAGTGGCAATCCTTATATCAGATCAATTAGATTTTAAGCCAAAGATTATAATAAGAGATGAGGAAGGACACTATATCATACTCAAAGGAACTGTCCAACAAGAAGATCTAACAATTTTAAATATCTATGCCCCTAACGTGGGAGCAGCCAACTATATAAACCAATTAATAACAAAATCAAAGAAACACATCGACAAGAATACAATAATAGTAGGGGATTTTAACACTCCCCTCACTGAAATGGACAGATCATCCAAGCAAAAGATCAACAAGGAAATCAAGGCCTTAAATGACACACTGGACCAGATGGACATCACAGATATATTCAGAACATTTCATCCCAAAGCAACAGAATACACATTCTTCTCTAGTGCACATGGAACATTCTCCAGAATAGATCACATTCTTGGTCCTAAATCAAGTCTCAACCGGTATCAAAAGATTGGGATCATTCCCTGCATATTTTCAGACCACAATGCTCTAAAGCTAGAACTCAATAACAAGAGGAAATTTGGAAAGAACCCAAATACATGGAGACTAAACAGCATCCTTCTAAAGAATGAATGGGTCAACCAGGAAATCAAAGAAGAATTGAAAAAATTTATGGAAACAAATGATAATGAAAACACAACGGTTCAGAATCTGTGGGACACAACAAAGGCAGTCCTGAGAGGAAAATATATAGCGGTACAAGACTTTCTCAAGAAACAAGAAAGGTCTCAGGTACACAACCTAACCCTACACCTAAAGGAGCTGGAGAAAGAACAAGAAAGAAACCCTAAACCCAGCAGGAGAAGAGAAATCATAAAGATCAGAGCAGAAATCAATGAAATAGAAACCAAAAAAACAATAGAACAAATCAACGAAACTAGGAGCTGGTTCTTTGAAAGAATTAATAAGATTGATAAACCCCTGGCCAGACTTATCAAAAAGAAAAGAGAGAGGACCCAAATAAATAAAATCATGAATGAAAGAGGAGAGATCACAAAGAACACCAAAGAAATACAGACAATTATAAGAACATACTATGAGCAACTCTACGCCAACAAATTTGACAATCTGGAAGAAATGGATGCATTCCTAGAGACATATAAACTACCACAACTGAACCAGGAAGAAATGGAAAGCCTGAACAGACCCATAACCAGTAAGGAGATTGAAACAGTCATCAAAAATCTCCAAACAAACAAAAGCCCAGGGCCAGATGGCTTCCCGGGGGAATTCTACCAAACATTTAAAGAAGAACTAATTCCTATTCTCCTGAAACTGTTCCAAAAAATAGCAATAGAAGGAAAACTTCCAAACTCATTTTATGAGGCCAGCATCACCTTGATCCCAAAACCAGACAAGGATGCCATCAAAAAAGAGAACTACAGACCAATATCCTTGATGAACACAGATGCAAAAATTCTCGCCAAAATACTAGCCAATAGGATTCAACAGTACGTTAAAAGGATTATTCACCACGACCAAGTGGGATTTATTCCAGGGCTGCAAGGCTGGTTCAACATCCGCAAATCAATCAATTTGATACAACACATTAATAAAAGAAAGAACAAGAACCATATGATACTCTCCATAGATGCTGAAAAAGCATTTGACAAAGTACAGCATCCCTTCCTGATCAAAACTCTTCAAAGTGTAGGGATAGATGGCACATACCTCAATATTATCAAAGCCATCTATGAAAAACCCACCGCAAATATCATTCTCAATGGAGAAAAACTGAAAGCTTTTCCGCTAAGGTCAGGAACACGGCAGGGATGTCCGTTATCACCACTGCTATTCAACATAGTACTAGAAGTCCTAGCCTCAGCAATCAGACAACAAAAGGAAATTAAAGGCATCCAAATCGGCAAAGAAGAAGTCAAACTATCACTCTTCGCAGATGATATGATACTCTATGTGGAAAACCCAAAAGACTCCACTCCAAAACTGCTAGAACTTGTCCAGGAATTCAGTAAAGTGTCAGGATATAAAATCAATGCACAGAAATCAGTTGCATTTCTCTACACCAACAACAAGACAGAAGAAAGAGAAATTAAGGAGTCCATCCCATTTACAATTGCACCCAAAACTATCAGATACCTAGGAATAAACCTAACCAAAGAGACTAAGAATCTATACTCAGAAAACTATAAAGTACTCATGAAAGAAATTGAGGAAGACACAAAGAAATGGAAAAATGTTCCATGCTCCTGGATTGGAAGAATAAATATTGTGAAAATGTCTATGCTACCTAAAGCAATCTACACATTTAATGCAATTCCTATCAAAGTACCATCCATTTTTTTTCAAAGAAATGGAACAAATAATCCTAAAATTTATATGGAACCAGAAAAGACCTCGAATAGCCAAAGGAATATTGAAAAAGAAAGCCAAAGTTGGTGACATCACAATTCCGGACTTCAAGCTCTATTACAAAGCTGTCATCATCAAGACAGCATGGTACTGGCACAAAAACAGACACATAGATCAATGGAACAGAATAGAGAGCCCAGAAATGGACCCTCAACTCTATGGTCAACTCATCTTCGACAAAGCAGGAAAGAATATCCAATGGAACAAAGACAGCCTCTTCAATAAATGGTGTTGGGAAAATTGGACAGCCACATGCAGAAAAATGAAATTGGATCATTTCCTTACACCACACACGAAAATAGACTCAAAATGGATGAAGGATCTCAATGTGAGAAAGGAATCCATCAAAATCCTTGAGGAGAACACAGGCAGCAACCTCTTCGACGTCAGCCGCAGCAACATCTTCCTAGGAACATCACCAAAGGCAAGGGAAGCAAGGGCAAAAATGAACTTTTGGGACTTCATCAAGATCAAAAGCTTTTGCACAGCAAAGGAAACAGTTAACTAAACCAGAAGACAACTGACAGAATGGGAGAAGATATTTGCAAATGACATATCAGATAAAGGGCTAGTGTCCAAAATCTATAAAGAACTTAGCAAACTCAACACCCAAAGAACAAAGAATCCAATCAAGAAATGGGCAGAGGACATGAACAGACATTTCTGCAAAGAAGACATCCAGATGGCCAACAGACACATGAAAAAGTGCTCCATATCACTCGGCATCAGGGAAATACAAATCAAAACCACCATGAGATATCACCTCACACCAGTCAGAATGGCTAAAATTAACAAGTCAGGAAATGACAGATGCTGGCGAGGATGCGGAGAAAGGGGAACCCTCCTACACTGTTGGTGGGAATGCAAGCTGGTGCAACCACTCTGGAAAACAGCATGGAGGTTCCTCAAAATGTTGAAAATAGAACTACCCTATGACCCTGCAATTGCACTGCTGGGTATTTACCCTAAAGATACAAACGTAGTGATCTGAAGGGGCACGTGCACCCGAATGTTTATAGCAGCAATGTCTACAATAGCCAAACTATGGAAAGAACCTAGATGTCCATCAACAGACGAATGGATAAAGAAGATGTGGTATATATACACAATGTAATACTATGCAGCCATCAAAAGAAATGAAATCTTGCCATTTGCGACGACGTGGATGGAACTAGAGGGTATCATGCTTAGCGAAATAAGTCAATCGGAGAAAGACAACTATCATATGATCTCCCTGATATGAGGGAGAGGAGATGCAACATGGGGGGTTGAGGGGGTAGGAGAAGAGTAAATGAAACAAGATGGGATTGGGAGGGAGACAAACCATAAGTGACTCTTAATCTCACAAAACAAACTGAGGGTTGATGGGGGGAGGGGGTTGGGAGAGGGGGTGGGGTTATGGATATCGGGGAGGGTATGTGCTATGGTGAGTGTTGTGAAGTGTGTAAACCTGGCGATTCGCAGACCTGTACCCCTGGGGATAAAAATATATGTTTATAAAGCTGTAAAAAAAAAAAAAAAAAAGAAAGAAAGAAAGAAAGAAAGGATGAATCCCCAAGTTTTGTAGCAACATGGACGGGACTGGAAGAGATTATGCTGAGTGAAATAAGTCAAGCAGAGAGAGTCAATTATCATTTGGTTTCACTTATTTGTGGAGCATAACAAATAGCATGGAGGACAAGGGGAGATGGAGAGGAGAAGGGAGTTGAGGGAAATTGGAAGGGGAGGTGAACCATGAGAGACTATGGACTCTGAAAAACGATCTGAGAATTTTGAAGGGGTGGGGGGTGGGAGGTTGGGGGCACCAGGTGGTGGGTATTGTAGAGGGCACGGATTGCATGGAGCACTGGGTGTGGTGCAAAAATAATGAATACTGTTATGCTGAAAAAAATAAAAAAATTAAAAAAAAATTGTTTACAAATTATATCATTATAGTTATAATAACTATATTGTTATATATTTGTATTTTAATATTGAATTCAAGGGTAGACATCCCTCATTTTAGAAATATTAGTTGCTTTTGGAACATGATAGACTAATTGATTCATTAATTCGACACTTTGGTAGTACTATCTCTGAATTAAATGTAGGTCTATGCATATTTTATACATGTGTGATACTGATAACCTTGTCATACTTAGGCAGATATCATCTGACAAATGCAGATATTACTCAGATTAATTCTACGTTATTTTCATATTATGTCTCTACTTGCTTTGATGCAACCATTGTTTAAATATTAATAGATTCATTCAATTTTATCCCTGGAGGTGGGCTTACATGAATGCACCTTTTAACAGGGAAGGAAACAAAGGTATTTGGAAGTTCAATAACTTCAGTGTATTTACATAGCTAGGAAGTAGTTGAGTCAAGGTTCATTTTCTTGGCATAAACAATTATACTTCACAGTATACCTGGACTTATATATGTCTTACAATCTATATGGCAGTTTTATTTAAAATAGCAATGTATTTTCTGAATGTTACACAAAACTGCAAGTCATCTGTTCATTTACTTTTCTCCTCTATGAGACTATTTAACATCTATCTATGAAAAATCTATTTCCTACATGTAGTAGATTGCTTATGATATGCATCTACATTCATAATTATTTATTTTAATTTTTTTCATTTCTCATGTTAAATGTAGAATAATCAAAATATTCCCACCAATCTAACCATTTTTGTTTTGGTTTTACTTTATGGAAAGGAAGCACACTTAGTTACTTGTGATACATTTCATTATTATTTCAATTGTAAATGTGATGGCTTTTAACCCAGTACCTCAAATAATAAAGAAAATAATGAAATAGCCCTGAATATACTTACATCTTGAAAATGCAATTCCTTTCATGTCAACTCTTAAGAAAAGGCACTGTATGTGATGTATGTTTATATGACAAATTTCTCAGGTTAGGAAAGCTAAAGATTAAAAAATAATTAATTGTGGTCAATACCAATAAAGCTGTAAAAATGGATGCATGTCCTTTTAAGTTTACCAAAGAACTTCCAATATCAATGAACTATAATACTGTACGTAAAATTTGGTTTTAGGTTGCTTAAAATCAATGTTATTTTGTCCTATAAAATATTCATTATGAAAGGGCAGTTTGACAATATATAAAAAATGCACAGATGGGATAATTATAATTAAAAAGGAATCTCTTTTATTAATCTGTTATTTAATCCTCCATTTAAATTACCACATTTTCCTTTTAGGTGGTGTTCTGATTTTAAACTTTTTGTCATCTATCTCACCAGTTGATTTATTATAATCAATATGGCAGAGAAAGCTATTTAGATTGAAATTTTTATCACTTATATTTAAGTGATCTTTTAAATAGCTTTATTTCTGATCTTTCTTTTCAAAATATAAGGCATATGTTGTAATAGAAATATGTGAGATTTTCATTCAGTATTTTGCATAATGATTTAATATATTGAATAATATTGAATATTAAATATATATAAATATATATTAAATATATAAATATAAATATATATAAGTATATTAAATAATAATGAAATAAAAAATATTTCATTCAATATTTTGCATAATGATTTAATCAGTCCCTCTAATATTAAAAAAAAACTATATTAACTATAGTTTAATTTATAATTGAATGCATTAATCAAATCAGCACCTTCACATGGATTTTACATGGATACGGAGGTTGAATTTCTTGTTAATACTGAGGATATTGTTGATTTCTTCAATTTAATAGAATCATGTTTCTTCTATTATGCGCATTCCCACCACCACTTTGCAGTAAAGAAAATTCTCATCTAAACCTCGCGGTTATCGTAATTAAAGAAAAATGTTCAGTCAAGGGGCACCTGGGTGGCTCAGTGGGTTAAAGCCTCTGTCTTCAGCTCAGGTCATGACCTCAGGGTCCTGGAATCAAGCCCCGCATTGGGCTCTCTGCTCAGCAGGGAGCCTGCTTCCCCTCTCTCTCTGCCTGCCTCTCTTCCTACTTGTGATCTCTCTCTCTCTCTGTCAAATAAATAAATAAAATCTTTAAAAAAATGTTCAGTCAAAATTAGTAGTTGGTAGTTTCAATTTTAAGGATGAAATATTTGAAATAAAGTAACATAAAGCCATAGTACTCCCTTGGCAACAGGGACGACTTCTATGTAACTTTAGAGTTACATCAAGATGTGTGTTAATTATTCTCTGGAAAAGAAGAAACTATTTAAAGGTAGTGTTTTTAAGGTTATAGCACCTGCCTCTTCCCATGTCCTAGAAGAAACAACACCTCCTTGAAAACTGGAATTTCAGTTCTCCTAATTGTGATTTTTAATTTCTTTGAAAATAAGTTTCTTCCTTGCAAAACAAATTCTGATTAGATAAACCAAGCCAGTGTTTTTCAAATTTTAATGTGTGTACAGATTACCTGGGAGTAATATTAAAATGCAAATGATGATTTCATATGCTTGGGTGGAGTAAGATGCTATATTTCTAGTAAGTACCCATGTGATGCTCTATTGCTAATAATTTGGGTAGTAACCACATTAAAGGTTGCCCTGAATTTCAAAATTCTGATGCTTAATTGCCATTTGATGACTTAGATTTACTCTGTTTTGAGGCAACATTAAAAGCTTCCTTATATAAGATTCTTGTTTTTGTAAGACAGAATTACACGTATTCTAAAGGATAGAAAATAAAGAGGGCAATTACTGGTTTCTAATAAGGGTAAAGAAAGAAGTTATTTCTGGCTTTTAAAATATTAGTTCAGATACAAATACAATGAAATTCGGTAATAACAATTTCATTTTATTTCACATAGTAGTAGTATGTGAAGCAAGGATGCAAAATAAAATACATATATACAAACATATATATTCAGTTATATATTGCAATGTAGCAATTGCCTTAAAAATGTAATGTGGAAAATCAGATTTATCATCCAATGATCCCTTCAGCTGTTCAATGAATCCATTAGTCCAATCTTTCCATCTTCATCCCTCACCCACTGTATTAGGTTCCTATTGCTACTGTAACAAAATTATGGCAGATTAGGAACTTAAAATGCATGCATTTGCTCTCTTACAGTTCTGATGGTTGAAAAACGAAAATGTGATCATCAGGACAAAATTCTTTCTGGACACATAAGGGGAGAATCTAGTTCTTGATTTTTTCCATGTATTATAGGGTTACTTTTTTTTTTTTTTTTTGACTTGTAGACCCTTCTTCATCTTCAAAGCCAGCAATGAGGAATTTTGAAATTTCTTTGACTTGTTTCCCTCTCTTCCGTCACTACATCACCTCCCTATTCCCTTTTAATAACAACTCTGTGGTTGCATTGGGCCCACCACAGATTACCTTGAGATAATCTCCCCATCTGAAGGTCCTTAATTTAATCACATTTGTGAAGTACTGTTGAACTTGAGGGTAACATATTTACTAGTTCTAAGGATTAGGACTATCTCTTGGGGCTGTTACTCACCCCACCAAATTTGCTACATCTTCAGCATTTTGTAATTCATTCTAAAAACCTTCATCTGCAAAATTTTATCATGTCTCCCAATCTGTTGTCATCTCTAGTAATTACTGAAAGTTTACTCCATTTGGTCACTCATCTATTTATTAATTAATGCATTCAGAATGATTTATTAAGCATCTACTATATGGTGGGTCTCTGTGCTAGGAATGTAATGATGAACAAAGCAGACATCACACTTCATTCAACAAATATTTCTCAAGAGCTTCCTTGTGCTAATCACTGCTCTAGTTGCTGGGAATAAAGAAATGATCAAAAGAATTCAGGCTTTTTTTTTTTTTTTCCATGTCAGTAGTGTGGTGTAAATGATAAAGAGAAATAAAGAAACTAGGTATCAGAGAGTGATGCCTTCTATGCAAATAGTTAAAATATTATAAGATGTGATAGATATTTGCCATATAACCATTTTTGAGTCAAAGGTAAGAAGTCTTCTTGGAGCTGGTGATATTTAAGCTACAAAACAGATGATGTTAATGACCCAGCCATGCAAATATCATGTTTCAAACGATGGAAAGAGCTTTTGAAAAACTTCCAGGGCAAAGAGTTTGGCCTTTTCCTCCTACACACCAAAGGACATAAAATGTAATGTCATTTTAAATAAATATGGTAGGTGCAACCAGGAGGAGGTATCCAGTTCAGAGGGAGAACTAACCCCACCTGCTTACCTGGGAGCTCTGCCACCTAGAGTCCCACTGCAGGGCTGCTCTTTTGGACCTCCTTCATTCCACTCAGTCTCCTCACTGTGCCCCCTTCACAACCGTCTGATTCTTCTCCATCCTGCACACAAGGTCTCCAAGCCTGCACATAAAGTCAGCATGATTTCCCCTCAAAAAATTATAACCCTTTCATCCACATACCTACTCCTCAGTGACAACTTGCTATGTCACCCCAGGCCATTTCTAGACTGCTATGCTCCCCTCTGACGCATGTAGTATGACCTTATCATCCCTCCTTCATCATTCTCAATATCCATCACTAATTTCTGGCTTCCTTTACTAAGCTGGCTTCTTAAGCTTGTGTCACATGTTAAACTGTGCCCTTAATTCCTAACTCCCCATACTTCTGAATGTGATTTTATTGGAAACAGTGTCATATTATTTGCAGGTAAGTAAGGTGAAGATGTTAATTTGAACCCTAATCCAATATGACCGTGTCCTTAGAAAAGTGACAAACTTGGACACAGAAGCATGCACACTGGGAGAATGCCAAGTGAAGAGACAGACAGGCATAGAAGGAAGACAATGTGAAGACACAAGGAGAATATCATCTGCAAGCCAAAAGATGCCAGAAGCTAACAGGAGCTAGAAGGCTTGATAGAGATCCATTCCTGTGGCTTCAGGGGCAGTGTGGCCTTGCTGACATCTTGATTGAAATTCTAACCTCGAAAACCATGAAATAATAAATTTCTACTGTTTTCAGCCACTCATTTTAAGATCTTTGTTACAGAAGCCCTAGGAAACTAATATAAAATGGTATGTCAGTCCAACACAGGGGACCTACTGTAGACCCTGGACATCGTCAAACATATAACTGTTGAATCATATGAAATCTTGTTTGAATTTTGAATTCTATGGCTACAACTTGTGAAGATTCCAGCATTTTGCTTGTCTACTTCTCTAAACCTTTGCTCTGACCAGACTTGACCCTTGTACATTTGCCTATTGATTTCATTCCAATGTTTAGTCCCTTCCCTCTACAGTCAACCCCCTTTGTTTTAAACATGTCCCTTCTAATAATTTCAACTTTTTTCTCTTATTCTCTTGCTCTCTTTGACAGACTCTAATTCTGAATTAACTTTAGTTCTTGCTTCTAATGTTCCTCTCTTTAAACCACTGAGTAGAATGGGGAGAAAAACACATTAGCCTGGATAATTTTTGTCTACAGTTCCTTATTTTAAGTAAAATGTATATAGAGTGAGAAGCATAAATCCTACTCATAAAATTTGCTCAGATTTAACAAGTGCATTCATCCCATAGCCCACACCCTATTGGAAAACACTATATTTCAAAACTCCAAGTTTTCCCTTGTGATATATTCCATTGAGCAACCACAGTCTGTTTACTCAGAGGCCAACAGGATATTGTTTTGTGTATGGATTTTTTTTCCCACAAAGAAAGAGAAACAAAAATCATCCATGTTTATATATAAATAGCTCAATTCTTTTTATCCTGAGTGGTAGTCCTTTGAATAAATATGATTAGTCCACTTTAAAATCTATTGTGTTGTGTCCAGGTTTGGCTATGATGCACAAATTTTCCGTGAGCATTCTGAATATGCAAGCCGTTGCATGCATGTATGTTTTCATTATTGTTGAATCAATAACCAGGAGTAAAATTGCTGTGTAGTATGGTGAGTGTATTTTTGAGTTTATAAGATATGTTTGTATCTTTTCCAAGGAAGTTGTCACATTTTACATCAGGAGTAGTGATAGATATTAGTTACAGTTACTCCACGTTCTTGTAAATGCTTAATGTTTCCAATACTTACCTTAGGTATTAGTGGGTATACAGTGATATCTCATTATGATTTTAATTCATAAATCTGAATGTGTTCCTCAAGAACAACTGGGTCCTCAGCCCTGCTTGGAAACACTTTTTTTATTGTTATTAATGTGACATTTTATTTATAGCAAAGTGGCACATGCTGCTGGTTACCTCCCAAAAATCCATCCTACAGAAACTGGCTATGAAGAATCAGAAGGAATAGGGTACCAGGAATCATAGGCTGACAAAAACCTGTGAGAAACTCTATGAAATGCCCTATTGCTTCAACCAAAAATTTAATTCATCTGCACACAGTTTTTCTCCATTTGTACTGTTATAAAAATGGAGGAGACAAATTCTTAGACCATTTAGTATGTTTGGTGGCTCCCCCAGAAATATTCTATTAGATTATGTATATAATGCATGTATAATGTATGTCATAAAGTACTATGCATAAATGTATTTATGTATTTATTATTGTAAATCAAACTTTTAAAATAAGAAACAAATATGCATTGCTATTATAGAAAAATGGCAAATAAAGGTGATAGTTGTGCTTGTGTTTGTGTGTATATATGTGTTTAAATAAGTAATTAGTGACCCCATCCCTGTCCAGTTAACTGAGGAAAAAGATCTTATACTCTTTTTATAAAGTAAAAATGCGTGCAATTAAAACAATTGGGGTATATTTTTGCCAGTGTCATTCTGCTGTAGTTTTAGGAGTTGTTAAGATCAGGTTTGCTTTCCTTATGTGATAGATTTACTAGGGAAAAATTCCCCAGTAGTTAACATTCCATTCTTACGATTGTTAAACATTAAAGTCATGTTTCAAATTTTTTCACAGGCATTTACGATATGTCAGCAAGTTAATTGAAGGTGATAGTATCTCTTCTTTTATATTAAACATTTTATTTGTTTTAAACTTCTTATCTGGCAATAATGGGAAATAATTATTTGGCTGTGTTAAGAGTGGCCTATTTGCTTTGATCATTACCTATCTAAGGGTAACTGGTAAACTCTTAAGTTCCTTTCCTTCCTGTTCCAATACAACGGTTAAATGAGTGGACTTAGGATCCATGCTAGTTGCTTGGGTATTTCATGAGAGTTTTACCACAGTTTAATGATGGTTTTTGTACTTGTTTATTGTCTAACATCTATCTATGTATTTATCTATGTATCTATCCATGTATCTATGTATCATGTATGTATGTATATATCTATCTACATATGTACATATCTGTCTATCATTTATCAATTTATCTGCTTTATTTCACAGCAGACTAATTGTTTCTAGGGAAAAGAATATCAACAGTTAATAGCAAATTCTCTAAAACTATCAAGGGAAAACAAATAATGTGGATACAGCTTTCTGGGTATACAGTTTTTTTGTTTGTTTATTTGTTTGTTTTAATGGATAGCTGGAAATATATAATAGTAAATTATTATAAAACTACTATAGCAGAATTCTATGCCATTGGATAAATTAGGGGACTTTCATACATTTGGGGTCTTGTATTTTGGGGAAGAAAGCTCTAAGACATGTATATTTCATCTGTTTTGCTTTTATTCATTCTGACTCTGGGGGAAAAGAAATGCATTTATTTGAAAAGTTACCTCAAGAACATTAATTAGGTCACCTTACTAAGTGATAGATTTATCAAGGAATGTAAAAACAAGTCAGCATGAAGGTAAAAAATACTTATCTTTTTCTTAGAACAGGCTGAGGTATAAACTTCCTTGCATTTTTATCTCTATAATAGACATTAACTGCAACATATATGCCAAGGAAGGGTCTTCAGTTTAAAAAAAAATGTTTTACTGACATTCAGATGGATGATCAAATACTATTTTTGTTCCATTTCCTCATTATAGTTCCATTTTCTCTCAGCAAATAGTTATAACTAGATTTATCCAATGATACAGTAATTGCCAGACTAAAAAGAACATCAGAAATACAATCTTTTGCTGTCAACTTCAAAAGGATTCTATGCCTATAATAATTAAAATTAAAAAGTGTCATTATTCAAGGAGTTCTGTTTTTTTTTTTTTTAATATTTTACTTCCTTAAATTGGAAGAGAGTAAAATAGGAAAAAAAAAACAGTTGGTGTCATTTTCCCAACAGATAGTATAACGAAGTATAAAAATCAGTTATTAAACCTAGTTAAATCAAACATCAGGCTAAGAACACTAGATTTTTCATTTGGTGTATATACTAAATAGAGGTGATTAGTATTAAATGACTAATTCTATGTTCTTTAAGCCCTAAATGAAATATGAACCATATATTAAACATAAATTTCTCCATGAGAGATACAGATGGTTTAAAAAGCAGCTACCAGAACATTATTCAAGTCCAGATGTTTTAAAAATAATTTTCATAATGATGTTTATATAATTTCATGAAGATTGTTATAGTATGCCATTGGAGAAATTAAGTAACTATTTCTCTGAAGTTCTGGGTACATATCCTCTAATATTATTATTTGTTACTATACCAAATAGAATAAAATTATAGCATAATTATTGAGTTTAGGAGTCAATCTTTCACGTTTGGATATCTATAAAATGAAAACATTATTACAATTGGGAATATGCCATATTTTCATTAGATGCTTTTTATATTTCTTCTACATGTTTCAAAAAATAATGATGCCTCTTAGAATCAATGGTAATTTTTAGTTTAATTAAAAATGGCATGGATGAGAAAAGTAATTGTAAGAGAAAGAAAATGTCTTTTTCAGATTGTTCAAAATTCTATCTTTGAGGGTTCCTGGAGGGGAAAGTGGTGGGAGGGATAGGGTGCCTGGATGATGGACATTGGAGAGGGTATGTGCTATGGTGAGTGCTGTGAATTGTGTAAGACTTATGATTCACAGACCTGTACCTCTGAGGCAAATGATACATTATAAGTTAATAAAAAATTTTATATTTGATAGTTTGATTCTTTTATTTTGGTATATTTTTAAAATATAATTTAAAATAATTGATTTATATGAAATTTGTGTGCTTCCTGTTCTCTAGAAAAGTTTACTTACATTGCAGACAGAAATCATCTCTCATGTATTTGTAAGCAGGAAAATAATTGAATTATGTAAATTGGCATATTGTAGATCACGTTATATAATATTTACACAATAACTTCATAAATCGGGGTGCTTGGGTGGCTCAGTGGGTTAAAGCTTCTGCCTTTGGCTCAGGTCATGATCCTGGAATCGAGCGTCTCTGCTCAGCAGGGAGCCTGCTTCCCTTCCTCTCTCTACTTGCCTCTCTGCTTACTTGTGATCTCTGTCTGTCAAATAAAGTAAAAATAAAAAAACAAAACAAAAAAAAAAAAAACAAAAAAAAACCCCACAAAAACCCTAAAAAAAAATAACTTCATAAATTGCTTACCTGAAAATAGCATCAGATTTATCAATAGCAAATATAACAAATGGAATGGTTTTCTAGTACCATCTCAAGCAAGCTCTATAATTCTCCACAAATAGTTGGCATAATACTTATTTATGATAAAAATCATATTACTTAAGGAAGTGTATGACCCAATAAGTGGCATCTTAAACATATGCATGAAATTATAATAATTATCTAAGATAATAATATTTTATCAGTTTCTTTTTGTAGTATCCTGAATCGACCTGTATTTCAATCTATTTAATGCACAGAAAAAATATCTCATAGATGTCTTGAGAGAAGCTTAAGAGAAATTTACAGATGTAGAAGATATTTTGTTCTTGAAAACTAATTATGACTTTGAAAAGGTGACTTGGACTGAGTCCACTCCTAAAACAGATACATATTTTATAGTACAAATGTCGGTGGAGATTTATCTAGAAAAATAACTGTATAAACAACTATTTTACTTTATATGTAATGCATTTTAGGTTATAATAAAATGTTAATTATTAAAATGAACAAGTGACAAATCAAGTGTTAAATTTTTTTAGAAGTTTCCTAATACCAGTAAGATATCTTTCTTCATTTCAAATTGGATTTTCATAGTCTGATCATAAAATATTTAATGTTACCCCAAATATTTGAAGTTATAATTGATTTTCCAAGGGCCTCTTTTACTCATTCTATTGATAGTGAGTCTCTTTTGAAGGATTTATCATACCACCATTCCTATTGATCTTCTCTTTTTCATCTTTTTTTTTCTCTTTTTCATCATTTTAATGACCAGGTCTTCAATTGTCAATGACTTTGCACGTGACTTGGGCATTTGTCTAACATTACTTTCTTTAATTTTTGTAAAACTCAATTATATGACTCTGTGTACCTCTGACTCTTCTAACCCCTTTATTATGCTGTGCCTCAAGAGGCTGATGGTTTAACTTGTTACAACCATTTAGTGACAGAAATAATGCAATTTATAAATAACTATAGAAATATTTACTTTAAAACCAATAAATATATGGCTATTAATTTACTAGGGTTGCCATAACAAAATGCCACAGACTCTCTAGCTTAAACAACAGAAATCTGTATTCTCACATTTCTGGAGCCTGGAAATCTAAGATCAAGGTGTTAGAAGATTCTGGTTTCCTTTTTCTTTGGCTTGTAAATGGTTGCCTTCTTGCTGCCTCCTCACATAGTCGTTCCTCTGTGTACACACATTTCTAGTGTCTCACCTTCTTTTTATAAGGACACCAGTTGTACTGGATTACAGAAATACTCTAATGGCTTTATTTTAACTTAATGAGCTCTTTAAAGATCTTGTCTAGAAATATAGTTACATTCTGAGGTACTGGGGTTAAAGCTTCTATATATGAATTCACACCATAACAATATGAAATGCCAACATTTTATTATTGTTATTATGTATTTTATTATTCATCTAACATATTCATTGTGTCTGTTTTATTGCTACTACTGGGCTAGCAGTGAGAATAATACAGAGAAAAATACAAACATAATATAGCAATTTTTTTCACAATATACCAAAATTTAATGTATAAAACTCAAATTTCTGATAACATTTAAAATAAATAATTAAACTCAATTCCTTGAAGGATTCTTATTTTTTTCATGGCTTCTCTAAAATCATCCTTTTTTTGCCCTCCAATCTCCTTTTCTTCTTTCATTCTTCTACTTACTTTCTAAATAAGATAAGATCTAAGAATCAATGCTATTGTCTTTTCCATTCACTCACTCCTTACATGTCTCATGGCTATACATGACATCTTTGAGATGTATGTCCTAAACAGGTCTATTAATTGTACACTTTTCTCCCAAATTGTTCCTTATCTAATCTTCTCTATTTCACATGATGGCATTGATTGCTCAGACAAAATCTTTATTATTTTTCAGAAAAAAAAATCTTTATAAGAATCTTTCTTATTTTTCCTTTTCCTTAACATCCACAAAATTAATCATCAAGCCCTGTCAGTACTAACTCCAAAATAGATTCAAAAATACTCTATATCATTTTTTTCATAATATTCCCTACAGCTCAGGGATTAAGCACTAACTCCAAAATAGATTCAAAAATACTCTATATCATTCTTTTCGTAATATTCCCTACAGCTCAGGGATCAAGCTACAATTTCCATAAGTTAGATCACTCTAATTTCCTCATCTCCCTAATTCCATAGTGTTCATTATTTAATCAGTCTGCAAAGGGAAGCAGAATAATATTTTATGCTGTTATATAAAAGATGAGTAAGTTATCAGCATCTGCATTACAAGTGTTTATAGCTATAACTCTGTATTGTACACTCACATTTTGTCAAGAAGGTAAAGCTCATGTTAAGAAGGTAGAGTTTCATGTTAACATACAAAAAAGAAAAAAAGGGAAAAAAATCACACCAACGGGGTAAAGAAAATTTTTGTATGATTATATCAAAAGATTCAGGAACAAAAAATGACAACATCAAACAAACTCTTATGATGAAAACACTCAGTAAACTAGGGATAGAAGGGAACTTCCTCAGCTTGATAAAGAATATCATTTGTAGTTGCACCAAAACAATAAAATCCTCATAATGAATAAACCTAACTAAAGATGTGAAAGACCTATACTCTGAAAACTATAAAACACTGATGAAAGAAATTGAAGACAACAAAAAGAAATGGAAAATATTGCATACTCATGTATTAGAAGAATAAATATTGTTAAAATGCCTATACTGTCCAAAGTAATCTACATATTTAATTCAATCCCTATGAAAATGCCAATAGCATTTTTTACAGGATTAGAACAAACAATCCTCAAATTTGTATGGAACCACAAAAGACCCCAAGTAGCCAAAAAACAGCCTTAAAAGAAAGTAACAAAGTAGCAAAGCTGGAGGCATCATAATTCTAGACTTCAAGTTATATTACAAATCTGTGGTGATCAAGACAGTATGATACTGGCACAGAAAGAGACATATAGGTCAACAGAACAGAATAGAAAACCCAGAAATGAACCTACAACTATACGGTCAATTAATCTGACAAAGGAGAAAAGAATATCCAAAGGGAGAAAGAGTCTCTTCTATAAATGGTGTTGTGAAAACTGGACAGCAGCATGCAGAAGAACAAAACTGGGGATGCCTGGGTGGTTCAGTCATTGAATGCCTGCCTTTGGCTCAGGTCATGATCCTGGAGTCCCAGGATCCAGCCCTGCATCCAGGTCTCTGCCTCAGGGAAAGCCTGCTTCTCCCTCTCCCCCTGCTTGTGCTCCCTCTCTCACTCTCTCTTCACTCTCTTTCTCTCTCTGTCAAATAAATAAATAAATAAAATATTTTAAAAAGTAGTGAAAACTGTCGTGGCCAGCACAACAAATCGACCAGGAATGTGAGGGTAAGAGGATGAAGAAAAGAACTCGAGAAGCAGAGAGATGGGAGCAGGAGGAGCAATGAGGAGGATGTCCAACAGTGCTAAGTTTATTCAAAGCATTAAGGCCATATATATAGTGATATTACCATAGGAGAAGCAATACACCTGTGTCTAGTCAAACAAACACGAGTTCCCATAATAAGTTTCACACTTAACTATAAGCAGACCTCATGATGCCAAATGGCAGATGCCAGTACAATTGTTCTGCATTGATACAGGAAACCTGAAAGTAATTTATGGGCTGTACTAGGGCAGCAAGGACCAGCCATGAACTTATGAACCCAACCGAATTGTTCTCATTTGTTTAGCAAGCGTGTGGGAAGTCACGTAGGTGAGCGCACAACACATAGCACAGACCCTTTCTCAGTGCTACTCAACTTTTCCCATCCTAAATCTTTTGTTAGGTTATTCAGACTTTAAAGGAGGCACAAGTCAGGGCCTGGTTTGGTCCTCGTCTCAAGCCTTATTGCGGCCTCCCACAGAAACCAGGGCATTTTCTTACACCATTCACAAAATTAAATTAAAAATGGATGAAAGACCTAAATGTGAGACAAGAAACCATCAAAATCCTAGAGAATACAAGCACTGATGTCTTTGACATTGGCAGTAGCAACTTCTTTCTAGATATGTCTTCTGAGGCAAGGGAAACAAAAGCACAAAAGAACTATTGGGATTTCATCAAGATAAAAAGCTTCTGCACAGCAAAGGAAATAATTAACAAAATTAAAAGGTAACCTATTCAATAAGAGAAAATATTTGCAAATGATATATCTGAGACAGAGTTAGTATCCAAAATATATAAAAAGCTTCTAAAACTCAACACTAAGAAACAAGTAATTCAATTCAAAAAATGGGCAGAAGACATAAATAGACAGTTTTCCAAAGATGGCCAATGACACATGATAAGTTTCTCAACAACACTGATCATCAGGGGCACACAAATGAAAAACTACAATGAGATACCACCTCACACTTGTCAGAATGACTAATATGAACAATACAAGAAAGAACAAGTGTTGACAAAGATGCGGAGAAAGGGGAATCTTCTTACATTGTTGGTGGGAATGCAAACTGATGCTATTGTGGAAAACAGTATGGAGTTTCCTCAAAAACTTGAAAAATAGGGGCGCCTGGGTGGCTCAGTGGGTTAAAGCCTCTGCCTTTGGCTCGGGTCATGATCTCAGGGTCCTGGGATCAAGCCCCGCATCTGGCTTTCTGCTCAGCAAGGAGTCTGCTTCCTCCTCTCTCTCTGCCTGCCTCTCCACCTACTTGTGATCTCTGCCAAATAAATAAATAAGATCTTAAAAAAAAAACTTAAAAAATAGAACTACCTTACAATATAGAAATTTTACTACTATGTGTTTACTCAAAGAATATAGAAATGCTAATTCAAATGGATACATGTGTCCCAATTTTTATAGCAACGTTATCCACAATAGCTATATTACGGAAAGAGCCCGAGTATCCATCAACTGATGAAGGAACATCCCATACAATGGAATACTATTCAGCCATAAAAAAAGGAATGAAACCTTGCCATTTGCAATGACATGGATGGTGCTAGAGAGTATAATTATGGTAAGTGAAATAAGTCAGTCAGAGAAAGACAAATACCAAATACCATATGAATTCACTCATATGTGGAACTTAAGAAACAAAACAAATGAACAAAAGGGAAAAAAAAAGAGAGAGCGTGAGAGAGACAAAGCAAGAAACAGGCTCTTAAGTATAGATAACATAATTTGATGGTTAAAGGGGAAGAGGGGAAGAAGGGAAGAGGGTGGAAGGATGTGGGAAGTAATTGATGGGGATTAGGAGTGTGCTTGTGAGGAGAACTGGGTGGTGTATAGAAATTTTGAATCACTGTATTGTACACCTGAAACTAATATTATACTGTATGTTAACTAACTGGAACTTTTATAGAAAGCAAATTTTTTTTTAAAAAAGAATGTGTATAAAAAATCTATAGGTCACACCATATTTACAGGTAAGAATCTAGATTCTTTCCACCTAAGATCAGAAGCAGGCAAGAGTGCCCCTGCTTCTTTCTTTCTTTTTTTTTTTTTAATTTTTTATTTTTTCAACGTAACAGTATTCATTATTTTTGCACCACACCCAGTGCTCCAGGCAATCCGTGCCCTCTACAATACCCACCACCTGGATCCCCCAACCTCCCCCCCCGCCCCTTCAAAACCCTCAGATTGTTTTTCAGAGTCCATAGTCTCTCATGGTTCACCTCCCCTTCCAATTTCCCCCAACTCCCTTCTCCTCTCCATCTCCCCTTGTCCTCCATGCTATTTGTTATGCTCCACAAATAAGTGAAACCATATGATAATTGACTTTCTCTGCTTGACTTCTTTCACTCAGCATAATCTCTTCCCTTGCTCCTTTCAGTTCTCCTGTTCATCATCATACTGGAAGTGTTAGTACAATAAAGCAAGAAGAATATACAAGTGCATACTGATTGATGAAATATAATGTTTTTCTCTTTTAGCAGATGACCTATTATTAGGGAATCACCATTATTAATTCATTAAGATTCAGGACCCCTGGGTGACTCAGATGGTTAATTGCCTGCCTTCAGCTCAGGTCTTGATCCCGAGGTCCTAGGATCCAGCCCCTTTTCAGGATCCCAGGTTAGCAGGGAGTCTGCTTCTCCCTCTGCCCCTCTCCCACACTTATGCTCTCTTGCCTCTCCCTCTTTCTCTCTCTCAAATAAATAAAAATAAATTCTTAAAAAATTAATTAAGAATCAATATCAACAAAAATAACTTCTGGAACTAATAAGCCATTATAGCAAAGCTGAAGGATAAAAGGTTAATACAGAATAGTCAATTTCTTTCCTATATACCAGGAATAAACAATTAGAACTAGAAAATAAAAACATGATACCATTTACATTCACATAAACAACGTGAAACACAGAAATCTGACAAAACCATGTATAAGATCTGTATGAAGAAAACTATAAAACTCTGATGAAATAATCAAACAAGTAAATAAATACAAAGATAATAATTAAAAATATTTGTGTTTGTTAGTAGGAAAAAATATTCAAGATTGTCAGTTCTTCCCAGTTTGATATGCAGATTCAACATAGTCTCAATCTAAATCCTAGGGGAGACTGAGTGGCTCAGTCTGTTGAGCATCTGACTTCAGCTCAGGTCATGATCTTGGGGTCCTGGGATAGAGCCCCACATTGGCTCCCTGCCCAGCATCAAGTCTCCTTGTCCCTCTTCCCCTTCCCCATTCATGCACTCCCTCTCTCTCTCTTTTTTTATTTCCTCTCAAATATATACATAAAGTCTTTAAAAAAAATCCTAGAAAGTTATTTTCTGGATACCAACAAACTGATTCTAATGTTTATATTAATGGCATAAAACCCAGAACAACTAGCACAATACTAAAGGAGAGGAACAAAGTCAGAGTACTGATACTACCTGACTTCAAGACTTACTATAAAGTTGTAGTAATCAAGAGTGTAGTATTAGTGAAATAACAGACAAGTTTATTCATGGACCAGAATAGAGAGGCAAGAAATTAAGCCACAAAAATATACCCAACGGATTTGACAATGGAGCAAAAATGCTTCAATGGGGGGGGAAAAAGGTAATCTTTTCAAGAAATGGTTCTAGAACAATTGAACATCCACATGCAAAACAATGAATCTAGATCTAGACTTTACACTTTCCACAAAAAATAACTCAAAATAGATCATAGACCAAAAAGTAAAACACAAAGTTATAAAACTCTTAGAACATAATATAGAAGAAAATCTAGGTAGACATTCTTGGGTTTGGCAGTGACAAATTAGGATACAACACCAAAAGCATAATCCATAAAAAAAAGAAGGATATATTGGATTTCATTAAATTTAAAATTTTCTGCCTTGTAAAAGTTTCTGTTAGAAGAATGAAAAGATAAGACACATAATAAGAGAAATATTTGAAAAATACACGTGGCAAAGGATTTATATTCAAAATTTCTAAAACTGTTCAAACTCAGCAATAAGAAATCAAACAGCTTAGATAATAAACAGGCAAAGGATCCAAAGAGATGTCTCACAAAACAGATACACACATCGCAAATAAACATTTGAAAAGATATTTACACCACACACTGTTAAGGAACTGTATATTAACAATTAGATACTGGGGCTCCTGTTAAGCATCTGACTCTTGGTTTTGGCTTAGGTCATGATCTCAGGGTCCTGAGATTGAGCCTTGTGTCAGACCCCATGCTCAGCGCGGAGTCTGAGATTCTCTTTCGCTCCACCCATCTCCTTGTTCTATAAACAAACAAACAAACAAATTCTTAAAAATATTAGATACTGTAGCACATCCATTAGAATAGCTAAAGTTCAAAATCCTGGCAACATCAAATGTGAAGATGTGGAGCAACAAGAACTCTCACTTATTGCTGGAGGGAATGAAAAATGGTATAAGCCACTGTGAAAATCTGGTAGTTCATTTCAAAAGTAAATATAACAGTATTTATGATACAGCAACCACGCTTCTTGATATTTACCCAAAAGAACTGAAAACTTAACTCCAAACAAAAGTCTGCACATGAATGCTTGTGGCAGCATTATTCCTATTCTCCACATTTGGAAGCAACCAAGACATGATTCAGTAGGAGAACAAGTAAATACCCTGTACATTCAGACAATGGCATATTATTCAACACTGAGAAAGAAATGAGCTATCAAGTCACAAAAACATATGCAGAATCCTTAAATGTATAATGTTAAGCAAAATAAGCAAATTTGAAAAAGCTATGTACTCTATAATTCCAACTGTATGATTTTCTGTAAAAGCACAACTAATTCGCAGTAAAAGAACCAGTAGTTGACCAGGAGTTCCAGAGTGGATTTTTAGGGCAGTAAGTCCCTTCCATAAGATACTGTAATGGTGGATATGTGTAACATTTTTACACATTTGTTTAAAAAATAAAAAATGAATTTATAACACAAAGAGTTAAACTTAATGCAAACTACGTACTTCAGTTGATAATAATGCATGAATATTGGCTCATTATTTGTGAGAAGTACAACACATTAATGCAAGACATTAAAAATAAAAGCAACAACATTGGCTGCTTAGGTCAAGATGGCGGAGAAATAGCAGACTGAGACTACTTCGGGTAGTGGGAGATCAGCTAAATAGCTTATCTAAAGATTGCAAACACCTACAAATCCAACGGGAGATTGAAGCGAAGAAGAACAGCAATTCTAGAAACAGAAAATCAACCACTATCTGAAAGATAGGACTGGCGGAGAAGTGAATCCAAAGCGACGGGAAGATAGATCGCGGGGGGAGGGGCCAGCTCCCGGCCAGCGGCGGAGCAACGGAGCACAAAATCAGGACTTTTAAAAGTCTGTTCCGCTGAGGGACATCGCTCCAGAGGCTTAACTGGGGTGAAGCCCAGGTGGGGTCAGCGCGGCCTCAGGTCCCGCAGGGTCGCAGAAGGGTCGGGGGTGTCTGAGTGTCACAGAGCTTACCGGTATTGGAACGGGGAAGCTGGCTACAGAGACAGAGCCGAGGAGTGACTCTCAGCTCGGGGTTGCCTTGAACCGGTCGCAGGCTCGGTCAGCTTGGAGCGCAGCCAGAGGCCAGGGTGACGGGAGTCATTGGGTGCTGTTCTCTGAGGGCGCACTGAGGAGTGGGGCCCCAGGCTCTTGGCTCCTCCAGGCCGGAGACCGGGAGGCCGCCATCTTCATTCCCATCCTCCAGAACTCTATGGAAAGCGCTCAGGGAACAAAAGCTCCCGAAAGCAAACCCAGCAAACCCGAGCAGATTACTCAACCCTGCCCTGAGTAAGGGCGGTGCAACTCCGCCGGGGGCAAAGACACTTGAGAATCACTACAACAGGCCCCTCCCCCAGAAGATCAACGGGAAACCCAGCCAGGACCAAGTTCACCTACCAAGGAGTACAGTTTCAATACCAAGGAGAGCGGCGGAATTCCAGAGGAGAAGAAAGCAAAGCACGGAACTCATGGCTTTCTCCCCATGATTTTTTAGCCTTGCAGTTAATTTAATTTTTTTTTCTTTTTCAATTTTTTTTTCTTTTTCTCTTCTTCTGCTAAATTTTTTTAACTTTTACCGTTTTCTTTTTTAACGTTTTTTAAATAGTTTATCTAATATATATATTTTTTTCCTCTTTTTATATTTTTTCTTTATCGGCTTTCTTTTTTTAATAGTTTCTTTTTTTTTTCTTTCTGAACCCCTTTTTATCCCCTTTCTTCCCCCTCACAATTTGGAATCTCTTCTGATTTGGCCAAAGCATATTTTCCTGGGGTTGTTGCCACCCTTTTAGTATTTTACTTGCTCCTTCATAAACTCTTATCTGGACAAAATGACAAGGCGGAAAAATTCACAACCAAAAAAAGAACAAGAGGCAGTACCAAAGGCTAGGGACCTAATCAATACAGACATTGGTAATATGTCAGATATAGAGTTCAGAATGATGATTCTCAAGGTTCTAGCCGGGCTTGAAAAAGGCATGGAAGATATTAAAGCAACCCTCTCGGGAGATATAAAAGCCCTCTCTGGAGAAATAAAAGAACTAAAATCTAACCAAGTTGAAATTAAAAAAGCTATTAATGAGGTGCAATCAAAAATGGAGGCTCTCACTGCTAGGATAAATGAGGCAGAAGAAAGAATTAGCGATATAGAAGACCAAATGACAGAGAATAAAGAAGCTGAGCAAAAGAGGGACAAACAGCTACTGGACCACGAGGGGAGAATTCGAGAGATAAGTGACACCATAAGACGAAACAACATTAGAATAATTGGGATTCCAGAAGAAGAGGAAACAGAGAGGGGAGCAGAAGGTATATTGGAGAGAATTATTGGAGAGAATTTCCCCAATATGGCAAAGGGAACAAGCATCAAAATCCAGGAGGTTCAGAGAACCCCCCTCAAAATCAATAAGGATAGGTCCACACCCCGTCACCTAATAGTAAAATTTACAAGTCTTAGTGACAAAGAAAAGATCCTGAAAGCAGCCCGGGAAAAGAAGTCTGTAACATACAATGGTAAAAATATTAGATTGACAGCAGACTTATCCACAGAGACCTGGCAGGCTAGAAAGAGCTGGCATGATATATTCAGAGTACTAAATGAGAAAAACATGCAGCCAAGAATACTATATCCAGCTAGGCTATCATTGAAAATAGAAGGAGAGATTAAAAGCTTCCAGGACAAACAAAAACTGAAAGAATTTGCAAATACCAAACCAGCTCTACAGGAAATATTGAAAGGGGTCCTCTAAGCAAAGAGAGACCCTAAAAGTAGTAGATCAGAAAGAAACAGAGACAATATACAATAACAGTCACCTTACAGGCAATACAATGGCACTAAATTCATATCTCTCAATAGTTTCCCTGAATGTTAATGGGCTAAATGCCCCAATCAAAAGACACAGGGTATCAGAATGGATAAAAAAACAAAACCCATCTATATGTTGCCTACAAGAAACTCATCTTAAACCCGAAGACACCTCCAGGTTTAAAGTGAGGGGGTGGAAAAGAATTTACCATGCTAATGGACATCAGAAGAAAGCAGGAGTGGCAATCCTTATATCAAAACAATTAGATTTTAAGCCAAAGACTATAATAAGAGATGAGGAAGGACACGATATCATACTCAAAGGAACTGTCCAACAAGAAGATCTAACAATTTTAAATATCTATGCCCCTAACGTGGGAGCAGCCAACTATATAAACCAATTTATAATATCAAAGAAACACATCGACAATAATACAATAATAGTAGGGGATTTTAACACTCCCCTCACTGAAATGGACAGATCATCCAAGGAAAAGATCAACAAGGAAATCAAGGCCTTAAATGACACACTGGACCAGATGGACATCACAGATATATTCAGAACATTTCACCCCAAAGCAACAGAATACACATTCTTCTCTAGTGCACATGGAACATTCTCCAGAATAGATCACATTCTTGGTCCTAAATCAAGTCTCAACTGGTATCAAAAGAATGGGATCATTCCCTGCATATTTTCAGACCACAATGCTCTAAAGCTAGAACTCAATAACAAGAGGAAATTTGGAAAGAACCCAAATACATGGAGACTAAACAGCACCCTTCTAAAGAATGAATGGGTCAACCAGGAAATTAAAGAAGAATTGAAAAAATTTATGGAAACAAATGATAATGAAAACACAACGGTTCAGAATTTGTGGGACACAACAAAGGCAGTCCTGAGAGGAAAATATATAGCGGTACAAGACTTTCTCAAGAAACAAGAAAGTTCTCAGGTACACAACCTAACCCTACACCTAAAGGAGCTGGAGAAAGAACAAGAAAGAAACCCTAAACCCATCAGGAGAAGAGAAATCATAAAGATTAGAGCAGAAATCAATGAAATAGAAACCAAAAAAACAATAGAACAAATCAAGGAAACTAGGAGCTGGTTCTTTGAAAGAATTAATAAGATTGATAAACCCCTGGCCAGACTTATCAAAAAGAAAAGAGAAACGAACCAAATAAATAAAATCATGAATGAAATAGGAGAGATCACAACGAACACCAAAGAAATACAGACAATTATAAGAACATACTATGAGGAACTCTACACCAACAAATTTGACAATCTGGAAGAAATGGATGCTTTCTTAGAGACATATAAACTACCACAACTGAACCAGGAAGAAATAGAAAGCCTGAACAGACCCATAACCAGTAAGGAGATTGAAACAGTCATCAAAAATCTCCAAACAAACAAAAGCCCAGGGCCAGATGGCTTCCCGGGGGAATTCTACCAAACATTTAAAGAAGAACTAAGTCCTATTCTCCTG
The DNA here is from genome assembly GCF_902655055.1 of Lutra lutra. Classification (NCBI taxonomy): domain Eukaryota; kingdom Metazoa; phylum Chordata; class Mammalia; order Carnivora; family Mustelidae; genus Lutra; species Lutra lutra. Next base: position 78,643,495 of record NC_062279.1, on the reverse strand, counting down.
AAACTGTTCCAAAAAATAGCAATAGAAGGAAAACTTCCAAACTCATTGTATGAGGCCAGCATCACCTTGATCCCAAAACCAGACAAGGATGCCATCAAAAAAGAGAACTACAGACCAATATCCTTGATGAACACAGATGCAAAAATTCTCGCCAAAATACTAGCCAATAGGATTCAACAGTACATTAAAAGGATTATTCACCACGACCAAGTGGGATTTATTCCAGGGCTGCAAGGTTGGTTCAACATCCGCAAATCAATCAATGTGATACAACACATTAATAAAAGAAAGAACAAGAACCATATGATACTCTCCATAGATGATGAAAAAGCATTTGACAAAGTGCAGCATCCCTTCCTGATCAAAACTCTTCAAAGTGTAGGGATAGACGGCACATACCTCAATATTATCAAAGTCATCTATGAAAAACCCACCGCAAATATCATTCTCAATGGAGAAAAACTGAAAGCTTTTCCGCTAAGGTCAGGAACACGGCAGAGATGTCCGTTATCACCACTGCTATTCAACATAGTACTAGAAGTCCTAGCCTCAGCATTCAGACAACAAAAGGAAATTAAAGGCATCCAAATCGGCAAAGAAGAAGTCAAACTATCCCTCTTCGTAGATGATATGATACTATATGTGGAAAACCCAAAAGACTCCACTCCAAAACTGCTAGAACTTGTCCAGGAATTCAGTAAAGTGTCAGGATATAAAATCAATGCACAGAAATCAGTTGCATTTCTCTACACCAACAACAAGACAGAAGAAAGAGAAATTAAGGAGTCCATCCCATTTACAATTGCACCCAAAACTATCAGATACCTAGGAATAAACCTAACCAAAGAGACTAAGAATCTATACTCAGAAAACTATAAAGTACTCATGAAAGAAATTGAGGAAGACACAAAGAAATGGAAAAATGTTCCATGCTCCTGGATTGGAAGAATAAATATTGTGAAAATGTCTATGCTACCTAAAGCAATCTACACATTTAATGCAATTCCTATCAAAGTACCATCCATTTTTTTCAAAGAAATGGAACAAATAATCCTAAAATTTATATGGAACCAGAAAAGACCTCGAATAGCCAAAGGAATATTGAAAAAGATAGCCAAAGTTGGTGACATCACAATTCCGGACTTCAAGCTCTATTACAAAGCTTGTCATCATCAAGACAGCATGGTACTGGCACAAAAACAGACACATAGATCAATGGAACAGAATAGAGAGCCCAGAAATAGACCCTCAACTCTATGGTCAACTAATCTTCCATAAAGCAGGAAAGAATGTCCAATGGAACAAAGACAGCCTCTTCAATAAATGGTGTTGGGAAAATTGGACAGCCACATGCAGAAAAATGAAATTGGATCATTTCCTTACACCACACACGAAAATAGACTCAAAATGGAGGAAGGACCTCAATGTGAGAAAGGAATCCATCAAAATCCTTGAGAAGAACACAGGCAACAACCTCTTCGACGTCAGCCGCAGCAACATCTTCCTAGGAACATCGCCAAAGGCAAGGGAAGCAAGGGCCAAAATGAACTATTGGGATTTTATCAAGATCAAAAGCTTTTGTACAGCAAAGGAAACAGTGAACAAAACCAAAAGACAACTGACAGAATGGGAGAAGATATTTGCAAATGACATATCAGATAAAGGGCTAGTGTCCAAAACCTATAAAGAACTTAGCAAACTCAACACCCAAAGAACAAATAATCCAATCAAGAAATGGGCAGAGGACATGAACAGACATTTCTGCAAAGAAGACATCCAGATGGCCAACAGACACATAAAAAAGTGCTCCACATCACTCGGCATCAGGGAAATACAAATCAAAACCACAATGAGATATCACCTCACACCAGTCAGAATGGCTAAAATTAACAAGTCAGGAAATGACAGATGCTGGCGGGGATGTGGAGAAAGGGGAACCCTCCTACACTGTTGGTGGGAATGCAAGCTGGTGCAACCACTCTGGAAAACAGCATGGAGGTTCCTCAAAATGTTGAAAATAGAACTACCCTATGACCCAGCAATTGCACTGCTGGGTATTGACCCTAAAGATACAAACGTAGTGATCCGAAGGGGCACGTGCACCCGAATGTTTATAGCAGCAATGTCTACAATAGCCAAACTATGGAAAGAACCTAGATGTCCATCTACAGACGAATGGATAAAGAAGAAGTGGTATATATACACAATGGAATACTATGCAGCCATCAAAAGAAATGAAATCTTGCCATTTGCGACGACGTGGATGGAACTAGAGGGTATCATGCTTAGCGAAATAAGTCAATTGGAGAAATACAACTATCATATGATCTCCCTGATATGAGGGAGAGGAGATGCAACATGGGGGTTTGGGGGGGTAGGAGAAGAGTAAATGAAACAAGATGGGATTGGGAGGGAGACAAACCATAAGTGACTCTTAATCTCACAAAACAAACTGAGGATTGATGGGGGGAGGGGGTTGGGAGAGGGGGGTGTGGTTATGGATACTGGGGAGGGTATGTGCTATGGTGAGTGCTGTGAAGTGTGTAAACCTGGAGATTCGCAGACCCGTACCCCTGGGGATAAAAATATATGTTTATAAAAAATAAAAAAAAATTATAAAAAAAATAAAAATAAAAGCAACAGCATAGGGAAGGAGTGAGCATATATGGGAAGTCTCTGTATTTTCACTCCTTATTTTCTGCAAAGCTATAAATTCTCTGAAATATAAAATGTATGAAATTAGATTTTTAAAATTTAAATGCCATTAATTAGCATACAATATATTATTGATTTCAGGATAGAGTTCTGTGATTCACCAGCTGCATGTAACACCCAGTGCTCATTATATCACATGCCTCCTTAATGCCCATTACCCATTTGTCCCATGCCCTAACCCCCTTCCCTCTAGCAACCCTCAGTTTTGTTCCTATGATTAAGAGTCTCTTATGGTTTGTCTCCCTCTCTGATTCTATCTTATTCTATTTTTTTCCTCCCCTTCCCCTATGATCTTTTGTTTTGTTTCTTAAATTCTACATATGAGTGAAATCATATAATTGTCTTTCTCTGATTTATTTATTTCACTTAGCATAATACCCTCTAATTCTATCCACATCATTGCAAATGGTTAAGATTTCATTTTTTTATGTCTGAGTAATATTCCATTGTGTGTATATATACCACATCTTCTTTATTCATTCATCTCTTGATGAACACCTGGCTTTTTATAGTTTGACTATTGTGGACAGTGCTGCTATAAACATTGGAGGGCAGATACCCTTTCAGATCACTACATTTGCATCTTTGGGTAACTATCTAGTAGTGCAATTGCTGGGTCATAAGGAAGCTCTATTTTTAACTTTTTGAGGAACCTCCATATTGTTTACCAGAGTGGCTGCACCAGCTTGCATTCCCACCAACAGTGTAAAAGGGATTAGATTCTTTTCAAAACTTGGAAAAAAAGGAATGTAATAAGAAGTTTATAAAATTAGAAATAAAACTGACATTTCATGAGACAACTGCCAAGAATTCAATAAAGTAGTTTGATTATCATGACACTTAAATAGAAAAAAAAAAAAGGAAAGAAAGAAGGAAGCAACATGAATAAGCATACATTGCACAAGAATGAGTTCTAGTACATAGAATGTGTTCAGAAGTCATGTCTCCTTTTCTTCAAAATTTTTACTTTGAAATAAAATAAAATAAGAATTTTCAAAATTATCTTAGATTATTTTGATTTATCATTCTTAAAAAATGTTCTTTTATATATTCTTCCCATTATGCAGCTGAGCTTTCCTCTTTTTAATTAATTCCCTTCATTGTTTCAATTTTCTACATGACATTAAATTTCCTTTTCTTGTTTTGTGTTTTTGTTTTTAAGAGAGAGAGAAAGAGAGAAAGCATGAACACATGCTTTCACACAAGTGATGGGGGTGCAGAAAGAGAAAGGATCTTTAGCAAGCTCTACACCCAGTGGAGAGCCTGATACGGGGCTTGATCTCATGACACGGAGGTCATGACCTGAGCCAAAATCAAGGGTCTGTAGCTTAATCAAGTGAGCCATCCAGGCACCCCTTCTTGTTTTGTTTTTAGAGATTACTGAATTTGGATTTTTCTATTAGCATTTATCCAGTATTGTCCCATATTGTTCCCTGCCCTCTGCCATAGCTCCAACCACCAATAAATGGAGTATCTACATCCTTCTGGATTTTGGCTGGCCTTGTTTGACAAATAAAGTGCAGTGAAGTGGTAGTATGCTTCTTCTTGTGCTAAGGCTTCTTATATTTCTACTCCCTCTGTTAAAATTCTAAAACCATGTGAACACACTTAGCCTAGCAGGCTGAAGGGTGAGACCATGGTGCTGTATGTAGCCCAAGCTTTCCAAAGTATCATTTGTGAATGACATTTATTAATGAGCCAGCCCCTGCCAATCCACCAGCTGCTTAAAGATGCATGAAGTGAGCCCAGCTGAGACTAGTAAGAATGGTCCAGTAAGAACCACGTAGATGTTTTGCTAACTTGCAAATTAATATGTGAGCTAAATAACTGCTTAAATTGTTTTAAGTCACTAAGTTTTAGAATACTTTATTATACAACAAAGTTTAAAACAAAAACTTTAAAACACATGAATATACTAATGACAATCAAAACTTTTTTTTCTCATGAACTTCAGAAATTTTTGTTACTCACTTATTATCCCCAATTAGATATTCCATTACCAAGTTAAACCTTATCAACACTGAAATCATTGTTCCTTTTCCAAATGCTTATTTTTTATATTATTTTCTTCTGCCATATTACTTAAAAATCATACAAACTTGAAAAATTATTGCAATTATGCCTCCTTATCCTTACTATATCACCAATTGGATAATAATTCACTCCAAATGCCTCATCCAAATGTCTTGCACTTTTTTTCTATTTATAGTACAAGAGTGTTTGCTCAGCAGATGTTTAGCTATAGCATGGATGATATGATCTCTTTTTAACTTCTTTTTGATTTGCAGGGTTTCTAACTTCAAACCTTCTAGATATATATTTCTATACTGCAATCATTATTATGTAAAATACCTCATAAAATTTATTTTTTTCTTGATACTATTTAAGGCAAATTGTATTATATCTGGTATATAAAAACAAAATCCATATTATCAGTTCTTAGACTACTTAGCTTTTATTTCTATCTTAATTTCCCAATTCTCTCATCCTGTAGTCTAACTACTCCAAAATATACTCATTTATTCCTTACCTCCTTGTCTTTGTAAATGATATTTCCTCTGCCTGGAATTCCCTAAATTCACTGACATCGTATGTTGACTGTCCCACTTTTTCTTCAAGTGATAGCTCATATATTGTCACCAAAACTGTAGATGGGATATATTAGATAGGAATAAAAAATATGCTAGCTTAAAGAGTAAACACAATCACTGAAGCAGTATCTTTCATTATTTTTTTAAAAGCTCCTTTCAATCACTCCTCCACAAACATGCCCTGTGCTTTTATGAGACTGCTTTTGTTTTTTATGATTTTACAGTTAAAATACTATCAGCACTTGCTTTCCTCTAAAGTCTCCACTGTCTTCAAATAAGCTAATATAATATTCATTCTTTTTAGATACCTCACTATATTCAACTCAATTGTAAACCTTTATAGTGCTTTAAAAGACTATGAGGAAATTTTCTTTCACCAAATAGATCTGATATCATTGGAGATGCCAAATTTTCTATCTTTTCTGCCCAATTGTGTAGTTAATATATATGTCTTACACAGCTCTATGCTTTAAAGAATTCTCAGTATTTTTTTCTAACCGTACTGACAAAAATTGAAGACTGAACTGAATTTTTTTCAGTGTAGCCTTCCTTGAAAAGAGACCCTTTCTTTGGTAATATTTAACAGTTGTCATTCCATCACATTTTGATATCAACCACTTATTCCACATTACTGTTAAGTCTCCTAAAATCAGCAGATGTATCATATCATACTGTCCTTGAGCTTCTAATTAACTGTCAGTTCTCAGTTCCATCTTCCTAAATTCTACATTTGGTGACAGTGCTTAGAAAACACTCAATTTTACTGATGCTCCTTAGGGACTGTCTGAGATGTTGGAAATTAGTTGATGTCTTTTTTATTCTCAGTTTGTCATCTCTGTGAGACTACAGTCATCACTGCACTTATCCAAAAAATCATGCAGTGATAAATGGCATGCTGAAGACTTTAGGAATTATAGTTTATTTCTATAGTTGATAATAGTTTGTTAAAAATCCTAAATAATTGCAAACAATTCCAGTATAATTAATGCCAGTAGCCACTCTGATCAAATCAATTTAGGTAATTATACATTTGCCATTTTTAAAACACTTGAATAAGAAGTTTTACTGAAGGATATTTATCTTTTGTGCCTATCATTTTAAGACATTTCTTCTTACAAGAAAATTTGAAGATTGTACTTGGAATTGACATAATTTTGATCTATAATTTACATTTACTACTTTACATCTCTTAAAATATCTTTTCTCTAACTTTTAAATTTTTTATCAAAACACTTGCAGTAGTTGAATTTAGTGAATACCCCAATAGTTTTTATGCTAAGGATTTTTATACTTTCAGCATTTGGTTTATTAAATAAAATGATATTCATTGTTTAGATTTTCTGGCTCCGAAACCAGAGTCAAAACTCAGTTGTTTAGCGATAGCCCCTTATTATCTTTCATGTAATTTAAAATAGTATTTTCTGATTCTAATATTATGAAATGATATTTGATTCAAAATCACTGATTTTGACTTGTGCTTCTCTCCCAGGAGAGAAAGAGAGGAGTGGCTGTGTGTTCAGCAGCAGCCTCTCCCTCCAGTAGCAGCAAGGCAAGAAGTAGCCAGACACAAAGAGAGGGGCTGTTTGTGGGGTGGGGTGGGGGCTTCACTATGTGGGATGAGGATTCAAGGGACAGCTCCAGCTCCTCCTCATAGTCATCCTTCAACCAGCAAACCAAGGAAGAAAGGAACACCCCCAAGAAGAGAGTAAAGTCAGTGCCCCTGGGTGGCTCAGTTGACTAAATGTCTGCCTTCGGCTCAGGTCATGATCCTCGGGTCCTGGAATTGAGTCACATTGGGGTCCCTGCTTGATGGGAAGCCTGCTTCTCCCTCTGCCCTTCACCTTGCTTGTGCTGTCTATCTTTCTCTCAAACAAATAAATGAAATCTTTAAAAATAAAAAAAAGAAGAAGAAGAAGAAGAAGAGAGTAAAGTCAGAATGAGCAAAAACTCTGAAACCTCATCAATGGGATTCCAAAGGAACTTACAGACATAACTTTATACCCTTCACCTCACTGCAGTGCTTGTCCCAAAGGTGATAACATATGAATGGAGATCCACCATTCCAGGGCCTCCAGGATCCATGTTTGAGGGTTTATTCTTCCTTAATACCACTTTTACACCAGAATACCTCTTCAAACCTCCAAAGTTACATTTGGACAAGAATCTATCATTGTAATATTAACAGTTAAGGAGTTATTTGCTTGGACATAATAGATTGGAGTCCAGCACTAATAATTTCTAAAGTTCTCCTCTCTATCTGTTCACTTCTTTTTTTTTTTTTTTAAAGATTTTTTATTTATTTATTTGACAGAGAGAGAGATCACAAGTAGACTGAGAGGCAGGCAGAGAGAGAGAGAGAGGGAAGCAGGCTTCTCGCTGAGCAGAGAGCCCGAATCGGGACTCGATCCCAGGACCCTGAGATCATGACCTGAGCCGAAGGCAGCGGCTTAACCCACTGAGCCACCCAGGCGCCCCTATCTGTTCACTTCTTGTAATTCTGATGACACTTTGTGGGGGGAACATTGCCACTGAGTATAGGAAAATGGAACAGAACATGACAGGATGGCCAGAGAGTGGACCAAAAGATGCACTACATAAACTGGGTTTTCACAATTCTTATATTATTTGTCTGTCACAGAGGATGTTGCTTGTGATTTTGAAGGGGTGGGGGAGGGGGTTATTTCTATAACAGATATTATTCAGTCTTAGGAAATTCCTAAGATTTTGTTGTAACTTAAGGTATCTGGCTACACTAGCAAGATAATTACAACTTTTAAAACTGCCATTAGTTCTGCAATATTAGCTGAAATGTAGTACAGAGAATAGACATTTGGGTTCAGTTGCTTGTAGTCTGTAATTTTTTTTTAAATTTTTTAAAGATTTTATTTATTTATTTGACAGAGAGAAATCACAAGTAGGCAGAGAGGCAGGCAGAGAGAGAGGAGGAAGCAGGCTCCCTGCTGAGCAGAAAGCCCGATGTGGGGCTCGAACCCAGGACCTGGGGTCATGACCTGAGCCGAAGGCAGCGGCTTAACCCACTGAGCCACCCAGGTGCCCCTGTAGTCTGTAATTTAAAATAGCTTAATTTTCTATAGGTTACACACATGGCCATTTATATTGAGTCCTTCCAAGACCACACATTTTTTAGGTCAAAAATATTGGAATATCTTTTCACTTCCTGGGAGGGAACATTGATATTTAACAAAATTTAGAGACTGTCATCTCATATATAAAAAAATGGATACATAACTATAAGACATCATCTACGAAATGAGTAGTTATGTATTTTATTTTATATGTCAACCTGCTTTCTTGTGCCAAGATGAGAGTTTTGAATCATGACTTGTGAAAACCTTAAGTTGTTAACTGAAAGGTATGGAATAAGAGTTGCTTAGTGGATTGATTATATGCTGTGCATTACTGAAGTCTGCATTTGTTACTGTGCTGATGAATAAAAAGAATCTCTTAATTTGTTAAACTTTTATATATATTATCATTTAATCCTCAGACAATGATGTTTCTTAATCAGCTGTCCCACAGACATACTCTTTTCCTGCCTTGAGCATTTGTTTTTCTCAGCATCTACAAACAACCAAACACTGTCAGCTTAACAACTGCTTAAAAATATTTATGAGATTTAGAGCTAAATATCATTAAGTAATTTAGAGCTAAAATATTTTCTCCATACAAAATTGTTACTGGAGGCTCTTTTTATAAGAATTACCAAGGTGTATTTGGCTTGATACCAATTTGTATATATCCCAGGCCTTCCTCCTTGGACTTTCAGTTTTAGGAGGGCAGTTTTCATATTCTCACTACAGGTAGTACAATGGTTTGCATAAACACTTCAAATGCTTGGCATAAATGATGAATACATATAATGTGGTGAATTACAAATAATGAAAACGTCATTGCAGTACCATTTTTATTGCAAAATTTCTGTTATAGAAATGTGATTATAAATCATTTTTATCATTTACTATGTCATTTTTCAATGAAATATTAAAAGAAATGTATATTCTAAAGCTCTGTTTCAAATGAGCAGAAACTAAAAGACAAAAATACATAAATCTATCTCATGTTTGAGCAAGAGATCTAAAGAGGATTTTGTAATTCTTAGGAGAGAAATGCTCTTATTTTCACATAGGTGGCTGTTAAACCTTATATAGTTGTGAGCACCACCCTGCTAACTCATTGAAAGGCAGGTTGCTGGACCAATAACTCAATAATTCCAAACAAGTAAGTCTGAGAAAGACTGAGGGTCTTCCATTTTAAACCTTAAGTGATTCTTCTAAGTATGATCCACAATGCCTTTTACTAGCTTGTTTTATTTGCTGTTATTTATTTGGGTGGAGACAAAAGGTATACTGAAATTAAAAGAGTAAAGTAATTTAGGAGATATATTACTTCATATAGTCAAAAATGTAGAAATTAGCCTCTCAAAACTCTAGAGAAAATATAGTTTTAGGAATTTAGAAATGGCTATTGAGAAGGGAAGAAATTCCACAAAATAGTGGATAAGTTGGATATGGGAAGAGTTCCAAATAATAAGAAATACAAATTGGCAAGGATGAGAGATGAAAAGGGAACTTGGAAGAATACTGATACTAGTATTTAATTTGTTTTTTATTCTGATCTGGACTTTAATCTCTACTCTCCCACCACATTCTTATTATCCTGAAACTTTCAAAGTATCACTACTATAGTCTTGCTTTCCCACCCACCCCCTGGAGAAATTAAAGCTGTGGAAAAGCAAACACATAGGTAAACAGAAGGGAAAGAGGACAACTTGGGCAGGTGACAACTCAGACTGGGTCTAGTACAAATATCAGAGGTGTGGAGTCACAGAAGAATATGATCAACTCTTGAAGCATCATTAGAATTGATGTAATGTTAGTAGGAGATTTTCAGTAGGACCTGGGATGGAAGCTGGAGCCATTTTACTTGGATTAAGAAGACTATAAAGACTACAAAATGTTGGAGGATCAAGTAATGTAGGTTTTGAATTCAGTTATCTCTTATAGTTTGTCTCCCTCTCTGATTTCATCTTATATTTTTTCTTGCCTTCCCCTATGACTCTCTGTTTTGTTTCTTAAATTTCAGTGAAATCATAGGATAATTGTCTTTCTCTGACTGACTTATTTTGCTTAGCATAATACCAGCTGGTTCCAACCACATCACTGAAAATGGTAAGATATCATTTCTTCAGGGACCTGGCTGGCTCAGTCAGTTAGGTGTCTGCCTTTGACTCAGATAACATCTCAGGGTTCCGGGATGAAGCCCTGACTCTGCCTCCCTGCTCAGCAGGAAGCTTGCTTCTCCTCCCTCTCCCAGTCTCCCTGCTGTGCCTCCTCTCGCTGCATCCCTTTCTGTCAAATAAATAAATAAAATCTTAGAAAAAGATTTCTTTTTTTTTTTTTTTTTTGGTGGTTGTATAGCAAACAGGGATTCTGCAGAGAGGGGTGGAGTGGGATGGGGTAACTGGGTGATGGGCCTTAAGGAGGGCACGTGATGTACTGTAACTGATGAATCACTAAACTCTACCTCTGAAACTAATAATACATTATATGTAATTAACTGAATTTAAATAAGTAAATTTTTATTTAAAATAAAATTTTTAAAAAGCTGCAATAATAAAAACAAGCTTGACAAAAAATAAAAATAAAAGCTTATTACATGTATTTAAGCATATAAGGAATACTAATAATCTGAACAGGTATATTTTTCCAAATATTTTTAATTAAAAGATTCTTAGAAATAGTGATTCTGATTAAAGCTGGCAGATAATGATGAAAAGGGAAGGAGGCCTACCTAATAGTAGTTTGTAATGACAATCCAGGATACAGCAGCTGATGCAAATGAACATTTCACAACAAAATTCAGAAAAATGGGTGGCAATTGGATAAGATCTAGAGGCCAAGTAGAAGTTCATGAACAAAATATACAAAAGAATAAAGATTCCAGCCTACCTGTTTTTCCCCACTCTATTTTCTTGGTACATTGTACCTGACTTGAAAGGAGAATTGCTTAACTCACTTCCAGAATAATACAAAGATTTCTGTGGTCAATGAATCTGACATTAAAATTGAGGAAATTGTTTGTTCTGTACCCCGTAACATATCATTTTAGGGATATGTATGTGAGATGTGTAGGTCTGATAAAGCCTCTGCATTACAAATTCAAAAGACTTCAGCATAGTTTATGTCCAACAGACTATTTATCCACAGTCTAAGTACTTGAAAAAAGAAAAAAAAAATATTGTCTGAAACTTTGATACCTAGTCAGAGAAATCACAAAATCAGCTTTGAACTGTTACCAGGGATGACATACGAATATGCACTGAGAAGTAATGAGAAACTCTGTTGTTTATTTAGTGAGGAAACAAACTCTCTTGATCCAATGCCTGGCAGTTCCTTTTCATTCTTCCTTTTGTCTTGTCTCTCTTTGTTTGATGCAGGTCAGGGAGCAAATGTTGTTAAATCCTATGCATTTGGTAAGCACATTTTTCTCTCATTATCACATCATTCTTTTCTTCAAAGAATATTTGATGTATGTGGCAGCTTTTGAACCTTAAAGATGAATATAAAGAAATATTCAAATAATGCTTTGAATTAACATCAAATACACATCAACATTTCAGAAGATAAACTGACCAGAATTTACTAAATGCCACAGAAAATTCATTCTGGATAAGGGAAAATAATTAGCCTTGGAAAAGTGACCATGTGTGATTAAAAGAATAAACAATTATAGGAGGTATATTTAATATGGTTTATTCCAATTAAAAACAGCTATCTCTTTTCAAATACTTGCACAGCCCTCAAGATCATTACCATTTTGTCTTTCTCTGAATTAGTTTGTATTTTTTGTAGAAACTATGTATTTTATTTTTAATTTACTAATGGAAATACTCATATCAAAAGCATTTTCATATTTCTGCCATTGCTGCTTCAATTTGTTGGAAATTTTCTTCCCCAATTAAGCACAAAGATTAGTGTTGTGGTTTTAATGTTAATGAGGAAATAGAAAAGAAACATGAGATATACTTTCCTCCATAATTAAACATAATTTTGTCCTAAAACTGAAATTCAAGGAAAAGAATGTCATAAAAATATATTAAAATTATTTTAAGAATTATTAATTCAAGAAAGTATTCAAAGCCTCAAAACAATAATAGTTACATAGTTAGAATAGTCACACTAATACTCATTGTTAGTTCACGTCTTCAGGGTTTCCTAAAATATGTACTTTGGGGATTCAATTAAATGATGAGTTAATTCATACATATTTAAATAATAAGGTAATATCACTTTTGTATGTGTGTGTGTGCATATGTGTGTTTTATTCACAAATTCTTATGCTATTCCTGAAAGGTTACTTAGTGAAGAAAGTTACTTAGTTACTAAGTGAAAAGCTGCTTAGTGTTTTATTCACAAATTCTTATGCTATTCCTGAAAGTTACTTAGTTACTTAGTTACTTTACTTTAATTAAAGTAAACTTTTAGGTGCTTCAACATGTAGAAAGTTATTTTGGGTACACAAATGCATTTTTCTCATGTATTAGAGGGAATAAACTATTCTTTTGTTCAATAAGTTTCATTGGGTAATATTCGGTGCTAGGCATTGTCAATAGGAAGAAAATAAATTAGTAAATAAAGCAGCATATTAGTAAACTCTGTCTTCATAGTGTTTATTGTCCAATGTAGTAAGACATACATTGTTAAAATACATACTAAAACATATAGCTTATTAAAAGTAAGGGATTCTAAGAATAAAAAGGCTAAGAAGGAAGACATTAAATGTTGGGGGCTAGTTGCAATTTAAAACAGTAATATAAAAATTAAAGTAATCTGGGAACACCTCACTAAGGAATTGACAACTAGAGATGTAAGGGATGGAGGGTAGGAAGCAAGCAGATGGATACATGAAGAAGATCATTTTTTCCAGGTAAGTGGATCAGCATTGTGCTTGTAGTGAACTAAGAACGGTAAGAGGGCAAAAGGTGCTGGATGAAGTGAACAAGGGGGACAGAGGAAATGATGCCCAAGGGGTAATAATGTGTGTTACTGGCTTCTGGTTGTGAGAACCTTGTAGGAAAATTCAGGGTGTTAGATTTGAAGTCTGAGTGAGGTGGGAAGCCATTGTAAGATTTTGTTTTCTTTTGTAATAATTCTGACTTTTGTTTTATTTTGTAATAATTTTGACTTCTGATGGATTTGGACTTGCTATTCTAGCATCAAAGAAACATACAGGCATGAACATTGTTCCCTCATCATTTATAGTGAGTACCTACAAGTATGCTGAACAAACCAACTACACAACCAACTGTGTTTAATGCTGCAGAATGTACAAAAATGGTATAAAGCCAAAAATTCTAAACATTATAGGGGCTCCTATATGGTCAGCTGGTTAAGCGTCTGACTTTTAGTTTCCACTCAGGTCATGATCTCAGGGTCATGAGATGGAACCATGGTCAGATCCTTGCTCAGCACAGAATGTGCTTGTGATTCTCTCTCTCTCTCCCTCTCCATTCCCCTCTGCTTTTCTTCCTGCTTGTGCACTTTCTCTCTCTCAAAATAAATAAATAAATAAAATCTTACCAAAAAAATCTAAGCATTACTGAGAAAATATTTCTGAATTTATAGGAAGAAAAAAAATCTTCAGAAATCTGCCATAAAATATTTTTCTTTTTCTAAACTATAATGAAATTGATCTAAAGACATGTGCATAAAGAGATATTACTTTTTCTATTGAACATATCTATTATTTTTTGTACCTCCCCAAATTGCCACAGCAGTGTGGACCCTCTTATTTGTTGGGTTAAGCATATCTTCCCTACTCTTTTATTTTTATTTATTTATTTTTTAAAGATTTTATTTATTTATTTGACAGAGAGAGAGATCACAAGTAGGTGGAGAGGCAGGCAGAGAGAGAGAGGAGGAAGCAGGATCTTTGCTAGCAGAAAGCCTGATGTGGGGCTTGATCCCAGAACCCTGGGATCATGACCTGAACCGAAGGCAGAGGCTTTAACCCACTGAGCCACCCAGGCACCCCTACTCTCTTATTTTTAAGTCATTATTGTGCTTGCTTCGGCAGCACATATGCTAAAATTGAAATGATATTTTTAAGTCTTTACCAGTTCTTATTAAAAGGAAGCTCTGAATTGGAATTTGGGATATTATTTAGATCATCTTTCTGCTATATCAAGGAGAATGTATCTGGTATTTCTGAACTGGTTCTGCTCTAAATTTGCAGCAGTGATAGATGCTTTTGTTCTTCATCTTTTTATGCCCCAATTATTATTTCAAGGGATATGTAAGATTGAAAGCTATTTACAAGTGAAGGAGTTTAAATGTATTCGCTCACAATGTATGTTCATAGCGTTATCTCTCTCTAAGGCTTTTTATGACATAAGAGTAGGATATTCTGAATCATCTAATATTGTAGAGAGTTGCATTTTTACTTTCTTTTTCCTCTGAAACATGTATTTTCCCCTATACTTAACAATATGTAAGGATTAATTTTCCTTTATTGTATAAGAGAAATTATACTTCTCCATAAAGTTCTCCATAAACAATATTTACAAAAGTATATAATGAACTGACATTTAGAAGATGATGAAACTCCTGAATGCCCAAGAAATGCCAGCAAATTTCAAGAAAACTGCTAATTGAAAAACACTTTTATGAACATGAAACTATTTGAATACTTTACTACGATGTAGTATCTGACGCTAAACTGAGCTTTACACTCAAAAATATTTAGAAATCTCTAAAGAAACTCTATATCTGAGATTAAACAATCTGTTGTAGAATTTTAAAAACATGAAACATGTTATAAATATATTTTATAAATCCCCAAACACCCTAAATGCATCATTTCCATATAAAACATATATGTATATAGACACATAGACATAAACAATTATTTTATAATATAAACAGTGATTTTTTAATCATATGTGTTACCATATCATCCCTGACTCATTAACCTCTATAAACTCACCCATGTCCTCCATTTTAGATTAGTCAAAAGTATTAAGAAAATGGTAAATAATCACCCAGTGTTGTCACTGAACCCTTGTGCAACCTCAAGTAAGTGACAGATATTCTATTCCTCAATTTCCTCAATAAAATGGAGAAAATGATGACAGGTATCTCACTAGGTTTTGGCAGCTTTTAATTATTAATACAGGTAAGCCTTGGAAGTGTAGCTGGCACACAGTAAGCTTTCATAATGGTTAACTATTATTATATTTACCTCGGTAGAATTGATATAATTAAAAAAAAAAAGACAAGAGGGATGATCTTTTGGATGCGTAGAGGGCATGGCATTAGGAAATGGAGTCAGCCAATTCAGAAGATGCTGCACAATTGACAAAATTTGTGGGAGACACAAAACAAGCATAAATGCATAATAATGCAATGACAATCTTTATAAAATTTTGCTGAAAATATCTGCATTTAGACCTTCTGTAAGAAACTAAGAGTTAAGAATGAATAAAGCATCACTTGAGTCCCCCATCTACAGTTTACTTTAGGTCTGTTGACCAGCTATGCAGTTGGTATTTTGGAAAAGGGAGTCATGTCTTTAACTCTGAAATTGTAATTGTTTAGATTCAGAGTTGATAAGGCTTATCTGTTTTTAATAGTTGTACTATAATGCAAACAGCATAAGAAAAGTGAGTTCAAGGAAGAAGATATGGTGCTGAATTAGACAAAGAATGCCACAGGAAATGTTTAATGAAAATTTAATAGATGTTTTAGAAAAAAGAAGGCCACATTCTAATATTTGATTGTTATCCCATCTGTATGATGAAACTATTATAACTGAAATGCTTAACAATATTCATACAAATGGAAAAGCTAATGAGATAGATTTTTCTGTCAATGGCTTTGTATTTTCAGACCTGTCAGGACTAAGAGATGTTGCAGCCACAGGCATATGCTATAAAGAGTAAACTGGTATCTTTCATGGTTGAACAAATTCTGCAGAAAATAAACTTGAAAGTATAGAAAAGATTTGTGTCCTCAAATGAAAGCCAGGAATGTCACTATTGTTATTCTTTGTTAGATATTTAATAAGTAGAAATATTTTTTTTAAATGTGTATGCAATTGTTGTAGGGTCTGTAAATAAGTTAAATAATGAGAGCCCCTTTTTCATTCATAGTTAAGTATGATTAGTTTGATTACTTGAATTTATCAAATTTTCATTGAGATCTTTCTAATTCTTTTCCTTATATTATTTTCCCCTAAAATCTAACTTATCCTACCACCAAACAATAAAATTACGAGGTATATTTACTGAGATATATTGCTTTAAAACAATAAGATTTTTCATGGTGCTACTTGAAACGAATTTCATTATTTAAGCACATATAATATCTGTATTTATTTAATTTGATCACTGAAAACTCACCTCCTAATTTCTTTAGAAAGGTAAGTTGGTTTCACATTAATTTTCAGTCAAACTCAGGTAATTATAATTTATGAGCAACTGTGACCAATAATATTTTTTTAATCAAAATTTCATTTTCTCTCATGTCTTCTCCCTCTGGTGAAGAGAATACTTCCCTAGCTCATCGATTTGGGGCTACTCCATGTGACTAGCTCTGGCTAACAGGATAAGATAGAAGCGACACTGTGCTGGTTCTATGACTAGACATTTAGACTCTTTAAAAGTTTATGTTCATCTCTATGGGAGCTTCTTACTACTATCAAGAGAATATTCTCTAGAGTTGTTGTTCCTCTAACCTGGACACCAGAGCAGGACATACAAAGGAAAATCCCTCTGACTCACTGCAGACTTGTATTTTGAAGTGGATCTTCTGTTTCTAGTCCACATTCTTATAAAGTATAAACACTTATGCTTTATGCAAATAAATGTTGAGGTGATGAAAACAGTACTGTGCTGAAATGGTTGACTGACACAGCAACTACCTACAAATGTAGGAGGAAATATAACTTGTTAGAGAGTATTCTGGAATAGCAGTTGAAATATAAATATTCCAGAAAAGAAAAAAAAAAAACTTACCTTACAAGGTATTTTGTTAAGTAACACCTTTATATAACACCTAGTGCTTCATCCATTATGTGCAAATTTTAGAATTTTATATCAGTACTTGTTACAACCATGTACTTAGGATAAATAGTGAAAATACTCTGGAATCATTCCAAAGCATACTTCATATTTATAAAACCATCTGTTATTAACCTTATTAACAATGTACATTTTTAATTTGTACAATTTGTTAATAGAAAATTATTGAAATAATAAATCATTCTAGTGATGTGTAGAGAAAAAATTGGCTTTGCCCAAAATCACTTAGGCATTTGCTCTTATTTTTGGGCAAGTAATCTCTATAACCTTGAAATGCATTCCTTCTAAATTTGTGGTTATTCTGATTGTTATAATCATACACCATCTTTTATAAAATATTTTTAAAACTTTTTAGTCAATTGAAAATTCAAAGAGCTATAAATCTTAATTTATGTTCTTATACTGAAATTATAATCTTTGGTTTATATCTGTGACTCCTTATTTTGTGTTTTCTATTCCTTTATTAACCTTTTCATAATTCTTAAAAATCATGTGTCATTTGATTTACTTGTTTAAATGAATTTAAGAAGCATTATATATTCAAACTATGACTTGTTTTTATTTTGTTAAAAAATACTCAGTTTAAGAGTCTCTTACAGGGGTGCCTGGGTGGCTCAGTGGGTTAAGCCACTGCCTTCGGCTCAGGTCATGATCTCAGGGTCCTGGGATCGAGTCCCGCATCAGGCTCTCTGCTCAGCAAGAAGCCTGCTTCCCTCTCTCTCTCTCTCTGCCTGCCTCTCCGTCTACTTGTGACCTCTCTCTGTCAAATAAATAAATAAAATCTTTAAAAAAAAAAAAAAGAGTCTCTTATGGTTTGTCTCCCTCCTGATCCCATCTTGTTTCATTTATTCCTCTCCTACCCCCCAAACACCCATTTTGCCTCTCAACTTCCTCATATCAGGGAGATCATATGATAATTGTCTTTCTCTGATTGACTTATTTCGCTAAGCATAATACCCTCTAGTTCCATCCATGTTGTCATAAATGACAAGATTTCATTTCTTTTGATGGCTGCATAGTATTCCATTGTGTATATATACCACATCTTCTTTATCCATTCATCTGTTGATGGACATCTAGGTTCTTTCCATAGTTTGGCTATTCACAGGCCTGTACCCCTGGGGCTAATACATCCTATGTTAACAAAAAAAAAAAATACTCCATTATTTTTGCTCTTATTATTCCCTTTATTATTTTCTTTTAAAGGTAAACTCTGAAAAAAAATTCTGGTATTTCAAAATAACTCTTTTAAGTTTTGGTTTGAATTTTATTAAACATATATGTTGAAGTACATTCAATCCTTCCACTTTGAAGTGGTATATTTTACCATTTTTATGATCACAAGTAACTGCATTTCTTTTGATGACTCAAATATGTTTCTTATTAATATTATTCCTATGTAATTTGTTGCTTTTCAGTAGACTTTCTGTAAATTTATTCAACATTGAACAATTATTTATCTCTTGCTTATCATGTGGTAGGTACTCCACTAAACATTTGACATACTTTGTTAATCTTTATATAAAAACATTAATTCAAGTAAGATAAAGGTATACATGTTCTATCATGACAACATATTACCACTTCCAATTTTTGAAATATTTTATTGACTTGTAAAGTATTAATTGAATGTTATTACTTTTCATGAATCTAGCTTTCTCTGAAGAAGCATATTTCTCAGAAGCCTTCTGAAGAATGGCTTTTCTCCCAAATGTCCATTGATATATGAATGGATAAAGAAAATGTGAGATATATCTAAAGATAGATAGATATAGATAGGTAGATAGATAGATAGATAGATGATAGATACATGCATAGACAGATATAGATAGATAGATATAATGGAATATTACTCAGCTTAAAAATAATGAAATCTTATTATTTGTAACAACCCCAATGAAGCTAGAGTGTATTATGCTAAGCAAAATAAATCAGTCAGAGAAAGACAAATACCATATGATCTCACTCAAATGTAGAATTTAAGAAACAAAACAAATGAGTAAAGAAAAATAAAAATAGAGAGAGAGACAAACCAAGAAACAGGTTTTTAACTATAGAGAATACATTGATGGTTACTAAAAGGGAGGTGGGGGGGGTGGAATGGGAGAAATAGGGGCTAGGAATTAGAATACAAAAAATAAACCATAAATTGTTGTGAGAAAAACAAAACAAAAGATCAACCTATCTGTACAAATTGAGACTGTGATCTTATTTCTCTTCTATTAAGACATAGAAATATTTAACCTAATAACATACCAGTTAACAGACACTGTAGCCTTTATCCGTGCAGATCTATATACTCCAGTTCTTGCTACTTGGCCCTTTGGTGTTATATATGATCAAATAGCTTTAGAAGTGGTTTCTGTTTGACACAGAAGTTTCAATTCTCATTTCTGGGAATTTATAACAAACAAATAATTAGGTACAATATTGTAGTTATAAGAATGTTTATTTACATATGAAAAATCCTAACTGTTCAAAAATAAAGATTTAATTAAACAATAAAAACACAATAAGGCATGGCCCTTTTCTCTCACACTTGTCTATGACAGGGTCAACTATGTGCCATCCTTGATTCTTATTGCTGGTTCCAGCCATTAACACTTTTGCCTTAAATGATATCACTGACCATGGTTTTTTTGTTTGTTTGCCTGTTTGTTTTTTGTTTTTTTTTTATTGTATACATCCTTGGCATTCATTTCATTCCCCATAAATTCTTAGTATTTTTCACTGCTATATTTCTTGGCGGTTAAATAACTACATAGACTTTTTCTCAACATGCCATCTACACAGTTTCTAAGACTCCTGTCCGTGACCTTAACCCTGATTTTTTTTTTAATTTGTTCTTAAGACTTTGTCCTTGGCAATAAAAATCTACTCTTTGTATCAGTCAGAAACCTGACAGGCATAAGGCCCATTAAATCTAACATAATCCATGGGAGATTTATTTATTAGATGGCTTTTTGAAAAGATATTGGAAGGGAATAGAGGAGTCTTAATCATAATGCAATGACATGAGGTTAGTAGGAACAAGGTTATATTATTTCTATGCCCCTAGGGATTAACTTAAACTGAGAGGATATTATGTAGAGAAGACTATCTAAAGAGGAGCAGTGGTTTGGATTGAGGAACAGAGTCAGTCTAAAAGATCTCACAGAGAAATAGTCTGTAGAAGAGATAGCTTGATCTTTTTCTCCCCTCCACTGTGACTTTATGTTTGGGTTACCCATTGGCTAGAGCTAATCTGTCATCATAGAGTGTGGTGAGTATGGCCCTTAGAGGTGAGTCTCCTGGGAAAGAGATAAGCATGAGGAATAGAGAGTAGATCAGGAGAGGCAAAGAGAATAAATATGCCCCCAATTCCATAATTTCAATTTAAATAATTTTAATGTATATTTTTCTATCTCACTTTTATAAAATTCCAATTTGAATGTTTTAAGGCTACCACCTAAAATCCAATGATTCTATAATCACCATCTTTTTCTCAGTCTATGTATGTCTAAATTTACTTCGCCACCATAGATTCCATTGTCATTCATAATATTCACAACCTTGCATATTTCAACAATTGATTTGTCTCTCACTTTCTGTTTTGAACTAAACTGTAATCCAACCCTGGTTAAGTCTAAATCTCCATTTACTCTGTCTAGCTATATGTAGTAATAAGAAATCACACACTTATAATGACCAAATGTATCTTTAGTGCTTCTCAGCAACTATATTGGTTCCCTAGGGTGACTATAACAAACTACCACAGACTTGGTGGCTTAAAACAACAAAAATTAATTCTTTCATAGTTTTGGAGTCAGGTACTCCAAAATCAAGGTATTTTCATAGTTGATTTTTTTTAAAGATTTTATTTATTTATTTGACAAACAGAGATCACAAGTAGGCAGAGAGGCAGGCAGAGAGAGAGAGAGAGGGGGAAGCAGGCTCCCCGCTGAGCAGAGACCCCGATGCGGGGCTTGATCCCAGGACCCTGAGATCATGACCTGAGCTGAAGGCAGAGGCTTTAACCCACTGAGCCACCCAGGCGCCCCTTCATAGTTGATTTTATCTGGGGGGCTCAGAAAGAGAATGTGTTCCCTACTTATTTCCTAACTTCTGGTAGTTGGCAATTCTTAAATTCCTTGGCTCCATAGTAACATAAATCCAATCTCTGTCTCCATCATCATGTGATGTTTTTCTGTGTCTATCTATTTCTTTGTCCAGGTTTCACTTTTGTTCTTTATTTTTTTAAGATTTTATTTATTTATTTAAGAGAGAGAGCACACAAGTAGGGGGAGAGGCAGACAAAGGGAGAGGGAGAAGCAGGCTCCCCACTATGCAGGGAACCTGATGTGGGGATCCATCCCAGGACCCTGGGATCATGCCCTGAACAGGAGGAAGATGCTTAACTGACTGAACCACCCAGATGCCCCAAGTTTCCCTCTTTTTTAAGGAGTATAGTATTATTGGATTTAAGACCTCTCTAATCCAGTTTGACCTTATTTTAACTTGATTAAATATGTAGGGAAAAAGGTATTTCCAAGTAAGTTCACATTCACAGGTTCTGTGGGATGTGGACTTCTGTGGGACATTACTGATCCCAGTATGGCACCATACAACTTTTCCTAAGGTCAGTCATTCTGTCACTCTTCTAAATTATTATTTCATTCTTTCTCTTCTTGTTTATTATTATTATTTTTTTACATAATAACCATGCTATATATTTAAATGGGAAAAGATAAACATAGAAGAAATTCATATGTGTTATCATTACCATGTCTATTGATAATTTGCCTCTTAGCCCTTATATTTTGCTTTCCCTGCATAAACTGCCTCAGTTTTCATTTCTATTAAGTCTAACCATTTAATAGACATTTTTACATAAGGGTATTTGTAAACTAAGTTTTCCTTTCTTGAAAGTGCTTTTATTTTACTGTCATTTTAAAGGATAATCTCATCTTTATATGAGTATGAATTGAGAATTATTTTCTTTCACCTCATTAAAGTGTATGCACTCATATTCTGGAAAGTCTTGACAAGAACAAAAAACTTTGTGAAATATATATTGCCAGTGAGTAAGTGAATTGCTACAACTTTGCAAATCTATTTGACATCAACTATTAGAATTGAAGATTTGCATTCTTAAGATATGTAGATAGGCAACAAAAGAAGTATAAAATAACTTTTTTTTTTAAAAATTTACTTATTTATTTTAGAGGTAGTGTGTGTGAGAGTGTGTAAGCAGAAGGGGCAGAAGGAGAAAGAGAATCTCAAGCAGACCCCCAACTCAGTGCAGAGTCCTCTGTGGGGCTCAATCCCATGACCCTGAGATCATCATCTGAACTGATACCAAGAGCTAGTCGCTCAACCAACTGAAACACCCACCCATATAGTAACTTCTAATTTTACATGGAGTCATTATCCATGATCAAAATATGGAACAATCCAAGTGGCCTTGAACAGTAAATGGATATGTTTTGTATTATTTCCCCCAATTATCTATCTCCTATGAGGAGAAAGCACATACACTCCATATTTGTCCTCAGGCGTGGACATGTGAATTGTTGCAAATGGAAGGGGAAAGAAATAGACATGTGCCACCAAAGTTTCGTGAGACATGTGGTTCTTCTATATTTTTCCCTCTTCTATGAGATTAAAATATCTGAGATAGGGCCTGTTCTTTCAGCCTGAAATATGGAGGCCACAGAAAACAGGATTAAAGTAAAGAAATACAAAATTGTTATAACACTTGGAAATTGCTACATTAAGTGTCTCTCTTGTTCCCAGGAAGAATCAGGTAACACCAGATATTAGATATCCTTTAACATCACATATTAGAAAACCCAAATAAGAAAAAAAATGATATTTTGGCAAAGACTATAACAACTTTGTTACTTAGAATCTAGTTACTAGAATTCTAATTACTAGAGTGTTACTCTTGGCACAGTGCAACAGATAACCCTAAACATCAGCCATAATGATTAACAGAGATCAGTGCTTCTAACAAAAGGCGACTATTTCTGAATGCTATAAATATTTGTGGTTTGCATAACTGCCAACGTTAAAGTCAAACATTGCTTTGAATTGAGGAGACGTTTGAATGGGAGTAGTGTGTAAGTAAGAGCAAAAACAAATTAATCCACTTGCGAAGTTCTGCCTCTCAGATATTGAAATGCAAAGAAGTAATATTTTCTGTCAGTGGTAAACATCCATTTCCTATCTTTTCCTCATGTCTTATTTGTGGTTCTGAAGCAACTAAAAATGAGCATAATATTGAAAAGTTTTACACAGAGCCTAAGGAGCCTTTGCAATATTATGAGTAATAGTGCTTTTACATTTATAATTATGTAGTTCTAAATGTAATATACATTACTTTTTTTCTACATACTTATAGATTACATTGCATTAATTGTCTCATGTATTTTTTAAAATTTGTTGAAGTTATTTTCTACTTAACCTTTTTCATATCATCTTTCTATCACCTATTTATCTATCATCTATCTCTCATCTATCTACCTACTTATGATGTATTATTTATCTATGTAACAATACACTTGTCTGGTTATAGTAGTGGTGGTCTATGAGTGAGAGGGGAAAATTCTGGGATCAATATATTCCTGAGAATGACTTACTAGTATGTGCCACTAATGTCCATGTTAATCAATTCATTTAAAAATTTATTTGGCAATTAGGAGTGAATACCAATTATATTCCAGCTACTTCCTTAGGACCCTGAGAAAAATGCTGCAAGCAAGAACCACATTGTATATGTTTGTGGGGGCAGGGCAGAAGACTTTAACAAAAAACCTGCTACATAAATTTAGTTGTAATATGTATTAGGAAGGGAAAATCTAATTAATCTTCTTTGGTGGAATCTGGGAAGGTCTCATTGAATGAGAGACACATAAGCTGAGGCAAGAAGGATATTAAGGAGTTAGCAAAGTAATGTAGCAGGAAGAGAGTTCAAAGCAGAAGGACTGGCATTTGTAAAAGACATGAAACCTAGAGGAGGTCATAGGATGTAAAGGAAAATGCATACCAATAACAGAGGTTTGTCTATATTTATTTTATGTGGCTATAATATTAATAAATTTTAGACATCACTGCCATACTAGCTTTGCAAAATGAACTGGATTCATCTACATCATTTTCTGCATGCCAGTGTCTCAGAGAAATTTAGGTAGCAAGGAGATTATGCGTTATTAATATTTGGAAAGATATTTATAAAACTATTTAGGTTTTTGGCTAATTCTATTATCTTGTTCTTTTTTTTCAAAATTACATATACATTTATACTATCTACTGATTTTTGAATGTCATTTTGTGAATTTTGTTTTTTCTCAACAGAAAAGACATATTTCATTAAAATTTTATAGCAGCATATTTTTCAGATATATACCATCCCTTAGTCTATGTTACATGTATTTTATTTTTAATTTCTTTTTTCTATTTATTTGATTAGATTTCTGAAAGACATTTCATTAACTGTATCTCTGAGCAGTGGTGTAACCAGGTCAAGCAATTACAATACTCCAAAAACCTTGTCAAACTCTAGATTCCAAAGGATGTTTCTGTAAGTTTATGGATTTAATTAATATCAAGAGCTGTAGCATGTATTCTTATTTTTCTCACTGTTTCATGTAGATCTATGCAAACCTCACACCTTCCTTTGCCCTGTTTTACTTCACTTTTTATAGAGGAAACTCTAGGATACAGTACCTCTCAATCATGCAGGTATTAAGCTAGAAGGAGGGTCACAAATGTCCCTACTGTTTTTGATGCAGCTGATAACATGCTTGCCTAGCAAGTAAGATCCTATTAACTGTTTTCTGGACTTCCCACAAAGAGTATCAGTCCTTCTGTTGTTGAATTACTATATTTTGTGGTTGAAGGAGAGTCTGGGAATTCTTGTTCTACCATCTCTCTGATATAATCCCCAATTAATAGCAATTATTCACTCAGGCCTTTCATATACATATATATCCATATATATATGGATATATATATATGTAAAATCTAGAGGGACATGTAGACTGCATATGCAGCTATATGTAAAGAAAGAGGAAAAGGGAAGCAGAGAGAAAATATGGTAAATCAAGGCAGAATTCTTTTAGTACCCATGACAGCTGGTTAGAAATCAGGCAGCTTTTAGTTCCAGAGAATAACTGCAGACTCACTATGACCCCATAAAACTAGCAGAAAATTACCTTATAACTTATGAATGTAAACACCTCATTGTGTGCCACATCTTAAGCTTAAATGTCATATCTTAAGCTTAAAACAGGAGGAGTAAGAGCAAGTCCTTCACAGGTAGTTGGGTAAGCCTACAGATTAACATTTTTGTTGTATCTGTGGTTAAGGATAATTCAGATTTTGCCATTGTTATAAACAAAATAGGTTTGGTCCCTAATTTTCAGGCTGAAACATAAAATTCTAAAGTTTATTTAACCAGAAAAATATGAAGAAATGCAGATTTATTAAGAAGTTTAAAACCATAAAGTAAAATAATAAGAGTAATTTTTGAGAAATAAAACAACCTTTCATGTTCTAATATCTTCCCAGAAAATGACTCTAAAAGTCATGATGCTGTTGTTTAAAAATAAAATATGATATTAATTTATCTTCTAGAAGAACTTGATTTATAAAGAACACAAATTTTAGTTGAATTTTTAGTTCCTTAGTCACATCATTTACTTATTGTGATCAGGGAGGTAAGATGGAGCACCAGGAATTGAAAATTTTATACTACTTTAATCTTATCTCACTGTTTGCTGCAAAACTTTATTAAGATCTCTAAATGTTATGTGTCTTCAAAGTTTAGGCAGAGCTTTAATGGTATAACAGACTGTGGTTATTCTGTGATGAGAACCACAGGGATTAATATTTTTAATGTAATATTTTCATCTCTCTTTGAGCCAGCTATCTAAATTGTGGGTTGTATTTGGGGTGGGGCAGGTCAGGCTCAACATTTGATATTAAAAATTTCCCTAGATGAGAACCTCAATTTTGTGCATAGTGAATGCATCTTGGTCTCTGAAGTGAGTTGCATTTGGGTCTCAGATCCTCCTGGTTGACATACTCTAACCGAAAGCTGCATTCCTAGGCCAAGTGTCTTCCTTTGGAGGCCTCAACATTTGGGGCCTTTGGCTGAGGCCTAACTCAGGTGCCTCTGCTGAGATCTTTTTATTGGAGAGGGAGTGGTCTTGAAGATACTTCTCCACTCCAACTCAGTTACTCAGGACCTTTTTTTTTTTTTTTTTTTCTCTTAGACCTTCCTCCTTCCCCCAGTCCACAGGTCCATAAAACTGCAGAAGCCTTTTGTTCAGGGCTTCCTCTGCAGTGAGATGGCCTCTCCCTTTGTCATTCAGTGTGGAGAGGAGAAGGAATCAGGGCTTTCTCTGGTCTCTTTCTTATATATACTATCAAAGTGAGTGATTAAATTCTTGATGGTTACTTCCATATTGGCTTGTTGTCTTTTTTTTTTTTTTTTTTTTGGCTTGTTGCCTTAATGGGACACTCTAATATTCTAATACCTGGTAGCTCAGTTCTGTTGAATTTAGTTAAGCTTCTAACACTATACATTAAAAAGAGGGTATCTTAGAGATAATGAAGGACTGTTATAATGGTAAAATAACCAATTCTCTGTGAAGAAATCACTATTCTATATCTTTAAGCATATAATCTATGAAAAGCAAAAACAGAACTAAAAGACTATAGGTATCAGCCACATGCCTTTTTTAATAGCTAATAGAACAGACAAAACATCATAAGGATACACAGCATTTGAAGAACATAATTAACCAATTTTACCTAACTTTCATAAATGGAACACACTACAAATCAATTGTGAAGCTTATTTGGCACTAATAACTATAGCTCAATATATGTATTTCCTATGACCTCACCTTTCTACTCTTAAGAAAATTCTCTATAGAATATGTATATTTTTTCACCAAAGACATGCACTAGAATGTTCCTAAATTTAAAATAGCAAGAAACTGGAAAGTACCCAAAGATGATCAAAAGAAGTATGGATAAATGATTGCAATATGTATTTATCCAACCAATTATGCAATTTACATTTACCCAATCAACAAAGAAAATAAATTAACTATAGCCACTCAACAATTTGGATAACTTACAAGTATGATGTTGAGCACAAGAGGGCAGATACTAAAGATCATACACTGTATGATTTCATTGATATAAAGATTAAAAAAAAAAGGAAAAGAAGTCTGGATAGCAGTTGTACTTCAGTGGAAGACACTAAAGGGCCACTGTGTGGGCCTCTGTTCTTCTTGATCTATGTACAGGTTGCAGATAAGAAAAATATTTGAGCTCTTATACTTTTTTTTTGGATGCACGTTATACTTTAATGAAAATTTCAAAAAGGGGAGTGTTGGAGTTTAGGATTTAGAAGAATTTAAAAATAAATTAGAAATCATCACAGAAGAAAAGATAATATATAGCTTTTGTTGTCTATATGAAGTCCATAGAATGGGACTTTAACATTTCAGTGAAAGCAGAGTATGCACTGGATACAGACACCACAAATTGTATTTCTACTGCCATCAATAAGGTACTTTCGACATAAAAGTTGCTGATATAATCACTGCTATTGCTGTATCCAGAAAGCTAATGCAGTTGCCACTGTTATACTCTACCCCGTCCTCCCTACCAATTTCAACTAGAAATAGATTACTCAAACAACCCTTAGTTCTTCATGTTCCTGGATTCTGATTCAAACGGCTAGTGGATGATTCATAGCTCCACATTGCATCTTTAAAGGAATCTTGAACATTAAGTTCAGAACTTCTGGGTAGAAAGATTAGTTTGGCCTTATGAAGCGAGAGCTTGCCCAGAAGTAGGAACTGGGGGGGCAAAGGGAGTATTAAATGGTGAGTTTCATATCTTAATGCATTTGTTCCAGATTGTTCTATCTTGGTTTAGTTACACTGAGACCATTTTGCTCAGAACGGCCTACTGCATATATTTCTAAGTTAGAGTTCACTAAAAATGAAGTTGAGGAAGATTTAGGGGGTGGAGGGAAGCAGCAACAACTATGCTTTATCAGTTAGAGGTGGTGAGAGACAGATCCTCTAATCACAAAGAAGTACTAACTATGAAGAGCCAAAAACTTTCTATTGGCTTTTACCCTGGCATCTGTAGCAATCAACTATTGTACTTGAACATTCCTATCTTCCAGATATACCAGAAAACTCAGGGAAAACTGGTTCATAGTTGTATCAGAGTGGAAGAAAATTATAATATCAAAATGAAGTAATGTTATGATGTCCATTGATTAAGACCTTGCTCATTTTTTCTTATATAAAATATTCTACATTTAGTAAGTAATAATCTTTAAAATATGTTAAATAATTTACAAAGGATTTTTAGAGCAGTGAAAATACTCTATATGATACTATAATGATGGATATATATCATTATAAATTTGTCCAAGCCAATAGATTATATAGCACCAAAGTGAACCAACCTCAAGATAAACTATGGACGTGGGGTAATAATAGTATGTTAATGTAGGTACACCAATTTTAACAAATGTACTCCTCTGAGAGTGGCTGCTGATAATGCGGGAGCTATATATGTATGGGTGCAGGGTGGTATGGGAAATCTTTGTACCTTCCCTTCTTTTTTTTTTTCTTTGTTGAACCTCTCATTATGTATGCATTGTTTTCCTAATTTTTTTTTAAATTTTTTTTAACATATAATATATTTTTATCCCCAGGGGTACAACTCTGTGAATCA
This sequence comes from Lutra lutra, assembly GCF_902655055.1. NCBI lineage: Eukaryota > Metazoa > Chordata > Mammalia > Carnivora > Mustelidae > Lutra > Lutra lutra. The sequence continues at coordinate 78,614,335 of NC_062279.1, read as the reverse complement.
CCAGGTTTACACACTTCACAGCACTCACCATAGCACATACCCTCCCCAATGTCCATAACCACACCCCCCTTCCCCCAACCCCCCTCCTCCCATCAACCCTCAGTTTGTTTTGTGAGATTAAGAGTCACTTATGGTTTGTTTCCATCCCAATCCCATCTTGTTTCATTTACTCTTCTCCTACCCCCTTAACCCCCCATGTTGCATCTCCTCTCCCTCATATCAGGGAGATCATATGATAGTTGTCTTTCTCTGATTGACTTATTTCGCTAAGCATGATACCCTCTAGTTCCATCCACGTCCTCACAAATGGCAAGATTTCATTTCTTTTGATGGCTGCATAGTATTCCATTGTGTATATATACCACTTCTTCTTTATCCATTCGTCTGTTGATGGACATCTTTCCATAGTTTGGCTATTGTAGACATTGCTGCTATAAACATTCGGGTACATGTGCCCCTTTAGATCACTACGTTTGTATCCTTAGGGTAAATACCCAGCAGTGCAATTGCTGGGTCATAGGGTAGTTCTATTTTCAACATTTTGAGGAACCTCCATGCTGTTTTCCAGAGTGATTGCACCAGCTTGCATTCCCACCAACAGCGTAGGAGGGTTCCCCTTTCTCCGCATCCTCGCCAGCATCTGTCATTTCCTGACTTGTTAATTTTAGCCATTCTGACTGGTGTGAGGTGATATCTCATTGTGGTTTTGATTTGTATTTCCCTGATGCCGAGTGATGTGGAGCACTTTTTCATGTGTCTGTTGGCCATCTGGATGTCTTCTATGCAGAAATGTCTGTTCATGTCCTCTGCCCAATTCTTGATTGGATTATTTGTTCTTTGGGTGTTGAGTTTGCTAAGTTCTTTATAGGTTTTGGACACTAGCCCTTTATCTGATATGTCATTTGCAAATATCTTCTCCCATTCTGTCAGTTGTCTTTTGGTTTTGTTCACTGTTTCCTTTGCTGTGCAAAAGCTTTTGATCTTGATAAAATCCCAATAGTTCATTTTGGCCCTTGCTTCCCTTGCCTTTGGCGATGTTCCTAGGAAGATGTTGCTGCGGCTGACGTCGAAGAGGTTGTTGCCTGTGTTCTTCTCAAGGATTTTGATGGATTCCTTTCTCACATTGAGGTCCTTCCTCCATTTTGAGTCTATTTTCGTGTGTGGTGTAAGGAAATGATCCAATTTCATTTTTCTGCATGTGGCTGTCCAATTTTCCCAACACCATTTATTGAAGAGGCTGTCTTTGTTCCATTGGACATTCTTTCCTGCTTTGTCGAAGATGAGTTGACCATAGAGTTGAGGGTCCATTTCTGGGCTCTCTATTCTGTTCCATTGATCTATGTGTCTGTTTTTGTGCCAGTACCATGCTGTCTTGATGATGACAGCTTTGTAATAGAGCTTGAAGTCCGGAATTGTGATGTCACCAACTTTGGCTATCTTTTTCAATATTCCTTTGGCTATTCGAGGTCTTTTCTGGTTCCATATAAATTTTAGGATTATTTGTTCCATTTCCTTGAAAAAAAATGGATGGTGCTTTGATAGGAATTGCATTAAATGTGTAGATTGCTTTAGGTAGCATGGACATTTTCACAATATTTATTCTTCCAATCCAGGAGCATGGAACATTTTTTCATTTCTTTGTGTCTTCCTCAATTTCTTTCATGAGTACTTTATAGTTTTCTGTGTGTAGATTCTTTGTCTCTTTGGTTAGGTTTATTCCTAGGTATCTTATAGTTTTGGGTGCAATTGTAAATGGGATTGACTCCTTCATTTCTCTTTCTTCTGTCTTGTTGTTGGTGTAGAGAAATGCAACTGATTTCTGTGCATTGATTTTATATCCTGACACTTTACTGAATTCCTGGACAAGTTCTAGCAGTTTTGGAGTGGAGTCTTTTGGGTTTTCCACATACAGTATCATATCATCTGCAAAGAGTGATAGTTTGACTTCTTCTTTGCCGATTTGGATGCCTTTAATTTCCTTTTGTTGTCTGATTGCTGAGGCTAGGACTTCTAGTACTATGTTGAATAGCAGTGGTGATAACGGACATCCCTGCCGTGTTCCTGACCTTAGCGGAAAAGCTTTCAGTTTTTCTCCATTGAGAATGATATTTGCGGTGGGTTTTTCATAGATGGCTTTGATAATATTGAGGTATGTGCCGACTATCCCTGCACTTTGAAGAGTTTTGATCAGGAAGGGATGCTGCACTTTGTCAAATGCTTTTTCAGCATCTATGGAGAGTATCATACGGTTCTTGTTCTTTCTTTTATTAATGTGTTTTATCACATTGATTGATTTGCGGATGTTGAACCAGCCTTGCAGCCCTGGAATAAATCCCACTTGGTCATGGTGAATAATCCTTTTAATGTACTGTTGAATCCTATTGGCTAGTATTTTGGTGAGAATTTTTGCATCTGTGTTCATCAAGGATATTGGTCTGTAGTTCTCTTTTTTGATGGCATCCTTGTCTGGTTTTGGGATCAAGGTGATGCTGGCCTCATACAATGAGTTTGGAAGTTTTCCTTCCATTTCTATTTTTTGGAACATTTTCAGGAGAATAGGAATTAGTTCTTCTTTAAATGTTTGGTAGAATTCCCCCGGGAAGCCATCTGGCCCTGGGCTTTTGTTTGTTTGGAGATTTTTGATGACTATTTCAATCTCCTTACTGGTTATGGGTCTGTTCAGGCTTTCTATTTCTTCCTGGTTCAGTTGTGGTAGTTTATATGTCTCTAGGAATGCATCCATTTCTTCCAGATTGTCAAATTTGTTGGTGTAGAGTTCCTCATAGTAAGTTCTTATAATTGTCTGTATTTCTTTGGTGTTAGTTGTGATCTCTCCTCTTTCATCCATGATTTTATTTATTTGGGTCCTTTCTCTTTTCTTTTTGATAAGTCTGGCCAGGGGTTTATCAATCTTATTAATTCTTTCAAAGAATCAGCTCCTAGTTTCGTTGATTTGTTCTATTGTGTATTTGGTTTCTATTTCATTCATTTCTGCTCTGATCTTTATGATTTCTCTTCTCCTGCTGGGCTTAGGGTTTCTTTCTTGTTCTTTCTCTAGCTCCTTTAGGTGTAGGGTTAGGTTGTGTACTTGAGACCTTTCCTATTTCTTGAGAAAGGCTTGTACCACTATATATTTTCCTCTCAGGACTGCCTTTGTTGTGTCCCACAGATTTTGAACCATTGTGTTTTCATTATCATTTGTTTCCATGAATTTTTTCAATTCTTCTTTAATTACCTGGTTGACCCATTCATTCTTTAGAAGGATGCTGTTTAGTCTCCATGTATTTGGATTCTTTCCAAATTTCCTCTTATGATTGAGTTCTAGCTTCAGAGCATTGTGGTCTGAAAATATTCAGGGAATGATCCCAATCTTTTGATACCAGTTGAGACCTGACTTAGACCGAGGATGTGATCTATTCTGGAGAATGATCCATGTGCACTAGAGAAGAATGTGTTTTCTCTTGCTTTGGGGTGAAATGTTCTGAATATATCTGTGATGTCCATCTGGTCCAGTGTGTCATTTAAGGCCTTTATTTCCTTGTTGATCTTTTGCTTGGATGATCTGTCCATTTCAGTGAGGGGAGTGTTAAAGTCCCGTACTATTATTGTATTATTGTTGATGTGTTTCTTTGATATTGTTATAAATTAGTTTATATAGTTGGCTGCTCCCATCTTAGGGGCATAGATATTTAAAACTGTTAGATCTTCTTGTTGGACAGATCCTTTCAGTATGATATAGTGTCCTTCCTCATCTCTTATTATAGTCTTTGGCTTAAAATCTAACTGATCTGATATAAGGATTGCCACTCCTGCTTTCTTCTGATGTCCATTAGCATGGTAAATTCTTTTCCACCCCCTCACTTTAAACCTGGAGGTGTCTTCGGGTTTAAGATGAGTTTCTTGTAGGCAACATATAGATGGGTTTTGTTTTTTTATCCATTCTGATACCCTGTGTCTTTTGATTGGGGCATTTAACCCATTAACATTCAGGGTAACTATTGAGAGATATGAATTTAGTGCCATTGTATTGCCTGTAAGGTGACTGTTATTGTATATTGTCTCTGTTCCTTTCTGATCTACTACTTTTAGGGTCCCTCTTTGCTTAGAGAACCCCTTTCAATATTTCCTGTAGAGCTGGTTTGGTGTTTGCAAGTTCTTTCAGTTTTTGTTTGTCCTGGAAGCTTTTAATCTCTCCTATTTTCAATGATAGCCTAGCTGGATATAGTATCCTTGGCTGCATGTTTTTCTCCTTTAGTGCTCTGAATATATCATAGCAGCTCTTTCTGGCCTGCCAGGTCTCTGTGGATAAGTCTGCTGTTAATCTAATATTTTTGCCATTGTATGTTACAGACTTCTTTTCCCGGGCTGCTTTCAGGATTTTCTCTTTGTCACTAAGACTTGTAAATTTTACTATCAGCTGACGGGGTGTGGACCTATTCTTATTGATTTTGAGGGGGGTTCTCTGAACCTCCTGGATTTTGATGCTTGTTCCTTTTGCCATATTGGGGAAATTCTCTCCAATAATTCTCTCCAATATACCTTCTGCTCCCCTCTCTCTTTCTTCTTTTTCTGGAATCCCAATTATTCTAATGTTGTTTCATCTTATGCTGTCACTTATCTCTCGAATTCTGCCCTCGTGGTCCAGTAGCTGTTTGTCCCTCTTTTGCTCAGCTTCATTATTCTCTGTCATTTGGTCTTCTATATTGCTAATTCTTTCTTCTGCCTCATTTATCCTAGCAGTGAGAGCCTCCATTTTTGATTGCACCTCATTAATAGCTTTTTTTATTTCAACTGGGTAGATTTTAGTTCTTTTATTTCTCCAGAAAGGGCTTTTATATCTCCCGAGAGGGTTTCTCTAATATCTTCCATGCCTTTTTTGAGCATCGCTAGAACCTTGAGATTCTTCATTCTGAACTCTAGATCTGATATATTGCCAATGTCTGTATTGATTAGGTCCCTAGCCTTTTGTACTGCCTCTTGTTCTTTTTTTTTGTGGTGAATTTTTCTGCCTTGTCATTTTGTCCAGGTAAGAGTATATGAAGGAGCAAGTAAAATACTAAAAGTGTGGCAACAACCCCAGGAAAATATGCTTTAGCCAAATCAGAAGAGATCCCAAATCATGAGGGGGGAGAAAGGGCATAAAAAGAGGTTCAGATAGAGAGAGAAAAAAAAAAAGAAAAGAAACAATTAAAAAAAGAAAACCAATAAAGAAAAAATATAAAAAGGAAAAAAAATATATATATATTAGATAAACTAGTTAAAAAACGTTAAAAAACAAAAGAGTAAAAGTTAAAAAAAATTAGCAGAAGAAGAGAAAAAAAAATTGAAAAAGAAATTAAATTAAATTAACTGCAAGGCTAAAGAATCATGGGGAGAAAGCCATGAGTTCCGTGCTTTGTTTTCTCCTCCTCTGGAAATCTGCTGCTCTCCTTGGTATTGAAACTGCACTCCTTGGTAGGTGAACTTGGTCCTGGCTGGGTTTCTTGTTGATCTTCTGGGGGAGGGGCCTGTTGTAGTGATTCTCAAGTGTCTTTGCCCCCGGCGGAGTTGCACCGCCGTTACAAGGGGCCGGGCTGGGTAATCAGCTCGGGTTTGTTTTCGGTAGCTTTTGTTCCCTGAGCGCTTTCCATAGAGTTCCGGAGGACGGGAATGAAGATGGCGGCCTCCCAGTCTCCGGCCTGGAGGAGCTGAGAGCCTGGGGCCCCACTCCTCAGTGCACCCTCGGAGAACAGCGCCCAGTTACTCCCATCACCCTGGCCTCCAGCCGCGCTCCGAGCTGACCGAGCCTGTGACCGGTTCAAGGTAACCCCGAGCTTAGAGCTCACTCCTTGGCTCTGTCTCTGTAGCCGGCTTCTCCGTTCTAATACCTGTAAGCTCTGCGACACTCAGACACCCCCAATCCTTCTGTGACCCTGCGGGACCTGAGGCCACGCTGACCCCGCGTGGGCTTCACCCCGGTTAAGCCTCTGGAGTGATGTCCCTCAGTGGAACAGACTTTTAAAAGTCCCGATTTTGTGCTCCATTGCTCCGCCGCTTGCCGGGAGCCGGCCCCTCCCCCCCTGGTCTATCTTCCCATCGCTTTGGATTCACTGCTCCGCCAGTCCTACCTTTCAGAAAGTGGTTGATTTTCTGTTTCTAGAATTGCTGTTCTTCTTCTCTTCAATCTCCCATTGGATTTGTAGGTGTTTGCAATCTTTAGATAAGCTATCTAGTTGATCTCCCACTACCTGAAGTAGTCTCAGCCTGCTACTTCTCCACCATCTTGACTCCTCCCCCCTTCCCTTCAATTTTGCTATGAACCTAAAACTACTGTAGAAAACAATGTCCTAAAAAATAACTTTTGATAGTTTTAGAAATCAACCTTCTTTCTAAACATAAGTATTTCACAACAAACTAGGTTAGTAGTTAAATATCTGTTAAATTAATGAGTACTTTACTTTCTAACCATAAAAAATTCAAATACTTGCTAATCTCAAAAAATGAATAAATATGAATTAAAATTAACATTTTGCAAAACAATATCTAAATGAATTTAATGTGGGCAACATTTATAGAATAACTGTTTTCCCTCTCTAAAGGTGGTGATCAATATTTAAGATATTTATAAATTTACAATACATAAGATATGCAAGGAGTATGTTATCTTCAGTGTCATATCCATTACAAAATATGTTATATTAAACTATTAGTTAAGCTGATTCTATAAATAAATATATCCCTTAACTTTTTGCAATGTTTCCCTTCAGCATCTTTATAACTTCCCGAAAATTTGGTCACAGCCTATGACATTTACCTGAGGGCAATAGTTCTATTCCATTTTACAGCTACAGCTTAGGTGTCAAAAGGTGAATATGAGAATCATAAAGCATTTCTTATCCAAAAAAGAAAGGTCAAATTTATGATCCAATGTAAATCCTCAATCAATTGGAAATAACAAGAAATATACTCCTTTTGTATGGGCCGTTTTCTTAACCTGGCTAGAAAAACAAGACTACGGTAAAATATCAAAAGTATTTGGTGAGGTTATGTGCACCTTAAGATATGACTTCTGATTTTGATAAAGAACACATATGATCAATAAAATTTTTATATTTTTGGAATCCGTTTATTACTCAATTTTATTTATTATTTTTTGTGCACTTCGGTGTAATTAATCACTTTCAGGTTTTCAAATGATTGAAATACTAAACCACTTAGTTTTATTACCTCCTTAAGTTCTACTTAGATGTGTAATATATCAGAATAGTATTGTGTTATCTCTCTAAATACTGTCGAATTGACATAAACATGTTTTCCAGATCAAAATAGTTTTGCTTTGATAACGTAAGCAATCACTATCTAACAGAGATAATGCATTATAAGGTATTGTGAGCATTAAGAACTTGAGTAACATATTGGCCTGACCTTATTTTTCATCTTAATTGATTAACAAAATATCTATAATTGCTATCCAGTGTGTTTTACACATGCATTTTTAAAAAACACATCTTTGGCTATTTATGACAATGTATTGTCATATATGTTGGCTTATCACGCCCTCACCATCCATTATTTTCTTTTGATTTAGAATCATGTACCTATCCTTGAAGGGGAGGGAGGATTGACAAAGGGGTGCTTTTTTTCTTGGGGAAAAAATAAACAAACTCAAGAGGTTTCATAAGGACAGCACTTACGTTAGAAGATTGTATGTTGTTTTCTAAATTCATTGAGTATTTAAGAATACCCCACTTCTGAAACACTGGAAAGAAAACAAACCAAAATTTGATAGCAGGTATTTCCTAGATGAGTTTGTGATGTTGTACACATTGTATGGGATGGGGGAGACTTAAAATTTGACAAGTTCTTGGGACTGAGGTACAAACAGCAAACAAAATATAGTCCCTATGGCTTCAAAACCTTGCACAGTCTCTGAAATGCCAGAAGCACTATTTATTTCTTCCCTTTTTGCCTTATTGCACACTGTCCCCAGATGATGTTGTGTGTGGTATAAATTAGACAGACAGTTTATTGAATCTGCTTTTAGTCCATCTTCTATAACACACAAGGCATCACTTTCAAGGTGTCACTTCAGAGAAATAAAGGCAGACTAGAGCAATATTTTAAGTCTGACTGGATAAAATACGTTTTGGAAAACTGCAAGTGCAATATTATTGGAATAGCTCAGCAAGATACATAGCACATTAGATGCAATTTTAACTGTGATTATTGAGTCAGTTTCTTGTATTTGCATAAAATCAGGTGGAATAGATACATATCACTCATGAGAAAATTGGAGGTTCAGCATAAATGTATTCCATTCAGTTTACTTTTTCCCTCACTACCATCACTATTTCCAAATCATGACATATGTGGATCTCTGAATTTTTGCTACCTCATGGAGTCAGAAGAAATGCAAATAATGGTGAATTTGGAATAACTTGCTTAACCTGTGTACTTGATTATTATGAGACAGGCTACATATACTCTACATTTATAAGTAGGTAGTTTTTAAATTACCCTTAGGAGAATGGAACTGAAAAACTCGCAAATCCAGTCATAGCAGGTAACATTTCCCTAAAGGCAAAGATTGTAGGAAGAATAAATAAGTGATTGTTTAAATTTCTATAAAAAGTGCTGGGAGTAATATAGCAATGGATCTAGTGTTTAAGCTACTCAGAACAATGAAAGGAGAGAGAAGTTGTTTTCAATAAGTTATATTGCATTTTGAGAAGAGACATTTCCTTGTAGCTTAGCTAATATTTCCTTCCAGAGAATCTGAGATAAAGAAAAATAATATGATATGGAGAAGAGAGAAATCAGTGTGATTGCATTGTAAGATAACCCTTTTTTTTTCATCAGCCTTTATTAACTAATTAGGCACTTAACCATGGACAAAAGTTCTTTTTTGGGAGTTGTGGGACCCAGAACCATATACCAAGCAACCATATACCAAGGAGGAGTCTTACACACCTGTGCATCTGGTAATAGGCAGATAGACCTTGGGCGGCCAAAGCTTCCTGATCCCATCTCAGCCATGATCAAGGAAGACCTGGGAATGCTAACCTGGGCAGAAACCCATAGATAAGGAAGAGTTCATAGAAATCCAAACTTCTGAAGGAGAGATTAAAGCACAGCATTGGAGAAAATAAATAAATACACACTTGTGTGCATGCACCACCCCCCCAACACACAGGATGCATTAGAGATGGTAAGAGGAATTTTGCCAGTGGACACCATCTACAAGGTGACATTGTGTAGAGCAGCATTAGCTGTGGCAACCTTGTTTTTGACTTTTCTTCCTCTCTGAATTACTAAAGGAAAAGGAGATCCAAAGGGAGGGATGGGGGTGCCTGGGTGGTTCAGTGGGTTAAAGCCTCTGCCTTCGGCTCAGGTCATGATCCCAGGGTCCTGAGATCCAGCTGCGCATCAGGCTCTCTGCTCAGCAGGGAGTCTGCTTCCCCTCCTTCTCTCTCTGCCAGCTTCTCTGCCTACTTGTGATCTCTGTCTGTCAAATAAATAAATAAAAATTAAAAACAAAACAAAACAAAAACAAAAACAAAAACAAAAAAACAAAGGGAGGGATGATGGCTGAGTTTGCTCTTAGAAGAGAGTGCCCCAAATCTGGAACTCTGTGTGTGTTTGTGTAGGTGATATGCACCAAACTTAGCAACCCTGCTGCTGTTATATTGCAAACAGACCTATCTTCTCCTTTGTCTAGATAAATATAGGGTAGGGGGATGTGATTCTTTCTCAGAGACAGACAAATGCAGCACCAAATTGGGTTCATTTCCTAGAGCCAACAATTTCCACACTTCGCCATCAACAAGTAAGCTGGAAAGGCTGTTACTATCAGACCCCATTTGGACCTCCTATCTTTATGGGACTTGGATTCAGTCTGACAATCATGATTTCCAGGCCTCTTTCATCTTCTGTAGCCTTGGTCAGGCCATGAATGGCATTTGACACCCCACAAACTCTTCCTTCAGGGAAGTTGGCAACTCTTATTTTGGAGCCACGGGTTAGATCTTGGCAGCTTAGTGTGTCCCTGGAATCCCCACTTGTGGCACATTGTATGTCTACAAGGCCCAGATATAGGCCAATTCCAGGGTACCTGTCTGCCAAGGCTCACTCACACCTACCCTCAGCCTTTAACACCTCCTAGCCTATGTGAATAACACCTCCTGCCTAACCCCACCATCAGTCTCTCTTTCAACACTCCTGATGTGAATTAAGGAAGGTTGGTGGAGCTGGGTGCCTTTCAGCCCTTTGTTGGGAAGATACACAGGGCCTCTCTGGATCAGGTCTCCTGGGTATATTTCCTCAGAGGACTCCCTGGCCCTACCAGGATGGTAAGGTAAATGAATTCTGGAGAGATCTGGCTTCAGGAGAATAGGCTTCTTACCTTCATTTTTTCCCCCTCTTATTCCTAAGCTATTACTACATGCCTAGTATCTAAATCAATGATTCCTCCAAGAATCTTCTTAGAGGGGTGGATTTTTCAATGACTCATCATCTTTTCAATTTCAAACAGCAATTCATGGATTTGATAAATTTAATTTGGAGCTGTTTTGACTAAATCCTTAATTTCTGATTCTCTCATCCATCAAAACCTGAAGTGAGAATATGATCAGTGAAATTTTTTACTTGTGTCTCCATCTATCTCAGGGACTATAATTTCTGGTTGCCTCACTGATCCTTGTCTTTTATATTCCAATGTATGGTATTTGTTAACTTCTACTGATTTGAGAAAGTTCAAATGGAATTCAATATTTTCCCATGGGCATTTCTTTTAATTCATTAATCTAATTAGAACATGTTTTCTTTTCAAAGGTGATATCATTAAAATTTGGTAGTATCTAAAAGTGGAATCCCCATTCTCCTATTTTCTACAATATATCTGGACCAAGAAGGAAAAACATTCTCTCTTCTTCTCAGTCTGTCACTTTTCTGATCATTATTTTCCACTCCCAGTCAACAATTATTCCTTGAGTATTATTGTGGCCATCATATTTGATTCCATATTACTAAAATAGATACCAAATATAATTCTTAGGAAATTTTGCATGTAGTTTAGTCCTTTTTGAAACCACCATTTCCAAAGTGAATTTCTCTATCAGACTTCAATGTATGTTATTGTTCGTTTTTTGTTTTTTTTTTTTTTGTTGTTGTTGTTTCCCCCCATGAGACCTCTTTATATTTCTCATAATGAGTAACTATTAGGAATACTGATTCTCAAGTTCGAGTACCATTTGTTCCCCATTCAGACATTTGCAAAGTTAATGGATGTTCACCATGTCTTCTATTAGGTAAGAAAGCTAGAGGGTCAGGGTTTGAATGGCAGGTGACCTTCTTAAGGTTTTTTTTTTTTCCCTCCCTAACCAACCACAACACCACTTTACTGTTCTCTCTGGTTGGTGTGGTACCACTATGGGGCTCTTCTTATCCATCCTGGAGTTCAGAGTTCCAAAGTAGGAGACAAAGACAGAGATCAGGAATACACTGTATTGTCTAAACTCTATTGCTCTCCTCTTTCTGTTCTCTTTGAAATACTCCTTATCACTTTCTTAAAGGACAAATATATATAATGCACTTAACTGACAATTCTCCTTTTGATCTGTGGTTGCACTTCAAAACATGGCAAAGATTTTAATTTTTCCATCAAGAGTCCATTTCAAACATCAACAATTAAATAAGTAACCAGGGATCCCAGATTCTATAGGAACAGATCTAGGGTCTGTGAGTTTTGACAACACAACCAGAAGTTTTAATTTTTTTTTCCCTCATGCACAGCATTTTGCTTTTCTATAAAAATATCACTTTATCAGTTTCTTAGAATTTATCTCATATAACTTGAGGTTACCTTTTTACATTGTTTTCTCTGCACTACTTCAGTTCCTTTTTGCCTTCTTCCAGGTGCCAAGAATATAATAGGGCCCTTAATGCTATTAACTGAATGAATAAAGGAATAAACTGTCCATGCCTTCAATAGGCAAATGCAATCTAGTTGTTCCATCATACAATTAGATTTTATAAATCAAGTCCATTACTTCTGAATGTCTCTTGTTCAAAATGTTCTAATGATATTACTTCAAGTACATTGTCTATCAATTATATTTGAATTTACTCTTGCCAAACTAGATAAAATTTACTACTTTGATGAGAAAATATTAATCCTCATTGTGAAGCATAAACAAGGAGAGGAATGATACTTTATCATCTATTCAAAATTAAAAGTTTAATATAGGTATGCATGATGATTTCAAAATACAAAATACAGTGAAATTGAGTGGTTACATGGACAATTCAAAAAAGCTACTAATAAAAATGAAAAATAAATATAGAGTCACTTCCTTTTTTTTTTAAGATTTTATTTATTTACTTGACAGAGAGCACAAGTAGGCTGAGAGGCATGCAGAGAGGTGGGGGAAGCAGGCTCCCCGCTGAGCAGAGAGCCCGATGTGGGGCTTGATCCCAGGACCCGGGGATCATGACCTGAGCCAAAGGCAGAGGCTTAACCCACTGAGCCATCCAGGCACCCCTAGAGTCACTTTCCATCTAAAATCTCTATTACTCAGAGTCCAATATAACTGCTTTAAGGAACCAGTAGGAGATACATTTTAAGAGACTTATTGCAATAAGATGACTTACATGATTATGGAGTTATCCAAAATCCATAGGGTGGACCAACAAGAGGATCACGCTGGATCTCTTGATAATGGCCTGAAGCTGCTGTATGTTAGCAACATTTTTGCTTATTCAGGAAATTCTCAGCCCTTTTTTTAAAGTTTTCAACTGACTGAATCAGAGTCATTCATATTATTCAGGTTCATGTTCCTTCCTTAAAATCAACTGACATGTATTTTAATTTCATCTACAAAATATATTCAGAGCAATGCATAGATTAGGGTTTGACTGAATCAGTGGGGACTGCAGCTTAGTCAAGTTGATACATGAAAAGACCATCACATGTATTTAAAAAACAAAAAAGTATATTCATTAGAGTTCTAGTCAACAGTCCTTGATTTAAATATGATATGAACTGGCAATATTTGACCTGTTTTTTTCTTTCACTTATGTGTACCTATTTTGGAGAGGGAGTTACATTTACCAATTTAGATTTGCTTTAAAATACCTTTTGATGATTTAAGTAAATATTTCAGATGATATTGTAATAAAAAGGCCTTATTTCTGTTAACCTGCCAAGCAGTGGGGTTTTCACATAGAAAAGAATCTTCTCTTGGGAAAGGTAGGAGACAACAGCAAAGTAAAGTAACTGTAAGATTAAGTAAATATTACAGTCCAAACCATATGTCTAATAACATATCAGTGCATTTTTACTTCCTGAACAATGCCATGATATTTTTTTTTCTTAAAGATTTTATTTATCTGACAGAGAGACAGGAAGAGAGGCAGGGGGAAGCAGGCTCCCCGCTGAGCAGAGAGCTTAATGCGGGACTCGATCCCAGGACCCTGAGACCATGACCCAAGCGATCTGCAGAGGCCTAACCCACTGAGCCACCCAGGCGCCCCACAATGCCATGATATTTTTAAAAATATTTCTGTCTTGTAACATGCTACTTTACCAACTCAATACAGATCTTTAAGACTAAAGTAACAGAAGGAATATATGGGGTGAATTTTGACATGAATGTGAAAGTCATCCATTTTACACAATTCTATCATTCAGAAAATAAAGAAAATCTTTATTTTTTTCAATAGGCAATTTGAGGCTTTGAGGGAGAATATTGGTATTTCACTGTCAACAATGAATTAAGAATATGATACTTCAGATATATGTTAGTTGCAAAACAAAAAACAAATAACATTTTGAAAATGTTCATAATGTTTGCAGTTTGTATCTCTTATAATCAATAACATTTTACTTTTAATGATAGGATTCAAAAGAAAAACATAGCCACATACTTAAATGTCATAAATACTTTCAAAAGTAAAATATTTAGCTCAAAATAGAGCTAAGCATAAAGTAACACATATATATTTGTATTGTATATAAATATATACATAAAAATGTGCATATATATGAACATATATAATATGTATATTACATATGTGTATATACACAGAAACATGTTATTAAGGAAGGTTATAATAAATATGAGGATGGAACTTACATTTCTTGAAAGACATTATTTTTACATTTCAAATTCAAATATATATTGGAATTTCATAGAATTAGAGAAAAAAGTCAGCCAATTAGTTAATCAATCAATAAAACAGAAGAAAAGAAAAACTGAAATATATTATGCAGACCAATAAGGAAAAAGTAAATATCAAGTAGATAATCATAGAAAAATAAATGGAGAGATTTAAGAAAAATGTCAAAATATTCAAGAATAATGATAATTCAGTTCTCAAAAAAACATTTGGTTTACTTAAAATGTATTAATAACACACTACATAATAATTTCATTATAGACAAGTGAACATATAATGATTAAAAAAGACCAAAATATGTCCTTTAAAAGCAAATGCTGAACTTAAATATAGATAAATGTTATCTTAACTTTATACCCTTCGGCTCAGGTCTCGATCCCAGAATCCCAGGATCCAGCCCGCATCAAGCTCTCTGCTTAGCAGGGAGTCTGCTTCTCCCTCTGACCCTCCTCCCTCTCATCTTCTGTCTATTGCTCACTCTCTCGGTCTCAAATAAATAATTAAATTTTTAAAAAAAAATCAATCCATCAATCTACATTTATATTCAATAAAATAAGAAGGAGGGGAGGGAAAGGAAAGTTCTTTATTGAAGAGTTCCAATTAACCAATATATAAGGAATAATAAAATGAGAGAGCCCAATGTAATAAGTTGTTTAAACAAAGATCACCAACAGATATTAAAACCATGAGGGGAAAACATGGGGAGAAATGATATGTCAATCTTAAACTTTTCTGTCTCTAAGGGTAGTTGTGTAGCTCTAAAGCTAGAGCTATATAATTCCTGCAGTTCTCTATTCTACCAAATTGCTAAGCAGTGTAGAGATGGTCAGAGATGGCAGTCTTATAACAAGCAGTAGTTAGAGATACAGTCCAACACATTTCAACTAGTAGGTCCACTTATGATACTTACTCTTGATTTAATTAGATATTTATTGAGTGTCTGCTTACATTCCAAGTATAGCACCTAAATCTGAGAACATGTAGACAAACCGAATTCACTTCTATATTTTAAATTGCTCAGGTCTAGTTAAGGAAAAGTCCACTCTCCACATATAAATGGCTAAGTATGTTATGGAAACACAGATTTGGATATAATTTGTGAGCACTGGAAGAATCAGAGAAGCTTCTTTAAAAACAAAAAACAAAAAACAGGAGCTGGTCTGCTTCTCCCTCTTTGTCTGTGATCTCTCTCACTCTTGCTCTTTCAAATAAATAAATAAATAAATAAAGACTTAAAATTAAAAAAGGAGGTCCACCTGGGTGGCTCAGTCAGTCAAGCATCTGTGTTTGGCTCAGGTCATGATCTCAGGGTCCTGGGATCGAGCTCCACATTGAACTCGCCGCTCAGCAGTGAGTCTGCTTCTCCCTTTCTCTCTGTGATCTCTCTTGCTTTTGCGCTCTCAAATAAATAAATAAATAAAATCTTAAAACAAAACAATAGCTGAACTGAACTATGAAGAATAAATAAAATGGGTCAGTTTAGGAAAAGAAAATAACATGTAAAGGTGCTGAAGACATGACATGGAAACAGAGCTCTATACAGCTGAAGGATGGAAGTGGCTTGGTGCTGTATAATATTACCCACTAACTGGAAAAAAATGAGGCTGCATAAGACAGCTATGACTATATAAAGAAAGGCTTCAAAATTATCCTAAAGAACTTTCTGTGTGTGTGTTGGTTTTTAATCTCTATGTTTCAGCTGCATAGAACTGAATTATTCTTTATCTAATTCATGACATTATTTTTATCATTGGTCAATGCCTGGTTGATTTGTATGTATGAGTGTGTGCGTATGTGTGTGTATGCTTGTGTTTCAGAATAGAAACATCTATGAAATGCTCATCCAACATGAAAAATAAAATAATGACAACAACTAATTTCCTCCTATGTGATACAATCTTACTCAATTCTCCTATCTCCTACCATCCAAGATGACCATTACTTTTATCTTATCTTTATCATTTTCTTTTTTAAATATTTGGTTTGGTCACATACAAGGAATTTCTATTAAGCATATAGTCTAAGATATATTGACTTTATGAAAATAGTATTGTACTTTGTGCAGTCCTTGGGGGTTTTTAAACCAAATGCTGTAGTAATAGGATTCATCTATATTATCAAGATTAGCTGGAGATCATTTACTGTGAACACTGCATAACATTCAATTGTTTGAATATCCCAGACTTTATTTATCCATTCATCCACTAATGGGCATATTTTTGCTCTTCTGAACAGTGCTACTATTAACATCCTTGTATCCTCAAATATATATGTACTGTTTTTCTTTCATATGTACTAGAAGTGAAATTCATAGACAATAAAGGGGAGTGGTAAATGTTAAAATTCACAGGATTATCTCAAATTATATTTTTAAAAATATCAAATGGCCATATAAAATATCAGCAAAATTCCAGCAACAATTTATAAGAGATTGTGATGAATCATGATCTTTCAATACATGGTATTGACATACTTGATTTTTTCTATTTGAAAATATGTACCATTGAATTTCATTCTGTTTTCGATTTACATTTATCTGATCTGTATAAATATGATTGAATACCCCCTTCATATCTTCACTAACTATATATATTACCTATTCTGTAAAGTACTTTCTCATGTTTTTTTTTTATTATTTTTTATATTAGGTTATTTGTCATTTTCATACTGATTTGTAGGAGTTCTTTATATTTCTTTATTGGACGTATGTATTGCAAATATTCTCCTCTAGTTTGTAACTTATATTTTCAATTTCTATAAAGTGGCTTTTGATTTAGAGACTTTTTCGTTTTAATGCAATCCCATTTGTCAGTCTTTTGCATCATAAATGGCAATTTTTGCCTTATTTAAGACATACTTCATTATCCCAAGCTCAGAAATAGAATGAATTGACTTTATATCAAATTTTTAAATAATACTTTTGATATTCTACTTCTTATTTCATATGATTTTACTTTGATAATGGCATGAAAAAGGAATCCAACTTAACTTATTTCATATCAAAAATAATTTTTCTGCTTTATTTAATTTTTTTAAATTTTCCATTTTAAAAAAATAAATTCTCATTTTTCTCACAGATCTTCCACGTTAACTCATCACATTTCAAAGAGATATAAAAATTGTCTCTGTCTGGCCCCCCTTTCTCCTTGTTAAGTAGAATTATTCAATTATGTTATGATTATATTCTATTCTAATTACAAGCTATACTAATTACTGTAGTTTCACAAACTAGATATCCTATGATGCAATTCCTTATCCCTTACTACTCAGATGTATCTCAGTTATTCTTATCTTATTCCTCTTTCACATAAATGTTTGAAATATTATATCAAGTGTTATAAAAACTTGCAATGTTTAGTTTCTTATTCATAAATGAGGAATTTTTCCTCATTAATTTTATTAATTTTTCCCAAAGGTTAAATAATTCTTTACATAGAATCATTGGAAATCTCTTTTTATATATATTTTGAAATAATTTATATTCTTTGGTGTTATTTTAAATGTACTTTTTTTTTTTTAAAGATTTTATTTATTTATTTGACAGAGAGAAATCACAAGTAGGCAGAGAGGCAGGCAGAGAGAGAGGAGGAAGCAGGCTCCCTGCTGAGCAGAAAGCCCGATGTGGGGCTCGAACCCAGGACCTGGGATCATGACCTGAGCCGAAGGCAGCGGCTTAACCCACTGAGCCACCCAGGCGCCCCTAAATGTACTTTTATTAGTTTATTTCAGAGGTATAGATTTGCAATTGACATTTCTCTGTACATCATATATTCAGGCACATTTCAAAATTTTCTATTTATAATAATTTTGTTTAGAATAAAAATGTATACTATCAGTCTTTTTGCAAATAATTTTTTAATATTCTCCTAGACAATGTTTTTGATTTTCCAAAAATTTTTTTACTGTATAGGTCCCTCAATAGGAAGTTAAAAAGAAGTGATAATATACTCATTCTTTACTATTTACTCATGTTGGTGGGAATAAATACGATCATGTTATATTTAGGATGATATCACACTAAAAAGTGCCTTTTTTATTCCAACCTTACTGAAATAAGGGTGTTTAATGAACCGATACTGCATTTTGTCAAATATATTTATGTTTGTTAAAATTATCATTTTTCTTCCTAATCTCTTTATGTGTGAATTTCATTGTAATTGTAATTTAAATAAGAAGCCATTCTTCTCTTCCTGAGATGAGCCTAACAGAGTCAAAGTTGCCATTTTTTCTACTTTTTTATATAATGTTGGCATAAAATTGCTACAATTTTAAGAAACCCTTCTGGTATTAAATGACCTTGAATTATTTCTGCTTTCATAATATCTTATTTTCTATTTTTTCTTGTTTGATAACTGTCTACTCCCAACCTAAGAAAATGGCATAACTAATTATTCAAGATTTCTATAATCTCTCTCACCAGTATTTTGTTGTTTTCACTGTAAGGATGTCACACATATTGTATTAAATGTATTCCTAAGTATTCACGATGTTGACAGTCTTTCAAGTATTATTTTAAATTTTCATTTATTTATTTATTTTTAAAGATTTTATTTATTTATTTGATAGACAGAGATCACAAGTAGGCAGAGAGGCAGGCAGAGAGAGAGAATGGGGAAGCAGGCTCCCTGCCAAGCAGAGAGCCCGATGCGGGGCTCAATCCCAGGACTCTGGGATCATGACCTGAGCCGAAGGCAGAGGCTTTAACCCACTGAGCCACTCAGGTGCCCCTTAAATTTTTAATTTTAATTTGTTAATTGTTTGTGTACAAAAAGTAAATGAATTTTTGAATATTGACACTGAATCCTGTAAACTTGATAGCAGTAGATTTTTAATGCTCTATTCTTTGGATTTGACTTTGAAATTATCTACTAATACAGTGTTATGTCACCTACCATTCATTGTTTAGTAGGATGATCTTTAACCTCGACCTATCTGTGGTCTTTCCAAATTTTTCTTGTGGTTGAATTCAACTTTTGTAGCATTGTGGTCTGAAAATATACATGACATGATCTCAATCTTTTTGTACTTGAGGAGGCCTGATTTGTGACCTAGTATGTGATCTATTCTGGAGAATGTCCCACGTGCCCTTGAAAAGAATGAATAATCTGCTGCTTTAGGATAGAATGTTCTGAATGTATCTATCTATCTAGTCTATCTAGTCCAATGTGTCATATATTTTCCAGGGCCTGGTGCTTCAGGAAGTGTCTCTGGTGTACGCTGTGTGCACTCTGGTGCTGTATTTTGGCTGTTCTTTCCCTTTAGTCAGTCTTTTGCAGTTTCTCCTTGTCTGCAGTGGAAAGTGTTTGGAATCTTGGTTATAGTGTGATGAGTTTTAAGTAGGTGTGCTCTGGTCTGCTTGTTAAAAGAGACCTGATGCTATTTCCACTAGAGCTGAAGCTTTGCAGAACTCTCTGGTCAGTAGACATGGCGTGTGCATGGGTTTGTGCTGGTCTTTTGGGGGAGGGTCCCACTGTACTGTTCTTCAGACACACTTGCCAGAGAAAAGCAGCACAGGCAGAGCGCAGGAGGGCAGGGCTTGGTGTCAGCAGTTTAGGCCACCACTGTTGGCACTGTGCTACTTACTGAAATGAGTTTATGCTGAGTGGAGAGGGAAAATGGATCCCTAGTCCCTGGAGAGGGAAGTTTGGGCCTGCCACTATCCAGGAAGCCCTCCCATAAGAGCAAAAAGTCTTCCATTGTGTGTCCCAGGCCTCCCTCAGATTGCTATCCTCATGCTATGTGTCTAGGTCATCTGCCCACCTGACAGCATAGTGCACCTTAGGCCTATGGCTGAGTTTTAAAACTCCAAGCTTTAGGGACTTTGAGTGGTGGGAACCCACACTGGTCCTCTGCGGAGGGTTTTATAGTGCTGGGACTGATGTGGGTTTGTCCCAGAAAGGCACACCAAAGTGCAGGGATGTGGAGTTGGAGTAAAGCAGAGCAAAAAGCCAGTGTCCAGGTCCCCTGGCCCTCAGCAGGTATTTCTGTGCCTATGCTTGGAGTGGGGGAGGGAAATTGTGCCCTCTGACTCTTTTGTCCCCAGTGAGGTAATGCCACCTCTCCAGATGCATTCCAAGATGGGGAAACCATTTCTCCCAGTGTGTCCTCAGATCACTCCATCTGCTCCTGGCCTATCTGTCCCCCTCCTCCACAGAAACAGTACAGTGCACCCAGGGGTCTGCTGGAGCCATGCAGTAGACCTCTAAAACTCCTGTCTTTGAGCCCTACTGGTTGTAAAATTTCACAAAAGTCATCCGCTCTCATTTTCCCAGTCAATGGCCTTGGGAAAGTGTTTTCTTTGTGCAATCCCCTGTGTGTTCTTTCCCACCCCACCCCATGTGCTCCTCTCCTCCCCCCCCCCTTTTTTTTCTTTTCTCTGTCCTCTTTCTGTGACCAGGGTTCCCTCCCTTCTGCCACACCCAGGATACAGTTTCTCCCCCAAACCACATCTCTGCACTTCTCACCTTCCTTCCTCTTCCTGCTCTCTAGTTGTGCAGTTGTTTATTTGTTTCCTGTCAGTTCTCAGATCAATTTTGTGTGTATTCAGAATAATTTGATATGTATCTAGCTGTTTTCGAGGGGCAATGCAAACCTAAGGTCCTCCTACTACTCTACCATCTTAGTTCCTCAATCACCCTGGTTTTGTTTGTTTGTTTGTTTTTTAATCTAATTTTGACCATAAGGGGAGCAGATATTCTTCTCTTGTTTTTGATCTCAGAAGGAAATTACTTTGTATTTCACCAATATGTGTATTGCTAACTACAAGAATTTTACCTGTTTGAAGAAGTTTCCTTGTATTCTTGCTGTGTTTAGAAGTTTATTTTTTAAACTTAGTTTATGAAAAAATGGTGTTAGTATTTTTTAGGTACTACTTCTGAATGTACTGAGATGGTCATATGACTTTATTATTTTTTATTCTGTAATTATTATGGATTGTATTGATGGATTTTCAAATATTAAATCTTAACTTATTTTCTTATTTACATTTTCTTAGAGATATCTGCATCTATGTACATCTTTTTCATTCCTTGGAATAACTTCATTTGGTGTGATGATAATTTGAGTGTTATAAAATACGTTAAAGTATACTTCCTTTTTCTCTATTATTCTAAAAGAGTTTGTATGGGAATGGTATTATTATTTTTTCAAATATTTTATAGAATTTACTACCATAGCGATCTTGACCCAGAATTTTCTTTGTGGAGAGATTTTATTACAAATATAAGTTTCTCAAGACGGTTATTCACAGTTCTCATTTCTTCTCAAGTCTGCTTTGTTTTCTGTTTTTTTCTTTCAAGGAGTCCATCTATATGAATTGTCAAATTTATTGGAATAAAGTTTTCATAATATTTTCTTATGATCTTATTAAAATATATGAATCCACTGTGATATTTTCACTCTCATTGTTGGTATTGCTTATTTGTGTCTTGTTTGTTTTTATCTTGACCAGACTAGCTAATAATTTATCAGTTTTATTAGTTTAAAAAAGTAACTTCTCTAGGGTGTCTGAGTGGCTCAGTTGGTTAAGTGTCTACCTTTTGCTCAGGACATGATCCCAATGTCCTGGGATGGAATTGAGCCTCCCTGCTCAGCAGGGAGCCTGCTTCTCCCTCTTCCCTTCCCCCTCCTTGTGCTTTCTTTCTCTCTCTCTCATTCTCTCTCAAATAAATAAATACAAATTGTAAAAAGCAAACAAACAAACAAACCTTTTCAGGTCATTGATGTTTTTCTTCTTTAACTGTCCATTTTCTACATCATTTATTGGTATTATTATCTTAGTTATTTTTCCAAAGATCTTTAGAGATGGTTTGCTCTTCTTTTTCTGCTTCCTAAGGTAGATGTTACAATTATTGATAGTCATCTTTCTCTTCTAGCATAAGAATTTAAAAGTATAAATTTCTCTCTGAAAACATATAGTTGTATCCCAGAAATTTTGATATATTATGATCTTATTTTAATTCAATTCAAGATTTTTAAAATTTTTCACTATAGATTTCCTTTGTTCCATGAGAAGTGTATTGTTTAACGTCCAAATGTATGAGAATTTGTCAGGTAAATTCATGTGGCTGATTTCTAATTAGTTCCCTTGTGATTAGACATCATACCCTGTATTCTTTTAATTTCTTGAGACTTTTATTGAATAATGGCTCAATATATGTTCTATAAGAGTGAGAATATCATAGACAATTAAAAAATATATGTATATATTCTCTTGCATTTGTAAAATGTTTTTTAAATATCTAATAATTCAAGTTGATAAAATTATATAAATCTTCTATATACTTAGGTTTTCTACCTACTTGTCCTAGCAATTAGTGAGAGAGGAGTATTGAAATACTCAACTGTGGGTGCCTGGGTGGCTCAGTTGTTGAATGGCTGCCTTCAGCTCTGGTCAGATTCTAAGGTCCTGGGATGGAGCCCGTATCTGGCTTCCTGCTCCGAGAAAAGCCTGCTTCTCTCTCTCCCGCTCCCCCTGCTTATGTTCCCTCTCTCTCTGTGTCTCTCTCTGTCAAATAAATAAATAAAATCTTAAAAGTACTCTACAGCAATTGCCAATTTCTCTGTTATGTTTTTCAAATATATTGGTTTTGTTTCATATATTTTAAACTCTGTTATTCAGTGCAATACTTTTGGGATGGCTATTTCTTCCTAATAAATGAACACCTTTATTGTTATACTGCTTTATCTCTGGTAATACTTTTTTTTTTTTTTCCTGAATACACATTACCTGATATCACTATAG
The DNA here is from genome assembly GCF_902655055.1 of Lutra lutra. Taxonomy (NCBI): domain Eukaryota; kingdom Metazoa; phylum Chordata; class Mammalia; order Carnivora; family Mustelidae; genus Lutra; species Lutra lutra. The sequence continues at coordinate 78,591,438 of NC_062279.1, read as the reverse complement.
CCTTTTCATCCTTGTTTTTACCTCTTCTGTGATAAACAGTATTCTTTGCTTTATTTTTAAGCAATTTATATCTTGGATTTTTTTTTGGAAAATCTACTTTTAATGAAATATTGAATACAGCTTTATTTAAATCTAACATTTTGTCTTTTGTTTCTTGTATGTCCAGAATATTTTTAAAAATTTTTCTCAATTTTTATTAAATATTAATTCTTATGACTGTTTCATATCTACTATTAACCATTAATTAGACTTCATTTTAATTTTTTCTTCTTATTCTGTGGCATATAATATTCATCTTTAACATCACAGTCTACCACTAATTATATTATCTTACCTTTGATATAAAATTCTTATAGCAGTATACTTCCACATACCTTCCCTTCTTTGTGCTATTGTTGGCAACCAATTTAAGTCTACAAATGTTATAAACTTCACAATACTTTATGGTTGGTTTCTAATTTGTGCTCTAAGCAACTATATTTTATGTTTCTAAAGCTCTTTACTATTTTGTTTCTGCTTTTCTGTACTGTGACCCAAACCTTTCTCTCTGAAACTTTGATCTCATATCCTAAACTCAGTGAGGCCCCCATGCCTTATTTGGGTTTCCTCTCCTCCCTGCATCTTTGGTTTAGAAATTGCCTTCTAGCAAAGATTGACAGTTAGTGTGGGGATCTCCTAGGTATTTATCCTTTATAGGGATCACAATCTTGCACTAAATATTTTCCAGTTTCAAAAAACAGACATTTTATATATTTAGTCCAGTTCCATTTTTTATTTATTTAATTGTTTATGGTGAATGATTAAATCCATTCTTTATATCATTATGAACAAAAGTTAAACTTCAAGGGGTCCTGGGTGGCTCAGTTGGTTAAGCGACTGCCATCAGCTCAGGTCTTGATCCTATAGGCCCAGGATCATAGGGCTCCCTGCTCAGCAGGGTGTCCGCTTCTCCCTCTGATCCTCCCCCTTCTTATGCTCTCACTTGCTCTTTCTCTCTCAAATAAATAGTCTTTTAAAAAAGTTAAACTTCATGATGGCTGTTGTTAACTACAGTGATAAATTTCACAAAAGATTGAAAGGCAAGTTAGAAATACATGTTGTTAAACTAAATATATGGAGGTAATGTGATTCTTAAATTCCAAAAGAAAAATGTATTATTGCTTAGCATTCTGTGTCTTGTATAGGTACAATGTCTACATTAAGAACAACTTTTAATGATATTCATGGAAAAGCAGGATGACACCCTGTCCAAAAAAACAAGAAGGATGCTCTTGGTAAACACTAGACACACTCATGTAGGTCTTAGGTCAACCACTGAGGAAGGCTCTGATTTCAGCTTATTGAATAACAAGGATAGTCTTCGTTATCTGCATTGCCTGTAGAACAATAGAATGTGTCTTAAGATACTCCAAAACAAAATATATTTTATTTCCCCAAAAATGCAATATTAGTTTACTTGAATATTATGCATCTGTAGTGCTAAAATAGAAGATCTATTTAGAACTTTTTATAATTTTTTTAAGATTTCCTGCCATAAATAATCATTACATACATAAATGTCTAACACATAGTAAGTACTTAATGTATATGTTAAACATAGGAAAGTGAAACATCAGGAATAATTCAACATGGCTAAATCTGGCCTTGACCATAAAATAGCCTAGTTGAAAGCAACCCCTGCTTCATGATCTATGTACCTAAAATATAGGTACACATAGAAAATACATTGATAATATATATGAAAATTTTAAATAATAATAACATTATGATGGGATCAGTCACAGATTTTTGAGCATATATTTTGAGCATATATATTACAACCATTCACTTTATATTTGGTCTAGTCATTGCTTTTGAACCCTCAACATAACCATATGAAATTCTCTATTATAAGAAAATTATTGTCATCAGATTACAGCATTAAGTTTGATGTAATATGAAAGGCAATTTTCATGCAGTACTTTTCTCCTGCACCTCTTCTGGGGGGTGGGGTGGGGGGTGGAGACAGACAGAGAGACAGACAGAAAGAAAGAAAGAAAGAAGGAAAGAAACAACCTGGGACAATTAGCAAATCAAACTCAAGGATGAATCCAATTCAATCACTCTTTTTAATAGTGTGGAGTGATTTCATGCTACATCTTTTTCACGAAAGAGGTAACAGAAAAGAAAATTGAACATGACAATTCCACTTTTATGGCAATTACTAAGTGAGAAAAATATTGCATATAAAAACTCTTATTCTTCTTATTGGAAATGTAAGTCTGAGGCTTTAATGTTGGTTCCTTTTCTGAAATTACACTCTGGGTCATCTCCAAGATAAGATCAAACAGTCTTATAAGTTAATTCCTATTGCCAATGCTTGTGACCTGAAATTCGGTGTAATAATTATTTCTTTAATATATTAAGAAAATAAGAGTCTACAGTAATTGCACAAATACAATTATTAGTAGTGAGAGGAAAAAAAGCAAACCAAATCAATAATGTAAACTTCTCCTCTATAAGGAATTAAGTAAAATCTATGCCCATATTTACCTTAACCTTTTTTTTTCAGTCATGTTATTTGTATAAAAGTAAAAGGTTAAAAATGTTTAAAATGGTATTAAATTAAAATAATAAAATAGTAAGTGCATACCAATAAATGTACTGCATTTTAACAGGATTCTTTATAGATTCAGCTTTTAAAATAATATTTGAAACATTATGTAATGAGACACAAAGAAGAATGTCAGATTTATATCTGTTTCAGTCACTTTATGTTTAAAACTTAATTTCCTCAAAAGTGTAATTGGGATAAAATATCTATTTACTGAATATATTTATAGATACTTGAGATTACAAAATTAGATTACATTCATGAGAGTGCCTAGTGGTTTTGAAAAATATATATATATGTGTGACATTTAACATAAGGTATTGTTAGTAAAGTCAATAACACAAGTACAAATCTGAAATATTTTTGTTCAAATTAGAAGAAAAACATTTTAACATTTGAAATCAGTCTCATTTTTACTTTTATTTATTTATTTTTTAAAGATTTTATTTATTTATTTGACAGAGAGAAATCACAAGTAGGCAGAGAGGCAGGCAGAGAGAGAGGAGGAAGCAGGCTCCCTGCTGAGCAGAAAGCCCGACGTGGGGCTCGAACCCAGGACCTGGGATCATGACCTGAGCCGAAGGCAGCAGCTTAACCCACTGAGCCACCCAGGCGCCCCTCATTTTTACTTTTAAAACTTTAACTACTATTCATGGTAATTTTTTATATTTTGTTATTTTCCCCTAAGTGTTCTCCACCTATTAACAATGAAAAATGAGTATTATTTTCTGTACACTTGGGGAAGCCTGGTATTCTCTAATGTACATCTTTCTAGAAATACATGAAAAAGTACTAATCCTTATGTTTCCATAAAATTGTCATTACTAAACTTATACATAGAATTAATCACAGTTTGAAGACCTCTATGCATTTTATCAAGTTTCATAAAATATTACCATTTATCTAACAAGAAGATCTAAAAGTGTTACCAGAATAAGTTAATTTTGATATTGGCATACTTCCTAGTGTTTCTCCCTATTTTGAAGAATGTTTTTTGGTATAATATATATATGTATATTGATGTGTATGTTATATATTTGATAAATATATGTGGGGTATGTGTATATATATTATATATGTAATATGTAGTATATATAACATATATATTATATATGCCAACTCAGTGATTTATCATAATGATTTGTTGTTTTATTTTTTCATTTTATATCAAACATTTTATGTGCCAGGTGCTTGAGTCTGGAGGCTCCCTCTGAGATTCTGACCTGTCATACTCTTTGATTTGAAAATCAAGGTTTTCTATGGAACTGGCTTATTACAAAGTGGCAATGGCCTCTTCTTTGGAGAGGAATCCCCTGAACACTCTGTTAAGGTCTCATTACTTCCTCACCCTCCCTATCTCATAGTATTATTTTATTTTTTTTACACACTTATTTACTTGTCTGTTTGTTTCTTTGTCAAATGCTTTTTGCTATTACAAAGTGAACCCAATTATGGAAGCAATTTTATATGTTATTTTTTCCCCATCACCAGGACTTATTTTATTATATTATTGTATGGCACATAAAAATAATTTTTTGAAAGGGTAAATAAACAAATAAAGTCATCACCTAAGATAGGAAATTTAAAATATAGTCCATATTTAAAAAAGAAAATTAGTTTGCTACTGAATGTGGTCACTTTGTGCTGGGGCTACCATGTTGTATAAGTTATAGCTTATACATCTTTTCTTCTGCTTACATATAAGGAATAAGAGATATAAACAATTTATTTAAAAAAGCTGAAGATGAAATTTTAAAAAAGAAAACAAATTTAAAAATGAATTTTTCCATCAATACCTAAAAAAAAATGTTAGGATGCCTACTAATTGATAAGCCTGACAAAATGATAAGCTGGTATAATATTCAGTCTTTATGTTCTGGAAAAAATAAGGGCAATGGAGTGTAATCTCATCTGAAAGTACTGTAATTTGTTCTTAAATAATTTTAAAGGATAGTAAGAATCACCTTATAAACTGCAAAAATCCTGTAAAAGGTCTTGCCTTGAAGCTTTAGTACTAAAGATTGATCATTTATCACCTAATCAGAAGTGGATAACAATAATCCAGAAGGGATAAAATGAGTGATAATATTTTATAAACATCTTATGAGCAAGGAACTTGATCACCAAAATTAAACCTATTTGTAAAATAAAATTGATAAGCCAGGTTAACAATATTATGTCATTTTGTTCAGTTACATAAATTCTTCCCTGATTAATAAATAAGATTCTCATGCCAAAAGGTACAGTACATTATTACTATTTTATTTTATATTTTGCTTACCTATAGAATTGTAACACAGCCCTTGGCAAAGCAATGAAAAAGGTGAAATTTCTCATCAGCCTATTCTCACCTTCCATTTGAATGACTTTCTTATTTTCTGCTCACTATGTAAACAAATAGACATGACTATTTTCAAAAAAAAAAAAGAAAGAAAGAAACACTATTCACAAAAAAAGTGACTGGACTGCTTGCCCAAGTTTCACTATTCTCTCTTTATCATCTATATATAATTTATAAGAATTAAAAATATAATCTGACCTGGTTGTTTTCTATGTTTATTTAACTTTTGTAAACCTTGTTATCATAAATATCCTTCTAGATGAACCTTTGCTTTCATGTAATTATCAAGTGTAAGTATGGATCTAGAATTAAGATAGCTGGATCAAATTATACATGGCTTTGAAAAATATATAAAACTGATCTCCTTAAAGATAGAAATAATTTATATATAGATATATAGATATATTACTATATGGGTACAAATAATATATAATATATATTACTATATGTAGTATATATATAAAGTGCTACAAGTATTCTTCATTCTATTATATACATGATAGAATGGAGGACACTGATGTGCACGTGCGCGCGTGTGTGTGTGTATACACATATATAATGGAGTGGAGAACACTGGTGACACTTTATAACTTTACAATATGTTATTTGGGTAGACATTTCCTTGTTATAAAGAAACAGATAAGTTTTTTATTGTTGTTGTTGTTGTTTGTTTTCTTTTGTTTTCTTTATATCTTACCTGGATGGCAGAGATTTTTTTGAAGGTTTCAAATGTACTTTATTTCTTCAATAATGCTATGTTTTAATGAGTGAACAGTGATTTTAGTTGGAATCAATTATGAGTTGGTTTTAAAACAATTCAGCATCAGCTCAGCTGAGATGATTGATTGCTGATCTCTCCATTCCTTTGGAATGACTCTGCCAAGTGAGAACAGATTCTATTGTTTTCCAACTTGTGTTGCCATCTGTGTCCATTCAGCAACATTGAAAGTGGCTTACAAGTTAATACAGTGTTATCATATTTGTCATGGAAATCAGGTGTCCATTTCTGGGGGATCAGTCTTGTCATTGTTTGCTGAATGCTTTGAACTCATTTTTAGCCATGGGAAACATGGTGAACCTGAAGTTGTCTTGTTTTTGCACTAATGAATAGATAAGCCAGAGAAGTAAGAAAAAAGTAACCCAGTATGTTTCTACGTCTAAAGAGAAGCTGGATTGGGGAGGGTATGTGCTATGGTGATTGCTGTGAAGTGTGTAAACCTGGCGATTCGCAGACCTGTACCCCTGGGGATAAAAATATATGTTTATAAAAAATAAAATTAAAAAATAAAGAGAAGCTGGAATTCCTAGTATCTGTGTATTATTTGACTTAACATATAGATTACTTTATGTATGCACTATCCCATAAGACCTTCTATGTGTTTAGGGAATTGTTATAGGTAAGGTTTCATTTTATGTACTACTACACTCGCAGTAGGGGAGTCCATATGCCACACCATAATATTGTTAGTTCCTGGATTAAATTAAATTGAACCATTCAGTCTTGTCATTACCTGGTGATTTCTGCTCTTCCGTAACACTAGCCTGAATGTCCTGCCCTGAATTAGAAGCTACACAACAGATATTATAGAAGGAAAATCAAGAGATATCATTTTATTTTATTTTATTTTTTAAAGATTTTATTTTATTTTATTTATTTGATTGATAGAGATCACAAGTGGGCAGAGAGGTAGGCAGAGAGAGAGAGAAGGAAGCAGACTCCCCACTGAGCCCCACTGAGCCTGATGTGGGGCTTGATCCCAGGACCCTGAGATCGTGACCTGAGCCGAAAGCAGAGGCTTAACCCACTGAGCCACTCAGGTGCCCCTAGAGATATCATTTTAAATATTTTATTTTTGATAAGTATATAATGAAGGTCCTTTTTCTTTTCTTCTTAATCTGCAACCTTTAATTTTGCATGTTTTGCTTGTACTTTTAAAATTACCTCAATTTAGAAAAAAACACTGATGTCCTTTGATAAAGGGTATTGGGTTAAATTTTCTTAGCTCCAACTACAGCACATTTATTTGCAAACAGTGCCACTGCCAGAGTTTATAAGGATTCTGATGAAATATTATATACAGATGATCTTGTTTGCAAAACTTCTCCAATGGTTGCTGGATAGTTACTTTGTTTTATAGTTACTTTGTTTCCATGTGGATATAGCTCCCTGCAAAGGTCAATATGAATCATCTGTCTTTTAAACCAGGGTATAATTACATAAACTGGGTGTATAAAACTGAAGATGATAGCAGCACTATACTTAAAGATAAATTTTAAAGATAGATTGCATTTAATTATTTTAAAGCACCTGTTAAGGAAGACAGAAAGTTTTCATTTTATATATGGAAATACGGTCTTTTAAGTTCTCCCCCAAATTTAAACCTATACTTGTTCCATACCTTGGAGATTAGCTGTCCTAGAGATATCTATAACATAGAATTGGTATAAATTAAAGAAAATTGGTAAAAAGAATATGCATACTAGAAAAGCTCAAGTTTAAATAAATATTCTTCAACTGAAACTGAATCATTCTTTTAATAATAATAATGATGAGAATTTGCCTGGAAAATATGCAGTAATAAACCAAACAGTTTAAAGAATAATGTCAATTTATGAACAAATATTCTTGATAGTCCTGGTTGCCCTCATGTTATATAAATATGTAAGTTTAAATCTACAAATATGGAAAATGTAAAAGAAAACTGACTCTAACATAAATTCAATTAATGATATTAGCACAAAACACACCCACACCTTTCTTTAAAAAGATAAATTTTTAAAATTTACCTGTTTTAAAAAGGGGGCTTTGATGGGCATCAGAGTGGCTCAGTCAGTTAAGCTTCTGTCTAGGGTCCTGGGATCAAGCCCCACATGGTGGTCCCTGCTTAGCGGAGAACATGCTTCTCCCTCTCACTCTCCCAGCTCCCCCCACTCATGCTCTCTCTCTCTCTCTCTCAAAGATAATCTTTAAATAAAATCTTTTAAAAAATGAAAAACTGTTCCAATCCTAGAACATGGTTTAACTTTGTGTTCTAATGTGATTAGTTGACCCTATGGTAACAAAATTAGCATTCTTAAAAGAGTGCTTGAGCAATTCTCTGATGTACTTTAATGAGCTTAATAGGTGATCTTGGAAATACATTCAACAACATGTACATCTTGGGAAAAACCTTTAAAGATCTCTAACCCGACTTGCAAGGATTCTAATGTTCTTTAACAAGGCATTTTTTTTTTAATGCAGCCTAACAACTGATTATTTAAAATCTTCTTATTTACTTATAAATATCTCTGCCAAAAAGGGATCTTTAAATTAGCTTTTTATAGGAAGCTTCTTCACTTGCAGCAAATTTGAAAGAAAACTTTGATTCATGATCAAAACTAATTGACTTGGTTATCATTTATTATTATGTATTTCACTTTTATTGAAAATTAAGTATCTAAATCTTTTGCCTGTATATGCTTTATAATATTACTTCCAAATTGTCATTTGTTTCTAAACTTTATTTTATGGGATTTCCCTTTATAACATTTTTATTTCTTTGAATTACATCAGTTAAAATTACTAAAGTCATGCAGTCCCTCTTGTGCTCCTAAAAATAAAAATAACAACAACATACTCTTTGACATCTAATTTGATTGATATAGACTATTTCTTAAAAATTAGAACAAATTAACAAAACAAATAAAATACAACAACCTTTCTCCTCACCTATAGCTCATTAGCAGGTTAAAGTTTTCTCAGATAATAAAGATGACTACAAAGATAACATAATTAAACAAGATAACAATTTCTTCTTACAAGTTGATGCAAACCACACCAAGTCATTCACCATCAATATGAGTAAAATTGTGTTTTTTGTTTTTTTTTTTAATTTAAGAAAGTGATGTTCAAAATCAGAATCTTCAGACTCTCATTTGGTCTTTGGGATAGAACATTAATTTCAAACCAACTTTAAAGAAAGCAAAAAAGTAAAGAGAAAAAGAGAAATAAAAAAGAACTATTTCGGGGGCGCCTGGGTGGCTCAGTCGTTAACCGTCTGCCTTCAGCTCAGGTCATGATCCCAGGGCCCTGGAATCGAGCCCCGCATCGGGCTCCCTGCTCAGTGGGGAGCCTGCTTCCTCCTCTCTCTCTCTCTGCCTGCCTCTCTGCCTGCTTGTGATCTCTGTCTGTTAAATAAATAAATAAATAAAATCTTAAAAAAAAAAAAAAGAACTATTTCGAAGTGTTCATGTACCATGCAAGATTCAAAGGAAAAAAAAAAAAAACTGTGCTGGTACAGAATGATAAAGTATCATAAAATATTAAAAATAAAGGTCTTCCAAATATAAATATTTTACCTGTTAAAAATGTATATCACTGTGAAGTGTGTAAACCTGGTGATTCACAGACCTGTACCCCTGGGGCTAATAGTACATTATATGTTTATAAAAAATAAAAAAAATTAAAAAATGTTTATCAGATGTAATTTATCATACTTTAATGCTTCTTAGAAATAAGCCTTTATGATTAAGTGGTATTGTTTAAGAAACTTGATTTCCAGCTATAGAAATATTATAGGTAGGTTTACATACTTCTATAAAAAAAAAATATTTCGGGACACCTGGATGACTCAATCTGATAAGTGTCTACCCATGGCTTAGGTCATGATTTCAGGGTCTTGGCCCCTTGTGGGGCTCCCTGCTTATCTGAGAGTCTGCTTCTCCTTCTCCCTCTGCTCCTCCCCTGCTCATGTGTGTTCTCTCAAAAAAATAATATCTTAAAAATAAATAAATAAATATTCTACCATGTTGCTCAAAGATTGAGAACTGTTCCCCTTCCTCATATATTTAATAGTGCTTTCACCTATCATACCCTTTGCTCTCTTCTCTCTCCTTCTATACATTTTCAACTTCTCCCTACATTTACCTGTTCTTGTCTTTGCCAAAGACAAACCTCATTTAGAAGCATTTAAAGACCTTTACCAGATTTGCAAAGAATCTAATTATTTGTACTTTTATTTTTTATTTATTTATTTATTTTTGGTGGTGGTGACAGGAGGTGGGGGCCCAGTTCAACAGTTGAATTAAATGCCTCTTTTTTTTTTTTAATTTTAAGAGTTTATTTATTTATTTGGGAGAAGAGAGCAAGCATGAGTGGAAGAGAGGAGGCAGAGGGAGATGGAGAAGCAGACTTCTCACTGAGCAGGGAACCTGATGCAGGGCTCAATCCCAGGACCCTGGGATCATGACCTGAGCAGAAGGCAGATGTTTAAAAGAGTGCCCAGGTGCCCCAAAATGTGTCTTTTTTATCAATTTTTTCCTCTCTTTTCCATCATGCCTCTTCTTTTTCTTTTTCTTTTTCTTTCTTTCACTTTCAAATTCCTTATGAAACTGTGTTCTTTTATTCTTTTTTTTTTAATATTTTATTTATTTATTTGACAGAGAGATCACAAGTAGACAGAGAGGCAGGCAGAGAGAGAGAGAGAGAGAGAGGGAAGCGGGCTCCCTGCCGAGCAGAGAGCCCGATGCGGGACTCAATCCCAGGACCCTGAGATCATGACCTGAGCCAAAGGCAGCAGCTTAACCCACTGAGCCACCCAGGCACCCGTGTTCTTTTATTCTTATAGCAACTACAATTTTGTTCTATTCTCTGAGCTCAAGGGTGTGGAGTTTGGAATTTGAAATTTCTGAGATTAAGTTATCCCTTACATGATCATTTCATTTATTTTGTGTGTGTAGAAAAGCTATTGATTTTCATAGAGTATTATGTTTCCATCCATTATGTAAATCTCTTTCATTAACTATGTTGTACTTCAATATACTGTCTTGGAATTTTTAGTAATCATAGAATCTACAAATAAAATAATGACTGCTTCTTAAAAGTTATTTGTGAAAATTCCCTCCTTGCTTTCATCATCTAGACCTTCTGTATGAATACTAAATGATGATATAGTAGCAGACATTCTTGAATTTTTTGAGAAATTAATGATTAAAACATCTCTTTACTCGCCCTAGCATTTCAAAAAAAATCTGCTTTTCCCAGAAGTTTGTCCTTCAGAAGAATATGGCCTCCATTTAAGGGAAGAAGGGATGAAGTGAGAGCTTTAGAACAGGACTGCCACATCCATAGTCTCTGTCTTATGTTAACGTGTTAAGAAAAGACCAGAAAGTCCATCTGATGCTCCACCCCAAACTCAAAGCCTTCTATCACCATCTGCCTTAATGACCAACAGTAGGAATCTGATGCTTCTTACCTGCTTCTTTAAGTAAGGTGAAGACTTAGAACTAAATATTGGGTTTGGCAATGAAAAAGTAAATGTCTCTGAAAAATGCTTATGTAAACCTGTGATTGGAATGAATCCATTGATGAATATAGGGGAAGAATTTGGAGACGGTGAGTGTAGATAACTCACTTGAGACTGTGTGAAGATCTTTTTATGTTGATGAAAATGACATGTCAGGGAGCAAGAATTCCTATCCCTTTAAATGTCCTTCTGGATGGACCAAGAATCAAATTGATATGAGACAGATTAATAGGAACAAATAAACCTACGCATGAGGAATCCATACAGACAAGAAAATTTCAATGACAGTCAAGCAAAATGAGGGATGTATGTCATTCTGAATGAAGGAGGAAGTGGATTTTAGAGGAAAGGAAAGCACTTCACTGGGAAAGGAGAATAGCAGGTATTTGGTAATTAAATGTTTTTCCTGCCATACAGATGGGTCACTAAGATAAAATTTATCTCTGGGCACCTGGGTGGCTCAGTGGGTTAAAGCCTCTGCCTTCGGCTCAGGTCATGGTCCCAGAGTCCTGGGATCGAGGCCCACATCGGGCTCTCTGCTCGGCGGGGAGCCTGCTTCCTCCTCTCTCTCTGACTGTCTCTCTGCCTACTTGTGATCTCTCTCTCTGTCAAATAAATAAATAAAATCTTTAAAAAAAAGATAAAATTTATCTCTCTTAATAACTCTGTTACTAACTGTTATTCTGGGAAAGACCACTGATTTAGCTTCCCCTGTGTGGTATAGGGAAGAACAAAAGTTCCTCTTGAACAGGCAGGGTCTGGAGGGCCTTTAGCTAAAAATATTCCATATGTCAAAATGGCACATTTGAAGGGGGGTCGCTGCCTTGAACCCCTTCACTTGGTAGGAGGGGAAATTGCTGGAATGATATTCTTATTAAGTGAGAGATGAAGAGATTTGCTGATAACCTTAGAGGACACTAGATAATTAGTGACAGTCTCTAACTTAATGCATTCTATACCAAATTCATTATCTTCCTTTCTAACTAATTCCTCTTAAATCCCTCCAGTAGCTCATAGGGATATACTTGGAGACATCTCTGAGTCCTCTTTTCCTCACCTTCCAAATATAATTCATCTAAGACTATACTTTCAGGGATCATTTCTATAGTTTGTTACAAATATAATTCATCTACAAGTCATATCATCTCAAATTAAAAGTATATTGAGAATAAAGCTATTTTTCTCCACCTGCACTTCTATTATCCTGATCCAAGATATCCCCTATTCTAGCCTGGGTTATGACGGTATTTTAACTACCTTTTCTGCTTCCCCACATAAATCCTAGTCTCAGAAGAGCAGCCAATGATTCAGTTTAACTATAGGTTACATAATCTTCCTTCTCTGCTCAAAATAATTTACTATTTTTTGGCAGCAGAGAAGTTGGAAGCCCTTACACTGAACTCTTAATGTCTTTTATAATTTGTCCACAAAACATTTTCTATGTGTGCTCACTCACCTCCAGTCACCCTGACTTTCATGATTTTTTTTTTTAATTCACTAGATAGATTTATACCTACTTCAGGGTCGTTCTCATATTTTTCTCTTTGTCTAGAAAATCCTTGATGAAACATTCAATCTATCATTTTCTTCAAGTCTTTGCCAAAATGTCCCATCCTAAGAAGCCTTTTTGGACTGCTCAATTTAAAATGGTAGGCTATGCCAGACATGACCTTCTGTCCTCTACATTTCTTAATGGCAACTATCTCCACCTAACATAATATTTACTTTAAAAATTTATTTTCTGTTTTCTATCTGCCTCATACTCACGAAGATGTAAACCCTATTAGGACATAAATTCTATCGGATTACTTTTTTTTTTTCCCCACTGCTATAACTTAAGCCTTTATTTTTATTTTTATTTTTTTTAAAGATTTTATTTTATTTTATTTGACACACACAGAGAGAAATCACAAGTAGTCAGAGAGGCGGGCAGAGAGAGAGGGGGAAGCAGGCTTTCTGATGAGCGGAGAGCCCGATGTGGGACTCGATCCCAGGACCCTGAGATCATGACCTGAGCTGAAGGCAGAGGCTTAACCCACTGAGCCACCCAGGCGCACCCAACTTAAGCCTTTAGATGCAAAGCCTGTGTCATATCTTTATAAAGCTAGTTGTTGTAATAAAAATCATGTCATGGGACGCCTGGGTGGCTCAGTTGGTTAAGCAGCTGCCTTCGGCTCAGGTCATGATCCCAGCGTCCTGGGATCGAGTCCCACATCGGGCTCCTTGCTCATCAGGAGCCTGCTTTTCCCTCTGCCTCTGCCTGCCATTCTGTCTGCCTGTGCTTGCTCTCTCTCCCTCTCTCTCTCTGACAAATAAATAAATAAAATCTTAAAAAAAAAATCATGCCACATGAAAATCAACATGAAACAGGAAATAACAGTGTCAGTGTCTAATTGGATTCCCACATTTGTCAAGCAGTTGCTAAGTATTTAGGGCATAAATATTTACTAAGATGCATCAGCATAACAGCATATTACAAGGAACTATTAGATATTTATTTTTGGTGTAGGTATTCCACAAAGAAAAAAAAATACCATGACACTAAGATATCTCTGGATTAGGAGAGTTCTGAAACGCTTATGCTCTGTTCTCTTATACCAGATAATTAATTATTAATCAACTTGGTCAGCCATTGATCTAGAAGAATTTCTAATTACCTGATCCTGATAGAAATTCCACAATCTTGCTTCTAGCATGCTCTTTTATTTATTTATTTATTTGGATTTTATTTATTTGATAGACAGTGAGAAAGTGAACCCAAGCAAGGGAAGTGGAGAAGGGAAAAGCAGGCTTCCCGCTGAGTAGGGAGCCAGATGCCAGGCTCAATCCCAGGACCCTGGGTTCATGACCTAAGCTGAAGGCAGATGCTTAACCTACTGAGCCACCTAGGCACCCCTAGCATGTTGTTTTATTTCTCCAAGGAACCTTACACTCTAGGTGAGATCAGTGCATGAAAAAGATCAGAGAGATGGGACTTCATCAAGTCAGAGAAAAGGTTGTACACACATATTTATTCTCTGCTAATAACTATTTGTATAATAAATATCAATGCTTCCTGAAGGTGACACATGTTCAAATTAGTTTAAGTAAGTGTACAACATCTGATTGAAATCTAATCATCCTTAGGAAAACAACTAAAACATTCCTTCCATAAGTAGCAAGATATCTCTATTAATATTTCATAGGATATTACACTTTCTACATCTAGCAATTATAGGAATTGAAGCTTTATGAACTAAGTAGCTGGCATCAGAATTCCTGTTAGAAATAGAAATTCTCTATTGGAATACTTTGAGAGCTTAGATTGTTGTGAGCTGTTCGACTCATAAATTAATGCTTTTGCATATAGAAATACAAGAATACATTTTTTTTTTCTGTGACAGAAGGAGAGAAAAAGACAAAAGGGAAATTGGTGAGTTTATGAAATAGGGCAAAGGACAAAAATTGCATGTGCATTTGAGAAAAAAAGACATAGGTGGAGTGGTCAACGGGTGTTCACAGGGTGGAGCATCTAAAGTGTATCTTAAGAATCATAATACCTAAGGAATTTGCGTGGATATGATCTACAGCACTTCCATATGTTTACAAATATTGACTCAATTCTGTTTTATTCACAAATGTTCTAAAAATTTTGGATTCATTTTCTTCTCTTTCTCTATATTTAATGTAGATACTAAGTAAAAGAAAGCTTTTTCTTTTGTGTACATCAGATGCTGAAGCATTAGTTCAGATACAGAAGGGATGATAATATCATTGGTAGATTTAAATTCAAGAAAATCTTAACTAGTTGAATTTGTCTATATTGGAAATGGTTGAAAAGATATAAATGAAATCAGGATTACACAATTTTCACAGTTTGTAATTATAAATATTTCATATGATATTTGATCAATCTTCTTTCCTTTATAAACACTAATTCCCAAGAAAAATTTCCAAATGTCTGTTTGGCTCACCATTTTAACATTAGCAACTCTCACTCTGTCTGGAACATCGAAAGAATTAAATAAGTGAATATCAAATGGTGTCAATAATTTCTGTGGAGTTGTCAAGCCTTCAGGTTTGATACTTGATACTATTTGACACTTGATACTATTTATAGACTTGTAATAGTATAACAGATGAATATAATGTAAGCCAATTTCTCATATTTAAAATACAGTAAGAGCTCTTGATAGCCATGGACTATGATTTATTAATCACTATATCTCTAATACTTAATTCAGTATCTGACATTAGTGGGTTCTTTATCAACATTAGTTTATTGAAGGGAACAGAAAGGAAAAAGTCTGATCATTCCCACCCACTGACCTCTGACTTCTGTCCTATTTCTCATAGTTTAGGAGATATCCATTCTTCTCTAATTATTATGGTCCCATATGCTTTAATCCATAAGAGAACATTCCCTAAATTTTAAATGGACTATTTGTTATGCAATATAGTTTAAACATTAATCCATTCATCAGAGTAGTAATTTTAAATCATTTTGTTAAAAACACTAATTTTTGAATATGAGTAAATTTTACTATTAATAGTTAACTGATTTTTTTTTTCCTAACTCAGGATTGATTATCAGAAATGGAGAAAGATATTCTGTGTTGCAAATTTATAGCATTAAGTAACAACCATTACTATGAATAGATAATGCTGAACTCTAAAAAGTCTTAATTGTTAATAATATTTCTCTCTAGATCTGCCCATGACCATTTTAAACCCCTAAATGAATTATTTCCTAAAAAAGAAAACAAAACAAATGCACGTTTTCAATCAAAACTGTGTGTGTTAAATTAGTTATTATAAGATCTTCCTTTCTGACCTTAATGTTTAATTTTTCTCATATATAAAATTCCATTGAAAATCAATAAGATGACTTCTATATATTTTTCTAAGATAAAAGCTTATGCATTGTTATATATAAAAATCTTTTAGGGGGTCACTTTTCAAGTATGGACACTTTATAATTTCAGCAAAAATAATAAAACATTACAATAAATTTAGATACCAAATGTGAAAAGCAGAAACTAACTTTTTGTATTCCCTCAGCTTTAAAATAACAAAATATTTTTTAAAGATTTTATTTATTTATTTGACAGAGAGAGACACAGTGAGAAAGGGAACACAAGTAGGGGAATTGGGAAAGGGAGAAACAGGCTTCCAGCAGAGCAGGGAACCCAATGCAGGGCTTGATCGCAGGACCCTGAGATCATGACCTGAGCCAAAAGCAGACACTCAATGACTGAGGCACCCAGGTGCCCCTAAAATCACAAAATATTTTAAAATAAATTAATATACCAGTTGAAGGTTTTTTTTTTATTTTTGTAGAATTATGAAGTGTTAGAAGATTAGATTTTTGTTTTTAGTTATGGATAAACTTTCTAATATCAACATATGTTTATAACAGCTTAAAATGCTTGAGGAAGCTTTTTATATAGAGGGCCAGGTAATGAGTATTTTAGAGTTTACAGACCTTATGGTCTCTGTTGCAACCATTCAACTCTGTAATTATAGTGTGGAAGCAGACCTATACAATGTTAAACAAGTGGGTGTGCCCTTGTGACAATAAAACTGCTTACAGAAAGAGATGATAGGTGTTTTGCCCACAGGCTGTAGTTTGCCAACCCCTCACTAGGGGGATACCAAAGAACAGTGTTCATTGTAAATATTTAACTTGACCTGCTGTGCCACCTTTATGGCAAGAAAAATACTTACAAAATCAAAATGGAAATTTAATGTAGTGATGTGGACAACTACTGTTTTTCAATTGACCTCCCATACTATTAGGATGAATTAAATTTGTTGGGAAGCATGTTTCTCAAAGATGTTTAGTGTTAACTCAGCACCACTGAAGGTCTTTGAAGGGATGTTGCACCATCATGATCATTCTTTTGGTCTTTATATGCATAAGGTTTGCCCTTAATCTTACAAAGGTTAGATTTTCAAATGCTGTGCAATAGGAATTATGATCTTCAGAAAAGATTTTTTATATCTCTTACAATAAAATTTCACTGAAGAAAATCCATTCCATCAGATAAGCAACTTGGACATAAAAGAAAAAAATGAAAAGGGAAATGGAGCAATTATCTGTGACCTTAGTCTGTATTGTTCTAGTTCAGAGAAATAGTTTCTGAAACTCTTAGACACTTGCTTAATAACAAAATATTCTTTATGAATATTATTAAATCCCATTACATTTTCATTTGAGAAAATGCCATCTAATTGCAATAAATATTTATTTTTGGTAAAATCAATTCTATCTCCAGGCATATAAAGGGTATACAGTCCCTATAAACCTGCACATTTCCATTGGAACATGGTTATTCTAATTTACATGTTAGATATTAACTAGGAGAGAAGAGTTTAATGTTGATTCTGCTATTAATATGCATTTATAGTATAATATTATATAATTATAATTATATTAATACATGGGTTTTGAAATTTTAAAGACAAAATTATTAATATATTTTCTATGAGACAGGTCAAATAAATGTTAACTCTATTTCCCATTGATTTCTTATTACTAATCTTATTTTCTTTTATACCACACTGACTCATTTGTAATCCTAATGATTAGGAAAACAAAGCAGACAATAGAAAATGCTCTTAATTTTTCATCTTTTAATAATCATTACATAACTACATGACAAAAGCTTCTAGTTCGTCAACATAATGAACTGAGGGATGATCCTGTGTGGAAAGATTCACTTATCCTGTGAAGCTTTAAATGAAAAAAAGAACAGTCTTTGGCATTTAATCAAAATAATGAGTAACAAAGAATAATCCTTCTATAAAAAACAGTTCAGACAATCATGACATCATTTCCATTCAAGAGACAAAATAGTATTTTCATAGTCATTTTATTAAAACATGTTATTTCTAAGACCATGGAACCAACAAAACAGTGTGAAAAGTTAATGATGTTGAACAAGTATTATAATTTAACTGGGTATATACACAAACCTCCATCCATTAAGCAGTCAACTCTTTTATTGAAGCCATCACCATTTTATTTGCATTTTGATATATTAACAAAATTTTAATATTAATTCTGGGGCACCTGGGTGGCTCAGTGGGTTAAAACCTCTGCCTTCGGCTCAGATCATGATCCCAGGGTCCTGGGATCGAGCCCCGCATTGGGCTCTCTGTTCAGCAGGGAGTCTGCTTCTTTTCCTCTCTCTCTGCCTGCCTCTCTGCCTACTTGTGATCTCTGCCTGTCAAATAAATAAATAAATTTTTAAAAAAATATTAATTCAGTGCTAGCATGTCTATTAAGATTTTTTTTTTTTTTTTAATCACCCCTTTCAGGGCAGGCTGTCATAGCAGTTCTGGCCTCTGGGTAAGTGGGCCCTCTCTTTTGTTAAGCTTCCAAGTACCCATCTGACTGAGTCCTTGTTAAGAAATTAAATCTTTGGGATCTTGGGCTTGACTTCCTTGGGCTTGAGAGAGGAAAATAAATAAATATATAAATCTTATGGTACAAGACAGAGCCCCAAATCAGAACTGCAAGTTTGGAGGATCTATGACAATCTGGGGATTCAATTTCATTAAAAACAAAACAAAACTAACAAACAAACAAACAAAAAAACACCTCTTCTCTCTAGATGCCCCCTCCCCAAATTTTAGTATCCAGTTATTTCCCTACAGTGACCCTGTTTTTGATATTAGAACATTCTCTAGCCTGGCAACTCAGACATTTTTGACACTCTTTCTCTCTTAACAATTAGGCTGTGTGTCTGGCTTTCAGCTGGGTTGGTCCTCCAGCTACAGAAGAGTTTTGCTTCAATGCTGTCTGAGAAGATCTATCGAGTAAGGGACAGGCAGGGCTAGGTGGGGTGAGAGGTAGGGAGCTATGTGACCAGACTCATGTAGGGGGCTATGTGATCAGTTTCACCAATATCCTAGAAATGCTGAGGCATAAGGAAATCAGAGGTAAGGGAACATAACCAGACCACCTCTTTTGTTTTAAATATCAGAGATGAGATATTCAAAGGAGAAGCAATCATGGTGCTATTAGTGGTGACATCAAGAAGATTTAAGTTCCCTGGTGGGTTTTCTATAAAAGATGGACCATAAAAGCCCTCAGGGGCAGCTCATTCCTGACCCCTCTCACTCTGAAGAGCTTTCTTTCTGTTCTTACCTTTACTTAACAAACTATGACTTCACCCTTTTGTGTCTGCAAGATTCATCCTTCCATTCTGCAAGACAAGAACCCTGCAACCCTGGAACACTATGGAATCTTACACCTTGTTTTAATTTGCTGCTTAAATGATCTAAGGCTGTCATTTTCTCTTAAGTCCATCAATCACCTGTTACAAGCCATCTAATTCCACATCCCTTGTGTTTGCTATTTTCTCCATACCTCTCAAAGACGGGTGATAATGCACAAGTTAGAATGTCCCTTTACACGTATATTCCATCACAAGGTGAAAACTGCACTGCTACAAATAACAATACTGTCAATCCTATCCTACATACTACCTGCAATGTGGTCACTTCGCAACCCAGGTGGAGAATGACCACTTCTAGAAAAATACTGTCCTTAGAGTTTGATTCTGAAGGACTGTGTCAGGTATCAAGTGTCTCAGATTGGACTCCTTAGCAGTAGAGTTTTGGGGGTTTATACGAAAGTTATTTATGAATAGGGTGCTCTGAGGAAAGGGAAATGATGGACACAGAATAGAAAGGAAAAACCAAGATTGTCTTGTCTGGAGAGTAGCAACCTTCTGGTCTCACAGGATGTCTCAACACAGGTTTTATACATTTTGAGAAAAAGAGAGGGACACCTCTATCAATCAGTTATTGGAAACTGACTGGCTAGAAAGAGGTAGGGTGCTTAACTTCTTAGCATAGGTTATCCCAGACTGAGATTGATTTTTCTAGAGAGGAAGCCTCTGTAAACCCTATCAGTGAACACAGACAACATCTGGAAATGGGGGCACAAACCCAGTGAAGCTGGCCACCTAACATTCCCCCAAAGCCTTTATCTCTGAAAACTTCTGGCCTTTGGATAGAGGACCAGAAATTCACCTCAGTTTTTTCCAAAAAACAACTGGAGGAAAGAATATCTCCAGTAAAATTTTCCATAATTCAGAATGTATTTCAAAGATGTTAGTCCACAAAGGACAGAAAAATAGTAACAGAGTTGAAGATGAAAATAATTATAAAACTACTTTATTTTTTTTTTTATTTTTTTTAAAGATTTTATTTATTTATTTGTCAGAGAGAGAGAGGGAGAGAGAGCAAGCACAGGCAGACAGAATGGCAGGCAGAGGCAGAGGGAGAAGCAGGCTCCCTAATGAGCAAGGAGCCCGATGTGGGACTCGATCCCAGGACGCTGGGATCATGACCTGAGCCGAAGGCAGCTGCCCAACCAACTGAGCCACCCAGGCATCCCATAAAACTACTTTAAAATGTACTATAAACTCTTATTAAGTATGCAGAACTTTTCAACATAACATTGTTTCCAATATGCCCCTTTATTCATTTACATATTGTGAACATTACCATAGACATATAACAACTGCCAATTGTGTACCATTTGCTGTACAAATCACCAGGACAAAAGCAATAAACAACATGCCTATGCTCCTACAGCTTATAGCACAGAAGGCTTATATTTAAATACATAGATTTCAACCATCAATGGAATATAATATTAACTTTAATTATATTCCACTGGAAAAAAACTTGGAGGGATAGAAAGAAGCCCAAAGGAGGGAGAGGTTAGTTTTACTAGGAGAATAAAGAAATTCCTTAAAAATGACATGTAATTTTTTTTAATCTTTTCTTTTTTTTTCTTTTTTTCTTGATAAGAGATACACTTTATTTATTTTTATTAGGTACAGTTAAACAGCCTATAGCACATCACAAGTTTTTGAAAATCACTAGTGTAAAGCTAAGAAAAATGACATGTAATTTTAAATGTATGTTGAAAAATAAGACCTTGATACTCAAACAAGTCAAATTATTTGGGGAAAAATGAAGGAAACATTTCTGGGAAAAGATATCTTTAAATAAGGACATGCAGCCAAAGAAATAATAATAGCCTTTATCTTTCAATTAACTTGAAAAACTTTTCTTATGTTGTGTCTATTCCTACTCTACATACTTCTTCATTTACTCATTTGTTTGTCAATACTGATAAACAAAATTCATTTTAGTACGCTTATATTCTAATGAGGCTGATTTGACAGAGAACTTGTGTTATTTTTATTTTCTCAAGATTTTATTTACATATTTGAGAGAGAGAGAGAGCACAAGCAGGGGGAGCAGCAGGCAAAGGGAGAGTGAGAAAGAGAAATAGATTCCCTGCCAAGCAGAGAGCTGGATGTGGGGCTCAATCCTAGGACCCTGAGATCATGACCTGTGAGCCAAAGACAGACACTTAACCAACTGAGCCACCCAGGGTCTCCTACAGAGAAGTTATTTTAAATTAATCAGTATTTTAAACAAACTTTTGTATGTTATACTGATTTTTATGTTAATAGTGGTGCTATAACTGTCTGAGTTTTAATTCTTAGCATGGAAAGCAAATCTAGTTGGCCTTTCTCAACACTCAGTATGGAGTAGTAGTTTGGAAAATTATTTCCAAGCCTGCTGTGTATTGAAAGGTTAACAAGTTTACAGGGGGAGCACATTTTCTTTTTGGCCACAGAAAAGCCACATAAATCTCATGGATTTTGGACTCTGATATTATTCATTCTTATGTTACAAGTGAATTCCCTAAACTGGTCTCAGTTTAAGATAAAATGTGATAT
Source organism: Lutra lutra (assembly GCF_902655055.1). Classification (NCBI taxonomy): domain Eukaryota; kingdom Metazoa; phylum Chordata; class Mammalia; order Carnivora; family Mustelidae; genus Lutra; species Lutra lutra. The sequence goes on along the minus strand of NC_062279.1, from coordinate 78,569,466 downwards.
TCTTTCTCATTTTTGCCCTTCATGATTTGTATGGAAGTTATCTGTGTCTTAAGAGAATTTGTTTGCAACTGACACAGTTTCAGAGTTTTCATAAGAGGAAAATTGATGTTTATGTGTGAACAGTCATTAAGCAACTAAAAATGAGTCTAATTTATTAAATGACTATGATTGCAACATGGTTTGATAGGTACTTGTAATACATGATTTCCAAATTCTGTATAAAACTTCTAGGAAGTAAACAAACTGACCCTGGTCTGTCACCATATTCTTTCCCAGTTTATGACTCCTATATAGTTTATTTAAATTGTTTTTGACAGATTTATTAAAAAATTATCAAAATCACATTGATAATTCAAAACTAAAAGTCATTTAAATAATGATACAATAAAATTGACTAGACAAAAAATTCTACTCTATTTTTGTCAGAGAACTTATTCTTAAATTTTTCTTCAAATTTTCTAAAACTACTTTAGTTTAAATGTTTTATGTTTTTAAGGTTTTATTTATTTATTTGACAGACAGAGGTCACAATTAGGCAGAGAGGCAGGCAGAGAGAGAGGGGGAAGCATGCTCCCCGCTGAGCAGAGAGCTTGATGCAGGACTCGATCCCAGGACCCTGAGATCATGACCTGAGCCGAAGGAAGAGGCTTAACCCACTGAGCCACCCAGCCACCTCTAAATGTTTTATTTTAAATTACCATTTCTTGTCTTCTGAAGACAAAAACAAAATGCCATGTATTGCATGAATCCTTTTATATCATGTACCCAGAATAGGCAAATCCATAAAGACCAAAAGGAGATTAGTGGTTATCAGAGGATGGGGGAGGTGGAAATGGGATTAATTACTTATTGCACAGAATGTTTTTCTGGGATGATGAAAAAGTTTGAAACTAGAGAGAGACAGTAGTTGCACACTATTGTGAATGGACTAAATGTCACTGAATTGTCCACTTTATAATATTTAATCTTATGAGAATTTCACTTCAATAAAAAAAGAAAAAATATATATGAAAAATTTCACCTATATTTTTTAAAATTACCCAATTCAATCAAAACTAGATATTTTAAAGGTTATTTTTCCTCACCTTTAATTTTTTTTATTTTCAATATTAGTATCCTTTAAATAAGAGTTCTCACATACAGCAATATCATTTTATATTATTTTTAACAGTGTTTACCTATCTACTTATGTTTTTACCAAACCATTCCTTATCAAATACAGTTTTACTCCTTTTCCAAAAAGAATATTCTTGTTTATTTTTTGACTTGCTTATTCACTGTCACTTGGAAAAACCTTGTCACTCAATTTCCAGAATTCTAATCATTTCTTTGACTTTTCTGTCTTCCTAAAATTATACTGTAAAAATACTCATCCTCTCCTGTCATTCATATCTTATCAACACTCTCTCTAAAATTATCTAGGGACTCCTCTTTGCCATATATATTATTTTAAAGTCAAATTGCTATATTTTGTGTAAATATGATATATTTTGACAGAAGCATTCATTCAAAAGTTCAAAAAAGCTTGAATGCATAAGTGGAGCTATACGTAATAATACATCAGTTTATTTTAGAAAAACATCTAAACTCATCAGGTAATGTATCAGTAAGATATTATTAAGTGCCTCCTTTGTACCTAGTCTGTGTAAGTAAGATCTTGGACTAACAAAGTATTTATAGAACTAACACTAAAATGATGCTAAACAATTACAGAAAAGGATAAGTGCCTTTCAGAACAGTTTGACTTCTGAACTTTTACAATGGTAAGTGTGATATTTTTTTTTTAAAAAGGCAAATATGTCTCCCTATTTGAAGTAGAAAACAACTTGCAAGATATCATTTATATGCAAGAAACATAGATTAAGGTGAAGGATTGGAGACCAGTTAACCAATTAATTGCCAGGTGAAATAAAAGAGAAAGGAAATAAAATGACATTGCTTAAGGATCCACAATGTACTGATCTCTGTAATAGGAATCCTACCATATGTAATAAGTTTAATTTGGGTAAACTTGGACTCTAGAAGTATTTTGTTTCACTTTTTATTTTTGTCTTTAACAAAGAACATAAAAAAGAAAATATAATCTGGGGTGGCTGGTTGGCTCAGTCTGTGGAGCATGGGGCTCTTGATCTCAGGGTTGTGATTTTGAGCTCTACATTAGATATAAAGTTTACTTTAAAATATAATACATTTCAAGTTTCATATTATTTTTTCCCTCAAGTTGATGAAGGACTTGTTTTACTTTGAGAAATATCATTTATTCTTGGGAAAAAAAGCATATTGTCAATGCATACTTAGGCAAAAATATACTAAAGACATTCTCTAAAACACAGATATTTGAGGGGAACACATGGCAAAAGAAGCTAACCACCTCTGCCTACTATTGTAAAAAGTCATTTTGGATCCTCTAGAAAATGTCTTCACTTATCATACACATACTTGACAAGTTGGATATGCAGTTCTCTGGTTTGGGTTTTTAATTGCTCAGGTGTTCATTTGTTATTTTCTGGTAATTTATGCAGAGTTAAGGTAGGGAGTCCTTTAAAATGTACATGCATGCCTTTAAAAAATCTCATTTTGTAAAAGATGTAGAAGGGAGATTGTTACAGCCTCAATCTAGGCTATTTTATCCTATTATTGATGTTTAAGTTACAAAATTCCAGAAGTATTCATTTTATATGACTGCATCTTCTTGTATTTTTATGTAGCTGAAGGTCCAGGATAAGCCATTCACTGAGGAAGAGTGGTTCTTGACTGAAATAAACGTTTTTCATTTGTCATTCGAGAAGTCAGTCCAGGGCACTTGCTACAAGCTGACATGCTATGCATTTACATGTTTTGTTAATTGGCAATCTCTCTGCTCTACTAAGTAGGGGACTTAGATATTCCATTTATATTAGTTTTCCTGAATCTACAACAATACCTACTACTTCATGGACACTCTATATTGTAAATAAATGACTGAGGTGAATTAAATTGCACATTACACTAAATAGGTTTTTCCTTCATTATTTTTCATCTTATTTTGTGGCAGAAACAATGGTTGATAATTTCATAGTTTTTTAACTTGTATATGGTATTACTAGAACTAGAACAATTTAGAAAGTGTATTGATTATTAAATGGAAGCATAGCTGAGTTTTGTGTGCATTGAAGTTGAGAACTCAGCAGGGTATCAAAATAGAAATCAGAAAAGAGTTACTAATTTGGTTAAGCACTGGCGAACCTATAGAGGTAATAAGTAGCTGGAGTTTATAAGTCCTTAAGTCTTATTATTTCATAATATAGTTAGTTTCTCCTTCTTAACCAATTATATGTAAGTTTAAAAGAATTTTCTATCTTGGGGGCGCCTGGGTGGCTCAGTGGGTTAAGCCGCTGCCTTCGGTTCAGGTCATGATCTCAGGGTCCTGGGATCGAGTCCCGCGTTGGGCTCTCTGCTCAGCAGGGAGCCTGCTTCCCTCTCTCTTTCTCTCTCTCTGCCTGCCTCTCCATTTACTTGTGATCTCTCTGTCAAATAAATAAATAAAATCTTTAAAAAAAAAAGAATTTTCTATCTTGGAATATTAAAATTATAAATATGGATCTAAGCATAACAAATATGAACACAGGTTTATTTTTAAAACTCCCAATTGGATTTGTCACACCCCAGGACCAAAACATAGTTAAATATTATTTTTTAATTTATTTTTTATTTTTAAAAAGATTTATTTATTTATTTATTTGACAGACAGAGATCACAAGTAGACAGAGAGGCAGGCAGAGAGAGAGAAGGAAGCAGGCTCCCTGCTGAGACAAGAACCTGATGTGGGGCTTTATCCTAAGACCCTGAGATCATGACCTGAGCCGAAGGCAGAGGCTTTAACCCACTGAGCCACCCAGGTGCCCCAACATAGTTAAATTTTAGATGTAGATACACTTGAATAGTGATTAAAAAATGAGTCATTTAACTCTTAAAGAAATAATACATATAAAAACATAAATAAGGAAGCAGGTTCAGGATAATGATAAGAGTTATAGAACACACTATTCATGAGGGTCTCTAACTGTTAAATATAGCAATATAGCCTAAAGTTACCATTTGTTACCACCGCACTATGTCAAATTCTCAGAAGTCTGTTGATATCATTAATTTTAAATGTTGTACTTCAAAGTCTTAATTTAAAAGAGTTTGGTTAATTGCAGTGAAATGGACAGACCTCGGGGCCACAAGGTAAACTCTAGACTCCTATACTACATTTGAAGTTCCTGAATCAATATACCTGAGATGATCTGGACAAAGGAGTTCAATATGCAGTAACAGAGAGCACTTTTTGCATAAGCCCTATGATTATGAGTTCATGATAACATTTCCAGAGAGTCAACCTGAATTGGAGTCCAACAATTTGACATTGCAAGTGACGTTTGTAGTGTAGGGGAAAGTGCCAGTCTGTATCCTGAAAAAAGGTAGATTCATAAGAGCAAAGCTGAGCCCAATCTTAGAAATCACATGGAATGTGGCTTGTAGCAAGGATGAACAGAAGCTCAGGGCTTAGTTAACAGTCTTTGACTCTTATCTGAACTTGAAGTGATCCTGAGTTGAAGGAGTTGAATTTTGTCCTTATGACCCTATTTGAGGAGAAAGAGAAAGCAGAGACTATGAAATCAAGTTAGACATAATTTGAATTTAGGACTCACTGGAAATAAAATCATTGTTGATAAAAAATCATCTGGTATTAAGCTTAAAAGAGAAGATTATGATTTTTATGAAATGTCAGACATGGTTAATAGAAAAATAACAAACTGTATTCAAAATTATGGACATAACAAATCACAAAAAATGTAATTCATAATATAAATAACATCGGATTTTCCTTTTTCTATAACCAATGATAAACTTCTGGGAATCAATTTTTATAAGAAAAGTTACTTAAGATTTTAAGTGGTTTCTGGTTTTATGCCATGAGATTATAATTATTTCTTAAATGGTAGTTCTTGATGGTGATGATCTTTTGCTTCAGTGAAATATATCATTCAGTGTGATTTTCAGTCTTCATTTTAACAACGTGAAGAAACTTTTTTTTTTGAAGGGATATCTTGTGTGGATACCTGTGATTGAAAAATAGTCATCTATTTGGTCAGATGAAAGAAGAAAGATTGTTGACTTCTTCTCTTTGTCTGTGGATGATAGTTTTATTGTAATACATTAAGTTTCATGTAAAGAAAAAATGCTAACTTTGATGCTGTCTTTCTAATTATCAAGGGCTTTCATTCATAGCAGTTTTTACTCCAACAAAATATAACTGCTATAAATCCTGATTCTGGAGACATACATAAAATACAGTAAACATCTTGAACAACAACAACAAAAAGGCCTAAAAATTCCTATTAACTATACACTTCTGGAGAGCTAAGCCCTCAACACATGCTAAATGTACTACAATAAATTATTTTCTGCCTCATTTACAGCAATAACCCACATTTCAGCTCTCAACCCTGAACAAGCATCATATAATTATAAAACAAAATTTCTACAACTTTATCAGGGACATAGTCTTAGATGTCTTTTTTAGAGCTCTTCATATTAATTTACATATTAATTACTATTACAGGAAATAACATATTTACCAGATACTCATACACATATAACTTTTGGTATCAGAAATGTGGTTTGTAACAGTGAGCCAGAAGTCGCTCTTTTATTTTGGTCACTGAAAAAGGTGACAAATAAGTTATTCAAGAGATTCACACATTATATTTCATATGGCTAGTTTTATTATTAGCTTATAAAGCTACATTATTTCAACTGGTCCACAGGTTTGCTGACTTTGTAGTTTTAATCTGCTAAATCTAAATTCCAAGTGAGTACTTTCTTGCACAACTCTGAATCATGACATTTACATGATGTTGTGTGCACTTGGGGATCTGATGAGAAAATAAGGAGAAAAAACAAATTGCCCAAGAGGGATTGCAGAAAAAAAAGGCAACAAAGGAGAACTCAGATTTCCTGTCTCCCAACAAAGATCAACTGGATAACTATCTATGTACAAAAATAGCTATAGAAGACTGTAAAATCTACTTAGGAAGTTTTATCAATGTGATCAAACAAACAAACAGACAAAAACAACCAGAATAATTGCACAGGAAGAGGAGGAAGACAATTTCTTTTTGCCTTCATCATCCTGTCCCCTGATCTGGCATCCTTCAGTGTCAAGAAGGAATTGTCTAGTTATACTTCCTATCACCAGGAAAAGAAAAGCAGCATGAGCAACCAGATCTCCAGCCTCTCAGGGCACCACAGAAAGATCCTGCCTTGGTTTTTGCCTCAACCAGATTGACAAAACTGAGATGTTTTAAGCTAGCTAGAATCATGGAAGAAAAACAGAAAATTACTAGCATGCATGCAGCAGGAGAGATATCAGTTCCCAGAAATCTGCTCTGTAGATAAGACCTCAGAATTTGTCACTGACAAGTCAATGGACAGCACATCCTCTACAGAAACCCTTTGGAGTTTGCCAAATTTCACCCCACAGGTATCTGGATTTGCTGATGACAGCTACTTGTCAGCCACCTTGGTCTCTCCCTGCTCCTTCCACTATCTCTGCCCCAACCCTACTGGAACCTAGGGTTGGCACTCATAGCTATCCAACATCTTTGGGCTTGCACTTATAAGATGCCAGCTCCTTGAGTTCTTTCCTGCTTTGTCAGAGCCCGGGAGGCATGCTGGTAGCCAGCCTGAGCTTCTGCAGCTGCATGAGTGTAAACAAAACAAAACAAACAAAACAAAACAAAAACAGCCTAGCCCTCCCAGTTGATCCCCACCAGGGTACCCACACTTAGGTCTAGCCCTTCCAGCTGGGTACCTGCATTCCACAAATCTAACGCCCTCCATCAGCCTCCACTGAAGTATGTATACCCAGAGGGAAGGTGTGTAGTTAAGGGTGAGCACACTCATGGCTAAGTCCCTCACAGGTGCTTGTGGATCAGGTCCTGCTTTTTGTCACCGGCTTATATCACTACACAATCCTATGCTTTGCCCTTTTAGCTGTGCATTGGCATGCCCCAGCCTTACTACTTCAGTTTCCACCACACTGCATGTGCCTAAGGAAAGAGAGTGAGCAACTATAGTAGAGCAAGATGACATCCAGAGCCCAAATAGCAGCAAGTGAGCCCACAGTTGTCCTCAGCCCTTGCCTAACTATCCTGAAGCCCATCATTACATGCGTATCTGCAACTAGTTATTGCTACCACATAGGCACCTACAGTTGGCCCTTATAATACCACCAGCTCTCACCCCTACAGCTGCCTGCCGTAGTCCTTGCCAGGCTTGTGAGAATCATGACATGATTTCACATGCCCCCATCTGAAAGTGAAAGCCTTCCCTTAATGCAGTCCATGAAGTCTGGAAGATGCTACTGCTTCATTCAAATGCACAGACCCCTATGCGAGGCTATAAGGATTAAGAAGAATAAGGAATACATGAATCCATTAAAGGAATCCAGTAAGTCTCCAGTAACTTGCCCCATAAAATGGAGATCTAGGAATTGCCTGACAAAGAGTTTAAAATAATTTTTCTACTGATGTTCAGAAAGCTACAAGAAGACAGAGATAAACAATTTAATGGTATCAGAAAAATAACACACAAAAAAATGTGAAGTTCAACAAAGAGATAGAAAATACAAAAAGAAGCAAACAGAAATTTTGCTGCTGAAGAAAACAATAACTGACCTCAATAATTTTTAGCAGCAGAATTAAATAAGCTAAGAGTGAATCTATGAGCTAGAAGACAGATCAACTGAAATTATCCATTTAGAGAGGCAAAAAGAGAGATTGAAAAAGAATGAAGAAAGTCTATGGGAATCGTTGGATGTCATACAAATAAATAATGTACCTATCATTAGGTCCCAGATGGAGAAGAAATAAAGAAATTTTATTTAAAGAAATAATGGCTGAGAACTCTCAAACCTGGGGAGAGATTTGGACATCCAGTTCATGAAATCAATAAGTTACCTCAAAATATCACAACAAAGCAATCTTCTCCAAGACAAAGAATAATAAAACCATCTAAAACCAATGGCAAAGAGAGAATTTTAAAGGCAGTGAGAGAAAAAAAAAAATTATCAAACAAGGGAAATTCCACAAGGTGATCAGTGGATTTCTCAGCAGAGACCTTGTAGGATGGGAGAGAAAAGAATGATATATTCAAAGTACAGAAAGAAAGAAACTGCCAACAAAAATATTTCACTCAGCACAGCTGTCCTTCATAATTAAAGGTGAAAGGTGAAATAAAGACTTTCCCTAGTAAACAAAAGCTGAGGAAATCCATTACTATTAAACCTGCCTTATGAGAAATGTTGAAGGAATTCTTCAAGCTGTAACAAAAGGATACAAATTAATAACGTGAAAACATATGAAAATATACAACACAATGATGAAGGTAATCATAGAGTCAGAGTCAGAATACTGTAATACTGTAATATGGTGATATATAATACTAACTAGTTAGCTCTCGCCTAAACTTAAAATTATCTATACCTTCAACAATTTATTAATATATACACAAGATAAAAATATGTAAATGGTGACATTATGAGCATAAGAATGGGGAAGGGTAAAATGATAGAGGTTTTGAATGTTATTGAAGTTACAGTATTATCAGTGATGTGTGTGTACATATATATCTATATATATATGATGTTTTAGGTAAGCCTCATGGTAACCATAATAAAAAATCAACCATAGATACACAAAAGTTAAAGAGAAAAGAATTAGAAAAGATAAAAAGAAGAGAAAGTATATAACTATAGAAAGTAATCAATTTACAAAGGAAGGCAGCAAGAGGGAAAAAAAAAGAAAAAAGAAAAGAAAAAGAAAAATTGAACTAAAAAACAGCCAGAAAGCAAATGTTAAGATGGCACTAATAAGTCCTTACCTATCAATAGCTACCCTAAATATTAATGGATTGACTTCTCTAATTAGAAGACACAGAATGGCTATATGGATTAAAAAAACAAAATCCAACTATATACTCCATATAAGAGATTCACTTAAGCTTTAAAGGCACACATGAGCACAGAGTAAAGAAATGGCAAAGATACCCCATGCAAGTGGAAATCAAAAGAAAGCTGTATCTGTACTTACATCAGACAAAATAAACATTAAAATATAGTAACAAGAGACAAAGGCAGTCATTATGCAATGGTAAAGAAACCAATTCATCAAAAACATAACAATCATAAATATATATTCATCTAAAATCGGTATACCTAAATATATTAAGCAAATTCTAATAGAACTGAAGGGAGAAATAGATAACAGTTCAATAATAATAGGGAAATTTAATACCCAACTTTCAGCAATAGATAGATCATCCAGACAAAAAGAAATCAATAAGGAAATACTGGATTCGAACCATATTTTAGATTAAAGAGAACAGGATTATACAGAACATTCCACTTTAGAGAAGGAGAATATAAATTCATCTCAAGCACACATGGAGCATTCTCCGGGATAGAGCACATGAAAAATCACAAAATAAGTCTTACCAAATGTAATAGGATTATAATCATATTAAATATCTTTCTGACCAATATGATATAAAACTAGAAATCAATAACAAGAAAAGGTGGAAATTTCACAATTATGTAAAGATTAAACAACTTGCTCTTGAACAAACACTGGGTTAAAGAATAAATCAGGATTGAAATAAAAAAAATATTGAAACAAATTAAAAGGGAAACATAACTTATCAAAACCTATGAGATGCTGCAAAAGCAGTTCTAGGAGGTAAATTTATAGTAATAAGTGACTACCTAAAGACACAAGAAAGATCTCAAATAAGCAATGTCACTTTATACCTCAAGGACTGGAAAAAGAGGGAAAAAAAAAACAAAAACAAACAAACAACAACAACAACAACAACAGAAAAACTTGAGCCCAAAGTTAGTAGAAGGTAGGAAATAAAGACCAGAGTGGAAATAAACAAAATAGAGACTGAAAGACCATTAAAAAAAATCAAGAGCTCTGTTTTGAAAATATAAACAAAACTGGCAAATCTTTATCCAGACTAACTCAGAAAAAAAGAGGGGGGTCAGAAATGAAATCAGAAATGAAAGATAAGACATTACAACTGATACCATAGAAATACAAAACATAAATGATTATTATAGATAATTATGCAGCAGCACACTGGATAACCTAGAAAAAATGAATATAATGTACCAAAGAAATAGAAAATTTAAGTAAATTAATAATGAGTAAGGAGATTGAATAACTGATTAAAAAAAAAAAAAGAAAAGAAAACTTCCCAACACACCAAAGTCTAGAAACAGATGGTTTCCCTGGTGAATTCTACTAAATATTTAAAGAAGAACTAACCAATAGTTCTAAAACACTTTCAAAAAATTGAAGAGGAGGGACTCAAATTATTTTTATGAAGACAGCATAAACCTTATCTCAAAGCCAGATAAGGGCACTACAAGATAAGAAAAATATACACTAATAACTTTAATGAATATATATGGAAAAATTCCCAGCAAAATATTAGCAAGCCTAATTCAATAGCATATTAAAACATCCTTCACCATTATCAAGTGGGATTTAATCCCTGGAATGCAGGAATGGTTCAACATATGCAATTCAATAATGTAAAACACTATATTAATAGAGTGAAAGAAAAAGCCATATGTTGATCTTAATAGAGGAAGAAAAAGCATTTAACAATATACAACATTCTTTCATGATAAGAACCTTCAACAAATTGGATGTAGAAAGACATTACTTCAACACATTAAAGGTCATATATAACCAACTCATAGCCAACATCATACTTAATGGTTAAAGTCTGAAACTTTTCCTTTGAGATCAGGAAAAAGACAAGGGTGACCACTCCCAGGACTCCTATTCAACATAGTACTGGGAGTTCTAGCCTAAGAAATCAGGTAAGAAAATGAAATGAAAGGCATCAGAATTGGACAGGAAGAAGCAAAGTTGTCTTTGTAGATGATGTAATATTTTAGAGAGAAAAGCTATATCTATCAATTGTGAATGAATCAAAATAATAAAATACTTAGGAATTAATTTAACCAAAGAGGTAAAATAAAAATCTGTATACTAAAAGCCACAACTTTGATTAAAGAAAATGAAGAAGATACAAATAAATTGAAAGATAGTCCATGCTTATGAATTTGAAGAAAAATAATTATTAAAATGTTCATGCCATCCAAAACAATCTACAGTTTCAATGCAATCCCTGTAAATATTCAATGACATTTTCTCCAGAAATAGAAAAAAAAAATGAAACTATCCTTTAATTTATATGGCACCCCAAATAGTCAAAGAAATCCTGAGAAATGTTAACAAAGCTGGAAGCATTATACCACCAGATTTTAAACATACTACAAATATATAGTAATCAAAACAGGAGGGTTCTAACTTAAAAGTGGACACATAGATCAATGGGACAAAACTGAGACCAATAACAAACCTTTGCATATATGGTCCATTAATATTTGACAAGGTATCCAAGAATACTCAATGGGGAAAGGATAGTTTCTTTCAATAAATGATGTTTGGGGGAAAAAAAGCCACATGCATAAAAATGAAATTGGATCCCTACCCTACACCACTCAGTAATTAACTCAAAATGGAATAAAGATTTAATGATATGATATGAAACCATAAAAATCCAATAAGAAAAATTGGAAAACCCTTGATCTAGGTCTTGGCAGCAGTTTCCTAAATAAGATATAAAAGGAAAAATCTACAAGTCCAAATACATCAAACTAAAAGTCTTCTGCACAGCAAACAACAATAACAACAACACAAACACACACATAATGAAATGATGACCTATAGAATGGGAGAAAACACTTGCAAGTCATATATCTGGCAAGGGGTTAATATCCAAAATATGTGAAAAACTCATTCAACTAAAAAAAAAAAAATCTAATTAAAAACTGTACAGAGGACCTGAATAGGCATTTTTTCCCAAAAAAAGACATGAAAAAGGTACATTAAAAGTTGTTCAGTATCACTAAACATCAGAGAAATGCAAATGCAAACCAAAACCACAATAAAATGTCACCTCACAGCTGTTAGGGCGTTATCACCAAAAAGACAAGAAATAAGAAGTGTTGGTGAGCATGTGGAAAGAAGGGAACCTAAGTGTGCTGTTTGTAAGAATGCAGATTGATACATCCGCAGTGGAAACAAGTATGGAGATTCCTCAAGAAAATTTAAATAGAGGTACCATGTGATCTAGCAGTCCTAGTTCTGGATATATTTCTGAAAAAAATGAAATCAGGATCATGAAAAGGTATCTGAACTTCCATGTTCATTATTGTGTTATTCATAATAGAGAAGATATGGAAACAACGTTAAGTGCTAGTAAATGGAAAAATGGGTAAAGAAATGTGATATGGGGATGCCTGGGTGGCTCAGATGGTTAAGCATCTGCCTTCAGCTCAGGTATGATCCTGGGGTCCTAGGATCAAGTCCCACATTGGGCTCCCTGCTCAGTGGGGAGCCTGCTTCTCCCTCTCTCTCTCTTTCTCTCTCTCTCATGAATAAATAAATAAAATCTTTTAAAAAAAGGAAAATGTGATGTGTATACACTGTCACCATTATAGAAATAAATGAATATCATGTGATGGGATGAAGGTCTTAGCTAATGCTCTGCGCGTAACCATTTTGCAGTATATAAATATATCAAGTCAACAGTTGTATAGTTTAAACTTATACATTGTTTTATGTGTATAATATTTCAATGAAGCTGGAGGAAAAAAAAAGAAAAAAATGACAAAGAGGAATAACTGGACTAACAAAACAGGTAGGTTTCCATTATAATCTACAAGAGGACCTATTTTATTTTCTAAGCCTTATAAAATTGTTAAATGAAATAGAAACTTTAATAACCAAATATAGGTCTTCCATAAGGCCCATGTTTAAAATTTTGTCTCATATGAAAGACTGTAGAATTTCATACTTAGTAAGGTATAGCATGAAAAAATGAAAAGAGACAAATATAATAAAGATAAAATATATTTTCAAATATTATGATATTTGAAATTCATTTATATTCATGGAACCTTAAAGAAATTCAGAGATTTAAAAATTAAATGAAATGGCAAAAATAGAGTCATAGCTATATAAAGTGTTTGATATTTGATAGTGTCTTTTATGATTTATCATATTTAACTACTAAAATGAAGACAAATGTTTTTATGCCTATTATAAAGTTCATAAAACTGAAAGTTAAGGTAACAATCACACATTGTTAACAAATGATAGAATAAGAAAAAAACATACATGCTCTGAATGCCATATACTTGTTCCTTTTCCATTTCTGTGAGAAGACTTTTATTTTACATATCCATATTTCACAAAGATCAATTATTATCAAACATAAAAATTATATATTCTAAAATCTTCAGTGTGATTACTTATTAATTTATTCAGCAAGCATATTTTAAAGATATCCTAGGTTTTCTAGTTTTATGCAAGCTGATGGCTCTTTAACATATTGGTTTTAAACAAGGTGAAAGGATTTATAAGGCTATATAGCACATGTCTGTAACTTTTGAGATAAAAGATGTGAAAGATTAATTTGGAACAATATTAAACAGATACATCTTTAAGGAAAAATGAGTTAGCATCTGTGACTTATAAGAATTAATATTAGATTTGTAAAAAGATTTGTTAAAGATGAATGATATGTGGTAGTTGTTAAAGCTGAATGAAATGTGGTATTTGTTATGTGGGGCTCAGGTAGAATTTGATTTGACTATCAGATAGGGCTGTTTTCCAGTAATGGAATATATTGGTTGACTGATTGTGTTGTGCATGTGTGTATGTGTGTTTACAAAAGGAAATAATTTAGTTTCTGAAAGCATGGACAGGAAAAAAAAAAAGGAGATTAATGAATCATGGACACAAACATCATTAGAGCTTCTTGGTGTAAAGTAAATAAAATGGATTGTGGAAATTTAAAGATAGAGAAGCAAAGAAGTACGGAAGATCCTTCCGGTTCTCCTTGATTTACACAGGTGTATTTAGGTCAAGCGGAACTGAATGCCCTGTGTAGTGTTCAAGAAGTAGGAACTCTTTTCCTACTTATTTTTTCAAGATTTATAGATTGAATTCAGAAGTGGTAAGTACCATCTAGTTGAATATGTAAAACCAAGGGCACCTAGGTCCGGAAAGTTAGGTCATAAAGATGGTTTAAGGTGCCTGCAACTGTGCTGATGTTAGGAAACATTTTGCTACTTGTCCACTGAGAGGGATCAGTGCATCTGAAGCCCCCGGCTACCAAGTGCAAGACAAGGGATGGATTTGCTGAGGACATTCTAAACCAATAGGTCAATTCTTCTCAGTTTCTATCAGTAGAACATACTTTCTAAAAGGCAAAGGGTTTGTCGTTTTTGTTTTGTTTTCAATTCTTGGAACCTAAAATATGCTCAAGTGTTTGTTGGGTGACTGATAGATTAAAACTCAGTTAAGACACACATTTTGTTTTTGTTTTACTGGCTTTCAGTTTTTATGTTAAAATGAACATCTTCAAATACTCTTATATGAGAGTACCTCTGATGTCCTATCCAGGCCTGAGAATCTATGACTTTATAAATTAAGGTTAAGTATGATATTTGAAAGCAAATGAAAGCTATATACTCATTAAGAATTTTAAACACTGTATTTTCTGTTCTTTCCAATTTTCTAACATATACAAAGAAAAATGAACAATAGCTTCTTTCCTCTATATATGATAAATCAATTACAGTGCTAAAATCATTATACAGTAAATTACTTTAAAATACAAAGTATCTTTAAATATCTGTGTATAAATCTACCTTAAATTAATTTTCTTGACATCAGTTGCAGGAATACATTTTTTCTAAAATATATATATGAATAACATATGTATTTGAATATATATACATATATACAAATACATATACATACTATATATGTGAATATATGCACAAATAATATATATTTGAGTATACATACATATGAATATATACATTCAATATACATATATGAATATATATACATATATATGAAACTGCCTAAAAATGTGAATCTCCCAGATAATTATATTGAGAAAATAGAACCAATTATATTCAAACTAATTGATCAACTACAGGGATATAATCTCTAGAGGAAATATTTTATTATGAAGTAATATTTTCATATATTTGTGTTATATATACTTAGAAATTAAATAGACATGCCTATGACTTCAACTATGCCATGTAACTACTTAAACAATCAGATAATAAATTGTATGAACTAAAAATTGACATAATATTACTTAATTTGTTAAGTTATATTGAATATTACAGGTAATTGATTTCAACAGCTCAGTATAGTAGTTGGCAAATAGTTTGACAAAATAATTATACTTGTTCTTTTATTATTGTCAATATACATTTAGTCATTAAAAATGATGATGACTCATATAACAAAATACAAAGTGAGTATAAAATTAACCTAAGAGTCATGTTTGTACCCATTATTAAAAATAAAAAAACGTACATGGGGCCCCTGGGTGGCTCAGTGGGTTAAGCCTCTGCCTTCGTCTTGGGTCATGGTCTCAGGGTCCTGGGATTGAGTCCCGCATCGGGCTCTCTGCTCAGCAGAGAGCCTGCTTCCCCCTCTCTCTCTGCCTGCCTCTCTGCCTACTTGTTATCTCTCTCTCTTTCTGTCAAATAAATAAATAAAATCTTAAAAAAAAATAGAAAAACGTACAGAAAAACTGGAGATTTGTAAGTCAAATAGTAAAATGTCATTTATCTTGGCTATATTTTGTCATTTGCAAATGTTTTAGTTTTATTAATATTTATTTTTATTAATATTATTTTTATTAATATTTAATTAATATTTAATTTTTATTAATAAAGAATATTTATTATATTTATTATAAAGAAGTAAAGGTAATAACATAGTAAACCACAAACAGAAAGAATAAGTTAGAAATTGGAACTACATTCTAGTTTATGAATACAGATGAAATTTCTATAGGAAGAGACAATATACAGTTATTGAAATAAGGTACAACTTCATTTTTTAAATGTCAAGTCTAAAGCTGCAGGGTTTTTCATGTCAAAACATTGTCTGCCTTGGTAAAAGAATAATACTGCCTTTATTTTTTTTTTAATTTTATTTTTTATAAACATATATTTTTATCCCCAGGGGTACAGGTCTGTGAATCGCCAGGTTTACACACTTCACAGCACTCACTATAGCACATACCCTCCCCAATATCCATAACCCCATCCCCCTCTCCCAACCCCCCTCCCCCCATCAACCCTCAGTTTGTTTTGTGAGATTAAGAGTCACTTATGGTTTGTCTCCCTCCCAATCCCATCTTGTTACATTTACTCTTCTCCTACCCCTTTAACCCCCCATGTTGCATCTCCTCTCCCTCATATCAGGGAGATCATATGATAGTTGTCTTTCTCCGATTGACTTATTTCGCTAAGCATGATACCCTCTAGTTCCATCCATGTCGTCGCAAATGGCAAGATTTCATTTCTTTTGATGGCTGCATAGTATTCCATTGTGTATATATACCACTTCTTCTTTATCCATTCGTCTGTTGATGGACATCTAGGTTCTTTCCATAGTTTGGCTATTGTAGACATTGCTGCTATAAACATTTGGGTGCACGTGCCCCTTCGGATCACTACGTTTGTATCTTTAGGGTAAATACCCAGCAGTGCAATTGCAGGGTCATAGGGTAGTTCTATTTTCAACATTTTGAGGAACCTCCATGCTGTTTTCCAGAGTGGTTGCACCAGCTTGCATTCCCACCAACAGTGTAGGAAGGTTCCCCTTTCTCCGCATCCTCGCCAGCATCTGTCATTTCCTGACTTGTTAATTTTAGCCATTCTAACTGGTGTGAGGTGATATCTCATTGTGGTTTTGATTTGTATTTCCCTAATGCCGAGTGATATGGAGCACTGTTTCATGTGTCTGTTGGCCATCTGGATGTCTAATTGTAATACTGCCTTTAGAAAGTAAGTCAGCAAGTGCCCCTTTCTTCTATCTTTTCTCAAAATGCTTGAGTAATATCAGTATTATTTCTTCCTCAAATAACAAATGGTCTTGACCCCAAGGTACCTGAGCCTGGACTGCTCTTTGTGGAAAGAATTTTTTAAAGCTAGAGACTATTAAGGTTTTCAATTCCTATTTGTCTCTGTTTTTGGAAATTTATGTTTCTTAAAGTTATCTGTACATTTCATTTAGTTTTTTCAAATTATTGGCATAAAGTTTTTCATAATCTTTCCATTTGATTGATAGTTTGTCTTCTCTTAGTCTTTATGAGTATATTTAGAAACTGATGAATTTTATTTACCTTCTCAAGAAATCAGCTTTTTTTTTTTTTAAAGATTTTATTTATTTATTTGACAGAGAGAGATCACAAGTAGACAGAGAGGCAAGCAGAGAGAGAGAGGAGGAAGCAGGCTCCCCGCTGAGCAGAGAGCCCGATGCGGGACTCGATCCCAGGACCCTGAGATCATGACCTGAGCCGAAGGCAGCGGCTTAACCCACTGAGCCACCCAGGCGCCCAAGAAATCAGCTTTTAATTTCATTGGTTTTTCTCCATTATTTGGTCCTTTTTTTTTTCTCATATTAATGCTTTATCTGTATCATTTCCTTCATTCTATTTTGGTTTTAATTTTATTTTTTCATTCCTAATTTCTCAAGTTAGGAATTTATTTTTAATTTCTAAGTTTGGGAATTTTAGTTTCTTCTTGTTTCCTAAAATAAGAGTTTAAGTCTATTAGTTTCCCCAAATGTATTGTATTAGCTGTCTCCCATGATTCTGATATATTGTGTTATTATTTAATTTAGTTCAAATTATTTTCTAATTATGTGTGACTTCTCTGCTCATGGATAGATTATTTATTTATTTATTTATTTATTTATTTATTTATTTATTTGTTACCCATGGATTATTTAAAAGTGTGCTGTTTAATTTACAAAAATTTGAGGACATTTTTTCCTATTTATCTTATACTGTTGATTTCTAATTCAGTTCCATATGGTCAGAGAATATACTCTGTATTTTTCAATATTTTATTAAAATTTAACTACCAATATTAATTAATGGTTGGTAATTAACTCAAATTAACATAGCCTAATAAATGCATAGTGTATGCTGAAAATAACTAATAATATATATATTTTTTCAAAGATTTTATTTATTTATTTGACAGAGAGAGATCACAAGTAGACAGAGAGGCAGGCAGAGAGAGAGAGAGAGGGAAGCAGGCTCCCTGCTGAGCAGAGAGCCCGATGCGGGACTCAATCCCAGGACCCTGAGATCATGACCCGAGCCGAAGGCAGCGGCTTAACCCACTGAGCCACCCAGGCGCCCAAAAATAACTAACAATATATTGATTTGGGGTGTAGTATTCCATAGATAAATATTAAGAAAATGTAGTTGATGGTGTTATTTAGATCAGTCTTTTCTAATATTATCTTTAGTTATTTTATCCATTCCTGAGAGATGGCTTTTATTTTTATTTTATTTTATTTTTTAATTTTTATTGTGTTTGTTAGTCATCGTAAAATACATCTGTGTGTATGTTATTTATTTCATCCTTTAATTGTGTCCCTTTTTGCTTCATGTATTTTAAATTTCTCTCATCAGGATGCCTGTGTGATTCAGTAGGTTAAGCATGGACTCGGTTTCAGCTAAGGTGGTGATCTCAGGGTGGGGAGATCAGCCCTGCCTCAGGCTCCAGGCTTGTGGAATCTGTTTGAAGATTCTCTTCTTCTGCCCATCCCCCCAGTCTCTCTCTCTCTCTCTCAAATAAATAAATAAATCTTAAAACCAATATTGTGTCATTATGTGCAAACACATTTGTGGTTGTTGTTACTACTGTTAATGGGTTCTTTCTGTCATTATGGAGATCTCTCTTTCTATATCCAATAATACTATTTATCATGGTACATGTTTTACCTGATATTAATATAGTTTCAAAATTACTTATTCTTACTTGACTGTTTTTTTAACCATTTATTTTTTAATTTTTCTGAGCAATGTATGTTTAAAGTGTGTCTTTCGACGAGCACATTATTGTGCCTAGAGTTTCTTACTCATTTCTAGCCTTAAATTGGAATCTTTCCCAAATTGACTTTTTTTTAAATTTTTTATTTCTTTTCAGCGTAACAGTATTCATTGTTTTTGCACCGCACCCAGTGCTCCATGCAAACTGTGCCCTCTCTAATACCCACAACCTAGTTCCCCCAACCTCCCACCCCCCGCCCCTTCAAAACTCTCAGATTGTTTTTTACAGTCCATAGTCTCTCATGGTTCGCCTCCCCGTCCAATTTCCCTCAACTCCCTTCTCCTCTCCATCTCCCCTTGTCCTCCATGCTATTTGCTATAAATAAGTGAAACCATATGATAATTGATTCTCACTGCTTGACTTATTTCACTCAGCATAATCTCTTCCAGTCCCGTCCATGTTGCTACAAAAGTTGGGTATTCATCCTTTCTAATGGAGGCATAATACTCCATAGTGTATATTGACCACATGTTCCTTATCCATTCGTCCGTTGAAGGGCATCTTGGTTCTTTCCACAGTTTGGAGACCGTGGCCATTGCTGCTATAAACATTGGGGTACAGATGGCCCTTCTTTTCACTACATCTGTATCTTTGGGGTAAATACCCAGTAGGGCAATGGCAGGGTTATAGGGAAGCTAAAAATAGAGCTCTATTTTTAATTTCTTGAGGAATCTCCACACTGTTTTCCAAAGTGGCTGCACCAACTTGCATTCCCACCAACAGTGTAAGACAGTTCCCCTTTCTCCACATCCCCTCCAACACAGGTTGTTTCCTGTTTTTCTAATTTTGGCTATTCTAACTGGTGTAAGGTGGTATCTCAATGTGGTTTTAATTTGAATCTCCCTGATGGCTAGTGATGATGAACATTTTTTCATGTGTCTGATAGCCATTTGTATGTCTTCATTGGAGAAGTGTCTGTTCATATCTTCTGCCCATTTATTTACATGATTGTCTGTTTTGTGTGTGTTGAGTTTGAGGAGTTCTTTATAGATCCTGGATATCAACCTTTTGTCTGTACTGTCATTTGCAAATATCTTCTCCCATTCCGTGGGTTGCCTCTTTGTTTTGTTGACTATTTCCTTTGCTGTGCAGAAGCTTTTGATCTTGATGAAGTCCCAAAAATTCATTTTCGCTTTTGTTTCCTTTGCCTTTGGAGACAGATCTTGAAAGAAGTTGCTGTGGCTGATATCAAAGAGATTACTGCCTATGTTCTCCTCTAGAATTCTGATGGATTCCTGTCTCACATTGAGGTTTTTTATCCATTTTGAGTTTATCTTTGTGTACTGTGTAAGAGAATGGTCAAGTTTCATTCTTCTACATATAGCTGTCCAGTTTTCCAAGCACCATTTATTGAAGAGACTGTCTTTTTTCCACTGTATATTTTTTCCTGTTTTGTCGAAGATTATTTGACCATAGAGTTGAGGGTCCATATCTGGGCTCTCTACTCTGTTCCACTGGTCTATGTGTCCGTTTTTATGCCAGTGCCATGCTGTCTTGGTGATCACAGCTTTGTAGTAAATCTTGAAATCAGGTAACATGATGCCCCCAGTTTTATTTTTGTTTTTCAACATTTCCTTAGCGATTCGGGGTGTCTTCTGATTCCATACAAATTTTTGGATTATTTGCTCCAGCTCTTTGAAAAATACCAGTGGTATTTTGATTGGAATGGCATTAAAAGTATAGATTGCTCTAGGCAGTATAGACATTTTAACAATGCTTATTCTTCCTATCCAAGAGCATGGAATGGTCTTCCATCTTTTTGTGTCTTCTTCAATTTCTTTCATGAGTGTTCTGTAGTTCCTTGAGTACAGTTCCTTTACTTCTTTGGTTAGGTTTATTCCCAGGTATCTTATGGTTCTTGGTGCTATACTAAATGGAATCCATTCTCTAATTTCCCTTTCTGTATTTTCATTGTTAGTGTATAAGAAAGCCACGGATTTCTGTACATTGACTTTGTATCCTGCCATGTTGCTGAATTGCTATATGAGTTCTAGTAGTTTGGGGGTGGAGTCTTTTGGGTTTTCCATATAAAGAATCATGTCATCTGCGAAGAGAGAGAGTTTGACTTCTTCATTGCCAATTTGGATACCTTTTATTTCCCTTTGTTGTCTGATTGCTGTTGCTAGGACTTCTAATACTATGTTGAACAAGAATGGTGAAAGTGGGCATCCTTGTCGTGTTCTTGATCTCAACGGGAAGGCTGCAAGCTTTTTCCCATTGAGGATTATATTTGCTGTGGGTCTTTCATAGATAGATTTTATGAAGTTCAGGAATGTTCCCTCTATCCCTATACTTTGAAGTGTTTTCGTCAGGAACGGATGCTGGATTTTGTCAAATGCTTTTTCTGCATCAATTGAGAGGACCATGTGGTTCTTCTCTCTTCTCATATTAATTTGTTCTATCACATTGATTGATTTGTGAGTGTTGAACCATCCTTGTAACCCAGGAATGAATCCCACCTGGTCATGGTGGATAATCTTTTTAATGTGCTGTTGGATCCTGTTTGCTAGGATCTTGTTGAGAATCTTAGCATCCATATTCATCAGTGATATTGGTCTGAAATTCTCCTTTTCGGTAGGGTCTTGGCCTGGTTTGGGGATCAGGGTAATGCTGGCTTCATAGAAAGAGTCTGGAAGTTTTCCTTCTGCTTCAATTTTTTGAAACAGCTTCAGGAGAATAGGTGTTATTTCTTCTTTGAAAGTTTGGTAGAATTCCCCAGGGAATCCATCAGGTTCTGGGCTCTTGTTTTTTGGGAAGTTTTTGATCACTGCTTCAATCTTGTTACTAGATATCAGTCTATTCAGGTTGTCAATTTATTCCTGGTTCAATTTTGGGAGTTTATAGTTTTCCAGGAATGCATCCATTTCATCTAGTTTACTTAGCTTATTTGCATATAACTGTTGATAATAACTTCTGATGATTGTTTCTACTTCCTTGGTGTTAGTTGTGATCTCTCCCTTTTCATTCATAATTTTATTAATTTGGGCTTTCTCTTTTTTTTTTGGATTAGTGTGTCCAATGGTTTGTTGATCTTATTGATTCTTTCAAAAAAACCAGCTTCTAGTTTCATTGATATGTTCTACTGTATCTCTGGTTTCTACCTCATTGATCTCTGCCCTAATCTTGCTTATTTCCCTTCTTATGTGTTGAGTTGGTTTGATTTGTTGTTGATTCTCCAGTTCTTTAAGGTATAGAGACAGCTGGTGTGTTTTGGATTTTTTCGATTATTTTGAGGGAGGCTTGGATGGCTATGTATTTCCCTCTTAGGACCGCCTTTGCTGGTTTTGGACCAAAGTGTCTTCATTGTCATTGGTTTCGATGAATTGCTTAAGTTCTTCTTTGATCTTCTGGTTGATCCAAGCATTCTTAAGCAAGGTGGTCTTTAGCTTCCAGGTGTTTGAGTTCCTTCCGAACTTTTCCTTGTAATTGAGCTCCAGTTTCAAAGCATTGTGATCTGAGAATATGCAGGGAATAATCTCAGTCTTTTGGTATCGGTTGAGTCCTGATTTGTGACCCAGTATATGGTCTATTCTTGAGAAGGTTCCATGTGCACTGAAGAAGAATGAGTATCCTGTTGTTTTAGGGTGGAATGTTCTGTATATATCTATGAGGTCCATCTGTATATATCTATGAGGTCCATCTATGACACAATGTGTCATTCAATGCTCTTGTTTCTTTATTGATTTTCTGCTTCGATGATCTGTCTATTTCTGAGAGAGGCATGTTAAGATCTCCTACTATTAATGTATTCATATCAATATAATTCTTTATCTTGATTAACAGTTTTCTTATGTAATTGACTGCTCCCATATTGGGGGCATAGATATTTACAATTGTTAGATCATCTTGGTGGATAGTCCCTTTAAGAATTATATAGTGTCCTTCTGTATCTCTGACTACAGTCTTTAGTTTAAAATCTAATTCATCTGATATGAGAATCGCTACACCGGCCTTCTTTTGAGGCCCATTGGCATGAAAGATGTTTCTCCATCCCTTCACTTTCAGTCTGGGTGTATCTTTAGGTTCAAAGTGGGTCTCTTGTAGACAACATATGGATGGGTCCTGTTGTTTTATCCAATCTGCAACCCTGTGCCATTTTATGGGCGCATTTAGGCCATTCACATTGAGAGTGATTATTGATAGATGCGTTTTTATTGACATCATGTTACCTTTGAAGTCTTTCTTTCTGTAGATTGTCTCTATATTTCTGTTCAGTGCTATTCTTAGGAATTTTTCCTCTTTTATAGAACCACCCTTAATATTACCTGCAGTGTCGGCTTGGTGGTTGCATAGCCTTTTAAGCCTTGCCGGTCTTGGAAACTCTTTATCTCTCCATCCATTTTGAATGTCAGTCTTGCTGGATAAAGTATTCTTGGTTGCATGTTCTTCTCATTTAGTGCCCTGAATATATCTTGCCAGCCCTTTCTGGCTTGCCAGGTCTCTGTGGACAGGTCTGATGTTATTCTGATGGGCTTTCCTCTGTAAGTAAGGAGACTCTTTGTCCTAGCGGCTTTCAAGAGATTATATCTACAATTATGATTCCTCAATTTGACTATCAGGTGCCTTGATTTTTTTTGGAATCTATAATCTTGGATGGAGACCATTCGGCCTCTAGTACATGAACGCTGGTTCCGTTTGTGAGATTGGGAAAATTTTCCAGAAGAACTTGTTCCACTACATCTTTTAGACTTCTTTCTTTCTCCTCCCCTTCAGGGATTCCAATAATTCTGACTTTGGAACATTTCATGGCATCATTTATTTCCCTGATTCTGTTTTTGTGGCTTCTAAGCTGTTTGTTCCAGGCTTCCTCCTGATCCTTTCTATCTGATTGTCCTCCAGATCACTAATTCTATCTTCTGTCTCGGTTACCCTAGCTTTTAGAAAATTTAGATTAGATTGGAACTCATTGAGAGCATTGTGAACCTCATCTCTGGTGGCTTTCAACTCTGTCCTGACATTGTGAACTTCATCCCTGGTCGCTTTCAGTTCTGCCCTAATCAATTCTGTCTGTCATCCATGGCTTTCTCCAACCTAGCTATTGCCTGGGTAATTGTTAGCCTGAATTCTCTTTCTGACATATTGTCTATGTTGATAGCTGTTAGCTCTGTTGCAGAAGGCCCATCCTCTGTATTTTTCTTCTGTTTGGCATTTCTCCTCCTAGTCATTTTGGTGAGAGATGACTGAACAGGTGTAACTGGATGTTTCGACCGTGGTGCAGTCAAGGTGCACCCTGGAATGCTTCTGAGCAATCAGGATTCCCCATCCAAACGAAAGAAAAAAGAAAAGAAAAAGAAAAAAAAAAAGAGAGAGAGAGACAGGAAAAAAAAAGGGAAGATGAAAGAGAAGGTTCAGCCCAAATGGGCCCCAAGGTAAGATTTATGAAGTATACAAACAAAAACAGACAAACAAAAAGACTGATAAAAGTATATGACAAGAGAAAAAAACTATATATATAAGCAAATAAAGGAAGAACCTCATCAAAAAGAACCCCAAGTATAAGATTTATATACTATTAGGACAAACACAGAAACACAGAAACACTGGCGGAAGAAAAAGATGGGAGAGTGGTAATAAATTCTCAGTTTGGGCGAGGAAGGTTGTTTTGATTCTTCCTGGATGTATCTTGATATCTTTTTTAAAGGACTAAACTTTCCTAAGATAAAGGGGGATTAAAAATTGGTTTACCTATAGGGGTAGCATTGATTGGGGAAAGGGGATTACCTTGAAGTTTAACTCTATATGAATATTAGAAAATAAAAATAAAAAAGGAATAAACTAGACTAAACTAAACTAAAATTAAGAAAAAAAATTTAAAAAATAGAAATGCAAAAGAAAAACACAGGTGTATGTATCAAAAAGTTAGGTTAGAAGGTTATTATGGAATTTGATGTACTGTACATCTCACTGTTATGGTAAAAAGCTTAAAAAGTTACATATATATATATATATATATATATATATATATATATATATATATAAATGAACCAGAATAGTGGGAACAAGTTAAAAATAAAAGTTGTCCTATGAAGTAGTGGTGGTTGTTCTCTTGTCTTTTTTTTTTTTTTTTTTTCCTTTCCTGGTTGGTTTTCTGGGCGGGGCCTGCCACGTGGGTTTTCAGTCAATGATGTTCCCTGAGTTAAGTCCTCCTGCCCCCCTCAAGGGGGTGGACTCTGAGGAAACTGTTTTTTTCAGGCTTTTGTTCTCTGGAGGTTTTTAATGTTTGTTCACTTTTTTTTTTCTCTCTTGCCTTGACCGCTTTTGATGGTTTTTGTAGGTTTAGAGGAAAACAAACTGCACCCTGACCTCCCTCTCAGAGAGAAGCCTCAGTCTGGCTGCAGAGCCCAAATAAATTCCCTCTTGTCTGCTGGCATAGCAGGTTCCGAGTTGCAGTCTTTGGGAACGCAGAATCTATTGCTTGTACCCAAAACCATGACAATGGCGGCTGTCTGGGCATCTCCAGACTGCCAGAGATGTTCCTAGCAGTGATCGCACACTGAGATTTTCCCGCTGGCCCGGGCTGGGAGTGCCTGGTCTTTCTGGGTCTAAGAGCGCAGGGCTTGCGTGCACCTCTCTCAGGGGAGGGTGAAGGTCGCAAATGCGTCTCAGGCTCTGGTGGAATGGCGCTGGTCTAAGAAAGCCAGGCTGGGCCTTCAGGCACCTCTTTCAGGAGAGGGTGAGGGGTGCGCACTTCTCAGGCTCCGTTACCACAGCTCTCGTTCTGCCATCTGGCGAGGCTCCCAGCCCCTCACAGGAGCTGGACCCCACGTGTTCTCAGGCGCACTGGCGGCTCAGGGTCCAAGACCTGGTTTCTCCACCCCACTCTCTCTGGCTCAGTGCCAGGGGAGGCTGCCCTGGGTCCCGGACATAAGCCCCTTCCCTAGCCGCCCCAATTCCCACAATTCCCCCCCACCATGATCCTTTGCTCTCTTTGAGTGCTTTCAACCAGTCTCCAAATTAATGCTGGTCCCCAGATGCTGGACACTCTCATATTGGGGTATTACTTTCCAATCCATCACCTCTGGTGATTCCCTCCCCCTTTTGTTTATCTTCTGACATCAGTCCGACGTTCCCACTCCCCTTTACCTGTCCACTGGCATCTTCTGCCCCTGTAGAGATCCAGATGTGTATAATTCTGATCTCAGGCTGATTTCGTGGGTGATAGGAGCTCTTTGGAAGGTAATTAGCTCACTCGAGGGTACAGGTTGAAACAGCGCCTCCTCCTACTTCCCCGCCATCTTGTCTTTCCTCAGTCCCCAATTGACTTTTCATGTAATTATTAAGATGGTCAGCTTAGCTTACCATTTTATTTATTTATTTTATTTTCCATTTTATTTTTGTTTTCTACTTGTATCTTCAGATTTTGTCTGTCTTCTTTTGCAGGATTCTTTTTGATTGTCTAATTTTTTACAATTTCATTTCAATTTTTCATTTTGACATAAATTCTATACTTATTTGCATTATTTGTAGTGGGAATTCAAATATACATCTTTGAATTTCCACAACTTGCACATAATTGAATTACTCCATGTAAAGTGTAAAAATCTTTTTATGTTCATATTCTTTCTTTCTGTTATGATTTGTACTTGTATTACATATATAATGTTTGTAAAGTATCTATAAGGATTTTTTAAATGCTTCTCCCCCCTTAAACCGTGTTATATAAAAATTTAAGACACACATCCCCACATATATAATACTATATATATATATATATATATATATATATATATATATATTTAAGATTTTATTTGACAAAGAGAAACACAGCGAGAGAGGGAACACAAGCAGAGGGAATGGGAGAAGGATAAGCAGGTTTCCCAGTGAGCAGAGAGCCTGATGTGGGGCTTGAACCCAGGACCCTGGGATCATGACCTGAGCTGAAGGCAGACACTTAATGACTGAGCCACCCAGGCACCCTGGAATACTTTATATATTTACTTAGATGGTTATCATATCATATCATATCATGTCTGATTTTAAACAGTCCTTTCTGAAAGTCTAAGTTTCTAAGTGGAATAATTTTTCTTCAGCCTGGAAAACTTTCTTCAGCATGTTTCTTATTGCACATTTTCTGGCAATAAAGTCTCCTACATTTCTTTTTTCTGAAGGTGCCTTATTTCATCTTCTCCTTGAAGTATAATTTTGCTACACATAGAACTGTGTATTTTTCTTTCTTTCAGCATTTTAAAAATGCTGCCCTACTCTATACCTATGTCCCAAGTTTTTTTTTTTTTTTTTTAAAGATACTTAATTGGTCCCAGGCATCATTATAATGCCTTATTTGTCTCACACAGCATTTAAGATTTACTCTTAATTTTTGGCTTTCAATCATTTCATTATTACTTTCTGTCTTCTTCAGTGTTGACTTCTTCATATCTATTTTGTGATAAAGTCTATTCAGTGTTTTTAAAATATTTTAAATACTGAATTTTTCAGTTCTAGACTTTTGATTTGGTTGCTTTTGTTTCAATTTCTTTTCTAAAATTTTCTTGCTTTCATTCATTTGCAGAATATTTTGGTTTCTTTCATCAAGGATAGTTTCAATGCTTTCTTGAAAATTATAACTTTCATATTCCAGTATACATGACTCATCCCAACATATTTTGTCATTTGATTTTCTTATCTGTTGAGAACATATTTATTTTCCTAGTTCTTTGCATGTTTAGGAACTTTGCATAGTATCATAAAAATTGTGAATGTTAAACTGTTGGGAGTTCTAGATTAATCTGTAAACATAATGGATTCTTTGTTTTGTTTGTTTGTTTTGTTTTAATTTGTTTGTTTGTTTCCTCTCTCCAATAAGTGTCCTGTCTTTTGTTTTAGCAAGAAAGTAGTTTGTTCAGACAACATATTTTATTTTTTGGGTAGCAACTCCTCAGTTTTTAATTTTTTTTTTTATATTCAAACCACATGGTTCAAGGATTAGTCTGAGATCTTGCTAACCCAGTTTAGGAATCCCACTTCTAACATTTCCTTCCTGAGTTTCTTACAATTCTTCAGTGGCTGGGGTTTCCCTGACATATTACAGGCTGAATCTAGTCTAAGGTTAAAAACTTTGAAATTCATCTTATAAAATTTCCAACTTCTCACAGTGTGCTCCTAACCACAGAATGTTTCTCACTCTCTCCTGTCCAGTGACTTCATGTAACTGATTTTTTGCTTTTGTGTGTTTGTGTGTGTGTGTGTGTGTTTTGTTGTTGTTTCTGTTGTATGTATTTTGCCTGTTTATAGCTTTATTACCACTCCCTCACAGGGTTTTTACTTCCACAAGATCTTATTCTTTTCTTACCAGAAGCAGAAATTCAGCATTCTTAGTGAATACATTGTTTCTTCCAAGACATGGTAGGGACTGTTCCATTTTTTTCCATTAAATAGTTAATAATGAGAACTCTTGTGCTTAAGCCATGGGATACACTAGTTTTCTTTATTGCCTTCTATTTTGTTTTGGCTAAGATTATTATTTAATTGTTCTTTTTTTATTGATTTTTAAATTTCTCCTTTAAAATATTTAGTTTTATTTAGATTGTCTCATTAATCTGAGATGTTGCTACCTTGTATTCACATGGGTTTCTTTGGCAGTTTTCTCTATTCCCCTCTTAATTATTAGGAAATTATCTTATATAATCACATATTTTTAATTGGTCATTCCCTTTTATTTTTAAAAATATTTTATTTATTTTATTTTTTTAGAGACATGTAGGGGGAGAAGTAGAGGGGGAAAAGAGAGGCAAACAGACTTCATGCTTAGCACTGAGCCCATTGTTGGGCTTAATCTCAAGATCCTGAGATCATGAACTGAGTTGAAATCAAGAGCTGGACACTTAGATGACTGAGTTATGTGTCCCCAGTCATTACCTTTCTTTTAATGTTTACTTGAAACTGCTTTCTTTCTTATAGACCTCTTTGAGAGTTGTAAGAAGTAATCAACCAATTCCAAATTATAGTGTTATTTTTTCTATAATGGTTTCCAGTAATAAAGTTCCTACAGTTTTTTTTTTTTTAAAGATTTTATTTATTTATTTGACAGAGGTCACAAGTAGGCAGAAAGGTAGGCAGAGAGAGAGAGGGGAAAGCAGGCTCCTTGCTGAGCAGAGAGCCTGATGTGGGGCTTGATCCCAGGACCCTGGGTTCGTGACCTGAGCCGAAGGCAGAGGCTTTAACCCACTGAGCCACCCAGGCACCCCTAAAGTTCCTACAGTTAAATAGAACATGCTCCATGGCAAAACTGACAGTAATTTAATCATCTCATTTACAGTCTTAGATTTTTGTTTTTTATTTTTGGAAAAACCACTGCAGGCACTAGGGCCAGGGTGGGAAAACCTAAACTTTAATGATGAATTGCTAGACATTTAGTATGGAAAATCTGAGGGTTAAGAACTGCAGAGGGACCCAGTTGTAAGAGGGTGTCCCCACAATATTGTGAGACTGCCAGGACCTCAACCAGGTTCCCAAAATAAATGTCAGAAAGAAATTCACTGGTACTTCCAGCAGAGAAAGGGAGGGAAAGAACCTTATCTGTTTGTTTGTATGTTTGTATGTTTGTAATTTTCCCCTTTTATTGAAGAATAATTGACAGATAATATTGTGCGCTCTCTCTCTCTCTCTCTCTCTCTATATATATATATATATATATATATATATATATATATATACTGAAATGGTCATCACAGTAAGTCTAGTTATTATCTGTCACCAAAAAAATTGTTATAATACAATAACTATAGAAATAATTTATTTTGAAATAAGCCAGAGGATTCTGCTTTTAATTAACCAAAGACTAACTGAATAAGGTATTATCAAAGACTAAGTGATTTAGGAAAAGGGAAATACCTATTTCTAACCTACTCTAACCATTCTGTTCCACCTATGGGGGTTTGGATGGGGATGGCTGGGGGTCATAATCTGAGAAATATTTGTGAAAATCACGGTCCGGAGGCATAGGCTCACTAAAAGACTGAGACCTAATCACAGGGCTATAGAACACTTTCCCTGCATTTCCCCAGTGTAGGTTCATCAATTGTAACAAATGTACCACTCTGGTGGGGAGTTTTGAAATTGGTGGATACTATGCAAGTATAGGGGAAGGGGTATGTGGGAAATCCATGTACTTCCTCTCAATGTTGCTGTAAACTTAAAACTGCTGTAAAAGAATCAAGTCTAAAAAGAGATCAAGTAAGTAGGCTTGCTGATGCCTCATGTGTTAAGTCAAGAAAATGTGCTCGTGTAAAAATAAATTTAATGTAGAATAAAAATCAATAATACAAGCTAACATGAGCATTATGAAAAAACTGGTTGTAAATCACTTATAAATGTTTTAGATATAAAATTTAATTTAGCTTAAGAATTCTTTTTAACTTTACCAAACTCTATATTCACATGGAGATGTGTCACCTATTACAACTACATTTAAGACCCATTGTTTTTTATGTAATGTTTTATCAAGCTTCCAACTTTAAATAGAATAACAGAAGAGAAGTTATTGTGTCATCAAATGGTTTACCTTGAACATAGAATGCAAAATAATAATGTAAAGAAATGATTAGAAGAGATTCTTTCATGATTTATCCTTGATATCATTTTCCCAATCTGTGGTCATTATTGAGCAGTCAGCCAAGAGATTGAGGGTTTTTTAAAAAATGAAACCCCAGAGAGTATATACTTGAAATGGCAGATTACAGATAAGATAAATAGAGGATAGATAGATAGATAGATAGAAAAATAGATAGATAGATGATAGATAGATAAAAAATAGAATAAATAAATAATATATCTTGTGTAATATACACACACAGTTGACACTTGAACTACATGGGTTTGAACTGTGTGGGTCCCACTTACACATGGATGTTTTCAACAAATAGAATACAGTACTCTATACGTATTTTCTTTTTTCTTTTTTTTTATGATTTTATTTACTTATTAGAGAGAGAAAGAGAGCATGAGCCAGGCTGAAGGGCAGAGGGAGAAGCAGACTCCCAATGCGGGGCTCGATCCCCGGACCCCAAGATCATGACCTGAGCTGAAGGCAGACACTTAACCACCTGAGCCACCGAGGCACCCCTGTATATGTATTTTCTCTTCCTTATGATTTTCTTAATAACATTTTCTTTTCTCTAGCTTACTATATCATACAAATACAGTATATAATACGTACAAAATACAGTATGTGTTAATTGACTATGTTATTGGTAGGGCTTCCAGTCAAATGTATGTTATTGGTTAAGTTTTGGGGAAGTTGAAAGTTACATGCCTCTAATGCCTTCATTTTTCAAGAGTCAACTGTATGATGCTTATTAAAGAAAATAAAATATTTTTAAAAATCAGCATAAAACTTTATATTATTAGATTAATCTTTACTATGCACAATAGATAAGACTTGTAGTTTTATTGAAGACTTTTTAAACTTTTTATTAACATATAATGTATTATTTGTTTCAGGAGTACAAGTCTGTGATTCATTAGTCTTACACAATTCATGGCACTCACTATAGCACATACCCTCCCCAATGTCCATTGCCCAGCCACTCCATCCTTCCCACACCCCTCCACTCCAGCAACACTCAGTTTGTTTGCTGAGATTAAGAGTCTCTTTTTGTTAGGGATTGCAGTTCAAAATTCCATGAAGAAGAACTGAAGGAAAATTATTTGTATTCAGTGTATACTAATTTAATATTTTTTTACTAACCTTTACTTTCTTTACTTTAAATAGCAAGAGAAAAATATCCCTCCCTTAATTCCACACTGTTTCTGTATATATTCTGGGGCATCTAATTTGTGTTTATCTGGGTTGCAAATGATTAATGTATGTTTCTATAAATGTGTATAATATAGTCTCATGGATACACACATATATTATAAAATGTAATCATACTGCAGCCAAATAATACTCCTCCAATACATTACTATGAATGACTGCTTAAGTCCAGTATAAAATATGCTTCACCTTGTTTTGAAAGTGCTGTTTTTGATTTTTAGTTTGCCTTTTACTAGTGTTGAGTTTTTTTCAAACATTTTATGGCCAATAATTTAAGCCTATTTTAATATTTTGTTTGAATTCCTAGAAGAATGTCAGTGAGTATACTTGTCTTTAATATATATTGTTAACTCCTTCTCACATTTAAACAACTCCTTGTAACATTTTTATATGTGATCATCCATTTCTCCACGCCCTGGATAACATAGCTTTTATTATTTAAAAATTATTAAGATAAAAAAATAAAAATCCAATGATCTAAGGGACATAATTGGTAGTTTCAAATAAGTATACATGGCATTTTGAATTATAGTTAATAAATTTGAACATTATATGTTCATTAGTTCTTTGTTTTTTTAGTCTTTTTTGCCTATTTTCCTTGTAACTTGCTCCTGTTTTTGTTCTCTATAACATCTCTTAATATTATTAAGGATATATATTAACAATTTATTTACCATAGTAGTTATTTTATCAGTTTTTAAAATTTTCCTGAAGCTTTAAGGTAAGAAAATATTTGTTCCAATGATTCAAATTTTAATAATACAATGTGCTAAATAGAACCTTGAAAGGTTAAATAATTCATAACAACATACTTTATGCTATTAAAGTCTTTATTTTACATAAAATAAATTTCATGTTTCAGTGAACATTCAAGAAACTGTCAATAATCTATACACAAATATAGTAGCCACCATATATTCTTTCCCAAGAATTTCCCTCATGCCTGTTTCTAGCCAACCATTACAGCAGTCTCAGGACCTAGGCATTCATTGATCTAGTTTTTCTTACTACAGATTGGTGAGTTTTGCCTTTTAAAGAGTTTTATGTACACGGGCTTATATAGCATCTACTTTTTGGTACAAAACTTCCTTCACTTAGCATACTGTTTTTAAGACCTAGAAAAACTAACTGCTTGTAATTTTTTAAAAAAAGTATTGCTGGGGATGCCTGGGTGGCTCAGTTGGTTAAGCAGCTGCCTTCAGCTCAGGTCATGATCCCAGCGTCCTGGGATCGAGTCCCACATCGGGCTCCTTGCTCATCAGGGAGCCTGCTTCTCCCTCTGCCTCTGCCTGCCATTCTGTCTGCCTGTGCTTGCTCTCTCTCCCTCTCTCTCTCTCTGACAAATAAATAAATAAAATCTTAAAAAATAAATAAATAAATAAATAAAGTATTGCTGAATAGTATTCCTCTTTGGAACTATAGCAACTTCATGTTTCCCCGTTAACATGCTGATGGATTTCAGGTTGTTTCTTATATTGAGCTATTAGAATTTTATGAGTATTTTTTGTTGTTGTTAAAATAATTGTAAACAAATAGGAAAAAAAAAAAAACCTTAAAGGAGTAGAGTGATTTCCAAATAATTGTTTTATTTTATATTAACTACAAGATAATAGCACTTAATTGTAATCCCTTAATAAAATATGATTTTTTTAAAGATTTTATTTATTTATTTGACAGACAGAGATCACAAGTAGGCAGAGAGGCAGGCAGAGAGAGAGAGAAGAGGAAGCAGGCTCCCCGCTGCCCAGAGAGCCCAATGTGGGGCTCGATCCCAAGGCCCTGGGATCATGACCTGAGTTGAAGGCAGAGGCTTTAACCCACTGAGCCACCCAGGCGCCCCTAAAATATGATTTTTAACAATATTAACAATTCTGCCTGTAGAAGCTAACCATATTCACCAGAAGCACTTTGTCCTAACCTGTGCCTTTACATCTTTGACAACTTAAGGTAAGTGAACAAGACCTAAATCCAAAGCACTGTATAGTCTTTGTGTAAATACAAGGAACCCGGAAAACTTGGGGGAGAAAAAATTACCAGAATTGTATTTTTTGTTATCGATAAAAGTATTCAGCTGTAATTAATGTATTTATTACATATATTATGGTTAAAAATTGTATCTTATTTAAATCCCAGGGAAGAAATCAAAGAAAATTTATAAATTAGAATCATATTACACTGAAAATGAGAACCCTAATCATTTGCATTTTTAATGCTCCTTAAATCATTTATATTACTAATATTTACTTAAAAATATTTATGTCACAATAAAATAAGTCAAAATGCTTTTGAGTTTGTATTGCAAACATTTTACTACCTTACCCCAAAGGTCCTACATTTGTGTAGAATTAGTAGCTTCTTATTTTCATAGAACTTAGTACTGCATATCATTATCATCCCAAATAAAACTATAATCTGTACTCTATTTTTTTTAAGATTTTATTTATTTATTTGACAGACAGAGATCACAAGTAGGCAGAGAGGCAGGCAGAGAGAGAGAGGAAGGGAAGCAGGCTCCCTGCTGAGCAGAGAGCCCGATGTGGGGCTCGATCCCAGGACCCTAGGATCATGACCTGAGCTGAAGGCAGTGGCTTTAACCCACTGAGCCACCCAGGCACCCCTAATCTGTACTCTAAATTGCTCATAATTGTTTTAATGGTATTGGCTTAAGATTATAGATAAGTATAATATATATAAAATATTAAATGCAGATATATATAAAATTACATATATAGTTAAAACTAAATGCATGTTCAAGATTTTATATACACATATGCATATAAAATAGGAAATGGACTTACATTTATTTGTCATATTTTTTCAAATGAGTTTGCATGTTATAAAAAATGCATGCATCTTTATGTGCATATACTGTATGAAATGCATATAAAATGCTAACTAACATCTTTTCTGTCATTTTTTTAAAGAACTAAACATTTGTAATTTATTTTATTTTTTTTAAAAGAGGGCATGCATATGTGTAAGTATAATTTTATGTGGATATTTTCAATGTAAAAACTGGAATAATGCAAGTGCATGGAGCTTTTATTGTTTTTTTAAAAAGGCAAAAGATTTATGTGATCTGAAGAGAAACCAGAGTATGTTTTATTGTTTTTTTATAAACTCAGGTTATCCTTGACATTTCTTTCCTCTTGACCAAGTTTTCTACAGGTGTCTTCCTGCATCTAGGCTCCTGACCTCCCAGTCACCACAGGTGGCCTAACTACAGAGACCTCTCTCCTCTCTTTTCTTAGTGCATTTAATTAGAAAACTTGTAATTGCAAATTCTTTTTCTACCTCTTTGAGAAAGTCTTTCTAAAGGACTCTTGCCAGTTTTATAACCCAAGATCATCTTTCTCAAGGATCTGGGATTCCCAGGTTTCAAAGAGATATTTGAAATGTAATCACCAAGAAAAACAACGCCTCCACCTCCCAGTCTCTGTGGGCACATAGAGGCAAAGTTTCAACTTTGATGGGTGTCTTACTCCAAGTTGTACAATTACCTCCTGTCATGAAGATATAAGAAAATTTATTCTTTCTTTGAGGAAGGCCATTTAACAAACCCAGAAGGTCTAGATCCCCCACTGCAGCTCTTAAAATCTCTTCCACTCTTTGGTGCAGCTCAGTTCTCTGCTCCCTATTGCAACAGTCTTGAATAAAGTCTTCCTTATCTAGGGGTGCCTGGGTGGCTCAGTGGGTTAAGCCTCTGCCTTCAGCTCAGGTCATGATCTCAAGGTCCTGAGATTGAGCCCTACATTGGGCTCTCTGCTCAGTAGAGAGCCTGCTTCCCCCCTCTCTCTCTGCCTGCCTCTCTGCCTACTTGTGATCTCTCTTTCTCTCTGTCAAGTAAATAAATAAAATTTTTTAAAAATTATTTATTTTTTATTAACATATAATGTATTATTTACTTCAGGGGTACAGGTCTGTGAATCATTAGTCTTACACAATTCACAGCACTCACCATAGCACATAAGCTCCCTAATGTCCATACCCAGTCAGCTTATCCCTACCCCTCCATCCCCTCAGTTTATATCCTGAGATTAAGAGTCTTTTATGGTTTGTCTCCCTCTTGATCCCATCTTGTTGCATTTTTTCCCTCTATACCCCCACAAACTTCCTGCCCTGCCTCTCAAATTACTCATATCAGAGAGATCATATGATAATTCTCTTTCTCTGATTGAATTATTTTGCTTAGTATAATACCCTCTAGTTCTATCCACATGTTGTAAGTGGCAAGATTTTGTGGGTTTTTTTGATGGCTGCATAGCACTCCATTTTATATATATATATGCATATATATATATACATACACACACACATATATATATATACATACACACACACACATAGACACACATATGTGTATGTATATGTATACATACCACATCTTCATTATCTATTCATCTGTTGATGGGCATTGTGCACATTGCTGCTATAAACATTTGGGTGCACGTGCCCCTTCAGATCACTACATTTTTATCTTCAGGGTAAACACCCAGTAGTGCATTTGCTGGGTTGTAGAGTAGCTCTATTTTCAACTTTTTGAGGAACCTCCATGCTGTTTTCTAGAGTGGCTGCACCAGCTTACATTCCCACCAACAGTGTGGGAGGGTTTCCCTTTCTCCACATCCTTGAGCAAAACCAAGCAGATTACGTAGGAAATGACAGAACTTTAAAATAATAAAGACATTTCCCAATGTTATGGATGTTGTATTTATTTCCATGTTTCATTATGGCTGATTATAATAACAATTTACATTTAAAGAAAGAATTTTAAAAACAATGTTTAAAACACATATCATTTTCCTTTGAAAGTTGAAAGCTTTTTATTTAACTGTAGCATCTCTCAATATCCCCTACATTTCTTTCTTCTCACTATGGAAGCCATGTGATTGATTCTGGGAGAATGAAGAGATATCTGAGAAGAATTGAACTGTGAAATATCTCATTTCTTACCACTCTTTCTCATGTCACATTCTATAATCTCTTTTTATGGCAACTTCAGACACTGTAGGAAGGCTGGATTGAATCACCATAAAATTAAGAATTACAGAAATAATATATATTTTTTATAATTACTGTTTTCTCACCTTTTTTATCTTGATCAATACTATAAAATTATAAGACTGTTTTCAGAAGTTTTAGTAAACATATTTGTGATTCTTTCATATAAACAATTTGCTAAAAAATAATCTTTTTTTTTTTTGGAAATACATTGGAGGACTGAGTGTGGAATATAATATCTCTTAAGAAAAAAAATAACAGTTCTTAGAAAAAAATAAAGTAATGATTATGGCAAACCTATAAGTAATATAAATAATCATAAAAGTATTTCTACTTTGTAAAAATTTTTATGAGGATTTTAGAGAAATGATAGAAATAAATATAACCTAAAAAGTTATATTTTCTAAAGACCTAAGGGTATTTAATAATTGCCTTAATTCAAAATATGTTTACATGCCAGTAAGAGAGGTGGATGTCAAGGCTTGTGACTAAAAATCAATTGATATATGTTATCATGAAGAAACTGGAAGGTGATTTAGGAGCATAAAATTAAAAATTTGTATATGTCTGTTATTGATCTCTATCTATATATTTTCTTTTGGTAAAATTATCTTTTAAAAAAGTCTTCTAAAGTATTTAAAATTTAGTGTGGAGAGTTCTGTTTCTTGCTCTGACATATAAAAGCTTGAAGGTCATCACTCTTATCGTTTCAACAAGGAAAAAAGCTAACAAACTGGAAATCAATGACTTTTCTTTGATCCTTCAGGTAATTGATGTCACAGAGCAAAACATCAATTCAATATGTTGAGAGACAGGCAAAACACAGACTCCCAATTGAAACTAGTTTATTTAAAGCAATAGTACTTGTGAACCATAAACAGATAAAAATACTTAGATAAAAATTTTTATGGATTGCTGAAGGTTGAGTGTGGACTAGATTGAGAATGAAAAATTCCTGGACACCTAGTCTTTCTTTTACCTCTGGGAAACCCACCAGTTTCTACAGGTTGAGATTCAAGAGTCTCAGGTTTCTGGCAGGGTGAAGGGTAAAGTAGCCATTTTGAAACATGTCCAGAACAGAAATAAAGTTTTATAAATGCCACTAAATAAGGAGCTCTTAATTAAGCAAGCACAATGAAAATAAGCTTTAGCCCTTATATTAATTGATAACATAAATGTACATGTGAGCTTTGTTTAACTCTAAACAATAACAAGCCCATTCTGAAAAATAATTTGTTTACAGTGTTGGGTAGTGGTAGATCAATTCACACAAAAATGCAAGAAAGCCAATACTCCTTTTAAGTCAGAAGAGCTACTAGGTAGCTCAGAATATGTTTAAAAATAGCCAAACATGATCAGTTCTTTAACTTCCCCAGGCTACTTCCATAGCCAGAATTTTGGCTTGATTTCTCATTTCTTCTGTTTGGCAACTGTAGAGCCACTGACTTTTCCAATTCTGAATTAATCCACACCTGATTGAGTTTTGCTTGTATTTTTATTTTTATTTTTATTTTTTTAAAAGATTTTATTTATTTATTTGACAGAGAGATCACAAGTAGACGGAGAGG
The DNA here is from genome assembly GCF_902655055.1 of Lutra lutra. NCBI lineage: Eukaryota > Metazoa > Chordata > Mammalia > Carnivora > Mustelidae > Lutra > Lutra lutra. The sequence goes on along the minus strand of NC_062279.1, from coordinate 78,531,089 downwards.
CAGGCAGAGAGAGAGAGAGAGGGAAGCAGGCTTCTTGCTGAGCAGAGAGCCCGATGTGGGACTCGATCCCAGGACCCTGACATCATGACCTGAGCCGAAGGCAGCGGCTTAACCCACTGAGCCACCCAGGCGCCCGATTTTTAAACAATTATTATACGGTTTAAAAACAAAACCCCAGTGATTTATCTGATATATATTTTCCATTATACTGAATAATCTTCCTTAATGAAATAAGCAAAATTCAGATAGTATATTCTTCTTTTTTTATTATTATTGATTTTTTAGCATATAGCTAAATATCCACTGATTACACAAGTTTGGGAGAGATCCTAAATATAATGTAATTACCTCAGTGACTGAAAAAGTGAATTAATGCCAGCATCCATTGGGTCACAGAACACATTTTTTTCCCTCCCACATTCTTCACATATGATGTTTCTTGAGTCACCTGTTATTGCTCTTTCAAGCTCACTTTGATTTGTCTTCACTTTTTAATTATGGTGTGACCCAGAAAGGCAGGGAAACAGGGTTGTACTGTACATTAACGTGATTGGTGGCTATCAACACCTTTTTCAAATTATTTATTTAATTATTTAATTTGTTGCATAATAAATGCATTCATATAATAAATACATAAAATAGTAGAAAGTGAAAAATATCCTTCCCACTTGTGTACTAACCCTGCTATCTCCTCACAAAAGCAGATAAATATCTAAATTAATGCAAAGTAAAATCTCTCTGAACATTTTAGAGACCATGGATTTAAGGATTTTCTTCACTAAATGATTATCTTTCTCTTTAGATAACCTGAGTTTTATACATAAGAAATATATAATAGCAAGATAGTTTATACAATCATGTCAATTTTTAACATCATTGATTTCTTTGTTATTTGTATGTAATGATAATGGGATCTCCTAGTTCTTAGATACTCAATCAGTGTTTCATTTGTTTGGCTTAAGAACTTAAGGTGATAATTTTTAGGAAAAAATTGGTAAGTTAGGTGTATAAATAACTGCAAATTTTCTAATGATGTTATAAAGACCAAGGAAGCTTGCCACTTTTAGAAATCAGGAAATACATATTGGAGGGTTAGTGACTTTAGAGAAGGAAATAAATATTTGACTACCAAATTACACAGTGTAATACAGATGTGAACTGTTAATATTAAGGTACAAAATATTTCTGTTCTAAAACAAGTCAGTCTGTTTTGAGAGAGAAGCAACTGATCATGACTTGGAAAACACAGTTTTCATAGCTTTTAATAACATGACAAAATATTGCAAAATTAAATAATTTTGGATCGATGACAGTATTATACAAGCATTTTTTTAATGTTTATGGCACTATATGGTGTGATGCAGTAGGCATGCTCTATAAAAGTTACTGTTTAATTATACTTACTATTGAGGGTTTTGTCTTTTGTTTCTTTTTTTACTTCAGATCTTCTACTTGAGATTTCAATTGATATGTGTCATGAGAGACTTCAAAACCAAAAGTTTGATGCCTCAAGACTGTTCGATCATGGGACGCCTGGGTGGCTCAGTTGGTTGGACGACTGCCTTCAGCTCAGGTCATGATCCCGGAATCCCGGGATCGAGTCCCACATCAGGCTCCCAGCTCCATGGGGAGTCTGCTTCTCCCTCTGACCTTCTCCTAGCTCATGCTCTCTCTCACTGTCTCTCTCTCAAATAAATAAATAAAATCTTTAAAAAAAAAAAAAAGACTGTTCGATCATACTTACAATGTGAGGGTAATCATAATTGCAAGAATAATAATATTTGTAAGGACCAGCAGCTTTCTTATTCTTTTAGAATCCTTACCAATGGTTTGAATTTAATGCATGTCAGTTTTGTTCTTCACTGGATTCCTAATAGTCAATTATTTTATGAAATGTACAAGTTGTCAGTCTCATTTCTAATTAGAAAATTTATTTACTTTCATTGATTTATTATATATCTCTCAATTTGTAACTGAGCATCTAATTCACTAATATATTGAAAATACAGTGTTTTAAGTAAAATAAAACACTGTGAAATTTCACAGTTTGAGGCAAAGGCTATTTCTTATTTAAATAAAATATTTTATCATCTGAAATTTGCTCCACAGATCTACTTTAAGTGCATTTTAATAACTCTTGATAAATATTAAAATAGCTAGCAGATATTTGCACTGACTTACTGAATTTTCATTTAATTAATAGATTAATAAATTCAATAAATTAATTCACTTACATTTTAAAACTTATTTTGTTGTTTTACTATACCACTATAAATTAATTTTGCTTCTGAATTTGTTAATTATTTAAATTTATCTTCCTTTCATACTATAGTACACAGGAAAATGCTTCTCTTCCTTTTTCTTTTATATATTTTTTATAATCTCTAAAATTCCTTCTATATGTAATATAATAGAAATAGACATTTCTTTAGATATTTCTCTATACAATTAACTATTAACTAAAGGAGATCAGAATAAAAGGACACATTTCAAAGTTATAAGTTTAATTTAAAAATTGTTTATAAAACCTTTTGAGAGTATGTTGAAACTATTCTATATGACTTTATTTAAATATCTAAAGACTGATATTTCAATCCCGATATTTCCTTTCAACTCAGTTTTTCACATTTTTCTACATGGTTTTCTTCTCTATTTTTAGGTGTTTAAGTGAAACTACTTCAATTTCAAAACACCCACCGTATTGGCCTTACTAATATCTGAGTAATAGATTCAGCTTTTGAATAGACACATCTTCCTTTTTAGTTTTGATGCTTTGATGTTTTTCCAGATTGTTAACCCCACTGCCTTTGTCTCTTTATTTCCTATCTTTTATCTTTCATCCTTCACTAATAACTCCATCTGCTGCTCAGTGAATTTGTTCAGTCATAATATTTTCTTCTTCTCTTTCTTTATTTCTTCACAGAATTCTTTTTTTAAATTTCATGTTCTCCTATAGTTATTTTCCCAAGTCTAACAGCCATAAACATTTAAACAAAATCCCTATATAGTACTTTTCAGTAATGTCTTTTAGCTAACCTATCATCCAAACACATAAACCAAGTATTTTATAAAAGATGGATGGTCAGTGTTCTCCTTCCCCTTCTTTATAAGCATTGAGATTTTTGGCTTTATCTTGCATAAAACTATTTAATGGAACATATATAATGCTGCATAATATAACTGCATTTCATTTGTTAAAACAACGACAGCCACTTATTTCACTTGTGTATCTACAGTGTAGGGAGGGCTTACAGGGAAAGGCTCATCTTTATTTCAAGCAGCCACAGCGGGGACAACTCCACAAGGGCTGGAGAATCTATTTCCAAACAGCTCATTCATGTGGCTCACAAACTGGAGCTGGTTGTTGGGTAGGAGCTCAGCTGGAAATGAGAGTCCCAGCACCATCCATGACTTCTTTGAAAGGCCGGGGCTCTCTGAAAACATGGTGGTAGCTGGGTTTCAAGGATGAATACCCCAAGGAAACAGGCAGTTGTACTACTTTTGTTGACATTACCTCAACATTACCTTACTTTAAGAGTAGTTACATTTTCCCCCAGATACTAGATCAGGAAACAGATCCCATCTCTCTGTAGGAGAAGTATAAACATCAAATTGTTTACAAGAGGATGGGGGATGGGAGAATGCATTGATACCATCATAACAAATAGGACTTACCACAGATGTCTGAGTGTGGGAAAACCTGTCTTTTTTTCTAATTCTGGGCCAATCCCCAAATATCTGTGTATACTTAGTTTTATGCTGTGTATACTTAGTTTTATGCTGAGATTTAATATGAATCCAAAACCAGAATATGTGAAATCAAATCCTGGCCCATAAGATAATGGAGATTATCCGGTATGATGTCTTTTTACTCCTCCTGCCCAAATCTCTTCCCTAAGGATCAGTAAATAGTTTCTTTCATCCACACTCTTGTTTACCTCCTTTATTTTATTTTCTAAAGACATTTCTTCTCAACAGGGAATTGGCCTCATTAGTTACTCCTTTTTTTTTTTTTTTCCCCTTCTTGCATCTTCAATCTCTCTTTCTCTTTGCTTACACTTCCTCTTAACCTAAAAACATGTGCTACTTACAAAATTGCAAACAAAATACATCATTTGATCCCGGCCTTTCTATAACCAACCTATAATTTCTGTACTTTTTCTCCCATGTTCTTAAAAGTGTACACCACAATCTCTGTCTTAATTTTTCTCTTCCATTTGCTCTCTATTGCAATCCACGGATTCTGATGTTGCCTTTCTCACTCTATGGAAATAATTCTAGATACTATCTGCAAATATCCTGTTGTCAAAGCCAATTGATTTTAGGCTCTTACTTACTGAGGCTTTTCTCTTCCATTTGAGCTGCAGAGTTTATTACTTACCTCTTTAAATTCTCTCTTCCATTACATTCCTTGATACCACACTTGTGTGATTCTTCTCATTTTCTCATCCATTCTTTCATAGTCATTTTTATGTGTCCCCTTCTCTTCCTATATCCTTTAAATTTGTGCTTGCCTCAAGATTATATTGTCATCCATTTCTCTCTTCATTGATTTATTTAAAATATTAAGCTATTAAAGCATTCTAGGGCTATGTGAGGCACTGTAATTAGAATGGTAAACATGATATTAAACTCTCTCCTGTCAAATGCCAACAGGATTTTATACACCAGGCACCTAAATAACCACTTAAAAATCTAGAGCTGTGTGGTAAGTGCTATTTTGGAGGAAGGAAATAATTCTATATAAACATATGCAGGGACATCTACTGTCATTTTCCACTTTACCTAGTCTCATTAACTCTGTAATGTTGCCAGCTTTCTCCTGCAAACTCCTAGCCTCTTCTCTTACATCTTTCTTTAATTTAAGATTGCATAAAAATATTTATTTTTCTAGCACTCTCAAGGGAAAGATAAACTCAATATATTCAACATGAAACAACATCATTTGTTACTCCATTGTCTTTCACTCCCCAGCTGTGTCAGTGATTTGTCCTTCCATCCATAACTCCTCCCTGTCCCTCTCCACTCTGAATCACAAGTCCGTTTGTCTTTACTTCCTAACTGATGCTTGATTCTGCTTCTTACTCTCATCTTTATTACCTTCCACAGTCATTTTACAGGCACTTATCACTCGAGGATCTTTAACTTAAAACATGCTTTCTTTTTTTGTGTATTGACCCAGTGAAATCCATCCTCCAATGTCCTCTAGGCAATTTCTTTATAGGATATTCATATTAAGTCACTATTCCTTTTAAACGTTTTAATATCTTTCCATCATATTGAGATCAAATCATAAGCTCCTTAACCAGATAATCCATGGCTATTTCCCACTTGTCCATCAATTCTGTAACCTCTGTGTTTAAACACATTTCACTGATTTTATGTTCCTACAAACAATTGTATTTAACAATCTGGATGTCTTTGCTCATGCATCCTAATCCTACTAGAAAATATCCTTTCTTTTTCTCTCTTTAACTAGATTCCATACTTTATTTTGTTTTGTTTTACTGTTTAAGCAAATCTTTCCCTTTTTCCTCTATCCACACATATAAACCTAGTTCAGAATTTTTCCTCAGAAATGTTTCTATAATCCTAAAATAATCTATACAATTCAATTATATATTTTTGAGTAGAGAGAACTATATGGAGTTGGATAGAAGATAGTGTCTCTCTGTGTGTATATCTAGATAGTTAGATAGATCAATAATAGATACAAAGAGAAAGAAGCTGAGATTAAATAATATATATTTTATATGATATATGAGAGGTTGAATATACTAAAAGACAATTTCCAGAGCACATATGACAATAGAACTCTGACTTACAGTGTCTTGAGGAACATCCTAAGAAGTCAACCAGAAACTCTGTAACTGAAGAAATCAGTCCTGGAACCAAACACAAGGTCTTCATTAATCATCTCAAGATGCTTGGGACTGACTGCAAGCTTTCCTGTTTTTGTCAATATTTCAAACTCAGGAAAAAACAGAGAAGCAAATATGCTCCACAAACCAATCACATAGGATGCCCAATTTCTACTTACCCTATTTCCATCTTTCCCATGCCAACAACCTCCAACTGTGACATGCCTGGAACCTTTCTTTTCATTCACAATAAAGTTTTCCCACTCTCTTCCCTGGTTTCAAATCTTTGTAAAATGCTAGGGATAATAGCTGACTCTTGTTACAGAAACCGTGGATAAAAAGACTATGTTCATTTCAGTGGTCTTCATTTATTTCCACAGGTTTCCTAGAGGCTGACATCAAGATATCAAGTTACCCTGGACATAGTTTCAGCTAGGGTAGGCACCTTTGATTTGTTTCTCACACCTTATTGAGTCTTCATTTACATAGGTCAGCACTGGTTCTGAACACTCTGTGCCAAGTTCTTTTATTTTCTTAGTCTGTTTGCTGGATTTTATTGTTAGTTCCTATTACTTTGGGAATCCATGGTGGAAGCAGGGCATTTCTTCTCTTTCTTTCTTGTTCTTTTGTGTTCCTATTTTGTGTTGTGCTGTCTAAAAGTGTCCAACAAAGAATATTAATGAGTTAGACCACAGAAATAGACCTTAGAGGCACTTTGAATGGATCCTAGGCCATTGTTTGCTGTTTTCACCAAGTCAGCTTCCATTCAGACAAATTTGCTGTTGGTCCCAATAAAACTAGAAGTAATTCTCCTCCTGTTTCTTTCTTTTTATCTTGGGATTTTAACCTTGACCCAAAAATCTCTGATTTTTTGCCTTTCAGAGGTTGCTAATTGTTAGAGCTGCATGAAGATGTGGGCAACAATTAAATGTGGACGGGCTGAGACACAACTTTAAATGTTTTCAGTACACAAGAAAAATTTTCAGTTGACCACTTTTATCTCTCAATGAGCTTTCTAAATCTAAATCATCTTCTACTCCAGAAAAACCCAGATTCTTACATGTACTCTTTACAATCCTAATTCTTATAAGTGCCTCCAATAATGCATGATTTCATCAACCTGATTTGAGTCTAGGTGTTATAAGCTGAATTGTGTCTTTCCAAAATTCGTATGTTGAAGTCCTAACCACCAGTACTTCAGAACGTGGCTGTATTTTGGTATAGGGCCTTTAAAGAAGTAACTAAAGGTTAAATGAGGTCACTAGTGTTGCCACTAATCAAAAATGACTGGTGTCCTTATTTAAAAAAAAAAGATTAGGATATAGATGTACAACAACAACAACAAAAACAAGGATATAGATGGGAAGACCATGTTAAGATATAGGGAAGATATGGCTGTCTACAGGTTGAGAGAGTACTAAAAATGAAACCAATTTGGCTGGCATCTTGATCTTGGAATTCTGGCCTCCAAAATTGTAAAAAAACAAATTTCTATTCAAGCTAACTAGACTTTAGTATTTTATTATGGTACCCCTAGCAAACTAATACAAGTGGCAACTCTGGGGAACATTTGACTTGAACAAAGTTGTTCTTTTGAGAAATGACTTAAAAAAAGAAATATTTCTCAGTTCCAATGTACAACTTTTTTCTTCCTTCCATCCTTTTTTTCTTTCTCTTTTCTTTTCCTTTTTTTTTTTTCTATTCTATACATTAGACCACTAAATGAAATCCTTATCCAGAATTTGATTCATTAAAACATTCTTTGGTTAAAGCTAATGAACATTTTAACAAACATAGGAATAAGAGACTGTATCACTTTCTAGTATACTTTTCCCATCCTTGTCCTCTTGTTGCCTTCCTACATCCACGTTTTTTTCCTCTCCCTTATTCTTTGTTCTCTTTCCTTCTGAATGAGTCTCAATTGGTTCTCTTCTTCCCCTTATCCAAACTCCATTTTTTTGTCAAATGTTTCTTATGAAACTCCAAATGCCATTTCTAAAAACCCATCCTGTCCATGCATCAGATATGCTGGCAATTATAGAATTTCAATCTTGAACGCAAACTGATAAGATCTATAATTAAAGATGTTTCTAAGCCCAAGCAAGACCACTAATTACTCATGGAAGAATCTAGAATTATTTTAGGTTACCTGACTTATTTCATCTGATATACACTTGGTTGTATGCTAATTCATTAATGATAAAAGGTGACTGTAGTAGCCTGGAAAGGTACAATAAACTTGAGGGTAGGAAGAAACTTGGAAATATACATATACATACATAATCCATACACTAATATTTCAAATAAAAACCATTTGGAACATGTCTCTCTCAAAGAAACTCTCATTAGCTCTTGTAATTGTATATGGTGCACTCTCTTGAAGTCATATCTTCCTAGTAACTGAAAATCAGGGAGGCCTATATTTATTTAAGAATAATGAACTCTGGGCGCCTGGGTGGCTCAGTGGGTTAAGCCGCTGCCTTCAGCTCAGGTCATGATCTCAGGGTCCTGGGATCGAGTCCCACATCGGGCTCTCTGCTCAGCAGGGAGCCTGCTTCCCTCCCTCTCTCTCTCTCTCTGCCTGCCTCTCCATCTACTTGTGATCTCTCTGTCAAATAAATAAATAAAATCTTTAAAAAAAAAAAAGAATAATGAACTCTGTCTCACTATAAGCAGACATGACAAAATCATTTCAACAAACTCGTTTCTACTTTATCATCAAAAGATTAAGGCCACATATCCACAACATTTTCCTAAACAGTCTTTTCACCAACCAGTATTTTTTTTTGTTGTTGTTGTTTGTTTGTTTGTTTTTTGAAGAGACAAGAGACATCAGAGAAAATGTTCTCTTGAACCTGGTGCTGTTAAGAAGAAATACAGGAGTGAAACTCCAGGGAATTGATCTTTGGATACACATTTCAAAACTAAATAAGCAGTCCAGAATTCCATAAAATTTGAAGGTTACTCCAATAAAACACTAAAACTGAATATTTTCAGAAATTCTTTTTAAAATATATTTATTTATGTGTTTGCTTATTTATCTATTTAAGAGAGAGAGAGCTCAGAGTAAGGGCAGAGGGTGAGGGAGAGAATCTCAAGCAGCCTCCACACTGAGTGCAGAGCCAGATACAGGGCTCAGTTTCAGGGCCCTGAGATCATGAATTGAGCAAAAATGAAGAGTCAGATATTTATCTGAATGAGCCACCCAGGCAACTCTCAGAAATTTTTAGAAGAAATTTATCTTCAGAAATAGACAGCTGAAGTAAGAATTTCTGAATGAGCAGTTGTCCTCAGATATGAATAGCTTCCATCCAAGATTTAAGACCAAGACCTCTGTGTTATCCAAGTCTTGTTTTGCATCTGTTTATAGTGATTCTTCTTCTCATTGTCTATACATTTCTACTTCTGATCCATCTGAATTGCCCTTTTTATCTTTTCTTTAGTGAAAGAATTAGTACAGTGATGTTGACCATCTTTTCAGGCCTCGTGGCCATCTGTATACCTTCTTGGAAAAATGACTATTCAGGTCCTCTGCCCATTTTTTAACTGGACTGTTTGTATTTTTTACTGTTGAGTTGTAAAATTTCTTTATATATTTAGGATATTAACTCCTTGTCAGATATATCATTTGCAAATTGCAAATATCTTCTCCCATTTAGTATGAAACTAATGTAATATTGTGGGTCACACATACTAAAAAAAAATTATTAGTTCAGAGGAAACTTGTTCTAATGTCATTTATAGATTACCCAAGACAATTGCCACTGCTCTTAATCCTCCTGTTACACATAATATATATTAATATATATGTGTGTAATATATCTATATCTATATCTATGTCTATATATCTCTCTCAAAAGAATCACAGCCATGCCTTTTCCACTTATACCTATCCGGACAGATGATCTTAAACAAAACAACCTATGAACTTGCCTAGTGTACCTCTCCCTTAGAAAAATAAGCAATTTTTATTATTTATTAATCAGATGTTTAATTATTCTAAATTTTAATTCAGCAAACTTTATAGGGTGATGAGCCAATTGCTTTCTACCTAATGTAAATCCAAATGTGTAACTCAGCTAATGCATGACCTTGATTTGGACGTCATGTCATAAGTAACTCCTTTTTTCCTGAATCTCCATGTACCCCTTTTGCATACTACTTTCTTTGTGGTCAGCCTTAGTCTTGTGTTTGTCAGACTAAAACCTCATGCTCTTTAAGAATAATAATCTGAGAATTATATGTATACAAAGACACTAATTCTACAAATTTTACAAGCTGGAAATTCAATTTCAGATATAAGCTCCAAAGGGGATCACATTAATTATTTAGGCACTCTTCCTGGTTAATTACTTACTTATTTATGTGAATAATCAGAATAATGTCCCCAACACTGAGAAGCATACAAATTGAAACAATACAAAAAGCTCATCATCAACCTTCACAGAAGTTCTTAAAAATACAATTTCTGGATTATATAGGTGGAATATAGATGGGTTAACTCATTGGCATGAGTAGTGAAAGACAATTACATCATTCTGATTTTCTTTGTTAACTGGTCCTGATTACAAGAACCAATGAAACAGACAAAGTAAATGGTCTGGGCATAGCTTTAAGGAAAAAGCTCCTTGGTTTTCTAACGTTGATCTTCATAAGTTTTGGGATTTGTTCTCTTGGTCTAGATAAGACAATTAGAGTTCCATGTTCCAAAGCATCTTAACAGGATTATTACTTGTTTTGTTTTGTTTTTATCATAATTGTTATGATGCTAGTGAGTTGCTTTTTTTTTTTTTTTTTTGAGAGTCTAAGTGCAGTTGTGTGTGATGGGACACCAATGGAAAATGGCCAGACTTTACATGATAAAAGACCTCTGACCTATAACCCCTGTAGCAACTAGTCCAGGAAGCCAAACCACAACTTCTACAGAAATTACATAAGAATAGTCAGGACTTGATTATTGACTACTGGTTTCCCTATTTTTTGCCCCACTTCTAACTCAGAGTCAATCTATGAGAAAGAAATATGCTTGTTAACTCACTATAAAGCTTTCCCACTCCTCTGCTTCCCTTTGACTCTCTTTAAAATGCAGTGATTGTGGCTGTCTCCCTTGTTATAATAAGATCTTAATAAATGGCCTCAGTTCTCTTTTGGTGATATATATATATCCATACACATGGATATGTATTTATATCCATACATATCCATGTGTATGGATATATATATATGTGTATGGACATATACACACACACATGCATATATGCATATATTTATATAAAATCATACATATTGTATAATATTTCTGTTTTATTTATGTATATATGTGTGGCCATATATATACATATAATCATATAAAAATATGTAATCATCAAAGACTGCAAGAATTCCTAAGAAAGAAGAACCAAGCAGGAGACATTACACTTCCTGATTTCAAGCTATAGTAAAAAGCTATCATCATCAAAACAATATGGTACTGTCATAAAAACAGACAAGTAGACCAGTGGGACAGAACTGGAGCCCAGAAATATACCGAAGCCTATACAGTCAGCTAATACTTGATAAGAGAGCCAAGAATACTCAGTGGAGAAAAGGCAGTCTCTTTCATAAATGATGCTGGGATAATTAGATCTTCATATGTGAAAGAATGAAACTGGACCTCTTATACCACTCACAAAAATTAACTTGAAATGGATTAAAGACTAACTGTAAGAGCTGAAACAATAAAACTCCCAGAAGAAAATATAAGAATACAACTCCTTAACATGGATCTTGGCCATAATTTTTTTAATATGACACTTTATGCACAAGGTACAAAATAAAAAATAAACAAGTGAGACTACATCAAACTAAAAAACTTTTGCATAGCAAAAGAAACAATAAACAAAGGGAAAAGACAGCCTATGAAATGGGAAAAATGTTTGAAAGATATATATGATAAAGTATTAAGATCCAAATTATATAAAATAAACTTATATCAATAACAAGAATACCCCCAAATAACCCAGTTTAAAAATGGGCCAAAGATCTGAATAGACATTTCTTCAAAAAAGACATACAAGAGGCCAAAAGGTAAATGCAAAGATGCTCAATGTCACTAGTCACTAGGGAAATGCAAATTAAAATCACAGTGAGCTAACATCACATGGCTGTTAGAATGGCAATCATCAAAAAGAGAAGAGATAACAAATGCTGGCATGAATGTGGACAAAAGGGAACCCTCGTTCACTGTTAGTTGGAATTGGTGCAGGCACTACAGGAAGTAGCATAGACAGGGCACCTGGGTGGCTCAAGTTCATTAAGCATCTGCTCTTGACTCAGGTGGTGATTCTGGAGCCCTTGGATTGAGCCACACATTAAGCCTTCATCTATCCCCGCATGGGGACTCCTTGTCTAGCGAGAAGTCTGCTTTTCCCTCTCCCTTTGAACTTTCTCAACCCCATTCATGCTCCTTTTCTTGCTCACTCCCACTCTTTCTCAAATAAATGAATTGAATCTTAAAAAAAAAAAAAGAAAGAAAGAAAGGAAAATAAAGAAGAAAAGAAAAGAAAAGAAGACAAGACAAGACTGTAGAGGGTCCTCAAAAAATTAAAAATAGAACTACCATAAGATCCAGCAAATTCACTTCTGGGAATACATCCAAAAGAAATGAAAACAGCACTAACTCAAAAAGATCTCTGCATCCCCTGTTCATAGCAGTATTATATGAAAGAGCTAAGACATAGAAACAACTTATGTGCCTGTCAGTGGATGAGTGGATAAAGAAATTTTGGCATATATACATATAGCTAACACTACTGTGTGGTATATAAGAAAGTTCTTAAGAGAGTATATGCTAAGAGTTCTCATCACAAGGAAAACTGTTTTTCTTTTTCTTTTTTTTTTTCCCCCTGTATCTATGTGAGAAAATGGATGTTAACAGAATCCATTCTGGTGATCATTTCACAGTATATATAAATCAAACCATCATGCTGTATGCCTTAGACTTATATAGTGATAAGCAATCATTTCTCACAAAACTAGAAAAAAAAATCTATCTACATTTACTTAACTGTTTATCTCTCTTAATTCAACTTTAGTCTCAGACATTTATTTGGGACATACATATTTTTGAAAGAATAAATCAATAAATGCATAAATGAGTGAATAAATGAATGGCTTTGGTAATGAGTTTCTAAAGCTTCAGTTTTCCTATTATTTACTAGATATTTTGGCTACAGTATATTTATTTTAAAATTTTGTTTTTTACGGGCGCCTGGGTGGCTCAGTGGGTTAAGCCGCTGCCTTCAGCTCAGGTCATGATCTCAGGGTCCTGGGATCGAGTCCCACATCGGGCTCTCTGCTCAGCAAGAAGCCTGCTTCCCTCTCTCTCTCTGCCTGCCTCTCCGTCTACTTGTGATCTCTCTCTGTCAAATAAATAAATAAAATCTTAAAAAAAAAAAATTTTGTTTTTTACAAAGGGTATGTGCTTGAAATTATACTATTTACTATTATGCTTTAAGTGTATTGTATCTCCCACATTTTTTCGCATTGTTAATGCCAGTGTGTACCTCTGGGCTTTCATTACTTTCTTGACTGTATTCACTTTTCTTATACCTATCTCCAACTTACTCAGCATTTCATTATTAAACTTGTTTTTAAAAAGTAGGGTTTAATAAAATAATTCTAAAAAGAAAAAAACATAACAAACCACGTGGACTAAAATAACAAAATACAGGCATCTTAGACTTTTTGAGGTCATATTTTGGCATGAAACTGCATTCTAGGTAGAAAGTGTAGGTGACCCGTTAATGAATAAGATGCATCCTGAGCAAAAATAGTGTTAAATAAAAGTGAACAAACAACAATGAGAGCAGAAAGGGATATGGAAACAGGTGAAAAAAAGAATGTGGGACTATTTAAGGAAAGATATGTTACAGTAGAATCTCGAAAAATAGTAAAATTAGTAGGTAGAGATTGATGATGACATTTTCCTAAGCAAGTCAATAGAATGGAAAGGTATAGGCCAGTGAAAGTGAATCCAGATATTTGTCAAGTATAAATGTGATAGGTGCCAGAGATGTTGTTTGAATGCTATCTGCCTAAAAAATAGAAATCTTTCCTTACTCTCAAATGGCAAAGTCATTCTCTCTCTCTCTTGCTCTCTTCTAAAACCATTAATTCCATGCCCTTTATGTTTTAGATTTTTAAACACATCTTTACCTAATTTAGGGAATGGTGTAAGATAAATACCAAGGTTCATTTTTTTCCTCTGGATATTTGACATTCTATCACTATTTGTTGAAAAGATTTTCCTTTACCTATTAAATGTTTTAACTTCATAGCCAAAACTCAATGGCCCTTATCTGTGAAGAACTATATTTGAGGCTTCTGTATTTTTCATTTTTTCCACCGACCTATATGTCTATTTCTATGCCAATACACAATGCTTTAATTTATGTAGCTCTGTAGAATATCTTGAAATAAGCTAGTAGAAGTTTTCCATTCTTGTACATCATTTAAAATATTATTTTTGCTATCTTAAGCTATTTGTATATATATTTTAAGTTGAGCACTTCAATTTTCCCAAGGAGTTTATAAAGATTTCAATGAGACCTGCATTAAATTTAAAGAAAATTTTGGGAACAATAGGGATGTTAATATTTCTTGTCATCAATTAACATTATATATTCACTTATTTGTGTTTATACTCTTTTTTTTATTTCTCTCAAGTGTTGTATTCTTTGTAGAAGTCTTGCTTGTCTTTATTAAATCAACCACTAAGTACCTTATAGTTTTTGATAGCATTGTAAACAATATTTTTAAATTACAGTTTTAGTTGCTCAATGCCGGCAGATATAAACTATTTAATTTTTTTTAAAGATTTTATTTATTTATTTGACAGACAGAGATCACAGGCAGGCAGAGAGGCAGGCAGAGAGAGGAAGGGAAGCAGGCTCCCCGCTGAGCAGAGAGCCTGACGTGGGGCTCGATCCCAGGACCCTGAGATCATGACCTGAGCTGAAGGCAGAGGCTTTAACCCGCTGAGCCACCCAGGCGCCCCTAAACTATTTAATTTTATATGATGAATTTGTATTCTGTAATTGCTAAGTTAGCATATTCATTCTAATAAAAAATGATTCAGGATTTAGGAAATTCTACATGTAATCATACTGAGAGCAAATAAATAACATATTTGTTTCTTTCTTTCCAAACTGGGTATTCTGTATTAATTTTTCTTGATTTTTTATACCATATATGACCTCCAATTGCACATTGAATACCAGTATTAGGTATAGCCATCATTAACCTTTCTCCAATCATGAAAGAAAATACTCTCATCTCTCACTATTAAGTATGATGTTGCTTTTTTGATAAATGCCTATGTTAATTTGAAACTCCTGAGAAGCAAAAGTCAAGCAGAATTAAATGGATAAGAGATTAAGTGGGAAAGATATCTGTAAATGGCATATTCCTGAATCTTCATAGGGTTTGCTCTCTACTCTCTAAAGTGCATGTTTTATACCAATGCTTCTCATATAGTAGCCATCATTTGTCTGTCTTGCCTGACCAGAATGATAACATCAATGTAATTAACTAATCTAGTGTTCTGTGAAATGCACAGAAAAAAGTATCTTTTGACTGTATTGTGACAAAGGGTTGGAAAATAAACATGGCCAAAGGGTAAAACTCTGAGTATTCTTATCTGTTCCATGTGAGTATGAACTGCTTCCTCTACATTTTCCTGATTGTTATAGAAAATAATGCTTTTGCTAAACCAGTGCCTGTATATATACACTTAAAGCCTTGCTAATCATCTCTAGCAATGATACCATATTCAGTACAGAAATTTTAATTGAGGCTACCACTGGTTGAGCTGGCGGTGACTTTCAAAATTCCCTAGAATCCATCCATTACTATCATCACATTTCTATCCAAGGAGGCATTATTTTTTATTTAATACTTTGGCCAGGACAGGAAGCAATTTCATAGTTTTCCACTTAGCCTTTTGTACTATGTACCCTGTAACTCACCTGAGGACCGAGGACTCAGGGTTGGAATTAATCCAACTTCCAAAGACGTCAACCCCAGTTATGGTTTCAAAGTGTGTAGTAAGACTGTTGAGTGGATCCATGGACCCAATGAAAGCAATGTAAAACCAGGACTCCATTTATTCTAGGCTTCTGTAATTCTCCATTCTAACAAAAGTTTAGTGCTTTGGGTCAATGTCAACTCAAAATTTTCTTTAACCATCTTCAAATGCCTGCATATATATTTTCTTCAGTATATAGTGTTCTGTGTAAATGATCATAGATTTCACTAGAGATAGATTTAGGGAATCATCATATTCTATGCTTGCTATGAAAGTGTTGATCTTTTTCCTAGGACCCAGCCATTTATTCAGTTAATAAATTCTGGTTTTTAAAAATGTCTTAGGTCCAGGACCAGAGAAGGGAGTTTGTCTGTTTTAGGTATAGCCTATTGTAGCCCCCTGTTCCTTTATTAATTTCTTTTGAATGTAGATATTAAGCAGAATTTATAGTTTGACCCTATAGACACAATGCTCTGTTAATCATTTCCATAATTCTCTGTGTGTCATGGACCTTAGCCCCCAACCTTGACAAGCCATCATGTTGATTACAGGACACAAACTTACGGCATTTAAGCACTGACTCTCATTACTTTGTGGTTCCGTTATTCCCATTACTATAATGGGTAAAGCTCAGTCCTGACCTGCATGAACGGTCATCAACAGTCCTCACTATCTTCATGATGATATTCCTCTTTGTAGATGTTCCTAATTGTCTTGATGATTGATGTTAACTCAGGACCCTTCTGAAGGGCATAATTATACCCTCTGGAAGGGAGTCTTCTGGGCTCAAATATATATATATATATATATATATATATATATATATATATATATATATGGACAAATCATATATATATATATGTGTAATATATATAATGATGGTTATAAGGGTCCATGGTAAATAAAGTGAAAATGCCTGGCAGATGGTATTGAAATAAGTAAGAAATGGACATAACTTACTTATTTCAATATCATCTGCCAGGCATTTTCACTTTATTTACCATGGACCCTTATTTCCTCTAGAATTCTAAGGGTCATGCCAGCAGCACATCCATTTTCCACATCCATTGTGGATCATGCCAGAGTGTTGAAGCCCATGTCCCAAGAAAGCATCCCTCCAGTGAATAAATCCTTGATTATCTAGTCCTATGTTCCAGACCACTTAATCATGAACTTTCAAAATCCAGCACCAAGAGTACTCTCCTGGATCTTGACCTGTTTTCTTTTTCTTAAAGTTCTTGGGGGATGTAAACACTCTCATACTCATCAAGTTAAGAATATAGAAAGCTGGGTTGCACTGAAATTTACTCCTTGTTTTGACCTGGCAGCTAGAAAAGAGGTGAGAGCCCCTCTCCATGTCAATACTTTTTACTTTCATGGAGCATAGGGGAAGGGTAGCTTTTCTAGTTTCCTCTTATGCTGGGGAAGCGCTAGCTCATACTTCAAGATCTTAGGTCTCCTATGAAAGCCCTGAGGGTTCATACATTCCAAATATGTCAAAGTACATATTCCTAAGGAATATGTACTCATTAGGAATATGTACCCAAGTGTCTCCATCCACAATTCAGGGGCCCAACTTTTTCCAACTAGGAGTCATAAAATAGTATCACAGACCTGCCTTGACTGAACAATTACATGTCTTTGAAATTCAAAGATCCTGTCAGATCTTTAGTTTGCTTTTTAGCTGCATCCTCTTTACCATTGAAGGGGAGAAGGTCTTTCTTATAAGCTATAAAAGAAATTCTCTAACTTTTGTACTTAGATTTTAACTGCTTATTAACTATCCTGTTTCACTTTATCCCTCTGCAGGCCATTGATCAACGTAGGAACAGCAAACTAACTTTACTATCATTGTAGGGACTCCCCATATATCTCAAATATCTGAACCTCTATATTAGCAAACATGTTCCCTTCTACCAGAACATTTCCTCAAGTCACTGCTGGTGAACTCTTCAGTAGGTGGTCTTCATTTTCTTCCAGCATCTATTGATGTCCCACATAGCATTCAGATTCTCTGTTAGTTAATGAGTAACAAGCCCTTAAACCCTTTCAAAGGTGTGGTTTTTTAAACCCTCCTCATACCCCCATATATGCTTGGGTTCTCAGGGAAGAAATGCTAATATGGGATTAGTTGTGCAAGAGATTTTCCTGCAGAAAATGCTTATGAATGACAAAGAAGGATAGTACAGGAGTGAGCAGGGAGGAATTCCAGACTGTAATGATGTGGATCTAACATCTATGAAAAAAAGGGAAAGAATGAAAGAAAGAAAAGAAAGAACAGCAAACTGAAGTGAGTTCTGAGAAAGTTTTGGCCAGGTCAATGGAGCGTCCTTGTTCATTAGTGGAATGCAGCACTACTGAGGAGAGATCAAATTCCCATTTCCCTATCATTAGCTGGAACATCCTAAAGAAATCATCTTCACTACTTTCCTTTTGCATTTTGTCTCTCCATGCTTATGTTTGGATACTGCCCTTGTGTACAAGTTCAGCTCAATGGTGGAGCTTATTACTTTGCTTTCTTTCTTTTAAGGATCATGGCCTTGTGGTTGCTCTTTTCCAATGCCAGAAAACAATTGTTTCATGTAATGTTCCCTGTTTCCTAATTGATTACGGTGTCAGAGTGAGTCCAACACACATTCTTCCATCACAAATGAAACAGAATTTTATTCAAAAAATGGCAGCACTATTTTAATGGGTGCTTCAACATAGGTAGTGATAAACACATCTAATTGTAAGGGGAAAATCACATCTATAAAATCTAACTAAATGAGTTTCCAAAGAGCAAATGAGGTTTCTATGTGCCAAATGTTTATGTCCTTCCAAAATTCATATGTTAAAAGCTTAAGGTGATGTTATTTGAAGGTGGGGCCCTTGGAAGGTGATAAGTTATGAGGGTGGAGCCTTCATGAATGGGATTAATGTCCTTATAGAAGAGATCTCAGAGAGCTCCCTCATGCCATTCTGTAGAAACGCAGCAAGTTGGTTGCCTATGACTCAGAAAGAAGACCCATACCAGACACTAAGTCTACCAGCTCCTTGAGGTTGGACTTCCCAAACTTCAGAAATGTGAAAAATGAATGTTTCCTGTTTAGCCACTCAGTCTATGGTATTTCTGTTATACAGCCCTAGTAGCCTGACAAAGGTAATTTTCACATGTGATTTATGTAACCATTCAGCTGGAACTGCTAAGAAGAGAAATCTCCTCTAATTTATTGTTAGTTGCATAGATTATACTTTTAAATATCTTTCCCATATCTATGTGCTTGTCTGTTTTATATAACTCAGGCCCTCATGACCTCTTTCTAGCAACTTTACAATGAATTATGATTTGTTACGACTCTTTGCACATTTTAGTCTGCCTCCACAATGTTAAAAAAGAGTTAAAATTAAAAACTGATGATGCCAATCCCTCCCTTCCAACTTTCCGTAGTTCTCTGTATCTTTCAGACTTAAACTCCAAACTATTGCATACAAGTTGGTTTATGACTAGTTCCTGCCCAGTTATGTCTCATTAAAGATCTTACTACACTACTTGCAAATTTTTATTTGTTCCAGAGAAGAGCTTGCCTTCATGCCTTTCCACAGGCTTTGTTCTCTGCCAGGAATGCTCCTTTTCCACCTCTAGCCTCAATTCATCACCTGAATAACTCCCACTGACTTTTAACCATATAAGGCTCAGACATCTCCGAACCTCCTTAAATTATGAAAGTATACCCACACAATTCTACTTATTCCTGATATGTTAAGTGCTATTGCACTTATGGTAGTAAATGTAGTTATTAACCTTCAGACTGCAGAAGCTTTGAAAAAATGATCATCCCCCCAGTTCTGTATTTTAGAGCTTACTGGTATCTGAGACACAGTTGTTTGACAATATTGATACAATAAATAAATAGATGAAAATAAATTCATATATACATATTTTATATACATATATGTGTGTGTGTGTGTATCTATCTATCTATCTATCTATCTATATATATATATTCAAAGGAATCACTCAAACTATTGGGGTTGTCACATCTCTTAAAATCCAAGATTTTATTTTAAAAATAAAACTCACATTTCATATGTTTTGCAATCACTAAGCCTTAAGGATGTTGCGATAACACATCATTATACAATACTTTAAGTAGAGAGGTGGAGATGCTATCTGAATCTTAACTCTTCCAGATCTGATTTTTATAAGGAAGCAGACAATACTGAAGCTTCAAGGAAGACTTTTTGTGAGTCATTATAGTTAGTAAAGAAAATAAAAATATATATGTTAGAATTTTTTATATTACATTGCTTCACATCTGTCTAAAATCAGTTTGTTTACTCTTCTATCTAGAAAAAAAATTAATATTTTCACAAATATCTTCTCCCATTCTATAGGGTGCCTCTCAGTTTTGTTGACAGTTTCCTTTGCTATGCAGAAAATTTTTATCTTGTTGAAGATAAAGTTCATTTTTGCTTTTGTTTCCCTTGCCTTTAAAGATGTCCCCTCCCTTTTTAAAAGATTTTATATATTTATTAGACAGAGAGAGAGAGAGAGAGAGAGAAACAGAAAGTACAAGCATGGGGAGCAGAGAAGAAGGAGAAGCAGGAGCCCAATGTGGGGCTCAATCCCAGGACCCTGGGATCATGACCTGAGCTGAAGGCAGACACTTAATGGATTGAGCCACCCCACCCCTAGAGATGTGTCTTGGAAAATGTTGTGTCTTGAAAGACGTTGCTGTGGGCAATGGGGCAATGTTGAAGAGGTTACTGCCTATGTTCTCCTCTAGGATTTTGATGGACTCCTGTCTCGCATTGAGTCTTTCCTCCATTTTGAGTTTATCTTTGTGTATGGTGTAAGGGAATTGTCCACTTTTATTCTTCTGCATGTGACTGTCCATTTTTCCCAGCACCATTTATTGAAAAGACTGTCGTTCTTCCACTGAATGTTCTTTAATGTTCTGTCGAAGACAGTTGACCTAGATTTTAGGGTCCATTTCTGGGGTCTCTATTCTGTTCCATTGATCTATGGGTCTCTTTTTTGCCAATATCATTCTGTCTTGATGGTCACAGCTTTATAATATGGCTTGAAGCCAGACACTGTGATGTCCTCAGCTTTGGTTTTCTTTTTCAACATTCCTCTGGCAATTTGGTGTCTTCTCTTGTTCCATACAAATTTTAGGATTGTTTGTTCCAGGTCTGTGAAAAATGTCAATGGTATTTTGAAAGGATTTCATTGAAAGTGTTGATTGTTCTGGGTAGCATAGACATTTTAACAATGTTTATTCTTCCAATCCATGATCATGGAATGTTTTTCCATCTCTTTGTGTCTTCCTCCATTTCTTTCTTAAATGTTCTGTAGTTTCTAGAGGATAGATCATGTACCTCTTTGATTAGGCATATTCCTAGGTATCTTATGGTTTTTGGTGCTATTTTAAATGGAATTGATTCCTTAATTTCATTTTAGGTAAAGGGCTGGTATCTAAGATCTATAAAGAGCTTCTCAAACTCAATGCTCAAAAAATAAACAATCCAGTCAAGAAATGAGCAGAAGACAAGACACATCTCCAAAGAAAACATACAAGTGGCTAAAAGACACATGAAAAGATGTTCAGCATCACTAGCCACCAGGGAAATACAAACCAAAACCACAATGAGATACCAGCTTACAAGCAGTTAGAATGGCAAAAATTAACAAGACAGAAAACAATAAATGTTAGTGAGGATGTGGAGACAGGGGAACCTTCTGTCACTGTTGATGGGAATGCAAGCTGGTACAGCTACTCTGGAAAACAATACGGAGGTTCCTCCAGACAATAAAAATAGAGCTACCCTATGACACAGCAGTTGCACTACTAGGTATTTATCCCAAAGATATAGGTCTAGTGAAAAGAAGGGACACATGCACCCCAATGTTCATAGCAACAATGTCCACAATAGCCAAACTGTGGAAAGAGCTGAGATGTCCTTCAACAGATGAATGGATAAAGATGTGATGCATTTATACAATGAAAGATGTGGAAACTGCTTAAGATTATCTCTCTCCTTCTCCTTCTGCCCCTTTCCACCCCACACATCCCCTGCTCAAAAAAAAAAAAAAAAATTAGTTCTGAGTGATAAGACTAGGACTGTTTTTTTCTTTTTCTTTTATAGCTTTTAAGATGGGTTAAATGTTTTCTAATCATTATGTACTATTTTTTTAAATCATAAAGAAAACATTAAAAATAAAATCTTTTGGCACTCCATATATAATCTTTACAAATAACAATTACAATAAATATTTGTGAAGTTAAAAATTACAGAAACAGTAATGATATTACTGGGGAGTTACCTGGGAGTTGAATTATATCTATGGGTCATCTATTAGAAGGGGTTTCTTAAAATGAGAAGCACAGACCTCCTAAGTTTTAATTAGTGAGTTCTGATGGTAACTCATAAAATTTCTGAAATTAAATGCTAATTCTGTATCTATATGTCTATGAATATTTTTTTCCTGGCTTGTGAATGATCATAAATGTAATCTTGTTTTTAAACTATGTTGACACAAATGAAATTAAAAAAAAATCTAGAAAAGGCAGAATAAAAGAGGAAAATCCTTGGACAGATATGTACTCTAAATAAACTATATTTGAAAACAATACTAGGGAAAAATCAGTTACTTTAATTCCTAATTACCTAAAATTATCTTTGATTATATTAATCCTTAGAGTCAGTACACTGGATTATTTTCAAGGTAATCATATCATCCTTTTTGCTTCTCTTAGCAAGATTTTCAAGGGTTACTTTAATGTTTTTGCATTTCTTTTTTGTAAAAAACAAAAATCAAAACTATCCCATTATTAATTTCTGTGTGTGTGAGATAGTATATCCCAGTGCCTGTCATTCCCTCAGAAGATTTATGTTTCCTGAAAGCATTTTGGCACTATCCATTTAATGGTTGTGCAAAAGAACCACTGAGTAGGAACATACTTTAAACTGTAGCAGTCAGATGACCTAGCCTCAGACTTGGAATCTTAAACAAATGGTTCAAGACCAGAAGGAGAAGTTATTCATTCATTCCAACAGAAGTGCCCCACTGATGCTGCTATCAAGACTATTCTAGAGTTGAAATTGAATAGAACCCCAGAACTCCCTCTATTCTGCTCCCACTCCCATCTTGGCATCACTTCATTTGTATAATCTCCTAATACTCTTATAATAAGTTTTATTTTTGTCAACAATATTTAGGTTATTTTTGCTGGTTTTGAACCAAAAATACTGAAAAAAATAATTGCTACTTAGAATGATTTGCAGACTATGAATGCAAGGAAAAATAGTATTTGGAATTAGTTACCTAGTCAAGAAGGAAAAGGAAACATTTGAATTCCAGGATAGAAGCTAGAGAGAGCTGTAGTGAAATAGAAAAATTAGTTAGCATTTCTGAACACATGGAAGCAGGGTACATGTCCTCTGGCAAAATAGGTAACATTAAAATAAAATACTGTAATTAAGATCATACAAAGTGGCTCCATCTGACAATCTGTCATAGTTTAACACAAGAGACTGACAAACTCAAATTCTTCATTTGTTATCTCAAATTCAATCTTATAATTACTACCATGGGCTATAAATAACTGGGTCAAATTTGTTGTTCCACTCAGCTCGAGATTAGGTAATTGATCATGAGGCAGATTCTCCTGAGTTTGGAATGAATGATGAGGGACACAGTCAGACCTTGTCTTACTGGAGCTAAGAATTCACGTAGATGGTGCCCTGTTTTGTTTTGTTTTTAAGATTTTATTTATTTATTTGACAGAGAGAGAGAAAATGAGAGAGAGCGAGCACGAAAGGAGGAAGGTCAGAGGAAGAAGCAGATGCCCAACACCCACCCTGCCAAGCAGGGAGCCCAATGGGAGACTCAATCCTGGGACTCCAGGATCATGACCTCAGCTGAAGGCAGTCACTCAACCAACTGAGACACACACGCTCCACAATGGTGCCCTGTTGACCATGTTAAGTTGTGATGGTGCTGAGGAGCCAGTCTCAATGAGAAGGTAAAAAGTAAGAGGGAGGGGCATCTGGGTGGCTCAGTGGGTTAAGCCGCTGCCTTCAGCTCAGGTCATGATCCCAGGTCCTGGGTTCAAGCCCCACATCGGGCTTTCTGCTCAGCAGGGAGCCTGCTTCCTCCTCTCTCTCTCTGCCTGCCTCTCTGCCTACTTGTGATTTCTCTCTGTCAAATAAATAAATAAAATCTTAAAAAAAAAAAAAAGTAAGAGGGAAAAGAACTCTAAGTCCCTGGACAATAGAGGGTCCAAGACCAGTGTCCATGAAATCTAACTCCATAGTCTATGTCTTTCATAGGCCAATGACATCTTTAGAACAATTTTTTAATCTGAATATTACATTAATATGTTTGTTTTTGGGTGCATAATCAGAGACTCTCAAATATTCTGTGATGGCCCTGATTACATCTTATTTATGCAGATTCATGTACAAGTACTGAAAACAAAATTGCAAGTTTGATTCTACAGATTGAGAATGTCAGTAGAATTCGTAATCTCTCTTGCTCACACATGTGAATATTAGGGTATTATTTGGAGGAAGACTAAGTCCTTGATCAACATTGCTCACATTTATTATAAGAGAAAGAACTAAACTTGGACCCTAGCATGTACCAAGGGAGCAAGTACAAAATAAAACTCTTAATTACCTATCAGCATTTTTCTGGGAAATGGTTCTGGTAATGAAGTCTCAGGGCACTTGACTAAGAAAGGAAGCATGGTTGTAGTTTAGTAAATATCCAAAATAGATATACTTCATGGGACTCTGCATTTACATAATAGGTCTTTTGCTTGATATGGTTGGCTTACGGATTTTTTTCTTATTGGTGATGCCACCCAGAGCATGACACTTGATTCTGCTAATTACTATTCTCTACCTCATGTACATCTGTAGTTATCAAAGCTGGCTGAAAATTAGCATCAACTAGAGGACAATTTTTTAACTTTATTTTATTTTATATGTTTAGTAATCTTTACACCCCACTCACAACCCCAAGATAAAGTGCATCCTATTCCCACTGAACAAACCAAGCATCCTATCTAGAGATTTTTAAATATACACTTTCTGGGTACCATTTAAGGAATTTACTATGTATTTGTTTATTTCAATATGACTTCAACTTTACAGAAACATTGCAAAACCAGTTGTAGAATGTTTATCAGTTCAGATTTGTCTGATGTTTCTTCATGAATAAATCCAGGTTATTAATTTTTTGGCAGAAATATCACAGCAATGATCCTAGTTTATTTATTGTTTTCTAATTGCATTTTATCAGGTGCTTTGCAAGTTCTATGTGTCCAATTACTGATTATGTAATCTTTGTTAACCAGACTAATGTAGTGGTTGCCAATTTTTTGTACTATAAAATTACCCATTTTCCTTTTGTAATTAATAATTATTTTATAGGAGATATGCTGAGATTATGTAAATGACCCATTTCTCATTAAACTGTGACTCACTCATTTTAGCATTTATTATTTCTTCTTGAGAATTAATTGTACGGAGCAAAATAAATCTATTATGCTCAACTTTCCCATATTTGGCCAGTGGGATACCCTTTTACCTGACTTCCAGATATGTTACATAGATCATTTGTGGGCTGCAAAGTTTAAAATATTTACTCTCTGGTTCTTTATTAAAAGTTTGGCTAACTTTGCTATTTAATCAAATACATGTTTGTTTGTTTTTTTCAGGTGTTTTAGATGCCACAGTGGAAAACTTCATTTCTGGTCTAGTAGGACCCTAAATTCATCTCGTGTTTATGCCAAGTTCCTGGTTATAAATAGCTAGAATTAGTAGCCTTAGCAACCTGGTAGATTACCAGTATTTGCATTATCTTACCCATAAAGAAAAGGCAAGCGTGAAAGAAGTCAGTTAGAAATAGTATACCACTTCTGAGACCTTAATTGAATATTATCTATACATGTTCATCTAAATGGGTAGCTGACATATAAAGGCACGTAATAAATGCTAGCTATTATTTTCATTCTTAGCTTTCCAATGCTTTCTTGTTCCCACTTACTTCTTTGACATCTGTGCTTACACTTGAACTTTAAAATTAGAGAATTCTAAGAAGCCATGATGCTCAATAAACTAACATTACAGTGCTACAGAATTAAATTTAAAGTTTTTTTGTTTGTCTGTTTTAGTGTCTGGTGGAATGCAGATAATAGCTTATGTTGAATATTTTCTCCAGTAAGATCATTTACATGGAAATGATTATATTTTCTGTTGAAGAGGAATGAGAGATGGTATGAACTAGAGTAGAATTAAATTAGGTACTATTATTTAAATAGTAAATTTTAACAAATAAAGAAAGATATTTATATGAAGGAAAAGGAAGGTGTTTTTACACTTTTATTTCTGTATTTCATTAAAGCAGAAACCCTAAAACTGAATCATCTGAGCTGGAGTTACACAGTGGTCTAAATTGAGAAGTTTCTTTCTTAGCCATTAGTAGTGCACACCATAAATTCTCTATAAGCACATACTTCTTCCATATCACTGTGATCACTCGCTTTTATCTTTAGACTGTCATTTTTACAACTTGAAGTGAAGGACCATTTCTTACATTTTAGTCTTCATAAAGTTAGAACTTGGGCATAAGACGTTTCAGCTTTGAAGTTCCAAGTGGTCTTAGAGTCAATACACAATAAACCATATAACTCAAAGTGCTGTTTTATGAGTTTAAAGGCATTTACTTGCCTTTGATATAAATTATGAATTCTTCTCCCTTGGGACATACATTGCAAAATAAAATACGTAGCTCTTTTTTGAATGGACACATAAGTCAAATTATATAAGCCTGGATTTCGGGATCAAGAAATTGTGAAACTATTTAACTCACACCATTAATTTTATTGCACATACTGAATCATTGTATTATCTGCATTAGAATATTAGTGTTGGAACATTGTCCAAAAAGTCACAAAATAATTCTATTTTGAAAAATTTTAATAATGATTATTTGAAATGTAAAGTTTTACTTAATATTTTATACCACTGTAATTTTTTAAATTTAGTATTATTTTCACCTAAAAGTAACTAATATAAAAATAATTTCAGGGCGCCTGGGTGGCTCAGTGGGTTAAGCCACAGCCTTCAGCTAAGGTCATGATCTCAGGGTCCTGAGATCGAGTCCCACATCAGGCTCTCTGATCATCAGGGAGCTGCTTCCCTCTCTTTCTCTCTGCCTGCCTCTCTGCACTTGTGATCTCTCTCTGTCAAATAAATAAATAAAATTTTTTAAAAATAATAATTCCATAATGAATTATATTATAAAGAATTATTTTCAAATAAATAAAATAATAATAAAATAATTGTTATTCAAGACATAAAGACCATTATTGTAGTTTGTAACATCATAGTGAAATAAAAGAATATCTGAAACAGAAAACCAAATACCATCCATATTTTTCATTTAAAAATTAAACATCATCTTTGGCCATGAATAACTGAAATATTACACCATCTGAAATCATGTTCATAGTCATAAGATAACTTTGGAGATATTTTGTTATTTTCATTCCTAAGAATAAGATTTTGATGTTCTAGTCTCAGCTTTGCCATCTCTTACATAAGAGATTTTGGTTAAATTATGTAATTTCACCAAGTATTGGTAAAAATGTCCTTTTCTATTGGTAAAAATGTCCTATATCTGGGGTTCAATTTGGGGTCATGTTGATGGAAGTAAAAACTATTGTGAAATGGAGCAAGTCAATTTTTGGACCCACTTTTAATACATGTTATGAAGGGTAGAAAGATCAATAAAATACTGGTGAGAACCTTGTGCTTGATCTCCTATGAGCCAAAACTTTTTTTTTATCATTTAAGCAATGAGAACACAGTAATATAAAATTAGCAATAATAGCTGTCATATAACTTCTTATATTATATGTTCTCTTTTTTCTTAAGTGATCAGAGCATTTAAAAATTTTATTTTTAATTTTGTTATTTAATAGAAATTTAAATTTGTGTTTCAAATTCAATAAAATATATTTTATTTAACACAAATTGAAATTCAGTGAGAGAATGTAAAAGCCTATGAAGTGTTTAAAAAACCACAGTGAGTAAGTTAGTAGTAAAGTGACTCCAGAATGTCAATCTCTTTCTTCTGAAATTCAACTCAGGGTACATTTTAATAAAATATCTGGACTCTTGGTGTTATGAAAGGTTCTTGGAAAAACATCTTTAAGAGTCCTACATGTACTTCATCCATTGTTTTAAAGGCTTCATTACACCTTCAACTGGAGGCACAGGTATCCTTTTGTTTATTCAGGACATATGTGTGAATTACATAGTTATGTATGCATAATACTGTTCATCTAATCAGTACATTATTGGTTTCTTTTTATCTTCTTTTGAAAAACACAGTGGAAACATGTGATACAAAACTGTAACTGAGTTTATACTGGTATATAAAAATAAAAATAATAGAACCTAGAACTTTTTTTTTTGACTAAATATTTTTTTCATTTTTACTTAAAACATTATATAGAACTTATTTTTACATAAAATTTACATAAACTTTTACATAAATATTGTTAATTGATTATTTAATACTATGAAGCAACATATTCTATAAACCACTGTGAAATCTTTTAGGAAACAAAGACAACACAACCATCTTTCAGGCCAAAGGACACTGTCATCAATATCTTAATAACAAAATCTTTCAGTAATGATTGCCATATTGAGACGGAATCATGATAAGATTCCTATGTTTTCTCAGGACTATATTCCTCACATGATGAGTTTTATTTTTATATTCCTCACCTTTCTAAGATACAAGTTTTAAATTAAGATCATAACTAGAAATTTTCGGGAGTATATGGAGGCTCAGTCAGTTAAGTGTCTGCCTTGGGCTCAGGTTATGATCCCAGAACCTGGGATCTAGCCCCACATCAGGCTCCCTGCTCAGCAGGGGTCTGCTTCTCCCTCTTCCTCTGTCCCTCCTCCTCCCTTGTGTTCTTTCCCTTCTCTCTCAAAGAAAATAAATTTTAAAAAATCCTAAAAAAAAAAACAACAACTGGGATTTTTCCTCTAAAATGAAGTATTCTAATAGTTTTCTTGAAATATTTTCTTGTAAATACACACACATTGATAACTTTTTGTCATAAGAGTGTGTGTGTCAAGGGGCGCCTGGGTGGCTCAGTGGGTTAAAGCCTCTGCCTTTGGCTCAGGTCATGATCCCAGGGTCCTGGGATTGAGCCCTGCAGGGCTCTCTGCTCAGCAGGGAGCCTGTTTCCCCCCCTCTCTGTCTCTGCCTGCCTCTCTGCCTACTTGTGATTTCTGTCTGTCAAATAAATAAATAAAATATTGAAAAAAAAAAGAGTATGTGTGTTGAGCATATTGACATATTATGCTATTATATATAATATATTATAATTTATGTATTATATAATTATTATAATTATATTATATAAACATAAAACCCAAATTATATATAATATAATTCATAATTTTATATATATATATTTAGTAAAAAAACAATAATTCTTTTTTCTTAAGGAAAACATGGCTTTAGTAAAAGTACCATATAGGTCAAAGTATATGTATCCCTTTCACTTGTTTGGAACAACCAGTTAAGATTTGTAACACCAAGGGAGAGATGAGATCAGTGAACTAAAATCAAGAAACATTGATGTGATAAGTAATGACTTAAATTCTTATTATATATAATAATATAATTAATATAATACACACACACATATATAAATAAATAAATAAATAAATATATATATATATATATATATGTAATATTATATAAAATATAAAATCCAAAGATGGACAGCAATGGCAGAGAATACTCTAGGAGTGGGGCCAATTAAAACAAAGGTATTAGGAAATTTTGGCATGTTTCTGGAACTTAAATGATAAGTCAAATATCTGTGGGGAAAGGATGAGTTTAAAGAGGGAGAAAAATATGAGATCTGAAATTCAAATGATGGTTGGAGAGTTGGGGATAATTCAGCAATATATACATATATACATTATATATTATAGATATTACATATAATATCTATTATATATTATATAATATCTATATTATATATATATGTGTGTGTGTATATATATATACATATATATATATACTATTACATATTCAGCATTTAGCTGATACACACTTCTATTCCCCATTTATTTTTTAAACTTCTCTAAGAGTTTTATTATCTCTCAATTGATTTTTGAGATTTTATTCACTGCAGATTCTCTCTACTACATTTCAGTTGGAAGCAAAATATCTCAATTTGCACAAAGCAAAAAATCTGAAAGGAAGAATTTAAGTCATTACTTATCACACCAATGTTTCCTGATTTTGGTTCACTGATCTCATCCCTCCCTTGGTGGTACAAATCTTAACTGGTTGCTCCAAACAAGTGAAAGGGATACATATACTTTACCTATATGGTACTTTTACTAAAGCCATGTTTTCCTTAGGAAAAAAGAATTATTGTTTTTATACTAAAAGGTAAACAGAAATAGATGTTTTTAAAGGACTTTTTCCTAGAGAAGGATGTTAAATTTTGCAGAATACAGTATATATTGAAGTGCTATATATGAATTTCCTTGAAATGCCATCTAAATAGGTTAATCAGTTAAGACTATTCAAAGCCAGGTAAACAATCAGTATAATTTAGAAGATGCCTATTTTACTGTAATGTGTAGTTACCTCTAGCTTCCAATAAATAAAATAACTGAAATAATACATTAAATCTACTGATGCTGGAATTGAAAGCTTTGATCATTCAAACCTTGAATAAAGTAGTAGAACTAGTTCTGAAATTGACATAGCATTATTTATTTGCTGAACTTTGTTCTGGATAAATTATTTAAAATGCTTAAGTGTATTTGAATACTTACACTAGTCATCTTTAGTTATTTAAAAAATGAAAAAGCTTCATAAGACATTATCTTTTGCTTCTCTTCTCTTGCTGAATTATCCCCAACTCTCCAACCATCATTTGAATTTCAGATCTCATATTTTTCTCCTTCTTTAAACTCATCCTTTCCTCATAGATACTTGACTTGTTATTTAAGTTCCACAAACATGCCAAAATTTCCTAATGCCTTTGTTTTAATTAGCCCCACTGCTAGAGTGTTCTCTGCCATTTCTGTCCATCTTTGCATGGGTGGCTATTGTCACTCTGCTTTCCACTTATTTATTAAAGCATTTTCTGTCCATGTCTGCAAAATACCTCCCCAGTCACTACTATCATCACTATTATCTTGATTGTTTCTACTTAGTTCAGACATCATACTGATTAATATTTCTTAACCTTGTGCACTACAAAGATTTGTGAGGGTGAAGGCATCATTTGGCAGGCTGAATATTATTCTTTAGCATGTGTAACACAACTTGGCACACAGTAGGATGCCCAATCAAAGGTGAAAGAATAAATGAAAGTTGAAAAAAAATAAATGAATAGATATAATTGTTTTGCCTATCATATTGCAGATACAAAAATATAATGATCACTATCAATGAGAAAATTGAAGAAAAGACATGTTAGAAAAAATAAAAAGTGGTACAAACTGTTTGAAGGGAAATTTTTCAACACTTAAATAAAATAGATACAAATAAAAATATAGATGTTTTTGTGTCTTGTAATGCAACTATAGAAAATTATTTTAAGTGCATTAATTTTTATTAATTTTACTAATAGTTATATTACTAAATAAAACGTATGAAAGATAATATAGACATTAATGAAAAGTCATTCATTTAACCATTTTTTAGCACTTCTTTGGTCAACACATCAGTCTGGCATTTGAGTTATATCAGAGAAAGAAATGATATCTGCCTTATGACACATTAATGCAGAAGAAACAAAATAAACATTATATATAATAAATCAACTATATTATAAATCAATGTTATTTAAAAGAAAATAAGAGCTGGATAAATACATCTGCAATTCCAGAGAGAATAGATTGTTGTATTCATGTAGAAAGATCTTAATATCTTAGTTCAGAAAAAAGGGATTGGTTCAAACGGTTACATGATCATCTCAGGCAGGAGCAACAACCAGTGTAAAATCACAAGGCAAAGTATGCCTGATGAATTCATAAAATTCTTAAAGATATCTGAGGCTGCATATACTATTCCATTGATCAAGTTACATGATAGAACTTATAGAGAATATATATTTATATACATATATATGTGTATATATATGTGTGTGTGTGTGTGCCTACACACATATATATATGAATGAATAAAATGAAAAATAATAAAGAAAAGTTACCCAAAAATTCTGAAATAAAATATTTTGTCTGAAATTTCAGATTTTTGTAGTATTTTATTGGAAAACTTTGAGAAAAGAAAACCACTATTAGATATATTCTGGTACCAAATTCAAACTATAAAATGTTAAAGAAAGTACTTAAATGGGGTGTGTGCGTGGTTCAGTCAGTTAAGTATCCAACTCTTGGTTTTGGGTCAGGTAATATCTCAGGGCCATGAGATCTACCCCCACTTTGAGCCCCCCTGTTCATGCTCTCTCTCTCTCTCTCTCTTAAAAAAAAAAAAGTATATATGATACAATAAAGGTATAAATAAAATCGAAAGTTCATCAATGAAGATTATATTTAATCAAAAATAATATGTCTCAAGAGTTCTATAAATAGTCAAGTATAACAAGAATGTGAATGCAATATAAAATTTTTCTTGAATTGATGTGCAAGGATTTTAGGACTAAAATCCTTCTCATATCCTTTATAAGTAAACAACTCAAATGCCTGCTTTGTATGTAGTGAAAAATAAATAGAAAAGAAGAACTAAATTTTGAGAAAAAAATGTCTACTCCCTGAAATGTTCTTAAATAGATTCCAGATATTCCTCATCCCTTTCCTCATTCCTCTCTGAGGGATGTTAAACAATTGGTGAATTTGGGAAGGAAAGGAAGAGATCAGCTCCATATTCTCACTTTTATTGGTAAGTAATAAACAAGCTTTTGTTAGTAATAAATAAACCTATATTTTAATAAAATAAATAAGGTAAAATAAAATTTGGCCTTCATCTTCCTCTTTGTTTCATTTCTCAATTTTTTCAAAACCAAAGTTAAAACACAAGGGGGGGTAGACATTTATTGGAGATTTTCTCAGTGACTATTATTTAATTGTGTTTATTTGAAATATTGAGATATAAAATTGAGAATGGAATTTTGGGAGCTAAATATGTATAAAAATAAGAAATTTTAGTGGAGTCAGAATTCATGACTTGGACCTTGGATTTATATACCTGTAGCTTCCTATTTTGCATTTTATGAGTCTACAGGCCAGATGAGTTTTTCAGTTCTGCAGTAGTTTTTTTTAGGTCTGTGGCCTGGGTATAAGTCTTTAGATTTGTAGTAACTGCAGCAAGTGGTGGCCATGTATAAAAGAGGATAAAAGCTTCAGAGACATACTCTGAGCTTCGCCCAACTCTGTTTTAGAAAAGAGGAGAAGTTATACTGACAAAGCAAATGAATTGCTTTAGGGAGAGAAAAGGTGTCTAATGTAAGTAAGAAGAGACCAATTCAAGTAATAGCCCCCAGGTTTATTTTTTTCTAAGCCTAACAATTGAGTGGCTCCATGTACTATGGTACCTAGCAAGGAGACCCCAAGCAACAGCATGGGACATTTACAGGGTATGGGACTGCCCAGATGCAGGCAGAGTCAGGGTGTTGGGTACACTTATCCTCAGTACAATGATCTGGGAAAAAAGTAATAATTGTGTAGAATATAAAGTCTTGGTCATTTTTTTAGCCCTTGATAGGCTTAAGAGTATTTTAAGGCTAAGGCACTGATTTCAAAGTGCAGCTTTAAATACCCTATTACCTAGAGCCAAAACCAACAGCCCAGAGGTAAAAGTTGATATTCAAGAACCAGAAAAATATTGAGAGACAATATCTTGTAACTAAAAGTAGAGAATTCCTAGTAACAGTAACTGGGGAAATGCTCCTTACATTTTATGACAGTTTTACTAAATAAATATGTAATATGTGGAGACATTGGAAAGGTATTGCATTTCTCTATGCCTTTCAAGATTGCATAGCTATTGTAAGTGGGAATAAAATTATTGCCTTTGACTAGAAAGAAATGTACCCAGAAATGTATAGAATCAGGACCCCATAGAAAGGTAGGTGAGATGCATTGAAATGAAATCAGCAAAATAGGCAGGTTGTATTCAAGATAGGTTCAATAGGGAGCCTACTGGGAGCATATGTCCTTTGTAGGGTTATTCAACTCAGAATGGTTAAAGTGAGTAGTTTGTTAAGGAGATCGAACTAGTTAAAAAGAGAGAGAGAGAGAACAAGTTAAAAATCATCGAGATATATTATACATGTAAATGTATTATCTCCTCCCAAAAAACAATGAAAAGCAAAATGAAGGGTGTATTCAATTACAGCAAACTAGATCAGTCCTAAATCCTGACAGAAGGAAATAAATGGACTTATTCAACAGGATAAACCAATTTAGCTGAGTTGTTCAAAAGGACACTAGGTGTAATAGACAGAAATAAAATCAATCCCACAAGGTTTGTCCTATTAGTTTAGAAAATGACATATAAGAAAGTAATGCTAAATGCTAAAGATGAGGATTAGAGGGAAATCTCTATTGGAGATGGGTTTCAAAGGTCTAAATAATTGCATAACAAGTAGCAGAGGAAACATCCACTGTGCCTCAGGATTAAGGGGGAAAAAAAAGCTTACTCACAAGAGTGTGGAGGCTAAGATGCTAGATTGGTACCAACCTCAGTGGAATACATATAAAGTTCCTAGAAACATGGGACCCAGACAAAATGGAAATTAAGATGTTCTGAATATATTGGATATAAAATAAAGGCACCTTGAATTATTTCTGTTAACTGAGGCTTTGTCAACATGACAAATTTCTAAACTTTGCAAAAAAAGGCAGCTATGATTCATCCACATAAGTGGAATCACCCCACAGACACTGCATGTGCCTACCACAAAGTTAGCATGATGTTGAGAGATTTATCCAAATAAGTTTAAATTTAGAGGTCTATATTCCTGACACTTCCATCCACCGATTATCCAGCTTATGATCTGATAAAATTTATCCTCTCTTTACCACTAAGCTTCTGGTGGAGTCTATTGAAACTATGTAACAGTTTTGGGAACAATGTCATCTGGGTTAACTACAATAGGCCTGATGATTGGGTGGTAGATTACTTTTCTAAATCTTAAGGGTATTAGGAGAGGATAATGGTGATCTTTCATTTCCTTATTTCTGATCTCTATAAAATGAGACAATTGACACTTGACCATTTCAACTGCTATTTGATTAAGAATTCACAATGTCCTCCTCTGTCACCTTCCTATTGACCAGAAAATGAAAGTGGGGAGAATGACTTCTTAAATTTTGATATAACTTAAGAATTCTAGAATTTGAGACTTATCTCAAAGGGCAAGATAATTTAATTTTGGACTTTATTTTAAGATGTGGTACATTGTAATTCCTTTTGAGAGGCAATGTTTCTTATTGAGGAGGAACTAAACCCTTGATCCATTGTCTGAATTCAAATGCAAGATCCACCACTACTAGTTAGGCAATCTTGGATAAGATGTTTAGCTTTTCCGCAATCTTGGGATATCAATAGGACCAAACTTAAAGCATTTCTGTAAGAATTAAATGAGATGTTATTTACAAACTACTTTGAACTGTGTCTTGTACATGTCAATTACTTTGCATGTGCTTATTTCTAACACTCTTGCATATGAAATTCTCCGTGAATTTAACATTTTGTCTTTATTTTTTCCTGGGTTTGATAATAAAAAGTGGGGTTTTTTTGTTCAATCAGAATTATTTTTAAATTTTCAGTCACTATATATTTGAATATATATATATTAGGTGAAAGTTTGAAAGTATATAAGTTGCATTAACAAATACAGATTAAGGACAATTTAATAACCTCTCAACTTACCTGTTACAAAGAATGTACTGTTTAGTATATACAATTAAAATTATTTGATTATTTACATAGTTCACAGCCCTAAATATGTCTGAAGAATCCAAAGAAAGATATTTAAATAAATCTTTATTTCTCTGAAATTTTAAACAATCTGCTTGCTAACCCCACTAATCCCAATGTGTGCATGTTTTTATTTTCTTTAAATGGTACAGACTTTATTCTTTGTTCCTAAAGAGTACTTTCACTTCTCACACACAATGCAGTAGTCCCTTTCATAAACTCATTTAATATCTTTACCATCATCATAACCTGATTGTGGCAGTTATCTTCATGATATGCATAAAGAATTCCTTTTTATGCCAGAATTTTAAGTCAAGTGTATGCTTTTATAATTAAAGGACTATAATACATAAGGCATGGACCACTAAAACCAAAACTCTGTGAAGAATGAGTTTTTATGTGTTTATAATCAGTTGAATCTGGAAAATGAGCACTTTGAATTACTAATATTAAATTATGTGTCTTCCCTATTACATATAATTTAGAATCATTTTTACTAATGAAAACTAAATGACAATTAATCATATGATGTTTGTTGAGTAAGGATTGAAGAAAATATAATAGCTACAGGTTTCTTCAATTTTCAAAAGTATCTATTTACTTATTTATAATTTGTGTTTTAGTTTGGTAGGCTAAAGACTTGAGTTTCTCTGCTTAAAAAAAAAAAAGCAACATACACAAAAGTTCTCTGTTTCCAAAATTATATGAGAATCACTTGAGGATATTTATCTTACAATTTTTGGTTAAGATTCATCTCTATTATCTCTACTGATAATTACCTGAAATATTTTATTTTCATTAATATTAAAAACATTGCGGGTTTTGCACATCCTCTAAGAAAGTTCACCTTCAGAAAATATTAAACTGGGTTTTACATTTTTGCTGAGTTTTCTCTATTCACAGATTCATATAGTAATGCATTTAAGTGTATTTTATATTTGAGTTTAATAAAATAAGATAATCTATAAATTGAAGAATTAATAAAATGTTAAGTTGAGGTCAATGGTCTTGTTCTATTAAAGAACTATTAAGGCTGTGGGCAAAATTACAAGCATAATTAAACTAGCCTTTTACTGATGAAACTAGAACTAGAATGTTAAAAGCAGTTATCTATAGACAGAACAAAAAAAGAATGGGAAAAGAAGGAGAGACACTTCTACCAACCAGTTGTTTAATGCTATTGCAGGGGTGCCTGCAAGTTTGTGCACTGAGGCTACTGGTGAGGTCCTTGCTGAGATCCAACTGTGGAAATGTGTTTTCTAATCCAGAACAGGCCTGAAAGATACTAGTTGCATATATGCAACTGTAATTTCTTTCAGTGCTCTAGAGATTGTTGCAGGAGACTATTTGAGTCAGTCAGTAAGAATGAAGCTCCTTAAATTTGTGTCCTGGTATGTAAGTATCTCTTTATCAATAAAAATAAGATACATAAGATATTCAACTCTTATGTGTTCATAATTCTTGTCCTGGACTCTACAACCTCTTCACATCTGATTGTGTACTAACTGTATATTCTAACAAAAAGGATGTGAATCCCTTTTTTCTGATTTATCTTTCATGTATAAACAGAAATACATTTCATGAATTTTAAGAGTCCTCGTTTTTCTCTCGATATAAGTAGAAGAGGACTCACTTTGTGAAATGTCCAAATGCAAACCTATCAATTGTGTACTTTTATGTAGGCTACATTTATGTATAAATATCTATGGTCCACTTAAAAATTCACTTTATAAAATAAAAAGCTCTTATAATTCTTTAAAAAATAGATTACACAAAAACAATTTAAATAAATTTTATTAAATCATTTGGGCCCTTTTGACATGTTAGAGATCAAAGATGAGAGTTTTCTAACTCTCCAGATGATCTTTCTGATATTGTGTTTTTCATATTTTTTTTCATATAGTCCTTATCTTTTAAGATCATGACATTTAGGGTTGCTTGGGTAGCTTAGTTGGTTAAGTGGCTGCCTTTAGCTCAGGTTATGATCCCAGGGACCTGGGATCCAGTCACACATTGGGCTCTCTGCTCAGCAGAGAGCCTGCTTCTCCCCCTGCTTATGCTCTTTCTTTTCTCTCTCTCTGACAAATAAAGAAATAAAATATTTTTAAAAAATAAAAAGATCATGACATTTATTAAAATAATACTTTGCAGTATTAACAGTGGCTTTTCTAAGTCTGCAGATATTTGACACCACAGGCCATAAAGATTAAAATAAATAAATAAATAAAATGATCCTTTACCTCTTCAGTTAGGTTTATTCCCAGGTATCTTATGGTTCTTAAGGCAGAGACCTTAACCCACTGAGCCTCCCAGGCGCCCATGGGTCCTGTCATTTTATCCAATCTGCAACCTTGTGCCATTTTATGGGAGCATTTAGGTCATTCATGTTGATAGTGATTATTGAAAGACACATTTTTATTGACATATATTGCCTGTCAAGTCCTTATATTTATAGATTATCCTGTAAATTTCTGGTCTATGTCACTCTTGGGTTCTTTCTTCTTTTATAGATTTTTTATAGATTCCCCTTAATATTTCTTGTAGTGCCAGCTTAGTGGTCACATATTCTTTTAAACCTTGCCAGTCTTGGGAGCTCTTTATCTCTCAATTAATTTTGAACATCAACCTTGCTGGATAAAGTATTCTTGACTGCATGTTCTTCTCATTTAGTGCCCTGAATATGTCTTACCAGCCCTTTCTGGCTTGCCAGTTTTCTGTGGACAGATCTGATGTTATTCTGATGGACCTTCCTCTGATATAAAGCATCTCTTCCCCCAGCTGCCCTCAGAATCTCTTGTCTAAAATTATGATTCTTGAGTTTCACAATTAAGTGCCTTGACATCTTTCTAGATTCATTGTTCTTGGTGGGTGCTCTTTCTTCCTCTAGGACATGAAAGCTTGATCACTTGACCTGTTCCCCAAATTGTGAAATTTTCCATCAAGTATTTGTTCAACTATATCTTCTAGTCATCTGTCATTTTACACCCCCTCAGGGATCTCAATAATTCTAACATTGGAATGTTTCATGGTGTCATTTATTTCTCTAATTCTGTATTCATGGCTTTTAAGCTGTTTGTTCCATGCTTCCTCCTGATCCTTTTTCTCTATCACTTTGTCCTCTAGATCACTAATTCTATCTTCTGCCTTGGTTACCCTCACTGTTAGAATATTTAGATCAGATTGGATCTCATTTAAAGCATTTTTAACTTCTTCCCAAGCAGCTCTCACTTCTGTCCATAGAGATTCCATGTTGTCACTAGTGGTTTTCTCCAACCTAGCTATTGCCTGGATAATTGTTATCCTGAATTAACTTTCCAACATACTAATTATGTCCATTCCAATAGTTCTGATGGGGAGGGCACAGTCTCTGAATTTTTCTTCTGTTGGGTGTTCCTTCTCCTAGTCATTTTGGTGAGAGGTGGTTGAGAGGATGTATAGCTGATTATATCAACCATAATCCAGGCAAGGTGCATCCTGGAATGTTTTTGGAGCAATTGGAAGTCACTGCCATAAAGAAAGAAAAAAGAAAAAAAAATAAAAGAGGGAGAGAAAGAGAGAGAGAGAGAGAAAAAAAAAAGAGAGAAAACCCAGCCAGAATGAGCCCCAAAAGTAAGATTTATAAGCTGTATAAACAAAAAAGGACAAAACAAAAAGGCTGAGAAAAGTAAATGACAAGGAAAACAACAACAACAACAACAAAAACCAGTCCAAATGAACCCCAAGGATAAGATTTGTATGATACCAGAACAAAAACACATACACAGATACATTGACAGAAGAAAAAGATGGGAGGGTGGTTATAAATACTCAATGCAGGTGAGGAAGGTTATTTTGATTCTTCCTGGGTGTATCTTGATATCCTTGTTAAAACTTTCCATAGATAAAGGGAGATTAAAAATGGTTTATATATAGGAGTAGTATTGATTAGGGAGAGAGGATTACCTTGAAGCTTATATCTAGATGTATATTTAAAAAAAACAGAAAAGAAAAAGACAGGTATATATATGAAAAAAGTTCAAGTTAAAAGGTTATTATGAGGGCGCCTGGGTGGCTCACTTATAAGTTTTACTATTAGATGACAGAGTATGCACCTATTCTTCTTGATTTTGAGGGGGGTTCTCTGCACCTCCTGGATTTTGATGCTTGTTCTCTTTGCCATATTAGGGAAATTGTCTGCAATAACTCTCTCAATATACCTTGTGCTCCCTTCTCTCTCTTCTTCTTCTGGAATCCAAATGGTTCTAACATTGTTTTGTGTTATGGTATCACTCATCTCTTGAATTCTCCCCTTTGGTCTAGTAGTTGTTTTTCTCTCTTTTGCTCAGCTTCTTTATTCTCTGTCATTTGGTCTACTATATCACTAATTCTCTATTCTGCCTCTTTTATCCTAGCAGTAAGAGCCACCATTTTTTATTACATCTCCTTAATAGCTTTTTTGATTTCAGCTTGGTTAGATTTTAGTTCTTTTATTTCTCCAGAAAGGGTTTTTATTTCTCTAGACAAATATCTTCCATGCCTTTTTTGAGCCCAGCTAGCACGTTGAGAATCATCATTCTGAGCTCTAGATCTGACATATTACCAATGTTTATATTGATTAGGTCCCTGGCCTTTGGTACTGCCTCTTGTTTTTGTTTTTGTTTTTGTGGTGAGTTTTTCTGCCTTGACATTTTATCCAGATAAGAATATCTGAATGGCATCTTGACTCCTCCCCTATCCTGCAGATTTTGATAAATTCTATTTTCACATTTATTTAGTTCAGACTATTGTCTTAATTTCTCTTAAGACTACTTCTTTGACCTGGGAGTTATTTCTGAGTATACTGTTTACTCTAAATATTTTGGAATTTTTCAAGTATCTTTCTGCTATTGAGTTCTAATAATTTCATTATGGTCTGAGAATATACTTTGCAAGATTTCTATTCCTTTTAAATTTGTTCAGGTGTGGAACCTCTCAGTTAATGTTCCACATGAGTATAAAAAATTTGTAATTTGGTGTTGGCTACAGTATTCTATAACTTAATTAGATCAACTTGATTAATAGTTCTTTTAGGTCTCCTACATTCTCACCTATTTTTGGCCTGCTTGATGGACTATTTATTGACAAAGGATACTGAATTCTCTAAATGTAATAATCGCTTTGCC
This sequence comes from Lutra lutra, assembly GCF_902655055.1. NCBI lineage: Eukaryota > Metazoa > Chordata > Mammalia > Carnivora > Mustelidae > Lutra > Lutra lutra. Next base: position 78,490,022 of record NC_062279.1, on the reverse strand, counting down.
TGTTTCTCCTTTCAGTACTGTAATTTTTGTCTCAGGTTTTTTGACTGTTATTAGGTATATAAGCATGTAGGATTACTGTGTTTTCTTGAAGAATTGGCATTTTTATCATAATGTAATGCTTTTTTTTATTCTTGATAAATTTCCTTGGTTTAAAGATTGATTTATCTACAGTTAATATAGTTTTATCAATTTTCCTTTTATTATCATTAGGTTGGTATATCTTTCACCAATATTTTAGTTTTAGCTCATATAAATCTTTATATTTAAAATGAAGATTCTTGTAGTCAATATATATTTGGGTTTTGTCTATTCTACCCACTATGACAATCATTCTTTTTTAAATACGTGCATTTAAACATTTTAAATGATTATTTATATAATTGGATTAAAACCTATCAAGTATGTAACTTTTTCTATTTATTATATCTGCTACTTTTTTCCCTTCTATCATTTCACCTTCTCTGGTTTTAATTGAGCATTTTAAATTTTATGTTTCCATTTTTATCAATTCTCTTAGGCTAGGGATTATATTTCTTTTTAAAAATATTTAAGTAATTATTCTAGATTTATAATATACAGTTTTAAGTAATCTAAGTGCACCTTCAAATAACACTATGCCCTGTCATGTGTAGGGCAGATAACTTAAAACTTCATATTCCCAATACCTGCATCCGATCCCTTGTAACATTGTTGTCATTCATTACACTTCTCAATTTGCTTGAATCATCATAAAATAATTGTTATTCTTCTTTTTATAAATAAATAATTTTCTTTAAAACCATAAAAATAAGAAATAAAGCATTTTATTTCCTCTTCATTTATGTCTCCTCTGATGCTTTTCCTTTTTATATGTACATCCAAGTTTTGACTTATAATTTTTTTTTCCTTCCTGAAGAATTTTAATAGTTGCTTGTAGGAAAAGACTGAATTTTGTCCATTTTTGTTTGTCTAAGAAAGTCTATTTCTCCTTCCTGATGTATAATTTCAGTGGATATAAAATTATAGGTTGATGATTTTGCCCTTTCAATATGTTTCCTTATTTGCACTATTTCTGATGAAAAGTCAGCTGTAATTCTTGTGCTTATTCCTTGAAATCTAAGGTGACTGCTTCATCTTTGGCTTTTTTTTTTTTTTAATAAACATATATTTTTATCCCCAGGGGTACAGGTCTGTGAATCACCAGGTTTACACACTTCACAGCACTCACCATAGCACATACCTTCCTCCATGTCCATAACCCCCCCACTTCAAACACCCCTACACCCATCAACCCTGAGTTTGTTTTGTGAGATTAAGAGTCACTTATGGTTTGTCTCCCTCCCAATCCCATCTTGTTTCATTTCTCTTCCCCTACCCCCCTAACCCCCCATGTTGCCTCTCCTCTCCCTCATATCAAGGAGATAATATGATAGTTGTCTTTCTCCCATTGACTTATTTCGCAAAGCATGATACCCTCTAGTTCCATCCATGTCATCGCAAATGGCAAGATTTCATTTCTTTTGATGGCTGCATAGTATTCTATTGTGTATATATACCACATCTTCTTTATCCATTCGTCTGTTGATGGACATCTAGGTTCTTTCCATAGTTTGGCTATTGTAGACATTGCTGCTATAAACATTCGGGTGCACGTGCCCCTTCGGATCACTACGTTTGTATCTTTAGGGTAAATACCCAGCAGTGCAATTGCTGGGTCATAGGGTAGTTCTATTTTCAACATTTTGAGGAACCTCCATGCTGTTTTCCAGAGTGGTTGCACCAGCTTGCATTCCCACCAACAGTGTAGGAGGGTTCCCCTTTCTCCACATCCTTGCCAGCATCTGTCATTTCCTGATATGTTAAATTTAGCCATTCTGACTGGTATGAGGTGATATCTCATTGTGGTTTTGATTTTTATTTCCCTGATGCCGAGTGATATGGAACACTTTTTCATGTGTCTGTTGGCCATCTGGATGTCTTCTTTGCAGAAATGTCTGTTCATGTCCTCTGCCCATTTCTTGATTGGATTATTTCTTCTTTGGGTGTTGAGTTTGCTAAGTTCTTTATAGATTTTGGACACTAGCGTTTTATCTGATATGTCATTTGCAAATATTTTCTCCCATTCTGTCAGTTGTCTTTTGGTTTTGTTCACTGTTTCCTTTGCTGTGCAAAAGCTTTTGATCTTGATAAAATCCCAAAAGTTCATTTTTGCCCTTGCTTCCCTTGCCTTTGGCGATGTTCCTAGGAAGAAGTTGCTGCAGTTGAGGTCAGAGAAGTTGCTGCCTGTGTTCTCCTCAAGGATTTTGATGGATTCCTTTCTCACATTGAGGTCCTTCATCCGTTTTGAGTCTATTTTTGTGTATGGTGTAAGGGAATGATCCAATTTCATTTTTCTGCATGTGGCTGTCCAATTTTCCCAACACCATTTATTGAAGAGGCTGTCTTTTTTCCATTAGACATTCTTTCCTGCTTTATGGAAGATTAGTTGACCATAGAGTTGAGGGTCTATTTCTGGGTTCTCTGTTCTGTTCCATTTATCTATGTGTCTGTTTTTGTGCCAGTACCATGCTGTCTTGATGATCACAGCTTTGTAATAGAGCTTGAAGTCCGGAATTGTGATGCCACCAACTTTGGCTATCTTTTTTAATATTCCTTTGGCTATTTGAGGGCTTTTCTGGTTCCATATAAATTTTAGGATTATTTGTCCCATTTCTTTGAAAAAAATGGATGGTACTTTGATAGGAATTGCATTAAATGTGTAGATTGCTTTAGGTAGCATAGACATTTTCACAATATTTATTCTTCCAATCCAGGAGCATGGAACATTTTTCCATTTCTTTGTGTCTTCCTCAATTTCTTTCATGAGTACTTTATAGTTTTCTGTGTGTAGATTCTTAGTCTCTTTGGTTAGGTTTATTCCTAGGTATCTTATAGTTTTTGGTGCAATTGCAAATGGGATTGATTCCTTAATTTCTCTTTCTTCTGTCTTGTTGTTGGTGTAGAGAAATACAACTGATTTCTGTGCATTGATTTTATATCCTGACACTTTCCTGAATTCCTGTACAAGTTCTAGCAGTTTTGGAGTGGAGTCTTTTGGGTTTTCCACATATAGTATCATATCATCTGCGAAGAGTGATAGTTTGACTTCTTCTTTGATGATTTGGATGCCTTTAATTTCCTTTTGTTGTCTGATTGCTGAGGCTAGGACTTCTAGTACTATGTTGAATAGCAGTGGTGATAAGGGACATCCCTACCGTGTTCCTGACCTTAGCGGAAAAGCTTTCAGTTTTTCTCCATTGAGAATGATATTTGCGGTGGGTTTTTCATAGATGGCTTTGATAATATTGAGGTATGTGCCCTCTATCCCTACACTTTGAAGAGTTTTGATCAGGAAGGGAGGCTGTACCTTGTCAAATGCTTTTTCATCATCTATGGAGAGTATCATATGGTTCTTGTTCTTTCTTTTATTAATGTGTTGTATCACATTGATTGATTTGCAGATATTGAACCAAACTTGAAGCCCTGGAATAATCCCACTTGGTCATAGTGAATAATCCTTTTAATTTACTGTTGAATCCTATTGGCTAGTATTTTGGTGAGAATTTTTGCATCTGTGTTCATCAAGGATATTGTTCTGTAATTCTCTTTTTTGATGGGATCATTGTCTGGCTTTGGGATCAAGGTGATGCTGGCCTCATACAATGAGTTTGGAAGTTTGCCTTCCATTTCTATTTTTTGGAACAGTTTCAGGAGAATAGGAATTAATTCTTCTTTAAAAGTTTGATAGAATTCCCCCGGGAAGCCGTCTGGCCCTGGGCTTTTTTTCTTTTGGAGATTTTTGATGACTCTTTCAATCTCATTACTGGTTTTGGGTCTGTTCAGGCTTTCTATTTCTTCCTGGTTCAGTTGTGGTAGTTTATATGTCTCTAGGAATGCATCCATTTCTTCCAGATTGTCAAATGTGTTGGCATAGAGTTGCTCATAGTATGTTCTTATAATTGTATTTCTTTGGTGTTAGTTGTGATCTCTTCTCTTTCATTCATGGTTTTATTTATTTGGGTCCTTTCTCTTTTCTTTTTGGTAAGTCTGTCCAGGGGTTTATCAATCTTATTGATTCTTTCAAAGAACCACGTCCTAGTTTCGTTGATTTGTTCTATTGTTTTTTTGGTTTCTATTTCATTGATTTCTGCTCTGATCTTTATGATTTCTCTTCTCCTGCTGGGTTTAGGGTTTCTTCCTTGTTCTTTCTCCAGCTCCTTTAGGTGTAGGGTTAGGTTGTGTACCTGAGACCTTTCTTGTTTCTTGAGAAAGGCTTGTACCTATATATTTTCCTCTCAGGACAGCCTTTGCTGTGTCTCACAGATTTTGAACCATTGTGTTTTCATTATCATTTGTTTCCATGAATTTTTTTCAATTCTTCTTTAGTTTCCTGGTTGACCCATTCATTCTTTAGAAGAATGCTGTTTAATCTCCATGTATTTGGGTTCTTTCCAAATTTCCTCTTGTGATTGAGTTCTAGCTTCAGAGCATTGTGGTCTGAAAATATGCAGGGAATGATCCCAAACTTTTGATACCGGTTGAGACCTGATTTAGGACCAAGGATGTGATCTATTCTGGAGAATGTCCCATGTGCACTAGAGAAGAATGGGTATTCTGTTGCTTTGGGATGAAATGTTCTGAATATATCTGTGATGTCCATCAGGTCCAGTGTGTCATTTAAGGCCTTTTTTTCCTTGTTGATCTTTTGCTTGGATGATCTGTCCATTTCAGTGAGGGGAGTGTTAAAGTCCCCTATTATTATTGTATTATTGTTGATGTGTTTCTTTGATTTTTTTATTAATTGGTTTATATAGTTGGCTGCTCCCACGTTAGGGGCATAGATACTTAAAATTGTTAGATCTTCTTGTTGGACAGATACTTTGAGTATGATATAGTGTCCTTCCTCATCTCTTATTATAGTCTTTGGCTTAAAAATCTAATTGATCTGATATAAGGATTGCCTCTCCTGCTTTCTTCTGATGTCCATTAGCATGATAAATTCTTTTCCACCCCCTCACTTTAAATCTGGAGGTGTCTTCATTTTTAAAATGAGTTTCTTGTAGGCAACATATAGATGGGTTTTGTTTTTTTATCCATTCTAATACACTGTGTCTTTTGATTGGGGAATTTAGCCCATTAACATTCAGGGTAACTATTGAGAGATATGAATTTAGTGCCATAATATTGCCTGTAAGGTGACTGTTATTGTATATTGTCTCTGTTCCTTTCTTATCTACTACTTTTAGGCTCTCTCTTTGCTTAGAGGACCCCTTTCAATATTTCCTGTAGAGCTGGTTTGGTGTTTGCAAATTCTTTCAGTTTTTATTTGTCCTGGAAGCTTTTAATCTCTCCATCTATTTTCAATGTTAGCCTAGCTGGATATAGTATCCTTGGCTGCATGTTTTTCTCGTTTAGTACTCTGAATATATCATGCCAGCTCTTTCTGGCCTGCCAGGTCTCTGTGGATAAGTCTGCTGCCAATCTAATATTTTTATCATTGTACGTTACAGACTTCTTTTCCCGGGCTGCTTTCAGGATCTTTTCTTTGTCACTAAGACTTGTCAATTTTACTATTAGGTGACGGGGTGTGGACCTATTCTTATTGATTTTGAGGGGGGTTCTCTGAACCTCCTGGATTTTGATGCTTGTTCCCTTTGCCATATTGGGGAAATTCTCTCCAATAATTCTCTCCAATATACCTTCTGCTCCCCTCTCTGTTTCCTCTTCTTCTGGAATCCCAATTATTCTAATGTTGTTTCGTCTTATGGTGTCACTTATCTCTTGAATTCTCCCCTCGTGGTCCAGTAGCTGTTTGTCCCTCTTTTGCTCAGCTTCTTTATTCTCTGTCATTTGGTCTTCTATATCGCTAATTCTTTCTTCTGCCTCATTTATCCTAGCAGTGAGAGCCTCCATTTTTGATTGCACCTCATTAATAGCTTTTTTTATTTCAACTTGGTTAGATTTTAGTTCTTTTATTTCTCCAGAAAGGGCTTTTATATCTCCCGAGAGGGTTTCTCTAATATCTTCCATGCCTTTTTCGAGCCCGCCTAAAACCTTGAGAATCGTCTTCCTGAACTCTAGATCTGAGATATTACCAATGTCTCTATTGATTAGGTCCCTAGTCTTTGGTACTGCCTCTTGTTCTTTTTTTTTGTGGTGAATTTTTCTGCCTTGTCATTTTGTCCAGATAAGAGTATATGAAGGAGCAAGTAAAATACTAAAAGGGTGGCAACAACCCCAGGAAAATATGCTTTAACCAAATCAGAAGAGATCCCAAATTGTGAGGTGGGAGAAAGGGGATAAAAAGAGGTTCAGAAAGAAAAAAAAAAAAAAAAGAAACAATTAAAAAAAGAAAACGAATAAAGAAAAAATATAAAAAGGAAAAAAATATATATATTAGATAAACTAGTTAAAAAACGTTAAAAAAGAAAAGGGTAAAAGTTTAAAAAATTTAGTAGAAGAAAGGAACAAAAATTGAAAAAGAAAAAAAATTAAACTAACTGCAAGGCTATAGAATCATGGGGAGAAAGCCATGAGTTCCATGCTTTGCTTTTTCCTCCTCTGGAATTCTGCTGCTCTCCTTGGTATTGAAACTGCACTCCTTGGTAGGTGAAATTGTTCCTGGCTGGGTTTCTTGTTGATCTTCTGGGGGAGGGGCCTGTTGTAGTGATTCTCAAGTGTCTTTGCCCCAGGCGGAATTGCACCACCCTTACCAGGCCCAGGCTGAGTAATCTGCTAGGGTTTGCTTTTGGGAGCTTTTGTCCCCTGAGCACTTTCTGTAGAGTTCCGGAGGACAGGAATTAAGATGGCAGCCTCCCAGACTCCCAGGCCTGGAGGAGCTGAGAGCCCGGGGCCCCACTCCTCAGTGCGCCCTCAGAGAACAGCGCCAAATTACTCCCGTCTCCGTGGCCTCCGGCCGCGCTCTGAGCTGACCGAGCTTGCGACTGGTTCAAGGTAACCCTGATCTTAGAGCTCACTCCTCAGCTCTGTCTCTGTAGCCAGCTTCCCCATTCTAATACCTGTAAGCTCTGTGACACTCAGACACCCCCGATCCTTCTGTGACCCTGCAGGACCTGAGGCCACGCTGACCCCGCGTGGGCTTCACCCCAGTTAAGCCTCTGGAGCGATGTCCCTCAGTGGAACAGTCTTTTTTTTTTTTTAATATTTTTTATTTTTATTTATTTGACAGAGAGAGAGATCACAAGTAGACAGAGAGGCAGGCAGAGAGAGAGAGGGAAGCAGGCTCCCTGCTGAGCAGAGAGCCCGATGCGGGACTCGATCCCAGGACCCTGAGATCATGACCTGAGCCGAAGGCAGCGGCTTAACCCACTGAGCCACCCAGGTGCCCCAGTGGAACAGACTTTTGAAAGTCCTGATTGTGTGCTCCGTTGCTCCGCCGCTTGCCGGGAGCTGGCCCCTCCCCCCATGTTCTATCTTCCCGTTGCTTTGGATTCACTTCTCCGCCAGTCCTACCTTTCAGAAAGTGGTTGATTTTCTGTTTCTAGAATTGCTGTTCTTCTTCTCTTCGATCTACCATTGGATTTGTAGGTGTTTGCAATCTTTGGATAAGCTATCTAGCTGATCTCCCGCTACCTGAAGTAGTCTCAGCCTGCTACTTCTCCGCCATCTTGACTCCTCTCCTCTCCTCTCTGGCTTTTATCAAACTTTCTTCACTGCCTTTGATTTTCTACAGCTTGATTATGTTTTATCTGGGTGTTTTTTTTTTTTTCCTTCTGTTTTATTTTATTGTGGTGTTTATCTTGTCTAAACTTTCCCGGATTTCCTAAATCTGTGGTTTGGTGTTTTGTCACTAAGTTGGAAGATTTTTGATCATTAATTTTAAAATTTTACTTTTATTTTTAACAGCTTTATTGACATACAAGTTATATGATATAAAATTCATTCATTTAAAGTGTGGTATTCAATGGTTTTTAGTTAATATACAGGTGTTTTCTACCATCACAAAGTTAATTTTAGAACATTTCTCCCATTTCATATAGAAGCCCTATGCTCTTTAGTCATTGCCTGCAAGCTTCCATCCTCACCCCCTTGCCCTAGGTAACACTAACTGTAATTCTGTCCCTATTTCAGACTTCTCTTTTCTGACATTCATATCATTGGCATTATATAGTATGTGTCCTTTTGTAACTGGCTTCTTTCTCTTACCATAATATTTTCAATGTTTGTGACCATTATTACTAAAAGTATTTATTATGTACCTTATCTCCCTTTTCTCCTTCTTTTATTTCAATTATACATGTGCTAAACTTTTTTCTTTTTTTTTTAAGATTTTATTTATTTATTTATTTGACAGACAAAGATCACAAGTAGGCAGAGAAGCAGGCAGAGAGAGAGGAGGAGGCAGGCTCTCTGCAGAGTGGAGAGCCCAATGCGGGGCTCGATCCCAAGACCCTGGGATCATGACCTGAGCTGAAGGCAGAGGCTTTAACCCACTGAGCCACCCAGGTGCCCCTACATGTGCTAAACTTTTATGCATTTTTCTCACTCTTCATGGAAGTTTAATTCCTTTTATTTGTTTTCCATGCCTTTTTTTTTCCCCCTCCTCTTTGAATATCAGTTTAGGACATTTATATTGACATATTTTCCATCTCCTTGATTCTTTCCTCAGCTGTGTCAAATGTACCAATAAGAACATCAAAACATTCTTAATTTCTAGTAAAGTGAGTTTTAAAAATTATTATTTCTAGCATTATCTTCTGATTCTGCCTTAGAATTGCCATCCCTCTGCTTATATTCATCATCTGTTCTTGCTTATTCCCTACTTTCTCCATTGGGGCATTTAATATATTATTCATGGTTATTTTAAATTCTCAGACTCAAATTCTGAGACTCAACATTTTTGTCCTAAGTCTGGTTATGATGACTGCTTTTTCTCTTCACAGTGGTTTTTCTTGTCTTTTGTCTTGTCACTCTCTGCCCAGCCTTCAGTGTTCCCAATCATTTTCCTTAAATCTCTGACTCCCATTGACAATGTTTTTCTTTTGTTTGTTTGTTCTTGTTTTTTTTTTTTTTTTTCCCCCTTTTCCTTAGGAGGAACTGGAACAGTAGAAAGTATTGGAGTGGAAGGAAATCCCTTCTTCCAGCATGGAGGAGGATTAACCATCTTTTTTTCCTCGTAAACCTGTGTTATAGAGAAGGCTGTAGGTATATATCATGAAGAGCTACGTTTCCTCTCCATCTGCCTGGGCCATGAAGGTATCTTTCTCAAATTTTCACCATGATGAATACCTGGTGGGATTCCTGGAGGGAAAATACATGGCCACTTGGACACCTTTCCCATAGGACTTTTCCACTGAATTGTCTCATTTTTATGCTATTCTATACTTAACTTCCCATAATTCATCAAAAATACCATTAATGTGTTTCTATAAGATATGGCTTCATCCAGCTCTGTTTCTGATAAGTAGATTTTGGCTGTGATTATATTCATAAAGGATGTTGATTTCCAGTTTGTTTAATTTTCCTTCTTATAAAGAGGGTAGTGGTGACTTCAAGCTCTTTACACACAGCAGCGTTGAAATTTGAGGTCCCTCAGTGACTTTTTTTTTTTTTTCTCTGCCTATCTTTCCCCTTGCTTACCACTGGCAGCTACTAATCTTGCTATTGTCCCCATAGTTTGGCCTTTTCCAGAATGTCTACAGTTAGAATGCTATAGTTTTACCATGTGTTTCTTAGGGAAATATTCCTTCTCACATTGACCATGGAAAGAATTGAAAATTGTTATTACATGATGTGAAGACTGCTAGATAGTTCCAAAATTAAATGTTAGTTCATATTCAGATATTTTCACTGATTTGTAATCATTTTAATATTAACAAATGAATAATGCTAAAATATAGAATAAATTTATGATTTTATACCCTTTTCACTAATTTACATATTCTACTTTACCTCAGTACTCTGCCTGCTACTATTTAAGCACCCCAAAACAAATAAGTGATCAATTTAGTAAGCCAAACTTGGTACTTTCTCCAGTCTTTTCCAATCTACCTATAACATGCATTTATCTAGATTTGTTTAGATATGTTTATTTCTCCAACATTCTTAACAGTTAACATACAACATATTTATTTGATACATTAATACACTTGTATTAATATTCCTAATTTGTGACATTTGACAAAGCATAGAGCTTTGGGGGGGGGGGATCATTAATGGTAGGAAAGTACTACCAGCATCTAGCAGGTAGACACCAGCGATGCTCCTACAAATTTTGCAATTCACATAGCAGGTCCTCCTCACCCTTACCTAAGAGAAAAATATGCAGCTCAAAATATCTATAGTGCTGAGGTTGAGAAACCCTTCTATAATCTGTCCAAATTAATGATTGTTTGACACAAATTTCAAGGTAAAGGGAGAACATTCATTTAAAGTTTGTCTCAATTAGCCTATTGGGAAAAGGATCAGATTGACTGAAACATAATTTTTTTTAACAAAACAATGCTAAACTTTTTTTATGATGTGCCAATTTGGATATAAAACACTGTTTTGATAATATCATTTTTATAGGAAATATCTTTTTTTATCATTTTATAGGAAGAAGCCAGTGTTTCAATTCCTTGGAGTAATTGTATTCATTATTTAAATTTTTATAACATCGTGGCAATGGCATCTCTGATGTATTGCATAAATGTTACTTCCTTAAAGGAATTTTCCCTGTTATGCTGTAGTTCTCACTGCACTCTCATGCAGTGTGATTCATTGATCTTTTCAATGTTTCATTTTCAGCTGTTTGAAATCTACCACAAAGAGCAATTTGTTTCTTTTTTCCATGATATGGCTTTCTACTTTCCATCCTCCAATTTTTTTTTTTTCCTAGACATCTGTTTGTTTCATGTCTTCAAGTCTTGACATGTATTAGGGATAACTAATAGTACCACCATCCAAATAACCTGCAATAGTTACATCACAATTTACTATGGTCAGAAACCTTTTCAGAGAGTCTACATAGAGATACAATGAAACAATTTGTGTACCTTTTGAATGGACCCATTCTTCTGATTTAGAGTCAGAATAATTTTGAGAAATTCAAACTTCTATTTAGGTGGAAAGTAGCTAAACTATTTTTCTATACAGATGAATCCTTTATTTTTTCTTGACTCACTTAGATAAAGTGATTGACATATTTGAACAGTGCTGCAAGAGTGAGCATATTGGAATTGATTTACCTTTCCTGGCAGAATCTGAATCCATTCTGAATGAGGATCTGTGTCTCTGATTGCTTTCTATAGGTTCTATTGTTTTTCATAGTATTTTGAATTGATATTTTATCTTTTGTCAGATCTAACTGGATCTATTATAGTCAGAAGCTGGGTCTGTTTCTATTTGCTTTTAGCAGAGCAGTTACAATTTGTGTTCTTTATGTCATTATTCATGGTATCTTTTCTAAGCCCCCTTGCATGTAAATTTCACTATTTTCTTTGTTATTCAAAAATCTTATAAAATACACTCTAAAATACAGACTGAATAAATAATTTAATAATCCCAAAGATCTGAATGTTACATGGTATATTTGAATAATTAGTAATACTCCCAAAAGATTCCTTTTTTTTTTTTTTTGTCATCAAGTATAATGAATCAAATATCCAAAAACATAGTCATAGTTTTGCTTTACTAACTGGTAAGATATATCATTTTAGAATATTTTTCTAATAATATTATAAAGTGTTTTCCTTTTGTAAAAGAAAAGAAACAAAACTTCCATAGCACTCCTGATACAATCTAAACACTTAAAGATGATTAGGTAGACTCCTATTAAGCTTTGCTGTTTCATACAAATTTTATTTGCTTCTTGGGTCAAAAAGATAGGAATCCAAAACTAATTATAAGTGGAATAACTTAACTGAGGGACTACCCAGGGTTAGATTATACCCCTTATTTCCCTAGATGTCACTGATAATTATTCAAACTAATAGTACAAATATCAAAATAGTAATAAGGATATTTACTGATGTGAGTGTTTTTAAAAATAATTTAATTTATTTTTTATTTTCTTTCTTTTATTGTAATTTTATTTATTTATTTTTTTCAGTGTTCCAGGATTCATTGTTTATGCACCACACCCTGTGTTCCATTACCACCCAAACATTATGAACTGTCCAGAATTTATCAATAGATGTGAGCACTAGGGAATTCTGGAAAGGCATAGTATATTAGGACTAACCATCATCAAAGCATTACTTAAAATGACAGAATATGACTATTATACACTAGCACAGAAATATTCTGAGTGAGGGGGATCAAAAGGGCTTTGGTTTATTTCATTATATTTCAACACTTTTATTAGGAAATTGGCTTTGGAAAAGACATCACAAAATACAATGGTACCCACTCTTTGTAGTCCTTATTAAATCCTGAAAGTGATGGTGTTACAGGATTTTTGTTCATTAGTGCCTGTGGTTCTTGGTCATGCCACTTCAAAGCATGAAGACGTAGACCAGATGAAGAGTGGTAGACAGCATAGCCAAGTTTATTGAGCAATAGTACAAAGCTTCCAGAAAGGAAGGGGACCTGAGAAGGTTATTTGGCTTCCAGATCTAGGGGTTTTTATAAGATCTTTCAAGAAACTATATTAAGCATTCTGAGTATGGGCCCCTGAAGACTGGGGGCTGAGGTGTGGCAGTCAGGGTTTTGATAATGTACCTGTCTTCCTATCAGGTTATTGTTCATGTGTTGCTAGTTTTTTGAGCTGACATCTGGAGACTAACTGCCTCAGCTTGTGATAGTGACCCGTGTTTTATGGTTAATTTTTTTGTTTCAGGATGTTTTGCAAAAGTCATTCCTGCAGAAGCTGCTAGACAGGATGCTATTGTGGTCTTACCTAAGCTGTCAAACAGGATGTTAGTGCAGTTCTATTGTAGCTGTCCCAGCAACCTCTTTTCTTGGTGGGGACCCTGACCCTGACTACGTAAGTGTCCAATTAACCTCTAACATAGGCTGACCCTTTTTGAATCTCTATAATCTTCATTTCACAGCTCTTCTTTCCTCCAAGGCAAGGTGGTAAGCACTGAATAGACTACCAACCTTATTTTCTTTTTTCATTCACATGCAGTAGATGGATTAGAAAAATTATTCTCCATCTCCTATGAATTATATTAATTTTACAAACTTAAATCTAAAATACACCTTCCACTTATGACCAGAGAAAGGAATCAGGGATTAATTCTCCCATTTATTTTTTTTTTAAGATTTTGTTTATTTATTTGACAGACAGAGATTACAAGTAGTCAGAGAGGCAGGCAGAGAGAGAGGAGGAAGCAGGCTCCCTGCTGAGCAGAGAGCACAATGTGGGGCTCCATCCCAGGACTCTGAGATCATGACCTGATCTGAAGGCACAGGCTTTAACCCACTGAGCCACCCAGGCGCCCCTAATTCTCCCATTTATAACTTAAATAAGAAAACACACAAATATCTTACAGAACTTTGGTTATGCGATACATATTTAAAGACAAAACCATGTATATTATATATTTTACGAGTATTATACCTACATATTCTTTTATTTATTTACACATATCTACTGTGCACTTACTATGTTTGAATATTAACAGGATTACTATCTTAAATATTTTAAAATTCATTACTTCTGATATATTTTGGTCATAATTACAGATGCTCAAATCAGAATGACACTCTTCTTCCTTAAATGAAAGGATATTTTAATTTTTGCTCACTTTTTCTAGAAACTGATGACTTAGAGATGAAATACAAATCTCTATCTAGAATGGTGTTTAAAATATGTTTCTTATTGTAGTTTTCATTCCAAATTTTCAAGAAACACTATTAATCCAGAATGGCACTTTTGTATTTATTAGTTGGTGTACCAATTCTTGATAGTTAATCAACAGAGAAGAAACACTATAAAACTTAAAAGAACATAACAATGATAGTGTATATATCATTTTCTTCATCCTACTGAATCACCAACATTGTACTTAAAATGTAGCATTGTACTTAATATGTAATACATCCTCAATAAAAATTTTAAATGAGTCGTTACTCTCAAATGATGAATATTTACTTATCATTTTGAATAAATTGAATAAGGTTTTGCAGTCCCAGCATTATCGACATTTAGAAGCATATAATTCTTAGTGTTGGGGGTTATCTTGTAGTTTGTAGGATGATTAGCTGTATGGCTAGCCTTCACCCACTAGATATCAGCAGCAACCCCTCCTCTTTCCCAGCTGTAGCAATCAAAAGTTCCAGACAATGCCAGATATCTCCCAGGAGGGGAAATCAAATCCAGTTGAAAATGACGAATCTTGGGTGATTTCTCATTAATTCTCGTAATAACTAAACAGAATGTGGAATTAAGGAGGGAAAACCTCTGATTCCTTTTGTTTGTTTTCAAAGTCTAATAGAATTGATTTCTAATCAAAAGCTATTGTTATATTTGTTTATGATTAGGAACCAATTATGTAGTTATTTGTGTTTCTTTATTTCTAATACTTTGATCTATAAACAAAAGTTTCAAATGAGATGATTATGATCAGCTTATTCATAACCATTTAATATATAAATAGTAATTACTAAATAAACCTGTGTGTCTATGCAAAAGGAATATTCCATAATTATTCTTTGTTTAGCATATTTAGGAAAACCATCCCTTCAGCTTGCTATTGATTTATTTTTCTATTGTTTTTCTAGTTTCTTGAGGTAGGAGCAAAGATTATTGATTTGAAACTTCTTTTTGTTTAATTGAGATATAATTGACATATTATATTTTATTAGTTTTAGGTATAGAATATAATGACTTGATATTTGTTTATATTGTAAATGACCACCACAATAAATCTAGTTAACATTCATCATCTCACATAGTTTTTTTTATAATAAAAAATTTTAAGACCCATTCTCTCTTAAGAACTTTTAAATATATAATACAATATTATTATCTATATTTGCCATGCTATATAAGAAGTACAAATATGTTGGGGATTTTTTTAACTTTCCATTTTTTATCTACTTTAGTTTTAGTAATCTTACAGAATAACCTACATCAGTTTCATTATTTAATATATTTCAATGAGCTATTATAATTAGTAAGCTCATAGGCATGCTTTTGTTGTGAAATATTTTGTTATTTCTACCTCATTTGGGCAGCAACTATGCCTTTCCACTTCTAATGTTTGTATAGTAAGAATAATCCAGAGAACAGTAACATCTTTAATTTTTGTTGCTTCAGTAGCCTTTTGTATAATGAGAGCATAAGAATGGTCTTCAAAGTCACATTTTTCCAACAACTTTCAGGTGCTTGATAGAAAAACATTAAACCTATAGGTTTCTTTATATATCATAGTTGTAGTACAGCTAGCCATATGGTTAACCTAAGAGTCTGTTTGCATGGCTTTTAGAGCATTTAGTTAATATACTTGTTCTAGTTCTACAGTTCTAAGACCAGAACTGTGGTAATCTGAGGAAGATTCACTAATCTGGTGAGACCAAGAGTTCTTGATGAAGTTTAAGCTTATGCCTATTTGTTTTATTATGTTTTTAATTATAGTCTTACTATATACTGTAAAATCCTGAGTTAATCATGTGTATATTCCCAGAGGAAATAGCAAAAACTTCCTGCCACTTATCCATTTTTTTCTCCATTTTCCTCTCTCTCACTCTCCCTCTTCTTATACTCTTCCTCTTCTCCCCCTCCCTTTCCCCTCCCACACACAAAGACTATAAAGAACTACCCAGTCCTTCTGTCCAATACAGAATGACTTATTTTAAGAATGGTGGCTGCTAACAACTCACAGTTAGCATACTTGCAAGACTTGTCTTTAGCCAAAAAATGCGGCCTCATATTAGTTTGCCCTTCTTCTATAGGACACCTACTTTTAAAGACTTTTTAATTCAGGGATAATAAAAGACCCAGTCTCTTGTCTCAATTCATGGTAACTATGAAGGTAGAGTTGTCAGAAAAAAAAAATGAGACATCATTTAAATGTTAATATCAAATAAGTAATAAATAATTTGTGTGTGTGTATCATGCAATATTTATAGCATACTTTAAAGTAACTATATGTATACTTACATAGAAATTTATTTATTGTTTATCAGAAATTCAAATTTAACTGGGCATCCTGTTCTTATATTTACTAAATCTGGCTTCCTTATCTAAAAGACCATGCTAGTGCTCACTACCCAATCTTACCTCTCTCTCACTCTCAGATAGGCGTTATTTCATTGAATTGATCTCAGTAAACCACTTTCATTTGAATAACTGTCTCAGAGTCTGTTTTCCAGGGAAACTTATCTATGCCAGTTGATGCAAATTATGGTCCAAAAAACGTAGATGCTAAAATGAAATTTTTGGAATAAAAGCATCTGCTAGCCAGTTGGCAGTAAGAACCCCATCACTGGTAATAGATGGGGTATTGAAAGTCCTTAACATGTAATAATGGTAGAGTTATTTAAACTTCCATGATAATAAACCAGAGTGGGATGCTATAGGGTAGTGGGGGAAACACTGTTTGGTGAAATATCCCAGAACTCTGGTATTAGAGAAATTTAAGAGAAACAGTAATTATGAGGACTACAGAAGGGGATACTTACTGCTGAGGCCATTAATACACTGGAGGAAAAGAACAATAAAAGACTTAGAGTGATTAATTACTAACTTAAGGCAACACAGAACATAAATATAAAATATAATCATCTCCAACATTCAGAGGGTAGAAAATATTAACATTCAGACCTGGGACTTAATTAGAAGGATAACAGAAATACAGAAAAATTAAATTGTCAATCCAGAGTGCTATGCCAAGGGTAAGAAGCTGACTAAAAAGAAAATTTATGGGGTGCCTGGGTGGCTCAGTGGGTTAAGCCTCTGCCTTTGACTCAGGGAATGATCTCAGGGTCCAGGGATTGAGTCCCTCATTGGACTCTCTGTTCAGTGGGGAGCCTGCTTTCCCCTCTATCTCTGCATACTTGTGATCTCTCTGTCAAATAAGTAAATAAAATATTAAAAAAATTAAAAAAGAAAAAGTTATGATGAAATGTAGGATGGAAAATCTGGGTCAGAAATCCTGAATCCTCAGATTTGTTTTTTAACACTCTAAGCCTACAAATATGGCCCTTCTTGTTAAAGGCTAGTGCTTGTCCCTTGTTTGAAGATGATCCAGAGACTTCCATCTTATAAAATGACTTGCAACTCCTCTAGATGAACCCTAACCTCCCTTATGCCCACTAAGCAAATAAGTGGAGATAAGCTTCAATATATATTATTCAGGAAGGTGCTACTAATAAGTGTTCCTGCTAAGAAATACTCCAATGAAAATGTAGGGCCTAGCCAATATACACTGTCATGAACCATAAGTATATTCATGGGACAAAGTCCAAAAGAGAGTTAACAAAAGTGGTTAAATATAAAGTTGGATTAAAAAAAAAAAGTCTATTTTTCTGGGAACACTCTTTCCAATTAAGGATTTCATACCCTGATAAAGGCCCTGAAGCACAGGGTTAAGATCCTGTTGGATGGCTTTTGGAAGACCGGGAAAAGTGATGGCCCACACAAAGTCCAGTAAAAATGCTACAATTTCTATTTGGGATGGGAGGAAAAAGAAATAAATCCCTCAGTAAAGACAACAGGTTAAAGCAGATATTCTATGTAAGACTGGAAAATCTACCAGCTGATGATTTTCCCCCAAAAGTCCATATTTACCAACATGGTAAGGAAAGCAGTGTGAGGGAGTCACCAGCATCATAGGATCAATGGTCACTCCCTATATATGCCATAGCTGATAGCAGTTGCTTGTTAGAAATGGGGATATTAGAATCTCAGAATAATAGTGTCCAGGTGGCAGTATGTATCTGTTAGAAAAAATAATGGATGCGATTATTGAAATGAGCAGAAAAAAAAAATAGAATGGAAAGTAGGAGCTGGATAGTCAGAGAATTATGGAGATTGTTAATAGAATACAGTGTTCCTAAGGACAAGATAGAAGACAACCTTTAAGAGTATTTTTCAATTCGTGCAATCAAAAGAAACGAAGTATGGATGATTAGGATATGAAGGGCAACCAACCATATAAAACATCATAATTCCCTACACAGTTTGAAGACATGAGCCAGTTTTAAAACCCAGAACCCATTTACTGAAGAAAAGGACAGTTTCCCTGAGGAAAGAACCTTCAACACTGGGGAAAGTAGAATTGAGTATGTCCATGGACCACTCAATAGTGATTTCCCTGATCTCTCAAATGATAATTACAACAAAGTATGAGGTAGTTTTCAGAGTCCTGTAAGGTAAGAGCTATCATAGTTGTGAAAGCAAAATAGAGGCTGTTGAAAGTGGTCCTAACCTTATATTAGGCAAAAGCAATATTGCAACATAAGGGAAATGGGAGAAATCATTGCCATTCTTAAAAATTTAGAGTGTGTTGATCCTTATCATACCCCCCCTTAAATTACAAATCTGGTCTTTATAATAAACTCTATGGGCGCTGGACAATGGCAGTGGCTGAAATAGTAGTCAAATATATCTTTAGTATAGCATGTTAACATCTACCAACACATGTGGTATATAACCATTGATCTGGAGACTGTTGTTTTGTTTTGATTTGCTTTGCTTTGTTTGCTTTTCATTGAGGGAAGGGACTATAAGCAGTTCTCGTTGATGTGGAATAAACAACAGAATATATTTCATTCTCATCCAAGAATTATACCAACTCTCTAGCTCACTGCCATAATAAAGCTCAAAAAGACCTATAATATCTGTACACTCTACATAATAGCACATTATTTCTTTCTATTGATTCAATTGTGTTAATTGGACCATATGAATACAAAGAGAGAAGAATATTAAAGGCCTTGATGATGATACAAGCACTGAGAGGGGCGTGATAAATTCTACAAAAATTCAAGACCTACTAGATTAATGAATTTTCAAATAGGTCTTATAGTCTGGGTCATGTTTGGACAATACAATTCTCATCAAAGCATATGATAAATTATCAAATTAATAGATCTCATATGTCTCACTACATGTTTTTTTATTAAAAAAATAGTATAATAAAAACACTTTTTTCCCCCTAGCTCACACTTATGCTTACATGGTAGGCAGGAAAAGGAAAGTTAATACCAATAGATGGAAACAAATAATGGCATGGCTTAGTTCAGAAATTAATTGTCTAGGTATTTAGGTACAAGAAAAAATGGCCTATTATTATGTTACTGTCCCACTCAGAGGTGGCCTTGAAATATAGCAATGAGCAAAAACCATCCCAATGATTAGAGGTTTGAGCCAGGCACACTCACTTTGAGTGTGTGTAAAGAAAAGTACACAGAATATACAGTTTTATGGTCAGTGTCAAGCTGCTGAGTCCTGTGATTAGACTTCTGAAGGAACAAGTGTTAGAAGAATAAAGGACAAGAAATTCTGTAGAAGTATGTGCAAAGACATTTGGAAGTGAATATGAATTGTAAAGTTCTTTGTATTGTATACTAAAGCCCATCAGAGAAGCCATAAAAGGAAAAGACATTAAACCAACCAACAGGTTGGTTGGGTGGCTCAGTTGGTTAAGTGTCTGCCTTCATTTCAGGTCATGATCTCGGGGTCCCGGGAGAGAGCTCTGTGTCTGGCTTTCCACTCAGCAGGGAGTCTACTTCTCCCTCACTCTCTCCATCTCTGATCTCTCTCACTCTCTTTTAAATAAGTAAGTAAAATATTAAAAAAAAAACAAAATAACAACAACAACAACAACAAAAGAAGCCAACAAATAACAACAAATCCCAAGTAGATGGAATGACTTGGGAAATTTACATCAGTCAGTTTCTTTCATTGGCCATCCCAGTGAAAATAAACTGGGATCACAACCATGTTAACAATCTGTAAATAAACTCAGTACCATGAACCCCCTACTTATCAATGAAAACCAAATTAGTGTTGCTGTTAAATATCAAAGCAAAAGACCCCAACACTGAGCTGTTAAGACAATACCAGTGCTCAAAGAGAGCAATCAGCCCCTTGTTGAAAAGTTAAATACATAAACACATTGAAACCATTAATCTCTAAAACGTTCAGGGATTTTTTTTTTTTTAAGATTTTATTTATTTGACAGATAGGGATCACAAGTAGACAGAGAGGCAGGCAGAGAGAGGAGGAAGCAGGCTCTCTGCTGAGCAGAGAGCCCAAGGCAGAGGCTTTAACCCACTGAGCCAAAGGCAGAGGTTTTAACCCACTGAGCCACCCAGACACCCCAAGGACAGAGCATATGTTAAGGGTATGGATTTTCCTTCCTTGACCAGCGAGCCTCAGAGACCACTATTATCTAATGGTCTATGCATTGACCATTAATGGTCAATGCATAGACCATTAGATAATAGTCTAATTAGATAATAGTCTAATTAGATAATATGACCAACTGACACATGACTCTGCAAAAGACCACATAAAATAAAGGGACACATGGGGCGCCTGGGTGACTCAGTGGGTTAAAGCCTCTGCCTTTGGTTCAGGTCATGATCTCAGGGTCCTGGGATTGAGCCCCACATCAGGCACTCTGCTCAGCGGGGAGCCTCCTTCCACTTCTCTCTCTTTCTGACTGCCTCTCTGCCTACTTGTGATTTCTGTCTGTCAAATAAATAAACAAAATCTTTAAAAAATTAAAAAAAAATAAAGGAGCACACATTGATTCAATTGAATTTTAATGATATACATAAGATCATGGAACTCACTTGTCTTATTATGTATCACACTGCTCAGAAGCTTCCAAATATAATGATGGGGAAAATTTTGAAGGGTAAACAGAGGCTTCAGCCTAGAAATGATATCCTCTGGATTAGATTTTACCTTCAAGGAGATGCAGTTTACAACTAAATCGATATTTATTTGCAACTATATCTCTAGAAGGTAAGAGCACATGGTTCCAGGAACCAAGATATGTAAATAAGAGTAACTTTATTTACTTTCAATCTCAATAATCCATTTGGCAATTTATGTTTTCTATTTCTGTAACACCAGGATTTATATATGTAAATATCCTATTCCCAGAGAGAAAACACTACTGCCAAAAGACACAACAAGAATCCCATTACATTTTAAGTTTATGTGTTTCCTGGTCCCTTAGGGCTTCTCAATGATTCCAAGAGATGAAAAGGTATGGGGAAAAAATATCAATATCTAGGCAGGAGTAATTTTCTCTGATCATCTCTAAAAGGTAATCATCTGTTATACAATAGGAGCAAGGGAGAATACATTTGGCATCCAGGTGATCCATGGGGTTTCTTGTTATTCCCCAGTCCCAATTAAATACTAACTAGATGTGTGCAAGACCTTTAAGAAGGATATGACAGTTAAAGGCTCAGATCCCTTAAGGTTGAGTATCTGAATCACTCCAGACCAGTTAAGATACGTGCTAATTTGCATTTTCTAAAAAGCAAACAATAAGAAGAGATGCAATATCCAAAGGTTTGAGGAGTGGAGAGTGAAGGTGGGGAATATGCCTATAAAGGATAAAGTAGAGAGGTAGCAGGAGAAGCCTTAATACTATAATGTAGATTTGATACATATGAGAGAGGGAGGGAAAGGCAATTTGTGTAGGTAGAGTCTCGAATAGCAGTAGAGCTCCAAAAAGTCTCAGGTGTGTTGCTTAGGACGTTTTAGTGAGCCTACCCTCAGCTCAACTACCCCAGCTATGCTCAATTTGAGGAAGGTGTATAAGAGGAAGGCCTCAGTAGGAACCCTGAAATGGAACCAAAGAGATGACAGCTAAAATTTGTCAGGCAATAATATTACTTGTAGTGAGTGATCTTAAAGAGAGGTCTGAGTAGAACATCTGTGGCAGACATAATCTGTGGTAGCCACAGCCACATGAACAAGCAGAAAAGGGAAACTAGAGTAGGTATTAAAAAGGGAAAATAATGAATATTAGCTGCATACTGAGATTAGATGCAGTGCAAGATCAGATGTATGCAAGATTCTGTAGCACATTTCATCATTAAGTTACATAAGTTTCCTCAGAAAATGAGCACATTCAGAATCTTTGAGCTGTTCAGAGATGGGTGATTTTATTATGTGAATCAATGCATCCAACTCATGTAAGTGGTAGATGTAGTGTTTGCTTCAGATTCCAAATTTCCCATTCCAGTATGTAGGCACTCATTTTCTGGATTCAAGAAGTGATGGCTAGCAGCTGACAGCGGAGTCCTTTACTGGGAATAGTTCTTGCCCCAAAAGACATGCAACTCTACATTTCATAGTATGTTTCCTGCAGAATTCATATATGTATGTGTGTATATCATACATGCATGAATACACACACAGAGAATATGAAAATAATCATGAATAAGGGAGTGTTTTCTTCCAGAAATTCTGATATTATCCTCACACAAGCTTACATTTATGATCTGAATTCCTGATAAATGGATCTGTGTCTTTGATCACTCACTGTAAAATTTATTGCTTTTTTGATATTGTAATATCATTGTATGGTGATAGATGGTGGCTACACTTCTGGTGACCGTTGATAAATGTATAGAAAAGTTGTGACCATGTATACACCTGAAACAAATGTAACAACCTATGTCAACTATACTAAAAACAAAAACAAACAAAAAACTAAAGTTTTATTGGTTTTTATAATCCTATGAATTGATATATTTTTATTAGCTCTGACTATGTCTACTATGTCAAGAAGCTAGTTTTTTCATATTGAATTATTCAGAGCAGTTGTAGTTAAAATTGTATATACAGATGTATCATTTTTTCTTACTTATCCATGGGGCTATTTCTAAATTCTCTGTTCTTCATGATATTATCCCCTTTTATTACCTTTGCAGTATCTTTTTTAATAGCTTTATTACTGTAATTGACATATAGTAAGTTGCACATATTTAAAGTACACAATTGATAAGTTGTAACATATGAATATATCTGATATAATCACCACAATTAAGATAATGAAAACATTGCCAACCCTAAAAATTTCTTCATGCCTCCTTATAATCTCTCCAAACCTCCCCTCATTATAGTTGCCAGGCAACAACAGATGAGAGTTCTGTCACTATAGATTAGTTTATATTTTATTTCATTTAAATATTTTAAGTAATAATGAATTTTATTTCAAGTATAATCATGTAGTATATAGTCTCTTTGGTCTGTCGTCTTTCACTCAGCATAAATATTTCACAATTCTTCAGTTTGTAACATGTATCAAATGTTTATTCCTTTTATTTTTTTTCTTTCTTTTTTCTTTTTTTTCCATTTTATTTTATTTCTTTTCAGTGTTCCAAAATTCATTGTTTATGCACCACACCCAGTGCTCCATGCAAAAGGTGTCCTCCATAAAACTCAGCACCAGGCTCACCCATTCCCCACTCCCCTCCCCTCCAAAACCCTCAGTTTGTTTCTCAGAGTCCACAGTCTCTCATGGTTTGTCTCCCCCACCAATTTCCCCCATCTCACTTCTCCTCTCCATCTCCCAATGTCCTCCATGTTATTCCTTATGCTCCACAAGTAAGTGAAACCATATGATACTTGACTCCCTCTGCTTGACTTATTTCACTCAGCATAATCTCTTCCAGTCCCGTCCATGTTGATACAAAAGTTGGGTATTCATCCTCTCTAATGGAGGCATGATACTCCATTGTATATATGGACCATATCTTCTTTATCCATTCGACTGTTGAAGGGCATCTTGGCTCTTTCCACAGTTTGGCTATTGTGGACATTGTTGTTATGAATATTGGAGTGCATATGGCCCTTCTTTTCACTACATCTCTATCTTTGGAGTAAATACCCAGGGAGAATATTTAAGAGTTGTTATCATGACAATTGTGCATCAAATTGCCCAGATTAAATAGAACTCCTTAAAATAATTCTCCCACTGTGTGAATCAACTAAGTCATTCAAAGGTAATAAACATTGAGGTCTTGGCTAGAAAACAATAGGGTCAAGGGATTCCCAGAACTAAAACTAATGCTGAATAAAGATGATCTTGCTATCTAATAAGGGACATATACTAAAAACATTGGCATTTCATTTGGATGGGCCTTAAGCAGTTCTCACAACTTACCTTGTTTGTCTGAAGCTTCTCTCTTCCTCCATGCCCACTAATCCTTCCTTTTCTTTCTAGCTCTAACTCCACTTAGTTAAGTAGCAAAATGGCTGTATGAGACTGAGACCTCTCTGTCCCCCAAAGTCTATATGCACTTGTGAAGTAATTTAGGAAGAGAAGGGACTCAAACTTTTATGGCTCTTTCGAATAAAGGCATCAGAGTCACCATCCTACACTGTCCCTTAGGTCAGGGACCAGCTGGATTTAGTTAATTAAGTTACGGCAATGTTTGCAGTAGAGTGAAGAAGCTAACACAACTGTGTGAGTGAGGCCATTTGGGTCATGTCATTATCCTACTATTATAGCTTCATGTACTGAATGTATAATTGCTATTGATTTTTCATATGCCTATGCTGTGCAAGATATTCTCCCTATCAGATAGAACTGCTTTTAGAAAAGTGCTATACCTTTGAGGCCCCACAAACATAATAACACATTTAAGCTATAAGTCTCCATGACTAATGATTTACCAATTGGAGCCTCTAGCAAAGGAAGACAGCCTCCCTCCAGAGGTGTCCCTTGATGTTGACTCATCACCTGCCTGATGTAGATTGCCTGAACATCTTTAGAAAAGCAGCTTGCTACTGGGCTCTTCTAAAACAACTCCTTACCTCTGGATGCCTTGTGACTCTCTGGCCTGATACGTCCATTTTGAGGCCAGAGTGGTGAGCTCAAACCTAAAAACTAACAATGCAGGAAAGTTCAACAAGCCTTACTTGTGAAATGGAAATTATATATTCAAGAATGTAGTTGGTCAGATTGCAGGGACATGTCAGTTTTACGAAAAAGTTTTCCTTTGGAGAAAACTTTCTTACTCCATTGATGCAAGCAAAGCCCCTGGTTTAATAGGGTCTCAAATTCACAGAGGTTCCCTTAAATGCCCAGGCATGATTCACTGATGGCTTGGTTAAACTGCTAGCCAGTGCTGTCCATAGGGTTGTCTTTGCCTGATCTTTACAGTTAATTAAATTATCCTTTCATTGTTTCTTTGGAGGTAATTTTAACTCCTCAAAGTTGTTGGCATTATTTAGGTTAAATATTGATGCTTTAGTCCAATCAGCTGACTCCAAGAAATGCAATTGTGATTTTAAAACTAATCTATGTCATTCCTATACTATGTGTAATCTAACAATGGTGTGCCTTTCATCACAAAAGCCACTTAACAATGGGTTGATACTAAAGGTAAACCATCCATACCATCTGCAGTCATTTATTAAACACTGGAACATTTCCTCAGAAATCTGACTCTACTTCCCTCATCCCCTAGAACACACCTCATTAAGGTGTTTTGGTCAATAAATGTGCTTACCTTTAAGAAGGGATCATCTATTTTTGACCAATTATTGGGTAATGATAAGAATAAAAGAGTTTGGACATTATAAAGAGTTATCTGAAAAAACACAAAACATCTGTTAATATCTCCAGATATCCTCTCCATATTCATTCCATTAGCTGTCACTCACCCATTTCATGGGATGAATAAGTGTGATTCAGTTAGTTACATGGACAAACAGGACAGATAGGACTAACTGTGCTTATATTGTCATTCCAAAATCAAGGGCTAACCTCAATTTTTTAAAGTGATTTGGTAAGTACAAGTTTTACCAGCTGTCCAAGATGTCAGAAAGAAGTACTGACAATGAGTGTCTCCTCACTGAGACATGCTTTACTTGAAAGAAGGCAATGCTTTTCAACACGTGCATGTTTCAACATGTGCCCCCTTTCTTTCCAGGGGCAACATATGCACCCTCAAGATTTACTATTTTGTGTCAAACATTAGTTTACCTCTCTCCTGAAAACACAGAGTTGTGCACCTAAATGGTGGTCAGAAGATACAACCAAGGATTTAAGAAAACACTACACTGATAAATCTTGTGGATAGTTCTCCAAAATGAGAGTTAATTAGGCAAACTTCTTAGAAATTACTGACTTGTTATTTAAACAGTTATCTCTAGAATGGTAATTATCCAATTAGAAAAGGTGCTGAAAATTTGTCTCTGACTTTAGCTAAAGTGACCAATAACAGCAACTCAACCCTAGAAGATGTCTAGATCAGCCCCACCTTGCTGGCCAGGGTTGTGTAAGTGTTCTCTCTGAGCATATGAGCAATTTTTACTATATATTTTTGTACTCAGATTAATGCCTTGGCCCTGCTAGGAAGGTCGATAAGGAAACTTAAGGAGAACTCTAATTGATTTTGCAATAGAATCTCTGAGAGTTTATGAGATTTGCTCAGCTGATTGGTTTTGTAACCCTCTGGGACATGATTACGGTTAATACTGCAGGGTGGCCTCATCCTTCTTTTTTAGATTCCTGTTGATAATAGCCTTAACTTAATGCTGAAAGAGAGAAATTAAACAGATTTGGTTCCAGGCTGTTTGTTAGATGAGTAAGAATGGTTCATGGAGTACACATACTGGGAAATGTGCCAGAAGCCAAGACAATGTAGAAATGAGTGGTGATATTTTTGAAAGGAAATTGTCTATAAATGTTTCCCATTTCTGTATGTCTACTGAGCAGAGGTATAGTCTACCTTTGTTCAAGCTTATTTTTTAAAAATATATCTGTATAGTAGAGAGTCCTGGAAAATAGACTTGGGCTCTATATAGAGCAAAACACATGTTTACTTTCATCCTTAAAAGATAAACATAGTGGGGTGCCTGGGTGGCTCAGTCAGTTAAGCAACTGACTTGATTTCAGCTCAGGTCATGATCTCAGAGTTGTGAAATGGAGCCAGAGCTGGGCTTTGTGCTGGGTGTGAAGCCTGCTTAAGATCTTTCCTCTTCTTTTTCCTCTGCCCATGTCCCCCCCTCTAAAAAATTATGAAAGATAAACTGAGTGTGAGTCCTTTAGAAGAAAGGACAGGTGGGCTTACTGTTTACTATAATATAATGTCCTATAAAGAAGAGTGGACATACTTACTATCCATTATAAAAGACGCAAATTCCGCATGTTCAGAGTTCCTTTCCTGAAACTCAACCCCAATGCATAAGCAGATGTCATCTGATCCTCTTCATGTTGTCCTATGGGCTTTGGAGCTTGAGATACTAGTATAACATAATGTGGATACTCTGGCTACTGCTGTTGGTATGAGCAGTAAACAGGTAGGACTAACTGCCCTTAGATTGTCACTCCAAAATCAAGGGCTAACCTCAATTTTTTAATTCAGGATTTTTGTATCTTCTCTAAAGATGCATTACACTATGATACACTAGTGTGCAAACTAGTTAGCTTCCAAAATATGTAAAATTTAAGAAACTTGACAGTCCATGTCACCATGTCTTATCCTTTACTTGAATTGTACTACTATTGGTATGTATCAATAAACTGGAGAAATGGTGCCTAAGTCTGGAAGTCATAAACCATAAAAAGAGTATAAAGGATAATGAGATTTTTGCCTATTAAAAAAAAAAGGAACAGGGAGATGAGCAGGGTTATGACTAAATACTGCTTAGGTCCTTGAACTAGAATGTAGTAGCTTGTGTTCTAAGATCTCGGAAGAAGGATGGGGTATATAAACCCTAATATTTATAGGAGAACCCTGTAAAAGGTTTTTATAAACACAAGTCACGCAATTAAGTTTTATATGCAATGTGTTATCAGGAGTCTGCCAAAATTAACTGATTTGGTTGCCTATGTGTATGGCTATAACTTTGAATAATTCATAACATATTGTTTAGGAGAAGAACATCATTAAAGTTCTAATACCTCTATGTTTCATACCTTAAAGATCTTAGTTAGTTTAGCCAAAAAGGACTGGAATGAACACGAGGAGGATATGGAGTATATGGACTCAGAAACAAAGACCATAATGATGTTAGCAATACATGCATATCTGACAAGACAAAATGGATGGGGCATGATTATAAAACAGGAGTACAATATCCTCCTCATGACAGAATGTCTTCAGTTGTAGACCTTTGAGTATAAATATTACAATATGAAGATATAGTGGTTATTTCTTTATTCTTGTTTTTTTACTATGGGCATCTGATTTAGATATATGAGCCCTGGGATATACCCTCACCCCATTCCAGCTTAAATAAAGCCTATCCAAACTTATATTACATCAGGCATAACTGTGTATTTATTGACTCACTCTTGAAAATTTATGAAGCCATATCTATTCTCTGTTTATTTGTTTTATTTAACACAAAAACTCAGCATAAGGAATTATTCAGCTGTTACATTTATACACATTTATTATAAAGGTATCTTAAATTTAGAGATTTATCATTAACATTTCATCAAAGTAGGCTTAGAAATCTATTTGTTTCAAGTGAATTCTTGGTCCTAGCTAGGTATTTGGAAGCTGGAAATGGAAATATTAGCATTTAAGCTCATATTTTGTAATACAAATGAAATTTTTGAAATCTGTATAAAAATAAGTAGTATTAATGAATTTGACTTTACAAGTACAAGTACAAAGAAGGAAATGTTTCTCAATTAAGCATAGTCTATTAATAAAGATCCTTGTTCTGGGGAAATGACAGTGACAGAAAGACTGGTTAACTTATCATTAAGAGGAATTTTATTTTTTAATTTCTATTAGCAAATATCCCATAGAGGCTAAAAGGTCATAGTGAGAAAATGAGCAGAAGCCAGGTTGTTCAGGAGAGTCAAATAACAAAATCCACAGAATTTTCACATGGGACAGTCTCATCAGGCTTCCTCTATAAAATGGGTATAATATTCTAATATACTTAGTTTATAATACTTTTGAAAATATTTAAATTTCTGTCTGACATATAATTATCATTCAATAAAATGTTAACTGTTTTTATTTATACTCTCAATAGACATTTTTATAACTGATTCTGCTGTGGAAATTGTCTTGCTTTAACTAAAGTTCTTAAAAGTAAAAATGAAAATTAAATAAGTTATAATAAAATAAAATAAATATTGAACTGTCAAAATATATGTTTGCAACCAGGTATACTTACAATAACAGTAATAACTAAATAAAATATAGTACCACTTTAGAAAGGGATAGGTTTATTTAATATGACCCATTTGGGGGCTCCTGGTTGACTCAGTTGGTTAAGTGACTGATGTTTTTGGCTCAGGTCATGATCTCATGGATCACAGGACAAGCTGGCACCAAGCTCCATGTTCAGTGGGGAATCTGCTTGATGATTCTCTCCCTCTGCCCAACCCCTCAAATAAATAAATAAATAAATAAATAAATAAATAAATAAATAAAAGATGACCTGTTTGGTGGGTGCCTCCGTGGGCTCAGTTGGTAAAGTGTCTGGCTTTTGACTTCAGTTCAGATCTTGATCTCAGGGTCATGAGTTTAAGCCCCATGTTGGAGCCCAGCATGGAGCCTACTTTAAATAATAAAAAATTTTAAAAAAAAATGACCCATTTGTGTACCTCGTTCAAAAGTAGTGGAGCTACACATCAGTCCCTGCTAGCCCATGGAGTTTTAGGCAATGCAGCATTTCCTCACTGGGTGATTCCAAGTCTATTATTGTATTTTGGGTTCTCCAGAAGCAGATCCTAAGACAAGGCTTCAAGTGCAAGTAATTTATACAGACTAGTAAGGGAATGAAGAAGGATTGAAAAGTAGAGTAAGCCATTGATCCTAGCCCAAGTTCTGTAGAGGGTAACCTCCCCCTAATTCATCAGAGGAATTTTGGAGTGTAAGTTAGGTCTCAGTAAGGTTGATGTGGTTTTCATACTTTCAAATACATTCCTCTTTTCATAACTGCTTCCTTCAGGAGGTGACATAAATTCCCAGGCATCCAGGCCATCCCTTCATCTGAATAAAGATGTAATTAGCTCAAGAGCATTCCTCAGAAAAAGACTTCTAAATGTTGGTTGTGATTGAAAGAAAAGCAAAATAAGTCAGGAGGTACATTCAAATAGTAAAACTGAATTAGACAATGTTCTAGTTATCTATTTCTGTGAAGTCTCACATAAAAGCTTAGTGGGTTAAAACAGTTTTGTTGCATCTCATCATTTTGTTGGGCATGTATTCTGGCCAGCCTCAGCTGGTCGATTCTCCTGTTCCATGGGACATTGAAATATACCACATGGTGGTATTCAGTTGGCAGATGGGCTGGTATGGACAGCCCATTAATAAGCTTTATTCACATATTTGCATCCTTTGCTAAGATGTTTGGAAGGCTGGCTTAGATAGGACTGTGGATTAGAACACCTACACAATAACATTAAGGGGACATGGATGGAGCATCATCACTGCTCTCTGTGTCACCCATCCAGCAGTTATTCTTTACCTTTTTCCTTATTAAGAAAATGTGACTTTATTCAGCAAATGAGCAGTAATATGTTTAGGAAAATTGGCCCTTCCTCAGCCCCCGTAGAAAGTGTGGATCATTCAGTGCTAATCACAGTAATCCCATTTTCCTTCCTTGTGGTTATTTCAGGTCTTGGGCATATGAAAGAGGAGATGTTTGTTGTGGAAATTTGGGGAAAATATGTCCTTAAGTGTATAAAATTATACACTTAAGGAAAAATAAGCATTTTCTCTCTCTCCAAATTGCTGCAAGAAGCTGGAATGTCTGGAACTGTAGCAATTGTTTTACAACTATTAGGGTGTAAAGCTATGGATGAAAGCCAGTATGCTGAAGATGGCAAAACAATCACATAAAATGCTTGTGCAGTTTTGCTGACATTAATTTACCTACTGAATTAATGTGCTCTGGAATTGTTGGTTGTATAAAATAATAAATCTGGATACATTTCCTTTAGGATAATATGAGTTCCCAGTATTTAACAACTTCTAATATTCTGTTACTTATGGCCAAGCATCTTTAATGACATCTCTGTCATAATGTGTTATTATAAAGTCAATTTAGTGGATTGCAATAAGCAATATAAAGACTATCATAGCCTAAGTTAGATGAGGCTAGGGTGGAGTAGAATAGGATAGGACAGTGTAGGGTAGACTAGAAATCAGAATGCAATAGGTGTAGTTAGACTAGAAATCAGAATGCAATAGGTGTAGTAAGTATCAGATCTATTTAAAGATATAGTTGTTTCTATTATGTATACTAACACCTAAGTGTATTATATATTCTAGTGAAAATTGCATTTCTTCGAATCTTTTAAATTTCTGATCTTTCATAAACTAAGTCTTCAAATTTAAATACAGAACAAGAACTTGAACATCTGAACATGGATAGTATTAACATATTAAGAACTTCCTAAAAATGGGGGTTTGAAATTTGATAATTCATAAATATAAACCAAACCATTCTAAAAATTGTTGTTTAAATGTGATGGATAACAAAACTATATTAAAAAAATCAGTATCTGAATTTCTTTCTTTTTTTTTTTTAAGATTTTGTTTATTTATTTGACAGAAAGAGACAATGAAAAGGTAACATAAGCAGGGGAAGTGGGAGAGGGAGGAGCCAGCTTCCTGCTGAGCAGGGAGCCAGATATGAGGCTCCATCCCAGGACCTAAGATCATGACCTGAGCTAAAGGCAGACACTTAATGACTGAGCTACCCAGGCACTGCCAGTATCTGAATTCCTATCCATACATGTTTTCACTTTATTCAACAGGCTTAAAAGTTTGCAAAACTATAATCAGAGTCTGGTGGTGGCTATTATGGAGAACACGTATTGCATGGAGCACTGGGTGTGGTGCACAAACAATGAATTCTGGAACACTGAAAATAAATAAATAAAATAAAATGGGAAAAAAAAAAGAAAACAATCATAATAAGGATTATTCAAACAGACGGTACCAGAGCTATAATTAGAGTCTTCTGAACCACAGATGTGGAGAAGATCTGCTACTGATTGGAAGGGGATATTTCCAGAAGGCCAGAAGAGACAAAATTGACTAAAGAGGGAGGCACAGGCATTAAAGTCATAGCTAATGCAAGGTAACCACTCTAAGGACCTACTCCGTTAGCAAGAGATTTCAAATAATACTGGCATTCCAACTCTCAGGCTTTAGAGGTGATGTCCACATTTGGAGTCTTGAGGAAAGTGTGAGACTGGAATTTTCATCTCAGTGCCCAACATTTGATGGTGGAGTGAAAATATAAACCTAAGACTTGATGCCCACTTGAGTTACCAAGTGTGAAATAAGCTTTTAAGAATGGCATCTAGAACATTTTAGGTTTCATATTGCCATTTTCTTACTAAAGATCTATTTTTTTTATTGTTAAATTTGCCAATTTTATGAAAATATCCTATAAAATAATCAATAGGGAAATTGTGTAGTCTATACCTTTTTTATATTTTTAAATTTTTTATTATTTATTTTGGAGAGAGACAGAGAGAGTGAGAGCAGGAGGAGGGGCAAAAGGAGAGGGAGAGAGAGAATCCTCAAGCAGACTTCCTGCTGAGCAGGGAGCCCAGGTGGGACTTGATCCCAGAACACTGAGATCATGACTTGAGCTGAAATCAAGAGTCAACTGCTCAACGGACCAAGCTACCCAGGCTCCCCACTTTCTCACATTTTAATTTATCAAGAGTGCTTGGAAAACATGTTAATTAACAAAGGTAGTTTTCCATAGAACACATGTATGTGTGACTGTGGAAGTTCAACCAAGATTACTTCCATATGAAAACAAAAGAAAGTTTTAGATAAACTGTTAAAAATTATAGAGAGATAAGAAAATAAATTTTCAATATAATCAAAGTTAAAAGTAGTTGGCAATTGGAGGAATTTTGTGACATTCATAACAAGAATTAAAATGTATATTTTATGAGCTTATACAAATAAATAAATACATATTTAATAAAAATCACCTAATGAGGGTTGTCTGGATGGCTCAGTTAAGTATCTGATGTTTATTTTGGCTCAGGTCATAATCTCAGGATACTGAGATTCAGCCCTATGTCAGCTCCACACCAGGCAGAGAGTCTGCTTAAGATTCTCTCTTTCCCTCTGCCCTTTCTCCCACTCTCAAATAATTATATAAATAAATAAAATCTTTAAAAGAAGCACCTAATGAAACAAGATGAGGGAAACAAGAAAGGGAGACAAGCCATAAAAGACATTTAATCTCAGGAAATAAACTGAGTTGCTGGAGGTGAGGGGGTGGGAGGGATAGAGTGGCTGGGTGATGGACATTGGAGAGGGTATGTGCTATGGTGAGTGCTGTGAATTGTATAAGACTGATGATTCACAGACCTGTATTCTTGAAACAAATAATACATTATATGTTATTAAAAAATTTTAAAAAATAAAAAAACAATTAAAATGATCTGAAGATTTAAAGAATGTATTTCAAAAGTCAATATATTTTATATGCACAGATAATTGAATGATAGCCACATAAAACTTAGAATTAAATTGTCTATCAGTCATAAATATTGATTGTACTGAGAATAAGGAAAATGTATGAAAATAGATACTTTCTGACATTGCAGGACTATAAATTAGCGTAAGGTCATTAAAGTGCAAAAAATCAGCACCTATTACCATTTTAAAAGTGAATACCTTTAGAACACAGCAATTCTAAGATTATTGTTTTCAAATTTAAAAATAAAGTTTATTCAAATAACTTCTGAATATTTAATATAATATGATATTAAATACTTATTTCTATTTTAGGATCAATATAGAATCAAATATCAGACTATTTCTACAGAATATATATGATGGAGTTTAAGAGAGACTACATTATTAATTGAGAAATATTACTTCTTATTTAATTATTTTAATATATTTTATACTATCCATATTTAATTTCAATCATTGTCATTCTAACTTTTTGCTTTAAAGAGAATATATTGATATATACACATGTAAGTATTTGGAGTTGGACTTTTGAAGTTTTTGAAGTTTTTGAAGGGTGTCCTTTACTTAAACCCAATACTTTATGGTATACAGAGCTCTCACCAAGCTGTGGCCCTGGGCTGCCTCCTTCTACATCCTAGTAATTACACCTACAAAGAATTTGGTGGATTTTCCTAAAAAACAGAACCTCTAGCATTCAGTGTTAAGATAGTAAATACATGTAGTCAAATATTACACATTTTTTTTTCTTTTTAAAATGGAGCTGCAGTAAAATTACAAAGATTATGATCATACACACATGTATGTATAACTCCTCCATCTAGGGTGCCTGGGTGGCTCAGTCGGTTAAGTGTCTGTCTTCAGCTCAGGTCATGATCTCAGGGTCCTAGGGTCTCCCTGCTAAATGGGGAGCCTGCTTCTCCCTCAATCCTTTCCCGCCTCCTTCTACTTTCTCTCTCTCTCAAATAAATAAATAAAATCTTTAAAATAAGAC
This sequence comes from Lutra lutra, assembly GCF_902655055.1. Lineage (NCBI taxonomy): Eukaryota > Metazoa > Chordata > Mammalia > Carnivora > Mustelidae > Lutra > Lutra lutra. The sequence goes on along the minus strand of NC_062279.1, from coordinate 78,455,707 downwards.
AGCTTCTCCATCTCTTTGTTACTCAGATGACACTGAAATATCTCTGGAGTAATAGTGAATTATTATCTACTTATGAATATAAGTGTTTCACCACTATAGATAAGCATGAACTATCTATAAAAATTGCTAATTCAAACCAGAAAATTTCCCAAACTAATCATTCACTTTATGTCTTGGAATATTAAAAAATATGAAAGTTGAATTATTTTATACTGAAACTGCTGTCACATTGCAGACTTAATCAGAAACATAAGCTAATTTCAGTGATAAGAACTCTTTCCAGGAAATGTGTAAAATATTTAATACCAAAAATGTTAAATATTTACTTGTAGTTTCTTGAAACATTTATTTATTTAAGCATGCATTGGCAAACCTCCTCAATATGTTTTTACTGAAGAAATATTCTTTTTGTAGAATAATTTGTAAAGGCAGAAAATTAATGTGTTTTTATTGGGCTGTAGAGAAATGGCACCTTAACAGCTTTACCATTTTAATGTATGTCTATAGTTCAAACGAGTGTATTTTATATTTTAGTGCTTAGAATGTGAATCATTAAAGAGCTTATTTATTTAATTTTTGTGACATATGTTATATTTTTTTCTTCTGTTAAGAATACAAAATTATATATATTTTAAATTGTTTTATTACTTCCATACTTTTTCATTTAAATGAGCCCTGTTGTAATAATGTTTTAGATATGTTACTTTATGTTATATTTATATCATTTGATATTGATTTAAGGTTCTTTAAAGAAATTTAAAAAGACTTTTTTTTTGAAGCTTTACTATGAGTTGGGTTATTCAGTGACTAATAGGGTATTTATTTATTTAAAAGGTAAGGTAAGATTTAATGGTTTGCAATATTAAATACAGTTCTGCAAATCTTCTGATAGTCCATGGACAATTATTTCATAAGAGTTTAAACCAACAGGTAAGTGACATAAAAATTGCTTATAAACTACTTTATAAGCAATTATTTGATTTTCTTGATTTCCCTCTTAACAAAAACTTATTTCAATTTATTAAATACAACTTAAAATGAACAAAATTTCAAGAAAAGAAAAAAAAATGTGCTCTTCAAGAAGATTTGACAAACTTTCTGTAAAGGGACAGAAAGTATTTCAGTTTTTCTGGGCCAGATCGTCTCAATCACAACTACTCAGCTCTGCCATGGTAGTACTACTGTAGCCACAAATAATACTTTCAGGAATGGATGGCTATATTCCAATAAAATGTTATTTATAAAAATAGGCAGCTGGCCAAATTTGGTCTGCTGTAGTCTGCCAACTCCTGCTACAGAGCAGTACCTTCTTAAATGTGGTCCACAAATAAGCACTATCAGCATCCCCTGAGAATATCTTAAAAATGCCAGTTATTAAACCTTACCTCACTCAGACCTACAAAATCAGCATTTTGGGGTGGGGGTTCCAACAACCTGTAATGTGACATGCCCCCTATCATCTCTATAGCTTTTTAAAACACAGATTCCGAGGGAACCCCAGAGATTCTGATTCATCAGGTTTGGGATGGACATGAAAATTACATTTCTAAAAAGCCCCAGGTAACTTCAATGGGGTTGGTCTTCTAACCACACTTTAAATAGTACTGTTCCAAAAAGCACTTAGGTTTTACCATGTATCTTCCTGCCATAAATAACTCATGTTATGTTTTATTTTTGAGTGAAAATAGCTTCATTCATTCACTGATTCTTTTATAAATATAAATACATATAAATATAAAAACCACATATTTACTAAGAAACTACCATGTGCATGTATGAAAAATTGAAGTTGGATAACAAAGGCCTCGGTTTATGTTATTATAAAATATTAGAGTAAAACAATTCAGTTTAAATGACCAAAACTTTTAAAAAGCTTATTTGAGGGGCACCTGGGTGGCTCAGTGGGTTAAAGCCTCTGCCTTCGGCTCAGGTCATGATCCCAGGGTCCTGGGATCGAGCCCCACATCGGGCTCTCTGCTCGGCAGGGAGCCTGCTTCCTCCTCTCTCTCTCTCTCTCTGCCTGCCTCTCTGCCTATTTGTGATCTCTGTCTGTCAAATAAATAAATAAAATATTAAAAAAAAAAAAAAGCTTATTTGAGGGGCACCGGGTGGCTCAGTAGGTTAAAGCCTCTGCCTTCGGCTCAGGTCATGATCCCAGGGTCCTGGGATCGAGCCCCACATCGGGCTCTCTGCTCGGCAGGGAGCCTGCTTCCTCCTCTCTCTCTCTCTCTCTGCCTGCCTCTCTGCCTATTTGTGATCTCTGTCTGTCAAATAAATAAATAAAATATTAAAAAAAAAAAAAGCTTATTTGAGGGGCACCGGGTGGCTCAGTAGGTTAAAGCCTCTGCCTTTGGCTCAGGTCATGATCCCAGGGTCCTGGGATCGAGACCCACATTGGGGTCTCTGCTCTGTGGGAAGCCTGCTTCCTCCTCTCTCTCTGCCTGCCTCTTTGCCTACTTGTGATCTCTGTCAAATAAATAAATAAAAATATTTTTAAAAAAACTTATGTGATTTATCAAGTCAATCATTATTGTGCATTATTTGCAATATTGTCAGTTTCTGTGCTAAGCAGTGGTTACACAAAAGTCAGCAAACAAAATTCCCAGCACTCAAGGAACTTAGAAAATAATAGAAGTGTAAACAAACAAACAGACAAAAAAACACAGATATGTTCTCTACAATGCATAAACTATCAGACTTCAGTTGAGACCTAAGTGATGTGACCTATAGTTTACTAGCTAGAATGAGCATTCCAAACAGATAAAAAGACCATCCAAAAATCCAAGGAAGCAAAATTGCACAGTGAATGTTAAGGAACTGAAGTAATTTAATAGAGTCTGGCATAGATGATGGACATATTGAAAGTGGAAAACATAGGTTTAATAGGTAACCAGGGCATCTCTGGAGACCTTGAACATTTTGAATTTTGGGACAGTGGTTATCCCCAAATTAGAGCCCAATGAAGGATGCTATTAGGGGATTCTTTTGATAAGATTTGGATTATAGGGAGATCTCTCTTGCAAAATGTGAAGAATTAATGGTAGACAACAAGACAAGCAGATGGGAAAAAAAAAAGAGAGAGAGAGAGAGAGGTTTCTAATTTTGAATGCTACTGAGTAAACAGAATTGCCAGATTGGGTACATGTCACTTCATGAGGCCACAGTTAAGGTTGACATTCAGATTAGGATCATTCCCTGCATATTGTCAGACCACAATGCTCTGAAGCTAGAACTCAATCACAAGAGAAAAGTTAGAAAGAACTCAAACAATTGGAGGCTAAAGAGCATACTATTAAGAAATGAATGGGTCAACCAAGAAATTAAAGAAAAATTGAAAAAAAATTCATGGAAATAAATAATAATGAAAACACAATGGTTCACAATCTGTGGGACAAGCAAAGGCAGTCCTGAGAGGAAAATATATAGCGATACAAGCCTTTCTCTGAAACAAGAAGGTCTCAAAAACACAATCTGACTGTACACCTAAAGGATCTGGAGAAAGAACAACAAAGAAAGCCTAACCCAGCAGGAGAAGAGAAATCATAAAGATCAGAACAGAAATCAATGAAATACAGGAAGGACCCAAATAAATAGAATCATGAATGAAAGAGGAGAGGCCACAACCAACACCAAAGAAACGACTATAAGAACATATTATAAGGGGCGCCTGGGTGGCTCAGTGGGTTAAAACCTCTGCCTTTGGCTTGGGTCATGATCCCAGGGTCCTGGGATTGAGCCTGGCATCAGGATCTCTGCTCAGCAGGGAGCCTGCTTCCTCCTCTCTCTCTCTCCCTGCTTCTCTGGCTACTTGTAGATCTCTGTCAAATAAATAAATAAAATCTTTAACAACAACAACAAAAAGAACATATTATGAGCAACTATACACCAGCAAATCTGACAGTCTGGAAGAAATGGGTGCATTCCTGGAGACATAAAACTACCAAAACTGAACCAGAAGAAATGCAAAACCTGAAGAGACCCATAACCAGTAAGAGGATTGAAACAGTCATCAAAAATCTCCCAAAAAGCAAGACCCAGGGCCAGATGGCTTCGCAGGGCAATTCTACCAAGCATTTAAAGAATAATTAATTCCTATTCTCCTGAAATCATTCCAATAAATATAAATGGGTGGAAAACTTCCAAACTCATTTTATGAGGTCAGCATGACCTTGATCCCCAAACCAAACAAAGACCACGTCAAAAGAGAAAATTACAGACCAATATCTTTGATGAACACAGATGCGAAAATTCTCACTAAAATACTAGCCAATAGGATCCAACAGTACATGGAAAGGATTATTCACCACGACAAAGTGTAATTTATTCCAGGGCTCCAAGGTTGGTTCAACATCTGCAAGTCAATCAACGTGATACAATACACTAATAAAAGAAAAAAACAAGAATCATATGATACTCTCAACAGATGCTGAAAAAGCATTTGACAAAGTACAGCATCCTTTCTTGATCAAAACTCTTCAAAGTGTAGGGATAGAGGGTACATACCTCAATATCATAAAAGCCACCTGTGAAAAACCCACAGCGAGTATCATTCTCAATGGAGACAAACTGAGAACTTTTCTGCTAAGGTCAGGGACATGGCAGGGATGTCCACTATAACCACGGCTATTCAACATAATACTAGAAGTCCTCACCTCAGCAATAACACAACAAAAAGAAATTAAAGGCATCCAAATCAGCAAAGAAGAAGTCAAACTATCACTCTTTGCAAATGATATGATACTATCTGTGGAAAACACAAAAGACTCCTCCCCAAATCTGCTAGTACTTGTACAGGAATTCAGTAAAGTGTCAGGATATAAAATCAATACACAGAAATCAGTTGCACTTCTTTACCCAACAACAAGACAGAAGAAAGAGAAATTAAGGAGTCAATCCCATTTACAATTGCACTGAAAACCATAAGATACCTAGGAATAAACCTAACCAAAGATGCAAAGAATCTGTACTCAGAACACTATGAAGTACTCATGAAAGAAATTTAGGAAGACACAAGGAACTGGAAAAATGTTCCATGCTCATGGATTGGAAGAACAAATATTGTGAAAATGCCTATGCTACCTAAAGCAATGTACACTTTTAATGCAATCCCTATCAAAATCCCATCATTTTTTTTCCTAAAGAAATGGAACAAATAATCCTAAAATTTATATGGAACCAGGAAAGACCTCTAATAGCCAGAGGAATGTTGAAAAAGAAAGCCAAAGTTGGTGGTATCACAATTCCAGATTTCAAATTCTATTACAAAGCTGTCATCATCAAGACAGTATGGTACTGGCACAAAAACAGACATAATAGATCAATGGAACAGAATAGAGAGCCCAGAAATAGACCCTCAACTCTATGGTCAACTGATGTTTGATAAAGCAGGAATGGATGTCCAGTGGAAAAAAGACAGCCTCTTCAACAAATGGTGTTGGGAAAAGTGAACAGCCACATGCAGAAAAATGAAATTGGACCATTTCTTTACACCACCAAAAAATAGACTCAAAATGGGTGAAGGGAATCAATGTGAGACATGAATCTATCAAAATCCTTGAGGAGAACACAGGCAGCAACCTCCTCAACCTCAGCCGCAGCAACTTCTTCCTAGGAACATCGCCAAAGACAACAGAAGCAAGGGCAAAAATGAACTATTGGGACTTCATCAAGATCAAAAGCTTTTGCATAGCAAAGGAAACAGTCAACAAAACCCAAAGATAACTGACAGAATGGGAGAAGATATTTGCAAATTACATATCAGAAAAAGGGCTAGTATCCAAAATCTATAAAGAACTTATCAAAAAAAAAAAAAAAAAAAGAACTTATCAAACCCAACACCCAAAGAACAAAAAATAATCCAGTCAAGAGATGGGCAGAGGAAATGAACAGACATTTCTGCAAAGAAGACCCCCAGATGGCCAACAGACACATGGAAAAGTGCTCCACATCACTCAGCATCAGGGAAATACAAATCAAAACCACAATGAGATACCACCTCACACCAGTCAGAATGGCTAAAATTAACAAGTCAGGAAATGACAGATTCTGGTGAGGATGGGGGAAAGGGGCACCCTTCTACACTGTTGGTGGGAATACAGGCTGGTGCAGCCATTCTGGAAAACAACATGGAGGTTCCTCAAAAAGTTGAAAAGTTGCAACCCAGCAATTGCACTACTGGTTATTACCCTAAAGATAGAAATATAGTGATCCAAAAGGCCACTGAACCCAAATATTTATACCAGCAATGTCCACAATAGCCAAACAATGGAAAGAACCTAGATGTCCATCAACAGATGAATGGATAAAGAAGAAGCAGTGTATATATATACAATGGAATAATATGCAGTCATCAAAAGAAATGAAATCTTGCTATTTGCAATGATGTGGATGGAACTAGAGGGCTTTATGCTGAGCAAAATAATCAATCAGAAAAAGACAATTATGATCTCTCTCATATGAGGAATTTGAGAGGCAACGTAGGAGTTTTGGGGGGTATTGAAGGAAAAAATGAAATAAGATGTGATAGGGAGGGAGACAAACCATGAGAGACTCTTAATCTCATAAAACAAACAGGGTTGCCAGGGGGAAGGGGTAGGAAGAGGGTGGGTGGGTTATGGACATTGGGGAGGTTATGTGCTGTGGTGAGTGCTATGAAATGTGTAAACCTGACAATTCACAGATCTATACCCCTTGGGGCTAATAATACATTATATGTTAACAAAAGAATTACAGAAAATTAAAATAGAACTACCTTATGATTCAGCAATCTTTATGCAAAGATTATAAGAACATTAATTCAAAGGGATATATACACTCCATATTTATAGCAGCATTATTTACAATAGCCAAGATGTAGAAGCAGCCCAAGTCCTTCAATTGATGAATGGATAAAGAAGATGTGAGTTATATATAAAACATTGAGGATTATCAGAGGGGTTGGGGGTGGGAAGGTGGGTGAAAAGGTAATGGGGATTAAGGAGTGTATTATGTGATGAGCACTGTTGATGTATGGAAGTCTTGAATCACTATATTGTACACCTGAATCTAATATCCTATTGTATGTTAACCATACTGGAATTAAAATAAAAACTTAAGAGAGAAAAAAGTGGTACCCAAGGAAAAATTGACATAAAATAAATAAATAAAGGAAAAATAAATACCTGAAAGGGTTTGAGAAGAAATCGCTTAAGAAATAAAAAGGAATCGGATTATGGAATTTTAAATTTATTTACAAACATTTTCCATCAAAAGAAATGCCTATGTAATTTGAATTCTCAAAAGGAGACAAATGAGATTTGAGAGTGTTCAATGCATTTGGTAATTAACCACATGATTTAAAATAGGCAAAATTAATCTTATCACTTTACAAATAAGGAAAGTTAGCATCAGTGTGGTTGAAACTTCTATTTAATGTTCACATCTAGCAAGATATACAACCAGAATTGCATCCATGTTTTAGGATTTTTTTGTTTTATAATTTATGAATAGACTTTAAACTTGTTAAACAATATTTATATCTATTGAGATAATATAAGCTGCTTCATGATTTTAAGGATTAACATCATGAAATATATTAATAGATTTAGTAATGCTGTGTTGTTCTTGCATTCCTGAATTTTATCTTACTTGATACCTGTGCCAGAAAGTAATAAATCAACCCCAATACTTCTTTTTCCATATTGAATAGAGCTTGCAAACTACTGCTAGGGAGACAAATCCAGTCCCACCACCAATTTTTGTGTGGCTTTTGCATTTTAAATGGTTGAACAATATTGAAAACCGATTATTTCATAATATGATAACAATAACTTCACTGAAGTTAAAACTTCATTGTCCATAAATTAAATCATACTGAAGCACAGCAACTCTTGTTCTTGTTGTGCTTTTGTGCTACAACAGTATAATTGAATAGTTGCAACAGAGATCATATGGTCCCTCAAACTGAAAATACTTTGCCTCTGTCCCTTTACAGATAATGTTGGCTGATCCCTGATCTAGAGTAATAGAAGAGTTAGCTGCATGTCTTTTCAGCTACAGAATAAATTTTCAGAGATCCTTTAGGTTAGATATGGCCTTGTGTCAAGACCCTGGATGGAGAAGCAGACATTATATGCACAACTTATAGCTTATGCCCTGGAAGCAAAGAACTATGCTTTCCTTACCTTCACTTCCTACTGACTGCTATGACTTTTTATATGATAAAGAAATAAATTTTTAGGGGCTCCTGGGTGGCTCAGTTGGTAAAGCATCTACCTTCAGCTCAGGTCATGAACCCAGGATCCTGGGATCATGCCCCGCATTGAAGCCCTGGCCCAGTGGGGAGCATGTTTCTCCCTCTCCCACTCCCCTACTTGTGTTCCCTCTCTTGCTGTGTCTTCTCTGTCAAATAAATAAATAAAATCTTAAAAATAAATAAGTAAATAAAATAAATATTGATTTTGTTTAAGCCATTATCATTTTGGCCTGTATTGTAATAGCCAGAACTATGTTGTAACCAATAGTGTTTATATATCCATATTTTTATTTATTATGTGTGGTTTAACCTGTGAGATTTTTAGAATGGTTTTTATCAACAATTTATTTCTAGGACATTTGCAACAAAGTGCTAATTTATTTCTATATAAATGAAAAATGTGTAAAAGGCACATGGAAAAATAATTCACAATAAAGAAGTATGGTTATAGTTTTAAATTGAAAAAATGATCAACTTACCTAGAAACCTATAAATTAAAATTTAAAGTAAAATTATGATTTCATTTCAATGATAAAAACTCTTCTGATTTTTTTTCTATGTGGAAAGTGTCCATTTACATAATGCTCTTGGCTTTTTTTTTTTTAAGATTTTATTTATTTATTTGACAGAGAGAGAGATCACAAGTAGGCTGACAGGCAGGCATAGAGAGAGGGGGAAGCAGGCTCCCTGCTGAGCAGAGAGCCCGATGTGGGGCTCAATCCCAGGACCCTGGGACCATGACCTGAGCTGAAAGCAGAGGCTTAACCCACTGAACCACCCAGGTGCCCCATCTTGGCTTCTTTTTACCTCTTTCCTTACTCATCTGCTTTAGAGGTTGATCTATGTATCTGATTGCTAAGAGACTTGGCTTGCATTCATTGGCCCACTATCCTTATTTTTTCTTGGGAGGAAGCTATTTGCAAAAAGCACACATTCTCACATTTTCTAATAAGACATGCACCTTAAGGAGTTGGGCCAGCTTGGTGTATATATGTGTGTGCACAAGAATGGGAGGAAAGGATTGGGAGACTGTGGCTTTGGGAGGCAAATTCAATTTATAGGAGAAGGGCCTTTGACTTTGAGAAATAAGCAAGGAGGAAAATTTCAGGGGGAAAGATACATATGGATCAACTGGGGTTTTTATATATTCCAGTCAGATGGCTTTAGCTTTGAAATTTTGTAAGTGGACCTGGCACTGTGAGTTTAGCAGTTTGCAGAAGTTTATATTGAATTATGAAGCTGGAATTTATAGTTGTACTGCAGCTTGAACAAGAAGCTTTATGCTAGAGGTCATACAGCGTTATGACCTTAGTGGGTGACTGCAGCTTATGCAGCATTCTTCTTTCCAAAATGAGTAGGCCTTTCTATATTAGAAAACATTACCCAAACAGGTCTCAGTGAGGTAAAGATTCAAATATAAGAAAACAGGCAGTTCAAATATTGTTTTTCTAGATGTAAGGGGTCATAAAAATTGGTTACTTTTAACTGAGTTTAGTTTGTGCTTTGTACCACTGGTGAGGTTCCAGCTTTAAAATTTAGACTCAGGTCTACATCGGCCACTCTGGATTAGTTGTTCTAATTTCTATTTTCCATTCAGAGTCTGGGCAATGTATGGTTGGAGAAGAGAGGGAAGTGTGAAGTCATGCAATCTCTGTGTAGGTAGATGAGTCATTGCCGATCAGAGTTTTAAGTTGGTTCTATTTTGGCTATTAATATATGAAGGATGAATCATTTATTTTGTATGAGACAGATTTATTGGACCTACGGATTTCTATACCAATTGGCAACAGACACAGACACTGTGATTCAGTTCAAATGCATTTTCCAAAATAGTTTAGACTCCATGTAATCAAATCAAACAACACATGTTTAGTTTACTAATCCAAGGGTGCCAGAAACACACAGATTCAGTGTAATGAATATTATATGTTTTGAATATGTTGGAAAGAAAAGAAATATACATCAAACAAGATATGTTGAATAGAACTCTTACAGTTGAAGATGTCTAAATTTTGCATGCAGTCAACACTGTTTTAATATCTTTCTCCAAGAGAGAACATATAGATAGTTGGATATTCTCCCATGTATGGTAAATAAATCATGACGCAATTCACCTTTTGCAGGAAGATATTTCACAAATGAGTTTAAGTTTATAAGTTCTCAGCTTGTATTGATTGAGATTCTGTGAAACAAAAACCAGGATTTTTCTTGCCTACAAATATTGCTGTTTTTAATATGGTGCTATGGCAACATTAGAAACTGTTCTATGATTATGATTTTGTCTCAGGTCACAGCTCTGGCAGTTGGGGATGGATTGATTCCAAATTGGGTACAGATCCATAAATATGATATTATCTTGTGTCTTATTAACTCTGTGCACTCTGTAAAAGTGAGGTTCACAAGCATTTTGGAACTATATTTATGTAATACATCAGGCCATGGTGGGAGTTTTATTAACCTTGTGACTGAGGCAATACAAAGACTACACCAGATACTTAGTATCTGACTGAGACTGAATAGGAAAAAAACAAAAACAAAAACAATAATAATGCTATTATTTTTACTTTTTTTTTTTAAGATTTTACCCATTCATTTGACACAGATTACAAGTAGGCAGAGAGGCAGATAGAGAGAGAGAGGTGGAAGAGCCCAATGTGGGGCTCCATCCCAGGACCCTGAGATCATGACCTGAGCTGAAGGCAGAGGCTTAACCCATTGAGCCACCCAGGCGCCAACCCCCCCACTTTTATTTTTTAACTTTTAAACACAAGGAAATCAATTTTAATGTTTAAATTTTGACATTATGTACTTTAATTTTCAAAAGACTTTAATGTTTGTGTTTTAACGTATCCTTCAACATTTCATGATAGGAGGGATTCTTTTTAATTGGGGACACTTTGATATTTTTAGAATTACCATTGGAAAATCATTATATGTCTTATAACTGGAAAATTGTAGTATAATACATCTTTCAAGTGATGGTGGACTTCACAGCTGGACCCAGTTTGGAAATGGAAATAGAATATAAAGTAAATATAGGGACCTGATACAGGATACCTTTGATATAGATTTAATTAATTCACTGTCATAATTCATTCTCTTGTGGGCCCAAAAAAAGCAGTAGTAACTAAAGAATAAGTCTTGTGAGGGTACAAAGAAAATTGTGTAAGTGACTAATCTAGTATCTTGAAATAGCCACATCTTTAGTTGGCTGTAGCCTTAAAAGTTAAGACCAGTAAGGTTAAGAGGACAGAAACAGGAGAATACTAAGAGGTAAATGTTCTCCCACTCTTGATTTTGTTTCCATGTGAAATGACATCTAATAGTGCAATCGTCCTGGAGTCTATCTGCTATTTCACTTCCTCTGGGAAAATAGAACAGCTAATCTAATTCCTGAGTTTGAAAAGCAAAACTATGGTATGCACTTTTTAAAAAGATTTTATATATTTATTTTTAGAGGGGGGTGGGGCAGAGGAAGAGGGAGAGGAAAAATACTCAAAAGACTCCTCGCTGAGGGTGGGTGGCATGACGCCCAACAGCGGGCTCCATCTCAGGACCCTGAGATCATGACCTTTACCAAGCCAAGAGTCAGATGCTTAACCAAGTCACCAGGTATGCAGGTATGCACCAGACCCAAACATGGTATGCATTTCAGACTCTTTCTCTTTTCTTTCACCTGAGTCAGCTGCATGGAGTTCTCTTCTGCTTCTCATTTTTGTTTGTTTCTGCAATATATGCCCTTCCATTGGAAAAAAAAATAAAATAAAATAAAATAAATGAGATGTCACAAATCATGGAAAAGAAAACCAAGCATGAGGACAAAGTGATCTAGAAAACCTCAGATTTGAAGTATTAGTGCCCTTTTGAGGATTTAATTTGTAACATTAGTTCAAAGGAACACCAAGCACAATCATCAAAGGGAGGATATTTGGAAGTGAACTGACTCCAATGATGAGGTGACTTGGTTTTAAATAATTTATTTATTTATTTGACAAAAGGAGAAAGAGAAAGAACAAAGTAGGGTGAGCAGCAGAGGGAGAGGGAGTAGCAAGCTCGCTAATGAGTGGGGAGCACAATGCAGGGCTCAATCCCAGGACCCTGGGATCATGACCTGAGCTGAAGGCAGACAATTAAATGACTAAGCCCCCCAGTCACCCCTCCTGATTAGAATATTTTTGATCAAAATTTTATATCACCAGCATTGATTGTCATCATGGAAATAGTTTGAATTTTTCAAGAATAAGATTCACTATGAAACTATTTTTCCATTTCAGAATAAGATAGGCAACATAGTAAATTATTTAGCAGTTTATAGGAAGAAAGGGAGATCGAATGATATTTTTATCCAGAAGAGAACTAGACAAACAATGAGATATTTTCAAGTATTTTAAATTCTTAGCAGAAGTATTTACCAATATATTGGGAATTTGGATGTGTGTTTTTGGAGCATGTACTTAAGTGAAAAAATGGATATCAATGGTAAATGTGTGGTAAACTCATAGTCATGTTTATATATGAGATACTAATATACTCATTTATATATGAAAGTGCTTATCCAACATCTAATTAATTATTTTCTTTCAATTTAATTTACATTTTTCTCCAATAGAAAAAAAAATAAAGTCCAGGAAAAAAAATACACATACACAGCACTGCCGGTGGGTGGGATGCATAAAGATCTTTCAAAAAATTGAGAGGTCGGGATTTGTATTACATGATTAAGGAGATAAGGTATATACAAATATATGTGAAATCTCATTAATAAATATCCAAATTTTAAAAATGTGGGTTTTAAATGGGAGATATCTCTTCTGGCTTGAGACTAGAATGAAACCGGGCATTAAGAAATATTTAATGAATAAGATAGAGCTTGAACATGAGTAGTTTTTAGGATATTCATTATCCATGTACATATTATTTCATGTAAAAAGGAGCAAGGGAGAGATTACCTGCAAAAGTAATCTCTTTGAATGTGTTATATATAGGTAAAAATTTCAAAGAGAGAAATACATTTAGAAGGCAAATCTGAAAACACATAATGAAGAGTCTTGGGTTCCAGTTCAACAATTTTTATTTAATTATGAAGCAAAAAAAAAATGGTGGTTTTATCATAGTTTTATTTTTATTTTTGTCTCTACTTTATATAAGGCAGAGTATTGTTTTACTGCATTATTTATATTTTGATATATTTTTTAAGATTATAAATATTGCAGTTGGTGTTGCATGATTAAATAAAAAAGAAAGTAAAGACAAAAACAAATTGGAGTTTCTGAAATCACTACTTTAATATACAAAATGCCTGACAAGGAATGTTGATGATAAGAAAACTGAGAGAAAATGAGAGAGAAATTAAAATTGTCAATAGAGATTCTTTTTATTTCATATTTTTCTTCACCTAATTTACTTCAGTCTATTGAAAATTTTTGTACAGATTTTGAATCACTTTGACACATATTTTTAAATTTTTTTAAATTTTAATTTTATTTCTTTTCAGTGTTCCAGAATTCATTGTTTATGCACCACACCCAGTGCTCCATGCAATATGTGCCCTCCATAATACTCACCACCAGGCTCACCTAATCCCTACCCCTTTCCCCTCCAAAACCCTCAGTTTGTTTCTCAGAGTCCACAGTCTCTCATGGTTTGTCTCCCCTTCCAGTTTCCCCCATCTCCCTTTTCCTCTCCATCTCCCAATGTCCTCCATGTTATTCCTTATGATCCACAAGTAAGTGAAACCATAGGATACTTGACTCTCTCTGCTTGACTTATTTCACTCAGCATAATCTCTTCCAGTCCCATCCATGTTGATACAAAAGTTGGGTATTCCTCCTTTCTGATGGAGGCATTTTATTCCATTGTATATATGGACCATATCTTCTATATCCATTAATCCATTGAAGGGCATCTTTGTTCTTTCCACAGTTTGGCGACTGTGGCCATTGCTGCTGTGAACATTGGGTTACAGATGGTTCTTCTTTTCACTACATCAGTATCTTTGGGGTAAGTACCCAGTAGTGCAATTGCAGGGTCATAGAGTAGCTCTCTTTTTAATTTCTTAAGGATTCTGCACACTGTTTCCAAAGTGGCTGCACCCACTTGCATTCCCACCAACAGTGTAAGAGGATTCCCCTTTCTCCACATCCTCTTCAACACATGTTGTTTACTATCTTGTTAATTTTGGCCATTCTAACTGGTGTAAGGTAATATCTCAATGTGGTTTTGATTTGAGTCTCCCTGATGGCTAATGATGATGAACATGTTTTCATGTGTCTGTTAGCCATTTGTATGTCTTCTTTGGCTCAAACTACTAGAACTCATACAGCAATTCAGTAATGCAGCAGGATACCAAAATCAATGTACAGAAATCAGTTGCTTTCTTATACACTAACAATGAAAATATAGAAAGGGAAATTAGAGAATTGATTCCATTAACTATAGCACCAAAAACCATAAGATACCTGGGAATAAACCTAACCAAAAAGGTAAAGGATCTGTATTCGAGGAACTACAGAAACCTTATGAAAGAAATTGAAGAAGACACAAAACTATGAAAAAATATTCCATGCTCATGGATCAGAAGAATAAACATTGTTAAAATGCTATAATGCCTAGAACAATCTATACTTTCAATGCCATCCTGATCAAAATTCCACTGGCATTTTTCAAAGTGCTGGAACAAACAATCCTAAAGTTTGTATGGAACCAGAAGAGACCCAGAATTGCTAAGGAAATGCTGAAAAAGAAAAACAAAACTGGGACATCACATTGCCTGATTTCAAGCTTTACTACAAAGCTGTGATCACCAAGATAGCATGGTACTGGCACAAAAACAGACACATAGACCAGTGGAACAGAGTAGAGAGCCCAGATATGGACCTGGAATTCTATGGTCAACTAATCTTTGACAAGACAGAAAAAAATATACGGTGGAAAAAAGAGAGCCTCTTCAATAAATAGTGTTGGGGAAATTGGACAGCTATGTGTAGAAGAATGAAATTTAACCATTCTCTTACACCGTACACAAAGATAAACTTGAAATGGACAAAAGTCCTCAATGTGAGGCAGGAATCTATCAAAATCCTAGAGGAGAATATAGGCAGTAACCTTTTCGACTTTGGCCACAGCAAGTTATTTCAGGGAATGTATCCAAAGGCGAAGGAAACAAAAGCAAAAATGAACTTTTAGGACTCCATCAAGATGACTCACATATTTTTAAAACTACAGATGAAAACACTAAGAAATTTGATATATAACTTCTCCTACTTAAAAATCTGACCTTAATTTGCTATCTTAACTAAAAAAATATGTTTGAGAAGAGAGCATTTAATGGTACATATTAAATGAGAAGAGGAAAATCTACTATTTATTTTTGTATACTATGTAAAAAGAAAAGTAAAGCTAATGAGTTCTTTCCGGACTCGGCTTAAAATAACATGTTTTAAAAAATATTTTGAATGAAAAAATATATTTTGGAAGATTTATATTATTAGATCAGCCAAAGAACTATTTAATAGTACAAAAACAAGGACTCAAATGCACTCTCATCAACCATAAATATATGTATTCAATGCTATTATAATGAATAGAAGCCACAAAAAAAAAATCTGCTTAAGAATCACAAGTCTATAGTGATATCACTAATAAAGTAACATGAAAATAAACTTCTTAAAATTATATTGCTGAATTTTCAAATATGTATATTTTATTTTCACATTTATTATTTCTGCCATTATAAGCTTGAACAGGAAGAAATTATTTATTCCACCAAAATATGTCACACCATGTTTAATATTTCCTACAGTGATCTATGTTCACTGTGAAAAAGTCCATATCAGAAGTCTGTACAATTTGTCTGCAGATACATATTTATCTAAAGATTAACTTATTTTTTATATACTTTAAGTATAATCCATTCTTATATTGCCTAAGCTCTTTGTGATACTTGTAGTTTTTTTTTTTCAAATATAGGAAAGAAAATTGTATTAATTTCAAATTCTTGATGTAACCTGATATTGAAATTTACCTACATTAGTATGTGAACCAGACTAATGCCACCTTGGAAAAAACTTCTATGATGACTATTCTGTGACCTGGAGGCTTCTCTAGCACAACAGCTACCACCCTCATTCTTTCTTTTTAACTATACCCTTAAGTACATCCTAGGGGGCACACTTGTTTTTGATGGCTATAATGCTAAAATATTTCCTCCAGGTGGTTCCAACATGCTCCCCAGCTCCTAGGTCTATAAAACCAAATTTTGGGATTGCAGAGGTCTACTCAGTTTGCTACTACCCAAGATAGGCTTTTGTCTCTAAGTCCCTTAAAAAACCTCTTGTAGTCAAGCTGGGCTTGTTGGCCTATTTTGTTTGGTCTTAGGCTCCTTCAGTCTTTGGAGGTCATTATGAATATAAATCCCTTTCATGTAACAATTAATCTTCTATGAACATAATACTGTTCCACTGTAATAGAATTTGAAAACAAAATTATCATGGCTTTAATTTCATTTTAACACACACATTTATTTATTATTTGTTTGTCTGATTTTGGTTTGTTTGTTTATATTCTTTCTGGTGGCCATCTGGAGATAGCCACTAAAAATGGTACCTTTAAAGGGGGAATATATATATATATATGAAACAATTGGCCTTGAACCTTAGGTGGCCAGAGAAGAGGCCCTACGTGCTGTCTGCCCCATTTTCACATCCTTCAATGACACTTTTGTCCATGTTGATGTGGGAAACAAAGGCAGGAGGAAACATAGATAAAATTAAATGTCCTTATAACCTGCAGCCCATTGACAAGTACTTGAGGCAGGCAGAGTATAATGTTCCAGGAAGCTCCTGTCTTAATGTTAAAGCCTTGCTAGAGGGAAAACAACCTTAGTTTTATCTTTACTTCCCCCAACACCAAAGTATGTAATCTGTTGTTCCTAATCCCAAGACAGCAGGAAGCAGGCAACAGCAGGCAACAGCAGTTTTCTGCCCATGGGTCCTGTCCCTGAACCATAATAAAAATACAATTTTTAACCAAGATATTTTAAGAATTCTTTCTTCACCATTGGCTCCAGACCTTACCCCACCAACCTCACATACACTAAAAATGTCATTATCTTTCTGGAAGGAGACCATTTGCTGTGTACCTAGTGGGATGAAGGTGAAGGCTGACCGAGATGAATCTTCACCATATCCACAATATTGGCCACCTATGATAGTCTCAAGGGTGCAAAGAGCTGGGCATCACTGCTCTGTACATCAACTCCAAGTCACAGGAAGAAGTAGGACCCAGAGCCTTGACCCTGAGGCCCATTCAGCCCTCAAAACTTTTGCTGGTATAGAAAAGATTGGGTGAATTAGGATGCCCCTGATTTTCTTGATAGTGTCTATGAGAAAGGGGTTAGTATGGCTGCTGACCATGAACCAGACTACTCAAATTACTGTTTTCTATTAATAAATTTTCTTTGTACATGCCAAAAAAAATGAATATATTAACTCTAAAGGTTAAATATATCTGAATCAAGGAAGTGTTTTTAGTAAATAACATACCATAGGTAACACTATTTAAAAAAAAAAATATATATATATGGGTTCTTTTCTTCTATCTTTCTTTTGGATTACACAGTTCCAGCCAACCTGAAAAATCCAGTGGCCACAAAGTTTTGTGGAGGATGTGATTAAGATATTTATATAAAAAGTAATAAAGACAAAAGTATTTGATATTCAGTTTCTGATGTTCCAGGTAGGATTGGCTCCCAACACAACAGAATTTAAAGATAGTTTTACAATGAGGTGATTTCTTATAAAATATCTATCATACAGAAATCAAGTTAGAGGATAATAAGATTTCTCCATCATGGGTGGGATATATCTTCTCAATTTTTGATAGCTAGAAAATACATTTTTCTGCCTAGGGAAGAAGGGCTGTATCATTTAAAAGGGCATAAAAATCCCCAGAGTAGGCCCTTATTGACCCATAAAGCAAGAAAATCCTGGAAGGACAAGTCGCCATTTTCTATAGTCTTGGTTTTTCTCCAGCTCATTTTCCACAATTGTAGAAAGGAGATATTCAGAATCTATAGTAAATAATTCTAAGGGTCAGATGACATTGAAGCTAATGTCATAAACTCCTAACTAGATCAGGGGAGGTCTGTGGCTTCTCAGAGTAGTTACCCATATTGTCCCTTCCAATGTGACAGGTGATGAAAATGATTTTGTCATTTCTTTCAGGTTTCAGTGTCAATAAATACTGTCCCTCTTCCTTGCTATGTGTGAAAACACTTCTCTCAGAATTTAGAAAAAAAATAATTTCCTGTCAGATTTCTTTGGAGCATGTTGTTCACTAAGCATTACTTCTTTCTCTTGTGGCATGTATTGATATATTATCAACATTGGTCAGATAGCAACATAAACTCATGATTGTGCTGAGTCTTTAATTCTGTGGCTACACTTGTGTTACATCTTTTGGAACTCAAACAATGTTCCACCATCAACCAGAAATGTGTGAAAATCTCAGGCTACAGATAAATAAGGCATCACTAATAAATCAACAGCTTTCTACAAGGAGCAATTATTCATGTCTGGAATGAAGGGCAAGGAAAAACAAACTTTAGGGATAATCCAGTATTAAAACTATACCTAAAAGACAACCACATTCATGCAAAAGAGATATTTACAGTATGAGAAGAGACATACCATATCTGAGTCTATTTATAAGGTGTTGGGTTGATTCAGTAAGATATTTGGTTAAAAACACACTGCAACATGAAACACCATGCTAAAATTTTGGCTCATTATACTCTGCCATACTTTAAAAAATTCAAATTTTTAAGAGTAGTAAAAACCACACATTTATTATTATGCATTGTTTTTTATCTTAGTCACATGTACACAAAATTGAGGGAAACCTGTTAGCTCAGACCACAATTGGCATTTAAGTTTATTCTATTTTTTATTAAGAGTAGTGCAGAGTAGTGTAGACTGGGATGTCATCTCATTCTTTTAAAAACATGGATTTTTATAGAATTTTTATAGAAAAAATTATAGAAAATGAACAGAAAATGGATTTTTATAGATATTAAGTTCTAAACAAAAATAAAACCACATAAATGTTCTTAAAATATTAGTGAAAAATCTCACTTAATTTTAACTTGCATGTCATTAATGAAGGGTTTGGGTCAGCCTGTGAAAGCAGAAGCAAAATATAATTCATTCCAATATATATGTTTAAGTGATAGGAACTTTTCATTTCCCAATAAGGACAATTTTATTAGACTTAAAGAATAGAATAAAAACATTGAGTTTAAATGATAAGACACCTCATTCATTTGTAAAGATTTTTTTTTTTTTACTTTTATTTATCTTTTCCAATTTATTTTATTTTATTTATTTATTTTTCTTTTCTTTTCTTCTTGAGAGGACACTTTCAGTAGACAATGAAAAAAACAGCAGGGAGCAAAATTTTGATACTATCATTACATTGAAGAATTTTTTCATTAGAGAATTCTCTAACTATTATCTGTGTTAAAATGCCTTTCATTATGTGTGTCTTTGAAAATTATATTAATAATTTGTAGAGGATCTCAAGCTTCATTGGGAACTGGACACAAAGGAGTGGATAATTAGTTGGTGACCCAGAGGAGGTTTTTTTTGTCTTAATGCGAATGGAGCGATTTAACCCAAAGAAGTGTATCAACATTATAATCCATTATGTAACATTTTAGGAATAACAAAACAAAAAAAAAAACAAAAAAAAAAAAAAAGAGAGAGAGAGTAGATACTGTTAAACCACAGTTAAACCACAGCAGGAAATAAAATGTGCCTTCTTCAAATTAGAAGGTGTCATTTGTAGTCACTTGGCATTATGCTAAATATATCAAGTTAAATTTAAACTAAGTGTGATGCCTTGACAGAAATAAAATTCACAATTATCTTAACTGATAGAATACATAATAAAGTTTATAAAGGATGGAAGTAGAACTAAGTATAAACATATTTTTGTATTCTGCCATTTACACTTAAATGAATTACTGGGAAAAGTCTTTGGAAACCCAGAATCTCTGAAAAATATTTTTTTTCAAACAAATATACCTTATTTACTTTACAAAAACATAGTTTAAATGTGTAATGTGTTAAAACAACTGCATGCTCATTTCTTTTATTTTCTTTTCTTCTTTTTTTTCCCTGTACTTGTCACTCAAAACACAAAGTATATGGAATGTCTTTTTTTGTTTGTTTGTTTTTAAGATTTTATTTCTTCAGAGAGAGCGTGGTGGGTGTGTTTAAGAGCAGAGGGAGAGGGACAAGCAGACTCCACGCTGAGCTCAGAGGCTGACATGGGGCTTAATCAGGACCCTGAAATCATAACCTGAGTGAAATTGAGAATCAGACACTTGAGAAGCAGAGCCATCCAAGTGCCCCTGGAATGTCTTTTTGTGAGAGAATAGCTTTTGTTTTATTTTTTTAAAGGTTTTATTTACTTATTTGACACAGAGAGAGAGATCACAAGTAGGCAGAAAGGCAGGCAGAGAGAGGAGGAAGCAGACTTCCTGCCGATGAGAGAGACCATTGCGGGGCTCCATCCCAGGACCCTGAGATCATTACCTGAGCTGAAGGCAGAGGCTTAGCCCACTGAGCCATCCAGGCACCCCAAGAGAATAGCTTTTAAATACAAGTCCTATTCTTTAGATAAATAGCTAGGCAATATGTTTTTGTGCCAATACATTTAATTCCATGCTTCACCATTGTCAGCACTCAATATCCTTCTGCATCAGAGTTAATGATGATTCTATTCTTCAAATTTTTGAGGTCAGAAAATTGAAAGCTGTTTTGATTCTTTTCTTTACCTCATTCCCTCCTCCTCCCTACCACCCAAAATCCATTAGGGTATCTCTTCTTGTTTCTACTCTAAAAATATTTACAGAACTCGGTTACTTCTCTCACTTCGTGAGTCATCTTCATCTCTCACTAAGATTCAAACAATGTATTTTTAAATGATCCCCTGATTCTCTACATCTTCTATTACAATTTGTTTCCCACATGAAGATCAGAATGATCGGTCATTTTATGTCACTCTTCTGGTCAAAACCCTTCAATAACATCCATTCATCCCTAGTAAAGTGACAGTTCTTCCAATTACCCACAAGGTCTTCATCTTCCATAATTTGCCAACTCCATCCCACAAGTATTTGTACCGTTTTGCTATTCTCCTTCACTCATAAAAAAGTTCAGTGTGAATTTGTACATATAAGATAATATGAGTTCTAAAATATGTAAAACAAAAATTAATAGAACTAAAAGGAGAAAAAATTCACAATCATGATTGGGCATATTAATGCATCTTTCTAAGTACCTGGAAACAGAGTATTAAAAAAAATTAGTAACAATATAAATAATTCAATCAACACATTTAATCAATTTAACCTAATTGACATATATAGAACATTACACCAAAGAGCTACAAAAGACATTCTTTTCAAGAACACAGGAGACATTTAACCAAATAAAACAGATGTTCATACATAAAACAAGCCACGACATATTTGAACACAACAAATATAAAGACTTATGTCCCCTTACTATAGTGAAATTAACATGAGAACAAGTACCAGAGAGGTAACTGGCAAATTCTCAAATACTTGTGAATCAAACAGGACTTTTAAAAGTATCTACAAGGTGAGAAAATAATACAACAGAACAACAATATTTTGTGTTGAACAATAATAAAAATATGCAAAATCTTAAATCTTGTAATATACTACAGCAGTACCTGTAGCTCTGAATGCATGATTTAAAAAAGAAATGGTAAAAACCAATGATGAAAACCTAGATCTCAAGAAGCAGAAAAAAAGTCAAGAACAAAGAAAATAGCTGAAAGAAAATAATATATTTAAGAGCAGAAATAAATGTAAAAAACATGTTCAATAGGAAAAAATTAATAAAGCCAAAATTTTAACATTGATAAAAAAGATAAATAAAATGGATTTCTTTAAAAAATGAAAGAAAAAAATAAAAAAGGAAAAGCAGGGGCACCTGGGTGGCTCAGGGGTTAAAGCCTCTGCCTGCGGCTCAGGTCATGATCCCAGGGTCCTGGGATGGAGCCCCGCAGTGGTCTCTCTGCTCAGTGGGAAGCCTGCTTCTTTTCCTCTCTCTCTCTCTCTCTCTCTCTCTGTCTATTTGTGATCTCTGCCTGTCAAATAAATAAATAAAATCTTCAGGAAAAAAAAGAAAAAGGAAAAGTAAAGAAAAAAATCAACAGATAGGAAGAAAAATAGGATTTCAAAAGAATTTTTAGATATTAAAAGATAAGACTACATATGTATTAGTAAATCTGAAAACTCATTAATGTAAATTAGAAAATTCTTTGAAAATCACAATTTCCCAAAACTGACCAAGGAAAAATCTGAATCATTCTATATCCCTTAAGAAAATACATTATTTTTAAATTTCCCATATAAAAAAGCTTAGCCACAGAAATCTTCTTTTATAAATTTTTCCAAAAATATAAAGAGAAAAGGTTATAAATTTTAAACAAACTCTTTCAATAAAGGGAAATGAAAAACACTTTTCAATATTTTTAGTAAGACCAGGTGAACACTGATGGCACAATTTGACAAGGACATTGCATGGGAAATTACTGGGCAATGATTCTCATGAAAATATTAACAAACCAAAGACAACATTGTATAAAAAAAAAATCCTTTATGACTCAGATGGGTCTGGTCTGGTCAAGTAATGCAAAGTTGTTTAACGCTTAAAAATTAATCAATGTTGTTTAATACACTTATAAAATAAGTGTATTATACTGTTATCTAACAAATGCTGATAAATATTTCATAAAACCACTACTGATTCATGGAAAAAAAATAAAACCTCTCATCAAACTAGGAATAAAAAGAAACTTCCTTAATATGATAAAACATATCTACTAATAAAGGAAGGAAGGAAGGAAGGAAGCAAAGATAGGAACTATGCACCTTCACATTTAGTGGTGAAACGTTAAATGCTCTCTTCTGAGTTTGAAAATAACAATGGTCACTTTTGCCAAGTTTAATCACTATAGTTTGAGAATATAAAGATGGGAGATGTTGAAGAATATTATTTTTGTGGATGATATGATTGTATTTCTTAATAGGATTTGTAAATGGATTTAAGTAAGTACATTGAATACCAGGTCAATATATAAAAATCAATTGTATTACAATATATAATAACAATTTAAGAGTAGATATTTAAAACTATGCTCTTTATTAAAAGCAAACCCAAAATACTTAGGAATACATATAAGAAAAAATGCTATTGTTCTAGATCTCTTTATGGTTAAATTTCATGTATCCTTAAATTCACTGTCTCAACAGACCTACGTTAACTGAACTATTTAAAATTAAAAACCATGCTCTCAGGTTCCTCAAGGAACCTCCTCCCTCACCTGCTCCCTCTTGCTTGTGTTTTCTTTCTCTCTGTCAAATAAATAAAATCTTAAAAATAAATAAATAAATAAATAAATAAATAAATAAATAAATAAAGGTTGGCGGCTGGATGCCTCAGTCAGTTAAGTGTCTGCCTTTGACTCAGATCATGATCCTGGAGTCCTGGGATCATGATCCCGGGGTCCTGGAATCAAGTCCCACATCTGGCTTCCTGTTCAGCAGGGATTGTGCTTCTCCCTCTCCTGCTCCCCCTGCTTGTGTTCTCTCTCTCTGTCAAATAAATAAGTGTAGGAATAATAATTCTAATTCTCATAGCTCACTTCTTGTTACCCTTTTATACTTCCAGTTAATGGAATATGCTTTGACTAATAAAACCTATTGAACTATATGCTTCATGCACTCTTATGTCCCTGTCTACCAGCCAAATGGAGGATAATCAATCAGAAGAGTCTAAGACTTCAGGAGATAACAATATAGAGGGACTTTGAGTTCCAAATGTCTGTGCACAGATGGGACTATCAATTTAACATTAGCTTGTGTTGACTTATTCAGGAAGGAACTGAAGGTGGTTGAAATCAGGAGCATCATACACACATGGGACTGGTGGGTCATGATAGTTTTCCAAATTTTGGCCTGGATGTCAGACATGTGGTTTAACATTTAATAGTTATTTTCTACAATTTGGTTATTTCCTTTTTTCCCTCTTATTTTATCTTTTCAGTGTTCCAGAATTCATTGTTTATGCACCACACCCAGTGCTCCATGCAATATGTGCCCTCCATAATATCCACCACCACCAGGCTTACCCAATCCCCATCCCCTTCCCCTCCAAAACCCTCAGTTTGTTTCTCAGAGTCCACAGTCTCTCATGGTTTGTCACCCCTTCCAATTTCTCCCAACTCACTTCTCCTCTCCATCTCCCAATGTCCTCTATGTCATTCCTCATGCTCCACAAATAAGTGAAACCATATGATAATTGACTCCCTCTGCTTGACTTATTTCAGCATAATCTCTTCCAGTCCCATCCATGTTGATACAAAAGTTGGGTATTCATCCTTTCTGTTGGAGGCATGATACTCCATTGTATATATGGACCATATCTTCTTTATCCATTCATCCGTTGAAGGGCTTCTTGGTTCTTTCCATAGTTTTTATATACTTAGTCACATGCATTCTATAATTTTCAATAAAAATTAAAACAGTTTTATAGGATTTGTTTATACATTTATAGAATATCACATAACATTTTATACAGAATATCACATAACATTTTCTTAATTTTATACATTTTCTTAATTTTATAGTGTTGACTTTTATAAATTATAAAATAAATTAAAATTTTATTAATAAAATGTTATTAATAAAAATTAATAAAATTTATTTATAAAATGAATTATAAAAATATAATTAAAAATTACAATGCTATTCATAAAGCATTTTGTAGGAGATAGGCTCACTGAGTTACATTTCAAAACCTTACATGAATCAATGTATTTCTATCTTTCTACTAGTATCAGCTGTATCTCCAATGCAGGTAGCAATGGTTTCAGTTTTTGTAAAAAGACAAAATATTAAAGAAAAAAGTACACTGGTGTATTTTGTATAAAATAGGTTCATTCATTTTTAATAGTCTGCTCATGTATTCTTTTTGAAAATTACTATAAAAATATTAAAAGTTCTTAAAATATTTAAAGAAAACCACAGTTTTTGAGAATTAACACTGTGATTTCTGCTTTTTTTCCTTAGAGAAGTCAACTGTTTTTATTGTTGTTTTTCTTCTATTATTTTCTTTTTATTGTACAATTTAATATGATGTTATATCACTTGGTTTTCACTTGATATGAAAACAATGTCTATACATTTTCTGTTTTTGTTCTTTTTTTGCTGTCCAGTAAAAACATAGTGTATTTGTCACTGAAAAGATAATGAATATAAGTGAAAATATTTTAGTTGAAATCACATCCAAGTTTTAGTTCTGCTGTGTTTTTACCTCCAGATAGATTTTTATCATCTGCCTCAGATTTCTAATGTACTTTATATAATCATCAAAATGAAAATACTAAATCAATTTTTTTTCTTACTTTCTGAAAGAAAAGATGTCTGGAGATAGGGCTCAATATCTAAGGTCCATAGTATTGCATCAGTCAGAAACAGAAAGTGAATGTAGGGAATCGGTTATACCAGTGATGGAAGTGAACAGTGAGGGAACCAGACTTTAGTAGCATAAGAAAGTTTCTACATCTCCCATCCCAGTTTTTCTGCAAGCAATCTCTGTTTACCAAATACACCCAAAAGCACATAGACATGGGTATCTGGAATAAAATCTGCTGGGTTCAACCTCCTTGTATAGAGAACACAGCAGAGAAAGAGTGGTAGGCAGAAACTTTAAAATGAGAAAAACTATTAGGGCTGTCTACATACATAGCTTTGTTTTCCTTCCTTCCTTTCCCCTCATCTTTTTTTTTTTCCCTAGTAAAACAATTTTAATATTATCATTTTTATTTTCATGATTTTAATATATTAAGGTTTTAGGTTTTTAAAAAATGTATTTTACTCTATTCTCAGGCATCATCTTCGTATGTTACAATTATTTTTTGCCCTTTTAAAAATTAGTGAGATTCTTTTTAATTGAGCAGTTTTTTTACACTAGACCCTTAAAAAAGTAAAAGTGGAAGAAGAACCCCACACTCAAACTTATGGTCATTTTCTGCTTTTTATATTTATTTATTTACTTAATTTTTTTGTAGTTTCAAGTTTTTATTTAAATTCCAGTTAGTAAACATATTGCACTATCTTGTTTCAGGAGTAGAATTTCGTAATTCATCACTTACATATAACATCTAGTGCTCACCACAAGTGCCCTCCTTAATACTTACCCAGTTAACAAAACCCCCTACCCACCTACCCCTCCACAACCCTTAGTTTGTTCTCCATAGATAAGAGTTTATTTTATGGTTTGCCTCTCTCTTTTTATTCCTCCTATGTTCATCTGCTTCATTACTTAAATTCCACATATGAGTGAAATCATATGGTATTTGTCTTTCTCTGACTGACTTATTTCCTTTAGCATAATAGTCTCTCACTCCATCCACATAATTGCAGATGGCAAGATTTCATTCTTTATAAGGCTGAGTAATATTCCATTATATATACACACCACATCTTCATTAACCATTCACTAGTCAATTGACTTCAGGTTCTTTCCATAATTTGATTATGGTTGATAATGCAGTTATAAACATCAGGGTGCATGTATCACTTCAGATTAGTATTTTTGTATTCTCTGGACAAATACCTAGTTGTGCAACTGCTGGATTGTAGGGTAGTTCTATTTTAACTTTCTGAGAACCCTCCATACTTTTTCCAGAGTTGTTGTACCAGTTTGATTTTCCACCAACAGTGTAAGAGGACTCCCTTTCTCCCCATTCTCTCCAAAGTCTGTTGTTTCCTGTGTTGTTAATTTTAGCCATACTGACAGGTGTGAGGTGACATCTAATTGTAGTTTTGACTTGTATTTCCCTGATGATGAGTGATGTTGAGCATTTTTTCATGTGTCTGTTAGCCATCTGTATGTATTCTTTTGGAAATTCTATTCACATTTTCTGCCCATTTCTTAACTGGATTATTTGGTTTTGGGGTATTGGGTTTGAAAAGTTCATTATACATTTTTTGGATACTAACCATTTATCAGATATGTCATTTGAAAATATCTTCTCCCCATTCTGAAAGTTGCCTTTTAATTTTTCTGATTGTTTCCTTTGCTTTGCAAAGTTTTTATCTTGATGAAGTCCCAATAGTTCTTATTTTGCTTTTGTTTCCTTTACCTCAGGAGGTATGTCTTGTAAGAATTTGCTACAACCAATGTTGGAGAGGTTGCTGCCTATTCTCTAGGATTTTGATGTTTTCTTGTCTCACATTTAGGTCTTTCATCCATTTTTAATTTACTTTTGTGTAGGGTGTAAGAATGAAGTTCAATTTCATTATATGCATGTTGTTGTCCAGGTTTCCCAACACCATTATTAAAAAGTTTCTCTTTTTTCCATTGGATATTTTTTCCTACTTTGTCAAAGATTAATTAACCATATGGTTATGGGTCCATTTCTGGGTTTTCCATTCTGTCCTATTGAACTATGTGGTTTTGTTCTGGTGCCATAATGTTTTAATCACCACAGCTTTGTAATGTAACTTGAAGTTAAGAATTGTGAAGTCTCCAAGTTTGCCTTTCTTTTCAAGATTCCCTTGGTTATTTAATTAATTAATTAATTAATTTTTTGTTGTTCCATACAAATATTAGGATTGTTTGTTCTAGCTCTGTGGAAATGCTGTGGTATTTTGATAAGATTTTATTAGAAATGTAGATTACTTTGGATAGTGTAGACATTTTAACAACATATGTTCTTCCAATCCATGAACATGGATTTTTTTTTCCATTTTTTTGTCTCTTCCTCAATTTCTTTCACTAGTGTTCTATAGTTATCAGAGTACTGATCTTTAACTCTTTGGTTAGGTTTGTTTCTATGTATCTTAGGTATGCTTTTTGATGCAGTTGTAAATTGGATGGATTCCTTGATTTCTCTTTCTGCTGCTTTATTATTGTTGTATAAAAATCCAATGGATTTCTATACATTGATTTTGTATTCTGCTACCTTTCAGAATTGGTGCATCAGTTATAGCAATATGTTGGTACAGTCTTTTGGGTTTTCTACATCATGTATCATATTGTCTTCAAATAGTGAAAGTTTGACTTCTTCCTTGCTGATTTGAATGACTTTCATTTCTTTGTGATGTTGCTGAGGCTAGGATGTCCAGTACTATGTTAAATAAAACTGGTGAGAGTGGACATCCTGTTTTGTCCCTGACCATAGAGGAAAAGCTCTCAATTTTGCCCCATTGGGGATGATATTAGCTGTGGGTCTTTCATATATGGGCTTTATGATGTTGAGGTATGTTCCCACTATCCTTATATATTTTTTTTAAGGAGAGTTTTTATTAAGAATGGATGATGTATTTTGTCAAATGATTTTTCTGCATCTATTGAGAGGATCATATGGTTCTTTTTTTCATATGGTTCTTTTTTAAAATATATTTTATGTGTTTATTTGTGTGTGTGAGAGAGAGTGTGTGCATGAGCACAAGTGGATGGAGGGGGCAGAGGGAGAAAGAGACTCCCTGATGAGCAGAGAGCCTGATATGGGGCTTTATCCCAGAATCCTGGCCACAACAATCTGAGCTGAAGGCAGATGCTCAACTGACTGAGCCACCCAGGCACCTCAAGAGGATCATATAGTTCTTATCCTTTCTTTTATTTATGTCGTGTATTATGTTGATTGATTCATGAATATTGAACCATCCTTGAACTCTAGGAATAAATCCTACTTGATTGTGGTGAATAATTATTTTAATGTACTGTTGGATTCATTTCTTGGCATTTTGTTGAGAATATTTGCATCCTTGTTCATCAGGGATATTGACTTGTGTTTCTCCTTTTTAGTGGGGTCTTTGGTTTTGGAATCAGGGTATGCTGGCTTCATAGAAGGAAGTGGAAAGTTTTATTTCCATTTCTATTGTTTGGAACAGCTTGAGAAAAATAGGTATTAACTCTTTAAATGCTTGGTAGAATTCCCTTGGGAAGCCATGTGGCCCTGGACTTTTGTTTGTTGAGTGATTTTTGATTACTGATTCAAATTCTTTGCTGGTTATGGGTCCCTTCATGGTTTTTATTTCTTCATGTTTCAGTGCTTGTAGTATATGTTTCTAGGAATTTAACCATTTCTTCCAGATTGCCCAATTTGTTGACATATAATTTTTCATTATATAGCTTTATAGCTGTTTATATTTTTGTGGTGTTTGTTCTTATTTCTCCTCTTGCATTTGTGATTTTGGGTCCTTTCTCTTTTCTTTTTGATAAGACTTCTAGGGATTTATCAATTTTATTAATTCTTTCAAAGAACCAGTTA
The DNA here is from genome assembly GCF_902655055.1 of Lutra lutra. Taxonomy (NCBI): domain Eukaryota; kingdom Metazoa; phylum Chordata; class Mammalia; order Carnivora; family Mustelidae; genus Lutra; species Lutra lutra. Next base: position 78,426,096 of record NC_062279.1, on the reverse strand, counting down.
CTGGTTTCATTGATCTGTTCTAATGTGTTTTTATTGTTGCAGTTGTTTCTATAACATTTATTTCTGCTCTAATATTTGTTATTCCCCTTCTTCTGCTGGCTTTAGATTTCCTTCCTTCCTCCCCTCCCTCTTTCTTCCCTCCTTCCCTCCCTCTCTTTCTTTTTTTCCTTTCTTTTTCCAAGCCTCTTTTATGTATAAGTTTAGCTTGTGTATTTGAGATTTTTCTTGCTTCTTGAGATAAGCCTATATCGTAATATATTTCCCTCTTCTGTACTCTTTTGCTGTACCTCAGAGGTTTTGGACAACCGTGTTTTCATTTTCATTTCTTTCCATGTATTTTTTAATTTCTTCTTTAATTTCCTGGTTGACCCATTCATTCATTAGTAGGATATTCTTTAATCTCCATGTATTTGTGGTCCTTCCTTTTTTTTTTTTTTTTTTTTTTTTTTTTTTTGTGGTTGTATTCAAGTTTCATAGCTTTGGGTTCAGAAAATAAGCATGGTGTGACCTCAATCTTTTTGTACTTCTTCAGACCTCATTTGTGACATAGTATATAATCTATTCTAGAGAATATCACATGTCCACTTGCAAATAATGTGTATTCTGTCACTTCAGGATGAAATGTTCTGCATATACCTATTAAATAGTCCATCTGGTCAGTGTGTCATTCAAAGTAATTGTTTCTTTGTTCATTTTTGCTTAGATGATCTGTCCATTGATCTAATGGTGTAAGGATATTAAAATCCCCAATTATTATGTTATTATCAATAAGTTCCTTCAGGTTTCTTATTAATAGTTTTATACATTTGGGTGTCCCCAAGTTGGGGACATAAGTATTTACAATTGCTAGGTCTTCTTGTTGGGTATACACACTTAATATAATGTAGTAACCTTTATTTCTTTAGCCTGAGTAGTTTTTATGTCTTTTATCTCTGTGGTAAGGAATTCCCTGGTGTCTTCTATGTTTTTCTCAAGTCTAGCCAGTATCCTTATGATTGGTGCTTTAAGGTCTGGATTAGGCATATTATGCATATCTCTTTTGATTAGATCCCTGGTCATGACTTTTTTAAATTTTTATTTATTTATTTTTTTAAAAGATTTATTTATTTATTTGACTGACAGAGATCACAAGTAGGCAGAGAGGCAGGCAGAGAGAAGGGGAAGCAGGCTTCCTGCTGAGCAGAGATCCTGATGCAGGGTTCAGTCCCAGGACCCTGAGATCATGACCTGAGCCAAAGGCAGAGGCTTAACCCAGTGAGCCACCCAAGTGCCCCGGTCATGATCTTTTCTTATTTTTTCTCTTGGGATGAATTCCTCCATCTTGGCATTTTGTCTTTGTCTTTTCTTCTCCTCTGTGTTAGGAAAGCTTGTTAGGTTTTCTGCCCTTGAGAGCACTGGCTTTATGAAGAAAGCCCACTTACTGTTTAGGACCTGACATTTAATGAAGTGTCTCTGGAGTATACTCTGTGCGCTCTGCTGCTATGTTTTGGCTGCTCTTTTCTTCAGGTCAGTCCTCTGCAGAGTTTCTCTTTGCCTGCAGTGGGAAATGTTTGGACCTTGGCTACAGTGTGGTGAGTTTTAACAAGGTGTTGTCCAGTCTGCTTGTTAAAAAGACTTGATGTTATTTCCACCTGAGCTCATTTTTTCTGGTAGATGTGGTGCATGCAGGGAGTTTCTGTTGGTCTTCTGGGGGAGGGGCCCAGTGCACTTGTTCTCAGGCATACCTGATGTAGAAATGCAGTCCCAATAGATCATAGGGGGTGGGGTTTGTTGTAAGCAGTTTAGGCCACCAGTGTCAGTGCTGTGCTGTTTACCAAAGTTAATGTTAAGTGGTGGGGAATGGAAATTACATCTACTGAATTTTTTGTCCCCAGAGAAGCAATGCCAGGTTTCCCAGAAATGACTCCAAGAAGGGGGAATCATTCCTGCCTCCCAGGGGATCCTCAGATTAGCCATCTGTCCCTGGACTATCTGCCCTCTTTCTTCACAGGAGAACTTCATTACCCTCCTGGCTACACACCAGCCACAAGTTAGACCTCCAAAATGCCAGTCTTTCAGCCCCACTGGTTGTAAAAACTCATGAAAATCAGCCCCTTTTCCTTTCCCAGTCAATGGCATTGGGAAAGTGTTTTCCTTGTGGGATCCCTTGTGTGCTGCTCTATCTCTTTCTATCTCTCTCTCTCCCCCCTCTCTCTGACATTGGGCTCTCTCCCTTCCCCAGGACCCCTCATCTGTTTCTCCCCCAAACCATGTCTCTGCACTGCCTAACTTCCACCATGTGACCCCTTCTCTTTCTCTTGTGCAGCTTGTTCTGTCAGTCTTCAGATTAATTTCTTGGTTATTCAGAATGATTTGATATTTATTTAGCTGTGTTTAAATGTTGAGGCAAGCATAGGAACCTCCTATTACTCCACTATCTTAGCTTCTCCCTCCATTTCCTGCTTTTTAAAATGTGGTCATATAAGCATTAATGTTACTATGCAGCCACTTTCCTCATCCCAGCCCTAGTTCATCCACATACATAAATAAGGCTTTCATTGGTAAGACTACATACTTCAGTGACAGTCATATATAACTAACACAATAGAAAATTGACCTCAGAATCTGCTTTGTCTTCTATATTCTAGTAACAATTTCCCATTTATCAACACAGTTCCCTCCTTTTTTTCTGGGATCCACCTTTTAAAAGGTCTTGAAATCAGGCTTGGTTGAAAGATATTACAAGGAAAATGACCTTGGCTTTGGTTGAGTAACAGTAAACTTTTAGAAGTTATTATGGCTTGTTTGCAGATGCAAGCATGCTGTGTGGCCTTAGCCACACAGAATTCTCAGAAGACCTTTTAGAAGTGCTAGGAGAAAAGCATAAAAGCCTGACAGAAGTGGCAAACTCAAATTCTTGAATCTCTCTTTCCTAACTGATATATGGGATCTTTGTAGACAAGGGAGACCACACTTCTGTTTAGGAGCCAACTCTGTTATTTCCTATTTGGTGTAACCATTCTTCTCAGTTTACAGGACTTGAGGAATGTATTTTTATCTTATTTATACATTTTGACATCTTTCTGTACATCATACACCAATCCTTCTGTGATAACCATGTATTCATTTTTAAGGGAGCAGATAATCCCCTTCAAAATGTGTCCAACCTTATTTTCACAGTTCCATTCTCTCTCTCTCTCTCTTTTTTTTTTGCTATGTGTATAAATTCAAAAGCATGTAAGTTATCTGTACATCCCATTTACTTTACTGATTTTTTATGTCTTCCTCTAATATATTCAAATATATTTCTCTAAGCTCTACTGTTTTCAATTATTGAGTTGTTTAATCTAATATCTAGACTTACAATACTTTGTATCTCATATTGATAGTTTAAACTTTATAAATGGTTTATCTTTACAGTTTTAGAAACTGCATGTATATAGAAAGGATAAAAGTCTTCCTTTTCTTATTAATTTTAATTGGTTCCTATATTTCCTTATGGATAATGAGGAGTACTTTATTGATCATCTCTGTCACAGAATTTAAGCAATTTATGCTGGCATAATATTCCCTTACAGATTGTTAAAGCATGTATTCTTGATTTTAAATGTATTTAAATGTATTTTAAATGTATTCTTGATTTTAAAAACTACTTCCACTCTGACATCTTTCAATATTCTGTGTTTTCCTTGTGGTTCGCTTCTGTTCTTTGTACTATTATGGTACACTAGTGAATTGTCTCTCACACACTCTTTTATTCATCTTGTGTTTGCTGAGAAGACAAATCTAAGAGAAAAAATTCTAATCTGAAAAAAGAACTTCTATTCATTAGTGTTAAATGATCTTAGTAGTTTTCTATTCCAGTATTCTTCATCTCTCCTTTAAAGGAAAGAAAAACTACTCTTCATTGATTAAGTTGGTCATTTTATCCTTCCCACAAAGAAAAGATCTTACAATAGTTTATTCAGATAAATCTAAAAAGTCTAATAGATCAAATGTCAGCCAAGATTTATAAGTATTTCCCTCCCATTTGAGTTGAATATTGAGTTATTCAACACAAAAGGGTGTCATGTAAAATCATTTTTTGATGTCCAGAATAATGTGGGGTTTTCCAAAGGAAACTTTCTCCTACTTTAATCAGTGCCATCCAATAACAGCTCCTATATTATATGAGTTTTCTTCTAATACCATTTTTTAGATCTTTTGTATCTTTACTTATATTATGGAGGAAAACATATGTACACACACACACACACACATACTCTTTATCACTATATATCACTATTATCATGTTATCATTTCTACTATAGACAAATCTTGGTTCTTTTCTTCTCATTCTACTGCTCTTCCTTTAAAACTTTTCTCTTTTAAACTTTTTTTCTTCAAATGTTGCTATTTTTAATATACCCTAGGTAGCCTATGCTCATTATTACATTACACTTCACAATGGCCTATTTCCTCTATAAAACCTTTGGCTAAGGAGACTTTTTTTTTTGTAACAATTATTAACACTGAATGGCAGCCCTGAATGACTGAAGATATTTTAAAAGCATTTCTCTATATATCATTTTTCATTACAAATATAGTTTTTTTTCCATTTACATTAAATCTTACTTGCAAGACATTTCCCACTCCCATACTCCCAGATATGTGGTAATTATTTTATTCTTCACTGCAGCAAAAATTCTGTTGATATATTTATTTTTGTATTCTGAATAGGTGACATCATTTTTTTTAGTATTTCTGTTTGTATTTTGAATATGAATGTATATATTCAAATATGTGCATATATATGTATTTATACTCTCATAGATATTCAAAATGTGAAAAGGATAAATATTGCGAAATATCTACCTATCAATTCCCTCTTAGAAACTCACATTCCTTCTTCTTAGTTTTCCTCTTTTTTAAAGTAAGTTCTTAGTTTTCAAGTAGTATTCTTTTTTCTTATATATGTATACACATTTGTGTGTGGGTATATATATATACCCACACACAAATGCACATATACAAAATACACATATACAAATATGTATACATATATGCTTGTTTTATAACTTCTATTATTTAAGTATTTTTAATCCATGTCCATACTGAAGGGTTGATTGAGATTTCCAATGATTTAAATTTCATTCTTTGTTTTGATTGCTATTGCCCTATCTCTTATTTTGTGTGTTTTTTTTATATCGTTCCTCCAAACCATATTAATTTTCTTATTGAGATTTATATTTCACTAGTAATTTTTTCTTTTATTTTCTCATAGATTTCTTTGAAAATATCCCTTCCCCTTCTTTCTTTTATGTTTTTGCTGTCATGTAGTCTCTGTTGAATTACTTTCTATACCCTCTTTGTTGCTTTCTCATTATGTTTCTTGTCTATCTTTAAACAGTTTATGTGATTTCTTTGCTTTTTTTTTTAAATTTTCTGCTAAAATCATATATCACGTTTTACTCCAAATGTTTTTCATAGAGGAAATTATATTGTTCTTTGTTTTTGTTTGTTTGTTCCTGTGTTTCATTTTAATTTATACAGGGCACATCAACTTCCTGACTATGTTGTTGCCAAAAGCAATCACACATAAATTCTATTTCTATGGAAGAAGCACACTAATTTTACTGTATAGATGGTCATTATCATACTAGTTTGTCCCCACATTTAAAGATACATGGACCCTGTGTGGCTCAAATGGTTAAGCCTCTGCCTTCAGCTGGGTCATGATCTCCAGGTTCTGAGATGGAGCTCCATGTGGGCCTCCCAGCTCAGCGGGGAGTCTCCTTCTCACTCTCTCTCTGCGTCTTCTCCTGCTTGTGCTCTCTCTGTCTCTCTCTCCCAAAAGGATAAATAAAATCTTTAAAAATACATAAATAAACAAGAATAAAGATACATTGCACTCAAAAATTTTCTCTAGTCACAGCCATGGTCTGCTTTCCATATAAGTTTATTCCCCTCCATATGAAAAGCACAAGTCATTGGTTCACTCCATTCTCCTCAGTACAAAGTCTTAAGGTTCATATATTTTTTAACCCATATCACAAACCTATTAAATACATCTTATAGGAGTATTAAAATGTTTAATAATATCTGTAATCCTATAGACATAATATATATAATCATATAAATTTGATTATAAGAAAATGATATATACAATATATTTTGTATATTAAATAAGTTATAATTTTCTATAAACTTTAAATTTATTATTTAAAATGAATTTACTAAAAAATTAAGAAGTGTATTTGTCTGTATTTATATATTGTTTTGGACAAAAAGAGAGAAAGAGAATGTACTTGGGTTTGCTTAGTTAAGTTGTCAGAATATCATCTCTCCATACCTATGTTTTTATTCCGGTTCAGTTTTCTCATATTATTATTTCAAACATAAATCCAATTTTTCTGCTGATTTTAAGCTAGATACAACCTCATTTTTCTGTTCATCCAAAAGTGGTTTGTTGAGCTGAAGATCTTTTTACTAGGTGTGGTAATAAATGAATGAGCAAAACATGAGAAATCTTTGATATTATGGAACTTGTAACCTCAGGTTATTCAAAACATAAATACATATTAAATGTGTTCGAGATAAAACAACAGAGAATAAAGAGGACAGTAAAAGATGGATTGAGTGTGTTATCTTATGTGACTAGTTAGGTGACTTTGGAATTGTATGTCTGAAGGAAGTAAAAACTGAACCAACTTAACCAATAGCATTCACACAAGAAAATTCTCATAATCCCATGCCTTCAGCTACTATGTTTTTATTTCAATAAGTGTAAACAAATAAAAAGAAGATTAAGCAAACATATTTATTCACCACATATGTAACTTCATCATAAAATGAATATCTTATAATATTTCTGAGATGAAAAAAATTCTAATAGCAATACCATCTCAAAAATATTTTGATAAACATATATTTTAGTTACTATGATTCCTGACAAATAGTTTACTTTCCTACTACAGTTCAATAAAAATAGTTAATACTTTTTCTTGGCAGGAATTTGCAAGAAAAATATTACTATGCTTAAGCTTGTTCCAGGTATATGAAACTTACTCAAGAAAAATTATATGAAAAGATAGTTATAACCTGGCTTTTGCTTGTAGGAAATTCTTATTACTAGGCAGAACTTAAATAAACATCTTAAAGGGGTTCTGTAAGTTGATGTGGATTTCTCAAAAGAGAAAATAGATATGCATGAATATTCCTTAGGAGCATGTTCTTTCAAAGGTCATTATAATATTAAAAACATAAATATGTCATCAGTTTTCTGCATCAGAATGACAAGACCTTTTTATGATAACTTTACAGACATGAAATTAAACCGAGAAAGAGAGAGAGATTTTTTTTTAAAGATTTTATTTATTTATTTGAGAGAGAGAATGAGAGAGAGAACATGAGAAGAGGGAGGGTCAGAGGGAGAAACAGACTCCCCGCCAAGCAAGAAGCCCAATGCAGGACTCAATCCCGAGACTCCAGGATCATGACCTGAGCTGAAGGCAGTCACTTAACTAACTGAGCCACCGAGGCTCCTGAGAGAGAGATTTTTATCAATAGCTTTTCTCTTAGTTATATTTAAAAAGAAAATAAGCGATCATGTCAATTATATTGTTTTTAATGTTTTCTAGCTTCAAAATTAAAGTCCAGTTGTCTAAACTCTATAAATTTCAGGTTTTACTCTTATTGAGTTTTTTGGGTCATGAATCTATAATAAAATATGGAGATTCCTATGTCTCAGTCTCTGTGTAAATTTACACATAATGAAACAAAGTCTAATAACAAAAAGTAAAAATTATAAATTATAAGTTATTTCAAATCTTTACTGCCTTTCTTGTGAGCACTAAGAACAATCCAATTCTTAATATTCAGTAATACTTTTTAATCTTCATATTCACAGTTCTCTTTGCCTTACTGCTGCTCCTGAATTTCTTCCTCTTTAAGTAACCAAATTTTCTCATCAGTTCTGTCTTTAGGGTTTGTTGTGGATTTTTTCCCCCTCCTCTACTATCTATCTCTTCCAGATCTTTATGTTGTTAATTTGTATTCTTTTTGGAAGTCTATTTTAATCATTTTTTTAAAATAATATCACCCTTCATATCCCTTTAATTCATCATCACAAAAATTCAAACCTTGGCAACTATTTCATTCAGTTAATTGGCTGAAAAAATGGGAAAAAAAGAAATGCTCAAGAAAATATATCTACCTTCAGCTACAAACCTTTGAAAGACACTCCTATACTAAAAAAGAGACAGAACAAAAGTCCATGTACAATAACATTGTACAGACTCTAAAGAATTCAGTTATATGTTTTTGATGGCAAAAACACACGCTTTGACAATCACATTTGTTTCTCTATGGCAGCATCATCCTGTTAAGGACAAAATTTATATTGTTAGAGCATATGAAGCATTGCTTTTAATAAAACCTTAACAAAATTGTTCCTCAGATTGATGATTTCCTTATGAACCAAACAACCCATTTTCACAGAGCCTTAACAGAATGATTCTAGGACCTATCATAAGTCCCTGTTATAAAAAATATGCAAAATAATGAAGAGACATTTCAATATGTTTCTACAAATATCTTCTTCATGGGGAGATAAAAACCACCATGTACAACTCATGGTGAGATGATGATGCACAAAATGGTGGAATTATGTGTATGATTTATGGATTCTTTGCAATTAAGCAATAGTATATGGATTACTATGATCATTACTTTGTGAACACAGTATTTTATCTTATTACTACATACATGATGTATGCTCATCATCTTTTTAATAAAAACTTGATCGTTACTGAAATACTGTTACTCTTTTTGCAAAGGTTCTGCTGCTATTTTCTTCTTCTTTTTAAATTTTTTTTAAAAATTTTTAATAAACATATAATGTATTATTAGCCTCAGGGATAGTCTGTGAATTGTCAGGTTTACACACTTCACAGCACTCACCATAGCACATACACTCCCCATAACACATACACTCCCCAATGTCCATAACCTCAACACCCTCTCCCTACTCCCCTCCTCCCATCCCCCCTCGGTATGTTTTGTGACATTAAGAGTCTCTTATGGTTTGTCTCCCTCCTGATCCCATCTTGCTTCATTTATTCTTTTCCTACCCTCCAAACCCTCCATGTTGCATCTCCACTTCCTCATATCAGGGAGATCATATGATAGTTGTCTTTCTCTGATTGACTTATTTCACTAAGCATAACACCCTCTAGTTCCGTCCACGTCCTTGCAAATGTCAAGATTCATTTCTTTCGATGGCTTCATAGTATTCCATTGTGTGTATATATATATATATATATATATATATATATATATATATATATCACGTCTTCTTTATCCATTCATATGTTGATGGACATCTAGGAGGTTCTCTCCATAGTTTGGCTATTGTGAACATTGCTGCTATAAATATTTGGGTGCACATGACCCTTCAGATCTCTATGTTTGTATCTTTAGGGTAAATACCCAGTAGTGCACTTGCTGTCATATAGTAGTTCTATTTTCAACTTTTTGAAGAAACTCCATGCTGTTTTCCAGAGTGGTTGCACCAGCTTGCATTCCCACCAACAGTGTAGGAGGGTTCCCCTTTCTCCGCATCCTTACCAACATCTGTCATTTCCTGACTTGTTAATTTTAGCCATTCTGACTGGTGTGAGGTGGTATCTCATTGTGGTTTTGATTTGTATTTCCCTGATGCAGAGTGACATGGAGCACTTTTTCATGTGTCTGTTGGCCATCTGGATGTCTTCTTTGCAGAAATGTCTGTTCATGTCCTCTGCCCATCTCTTGATTGGATTATTTGTTATTTGAGTGTTGAGTTTGCTAAGTTCTTTATAGATTTTGGATACTAGCCCTTTCTCTGATATGTCGTTTGCAAATATCTTCTCCCATTCTGTCAGTTGTCTTTTGGTGTTGTTAACTGTTTCCTTTGCTGTGCAAAATTTTTTGATCTTGATGAAATCCCAATAGCTCATTTTTGCCCTTGCTTCGGTCCTAGGAAGATGTTGCTGTGGCCGAGGTCGAAGAGGTTGCTGCCTGTGTTCTCCTCAAGGATTTGAATGGATTCCTTTCTCACATTGAGGTCCTTCATCCATTTTGAGTCTATTTTCGTGTGTGGTGTGAGGAAATGGTCCATTTTCATTTTTCTGCATGTGGCTGTCCAATTTTCCCAACACCATTTATTGAAGAGGCTGTCTTTTTTCCATTGGACATTCTTTCCTGCTTTGTCAAAGATGAGTTGACCATAGAGTTGAGGGTCTATTTCTGGGCTCTCTATTCTGTTCCATTGATCTATGTGTCTGTTTTTGTGCCAGTACCATGCTGTCTTGATGATGAGAGCTTTGTAATAGAGATTGAAGTCTGGAATTGTGATGCCACCAACTTTGGCTTTCTTTTTCAATATTCCTTTGGCTATTCGAGGTCTTTTCTGGTTCCATATAAATTTTAGGATTATTTGTTCCATTACTTTGAAAAAAAAAATGGGTGGGATGTTGATAGGGATTGCATTAAATGTGTAGATTGCTTTAGGTAGCATAGACATTTTGACAATATTTGTTCTTCCAATCCAGGAGCATGGAACATTTTTCCAGTTCTTTGTGTTTTCCTCAATTTCTCTCATGAGTACTTCATAGTGTTCTGAGTACAGATTCTTTGCCTCTTTGGTTAGGTATATTCCTAGGTATCTTATGGTTTTGGGTGCAATTGTAAATGGGATTGACTCTTTAATTTCTCTTTTTTCTGTCTTGTCGGTGTAGAGAAATGCAACTGTCTTCTGTGGATTGATTTTATATCCTGACACTTTACTAAATTCTTGTACAAGTTCTAGCAGTTTTGGAGTGGAGTCTTTTGGGTTTTCCACATATAGTATCATATCATCTGCGAAGAGTGATAGTTTGACTTCTTCTTTGCCGATTTGGATGCCTTTAATTTCCTTTTGTTGTCTGATTGCTGAGGCTAGGACTTCTAGTACTATGTTGAATAACAATGGTGATAATGGACATCCCTGCCGTGTTCCTGACCTTAGTGGAAAAGCTTTCAGTTTTTCTCCATTGAGAATGATATTTGCGGTGGGTTTTTCACAGATGGCTTTGATAATATTGAGGTATGTGCTCTCTGTCCCTACACTTTGAAGAGTTTTGATCAGGAAGGGAGGCTGTACTTTGTCAAATGCTTTTCCAGAATCTACTGAGAGTATCATATGGTTCTTGTTCTTTCTTTTATTAATGTGTTGAATCACATTGATTGGTTTGCAGATGTTGAACCAACCTTGCAGTGCTGGAATAAATCCCACTTGGTCGTGGTGAATAATCCTTTTAATGTACTGTTGAATCCTATTGGCCAGTATTTTAGTGAGAATTTTCACATCTGTGTTCATCAAGGCTATTGGTCTGTAATTCTCTTTTTTGATGGGATGCTTGTCTGGTTTTGGGATCAAGGTGATGCTGGCCTCATAAAATGAGTTTGGAAGTTTTCCTTCCATTTCTGTTTTTTGGAACAGTTTCAGGAGAATAGGAATTAGTTCTTCTTTAAATGTTTGGTAGAATTCCCCTTGGGAACCGTTTGGCCCTGGGCTTTTGTTTGTTTGGAGATTTTTTTATGACTGTTCCAATATCCTTACTGGTTATGTGTCTTTTCAGGTTTTCTATTTCTTCCTGGTTCAATTGTGGTAGTTTATATGTCTCTAGGGATGCATCCATTTCTTTCAGATTGTCAAATTTGTTGGTGTAGAGTTACTCATAGTATGCTCTTGTAATTGTATTTCTTTGCTGTTAGTTGTGATCTCTCCTCTTTTATTCATGATTTTATTCATTTGGGTCCTTTCTCTTTTCTTTTTGATGAGTCAGGCCGGGAGTTTATCAATCTTATTAATTCTTTCAAAGAACCAGCAACTAGTTCCGTTGATTTGTTCTATTGTTTTTTTTGTTTTGTTTTGTTTTGTTTGTTTGTTTCTATTTCATTGATTTTTGCTCTGATCTTTATTATTTCTCTTCTCCTGCTGGGTTTAGGCTTTCTTACTTGTTCTTTCTCCAGCTTCTTTAGGTGTAGGGTTAGGTTGTGTATTTGGACCTTTCTTGTTTCTGAGAAAGGCTTGTACCACTATATATTTTCCTCTCAGGACTGCCTGTGATGTGTCCCACAGATTTGGAACCATTGTGTTTTCATTATCCTTTGTTTCCATGAATTTTTTCAATTCTTCTTTAATTTCCTGGTTGACCCATTCATTCTTTAGAAGGATGCTGTTTAGTCTCCATGCATTTGGGTTCTTTCCAAATTTCCTCTTGTGATTGAATTCTAGCTTCAGAGCATTGTGGTCTGAAAATATGCAGGGAATGATCCCAATCTTTGATACCTGTTGAGACCTGATATATGACCCAGGATGTGGTCCATTCTGGAGAATGTTCCATGTACACTAGAGAAGAATGGGTATTCTGTTGTTTTGGGATGAAATGTTCTGAATATATCTGTGATGTCCATCTGGTCCAGTGTGTCATTTAAGGCCTTTATTTCCTTGTTGATCTTTTGCTTAGATGATCTGTCCATTTCAGTGAGGGGAGTGTTAAAGTCCCCTACAATTTTTGTATTATGGTCAATGTGTTTCTTTGATTCTGTTATTAATTGGTTTATATAGTTGGCTGCTCCCATGTTAGGGGCATTGATATTTAAAATTGTTAGATCTTCTTGTTGGACAGACCCTTTGAGTATGATATTGTGTCCTTCCTCATTTCTTATTATAGTCTTTGTCTTAAAATCTAATTGATCTGATATAAGTATTGCCACCCCAGCTTTCTTCTGATGTACATTAGAATGGTAAATTGTTTCCCACCCCCTCACTTTAAATCTGGAGGTGTCTTTGGGTCTAAAATGAGTTTCTTGTAGGCAACATATTGATGGGTTTTGTTTTTTTTTATCCATTCTGATCCCCTGTATCTTTTGATTGGAGCATTTAGCCCATTTACATTCAGGGTAACCATTGAGAGACATGAATTTAGTGCCATTGTATTGCCTATAAAGTGACTGTTACTGTATATTTTCTCTGTTCCTTTCTGATCTACTATTTTAGGATCTCTCTTTGCTTAGAGGACCCCTTTCAAGATTTCCTGTAGAGCTGGTTTGGTGTTTGCAAATTATTTTAGTTTTTGTTTGTCCTGGAAGCTTTTTATCTCTCCTTCTATTTTCAGTGATAGCCTAGCTGGATATAGTATTCTTGGCTGCATGTTTTTCTTGTTTAGTGCTCTGAATATATCATGCCAGTTCTTTCTGGCCTGCCAGGTCTCTGTGGATAAGTCCTCTGCCAATCTAATATTTTTACCACTGTATGTTACAGACTTCTTTCTCGGGCTTTTTTCAGGGCTCTTTCTTTGTCACTAAGATATGTAAATTTTACTATTAGATGACAGGGTGTGGGCCTATTCTTATTGATTTTGAGGGGCGTTCTCTGTGCCTTCTGGATTTTGATGCTTGTTCCCTTTGCCATATTAGGGAAATTCTCTACAATAATTCTCTCCAATATACCTTCTTCTCCCTTCTCTATCTCTTTTTCTTCTGGAATCCCAATTATTCAAATGTTGTTTCGTCTTATGGTATCACTTATCTCTCAAATTTTCTCCTTGTGGTCCAGTGGTTATTTGTCTCTCTTTTGCTCTGCATCTTTATTTTCTGTCATTTGGTCTTCTATATCACTAATTCTCTCTTCAGCCTCATTTATCTTAACAGTAAGAACCTCCATTTTTTATTGAACCTCATTAATAGCTTTTTTTATTTCAATTTGGTTAGATTTTAGTTCTTTTATTTCTCCAGAAAGTGCTTTTATGCTCTAATATCTCTAATATCTTCCATGGTTAAATGCATGGAAGATATTAGAGAAAATGTACAGGGTTTCTCTAATATCTTCCATGCCTTTTTTGAGCCGGGCTAGCACCTTGAGAATCATCATTCTGAACTCTAGATCTGACATATTACTAATGTCCGTATTGATTAGGTGCCTAGCCTTCAGTACTGCCTCTTGTTCTTTTTTTTTTTTGGTGAGTTTTTTTCCTTGTCATTTTATCCAGATAAGAATATATGAAAGAGCAAATAAAATACTAAAAGTGTGGCAAAGAACCCAGGAAAATGTGCTTTAACCAGATCAGAAGAGACCCCAAATCATGCCAAGGAGAAAGGAGGGAAAAAGAAATTCAGAGGGAAAAATAATAAAAAAAGCAAACAAATAAAGAAAAATAAATAAATATAAATATATAAATATATAAATATATATATATATGTATATATATATATATATATATATATATATATATATATATTAAACTGGTGACTAGAACAGGGTCACCCAATTAATTTTGGAGTAATTTGGTCTTTTAGAAGAAACTACCTCCCAAAATTTTAAAGAATGAAAAACATATATAAGATTAAACAAAATGAAGGGATGAAAAATGACTACAAAGATGAAAAAAATTTTTTTGAATTTCTTAAAAAGGAGTTGATAAGATAAGTTGGTTGATAGAATAAAGAAAAAGAAGTGGAGAGAATTTGCTCAGTCTGGAGACTAGAACAAGCCCAGTGCTAGATTTAGGGTCTGTTTTAATCTACTAGAAGATGTACCCCAAATTTTTTAGAAGAAAAAACCCTATGTGTATACAAAAAATAAAGTTAGATACAATGAAGGATAAAATATGACTATAATAATGCAGGTTCAAAAAAGATTTTTTAAATGAATGGTATTAAGATAAACTAGTTAAAAAACATTAAAAGAGGAAAGGGTAAAAGTTAAAAAAAATTAGCAGAAGAAAAAAATAAAATTAAAAAATTGGGGAGGAGTCAAGATGGAGGAGAAGTAGCAGGCTGAGACGACATCATGTAGCAGTAGATCACCTAGATAGCTTATCAAACCATTGCAAACACCTACAAATCCAATGGAAGATCGAAGAGAAGAAGAACCGCAATTCTAGAAACAGAAAATTGATCACTTTCTGAAAGGTAGGACCGGTGGAGAAGTGAAGCCAAAGTGACGGGAAGATAGACTGTGGGGGGAGGGGCCGGCTCCCAGGAAGCGGCGGAGCAAGGAAGCCCAAAATCAGGACTTTTAAAAGTCTGCTCCACTGAGGGACAAGGCTCCAGGAGGCTAAACCAGGGTGAAGGCCACGTGGGGCCAGCGTGGCACTAGGTCCTACAGGTCACAGAAGGATCAGGGTGTCTGAGTGTCGCAGAGCTTACAGGTATTAGACTGGGCGAGCCAGCTACAGAGACAGGGAGCCTGCTTCCCACTCTCTCTCTCTCTCTCTCTCTGCCTGCCTCTCCATCTACCTGTGATCTCTCTCTGTCAAATAAATAAATAAAATCTTAAAAAAAAAAAAAAAGAGAGAGAATTACAGACCAATAGCCTTGATGAACACAGATGCGAAAATTCTCACCAAAATACTGGCCAATAGGATTCAACAGTACATTAAAAGGATTATTCACCACGACCAAGTGGGATTTATTCCAGCACTGCAAGGTTGGTTCAACATCCGCAAACCAATCAATGTGATTCAACACATTAATAAAAGAAAGAACAAGAACCATATGATACTCTCAGTAGATGCTGGAAAAGCATTTGACAAAGTACAGCCTCCCTTCCTGATCAAAACTCTTCAAAGTGTAGGGACAGAGAGCACATACCTCAATATTATCAAAGCCATCTGTGAAAAACCCACCGCAAATATCATTCTCAATGGAGAAAAACTGAAAGCTTTTCCACTAAGGTCAGGAACACGGCAGGGATGTCCATTATCACCATTGTTATTCAACATAGTACTAGAAGTCCTAGCCTCAGCAATCAGACAACAAAAGGAAATTAAAGGCATCCAAATCGGCAAAGAAGAAGTCAAACTATCACTCTTCGCAGATGATATGATACTATATGTGGAAAACCCAAAAGACTCCACTCCAAAACTGCTAGAACTTGTACAAGAATTTAGTAAAGTGTCAGGATATAAAATCAATCCACAGAAGACAGTTGCATTTCTCTACACCGACAAGACAGAAAAAAGAGAAATTAAAGAGTCAATCCCATTTACAATTGCACCCAAAACCATAAGATACCTAGGAATATACCTAACCAAAGAGGCAAAGAATCTGTACTCAGAACACTATGAAGTACTCATGAGAGAAATTGAGGAAAACACAAAGAACTGGAAAAATGTTCCATGCTCCTGGATTGGAAGAACAAATATTGTCAAAATGTCTATGCTACCTAAAGCAATCTACACATTTAATGCAATCCCTATCAACATCCCACCCATTTTTTTTTTCAAAGTAATGGAACAAATAATCCTAAAATTTATATGGAACCAGAAAAGACCTCGAATAGCCAAAGGAATATTGAAAAAGAAAGCCAAAGTTGGTGGCATCACAATTCCAGACTTCAATCTCTATTACAAAGCTCTCATCATCAAGACAGCATGGTACTGGCACAAAAACAGACACATAGATCAATGGAACAGAATAGAGAGCCCAGAAATAGACCCTCAACTCTATGGTCAACTCATCTTTGACAAAGCAGGAAAGAATGTCCAATGGAAAAAAGACAGCCTCTTCAATAAATGGTGTTGGGAAAATTGGACAGCCACATGCAGAAAAATGAAAATGGACCATTTCCTCACACCACACACGAAAATAGACTCAAAATGGATGAAGGACCTCAATGTGAGAAAGGAATCCATTCAAATCCTTGAGGAGAACACAGGCAGCAACCTCTTCGACCTCGGCCACAGCAACATCTTCCTAGGACCGAAGCAAGGGCAAAAATGAGCTATTGGGATTTCATCAAGATCAAAAAATTTTGCACAGCAAAGGAAACAGTTAACAACACCAAAAGACAACTGACAGAATGGGAGAAGATATTTGCAAACGACATATCAGAGAAAGGGCTAGTATCCAAAATCTATAAAGAACTTAGCAAACTCAACACTCAAATAACAAATAATCCAATCAAGAGATGGGCAGAGGACATGAACAGACATTTCTGCAAAGAAGACATCCAGATGGCCAACAGACACATGAAAAAGTGCTCCATGTCACTCTGCATCAGGGAAATACAAATCAAAACCACAATGAGATACCACCTCACACCAGTCAGAATGGCTAAAATTAACAAGTCAGGAAATGACAGATGTTGGTAAGGATGCGGAGAAAGGGGAACCCTCCTACACTGTTGGTGGGAATGCAAGCTGGTGCAACCACTCTGTAAAACAGCATGGAGTTTCTTCAAAAAGTTGAAAGTAGAACTACCCTATGACCCAGCAATTGCACTACTGGGTAGTTACCCTAAAGATACAAATGTAGTGATTTGAAGAGGCACGTGCACCCAACTGTTTATAGCAGCAATGTCCACAATAGCCAAACTATGGAAAGAACCTAAATGTCTATCAACAGATGAATGGATAAAGGAGAAGTGGTATATATACAATGGAATACTCTGCAGCCATCAAAAAAAAAAAATGAAATCTTGCCATTTGTGATGATGTGGATGGAACTAGAGTGTATCATACTTAGTGAAATAAGTCAATCGGAGAAAGTCAACTATCATATGATCTCCCTGATAGGAGGAAGTGGAGATTCAACATGGTGGGTTAGGGTGGTAGGAGAAGAATAAATAAAACAAATGGGATCGGGAGGGAGACAAACCATAAGTGACTCTTAATCTCACAAAACAAACTGAGGGTTGCTGGGGGAAGGGTGTTTGGGAGAGGGGGATGGGGTTGTGAACATTGGGTAGGGTATGTGCTATGGTGAGTGCTGTGAAGTGTGTAAACCTTGCGATTCACAGACCTGTACCCCTGGGGATAAAAATACATTATATGTTTATTAAAAAAAAAAAAAAAAGTAATCACATTCTCCAGGGCATCAGCACTCTGTCCAAAATATCACCAGTTGAAATTTTTTTTAAATGAAATTACATTTGAAAGTTGAGATAATGTTCATCACAATGATAGCCGTAAATACAGTAGTGTTAATAGTGATTGTGAGTGCAATGTTGATTTTGTGACAACTTATTTCATTTCTTCCATAAAAAGTTATTGAGTGCCTATATCACACACACAAAAATAAAAATAAAAAATAATTAACTTTGCAAAACTAAAAATTCATGGGGAGAAAGCCATGAATTCCATGCTTTGCTTTCTCCCCTCTGGAATTCTTCTGTTCTCTTTGGTAAGTGAACTTGGTCTTGGCTGGATTTCTTGTTGATCTACTGGGGCAGGGGCCTGTTGTAGTGATTCTCAAGTGTCTTTGCCCCAGCCAGAATTGCACCACACTTACTAGGGGCCAGGCTATGTAATCTGCTTGGGTTCACTTCTGGGAGCTTTTGTTCCCTGAATGCTTTCTGTAGAGCTCTGGAGGATAGGAATGAAAATGGTGGCCTCCCAATCTCTGGGCTGGAGGAGCTGAGAGCTTGGGCCTCACTCCTCAGTGCGCCCTCTGAGAAAAGTGCTCAATCACTCCCATCTCCCTGGCCTCTGGCTACACTCCAAGCTCACCCAGCCTGTGAACAAGCATCTCTGTCTCTGGCACACAGCTCCTCCTGGAGTCTCTGAACCCCACAGATCCCTGAGCTCTTCCAGGGGAGGGGGTCTCCCTGGATCTTGTGGGACCCCACTCACAGAGCAGTGGCCTGTGCCATGGATTATGCTTCAAGGTAACCCCGAGTTGAAGCTCACTTCTTGGCTCTGTCTCTGTAGCCAGCTTTCCCACTCTAATACCTGCGAGCTCTGTGACACTCAGACACCCCCGATCCTTCTCTGACCCCACAGGACCTGGGGCCATGCTGTCCCCACATGTACTTCACCCCGGTTTAGCCTCTGGAGCCATGTCCCTCAGTGGAGCAGACTTTTAAAAGTCCTGATTTTGGGCTCCGTTGCTCCACCACTTACTGGGAGCCGGACCCTCCCCCTGTGGTCTATCTTCCTGTCGCTTTGGATTCACTTCTCCTCCAATCCTACCTTTCAGAAAGTGGTCTATTTTCTGTTTCTAGAATTGCTGCTCTTCTTCTCTTTGATCTTCTGTTGGATTTGTAGGTGTTCAGAATGTTTTGATAAGCTATCTAGCTGTTATTTGCTACCTGATGTCATCTCAGCCTGCTACTTTTCCACCATCTTGCCAGACTTCCCTTCTGCTATTTTCTATTTTCTTATAAGCCTTTTTACATTTATCTAATTGCTATAACCAGAACATTTTCTTTCTCAAAAGAAAGGAAATTAATTTGATATCCCAGTTATTTCTTTTACACACTGACAAGGAAATTCTTCCTCTATGCTTCTAGACTATGACGTCTCAGAAAAAGTTACAATATGAGCCGGTGAAACTTGAAGCAGAGGCCACTGGGGTCATCTAAGAAGATTCCCATGAAGAAGCCAGCAAAGTCACCTCCTTCCTGGAGACCTAGTGTTCCATCTGCCTTTCAGAAGTTCACCGGAGTACAAGGTGCATGGCTGGGATCAATACTTCCAGAGTAAAAACAAAGAAACAAAACAATAAACTCATCAGCATATGCACATGGAGCACACACACACTTTAAATTAGGAAGATGTTTGATTTGCAATTAGGAGTAAGCATAGATTTAACAAATCTTTTTCTTCAAAATTTATGTATTGTACTTCTAAGTTGTGATATGTACATATATGTGTGTGTGTATGTGTATGTACAAAATCATATCTTATGACAGAATTTATTGTTTTTTAATACTAATAATACTAATCAGATCAATTTCACAGGGCAAAACAGATCTTTCCCTGTTGGGTGGCAATGAATAGAAAGTAATCTGTGATTTTACAGTTAGAGACCATTGGGAGGAGAGGGGGAGGAAATAACCCATCACTAATAGTTTAACATACATTTATAATTCTCACCTGGATCAGTCATGACAATGGAGGTTCCAGTCAGGATTCAATGGCAGAACAACTGAAAGTTATGGGATAAGGTACAGATGGTGGAATAAACCCCAGAAAGAGACCCTGTAAGAACAGAGAGTCACCAGACTAACTAATCTGAAAACCCAAGGATGGTCAACTGCCAAAGTATGACAAGGAAGAGCAAACTGGTAATATTTATCGGGAGCTGTTGACTCTTTGGATCTGTAGTCTAATGTATATATAATGATGGACCTTGGGATCAGTTACTGAGTGGGGTTCATTCAGCAGAAAGAGGGGTTAAAAATGAGATGGAATAGAGTGAGAACAAGCTGTCACTCAATAACATTTTTGTAACTGTCTGCCATTTCTAACCATGACAACCTTCAGGAAGTAATAATTACTGCTTTACTCCTCATAGATCAAATATCATAAGAATTCATATTTTGGCCAAGCCTAACATGGTAGAATACAAGAAGGAGCCTTTGGGTACTTGGGAGTTCTGGTTTAATTAAGACCTGGGAATCTAAGTCACCACAGCCTACTTCTTGTCAACTTGGACTTCCTACATAACTGTTTTAGTCACATTTACTTTCCAAATGAAACAATCACAAAATCAGGTGAAGTATTTTCAGATGAGTGAATTCAATTAAGTCAATCTCTTGTCAGAAGACTTATATGAGGAAACACACTGCAAGTTAGATATTCTATAAGCCCACTGATGGTGGTTAGGGGCCAGAAGACAATCCACATGGTTTATTCCAGTGCTAACAAATTGTTTCTCCTTCCATGATAGCTGAGTGGCTGGCCCCTTATGTGAGTGGTATTGGAACACATGTTCAGCATTGCTATCTGCTGCTGATAGGCTTGGCATTCAGCAATGGACATAGCCAGATTGCCTTGGTGAGTAAAACATATGTGGTTAACCTCAGGCTTAAAATCCATTCTTGTCATCATGACCCCTTTGTTCATAAACAAGTTTAGGATTGCTACTATCTCAAGAACAGCTCATTTTATTTACCTAATTATTAATAAAATGGAGAAAAAATAGCTTTCTCTCTAACCTTCTAAGATCTTGGCTGAGATTCTTGTAATAAAAGACCAATTAACAAGAGAAAAGCAAACAAAAGTTTATTAATATGTTTATCTCATGAGGCTGCCTGGATGGCTCAGTGGGTTAAGCATCCACTCTTGATTTTGGCTCAGGTCATGATCTCCAGATTGTGAGATTGAGCTCCTTGGCAGGCTCCTCACTCAGTGGGGAGTCTGCTTGAGATTCTCTTCCTTTCCCTCTGCCCCTCTTTACCCATCCACACTCTCTCTCAAGTAAAAATAGATAAATCTGATATATATGTGTATATATACATGTATATATACACATATATACATATATACACATATATGTGTGTGTATATATATATGATATAGATATATAGATATAGATATAGATGATATAGATATAGATAAAGATATAGATATAGATATATAGGAAATAGTAAAAAATGTGTATCCAAAGAGGTGACTTTAGAATTTAGGCTGAAACACCATCTTAACAGGGAAAGACGAAGATGGATATAGGCCTCTTAGGGGAGAGCAAATGATTTTTAGGAAAGATGAAAGGACCCTTAGAACAGATGAGAGATTTGATAGTTGTGACAAAGTTTGTCTAGATGTGGTATGGACTTCTAGTCTCCTTTACTCTTATAAGAATCAATCAAGTCAAACTATCACTCTTCGCAGATGATATGATACTATATGTGGAAAACCCAAAAGATTCCACTCCAAAACTGCTAGAACTTGTACAGGAATTCAGTAAAGTGTCAGGATATAAAATCAATGCACAGAAATCAGTTGCATTTCTCTACACCAACAACAAGACAGAAGAAAGAGAAATTAAGGAGTCCATCCCATTTACAATTGTACCCAAAACTATAAGATACCTAGGAATAAACCTAACCAAAGAGACTAAGAATCTATTCACAGAAAACTATAAAGTACTCATGAAAGAAATTGAGGAAGACACAAAGAAATGGAAAAATGTTCCATGCTCCTGGATTGGAAGAATAAATATTGTGAAAATGTCTATGCTACCTAAAGCAATCTACACATTTAATGCAATTCCTATCAAAGTACCATCCATTTTTTTCAAAGAAATGGAACAAATAATCCTAAAATTTATATGGAACCAGAAAAGACCTCGAATAGCCAAAGGAATATTGAAAAAGAAAGCCAAAGTTGGTGGCATCACAATTCCAGACTTCAAGCTCTATTACAAAGCTGTCATCATCAAGACAGCATGGTACTGGCACAAAAACAGACACATAGATCAATGGAACAGAATAGAGAGCCCAGAAATGGACTCTCAACTCTATGGTCAGCTCATCTTCGACAAAGCAGGAAAGAATGTCCAATGGAAAAAGACAGCCTCTTCAATAATTGGTGTTGGGAAAATTGGACAGCCACATGCAGAAAAATGAAATTGGATCATTTCCTTACACCACACACAAAAGTAAACTCAAAATGGATGAAGGATCTCAATGTGAGAAAGGAATCCATCAAAATCCTTGAGGAGAACACAGGCAGCAACCTCTTCGACCTCAGCCGCAGCAACATCTTCCTAGGAACATCACCAAAGGCAAGGGAAGCAAGGGCAAAAATGAACTGTTGGGATTTTATCAAGATCAAAAGCTTTTGCACAGCAAAGGAAACAGTTAACTAAACCAGAAGACAACTGACAGAATGGGAGAAGATATTTGCAAATGACATATCAGAGAAAGGGCTAGTGTCCAAAATCTATAAAGAACTTAGCAAACTCAACACCCAAAGAACAAATAATCCAATCAAGAAATGGGCAGGGGACATGAACAGACATTTCTGCAAAGAAGACACCCAGATGGCCAACAGACACATGAAAAAGTGCTCCATATCACTCGGCATCAGGGAAATACAAATCAAAACCACCATGAGATATCACCTCACACCAGTCAGAATGGCTAAAATTAACAAGTCAGGAAATGACAGATGCTGGCGAGGATGCGGAGAAAGGGGAACCCTCCTACACTGTTGGTGGGAATGCAAGCTGGTGCAACCACTCTGGAAAACCGCATGGAGGTTCCTCAAAATGTTGAAAATAGAACTACCCTATGACCCAGCAATTGCACTGCTGGGTATTTACCCTAAAGATACAAACGTAGTGATCCGAAGGGGCACGTGCACCCGAATGTTTATAGCAGCAATGTCTACAATAGCCAAACTATGGAAAGAGCCTAGATGTCCATCAACAGACGAATGGATAAAGAAGAAGTGGTATATATACACAATGGAATACTATGCAGTCATCAAAAAAATGAAATCTTGCCATTTGCGATGACATGGATGGAAATAGAGGGTGTCATGTTTAGCGAAATAAGTCAATTAGAGAAAGACAACTATCATATGATCTCCCTGATATGAGGGAGAGGAGATGCAACATGGGGGGTTAAGGGGGTAGGAGAAAAGTAAATGAAACAAGATGGGATTGGGAGGGAGACAAACCATAAGTGACTCTTAATCTCACAAAACAAACTGAGGGTTGATGGGGGGAGGGGGCTTGGGAGAGGGGGAAATAAAAAAAAAAAAAGAATCAATCTTCTCTGGTTGATTAAACTTTTAGGGGAAAGGATTTATGGCAAATGAGATCCTTTTGGAGGATTTGTCTTTAGGGAAGTACAGGGAGTTTAGATAAAGCCTCTCCCTGCATTTGCCATTTGTGTGTGTGTGTGTGTTTGTCTACAGTTTAAGATAAGATACTATGATAACATATTTTGGGGTGTCATGTCCTATTACCTTTCATTAAGATCTTCCCCTGCTGAAGTCGCTGTTTGGTGGGTATTCATAAAAGTCACAGATCATACTTTTTGCTCATTTAATGATCTTACCTATATTCTTCTCTTGCCAATATCCTTATCTATAGAGCTCCAAAGGTGTGTATATGTTTGAAGTCCTTAACCATATAGTCCTAGAATCAGCCACTGATTCAGTGTCCATGAATCACTTTAAATTTATACTTTTGGCTACTCTCTTCTCTGCAAAATAAAACCAAAAGTAAAAATAAAATAACAATAATAACACATGTACAGTGTTTAAAGTTCTGCTGATTGACAATCTTCCTTCCAATACTATTTCTTGGGATCATCCCAAATTATGGGAATAGTGTTAAACTAACAACTTTCCGGTGGTGGCAGCATACTGTCAACTAGTTTCATTTGGTTTTCCTCATTCAGCTGGTCATTGAGAATCTTCCATGAGACCATAGGTTCAGTCTGAGAGAGAGAGGAGGCAAGGTGAACCTTCCTTAAAGGCCATATTTAGACTTTCATGCTATTCATTGCTATGAATATACTTCATAAAACCAAGATGATTTTACTTTTTTAACATTTGTACATAGAGATTATCTATAAAGTTCATTATCTAAGTCACTAGACTTTCAAACATATACCCTTATTTGATTTTTCACCAAACTTTAATCTTTATGATTTTAACTAAGTCTCAGTTCAAAGGCTCTTGAGTGATTAGCTCAAATTTGACAGTGTATGATAATGAGTAAATATGTGAGTATATTCAGATTCATACTTTCACAAAGAGCTGTGTTTATTTTATAAAAGTAATGATGTTTCCACACAATTTTGTCAATAAAACAAATTGATTTTTTTTGTCCTACACCTACCTGCCTTTTTCTGAATATTTGTTTATTTATTTGTTTATTCTTGTTTGTATATTTTAAGCACAGGAAGAAATTGTTTTTTATTGTTAAAGTTAGCAGCTTTTTTTTTTTAAGATTTTATTTATTTGACAGAGATCACAAGTAGGCAGAGGCAGGCAGAGAGAGAGGAAGGGAAGCAGGCCCCCCACTGAGCAGAAAGCCCAATGCAGGCTCCATCCCAGGATCCTGGGATCATGACCTGAGCCAAAGGCAGAGACTTTAACCCACTGAGCCACTCAGGTACCCCTAAAGTTAGCACTTTGTTAATTAGGAAATCAGCTATTATACAATACCTTTTATTAATGGAAAGAAATCAAGATATGTGAATTGGCTCAGCTATTTTTAAATAATATGTTACCTATTAAAAAGCAAGTTGAAGGATCTAGAAACCTATATAGCTTGAATCCTTCAGAATGGCACTCTTGATTTTTTTTTATATTCCCACTGATGCATCAAAATTCTTCTTGGGTTGGATTTAAATGAGATTTGCCTAAACCTACCTCTGAAATTTCATCACATTTTCCCTAAATGAAACTTTCACACAGAATGTTTTAGATACTGAAATGTACAAAGCTGGAATATATGAGTACTTAGTTCCCTGTTTGCTAATAAATGTCTTTAAGCATGGCAAAATTTGACTGAGAATGGTGGTTACCAGTATATACCAAAAATAACTGAATAGATGTACATATCAAATTGACTCAGAGAGATGCACAATTGGGAATATATTTGATTTTTATTTATAATATTCCTGAAGTGCATAGAAGAGATAAATGAATATGTCCACGTAATTGGAGAGTTTACAAGGTAACCAGGTAGAGGTCATAGTATTTTACTACAGGTGTTTTTTGTCATATTTTAGATTCTGATAATGTTTTTGTGAAATTGTTTTAAATCTAATCAGACTTGAGAGGGCTTTTGCCAGAAACGTAATTTCTTTTACAAAGGATATCTGAACTGATAAAGAAGTAGTCGTGCTTCATCTCTTTTACTCTTACTTCTTTTCTGGAAAAAAAAATGTAGCTATAAATTTCTGTTTCATCTGGGAAAGAATCATAATTTTACTATGGTATCCTCTATTCATAATGGCACAAAATAACAAAATATAAAATATAAAAACTACTGTCTGTCTTAATCCTTGTCACAGTTTTGGATGTCAATTCACATGCATATGCTGCTTAAAATAGTGAGCAGTAAAGGTGACGTAGGAAATAGAGCATTAAGACATTAAAAATTAATTTGGCAAATCTGGTTTAGGCCAAAGTTTCTTGATGGCACTCAAGTATATTTTACTTGGGACCTACCTTGTCTTTACCTAGCTGGCATTTTTGAGCAGTTATATATTTATTTCTTTACCTTCAAATATTTGGTTATATCCTCAAATTTTATTTCCCTGTTACCCATTACTTTTACAATCACTTGTCATTTGAAAAGAATGCTTTAGACAAAAAAGAAAAAAAAAATTACATAGTCAAAGGAAATGCAAGTGTTCCTTTAGGCAATCTTACTTTGAATTTCACTGACATGTAATGTGGTATTATACTACTAGTTTAAAAGATATAGTCACACATTTCAAAGAGATTTCAGAAGAGGAAACAAATAAAGCAATATTCAGGACTTGAAGGGGAAATGTTATTAATGTCATTATTTATATTTTTCCCTTCACCTATAAACATTATGTTCAAACAATGTAAGTTTACAGTAACACTTGATGGTGATGGGTACTGAAGATCACAGAGGTAAATGCATTTATCGTGTTTATTCCCATTTAAGTATATATATTTTTTAAAGATTCTACTAATTCATTTGAGAGAGAAACAGACACACAAAGAGAGAGAGAGAGAGAGAGTGCGAGCATAAGCAGGGGAGAGAGGTAGAGGCAGAGGGAGAAGTAGACTCCCTGCTGAGCTGGGAGCCTGATATGGGGCTTGGCCCACTTAACCATCTGAGCCACCCAAGCTCCCCTTAAATATAATTATGTTTCTTTATTCTATCTTTAAAAATAAAGATTATTTATTTATTTTGGGGGACAGATAGAGCAAGCAAGAGAGCACAAGCAGGGGTAGTGGCAGAGGGAGAAGGAGAAGAAGGCTCCTTCCTGAGCAGTGAGCCCAATGTGAGGTAGAACATGACCTGAGCCAAAGGTAAACACTTAACCTCCTAACCCACCCAGGTGCGCATATTCTATTTAAATCTTTAAACATCTTTATTAAATTAAGATAGCTAGGAAGACATTATGTTGCATTTCCAGATGTCAACAATGTGTTCACAAAATATCAGCAGAAAATAATCAACTTCATCCAAGACACATGAGTAGGTAAAGTCTGCAGTAGAAATATCTATTTGCCAGCAGTAGTGAGTATGACATGGCAAAGATTACATAGTGTTGAAAAAAAAATAAATGATTGAGAGATTAAAATTTCTCTTTTATAAAATAAGACAATAAGAATTCAAAGATTATTTCACTTTTTACAGAGCACATTTCATATAGTCTGATCATACCCTCTTCATTCTGTGAATGGAAGCCCAGTACATTCCCCCAAATTTCCTCATATTTCCCAAGTTGGGGGATGATTTTGCAAATATTCTAATAGACTCTTTATCTCTTGGGTTCTTTTAATAACTCACATCTCCATGCTTCATATGATTCTAGATATGGATTTCAACAACTCTCTTTCCCTTTTTCTTCTCTTTCTTCTTTTTCTCTGTCCCTTCCACTCTCTCCCACTCAATCTGTCTCTCTCTCCCATACTTTTTCTATTTCTACCTCCATTTCTATTCCATATCTAGGTTACCTCCTTCTTCTCCTTCTATTTCTACCTATAATCCTACTTCTACCTTTCTGTCTCAAACAAGATTCATGAATACGGTGATTTTTTACCAATATTTGTTCAGGAGATTATAATTATACTGTAGCTTATATTATCCATGAGAATATACTTGCAAATCTCAAAATTTAGAAAATGTTTGACTAAAGTCTAAACTATCGCATTCTAAACTCTATTGCCATGTTTGCTTCCACATTTTCAGTGAGTGTTTCCATTGTTTGTCTGAGCATCAATCAATTAAGCAGTTTTACTGTCAGGCCTGTTTTTGGCAGATATGGGACTCCTCTGATGGCCAATTTTGGCTAGAAGACACCTTAACATCTTTGTTGAATTTTCTTGTATAGTATTCTAGCATACTTTTACAAGTTTCTCTCTCTCTCTCCTTCATACAGTTCAGTCTTTTATTTTGGTCAGATAGCTCTCCCAGGTTCACTTGCCTCCCTCCCTGTAGTCTATCACACAGCATTTTCCACTAATAAAATCCTTGCAATTTAATCACATTTGGCAATTATCAATTTATTTTTTATCAGTTTGTTAACTTCTTCATCTGCAAAAATGGATCTAGGTCCTTTAGATACCTTTATAACTGGCATGATGTTAAGCTTGGCAGTGGAGGACACACACACACACACACACACACAACATAGCAGGACAAATGGTGTTTGCTTCCTGATTCCATGTGCTCATCTGACAGACTTCTCTGTTCCGTTTCCTTCAGGATCAGTTTCTTGCAGTGCTCACAACTTCTCAGACTCCTGGCTGCTAAGTTGCACCATGACCAGAAGCACCTAGCACTCAGCAGTTATTCCTAATATCTCCCCTTAGGGAAGTTTTATAATCAGAATGTCTGTAGTGTGACACCTCCTCTCTTTATAAACATCTTTCCCTAGTATCCTAAAGGAGGAATTTCTAGCACACTCCAGAAGGTAGATTTTCCAGAATAGCAAGTTTTCCAGAATAACACTATAACAATGTCTCTGTTACTAAGAAAATCATGACCTTGGTTTCTCCAAGGAAGTCAAGATCTCAAACACTGGAAATGGGATTATCTTTTTTGGATTCCTTATCTCAGCCCTGGGGTAGTGGTTGTTTTTTATGTTTAGTACTAGCTTTACATGCTTTAAATTTCTCTATTCTACTTAGTCTCTCTTATTCCAATTCCTTGTTATAGTTAAAATTATTTCTATTAAACTTCCCTTGTTAAAATTATGGTGCAACACCTCTCTTCTGAGAGTATCTATACACACAGAGTATCTGTTTCTGAGGATCAGAGTAACACACAACTGGAAATCAAAAATAGCTTTAATTCTTCTTATCATTTCATCATAGAGGGAGGAACATTGCTGCTATACTAGTTCTTTTTCCCCCTCTACGATCTGGAATGGGCTGATCCCTATGCCTGGAAAGATTTCCAACTCCAAGATGAGCTTGTCAAGTCATATTCCCAAGCAAAGTCACCTCATTCCTCAAGAAAATCTTGACAACATTTAAAGTAACATTTTTAAATCACCCACAGCTAGCATTAAACCTCATAATATAGTTAATCTCTATGAATGCTTTAATGAAAAAAAAAAAGGAATCAGACATTGAAAAATTTTCATTTTAATGCACATTGTCATCTCAACTGATTGAGTTTTTAATTTTCTGAAATAGTTTAAAACATCAACTACAACTTAAATTTGATCACTTGCCACTCTTCTCCTGAAATATTAGGGAAAGATATTTAGGATAACAAACAAGCAAGGATAAACAAAACAAGACAAAAATGCAGCATTTTGCAATTATTTCTTAAAGCTAAAAGTATTTAAAAGAGCTTTGTGTAGAAAATTAGAATAGATGCATCTTACACATAGGTAGTATAAATATTTCTGAGAAATGTATTTTGATTTTATTTGCAGCTAAGTAAAACTGTGCAAAAAGAAAGAAATTTAAAAACAATATTTTTTAAACTTTAAATGGAAGAAAATGGTTAAAAAGGCACCAGAATGGAAAAGAAAAATCACATGCTTTAGGGGGCTTGATTAAATAACATATTTATTTCTATCTTCATTTAACTAGTGTCACACAACATGTTTTTATCAGGAATAGGAAAATAAAAACTCTTCTTAATTTGCCTTATAATCTAACTTAAAAATGGTAATACTAATGGTCTCACAGACTCAGGAGATAACATTCTATCTTTTGTTGCTTTTTAATTTTTGTGCTGACAAGAAGTTTTTGGTAAGATGAAAAAGTAGACAAAGGTTGACTTTTACAAAGAAAACTAATTGAGGAAAGACTATGAATACAGAGGTTGTTTTAGGAAGAAATGGCCTTCAGTAGTAGAGTGACTATATTTGGTCAGATAGAATTGCCTCAGGCAATAATCTTAAGCCAAAAATATCATGGCTTGGTGCCAGGACTGACCTTATTTTAACAACAGATCTGACAATGTACATCTGTACAATGGCATGGTTGTTCTGAGTTTCTGTAATAGACAGTTTTCTCCAGTGTTATAAATAGTGAATGTAATAAAATTGCTATTATGATTTTTATAGGCATGTGACAGACACATTAAATTATTTAAATAAGAACATAGCAGATATTACATATCTAATGAATATATGGTTAAATAAATAAATGTAATAAAAACTTGGTATTCTATGATGGATCACTTTATTTTAAAGTACCCATAGCATTTATGAGAACAATTATTATGTAATAGACTGCAAAGAATTTCTCAAAAATATCACCTTGATCTATTTTCAGTTAGGCATTCTCAGCAGCCTAAACCTGAATACTGGACAATATATGCTAACTGAAAACTGGTAATGTTTCAGGATCCAAAATTCACACATAAGACTCAGTTATCTTAATTTGTTGAGAATCTTTGCCATCTCACTGTCCCACCATAAAGCTGGCATTTTTCTACTGCTCATGGGTTTTTTAACCAACCATTGAACCTAATTTAAGATTAAAAAAATATGTCATTTTTTTTCAAGAGGATAATATCTTAAATTCCATGGAAAATTTGTTACATTCCCACATAAACTGAAAACTGATTGCAGAATCACTAACTCCATGCTGCTAAAACTATAGCTTGTGTGAAGCCCAATTAACTTGGAATCAACCTAAGAAAATTCCTGATGGCAGACTTCTAAATCTGACACTTTCTTTTCCTGCAATTGTATTTTAGCCTAGAGTTTGAAGATAAATTCAAATAATCTTTTCTAATAACCTTTATCTGGGAAAGCTATATGCAGTCTTTCAAAGTTAGGCATCTCTTTTGTGGGATTTACCTCACATTCTTAGCAGTCTTATAATTATCATTTCTTTAGTTTTGTATTTCTGGCTCTGAATTCAAGTGCAATAAATATCTATTTTTCTTGACTTTTAACCTTAATATATTTTCTTAGATTTACATATGTTTTATTCTTTTGAGTTTATCAAATTTTACCAACTTTGAAAAATACAAATTTGTAAAATAAAGACTATAAACTAAAATTCCAGAGAAAGAAGACTCCTTATAAATTTAACAGTTGTTAATACCTGTTTTATTCCTGGACCCAAGGCTGAGGATTACCATAAGCAGAAGGAAATGTGCTAATAGAAAGTAATATCTTTTGAAAGTTATAGAAGCAGATCCTTTGGAAGTTATAGAAGCTGATATGACAGAATGGAACCTGAAGTGCTTCCACACATGACAAGTTTATTCTATGGAGCATTTGTGATGTTTTGGGTTGTGTGTGTGGGGAGAAGGTGATGGGTTATGGATTAAGGAAGCTGGTCTGAAAAAGTAGAGTGAAATTTCTTATACTCTCATGATGCATATATCTTAAGCTAGTTGGAATCACTGAGAATAAATATACATTGGCTCTCCTTCCAAAGATATTCTCTAGATATTAAATACCCAAGAGGAAGAAATTTAAAAGCTAAGCAATAAAAAACACATAGGCAGTATTTTCAGAACAAGGAATATCACTAGGCTCTGGATCAAAATTTTAAGAGGACCTGTAGTGAGGAGAAGGTAGAATCATAAAGGCAGAGAGAAATCTTCTGTAGTAGTCTGGTGCTTAAGAGGCAAACCTCCACCGAGAAGAGGCTATAGGGCACCAGGGCAGCTCAGTCAGTTAAGCATCTGCCTTAGGCTTAGGTCCTGTGATTGAGCCCCACATTGGGCTCCATGCTCAGCAGGGAGCCTGCTTCTCTTTTTCCCTCGGCTGCTCTCCCTGCTTGTGATCTCTTACTCTCTCTGTCAAATAAATAAATTTTTTTTTTTTATAAAAAGAAAAGAAAAACCTATAAGAATTTAAAGTACAAATAAGCAAAACATAGAAACTATATTTCTGGGGCACCTGGGTAGCTCAATCAGTTAAGTGTCCACTTTCAGCTTAGGTCATGATCCCTGGGTCGTAGGATCTAGCCCCACATCAGGCTCCCTGCTCAGCAGGGAGTCTGCTTCTCCCTCTCCCTCTGCTGCTCCCCTTGCTTGTGCACTCTCTGTGTCAAATAAATAAATAAAATCTTAAAAAAAGAAAGAAACTATAGAAAAAAATGAAAAATGAGAATTATAGCAATCTTCTAATCAGATATGATGCAAGCCAGAAGATGATGGAATAATAACTTAAAAGTTATAAAGAAAAAATACAACTTAATTAGCAGAAAAATTGTCTTTCAAAAATTAAGAAAGAATACATATTTTGGGAGGGAAAAAAAAACTAAAAGAATTCATTGCTATCACATTATTCCATAAGATATGTTAAAGGAAATTTAGAGAGAAAGCTTTATGATACAAAAGAGAAACTTATATGTAAGAAGAAAAATGAAGAAGTCAGATTTAAATAAAAAAAAAATTTTGTTCTTATTTTGTTTATTCCAAAAGTCAATTGAGAGTCTTAAACAAAGTAAGTGACATATTTTGCAGTTTGTAATACATGAAAAAGTAAAATACATGACAATAGCATGAAGAATGGGAGAACTCAAAGTATGCTGTTTTAAGATTCTTATAATATATGGAATGGTATAATATTATCTGAAGATAAACTGTGATAAATCAAAGTAGACATAAGTTGTATATCTACTCAGATGATAATAACATAAAATGGGAAAATAAAAAGTAATATAGATAATATTAAGAATAATGGTATAGGGGCTGCCTGGGTGGCTCAGTGGGTTAAGCCTCTGCCTTCAGCTCAGGTCATGATCTCAGGGTCCTGGGATCGAGTCCCGCATCGCGCTCTCTGCTAGGCAGGGGGCCTGCTTCCTCCTCTCTCTCTCTCTACCTGTGATCTCTCTCTCTGTCAAATAAATAAAACCTTTAAAAAAAAAGAATAAGGGTATAATTTCGTAGCTAACATTGACATAAAATGAAATAAAATGGTAATAAAAAAACATAATCTAAAAGCAGATGGAAAAAAAGAAAAAGAGAACACACAATGGATGGAACAAATAGTAGTAGAGAACTGAAAAAAAAGTTACATTTAAATCAACTATATTAATAGTTACATTAAATTAAATGGTATAGATTACAAACTTAAAGATAGTACTGTGATATTTAATGTAAAAATCAAGACCTAGCTATTTATTATCCCCAAATACATCACCCAAAAAGACATACAGTTTAAAACAAGAGTGGAAAAAGATAGACCATATGATTATTAAAGACAGAGAAGCTGGCTATATCAAGATCAGATGATATAGGTTTCAGAACTCTATGAATATAAAGAGACTTCATAAAAGGAATAAATTTACCATTAATATATATAATAAGCCTAAGTGTGTATATGTCTAATAATAGAGTTATAATATTTATGAAACAAAACACATATGAAAGTGAAATGAAAACCAGAT
This sequence comes from Lutra lutra, assembly GCF_902655055.1. NCBI lineage: Eukaryota > Metazoa > Chordata > Mammalia > Carnivora > Mustelidae > Lutra > Lutra lutra. The sequence continues at coordinate 78,392,836 of NC_062279.1, read as the reverse complement.
AAATACACAATTATACTTGGAGATTTCCACTCTTCTTTCTCAGTAATTGATAGAGCAGTCAGAAAATCAGTAAGAATATAGACAATCTGAGCAGTATTTTCAATCAACTTAACCTAACGGACATCTGTAGAACATTCAACAGCAGCAGGGAACAATTTTAAGTGTGTAAGAAATAATCTCTAAAATAAAACATATCCTGAGGTATCAAACAAATGTTGTTAGCATATTTTTAAAAATTGAAATCCAGCAAATATTGTCTGTAATTGATTATAATTAAAGTAAATACAGTATCAGAAAAAATACCTGAGAAATTGCCAAATATAAGAAAATAAGTAATATATATTTAAGTTTGCATTTTTCAAGACAAAGTGACAAGAAAAAGAATCACATATTTAGAAAATCCTGATAATATCAAATGTTGAGATTGTGGAGCAACAGGAACTCTCATTCATCTCTGATGGGAATGCAAAGTGTTATAGTTACTCTGTAAGGCATTTGACACTTTCTTACAAAACTAAACATATTTTCACTATATGATTCAGTAATTATTCTCCTTGATATTTACCTAAAGGAGCCAAAAACTTATGTCCACACAAAAGCCTGCACAGAAATGTCTATAGCAGCTTTATTCATAATTGCCAAAGCTCAAAAGCAACCATAATATCTTTAAGTAGGTGAGTGGATAATCTAACTATGGGACACCCAGACAAGTATTGGAGTATTATTCAACTCCAAAAAGAAATGAGCTATAAAGTCATGAAAAGACATGGGTGAATTCTAAATAAATATTACTAAGTGAGAGCTAATCTGGAAGGGCTACATACTGCATGATTTCAACTATATGAATAATATATATATTATTCATATATATGAATAATATATATATTATTCATATATATGAATAATATATATATTATTTATATATATAAATATATATATTTATAAGTATATAAATATATATACATATATAAATATATATATTTTTTTAAATTTAAAATGGAAATAATGTTTTATTTTATACTTCCATACTTCTATCTTTTTATAAAATTTTAAGTATCTAAACTCATAATTTTATGGCATCATATTATTTACATTTTCTCTCAAGTTAGGAAAACAACACACACAAATATGTACAATACTCTTTAGAAATGACAAGCCTTCCCTTCTTTACTCTAGATTGCTAAATTATTCCTCTCAAGTGGAAGTCTTTGTTTTTACCTCTCTTTTGCATACCTTCTGTGATGCTAGATGATGAGCAGTCTGGAGCTTGGTGTGACTCAGGATTGCCAGATTCTCTTAAACGTTAGTGTGAGAAATGGGGAGCACCCCGAAGTAGAGAAAATCTCCCATGAGAGTGCTATTTGAAGTTTAGTAAGAGGGTATATGTAACTAAAAACATTTTCCCCTCTCTGATTAAACAACATATTCACATTATTCATGTGTGTAAGGAAATTAGCCCATTGAAATATACATGTTTGGGGCATCTGGATGGTTCAGTTGGTTAAGTGACTGGCTTTGGCTCAGGTCATGATCCCAGGTCCTGGGATTGAGTCCCACAGCAGGCTTCTTGCTCAGCGGGGAGCCTGCTTCTCCCTCTCCTTCTACCTGCTACTCTACCTGCTTGTGCTCTCTCTTATAATAAATTGCAGGTGTCCGTGCAGAGTCCTTGGAAAAGTTGTAGTTTGGACCAGTTCGGAAGTTCATCATTCTATCCAGTGAGCACATGCATAAGGCTAAGCTATGGAGACAGTGAAAAGATCAGTGGTTACCAGTGTCAGGTTGAGGGAGATAAATAGGTAGAGAACAGAGGATTTTTAGGGTAGTGAAAATACTGTATAATATTGTAATGATAGACTCACGTCTGTACAAATTTGTCCAAACTCATAAAATATATATCACTAAGAATGGACTATAATGTAAACTATGGATTTGGGGTGAAAGCTATGCATGTGAAAGCAAAGAATATATAGAAAATCTCTATACATTTTCCTCTCAATTCTCTGTGAAGGTAAAAATTCTGTAAAGATATAAAGTTTTACAGAAGGGTGATGCAATGTATTTAACCAGAAGGATGGAGATGTTTAATATTTATCTATCACCAAGTCAAGTGGACCCATAAATTACGTCTTTGGTTATATATAATATGGTAGAAATAATATATATGACAGTGTTTTTGGCTACCATTTCCATGAAAGAAGAATAAAAATGTCTATTTTAAAACATAAATGAAAAAAAAATTAAATTCACATAATGTCTATATTATGTACATTCTAGCATTTCCACAAAGTTTGTACCATATCATGTGTAATCTCTGTAATTTACAAATTAATTTTCTTTATGTTTCCTCACGATTAGAGTATCTAAAATGTTGTTGGGGTACTAGTCTCAAACTGCCTCATATACCTGGCTAAGGAAGAAAAAGTACTTTTATATTTTGCATGAATACAAAGAATGTTTTTTGTTAATGAGGCTTTCAGTGTATCAATGAGTGGGATTCTTATGAGGTATTTCATTGAATACCTTTAATCAAAGTTAGATCAAAAGAAAGAGATGGGTGACAATTAGAAAAAAGGGATAGGTGACAGCTTCAGAATTCTGTTTTCCTAGGAATGAGTGAGTGCTCAAATCTCAGCTGTTTAACCTTCTCTGGGGTAAACTTGAATTTAAAGGGTTCATACCCCACCTTGAATATTGAAGAAATGTCTCTTGATTTCATATTTTAATTTATTTTACCAAAATCACACTCTGCTAAACTTTGAGTTGAATGTATACAAGCATCGAATTTCATTTCATAGAGTTGCAAAACTCAAGAGTGCAGAAGAAAAGAACTGTGTTGAGTATGTTAATAAATGTTTGATCTGAGGAGGAACTGAGTTTGATGGCATGATTCTGTGAGCCTTCTGCTACCAATCACCTTGTTATTGACTAGTTTTATATAATGCTAAGATACTAACACAATTTAAAATAGTTTACCTTTCTTACTGTTTAAAGTTCGCTTTCAGAGATGTTTCCCAGGGTTACTGCAGATCATATTTCAAGTAAGATTCCACATTGCATGATTTAATCTGAAGTGCAATGACAGCTTAATGAAAAAAAATAATAAGAGCAAAAAAGACAAAAAAAATCATTAAAAATATTTGCATTTTTTTCTATCAAATTTTCAAAATGAAGACAAATGAAATGCAATCAGTTTGTTTAATAACTCTGTTCTATTCATTCTCCACTTCCAAAATTACATCCAGAACAGATACATTTTAATTATGGTTTGAATTGTAATGAAAACTGAACTTTCAGCTTGGTGAAACTGGTGACAAACATACCAAGGACTTTGAAGGCTATTTTTAGAATTTTATTTAAATAATTACTGATTTTCTAATTAAAGTCATAATTATAATATTCATATGTTGTTATGATTTTGAGGTTGTCTCATTTGCTGTGATCAAAGTAAAGTTTGCTTAAACAGGTTGATGCAAAATAGTGACTATTTAATTAAGCCAGCAAGAGAAATACTGTGGAACCCTGGGTGTCTGTCAGTTAAGCATCTGCCTTCAGCTCAGGTCATGATCCCAGGGTCCCGGTTTTGAGCCCCACATCAGGCTTCCTGCTCAGTGGAGAGCCTGCATCTCCCTCTCTTTGTCCCCTCCCTTATTTGTCCTCATGTTCTCTCTGTCAAACAGATTAACAAAAGCTTAAAAAAAAGAGAAATATTGCTAAATTAGGTCAAGATATGTCTTTGTGGAATAACCCTTTCTTGTCTCAATTATTATATGCCCTTCTTTTTTAATATGAACTGACATATAAATTTAAATTTTGCATCTTATGTGCATTGAGAAAATGCATTCTCAAATTATCTTTATGTTATAAAAGATCTGACTTTGTATTTACATACTGAGCCTGTCTGTATTTTGGTATGCTACTAAAAGATCTTAATCAAGATTTCCCATTAGATTATGTTTCTTCTTTAAAAGTTGCTTTTTGAGACACCTGGGTGGCTCAGTTGGTTAAGCACTGCCTTCAGTTCAGTTCATGATCCTGTGGTCCTGGGATTGAGCCCCATGTTGGGCTCTCTGCTTACTGGAGAGCCTGCTTCTCCCTCTCTCTCTGCCTGCCACTCCACCTGCTTGTACTTTCTCACTCTTTCCTTCTCTGTCAAATAAATAAGTGAAATGTTAAAAAAAAAAGGGGGGGGCCGCCTGGGTGGCTCAGTGGGTTAAAGCCCCTGCCTTTAGCTCGGGTCATAATCCCAGGGTCCTGGGATCGAGCCTCACATCGGGCTCTCTGCTCTGCATGGAGCCTGCTTCCTCCTCTCTCTGCCTGCCTCTCTGCCTACTTGTGATCTCTGTCTGTCAAATAAATAAATAAAATCTTTAAAAAAAAGTTGCTTCTCAAGGCCATAGAGAAAAAACCCACAGCTAATATCATCCTCAGTGGGAAAAACAGAGCTTTTCCCCTAAGGTCAGGAACAAGACATGGATGTTCATTCTAATCACTGTTATTAAACATAGTACTGGATGCCCTAGCCTCACCTATGAGACGTCACAAAGTAATAAAAGACATTCAAATTGGCAAGGAGGAGTCGAACTTTCAGTATCTGCAGATGCTGTGAAACTCTGTATTGTAAACCTGAGAGATTGCACCAAAAAATTGCTAGAAGTGATACAACAATTCAATAAATTATTGGGATATAAAATCAAAGTAAAGAAATCTGTTGCATTTCTATACACCAATAATGAAGAAGCAGAAAGATAAATCAAGGAATTGATCCTAGTTACAAGTGCATTAAAACCCATAAGATAGGGACGCCTGGGTGGCTCAGTTGGTTGGACGACTGTCTTTGGCTCAGGTCATGATCCTGGGAGTCCCGGGATCGAGTCCCGCATCGGGCTCCCAGCTCCATGGGGAGTCTGCTTCTCTCTCTGACCTTCTCCTTGCTCATGCTCTCTCTCACTGTCTCTCTCTCAAATAAATAAATAAAATCTTTAAAAAAAAAAACCCATAAGATATCTTGGAATAATCTAATCAAAGAGGTAAAATATCTGTACCCTGAAAACAATAGAACACTAGTGAAAGAAATTGCAGAGGGCATAAAGAAATAAAAAAAAACATCCCATACCCTTGGGTTGAAAGAACAAATACTGTTAGAATGTCTATCTACCTAAAGTAATCTATAAATTTAATGCAATCCCTATCAAGATAAAACCAGCATTTTCCACAGAGTTAGAACAAACTACCCTAAATTCGTATGGAACCACAAAAGACCCTGAAAACTAAAGCAATCCTGAAAAAAAAGCAAAGCTGGAGGCATCACCATTATGGACTTCAAGCTGTATTACAAAGCTGTAGCAACTAAGTGTGGTTCTGGCACAAAAACAGACACCCAGATCAATAGAATAGTATAGAAAACACAGAAATGGACTCACAACTATGTGGTCAACTAATCTTTGACAAAGCTGGAAAGCATATCCTTCAATGGAAAAAAGACAGTCTCTTCATCAAATGATGTTGGAAAGATTGGACAGGAACATGCAAAAGAACAAAACTGGACCACTTTCTCACACCACACACAAAAATAAACTCAAAATGGACCAAAGACCTAAATGTGAGACCTGAAATCATAAAAATCCTTGAAGAGAGTACAGGCAGTAACTTCTTTGGCATCAGCTGTAGCAACTTCTTATTAGATGTGTCTCCTGAGGCAAGGGAAACAAAAGAAAAAATAAACTATTGGGACTTCGTCAAAACAAAAAGCTTCTTCCAGTTAAGAAAACAATCAAACACAACTAAGAGACAGTATACTGAATGGGAAAAGATATTTGTAAATGACATATCTAGTAAAGAGTTGATATCCAAAATCTATAAAGATCTTATCAAATTCATCATCCAAAAACCAAATAACCCAGTTAAGAAATGGGCAGAAGACATGAATAGACAATTTTCCAAAGAAGACATATAATTGGCTAACAGACACATGAAAAGATGCTCAATATCACTTATAATCCAGGAAATACAAATCAAAACTTCAATGTGATATCATCTCACACCTCTCAGAAGGGCTAAAATGAACAAAATTCAGAAAGCATGTTTTGGCAAGGATGTAGAGAAAGAAGAACAATTTTACACAGTTGGTGGAAAGGCAGACTAGTGCATTCACTCTGATAAACAGTTTAAAGATTCTCAAAAACTTAAAAGTAGATCTACCCTATAATCCATCAGTTCCATTACTAGGTATTTAGCTGAAAGATATATAAATACTGATTTGAAGGTATCCATGCACCTTGATGCTTATAGTAACATTATCTATATATATCTATATATATATATATATACACATTTGTATATATGTATGTATATATATATATATACACATTTGTATATATATCTATATATATCATATATATATATCATTTGTATATATATCTATATCTATATATATAGTGTATATATATACATTTGGGCTCTTTCCATAATTTGGTTATTGTAGATAATGTTGCTATAAGCATTATCATTATTATTATTATTATTATCATTATTATTATAAGTAACATTATCTATATATATCTATATATATATATACGCATTTGTATATATGTATGTATATATATACACATTTGTGTGTATATATATATATATATATATATATATATTGTATATATATACATTTGGGCTCTTTCCATAATTTGGTTATTGTAGATAATGTTTCTATAAGCGTCAAGGTGCATGGATACCTTCAAATCAGTATTTGTGTATATATATATATATAGAGAGAGAGAGAGAGAGAGATACAATGGAATATTACTCATCTATCAAAAAGAATGAAATCTTGCCATTTTCAATGAGGTGGATGGAGCTAGAGAGTATTATACTAAGCAAAATAAGTCAGTAAGAGAAAGACAAATACTATCTGCTTTCCCTCATTTGTGGAATTTAAGAAACAAAACAAATGAACAGAGGGGGCATAAAAGAAAGAGTCAAACCAAGAACCAGACTATTAACTATAGAGAAAAAAGTGATGGTTACCAGAGGGTAGGTGGGTGGGGAGATGAGTTAAATAGGTGGTGAGAATTAAAGAGGGCACTTGTAAGGAGCACCAGGTGTTGTATGTGGGTGATGGATCACAAAATTCTACACACGAATCTAGTGTTTCTCTGTATGTCAACTAACTGAATTTAAATAAAAACTTGAAAAACAAATAAAAGTTACTTTTTATTTTTATGATGGTGAAAAAAAGCCATATGAATACACAAAGCAATGTGAATACACAAGGAATTCAAAGTCATATGCAAAACAATTATCTCCTAATCTAAACTTCTGCAATCCTCATCATGATCATATTCTATTTTTACTATTCAAAGGCAGACACAATAGGACATTGTTTTTTGTTTGCTTGTGTTTTTGGGTTTTGTTTTTTTTTTACAATTTGGTCTAAAAATTCCATCAAATACAAGAGTTGGAAATTTTTCTTAAATAAAATACTTACCAAAGATACAAGACATTATAATAGAAAGAAAAGCTTTTATTTTTCCCATGGGTGTTCCACAAATGGTTGAGAGGAAGGCAGGCAGGCAGGAAAGAAAGAAAGAAAGAAAGAAAGAAAGAAAGAAAGAGAGAGAGAGAGAGAGAGAGAGAGAGAGAGAGAGAGAGAGAAAGAAAGAAAGAAAGAAAGAAAGAAAGAGAGAGAGAAAAGAAAAGGGAAGGAAGGAAGAGAGAGAAAGAAGAAAGAAAGGGAAAGATGAGTGAGTGAATGGAGTGAGGGAGGGAGGGAGTAAGAGATAGATAATAATATTTACTTTCTCTCATGCCTGTATCTACAAGGCTTTTCCCAAATATGTATGTAGAACAAAATAATAAAAGTGCAGATCTTCCTTGTGTTAAAATGGGATTCATCCCCACGAACCAGTGTAAGTTGAAAATATAAGAAAAAAATGCACTTAATATGCCTATCTACTGAACATCACATATTAATCTTGCCTACCTTAAGTAGATTAGAGTACTTACAAGAGCCTATAGTTGGTCAAAATCATCCAACACAAGCCTATTTGATAATAAAGTGTTGAATATCTCATGTAATTTAGTACTGTAATGAAACTGAAAAACAGAATGGGTGTATGGGTAAAGAATAGTTGTTTTTAAGTGTACTGGTTCTTTACACTTGTGATCACTTGGCTGACTGAGAGCTGTGGCTGCCAATGTACCATATATCACTAACCCAGGAAAAGATCAAAATGCAAAATTCTAAGGTTTCTAAGTACAGTTTCTATTGAAAGCTATTGCTTTCACAAGATGGTAAAGTTGAAAAATCCTAAGACAAGCCATTGTAAGTCAGGGACCAGACAATCTGTAGAAACTGAAATGTTTGTGAAAATGCTCTTAGATTATTTCTGTCTTTATTACAGATAAAAGAGAACTTCAGAATCATATTGCATAAAGACAACATTCACCTTTCATGGTTTTGTTCACAAAATAATGTAATTATAAGATAGAATTTAAGAATCAAAGGGCACAAAAATATTATGGTTATCAATAAGTTTCAGCAAAAAAAAATAAATAAAATAAAAAATTAGATTGCTCCTAGAGAAGAAATTATTGTGATTGTGGCAAAACTTGACATTATTAAATATTTTTTAAAAAGAGTCATTATGAGTTTACTAAATGCACTTTACTTACAGTAGTATCACCTTAACAACAGGCTGTCATGTACTTCCAAAATAAAGGTAGATAAACATAAATATTAAAAAAAAGGCCAGAGACATAGTAGTAATTCAGATCTCTTTCCCATCAAGGTGTTGTTCACAAATAGTACATGAGATACCTCATCAGCCTGAAACTTTTTTTTTATTAAACATGATTTAATTAATCTCAAATTCTAAACACTTTCTAATTTTCCTGTACCCATTAAATATGCATGGGGTATTTTATATACCTCAAGTATGGGTCTATTATTTAGAATATTTCAAATGTGTGCATTTTCAGAATCCTCAACATACTGTTTTAATCAATCTATTATTGATATTTTGTATTATGCAATAAAAATATAAAACAGAAAACTTGACAAGACTTGTTTAAGCAAATCTATCAGGTTATTAGGTAATGCTATTTTATATTTCAAGTGATCCCAAATGAAATCCTTAGTTATTCTTCTTTTCAATTTCCTCAACTATAAATTAAATTGTTGTTAGAGGTGATATTTTTCATCACTTTCTTTCTTTAGGATAGATCTTCAATTCTTCAAACATTCTAGTAAGAAAAAATTTTCAGAAAGCTGTTTAAATTTGGTGAAAGGCAGGTTTCTTCAGTTGGTCAAATACAAAAGAAGACTTCAATGTGATTTTTTTTAAAAAAATATGATTATTTTCAGTGTTTTAAAAACTGTACTCTTGGGGCCCCTGGGTGGCTCAGTGGGTTAAAGCCTCTGCTTTCGGCTCAGGTCATGATCCCAGGGTCCTGGGATCGAGCCCCGCATTGGGCTCTCTGCTCAGCGAGGAGCCTGCTTTCCTTCCTCTCTCTCTGCCTGCCTCTCTGCCTACCTGTGATCTCTGTCAAATAAATTAAAAAAAAAAAAAACTGTACTCTTTGAGGAAGATAACTAACAGTGTAGATAACCATCAGTTTGAGTATATAACTGTAAAGGTCAGTATGGGACTTAATCTCATTTAAATGCCAAATATGTAGAATATATCCTTTTGATTAGTCATTATGGTCATAAGGTATAATGTCTTTATTATCTGTGACATTGACATCTTGTCTGATTATTGGGCACATAATCTGTAGAACACTGTATTTATACTATCATAGGAAGATGGATATTCTGTTGTCAGAGAGTATTAGCAATTTATCTAAATTTTAAAATTCTCTTTGTATTACAGTCTCCTTAAATTACAGTCTTTATTTCCTTGGAGTAAAATAGTTATTAATCTCTAATATGCATCAAAGCATGTGCTACTTTGTATAAAATTTTCACAATACAGTGAATTTTATTATAATTTTGAGACATGTTTTAGATTTATAAATAATAGGCATATATTGATTATGCCTTTTTTTTACAGATGAGGCAACCTAAAATATTAATCTAAATTGGACTGAGCAAATTTATTATTATGCATTAAAGAGAGGATTCAAACACAAATCTATCAAAGTATAATATAATCATGCTTTTCCACCACAGATCAATCAACAACATGAATTAAAAAGTAGGATGTCATAGACACAAAGTAGAAATCAAATACTGAAATATTTATTAAATATGTATTTCCAAAATGTAACCATTTATAAGAAACATGATAATCATTTTAAAATAACTTTTATCCAAAGTGCATGTTTGATTTTTATCTGTAAAAATCTATTGCCTTGACATAAGAAAAAAGAAATGTCTTCTCATTGCTGAGGTCTCAGGTTAAACTGAGTTTGTTAGTCATCTCTTCCAGATGTTTTCAAAGACAATAATAATCTTGTTTTCATCTTTTCTCATCATGCAGCATATGTACTCATTCTATTGTCTTGCTCTTCTTATCCCTTGCCAATATTTGAAGCTCTATTCTTTATATGATGTTCTGTTTACATAATTATTTTTTGCTTATAATTTTAAAGCAATAAGTAATTGGCTTTATTTTGCTTACAATTCCTTTGTATTTTTTTTCACTTAAAAACCATTCATAAACCATTATAAAACCATTAAAAACCAATTATAAACCCCCCATGCATGATATACACAATGGAATATTACTCAGCCATCAGAAAGGATGAATACCCAACTTTTGCATTAACATGGGTGGGACTAGAAGAGATTATATTGAGTGAAATAAGTCAAGCAGAGAAAGTCAAATATATGGTTTAACTTACTTGTGGAACATAGGGAATAACATGGAGGACACTAAGAGAAGGAAGGGAAAAATAAAGGGGGGGGGGGATTGGAGTGGGAGACAAACCGTGAAAGACGATGGGCTCCAGGAAATAAACTAAGGGTTTTAGAAGAAAGGTGGTGATCGGTGAGCCTGATGATGGGTATTAAGGAGGGCATGGATTGCATGGAGCACTGGGTTTTATACACAAACAATGAATCATGGAACACCACATCAAAAACTAATGCTGTACTGTATGGTGACTAACATAACATAATGAAAAAAGTCTGATCATATCTTTATATGCCACATGTATATTTTATTTATAGGTGTAAAGGTATTTTTCTTTAAGCTAAATCATTTTACCAAAACATGCTATATTGGCCTTTCTCAGCAATATTTTCAGATACATGATGTGATCTTTCAGTATGGAGATTCAAAATATTCTTTTAAATTAATTTCTGGAATGTCTTCTAAAATTATAGTTTTTCTTATTTTCTGTTTTCTTGTTTTATATTTCTTCTTCAGGGAATCTTATTATCTTTATGCTGAATATTGTCTGTCTACTTTTACCATATGTCATTTTATAAAATCTTTTTATTTTTTATTTTGTATTTGTAATTACATTTGTAAATTGTAAATGTATTTTTTATTTGAGAGAGAGAGATTGAGAGAGACAGAGAGAGCATGAGAGGGTGTGGGTCAGAGGGAGAAGCAGACTCCCTGCTGAGTAAGGATCCCAATGTGGGAATCAATCCCATGACCCTGGGATCATGACCTGAGCCAAAGGCAGACACTCAACCAACTGAGCCACACAGGTACCCTTTATTTTTATCTTCACTATTATTTATTTCTAAAATTTTCTGCTATTTAAAACTCTTATTTATCTTAAGGAGTTATTTATGTTTAATTTCTCTTGTGTTTCTTCAAATTTTGTCTATACTTCCAAAATTATTTCTTATAATTTCTTATAATATTATAATATGTAATATATAGTTATATATAATTAATATATAGTTATATTTATATATTTATTACATTTACATATAATATATAATTATATAATTATAATATAGTTATTTTTAGCAATTCTTTAAGGAATGTTATCTTTGTAGAAATGTTAAACTTTTAAAAATATTTTCAATATGTATGGTTTTTGGCTCAGCATTTTCTGTCATTAACTGTTAAGTAAACTTTTCTTTTATAACTCTTAGAACAATGTGTAGTTCACATATCTTTTCTAAAATCATTGAGGTCTCCAATTTCTTGTGTGTGTGTGTTTTATTAAATTATATGTGTATATGTGTGTGTGTGTGTATGCTGATTTGTTCTCCCAGATATTCTGGATGTTTAATTTTCCAAATTTATATGGATTTATTCATTAGTTTGTCTTTTTGGTCTTTATCTTGTTCATCCTTATTTTCACCAAGCAGGTTCTTCTCAGTGTGGGACAATTTCCTAGAAGAAGCCCTAACTAGCAAATTCTGAGACCTTATTCAAGTTAGCTATGAATTGAGCCAAAATTCTTGCAGTTTTTCCTTCTATTTTCAAATTGTCTGCCAAACTTTACAAAGGGTATCTAACCCATTGTTTATTAGTCCATTTCCCATAATTGTCAAAAAGAAATGTTTGTTTAGTAGCTTTAGTGAAGCATCATTGACATAAATAATACATTAAAAAAGTGCCTTATTAGAAAATTTTTGATTTAGGTGTACAACTGTGAAACCACTACCAACATCAAATTAAGGAACACATTTCACCAAGAAAAGTTTTATAGTGCTCCTTGATAAACCAGTCCCTCCCATTTCTCTCTGAAGAAGACTGGTTCTTGAAAACCATTGATCTACTCTCTGTTCCTCTAACTTATTTATTTTTTTAATTTGATAAAAGATAGAAAATACAGGACACCTGGCTGGCTCAGTCAGTAAAGCATGTGACTCTTGATTTCAGGATCATGAGTTCAAGCCTCAGGTTGTGTGTGGAGCCTATTTAAAAAATAATAATAAATAAAATAAAATATACAGTATAAAATTTACCATTTCAACTATGCAGGTACAATAAAGTAGCATTAAGTACCATTCTATAGTTGTACTACCATCACCACCATCCATTACTAACATTTTCATTAGCCCTGAAATTCTATACCTATTAAACAATAACTCCCCATTCTTTTTCCTCTTCCAGTCCAAGCAACCACTACTCTACTTTCTGTCTTTATGAATTGGAATATTCTAGATTACTCACATAATTAGAATCATATAATACTTAGGTATGTATGTATCTGATTTATTTCCTTTAGCAAAATGTTTGAAGGACCATCCATGTTGCAGTATGTATTCAATTTCATTCCATATTAAGATAATGCTATACCCTTATATGTATGTAACCATATTTTGTTTATCCATTTACTCGTCGGTGGACTTTGGGGGTTTTTCCCAGCTTTCAGCTATAGTAAATAATGTGACTATAAACATTGGTGTGTACACACTTTGACTTTTAGGTATATACCCAGAGGTAGAATTGCTGATCATATGCTAATTCTATGTTTAATTTTTTCGAGGAACCTCAATACTATTTTCCACAGCAATTGCACAATTTTGCATTCTGACCAGCAACTTTCAAGTGTTCGGATTTCTCTACATCATCATCAATACTTGTTATTTTCTGTTTGTTTTGCAATAGCCATCCTCATGAGTGTGAAGCGAAGTGGTATCTCATAGCCTTTCCTTAATAATTAGTGATGCTAAGCAACATTTCATGACCTTATTGGCCATTTGTATGTTTTTAAAGAAATATCTACTCAAACTGGATCTTTTATTGAACTTAAATCCAGATATTGGAAGATTTGTGTTCCTTTCTGGATGCTCTAGGAGACAATAAATTCCCATTACATATATGTTGCATCATTGTGGTTGCATAGTTCTTGGATATTCAGCTCTGTGGTTTTTGTTTTGTTGCAGTCATTTTCTCTTTCCTTTTAGTTTTGATGGTTTCTATTGACCTTCCAGCTAGAAGATTCTTTTCTCAATTATTTCATACTTACTAATAAGCCCATCAAAGACATTCTTTATTTCTCTTATTGTGTTTTTCCTTTAAGATTCTATTTATTTTAGAGAGAGAGAGCAGTGGGCGAGGGGCAGAGAAAGATGGAGAAAGTATCTCAAGCAGACTCCACACCTCATCGGGAGCCTCATGCAGGGCTCAATCCAGGACCCTGAAATCATGACCTGAATGGAAACCATGAGTTGGCTGCTCAACTGACTCTACCACTCAGACACCCCCCCACCCTTACAGTAGTTTTCTTATATCTTCCTTCATTTGGAGGGCCAGGGGTCCTTTCTTAGGATTTCTATCTCTCTGCTTACATTGTCCATTTACTCTTGCATGCTATTACTTTATCCATCACAGATTTTAGTAGGTTAATCATCCTTGTTTTAAATTCCAGGTCTGATCCTTCCAACAGTACTGCCATATTTGACTTCAATTCCGATGCTTGCTTCATCTCTTCAAATTGTGGTGTTTTCCTTTTAGTAGGTCTCATATTTTTTTCTTGATAGCCTCATTTGATATGCATGTAAAGGAAATCCCGTAAATAGGCCTTTAGTAATATAGTGGTACAATTGAGGGGAGCAAAAGTGTCCTATGGTTCTGTAGTTAGATCTTGGTCTTTTAGTTAGCCTCTGAACTGTGAACTTCAGACATGCGTCTCAGTTTCCCCAACCCTACCCCACATTGAATGGCACAGGTTGACTACAGTGGGCTTAAAATAGCTATTTTCTTTCTTCCATGTGCTAGAATTGGACTATTTTAATTCCCCTAGTTCCATTAGCCTCTGGTAAAACCCCAGGAGGTTAGGCTGTCTAAATAGTTTCTCCTGAGAGCAGAACCTTGTTAAGAAGAACAGAACAGAATGTTCTGGCATATTTCAAAATGGTTCTCTTCCCTCTCCCTGCCTAAAGCAGGAAGGGATCCTCCCCAGTATTCATTGTGAAAGTCTGGTTGAGCTCCTGGAGGTGAAATTCACAAAATTATTGAGAGCCCCCTATTACTGGGTTCCACTGAATTTTGTATCCCTCAGACCTGAACCTTCATCAATTCATCAGTTATAGTTCAGGCACCAGTTGCCCCTGAGGTTTGGGCTCCTGGGTTTCTCTTCTGGTAAGTGTGATTCTCTGTATTCTCCTTTTGGTCTCTCTAATTTTGGGGACAGCATTTTTCCCTGTGACCTTACATTTCTGATAAGTATAATTTTTACAATTTCTTTGGCTTACTTACTAGAAAAGAGTGGTGTCTTCCAGCTTCTTATGTGCTGGACTGGAAACCAGATGCACAATATTGTTGCATGCTTTTCATTATGACTTATTATGTATGTGATACTAAATGGCATTTTTTAGATAGTATGTATTTCAATATTGGTTTTTTTTTTAAGATTTTATTTATTTATTTGACAGACAGAGATCACAAGTAGGCAGAGAGGCAGGCAGAGAGAGAGGTGGAGGCAGGCTCCCTGTGGAGCAGAGAGCCTGATGCGGGGCTCAATCCCAGGACCCTGAGATCATGACCTGAGCTGAAGGCAGAGGCTTAACCCACTGAGCCACCCAGGTGCCCCCAATATTGGTTTTTTATCCTGTCCGATAATCTCTTCTTTTTTATTAAGTTTTAGATGATTTATATGAAGGTTTTATTGACATGGTTGTGTTATTGATATTTTAATATTTCCTTGCTATTTATCTCACCTTTTTATCATCTCTTTTCTCCATCTTTGTTGCCTTCTTATTTATATATTTTGTATTGTTGTTTTAATTTTTCTATTGAATTTTTGATTTAATTTCTATGAATTACATTTTTGTGATTCCTAAAGGGACTATAATGTTCACTGTTAATTAAATTTTAAAGTTAATTCTGAATTCTTTTGGTAAAATGCCATTATGTTTTTGCTATTATATTTCTATTATTTTCTCCACATTATGCTTTGTTTAAATCATGTATTCCATGGCATATGTCTCATAAATTCAAAAATAGAGTTTTGTAACTTTACATTTAAACAGAGGCATAAATTATGATTTTTACAAATTTTTATAATTGTTTTACAAACGATTTTTGTAAATTATGATCCAAATCTGAATAGCAACCTTTTTTAAAAAGATCTATTTATTTATTTGTTTATTTAAGAGAGAGAAAGAGAGAAGGTGAACAGGGAGAAAAGCTGAGAGAGAAGGACAAGCAGACCCCATGTTTAGTGTGGAGTTCGATGGGGCTTGACCTCAGGACCCTGAGATCATGACCTGAGCTGAAATCAAGAAGAGTTAGGCACTTAACCCACTGAGCTACCCAAACGCCCCTCACCACCTATTTTCTTAAATGAAATTATGTTGGAACACTGCCACACCAATCAATTTAGGTATTCTCTATGGTTACTTTCTTTGTTTTTTGTTTTTTTTTTTTCTAAATATTTAATTAATTTATTTATTTGATAGAGAGATAGAGAGGACAAGTAGGCAGAGCAGTAGCCAGAGGGAGATGGAGAAGCAGGCTCTCTGCTGAGCAGGTACAATGCAAATTGTATCAATCTGTCTTAAAGTTCACTTCTGCCATCTCAAATCTTCTGTTGAGGTTACCTATTAAACATTTTTATCTACCGTTGAGCCTATGAATTTTTTCAGCTATTTTAATAGTTAGCTCTAGCACTTGCATTTTGTTATATGACAGTTTTTATTTTTCTGTTTAGATTCAATATTTCTTCACATGTTATTGGCATATTTTTGAAATTTTTGTCTGTTCAAACACCTCGCCCTATTTGGAACCATTTCCTTTATTTCCCTGTTATAAGGTAATGACTTTGTTCTATTTCCTTCAACATCTAGCAAATTTTAGTTGAAAATTGGACATTATATATAATTCGATAAATGTTTCTGGAATTTTGTTGTTCTATGGTTAGCTGGTTGGTTCATTTTTGTAGGTAATTAACTCTCTTACTCTCAACATACGGGATCTATGTTTCTAGGTGTTCAGTTGTCTATTTTCTTATTCTATTTGTTTCCAATTTTCTGGTATTATTCTTGTCTCACTGGAGAGTTTTCCTCCTGTCTTTGTAGTTTAGTAATCAACAAAGGATTTTGGAAATATTTAAATTCAACTCAAACTGTGTGTGTCCTGTTTGGAGAACATATTTAGAAGGACAGCAATTTCTCATATCAACCTCCATCTTACATTTTTTTAATCACTTTTTTTTTTCATGGTTCTCTGTTAGAACATATAAATATATGGTCAACCGGAAATTTTGTGCTGATTTTATTTTTGGAGTTTGGAACATGTTGGTATAATGTCTGATTTAAGGTGATTTTCTTGTTTTTCTATGATATTGTAAAATGTACATATAATGATAATTTCTTCTTTTAGACCCCAGGTGATTCCTTTTGTTGATTTCTAACAAGTTTATATTTATAGGTACAAAGTATGGGCACTTCTTAAATTATCCCAAACAGGACTAGCACTCAAAATTTTCCTACTGCTAATTCCTATCCAGGTACTTTTCATTATATCACAATTTCCTCTTCAACAATTTCTTTTTCTAAAGACAATTAGGTCAAATTCTTCATTTTGCCTATTCTTGATTAAATTCACAGGGCGATCTAAATATCAGTGATTCTGTGACCACAGCTTACTTAGGAAAATGATAGTAACAAATTACTACATTATAGTGTCAAGTTACATTTACTAGTAAAAATTAACTTTTCTTTAAATCAAATTATAATAACCATCAGAATTATCTTTATGTTTCTTTCAAATGCCTACCAGCTTTATGTTGTTTTTAGAAAACAGTTCCATGAAGATTTCACACATGCCTTCCCTTTGCCATCTCTGTCATCTGAATGAGATTATTATTAAATAATATTTAACATGTCATCTACATTTTTGGGTAAATACCTTATATTCATCACTTAATCTGACCATGATTTTAGAAATGCTGTTGAGATGCACTCCCAACAGGCTTATAAACCATTTTACCTCTCCCTTCTTAACCAGAACATGTTCAAGTTCTTCTAAGTGCACAGACACACACACACACACACACACACACACACACACACACACACACACACATTTCTTGGGAAGATGGTCAATTTCTCTCTAGCGTATAACCTCTATTCAATTTTTTAGTCTTTACATTATGCAAACAAAATATGTGTTGTTGAACAGTTATTACTGCTATGGTTCATTTTCATTTTAGAATACTCATCACTGCTTCCTAACTTCCTAGTACTTGAAAATTAAAATTCTTTCAATAAAACCTCTTCTCATTCTGTCCCACAGTTCAATTTTTCTTTCATCTTTTTCTTGTGAATTTTTTGAGAAAGGTATACTCAACACAATTGTATTGACTTCTTTCAAATTATAGTCTATTTTATACTTTTATCAACTATCTTTGAAACAAAATCATTCTTTCAAAATAACATACAATGTTTATTAAATATTGTTAACTACTGTCATAAGTTAATCCTCAAAGCAACCATATGAACTATATGCTAATATTACTCATGTTTCAGATAAAACAGTTGTGCCAAATTAGTTTGTTATCATACCTTAGGCACAGCTAATAAGGTTGAGGTTTGGTATTGTAACCCATTTCAGCTAAATCCAGAGTTATCCTTTTTAAAATATTCTGTTTTAGTGCTGAAGACCTAAAATTAAAGTTTTATTTAATTAATCACTATTCAGTTAATATCTACCACGTACCAATCTGTCTTAGGTTATAGAATTAAAACTCAACAAAATATCTTCCCTTTGTGAAGCTAATATTGTATTTCCCTAAACATAGGATAACTCTTAACTACAATATGCATTAACAATATTTGTTGTCCTGTTTCATGAATTTATCACTTGGTTCCTAAAAATAGCCCTAATAAATAGCTATTGTTGTAATTCCTATATTATAAATGATAAAAATAAAATTGATTAGGATCATAAGAAGATTTTTAAATTGGCACATTTATAAACTTAGAACACCAGGTCTAGTATAAACATTGGCACTGAACTATATAATATGTGATATTTCCACACTTTTATATGAAATACACACAGAAATATAACATGTTAAAATAACATAGCATTATGGACTCACAATCTGGAAAAATAATCCCTCTCTAGAAAAACATGTTCAAATATTAAGGCTGTCTAGGTTTAAAAGATTTTTAATTTTAAGAAAAATGGTATGTAAAACTCTGGTCAATAGAGGAATGATAAGTTTTGGACTTCAGTACTCTTTAATCAGAGTGAGCAATTGGTCTCTGAATATGTTTGAGGAATGTACACTATGAAGACAAACTGCTTTAAAATCCTGATTATAAAAAACCCATAGCTCTTTAAATAATCAAGAAGAGAAGAGGAAAATGGGAGAGAAGAGAATGCAAGTATAGATACTAGGACACATGAGCAGAGACATCAAGTCAGTCAAAAAGCAGAAGTTACTAAGTAAGAATAGAGGGGAATGGAAGGGTGAAAGACATATTGTGCTCAATTCGAGAAGATCTCTCTCCCCACACCACTACTGAGTTTTATGCAGAGTAAAACACTGCTGGAACCAATTTGCTAAGTTCTAAGAAAAAAAAAATAAGTCTTCGCATTGTAGTCTTTGATAGTGTTTCTCCATTTTTCAATTAACACAATACCAGATCTTTATAAACCAAGATTGAAAAAAATATATAGTACAAATCAATGGGGATAGTGGAGAACTTCTCTCCCCCCCCTTAATTCCAATATTACTTAATTTTTTTATCTCCAGTTTTCAATTCAGTTGGCTCTTATTACTTGTAAAGTAAGCATAATAATGCATAAATAAGAAATAATTTAGCTGCTTTCTCCTAAGGAATTAAAGCTCCTAACAGACACAAGCACACAATTATCCATTTTTAAGCAAAGGTATGTGGTATACTTGACTGAAAATGAGTATAACACCTCCTAAGTATGAAGACAGCATCATTTGATTAGCCAACAGGGCACAATTTTTATATTATTATTTGCAGTTGCATGGAGAAACATCTTTATCATTCTTCCTCTTTCAAACTGCGAGGTATGAGATAGAATGCAGATGCTGGAGTCGAGGTCTGCTTTGATGGGTATTTGACAAGTATTCTAAGGCAGCTTCCCCAATGCAATTTCTTAACACTTACAAGAAATAGTTGATAATTTATTGATTCATTTAGAAAGATTTATTCAATCATCATCATGCATCAGGCAATGTTTAAGATTTGTGGATATTGCAATAAATAAAATGTTTAAAAATATTGCTATCTTAGAGCTAATGCTCTAATAGTTTCTAAAGGACAAAATCAGAAGCTTCAGCTAATATCAGTCACATTTAGAAATTGCTAAAAACTGGGGCGCCTGGGTGGCTCAGTGGGTTAAGCCTCTGCCTTCGGCTTGGGTCATGATCACAGGAATCATCGATCATCGATCGTGGAATCAAGCCCTGCACCGGACTCTCTGCTCAGAGGGGAGACTGCTTCCCTTCCTCTCTCTCTGCTTGTCTCTCTGCCTGCTTGTGATCTCTCTCTGTCAAATAAATAAAATCTTTAAAAAAATGCTAAAAACTTGGTTTTCTTTGATTTTGTTTCATTATTTCATTTAACCTAGATAAAAAAGAAAACTTATTAAAAATATAACTTATATGAATATATAACTCCAAACTTTTATTAGAGTACAAAGGTCCAGGACTACTTTTAGCAGCATTGTTCTAGTTTCAGAAGTAGCCATTCAGTTACATGGGTCTGTGAACTAATAGAAACTACCTATTCTAGAGAAAAAATTTTTATCAACAAAACCACTGTTGTGTCATGATATAGCACTCCTATACTGAACATACTACAACATTTCATTAAGTTATATATAGACTATACATTGGCAGTTTGCAGAAAACTGTTGAAGTGTATTATTTCTATCATAACATGGGTATATGATTAGTGGTAAGTGCACAAAGACCTCATGCACAGAAATCTGGCTTCTCTTCATGGCAGTATAATAAAGGGATTAGTAATTGTGGAAATTAAAACTTCTGAGATAAATTTTATAATATGTAGTTTTGGTAATCCTTTTGTCTACAAAACACAAAACAAAATAATCTAATTACTTCCTTATCATCTTTTTAATTATAACTTAAAAATTAAATATCTTTATAAAATGCTGAATATCTAATAGCATTTTAAACTTTCTATAAAGAAAAAAACATTTTATATGGTTATTTCTTAATGAGACATGTGTATCAATCTTATTATATTTTGTATAAAAACAAATGTGCTAACTAAATTCCCTCAAGTACACGTCTCTTATTTAGTTTCTGCTGTCTGTCTCTGAATTGTTGTGATATGATTCCCTCATGTCCATTTCAAAGACAATGTCCCACAGGTCAGAACCTCATCATCTCTTACCTGTAAAATATAGTTTCCTTACGATTTTTTAGCCTCATATTTCTGCCATGCACACTAACTTTCTACCTTTCTATAGTATAACTCAAAAGCACCGCAGTGCTTGATGTACTCCTTTCCTTAAATATTTTTCTTGGATATTATTTTTAGAATCAAGTACAAAATAGACCATCTGTGGATCTAAGGTGCTTTACAAAGTGAGCACATTCTGAAACCATGGTTCAGCACCTACCATGTTCCATTGAACCCTAGACTTTATCTCACCACTGCCCTGGACCTCTTAATTTTTTAACCTCCAAATTCTACTGAATTCACTCCATCATTTTTTAATTCTATAAACAAATTACTTAATTCCTTTTCTGTTTCCCTCTCAATTTCTACCATCTGCCAATTCCACTTCTGCACATATTCCTGTGAAAACACAGCAATTATTTTTCCTGTCTCATATAATTGCTAGAAAACATGCTATTAGAAAGAATCAAATAATCAATCTAAAGATCTACTTAATCATATGCTCATATAACTAACCTCTATGTATTCATAAATACATTTTACTTATATTCATAATATATGTTATAGACCTTCATGTGAGAGGCACCCTAACTATACCCAAAAGAGAGGAATATCCTGATCTCCAAAGGGAAAGACACAAAGAACAGAATAAATAAGCCTTATTAAATTCTGCTCTCCTCCTCCATGTACTACACTTACTTCATATCCTTCATGTTATCATATTTTTCCACAACTGTTTACTTTTCATCAAACCTAGCATGAAAATAAATAGGTTTAACCTTTTCCTTAGATCTTCATTTCCTTATGAAGGTTTTCATGCCATGTCAAACTTCGATAAATTTGTATGCTTTTCTACTATTAATCTGTCTTTGTCAATTTAATTTTCAGACCCAGATATAAAAGAATCAGGGAAAACTTCCTCATATAAGTTTTATAGAAAAAATTTTTTAATAATCACAGCAAATACTTACTCACTGATAATACTTAGATCAGACACTCCACAATGATAGGTTATAAAGAAATTGACATGTATTTGCTCGTATATTTGGTTGCAAGAGTGTTTGTTGAAGTATTGAAGTATTAGGAACAATAACAAGATAGACGATCAATAATAATAAGTAGTTATTGAAAAAACAGGTACTTCCAGAAAGTGGATGCCAGACGACTTACAATAATTTTTGTAACATATTTCATATTCACTAATTTCATATTCACTAGTTGCCATATAGTATGACAAGCTGTTAATTATATATTACTAAAACCTAGAAGTGATATAAATAGCGAATATGAATACTGTTTCCATTTTTTCCAAGATTTATTCATATAAATGAGAATAGGAATATCAAAATAATATTTATGAGCATTTTAGGTGGTACTTTTAAAGGGATTTAAATATTCTTTTTTCATTATTTTAAAAGTATATGTATTACTGTTTTAATAGCAAATATAATTACACTTAATTGATTCACCGTCAAATGATCTTCGATGTTTTCATGCAAGCTATCCTTAACATCTTTAAGTTAAAGATCCTGAAAATAGGGACGCCTGGGTGGCTCAGTAGGTTAAGTCGCTGCCTTTGGCTCATGTCATGATCCCGGGGTCCTGCATCGGGTTCCTTGTCCAGCAGGGAGCCTGCTTCTCTCTCTGCCTCTGCCTGTGACTCTGCCTGCTCTCTCTCTGGCAATAAATAAATAAGAAATCTTTAAAAAAAAATCCTGAAAGTAACATAATATCAGTAAAAAAGAGTATATGAAGTGGGATAAGTGGACAAAAGCATAACCATGAATAACCAGTATGTCAATAAAGAGTCAAGAGTAGAAACTAAAAGGAAACAGTGACATAAAAGAATAGGAGTGATATCTGTTTCAGATTCACGGTCATAGATTATTTCAAATGTTCTATGAAGTATATAAATAATGAGGAGTAAAAATTACTTTTTAAATAATTATTTAATCTGAAGATCAGAGAGGAAGACAAACCATAAGGGAGTCTTAATCTTAGGAAACAAACTGAGAGTTGCTGAAGGGGAGGGGTTGAAGGGATGGGGTAATCAGGTGATGGTATTTGAAGAGAGTATGTATGGTAATGAGAACCGGGTGTTATATAAGACTGATGAATCATAGACCTGTACCCCTGAAAAAAACACATGTAATTAACATTACATGTTAATTAATTGAATTTAAATAAAAAATAATAAAAAATAAAAATCTGAAGAAAAATAAGCAGAAGATGATTTGATTCTCAAAACCAAGTGAGGCTGGTATGCATCTCATTTTTCTTAATTTTTGTCCTCTCACAAAAATCTCCCTCAACTCTTAAAATTTCTTCTTTTTCTTCGCATATACCCTCTTATGTAGATTAGAGTTCAAGACAATATCAACATATCAATTGGTCAGAGAAAAAAAAATAAAATATTCAAGGAATTTCTTGATACAAAGTTCCAGAATTCTGATATTGTTAATATCTGATGCAATTTTGAGTTTTGCATGGAGTATATATCTCCAACTAATAACAACAACAAAAAATGGTGACTCTTTGTTGGTGTTAATTTCTTGTGGATTTATTATTTTTATTTATTAATATTCACTTTATATTTTATTAAATTTAATCTTGAGTATTTACTTAGTCAAAAAGGAATTTTTTTTTCAATGTAATTATGTTTGCTTCTGCTAGAATTGAATGTGGCAAGCAATAGCAACATGACTTTGTGTTGGACTTTGACCCATTTTAAGAAACTTGGCTTAATGAAGAATTCAATGTTTGTTGTGCCTTCATTTACCAATCTAAGCCTTAACGCCAGAATCTTGGTGCTGACAGCAATAATTATTTTCAGGCAGTCCATTTTACCCAATTGCTTTCTTGTTCAAATTTTGGGGTGCTGTTCTTTTGAATTTAATATTTTAAACATTTAAAATTGTCTTTACAATTTAGTGATCCCAGCAAAAGGTATTTTGCTTCATTTACTTATTATTTATATATTATATTAAAAAATATATATGTATTCTGTATATTATGTAGTTCAGTTTTGGTAGACATATTAATTAAAATCAGCCAAACTATGAGAAGGAGAAACCTGAAATGCAGGTTTTCCACTCTTAAAAAGTATCAATATCCAGACCTTATTATTGAGAGATTAAGAGAAATAAAATATTTTATATAAATCCTAAATTAGAAAAAATAAATACATAACAAAAGTGATAGGGAGATTTTCTCTTCAATTTTAAATCAAATAAAACCCTTTGAAAGGGAGAAAAGATGTGTTTTTCAACTTGAAAGTTGAGGGCACATTGAAATTATATTTTAATAGATTTCATATAAATATTGTTTGTCTGATAATGCATGTAAGAAACCAGGCTCCCTTGGTTTGCTTTGGGGATCATTAATCATATACTACATTGAAAATAGTTTCTTATTTTAGAGTTAAAATTGGAAAACTGTAATTAACAGTTTTATGTGAAATGTACTCTCTGTTCTTTTAATGAGGAAGACTTTTTATCAGTAGCCCAAGGTAATTATGAGGTCTTCCTAGTCACTGAACAAACAGATTTTATTCCCTAAGAAAGCTATTAGCCAACTTGAGTATGTATCCATTTGCTAATACTAATCATCACATCTATATCTTAGGAAGGTATAGATTCATTCTTGATTTCTGGTTTTATGGGGCTCATAAAAATTCCTATCCATATTTGTGAGACTTAGCATCTCATTATGTATGCTCTATCATACAATTTAGGGCTTGTTTTTAAAGTATATATATATATATATGTATATATATATATACATATATATATGTATATAAAATTTGTTCTTGAGAAACAATATCCTTCCAAGCATAAGTTTCTATCACCATATATTTAACAAACAAACAAATTTATTTGTTTAACATAGAAATAAATACATTTCTATCACCATATGTTTAACAAACAGAATGACTATCAACAGAGCAAAAGGTACAAAATCAAAACATTACTAATTAGCAATAAAGATGGAACATTGAAAAAAGTGATAAAGATAAGCAAAGGTGACAGTATATGAAGTGAAATAAGTCAAGCAGAAAGTCAGTTATCATACGGTTTCACTTAATTGTGGAGCATAAAGAATAACATGAAGGACATTAGGAGAAGGAAAGGAAAATTGACTTGGGGTAAATCAGAGGGGGAGATGAAGCATGAGAGACTGTGGATTCTGATAAGCAAACTGAGGGTTTTGGAGGGGAGAGGGTGGGGGGATGGGTGAGGCTGCTGGTGGGTATTAAGGAGGGCATATATTGCATGAAGCACTGGGTGTGCTGCATAAACAATTCTGGAACACTGAAAAAATTGAATTCAATTTAAAAAAAGCAATAGTGCCTTTCATATTTATTGTTGTATTTTCCAATTATATTCATATTCACTTTATACTCTCTAATGTATTTAAGAAAATCTAACAGAGAAAAAGATTATTTTCAATTATAATACAATTTTTGTGAAATTTATAATCAAACCAAGTATTTTTTGGAATCTAAAGATTTCTCCCAAGATATGAATTAGTGGGAACTTATTCCATATACAATTTATTCAAATATTTGGCTAAAAATTAAATCCCACAGAATTTCTAGATCTAGATTGTATCTGACTAAATTTCTAACCAAAAATAACTATAAGACTTGGAAAAACATGCCTTTTTTAACTCATTAGAAGAATTCTAACAAAATCTAAAAATTTTTGAAAGAGAAGGGAAACGTGCACTGAATTGTATACATATCCATCCAACTTTATTATTATTGCAGTGGGAGGGAAGCTAACCCAAACAGATAGCAAAAAAAGGATGAAAGGATGAAAGTCAAAGCATGTAGAGAGTGAGCATCTAAAAAACCATGGGAAAAGCATCACTGAGTTTTTATAAACCTACCTAGAAATGTTATAATTTATGTGCTAGAAAAACAGTTTGGAGATCAAGTCATGGCAAGAAAGAGACATGATACACATCCCTTGCATCTTCTTTGAGATATAACTACCTTCAATCTCTCATTTTAAGGGGGAAACTTATGAAGTTTAAAACCAAGCCCATATATTGGGTGCCTGGGTGGCTCAGTGGGTTAAGCCGCTGCCTTCGGCTCAGGTCATGATCTCAGGGTCCTGGGATAGAGTCCCGCATCGGGTTCTCTGCTCGGCAGAGATCCTGCTTCCCTCTCTCTCTCTCTGCCTGCCTCTCCATCTACTTGTGATCTCTCTCTCTGTCAAATAAATAAATAAAATCTTAAAAAAAAAACAAAAAAACAAGCCCATATAGCATCAGGGTGATTCAATGATAAACTACCTACATATCATAAAAAAAAAAAAAAAAGTCAATGGCTTTGAAGGAAGATAACATTTCACAGTTTCAATATATCTTTTTTTCAGTTATAAGGTAGAACACTTTATCTTAAATTATAAAGCCTACCAAAAAGTGAAGGGAAAAGAGAAAGAAAAAAATATATTCAGAGTAGCCCATGATTGCATTATTAGAGTGATAAGAAATAGAGCCAAAGATGAAGTTTAAACAATGACAAGGAATTTCAGTAAAACTTTTGATTGTTACAAAATAATTTGGATAATATAAAACATACAAAAAATAACATGTCTGAAACTAATTATTCTCCAGATAGGTTTAATAACAGATTAGTCACACTTTAAGATATAATTAATTACTTGGCAAATAATGCAAATGAAAAATGTAGAAAGCATTAGGAATAAGAAGGAAGAAGGGAAGGAAGAAAGGAAAGAAGGGAGGAAGGAAGGAGGTGAGGGAGAAAAGCAAAAAAAAGACACAAGTTGGATATAGTCAAAGGCTCTAACACAGTTATAACTGACATTTAAAATTTTTTAAAATGAGGGGAAGGACTCAGGAAATAAACTGAGGGTTAATGGGAGGGATAGGTGGCTGGTTGATGGACATTGGGGAGGTTGTGTGCTATAAATTGTTTAAGACTGATGAATCACAGACCTGTACCCCTGAAACAAATACATTATATGATAATTAAAAAATGAGGGGAGGGAGAATATGATGAAAAGCAATATTAAGAGAGAATGACTAAAAATTTTCAGTAACAGATAGAACATTTTAATGCAGGTATCACAGAAGCTCAATGAGTCCCAAGTAGAATTTAAAAAATCACCAAACTTAGAAATCACATAGTTAGACAAAGACAAAAATTTAAGAAGAAAACTTAGAAACAATTAGAAGAGAATAAAAATAGAAATTATCTTTAAGGAATAGTGATAAGACTTATAGCTGGCCTTTAATAGAAATTTTAAGAGCCAAAAGATAATAGGTTATTGTTTTCAAAATCTGGGTTATGAGTTTTGGAGGGGAAGACACTGCCACATAATATTCTGTATTAAAGAAAAATAAGAACCCTTTCTAAGGAAAAAATGACTATAAACTTAAGAAGTTTTTAAAATGTATCACAAGTTCACAATCACTACAAGTATTATTAAAATGAATTATTCAGGATGAAGGAATATTGACTGTAGTTGAAAAAAACAGACTAGACCAGAATGGGTCACATATTTGGGTTAACACAAAAAGATAATTGTTTTAAACAACAAAAATTTTGACAATGCCACAAGTACACACATATGAACACACCAAATGCATATACATTCACTCTCATTCTCATATTTCATATATATATATATGTAATATATATGTATATACATATGTAATATACATAATATACATTTTATATTTACACACACACAAACACATTATACATAAACTAAATAACAGCCAGAGCACAAAAGTTTGCAGAGGTACATGGAACTAAATTACTGCAAAATTCTTGCACAGTAGGCAAACAATAAAAGTAGTTATTTAAATTTACAGTGACTAATGCTGTATATAAAATGCCTAAGATACCCATAAAAAACACAATTAATTAAATTTTAAAGTAAATGTTAATAGTAGGAAATTATGAAAATGTGAAATATTCAAACAATCTAAAATAAGGCAGGAAGGGAGGAATAAATGAATTAAGAACAATGGAAATAAAACTGGGTTAAATAGAACAAGAAGTGAAACGATAGATTTAACCTCAAATATATGAAAATATATGAATGATTCCATTAAGTGTTAATTGTTCCACTAAAATAAATTGTCCTACTACAAAACAAACAAAAGAAAAAATAAACACAAATCTATGCTTAACCACATCTTATTTAAAGAGACACACTTTTTTTCAAATTTTATTTAAAATTTAAAATTTTGTTTATTTTTATTTAAATTCCAGTTAGTTAATACAGTGTAATATTAACTTCAGGTATGGAATTTGGGGATACACCACTTGCATACAATAAAGATTTATAAGTGCACTCCTTAATTCCCATCACCTATCTCACCCATCTCTCCACATACCATGCCTGTGGTAACTCAGTTTTTTCTCCATAGTTAAAAGTCTGTTTCTTGGTTTGCCTCTCTTTTTTCTCCCTCATGTTCATTTGTTTTGATTCTTATATTCTACATATAAGTGAAATCATATGGGATTCTCTGACTGATTTATTTCACCATATAATTTATGATTATATCATATTACATTATATTTATTATAGTATAGTTATGATACTCTCTAGCTCCATCCCTATTGCTGTGAATGGCAAAATTTCATTCTATTTGATGGATGAGTAATATACCATTTTGTGTGTGTGTGTGTGTACCATCTCTTTCTTCTTTATCCATTCATCAATTAACATCTGAGCTCCTTCCATAATTTGGCTATTGTTGCTGCTATAAACACCAGGGTGCACGAATTCCTTTGAATCAGTATTTTTGTACCTTTTGGGTAAATACCTAGTAGTTCAGTTGCTGGGTCATATGGTAGTTCTATTTCTAACTTTTTATGAAAGCTCCATACTGTTTTCCAGAGTGGCTGCATTCTAACCAACAACTTAAGAGGCTTCTTCTTTCTCTACATCCTTGCCAACACCCATTGTTTTCTGTATTTTTACTTTTAGCCATTCTGACAGGTGCGAGATGATATCTCAATGTAGTTTTGATTTGTATTTCCTTGAGGTGAGTGATCTTGAGAATCCTTTCATGTTAAAGAGACACACTTTATATGTAAAAATATAAAATGTTAAAAGTAAAAAAAAAGAAGAAATATAAATTATGCAATTAGTAAACAAAGGAAAGCTGGTGAGGCTATACTAATATCAGGAAAAAAAGACTAAAAGGCAAAAATATATTATCAGAGATAAAAAATGATATTGCATAGTAGTGAAGGTATGACTTTGATTGACAGGCAAACTAATTCTAAGCTTACTTGCACTTAATAGTATTACTGTAAAAATACACACAAAGAAATGTTGGCAGATGAAAGGAAGAAATACAGGAATCTACAATCAGTTGGGAAATATCAATACACAACTCTCAGTAATTCATAGAACAAGCAGATAAAATGTGGTGAATATAAAGGATATATAAATACCCTAATTAATCAATTTCACCTATTAATACTACTTGCTACAAGTACAGAATGCATCTTTTGTGATCAGCTGAAACATTTGCTAAAATAGACACTATGCTGTGAGATAAACCAATTAATTCAGAATTCAAGTAACTGAATTTATGTAAGTATATGCTCTGATGATAGAAAAAATTAACACAAATAAATAGTATAAGACTAAAATGACCCTAAATTTTAGAAATTAAAAAGGTCATTTTTTAAAGATTTTGAAGATTTTTAAAGATTTTATTTATTATTTATTTGACAGACAGAGAGAGAGCACAAGCAAACACAAGCAGTGGGAAGAGGTGGAGGGAGAAGCAAGCTCCCTGCTGAGCAGAGAGCCTGATTGGGGCTCAATCCCAGGATCCTTGGATCACGACCGAGCCCAAGGCAGATGCTTAATGGACTGAGATAGCCTGGTGCCCCTAAATAGGTCATTTCTTAGTAAGGCATAAGTCAAATAAGAAATCACAATAGGAAATAGAAAACTGTAAGAACTGTAAGATAAATACATGTAATATTCAACATTGTGGATTCAAGCTAACAGTGATTACAATCAGTAATTTCTTGCTTTATTGCACACACTGGAAATGAATAAATGTCTATAATTATCTAAATTTATCTAAATTTTTCTTTAAAAAATAACTAGCAAATATCTCCTAAAATATATAGAAAGGAAGAGATAATAAAGATAAGAAGAGTTAATGAAATAAAAATCAGATATCTTTTAGTTAAAGAGGCCAAAACTGCCTTTGAAAAATTAATAAAAGTCATAAACCCCAATTAGATTTTGGATTCAAGTTGTATAATAAATGCAAATGTTTTTAAATGGTTCAGAAAACCATATTTATTTTTCTATATATTTAATCTACCTATACAAACATCCAGTTGTCTATTTCAAGAGAGAATGACCAAACAAATAGGTACAAAATATAACAACAGATTAATTCTAGGAATATTTTTAAGTTTGAAATTACTTAAATGATGAAAATAAAAACAAAAGGTTAATCTGATTCACTATATTGATAAAATATATAACCAAATAAACCAAAAATGCAGAAAACTAATTTTATATTAATACACACTTAGGATTTTTAAAACTATACAAATAACAAATATAAACAAACTTCTTTTAAACTGAAAAGTGGTATCTAAAGAAAAAAAACAAAAAAAAAATTAAAATAAAACTCTGCCCTTGACAAAAGTTAATGATGACCTATTAAATGGTTCTCCTTTAAATTCAGGAAAAGATCAGTGATTTGCACTTTTACCACTTTTATTTGACATTATACCATTGATTCCCCCTTGCAATATATGAAAATGTAGGTATAATTGATGTAAAATCAGAAATAAATACATATTTGGAAATATGTTATTTGGAAATGAAATAATATTCACAAATGACTAGTAAATGATGACCTTAGAAAGTGATGAGTAAAAAGGTATTAAGAATTCATTTGCATTTCAACAACCAAAAACTGATTATCAATTAAAAGTAGAAAAAATACTGCTTGAAAGATCTTACAAAAAATAAAATACCAAGATTAATCTCAAAAAAAGATGACAAAAAAAGACCTACACTGAAACCTACCAATTTGCTGAGGGATATAAAGGAGGCCTAGAAGAAGCTGAAAGATATTGGAAGACTCAAGATTTTTAAAATGTAAATTTTTGTTAAAATATCAAATCTGGGGGGAGACAAGATGGCGGGGAAGTAGGAGGAGGTGCCTTTTCAACCTGTACCCTAAAGTACCCTGATTACCTACCAAAGAACTCCCATCACCCATGAAATCAGCCTGAGATCAGAATTATACACATCTGGATCTCTACAGAGGCAAAGACGCCAGTGGGCAGGTAAAGCGGAGTGGGAACGTTGGACTGATATCGGAAGATAAATAAAAGGGGGAGGGAGCCACCAGAGGCAACCGTTTGGAAAATAATACCCCAATATGAGAGTTCCCTGCCACTGGGGACCAGCATTAACTTGGAGACTGGTTGAAAGCACTCCAAAAGAGCAAAGGACTGCGGGGGGGGGGGGATATTGTGGGAATCAGGGTGGCTAGCAACAGGGGCTTAAGTCCCCGGAACCAGGACAGCCTCCCCTGGCACTGAGCCAGAGAGAGTGCGGTGGAGAAACCAGGTCTTGGTCCCTGAGCCGCCAGCTTGCCCAAGATTGTGTGGGGTCTGGCTCCTGTGAGGGGCAGGGAGCCAAGCCAGATGGCAGAATGCACAAGGCCTGCTACAGAGCCTGAGACACGCGTGCTCCTCACCCTCCCCTGAGAGAGGTGCGCAAAGTCCCACCTGGCGCTCTTAGACCCGCACCATTGTTTCAGAGCCTAAGACACGCGCCCCAAACTCTCCCCTGAGAGAGGTGCACAAAGGCCCAGCCTGGTGCTTTTGGACCTGTGCCCCGCTCTCAGAGCCTGAGACGTGTGCGCGACCCACAGCCTCCCCTGAGAGAGGTGCGCGCAAGCCCGGTACTTTTAGACCCAGAAAGACCAGGCACCCCCAGCCCAGGCCAGCAGGAAAATCTGTGTGCGATCGCTGCTTGGAACCTCTCTGGTGGTCTGGAGCTGCCCAGATAGCCGCCGCTGCCATGGTTTTGGGTACAAGCAGAAAATCCTGCGTCCCCAGGGACCTTGTCTTGGAACCTGCTCTGCCAGCTGCCAAGGGGGAATTTATATGGGCTCTGCAACATCCACAGAAGAGCAGACTGAGGCTTCTCTCTGAGAGGGAGGTCAGGGTGCAGTTTGCTTTCCTCTAAACCTGCAAAAACCATCAAAAGCGGTCAAGGCGAGAGAAAAAAAAAAAAAGTGAACAAACATAAAAACCTCCAGAGAACAAAAGCCTGAAAAAACCAGTTTCCTCAGAGTCCACCCCCTTGAGAAGGACTGGAGGACTTAACTCAGGGAACATCATTGACTGAAAACCCATGTGGCAGGCCCCTCCCCCAGAAAACCAACCAGGAAAGAAAAAAAAAAAAAAAAAAAAAAAGGACTACAAGAGAACAACCACCACTACTTCATAGGACTTTTATTTTTAATTTGTTCCTACTATTCTGGCTCTTTTATTTTTTTTTATATAGATTTTTTTTAACCTATTTACCATCACAGTGAGCTGTCCAGTACATCAAATTCCATAATAACTTTCTAACGTGAACTTTTTGAAACATACACCTGTGTATTTCTTTTGCATTTCTATTTTTTAAATTTCTTTTTTTTAATTTTAGTTTAGTTTAGTCTAGTTTATTCCTTTTTTATTTTTATTTTCTAATATTCTTATAGAGTTAAACTTCAAGTAAACCCCTTTCCCCAATCAATACTACCCCTATAGATAAACCAATTTTTAATCCCCCTTTATCTTAGGAAAGTTGAGTCCTTTAAAAAAGATATCAAGATACATCCAGGAAGAATCAAAACAACCTTCCTCGCCCACACTGAGAATTTATAACCACTCTCCCATCTTTTTTTTCCACCAGTGTTTCTGTGTTTTTGTGTTTGTCCTGATAGTATATAAATCTTACACTTGCGATTCTTTTCGATGAGGTTTTTCCTTTATTTGCTTATATTTATATATATTTTTTTCTCTTGTCATATACTTTTATCAGTCTTTCTGTTTGTCTGCTTTTGTTTGTATACTTCATAAACCTTACCTTGGGGCCCATTTGGGCTGAACCTTCTCTTTTATCTTCCCTTTCTTTCCTGTCTCTCTCTCTCTCTCTTTTTCTTTCTTTCCCTTTTTTTTTTTTCTTTCCTTTTTTCTCTCATTTGGGTGGGGAATCCTGATTGCTCACAAGTGTTGCAGGATGCAGCTTGACTGCACCATGGTCGACACATCCAGCTACACCTGTTCAGTCATCTCTCACCAAAATGACTAGGAGGAGGAATGCCAAACAGAAATAAAATACAGAGGATGGGCCTTCTGCAACAGAGCTAACGGCTATCAACATAGACAATAGGACAGAAAGAGAATTCAGGCTAACAATTATCCAGGCAATAGCTAGGTTGGAGAAAACCATGGATGACCAAACGGAATTGATTAGGGCTGAACTGAAAGCAACCAGAGATGATGTTCACAATGTTAGGGCAGAGCTAAAAGCTATCAGGGATGAGGTTCACAATGCTCTCAATGAGTTCCAATCTAATCTAAATTCTCTCAAAGCTAGGGTAACTGAGACAGAAGATAGAATTAGTGATCTGGAGGACAAACAGATAGAGAGAAAGGATCAGGAGGAAGCCTGGAACAAACAGCTTAGAAGCCATGAAAACAGAATCAGGGAAATAAATGATGCCATGAAACGTTTGAACGTCAGAATTATAGGAATCCCTGAAGGGGAGAAGAAAGAAAGAAGTCTAGAAGATATAGTGGAACAAGTTCTTCATGAAAATTTTCCCAATCTTGCGAATGGAACCAGCGTTCATGTACTAGAGGCCGAACGGTCTCCACCCAAGATTATAGATTCCAAAAAAACATTAAGGCACCTGATAGTCAAATTGAGGAATCATAATTGTAGATATAATCTCTTGAAAGCCGCTAGGACAAAGAGTCTCCTTGCTTACAGAGGAAAACCCATCAGAATAACGTCAGACCTGTCCACAGAGACCTGGCAAGCAGAAAGGGCTGGCAAGATATATTCAGGGCACTAAATGAGAAGAACATGCAACCAAGAATACTTTATCCAGCCAGACTGACATTCAAAATGGATGGAGAGATAAAGAGTTTCCAAAACCAGCAAGGCTTAAAAGACTATGCAACCACCAAGCCAACACTGTAGGAAATATTAAGGGTGGTTCTATAAAAGAGGAAAAATCCTAAGAATAGCATTGAACAGACATATAGAGACAATCTACAGAAAGAAAGACTTCAAAGGTAACACAATATCAATAAAAACATATCTATCAATAATCACTCTCAATGTGAATGGCCTAAATGCGCCCATAAAATGACACAGTGTTGCAGATTGGATAAAACGACAGGACCCATCCATATGTTGTCTACAAGAGACCCATTTTGAACCTAAAAATACACCCAGACTGAAAGTGAAGGGATGGAGAAGCATCTTTCATGCCAATGGGCCTCAAAAGAAGGCCGGGGTAATGATTCTCATATCAAACAAATTAGATTTTAAACTAAAGACTGTAGTCAGAGATACAGAAGGACACTACATAATTCTTAAAGGGACTATCCACCAAGATGATCTAACAATTGTAAATATCTATGCCCCCTATATGGGAGCAGCCAATTACATAAGAAAACTGTTAATCAAGATAAAGAGTCATATTGATATAAATACATTAATAGTAGAAGATCTTAACATGCCTCTCTCAGAAATAGACAGATCATCAAAGCAGAAAATCAATAAAGAAACAAGAGCATTGAATGACACATTGGACCAGATGGACCTCATATATATATATATATATATATATATATATATATATATATATATATAAAACATTGCACCCTAGAACAACAGAATACTCATTCTTCTCAAGTGCACAGGAACCTTCTCAAGAATAGACCATATACTGGGTCACAAATCAGGACTCAACTGATACCAAAAGACTGAGATTATTCCCTCAGTATTCTCAGATCACAATTCTTTGAAACTGGAGCTCAATCACAAGGAAAAGTACAGAAGGAACTCAAACACCTGGAAGCTAAACACCTCCTTGCTTAAGAATGCTTGGATCAACCAGGAGATAAAAGAAGAACTGAAACAATTATGGAAACCAATGAGAATGAAGACACTTCGGTCCAAAGCCTATGGGATACAGCAAAGGCGGTCCTAAGGGGGAAATATATAGCCATCCAAGCCTCTCTCAAAATAATCGAAAAATCCAAAACACACCAGCTGTCTCTATACCTTAAAGAACTGGAGAGTCAACAACAAATCAAACCAACTCCACACATAAGAAGGGAAATAATCAAGATTAGAGGTGAGATCAATGAGGTAGAAACCAGAGATACAGTAGAATGTATCAATGAAACTAGAAGCTGGTTTTTTGAAGGAATCGATAAGATCGATCCCAGGACCTGACGGATTCCCTGGGGAATTCTACCAAACTTTCAAAGAAGAAATAACACCTATTCTCCTGAAGCTGTTTCACAAAATTGAAGCAGAAGGAAAACTTCCAGACTCTTTCTATGAAGCCAGCGTTACCCTGATCCCTAAACCAGGCAAAGACCCTACCAAAAAGGAGAATTTCAGACCAATATAACTGATGAGTATGGATGCTAAGATTCTCAACCAGATCCTAGCAAACAGGATCCAACAGCACATTAAAAAGATTATCCACCATGAACTGGTGGGATTCATTCCTGGGCTACAAGGATTTTTCAACATCCGCAAATCAATCAATGTAATAGAACAAATTAATATGAGAAGAGAGAAGAACCACATGGTCCTCTCAATTGATGCAGAAAAAGCATTTGACAAAATCCAGCATCCGTTCCTGATGAAAACACTTCAAAGTATAGGGATAGAGGGAACATTCCTGAACTTCATAAAATCTATCTATGAAAGACCCACAGCAAATATCATCCTTAATGGGAAAAAGCTTGCAGCCTTCCCATTGAGATCAGGAACACGACAAGGATGCCTACTCGCATAACTCTTGTTCAACATAGTATTAGAAGTCCTAGCAACAGCAATCAGACAACAAAGAGAAATAAAAGATATCCAAATTGGCAATGAAGAAGTCAAACTCTCTCTCTTCATAGATGACATGATTCTTTATATGGAAAACACAAAAGACTCCACCCTCAAACTACTAGAACTCATACAGCAATTCAGTAATGTGGCAGGATACAAAGTCAATGTACAGAAATCAGTGGCTTTCTTATACACTAACAATGAAAATACAGAAAGGGAAATTAGAGAATTGATTCCATTTACTATAGCACCAAGAACCATAAAATACCTGGGAATAAACCTAACCAAAGAGGTAAAGGATCTGTACTCGAGGAACTACAGAACACTCATGAAAGAAATTGAAGAAGACACAAAAAGATGGAAGACCATTCCATGCTCTTGAATCAGAATAAATATTGTTAAAATGTCTATACTGCCTAGAGCAATTTATACTTTTAATGCCATTCTGATCAAAATTCCACCAGTAGTTTTCAAAGACCTGGAGCAAATAATCCAAAAATTTGTATGGAATCAGAAGAGACCCCGAATCGCTAAGGAAATGTTGAAAAACAAAAATAAAACTGGGGGCATCATGTTACCTGATTTCAAGCTTTACTACAAAGCTGTGATCACCAAGACAGCATGGTACTGGCATAAAAACAGACACATAGACCAGTGGAACAGAGTAGAGAGCCCAGATATGGACCCTCAACTCTATGGTCAAATAATCTTCGACAAAACAGGAAAAAATATACAGTGGAAAAAAGACAGTCTCTTCAATAAATGGTGCTGGGAAAACTGGACAGCTATATGTAGAAGAATGAAACTCGACCATTCTCTTACACCGTACACAATGATAAACTCAAAATGGATAAAAAACCTCAATGTGAGACAGGAATCTATCAGAATCCTAGAGGAGAACATAGGCAGTAATCTCTTCGATATCAGCCACAGCAACTTCTTTCAATATATGTCTCCAAAGGCAAAGGAAACGAAAGCGAGAATAAACTTTTGGGACTTCATCAAAATCAAAAGCTTCTGCACAGCAAAGGAAACAGTCAACAAAACAAAGAGGCAACCCACAGAATGGGAGAAGATATTTGCAAATGACAGTACAGAGAAAAGGTTGATATCCAGGATCTATAAAGAACTCCTCAAACTCAACACACACAAAACAGATAATCATATCAAAAAATGGGCAGAAGATATGAACAGACACTTCTCCAATGAATACATACAAATGGCTATCAGACACGTGATGCAATGTTCATCATCACTAGCCATCAGGGAGATTCAAATTAAAACCACATTGAGATACCACCTTACACCAGTTAGAATGGCCAAAATTATCAAGATAGGAAACAACATGTGTTGGAGGGGATGTGGAGAAAGGGGAACCCTCTTATACTGTTGGTGGGAATGCAAGTTTGTGTAGCCACTTTGGAAAACAGTGTGGAGATTCCTCAAGAAATTAAAAATAGAGCTTCCCTATGACCCTGCAATTGCACTACTGGGTATTTACCCCAAAGATACAGATGTAGTGAAAAGAAGGGTCATCTGTACCCCAATGTTTATAGCAGCAATGGCCACGGTCTCCAAACTGTGGAAAGAACCAAGATGCCCTTCAACGGACGAATGGATAAGGAAGATGTGGTCCATATACACTATGGAGTATTATGCCTTCATCAGAAAGGATGAATACCCAACTTTTGTAGCAACATGGACGGGACTGGAAGAGATTATGCTGTGTGAAATAAGTCAAGCAGAGAGAGTCAATTATCATGTGGTTTCACTTATTTGTGGGTTTCACTTATTTGTGGATCATAACAAATAGCATGGAGGACAAGGGGAGATGGAGAGAAGGGAGTTGAGGGAAACTGGAAGGGGAGGTGAACCATGAGATACTATGGACTCTGAAAAACAATCTGAGGGGTTTGAAGTGGTGGGGGGTGTGAGGTTGGGGGAACCAGGTGGTGGGTATTAGAGAGGGCAAGGATTGCATGGAGCACTGGGTGTGGTGCAAAAACAATGAATACTTTTATGCTGAAAATAAATTAAAAAAATATCAAATCTTGTCAAAGGGAACTATAGACTTAATACAATACTGTGTGCATGCGTGCGTGCGCGTGTGTGTGTGTGTGATGCAGTTTGATAAGCTGGTCTAAAAATGTATATGATGGTGCAAAATGTCTAGTAATGTCAAGATAAGCTTTAAGAAAAACTATAAATTTTATGTACTTAAATTTTGTTTGAAAGATTTCTATAATACCAATAATTAAAAATGGTATAAATTAAATAATATAAAAGTGAGTTAATTTTTAGGAGTCCAGAAGAGTTCCACACAGTATACAAAATTTTATTTACAGCAAAGTTAACACAGTAACTTAATGAGAAGTTAATGAATTTCTCAATAAATGGTGCTATAGCAATGGGATAACAATGCAAATCAAATGACTCATTCTTTGCATAATCCATATATGAACATAAATTTAGTGGATTATAGATCTATATTTTTATGCAAAAACAATCAACTTCTTGTAGAAAGGAAGGAAAATGTATTTCAAGTAAAGCCTACTTAAATAAGATACTAAAAAAACTCCACTAATCACTAAACAATGATGAACTGGAATTCATTAAAATGAACAGCTTCTATTCTACTCTATTAAGACTTTGTGTTATCTGGGGTCTTCCGAGAAGCAAAGATCAAGACAGATTATATATGCAAGATATAGGAGGAGATCCTGGAGAAATTGTCAGTGCAAAATACATATTTGACTCAGAGTGAAACAAGAGAGGAAAAGGGGGGGAAATTGTGTGTAAGGTTCTTAGAGAGCATAGTGATTCCAATGAAATTCCAAGAGAGCTGTTAAGGAGTCTTCAAGTTAAAGTCATACATCATACAAGTCCTATGCATCCCAGAAATGGATCTGCCTTAATATACTGGATGTGTTACGCAGTAGCTAGGAGTAGATCATGGAAAATGTTACTTCCCTGCAAATGAAATGATAGATTTCAGAGTACAGGAGGTGGAATTTTAGTCAACTAGTTTCTCTGCATCCATAGGTCTGAAAAGACATTCTAAAGTCTACCACACACATGAAAAGCAAAACAGTAATTATATATTCACACGTGCACACACACACACACACACGGATATGTGTGAAATTGTAGAAATCAATGTCAACTTTTTTTTGAAAAAAGAAAAGCTTTGAAGAAAAAAATTAATGGACCCATGCTGTTCAATTTCATAAAGATACTAATTCTTTTTAGGTAGATCACTAGAGTTAAATTAATTAAGTCAAAATCAGTTGGAAACCTGAAATACCTTGAAATTTTTTTATAAATAGGGAAAATGCTAAGAATGTCTACGAAGCATAAGGAAAAAAAAAAACTTGGGGAGTTTAAATGTTACATATAAGATTTATTATAAAGATGTGGTAATTAAGATAGAATGGTTTAGGGATATATTTTTAAAAGACCACTTGTACAAAATAAAAATAGATGTAATGTAGGGACCTCATGTATATATTGAACTTGATCCTTATAGCTGATGTGACACTGCAGATTAATAAGAATAAACCATTCGTAATTCAATGGTGGGAATATTAATTATTATGTATTAATTATTTATTTCCTGCATTTCAAACTTCTCCAAGATCTAAAGGGGTTTAACAACATTTATTCAGCTCTCAATTTTATGTATTACTTAATGTGGTTATGTTCTTGGCTGACTTGGCTGATTTTTATGGTCACTTAAAAGCTTGACTGGGATGGATGGTTGAGGATATCTAGCTAGAACAGTTGATCTAAAATGTCTCTACTAAGACAGCTATTTAGGTTTTGTTTTGGTTTGGTTTGGTTTGGTTTGTTTATTTGTTTGTTTTCCCACATGCCACAAATTTCCAGGAGGCTACATTGGGTTTTCTTACATAGTGACAGCAACATAAATAGAAAGCCTTAAAGAGCAATCAGTTTTCAAATCTCTGCTTATGCCACACCAGTTTTTTATCCTATTTGTCAAACCTGTTCAACAAAGTTAAGATCAGCTTTGGTGTATGAAAAGAAAAGTCAAGAATGTGCAGAAAGTAAGTGGAACAATGGCGGACAATTTTAAAATATTATAAAAACAAATGCAATCTGCTATATAGACTTAATGTTTGTGTCCCATGCAAAATTCATATGTTGAAACCTTAAAGAAACCATATACCAATGTGATAGTATTTGGAGAAAGGACCTTTGGGAGATGATTAGATCATGAGGGTGAAACCTTGATAAATTAGTGACCTAATGAAGAGAGAACTTGGAGACCTCCCTTGCTCACTTCACTTGAAGGACACAGTGAGGGGATAGCAGTTTCCAGCCCAGAAGAGGGCCCTCCTCAGAACCTGACCATGTTAGCGCTCTGAACTAAGACTTCCAGCCTCCAGAACTATGAGAAACGAATTTCTGTTGTTTATAAGCCAGGCAATTTATAGTACTTTGTAATAGCAATCCAAGCAAACTAATACACAATTCATAAGGGAAAAAGTGGAATTTCAATCCTTACAGCATCAGTACAAGATGAATTAAGGGTTTAGGTTTAAATTCAAGCCTTAAAGACTTTCAGTTTTTTAACTAAACAATATGGAGGTATTGTAGGAAAAATTTTCTTAACAATGGTCCAATAATTGGCCTCATTAAATTAAAATTAAAAATTCTATTCAAAATAGATAATAAAATGGAAAAAAATGGAGAGTATATTTAATGCATATGGGGGGCTAATTATTTACATACTGTATATAGGTTTTTTTAATCTTAAAAAATAAAACAAAACAAAATCTTAAAGAAAAATTGTCATTTCACCAAAAGAAAACTTAGACATTCTTTTTTTATAAATTTTATTTATTTTTAAAATTTCTTTTCAGTGTTCCAGAATTCATCATTTATGCACCACACCCAGTGCTCCATTCAATACATGCCCTCCATAATACCTATCACCAGGCTCACCCAACCTCCCATCCCTCCCCCACAAAACCCTCAGTTTGTTTCTCAGA
Source organism: Lutra lutra (assembly GCF_902655055.1). NCBI lineage: Eukaryota > Metazoa > Chordata > Mammalia > Carnivora > Mustelidae > Lutra > Lutra lutra. The sequence continues at coordinate 78,351,437 of NC_062279.1, read as the reverse complement.
GTCCACAATCTCTCATGGTTTGTCAATATGCAATTTTTTAAGTAAACTCTACCTGCAATGTAGGGCTCCTTTACAACCATGATATCAATAGTCTCGCCCTACCAACTGAGCCAGCCAGGAGCTCCACCAATATGTAAATTTGAGAAGCATAGAAAACTACAAATATATTATTTACTGTTCAGTGAAAGTACCTTGAAAATCATGAGTATGGTATTCATGTAATTCATAGTGTTTGTGTTCATGTAGGAGGAGAGGGTAGTGATAGAAAAGTATGTCAAAGGCTTTGATGATATAGATATACTATAATTCTCAAGCAGTATGTTCTATGCATGAGTATTCATCTAAATTCTCTTTACCTCTGGGATGCCTGGGTGGCTCAGTTGGTTAAGACACTGCCTTCAGCTCAGGTCATGATCCCAGGGTCCTGGGATCCAGTCCCACATTGGGATCTTTGCTCAGCAGGGAGCCTGCTTCTCTCTCTGCCTCTGCCTGCCTCTCTGCCTACTTGTGCTTGCACTCTGTCTCTCTCTGACTAAATAAATAAATAAAATCTTAAAAAAAAATTCTCTTTACCTCATACACATATCTAAGTTCAATGCATATAAAATATTTTTATAATAAAGTAATTTCAATACAACATCTAGGAAAATAAGATTAATTTATGGTTTATTAAAAATGTTATTAATTCTCTAAAAGTCAATGTAATTAAAAAAACAGAGTGTGAAAAATTAAAAAAATGAATAGATATACTAAACTGTATCACAGACCATTTTTTTCACATGAGAATGTTAGATTTTGATAAACCAACTTTCTCATAGTGTTTAATAGTTTATTAAAGCCAGGAGCTTTGATACCTTATAAAACAGAGAGTCTTAATACTTTGTGGAATTCTCGACTTTACACAAAAGTTAATGTTGCTAAGTTTCTCTTATATGGTGTAACAATAAGTATATTAATATAATATGATATTATATTACATATATTAATAAATTTCAGCCAAGTTAGTGTGAAGACATACATATGAAAGTACAAACTGTTTAATACAGGGCATTGTGAACAATAAATACTCAATAACTATGGTTATTAGTTCTATTTATCATTTCTTTTATACCGAATACCAGTTAGTATTGCTCTGTCATTACAGTAACATAATTTTAATTGAATATCATATAAATGCATAACACATGGGGAATTGATTATCTTTCATAATCTATTTCATGTATTCCTCAATTAACATTCTTATAAGCATTGGAGTTTCATGGACAAGATTCAGGGATATTTTGATGTCTATACCTCATTAGAATATCAATGATATTCCCTAATTCCTCTCCAAAAGTTACATTTATTAATAAGTACATTTATTTATTTATTTATTTATTTATATATTTTGATACTGATTCTGTAACTTTATTTAGATTACTATATTGGTCCATTACCCATAACAGTAAAAGAGATATTCTTGTAAATAAAAATATGAATCACTAATATTTTTACATTCAAATTAAAATTCTTAGGTGTGGTTTTGAAATAATAGCTGATACTATGAATAACACAATCTATAATAAATCCAGAAATATATACCTTCAAGATGGACAATTTATTTCATCTCTTAAAACTAATATGGATATGCTAATCAGGGCAAGTGACAAAGGTTTTCTTCCTGGTGATGGGGGGAGCACTTCTCTTGCTTATGCTAAATTGACATTCTTCTTACTTATTGAGTGACTAAACTACAGTTGATTCCATAAAAATGGCAGAGACTACGGGAGATGAGGTGAATTGGACGACTGCAGGAGACTAAAGTTATAGCCTTTTATTCTGCACCAGCACTAGCTGTGCTAGAAAAGTACAAAGCAAATACTATTTTTATTTCTTGACTTAAAATATAGATTTTAAAGCTTATATCTGCATTGCCTAGACAACTCTCCAGGGTGTTTTGATATACAAACTGTTCCTTTACCCTTAGGCACATTCTTTATTAACTTCACACAAAGTGCATCATTGCCAAAATAGTATCTATATATTTGTTACACTGTGAAAGCCTGAGAATGAATAGGATCTGTGAATATTACCTGTTATTTTAAATATAAATATCGACAAGAATTCACCTATATGTGTTGAGATCACATAAATACGCACAAGTATCTCTTGTCTCTATCCCACCACTTCATCCACAAATAATCAATTAGATGAGTTTTCACAATTAAACCTAGATAGAGTTTGGCAGGTATTTGGTAACAAACACTCCAAGGCTATTTTGTGACACCATGTTTTTCAGTAGATTCACTGTTACCAAAGATTAAAAACTGGACATATAATCACTATACCATTTGCTAAAATTACCCCAAAACAGAGTTATATTTCAGCAGGGAGCCTGCTTCCCCCACCCCTCTGCCTGTCTCTCGGCCTACTTGTGGTCTCTCTCCCTCTGTCAAATAAATAAATAAAATCTTTTTAAAAAAAGAAAATAAAATAAAGTCTCAGATGAAGATAAGAAAACCTTAGGGTTGCATATGATAGTATATTTTTCAGAAAAGAAAGAACATTTTCTTTAACATTTTAGGCACATTAGAGTATAGAATGTACTCTTATTTTTAGTGATAGGGATAAACACAACTTTTTCCTTTCTGTATATAATGGTTGTTTCAGGGGCTAACAAATAAGTACCCATTTTTTTTTTTTAAATGTTCTTTCAACCTTTGAGGAAGAACTTCGAGTTTTGTTTGTTTGTTTTGTTTTTTTATGCTTTTCCTTCTGAAGGCAAAGTATATTTCCTTCTCACACTTTTTTATGAGCAATGCCACTCTAATGGGAAGAGAATAGATTAAGGATAGGGGAGTTATGTGAACTAATTTAAACTTAGTGTTCAGTAAAAACCCTAATAAACTCAAATAATTGAGTTATGTTAATATAGGTATATATTAGACAGAGTTGAGTGGTTTTGGTGTGTCTGTTTGCATTATATATAATATTAGTACTATTATATGGAAGACTGCTCAGAAAAAGGTAGCAAAAACTGTTATCAATGGGACCTCATTTTTTTTTTAATTTTTTTATTTTTTTCAGCATAACAGTATTCATTATTTTTGCACCACACCCAGTGCTCCATGCAATCCGTGCCCTCTACAATACCCACCACCTGGTGCCCCCAACCTCCCACCCCCAACCCCTTCAAAATTCTCAGATCGTTTTTCAGAGTCCATAGTCTCTCATGGTTCACCTCCCCTTCCAATTTCCCTCAACTCCCTTCTCCTCTCCATCTCCCCTTGTCCTCCATGCTGGGACCTCATTTTATTATGAATCCTTTTGTAGACTGAACTCTCCAAAAGCGGATGCTGAGATGGGAGCGTGGCATGCATTGTATTTATTCCTCAAGCATCAATGCCTGTGTAAGGAAAAAACCAGAAGTAGATTTGGGAGAAGATAAAAGTCTACCTGCAATATAGGCCTGAATAAAAACTCAGGAAACCTTACAGAAAATTTGGGAATACATATAACTCATCATAGATGACCCGCCTTATAATCTGTACCATAAACAGTCACTGAACATGGCTTACACTAGGACAGGCTGAGGCAATTCTAAAGGAACTGGCAGCTGCAATCTGCTGGCAGCTAACACAACAAACCATTCCTCAAAAGCAGATTTAGTTAACACATCTCTGTGCCCCTCAAAGTCCATCTAGTGGACTACTCATCATCTCTGTCCTCTACTGTATTCAACTCAGCTTCTACTTTTGCCAGTGTTGGTGATTTCCCTGGTGCTGTGACCTAGACCCCCATCCTTAAGTGTTTGGAGACCCTGATAGCCATGTCCTTCTTAGGCTGAGGTTAATGAAGGTGTTCACTTAAAGTCACAGCAGGACAGTGTGTACAAGTAGGCATTGAAGTGGATTATCTGGATGATAGCTATCCATATCCTCCCTGCCCCCATTGTTTAAAAGCAGCCCTATATCCCTCTGAGATGATTAGGTTAATTCCACCTGCCAAGCTGCTGACTTCTGCCTTTTACCCTGGAATTATTCTCAAACAAGTGGAGATGTCCAAGAGACTGTGCCACAGATTTAAAAACCCTTCAGGCAAGGGGAAAAAAACAGATCTACTATGATTACAGACTATGTCATATGAAGATTTTGGAGGATCATAAGGGGGGCACATCAGATTAAAATATTAACAAGATGAAAACCAACATTCAAATGACATATCTTTAGTTTTTAAGAAAGATAGGTTGTCTGGAAAAACTTATGGTTTGGAATTAGATAGGACAATACAATAGTGATAATGGTTTTAGTTTCCTGGAATATATAGAAAAGAATCCTTTCTGAAGGAATAAAACTTCATCCTAGTTTTCAAATAATTTCAAAAATAATTTGTTTCAAATAAAATGTCTAACACATAAACAATCTTAGGGAGCTAAATAATGAAAACTAGACATAAATCTATGCTTAATATTACAAGGAGAGGATACCTAAGCTTGAAATATCCAAAAGATAATTGGAAATTAAAAAAAAAAAATAGTGACAGATTAGATTTGGACCAAAAAAAAAAAAAAAAGCCAAGAAAAATTATATAAACTGATAAATACATAAATTGCAATTAAGAATTCAATGAATGGATTTTGCAGATTAAACACATCTGAAAAGAGAATTAATTACCAGAAAGGTAAGTCAAAATAAATGATACAGAATGAGGAATACAAACTTAAAAAGATGGAAAATCCAGGCCAGTAGAATAGAGACATATATAGAAGGTAGAGTTTAACAAATATTCAACTGGAGACCCGGCAAGATAGGAAACAGAATGGAGTAAAATAAATAAATAAGTAAATAAAATTGAGTAGTTAATAGCCAATAATTTTCAAAAACAGTTAAAAGTCATCCATTCATAGTTTCAAGGTGCTCAAATAGCCCCAAATAAAAAATCCTAATGAAACACATAGTAATGAAACTGTAGAAATCCAAAGAAAAAGGAAATTTTAATCATATATAAGCTAGAAGGGGAAAAAGAGATACTATATTTCAACAGTAAAATTTAAGCAATAATTTTCCTCTGAAGTAATTAAAGCCAGAAGATTGTGGACTGTGTTCAAAACACTAAATATATAGATACATAGTCATCCTTATAGATAATCTACAAGGAAAAAGTGTATACTTCAAGAATTCAGATCAGCCAAAGGTATTTCCAAGTAACCTAAAAGAAATAATGCAATACCAGCAGACCTAAGCTAAAATCCGTTCTGAAGCTATTTGACAAGTTTGAGCTGAAAGAACTGCTTTCAGATGAAGTATTAGAGATATAAAAATAAAGGACAGTGAATGTAATAAAAATGCAAAAGATTGTAAGCGAATATTGATTCCACAAAGCAATAGTAATATCCTTTGGGACCCCAACACTTTATGGATAATAAATTAAATTGCATACTATATTGGTTGGAGTCCTCCAGAGAAGCAGAACCGATAAGGTATGTATAGATATACATAGAGAAAGGAGATTTATTATAGACATTTGCTCATGGTTACAGAGGCCAAGAAGTGCCACAAGCTGCCACCTGCAAGCTGGAAAACCAGGAAAGCCTATGGTGTAATTCAGTTTAAATCTGAAGGCCCAAGATCCAGGAGCTCCAATGTTCTAGGGCAGGAGAAGGTGGACATCCCTGCGAGAGAAGAAAAGGAAGATGAGAAGGACAGGGATAGGCAGAAGTAGACAGAGGGAGAAAGAGAGGAAGGGAGAATTTCATCCTTTCTCACTTTCTCAGCCTTCTCTCTCTTCTCTCTCTTTCTGGATCCTCAATGATGCCTGCCCACATTGGTGAGAGCGATCTTTCCTCAGCCTACAGATACAAATGCTGATTTTTCCCAAAAACACTCTCACAAACACACCCAGGAATAACGTTTAATCAGCCCTTTGGGCATCCTTCAGCTCTGTCAAGTTGCCACATAAAATTAACTCTCACACAGCCAAGAATAGCAAAAACATTTGGGATGAAGATAAATGGAGTTAACATCCTCTAAACTCCTTTTATTATCTGTGAGAAGAATGAGTGTGTCAGTAGATTTTGATTAGTAAGGGATATATACTGTATTTTCTTAGTTAATTACTTCAAGAAAAAACGGTAAAAGAAATACAGCTTCTAAGCTAATGGAAGGGACTGTGGTATGGTAAATGTGGAATTATCAATCAAAGAAGGAAGAAAGCAGAGGAAATGAATAGAGGCAGATTATACAAAAAGAAAAAAAGAACGTCAGAACAAGTATATTAAAATGACACTGTATCAGTAATAGCACTAATTATGTATGGGTGCATGCTCTCATAAAACACAAATTGTCTAAATGGATAAAAAGTTAAAAATGTATATAACAAGGAAACAATCACACAATAAAGAAAGTTATTTCCAGTAGATATATAAACAGATAGAAAGGCTGAGGTAATTACATTAAGATAAAACAGAAATTAAAGCTAAACTTACCCAGATACAAGTAGCTCACTTCAAAAGGCAAATGTTTCAATTCACCAAAAACATGTAACAAGTTTAACTTTGTATAAATGTAGTAAAATGGCTAAAAATTATATACAGCAGTAATTGATAGGCAAACAGAAAATATCAGAAAAGCTAGAAAATTGCTGAGTAGACATTAATAAACTTGATCTGATAGACATATACAGAATATTGTCATATAAGAATTAAAGAACATAGGTTCTTTTTAAGAACAAATACCTTTAAAAAAGTGATTTCAAATAACTCATTATGAAAGACTGAAATATCAAATGTATACCAGTTGTAGTATAATAAGCTAGAGATATCTATTAAAGATATCTAAAGTAAATTAGTAATAAAAGAACAATTTTTCAAATCTGTCTTGAAAACTGTAACATAAACCTTCAAACTAAAAATAAGATTATTTTCATGTAAGTTTAAAAAAAATTCCCCGTGGTAACTTTTTTTTTTTTTTTTTATAATTTCACCCATGGTAACTCTCACCATTCAGTTTTGTCCTACAGATCATCTGGAGTTCAGTGAACCAAAAAAGAGAAGTGATCATCTAAAGAATGAAAAGGAAAAACAAAAGCAAACAAACAACAACAAAAACCCAAACTTCTGACTCTTGCAAAGTTACGACCGTGTACATAAAAAATGTGGAAAAAATCAACACAGAAGTTACAATAAATACTGGTAGAGTTACTAGAAATCATGTCACTAGTTGTAATAAGAATTCAGCAAGATAGCCAGGTGTAAGAAACAAGTCTGTATTTTCGAGTAATGAAAATGAAAGAACAATAGATCTAAGCAATAGTAAGTGAATGATATAATCAAAATACTAAGTGAAAAATCAAGTTTTAAAACAATAATTAATCATTTGTATTATGCTGACAATGAGAAACAATACACATTTTATAGATATATGAATACATGAATAAAATATTTTGAAAAATAAAACAAGAGAAGAATAAACAGGGGAACTTAGGTGGCTTAGTTGGTTAAGCAGGTGCCTTTGGCTAAGGTCATCATCCAGGGGTCCTGGGATTGAGCCCCACCACATCAGGCTCCCTGCTCCATGAAGAGCCTTCTTCTCCATCTTCCTCTGCCTGCTGCTCTGCCTACTTGTGCTTTCTATCACTTTGTCAAATAAATAAATAAATAAAATCTTTAAAAAAGAGAGAGAGAGAGAGAAGAATAAACAAAATTAATTACAGATTCAAATCAGAGTATTATAGCAAGGCTGAGATACAGAAGAGGACCACAGTTAGCTGCTACAGTTCTGTTAAATGTCTCTTTCTTGGAATTGTAGATGCTCGGTGTTCATTCTACGTGTTATTTCCAAGTCCATTATATGTATGTAATGTTTTCTTCTAGAATTAATATTCCACAATAGAAACTGAGATAAAATAAATATCACAAGATTTATAGAAGGGAATAACCAAGATAGAGCAGCAAAAAATAAAGAGGTTAAAATAAACTAAACAAACAGTACAAGAAATTAAGTGGCATTTAGAATAAAATAAGTTCCCACAAAGTCTATGTAGACAACATGTGTTAGAAAGGATGTGGAGAAAGGGGAACTCTCTTACACTATCGGTGGGATGCAAGTTGGTGCATCCAATTTGGAAAACAGTGTGGAGATTCCTTAAGAAATTAAAAACAGGGGCACCTGGGCTCAGTTGGTTAAGCAGCTGCCTTCAGCTCAGGTCATGATTCCAGGGTCCTGGGATCAAGACCTGCCTCAGGCTCCCTGCTCAGCAGAGTATGCTTCTCTCTCTCCCTCTGCCTGCTGCTCTGCTTACTTACTGCTCTCTCTCTATCTCTTTGTCAAATAAATAAATAAAATCTTAAAAAAAAAGAAATTAAAAATAAAGCTTCCCTATGACCCTGCAATTGCACTACTGGGCATTTAACCCAAAGATACTGATGTAGTCAAAAGGAGGGCCATCTGTACCCCAATGTTCACATCAGCAAGGGCCACAGTTGCCACTGTGGAAAGAACCAAGATGCCCTTCAACGGATGAATGGATAAAGAAGATATGGTTCATATATACAATGGAATATTACTCAGCCATCAGAAAGGATGAATACCCAACTTTTGCATTAACATGGATGGAACTGGAGGAGATGATGCTAAGTGAAATAAGTAAGCAGAGAGAGTCAATTATCATATGGTTTCACTTGTGGAGCATAAGGAATAACATAGAGGACATTAGGAGAATGAAAGGAAAAATGAATTGGGGAAAATCAGAGGGGGAGACAACCCATGAGACAACCATGAGACAACCCATGAGAGACTGTGGAATCTGAGAAACAAACTGAGGGTTTTTGAGGGGAGGGAGGTGGGAGGTTAGGTGAGCCTGGTGGTTGGTATTATGGAGGGCACATACTGCATGGAGTACTGGGTGTGGTGCCTAAACAATGAATTCTGGAACACTGAACACTGAAAAGAAATAAATAAAATAAAATAAAATAAAATAAAATAAAATAAAATAAAATAAAATAAAATGGAAAAAAAAAGTCTATGTGGAATTTATTCAAAGCCAAAATAGCTATTTTTTATGACTGTAAAAATACATGTCTTTATAATAAGAAAACTTGAATATTGAGCTGAATATCCAGAAACATTGTGATAAAACGCCAAGCATAAAGGAAAAAATAAATGATCTAAAAGATACTAAAAAAAAAAAAAAAACAATGTGTGTTACATATGAAAGAAGAATATTGGACTGAAAGGTAAGTTTTCATCCACAATAGCATTCTAGAAAAATAAAATAATAACTAAAATGTTGAGGAAATATCTTTATCCTATAACTTATATAGCTACGTTCCCCAAAAAATATAGTTAACTTCTCATTATTAGTATATACTAGAAAAATGAATAAAATTTTTAAATTTCTCAGGAAAAATATCCTTCATTCTGGAATTCTATCCCTTGTGTATTCTCATTTAGGAGTTTTAAGATGAGGTGAGTTTGCAATATGTAACATTTTCAGATTAGAATAAAACTGACAGTTTACCACTAATAAAGAATTCCTTTTTTTTTTTTGAAAGATTTTATTTATTTATCTGGCAGAGATAGAGAGAGAGAGAGAGTGAGCACACAAGCAGGAGGAGTAGCAGACGGAGAGGGAGAAGCAGACACCCCTAAACAGGGAGCCCGATGGGAGACTCAATTCTAGCACTCTGGGATAATGACCTGAGTGAGGCAAAGGTAGGCACTTAACCAACTGAGGCACCCAGGCCCTGACAAAGCATTTCTAACTACTGTTATAGGTTATACAACATTTATAAAATTCAGCTTTCTCATTTGTAATCTATGGAGGAAGAATGTATAATTCTACTTCATATTGTAAACAAATTTCATTCTAAAATTGTAAGTGTCAAGTACAATTTTTGATATATGGTTAGGCCTCAATGAATATTATTTATCTTTACTATTACTTTTCCTTATTAATATATAGAAATAATGCTATATATTCAAAAAAACAATTAAAACACATTTATTTAATTTATTTTTCCATCTTTATTGATATATAATTGACATACAATATTAAGTTTAAGATGTACAAGATCACAGTGACTTTAATAAATTGACCTTTGTTTGTTAAGTAGAGCCTGGGCTGTCACATGGTAAACCATGGATTTTAAGAAAAGACCACAAGGGAATTGAAAGAGAAGTGTATTATTCACAGGTTCTGTTGGAAGCACACAGCATACCTTGAAGGGTCACAGGAGGAGGTCAAGGCAGGATACAGGCAGAGAGGAAAAAGGACCTGAGGCCCATGCCTTTATTAGGGTCCTTAGGTTGGATGCTGTAGGGTTCCCAGGCTAAGGCCAGATTAGTGAATTCAAATAAAAAAACAAACAAGATCTATAAGCTCCACAAAGTTTTATCTAAGGGGTGCACTAGGGAAAAGCTCTGCCTGGGAGACACAGGAGATTGTTTAACCACAAGAGATTGTGGGTAAGTCATTTCAGGAACTTTGCTTGTGACTCTGTAGGGTGCACCTAGGGCATGTGCTCACATTTGGCCCCGGCTGGCAGGTTGGCCAAACGAAAAGGATGCCAACCCAGCAATACCATGGAGTGGCTTAGCTAACTAAATTCTTGACAACTTAATGACTAGATGTATGCATATATTGCAGAATAAAATCACTTATATATATAAAATCGCTTATATTACTCCCTCCAGTCAGAATTGGTGAGAAATTAAATAAGTAAAATAAAATTTACAAAAAATATTAGTCCTTATTATGTATGAATAATGACACAAATACTGTGAAAAATGCTGCTTCTTATAAACAGAAAAAAATGAAAATATTTTTCATTATCGTGTGCTAACTTTTCAAATATTTGTTGTTAGCTATGTGCGATAGAGAAATTAATAATCTGCATAAATCATTTTAAAAGTACTTCAAGTAATGCTTATTGCTAGGAAATATTTTAATAACTGAACAAAAATACATGAGTATTTTTTTTAAAGATTTTATTTATTTGACAGACAGAGATCTCAAGTGGGCAGAGAGGCAGGCGGAGAGAGAGAGGAGAAAGCAGGCTCCCTGCTGAGCAGAGAGCCCGATGTGGGGCTTGATCCCAGGACCCTGGGATCATGACCCGAGCCGAAGGCAGAGGCTTTAACCCACTGAGCCACCCAGGCGCCCCCCAAGAGTATTTTATCATCAAAAGTCATGCTTTTCTGTCTAGACAAACTGACTCTTAGTCTTAGGAAAGAGTGTTAATTCTCTTGGCAGCTTCACTGAAATGTAGAAGAAAGCTAACTGCCCTGCTTATGGTTTATGCAGAAGGAAAGGTTATTGAAAGAATCAATGATGCAGCATTTGCAAATTATCCCAATGGACCTATACAGATCATGTTGGCCTCTATATTGTATTGGGTTCCCCATTTCTGCAGACTGTTTACAAAACTTATTTGTGTATCATGGTTTCATATTATCAGATGACACAATATCTTGAACATAGTATAAAATACATTCAACTAAACTTCTTAAAAGATTTGTGATTAATTTAATCACAAAATATATCTGTCAAATAAATATTTTGTCTATCTTCAAAAACTGAACTATTGAGATGAACTAAATGTACAATAAGTAGTTTAAGACACAGAATTTCATTAGAATCTAACAAATATCACATTAAAAATAAGTGTTAATTTTCCTTTTGAGTTAGAAATGTTTTAAGAGAAAAAAGAGCTCTATCAATGTTTTTATTTTGCAGTGTTTTAATAATTTCTAAATTCAAAAAAAACCAAAGAAATATATCTTAAGAGTGCCTATAAATACAAGAAAACAAATACAATGTGTGAAACTACAAATGGCCCTCATATCACAGATAGAAATCCACTTTTGTTTGTCTGAAACTGCACATTCAAATGGGAATAACAGAAAGTACAATAGCACTTAGAAATTTTCATGTGAAGATTGTTAGGAATTGTTCTAGATGTGTGAGAAAATGTAATACTTCATATAATTAATGCAGTACTTAATTATGAGATGAATTTGTGGCTATTTAGTTTATATTAAATTTGATTTAAATAAGTTATTTGGCCCTGTATCAAACTTACCAGTATTTAAAAAATTTCTTTTGGGGAAAAATGAATTTAATGGTATTTGCAAATATTTATTTTATAAGCATAGGGAAGGTAGTCAAATTATTGATTGGATGAATCTTATTAACTTAGAAAGTCTCTTATCATAGAATTCTTTTTTTATTTCGCTTTTTTAAAATTAGGGTTTTTTTAAAGGTGGTGCGATATTTAAGCCATCAGGGTAGCAACACCTACTGAAAGATTATAGCATTACAATTCGTCAGTGGTACATTAATTACTAAAGTATAATGCTATAAATAAGTATGAATATAAAAAAAAGAATGTACTTATTTCAATGGTATTTACAACATTGTTGCAAAAAATTATTTCCAACATCATAATGGGCAAGATTTTAAATGTTCTGATTTTAAGGCTTTATGTAAATGAGATTTTTTTTTTTATTGGATAGATTTTTACGGTAGTAACAGAACAGAAAAAGCTACTATCATTTCTTGTGACCAACATTCCCAGGTACTCTATACTTTGTGAGATATTTTAAATAAACATGGATATTTTGGACCTGACAATTAATTTGATTTCAGCCAGTTTAGCTTACTTATCAATAGAATTCATAAAAATTTGTAAGAAATCGGACTGACTTTTAAAAAAGTATTTATCAATAGATATTTACTAAATACTTCTTGAATAAAATGATTGACATATGTAAGAATATGTTATTAGCTTACAAGTTCTCTTAGGGCCTAAATAGTCTTTCTGAAAGCTCATAAATATTTCCCCTTATTTAGAATAAGGAAGAGGAAATTATTTTGAGACTCTCTAATTCCTCTTACAGGAACAAAACAAAAGAATAAGCAGATATCAAAAGCAAAAACAAAACATATCAAAGAAAACAAAAACATCACCAATGATGAAAACAGTAACAGAATACCAGAAGAGACACACCTTTAACAAAACTGGCTGAAGAATCATCCTAGAAAAAAAATGAGGAGGAGAGGCAAATGATCTACAACAGCTGGATTTACAGAAAACACACATAACTTGGTACCAAGATTATGAAGAAAGAGATGGGTATATTTGATTGTCTTAAGTTCAGGGTATAGGAAAGGCTTACCCTTAAAAAAAGGTGGCTCTAAAATGGCAGAACCATTAGTAGGTATCAACCATTAGTTGATAATGACCAGTAAAAACAGTAGTAAACTTCAGGCTTTAATTCATAATCAAGTGATATTAAGAAATATTAACAAAAACTAAGAAATAAAATATGTGAATGTCTGCATATTTTTTCATATCATTAATTGTCAGCCAAGAATTAATTTTCTGAGATAATATATGCTTGATATGTATTATTTGATGAGTCAAAATATTCTAAAATTACAGGTTAATTTATAAGTGTTTGTACAGTAGAAGGTATAAACACATCAATTACAAATTTGCTTTCTTATTAGATATTAAGAAGTTTTGTATCAATTAGGAAGTTTATTTCATTATTAACATGACTAAATGTTTAACTATCAAGTCCTAAGTATCACTTTTGCATCTTACTGGTTTCCTCATTATTTAATACATTTAATAAAAGATTTAACAGATATGAATTTTATATTTGCATATCATGTCTGTAGTTTATATATGTTGAGTGTTGTTCACCAGAGATGTTTAAATAGTCTTACCTTCTAGAACCAATGAAATGTATTAATTCACAAGTGCTCCTGGGATATTTATAGCTAAGAACAACTTTGTTCCAAAAGGATTCTCCAAAAGTACCAGAACTTGAGTTTCCCTCTGTCTCTCTCTTTCTCTCTTCCTCTTTCTCTTTCTCCCTCTCTCCTCCCTCCCCCTTTCCTCACATTTTGTGGTTTTTGTTTTTTTTTTTCTATTTCTTGGTAAAGTTCAGTTCTGGTTCTAATGCAACCAGCCAAAAAATCTTTTCCCAATAATGGTAGCAATCAAGGAAGCTGGCTTTATGATTTGACCATTTGGTGATCTCTATTGTATGGATAATAAAAATCTATTGAATAAAAACCAAAAGAACACAAGAATTCCATTTGTTCAGTTTTTTGTTTTTTTGTTTTTTGTTTTTGGCTTGTTTTTCTGTTAGAATATTTGTGAGCTGACATCAAGTAAGAATATATTTCTTGCTAGTTGGAACAAAAAGCAGTCTTTCAAATCTAAACCAATGATTTCTTATGTTTACTCATTACCCATAACTGAGGATTTTGAAGGAATCCACTCTGTATGTAACAGAACCTCTGCCTCTCCTATGTGAGTTTGAACAATTGCACCTTTGGAGAGTATTAACAAATAATAGACTATCTTAAACTAAAGAATTTGTATTCTAATTGATTTATAAAAACAGACATATATCTAATGTTATCTAAATTTCTAAAATGTGATGCCTTTTAAGAAAAATTAATTATCTTTATACATAAACTTCTAGCTCATAAATACTTTTATGTAAAAAATCAAACATAATAAGTTTGGAGGGGAAGACACTGCCACATAATATTCTGTATTAAAGAAAAATAAGAACCCTTTCTAAGGAAAAAATGACTATAAACTTAAGAAGTTTTTAAAATGTATCACAAGTTCACAATCACTACAAGTATTATTAAAATGAATTATTCAGGATGAAGGAATATTGACTGTAGTTGAAAAAAACAGACTAGACCAGAATGGGTCACATATTTGGGTTAACACAAAAAGATAATTGTTTTAAACAACAAAAATTTTGACAATGCCACAAGTACACACATATGAACACACCAAATGCATATACATTCACTCTCATTCTCATATTTCATATATATATATATGTAATATATATGTATATACATATGTAATATACATAATATACATTTTATATTTACACACACACAAACACATTATACATAAACTAAATAACAGCCAGAGCACAAAAGTTTGCAGAGGTACATGGAACTAAATTACTGCAAAATTCTTGCACAGTAGGCAAACAATAAAAGTAGTTATTTAAATTTACAGTGACTAATGCTGTATATAAAATGCCTAAGATACCCATAAAAAACACAATAATAATTATAATTTTAGTAATTTTATTATAATTTTATAATTTTATAATTATAATTATAATTTTAGTTTTTAAAATGTATACAGCTATTTGCATTAACCTTGTTTTGATTAGTTTAGTGTATAAGGTATATATTTTGTTTTTAAATAAAATTTTGTTTGTCTTAAGAAGAGATGAATCAGAGTTATTAAACTTTTTTGTAATTTCAGTGATCTGATAATCTAGCATTCTACATAATTCTCAGGATTCTGAAACATGTATATTATCTATTCAACTAAATTGAATTATATTTCTGACAAGTGTTTTCATATTATTCATTATTATACTTTGTAGTATGTCACCTTAACTGGAGTTTTCAGGAGACTTGTTGAACTCTAAAATCAAGAATTGATATTGAATCAAGGGAATTAATGGGTAATCTTTACCAATGGGGGTAATCATTAGATAAAATGAAAAACTGAAGCTATGATAAACAAGTATTTTAAACAAACAAAAATATGTTTATAAATTAAATAAAAATTAAATGTATAATATTTTAATTAAATATACATTTATTTTTAAACATATTTAAACATGCCATTGATTATATTAAATATATTTAACATTAAATATATAATATAAAAATTAAAGGCATGAAATACATCTAAAATATTTTTTTACATTAGCACTTTACAAAATGGCAATGATTTGATGCTTTTAAAAGAGTTTATTTATGCTAGTAAAGTTATAGATGGTGGTTATGGAAGTTCAGTTTTGATTGCTAAATTTTTGTGTGTGATAGGCAATGACTACTTCACAGTGAAATAGCATTTATTTAAATTTAGCTACAAGTCAGAGTTATTATGGATATTTGTGACAATACCAGAAGCAATAACAGGAGAGAAATACAACTGTACATGTAAGGTAATGGATATAACTTTAGTTTTTATTAACAATAGTTTAGTTTTGTCTTCTAGTCAAATGTCCTTCATCCCTGTGTATGAAAGAGCTTATTAAACTCTTTATATAATGAATTATAGATGTTTCAAGTGAAGTAAAGTTTGTTTCTTTTATAATACTTGAGTCTTTAAAAAGCAATCAAATATGAAAATTTTGTAAAATTGTCTCAGCATTAATGGGCTTAATGATAAAAGGAATTTCTAAATCCAATTCTATAATATATTAATGCACTTAGAATTTCAAATTTTCTCAGATAAAATTAATTTTGAAGCATTTTTAATTCTCTTAATAATGGAGAATAAAAACATAACCTTTAACTTCTGTGTGATTTCCTCAGGTGTCTGAAATTTTTACAAGTATTGTGATTTGTTTTGTTTTTATAATGTCAGTAATTATAGAGCCAACCCAGCAAAAAAAACAGAAAAAACAAAATTTCCTCACTGTAAATTTTAGATTTTTAAAAATGGTATTGTATGTTGCCTTCTACTATATTTACTTCAAAATCATGTGTAGTCACTTTAATTAAATAGGCAAAAAATACTTGTCAGTATCCATGATTTTATCTAATCATAAGATGAAATCATTCTGAAATTATATTGATATTGCCTTTTGTAATCAGCTTTTAAATTAGAATAAATAAATAAATATTTGCAATGTCTCTTACACCTGAAATTATTGGTCAAATTTGCTAAAAGTCCTTCAAAAATTATGAAGCCTTGTTCTTTCACACTATAATAAGAGTGCTATAATAATTTTCTTTGATGTATTCATATTTTAATTAGTGTCTGCTATTATAAAGAGCTGAATGGGAAAATTTTTCAAATCAAAGGGATACTTGTGAATAGAAATTTATTACTATAATTTTTTTGGAGATTAAACATTTACAGAATATATTGGAAGTCTCCAGAGATTTGTTAATGTCCTTAATGTCCATAATATTGTTAAACAAAATCAAATCTGGACTTAGGTATGGGCAGTTTTATTTTTAAGATTTTATTTATTTATTTGACAGAGAGAGATCACAAGTACTCAGAGAGAGAGGAGGAGGAGGAAGCAGGCTCCCTGCCAAGCAGAGAGCCCGATGCGGGGCTCAATCCCAGGACCCTGAGATTATGACCTGAGCCGAAGGCAGAGGCTTAACCCACTGAGCCACCCGGGCTCCCCTGGAGCAATTTTTATACAAAAAGACTATTGCAACAAGGAGGATGATCAGATCTGAAGATCCGTGTGTGTCTCAAAATGAAACAGAGAAGAGTGTCTGGGTGGCTCAGTGGGTTAAGCATCTTACTCTTGATTTTGGCTCAGGTTATGATCATGGGTCATGAGATTGAGCCCCACATCAATCTCTGAGCTTCAGCATGGAATCTACTTGGGATTCTCTCCCTTTCTCTCCCTTTCTTTCTGCTCCTCCCCCACCTTAGGGGTGTGTGCATGCACGCTCTCTCTTTCTCTCTCTCTCAAATAAACAAAATCTTTTAAAAAATTAAGCAGAAAGAAAAGGGGATTTTCTTTTATAGGAAGAGGATGATGCTAGTTGAAACTTTGAGGAAAAAAATTGAGCAAACAAGTGGGAGGTTGTGCATAGTATCACTAAGAAAGTTTAATGGGAAGTAATTCATCCTGTGCAAGTGATTCGTATAAAAAGTGATTCTCTTATAAAATGTTCTACATGTTATTGTTCATTTTTTTTAAAGATTTTATTTATTTATTTGACAGAGAGAGATCACAAGTACTCAGAGAGAGAGGAGGAGGAGGAAGCAGGCTCCCTGCCAAGCAGAGAGCCCGATGCGGGGCTCAATCCCAGGACCCTGAAATCATGACCTAAGCTGAAGGCAGAGACTTAACCTACTGTGCCACCCAGGTGCCCCTGAAGTTGAGGTTCTGAAAGTGTTTTTCACAGTGGTTGGCCACACACTCTTGTTAGCTTAAAAAAAAAAAAAATAGCTGTGTAATTTACATGTTGTCAAACTGACAATTATTCAAGATTCTTGGAGATCTAGCACTTGATGAGTGGTATACCTAAGAATATAATAAAAGGAGCAACTATTGATGAACAAATAAAAAAGAAAAAAAAAAGATTTAAGTTTGGAAGAAAGCCAGATGATAGGATTTTGAGACATTGAGATCCTTAGAAGGCAGAGTAAGAATGGCACTGACCAATCTTAGAGACTTTCTATGTTCTGAATACTTTTGGTTTTGTTACAGCCATCAGGGAGGTTTTGGAGAAAATGTGCACAATGGTTGCTTCCAACCACTGCATGAGTTTCTCTTAGAACCAGTATCATCACTGTTGCCAGATGATTTTGAAAGAGTTCCTATACTTCTCTGACAATGAGGTTGTTGGTTTAGGTAAGATTGCCCATAGTCTTGATTTATACTCAGATTGGAGCTTGGAAAATGTGAGTTCTCTTGAACATTTTTAATAGCTCATAAGGCAGCAGTACCAGGCATGAAAGCTAACCATACAGATTGGCTATGTGGCTTCTAAGTCTTTTAGATTTATTCCCAATCTTCAAGACTCGCATTTAAAGGTTTCTTGAGAACTTGATGAGAAAGGAATGTCAGTGTCTTACTGGAGCTAGAATTTGAACCTAAATTTGTAACTGTAAATTATTTGTGTAGACATATTGGATCATCAGATCAAAGGTAAAACAGAGTAGTTATTATGAGAAAAGAGAGCAACCTGATTAAATATTTGATTAGGACCCAGTCCGAATAGCAGGCAATAGCAGTATTGCCACAAATAAAACATGTCTCATCAGGGGCTACTCAGGAGTCATGGGGATAATTGTTTCATAGATTTTTATTTTGGAGTTTGGGCAAGATCTTTTGATGGAACTGTCCCATCCAGCTAGGGAAAGAAAGTCCTTAGTTTGTTTCTTCCAGGATGGACAGTTGTAAGTGTACCAGGTAAAACTTTGCTGAGGATCATATGGGTCTATTAGATGCGTATAATAAGACTGAGAATATGTACTTTTGCATCCAATAATCACTGTAAATATTTGTTGGGAAAAGAGTGTAATTGCTGATACTTAAACCCATAAAAAGGCCCTTGGTTACATTAGAGCAGAAGGATAGACTGCTTTTTTGAAAAGTATTAAGTTTGAAGGGGATTTCTTTCGAAGTCTTGAGAGAAAAGCTGAAGAATCCCTACATATTAACACAATGCCCTGAAATTTGAGATAGATATAAGAATTTGTAGGAAACTAAAGTTTTCTAAGGGAAAGAGAGTTCATAATGAGCAATGAGAAGTAAGGTTGTGAAATTATTCCGAGGGAATGAAGGAATGCCATTGGTTCTGGGGCATTTGCAGGAAAGGGGAGGATCATTGAGGGAGAAACAGATTGGGTAAGGAGAAAGGGATGGATACTACTTAGTAAGGCTCATTCAGGTCTTTAGTTGGAGGCCATGTCCATGAAGAGTAGCTTCTGTGCTTTTTGGTTGAGGCAATTCACCAAGAGTTTGCCAGCAGTATTGGTGTTCTGCAGGTTGAAGCAAGATCCCTTTTTAAGGGATTTAAGACTAGTTTTGGTGATTTCAATTCTAGAGAATTAAGTCTCCAGTTTTTAGATCGTAAAGCTATTTAGATGATAAGGGAAAAGAAGGAAAAACAGGTTCAACCTCTTCATGATAAAGAAAATGTATAATTGAAAAGTCTCTTGCAGCATTTTATCATGTCTAAATTAACCAGATTAGAGCCTTTGAAAATCTGAGCAGAATAAGGAATTTATATGGGTTGGTTAATTATTGTTCAATATGAGAACAGTTAGTGTGACCCATCAGGAAAGGACTGGCAGTCAATCAGCATTAAGGGCCAAACCTAAGGCCATGGGAGATTATGTTTTTTTTTTTTCTGTCAGTTTGTCAAGTTTTAGTTTTTATGGTTTAATTTGGGTACACATTTTGATAGTTCTCACTAAATTTTCAGATGACTAAGGATGATAAAGGCACTGTATTTTGGTGGGGTGGGGTAAGAGGAGAAACGTTTCATTATTTGGATGAGTTTGCCAGTAAAATGGATCCCATAGTCACTTGAAAACATTAATGAAATTTTCCATCTGGGAAATACTCATTTTATTAAGCTTAGCAGCAGTATTGGCAGTGAACCTTTTCAAAGGAAATCTTCAGGTTAGTAGGAAAACATGCATTTGAGGTGACATATTTATAACCATGAGATTTAGGGAACTGAATACAATCTAGTCATCAGTGAAGAAAATGTCGTGGGGCTCCTGGGTGGCTCAGTCCTTGGGCATCTGCTTTCAGCTCAGGTCATTATCCCAGGATCCTGGGATTGAGCCCCCTCATCAAGCCCCCAGGTCAGGCTCCCTGCTTGGTGAGGTGCCTTGCCTGCTTCTCCCTCTCGCTCTCCCATGGCTTGTGTTCCCTCTCACTGTATCCCTCCGTGTCAAATAAATAAATTTTAAAAATCTTAAAAAAAAAAAAAAGAAAAAGAAAATGTCTTAAACATTTGCATGTTAATGAAACTTTTCAAGTAATTTATATGAGTCCTCAATTTAAAAATACTCTTCAGAGTATACTGGATTTATATTAAAGATATAAAATTAAAACCAAAATGATTTATTTTTAAAAAGTACTAAAATGATGACTAATGTCATCATAATGTTGTTTTCTCTTATTTAGAAATGGTGTAGCTATTTAATGAATACTCAATTGATTAACAATCAAATATAAGGTATTAATAGAAGATGTTGAAAATATAATTAAGCTGATTTATTACAAAATCCATTTAAATTTTGAAATAAAGTTTGTTAAAATAATCATTTATTTTATTTAAATATATAAAATATAATCTTAAACATTTATTACATATAATGCTAATTTATTCCATCAGTAAACCTGCATAGGTTTAGGAGGAACATATATAAATATAATAAAAATGTATGTTTACATTATACTTAAGGCTAAAAACTAAGAATACATAGATGTTTTTATTAAATTAACAATATTAAACTAGCCCCATTGGTTGAAGATTATCTATATTATCTGATCTAGAATTTATGAGATGCTTATGTCAGTTCTTTTGAAAGTTTTAGAAATTGATTACTGTTTTAATTTCTGGGAATTTTAAGAATATTTCATTTTTATTAGTGTTTATTTATCTTCAACCCAATCAATATATAGAGCTACTCTGAGGGATTTTTATCATCTAATTTGGTAACATCATCCAAAGGCAGAAAAATATTACATATGTAAAGCATACATATATACATATATATACATACATAAACAGGCAGACACAGAGTTTATAGCTTTAGTTTTTAAATTTTAGCTATGAATCAAGCATAAATACAGAAATACAAAAGTTTCTGTTTTATATAAAAGAGTAGAATCTTGTTTTTGTTTCAAATTTGTACTGTTACCAGGATTGTGTTTCTCTCTGATGCAACAGGTTGAGATTAGGAACAATATGATGAACACCCATGAATACTTAGGGAGGAGACATTTAAACTTTTTACTCTATCTGCAGTTTTAAGGAGGCTGTAGACTAAAATTTGGGTTATAGACCAAAAACCAAGCAACTGTCTATTTATCTCCAGTTCTCATCTAAGTAGATGGAAAAACCAGCCTGTTTCAAATTATCTTTTTTAGCCTCTGGTGGTTGCTCTTGGGAGCTCTGAGCCCTTCAAGTGCGCTCTGGGTGTGAAATTGAATTACTAACGGGAAGTTGAGGGGCTCATGTACGGAGAGAGTCTAGTGAAAAGGACTAATATAGGAATAAAGGAGGTGCTGATTTGAAGTTGGGAAGATTGAGGGATTCAAAGGTGCCCGAGGAAAGATTTAAGGTAGAAAAAGGCGTAAGAAGGAAGAGGGGAAGAAAGAGTTCTTAGACGGGTTAATTAGAGGAGATCTGAAGTTTTCATGAAGTTGCAAATTATCCTTTGTCAAATTTTCCTAATTTGGAGATAATGACTCAAACTAATATCATAGTGGTAGAACATACAGTCAGCAGAGAGCCTAAGACTAGACAAATTTAGAACAAAGTAAAACTCATTCAGATGCACTACCATTCACGGAAGGAGCATAAGACTAGGCAAATTTGTTCTAAATTTGTCTTCTAGGGGTGCCTGGGTGGCTCAGTCAGCTAAGCTTTCTTGATTTCAGCTCAGCTCAGGATCTCAAGGTCTTGGGATGGACGCTGACCTAAGCTATATGCTCAGCTTGAGGATTCTCTCTCTCCTCTCTCCCTCCATCCCTCCCCAACACACTATCTCACCTTCAAATAAATAAATCTTAAAAAAAAAAAGATTTTAAATAATGTGTCTTCTAGAATGAGACTCAAATCTCTTTTATTCTATAATTACTACTCATTTTAATACTTTTGTTGTAATTGTACACTTTACATAAAAAAATGAAAATAATATATTTAGAAATGAAAACAAATTCATTCAAAAGAAATGTGTATAGAAGTTTAAACAACTGTATCTAAAAATTTTTATGATTCCAGTGATTAAATTATACTATGACTCAACTACCTCTTCCTGAGTTTTGGCTAGCATGTCCTACAACTGCTTCAAATGCATTAATCACTCACAGAGATTATGTAATTTCTGACAAATCTTTTAATTTAGTAATCATATAACTTAATAGCATCAGAAAGAACAATACATTTTTAAATCAGTAATTTTAAGGCTTTTCTTTTTCAAAAACTGTAAAGGTGAAAACTGAAAGCTTTTGGAAAACAAGAAAAGTTTAAAAATTAAGATAATTGATAAATTCTATAATAAATATCTTCACTTTAACTAGATTAATTTTATTTCCACTTAGCATAAAGGATACTTATTTAACTTTATATATATACCTAAATATGATATAAAATTTAAGAGTTTTTTATTTCTAATGTTGACATTTTCCAGTAAATGAATCAAAAACTTCTATAGTTTTTTTTTCCCCCAGAATGAACAGACATTTTAAACAATTCTCTATTATTCCTAATTGTAGACTAAAATGCTATTACTTCTTTTCATCTTGTTTCACAGCCTTAGGAAAAATGTATTATTTGACAAGTCACCTTTAATATATTTGTGGTATTGATAATTCTACTTGATTTGTGTTTTTAATTTTTTCTCTACGATTTTTAGTGTCTAAATGTTGCTGATAAATAACATAATGAATTGTTAGAAACACTTGGAATATTTTTTATTGATAGACAACATCTCTGCTTCTAACAATATCTGGCATTTCTTCCCAAACACTATCAGTGAGTAGAAAAATAAATATATTTCCAATAAACAACATTAAAAGATTTTGCTAATCAAGAAACTATTGAGTCATTCTCATAAATGTTAGTATTATCTTTTTCTCCACAAGTTTTCTTTTCTTACAAATATTACAGATGCAAGTAGTCCATCTTTATTATCATCCAGTGTGTTTTCATCTACTTATACTAAAAATTTGCTTTACTGCAGTTTATTACAAAGTTGATTTTCAACATTTTCCCTATCTTATTGATTCTTCATGAAACCATAGCATTGTCCAATGGAATATAATAAATTATTTCATTTAAATTTCCTTCCATCACCATACTAATATGTATTGAGTAGCAGGTATTATTAATTATTCTCTGACATATGGCTTATATATTTTCTATCATTCATCTTATTCAATAAAAGTTACAATATAGTGAAAACAACATCATGATTAGAAGACTTATTAACCATAGTGGAGAGAATAACATTGCTTGAATCTTTCTACTTAAATGAGGAGTAATACATACATATAATACTATATAAGCATGTTTATTTGTAAAGTGTCCACTTAATCTTCATTGATAAAATAATAGCAACAGTACAGAGTAGAGCATCAATACCCTCAAGTGCATGTAGAATTTTAGAACTAAATTTCATCCATTTAAATGAAGATTTTTGCCACTTTTACTCAAGCTACTTAAACTTTTACTTTTGTAACAAGATATAGACATGAAATATATAGTAGACTGTGTTAGTGCTACCATGTTACAACTATGAATACATATGAAATACAATTGTACTGCATTTGGTATTTAAATACTACAAGAGGCTTTGCCATAGATAATGTTAATTTTTTTTTTCAAAATGAGAGGTAACTGTAAATTTTTTAAAGATATGAAATAAATTCTTCCCTCAAATTTAATGATAGATATAGTTATGAAAATCAAAGTATTACAGTATTAAAGAATATACAGTAATACAGTATAGATGTACATATGTAAAATTATTATAAAACAAAATGTTTACATTTATCCATAAAATGATTTTTTCACAGGTAATTTTTACACCCATAATTAGCAAGTAGATCATTTTTTTACTATGTTCAGTTAGCCACTGTATAGTACATCATTAGTTTTTGATGTAGTGTTAATGATTCATAAGTTACATATAACACCCAGGGCTTATCACGGCATGTGCCCTCCTTAATACCCATCATCCTGTTACACTCTCCCCCCAGCTCCTCCCTTCAAACCGTCAGTTTTTTTCCTGTTGTCCATAGTCTCTCATGGTTTATTTCCCTCTCTAATTCTCCCCCTTTGGATTACCCTCTCTTCCCCCATGGTCCCTTGTGCTTAGGTTCCACATATGAGTGAAACCATATGATAATTGTCTTTCTCTGTTTGACTTACTTCATTTAGCATAATACCCTCCAGTTCTACCCATGTCCATACAAATAGATCATTTGAAGTTCACACCAGAAGTCAATTCTTTGTTGTCCATAGCTCCTTTATTTTCAAAATTTTTTAACATCCCTAAAATCTAACTATGTGCCAGTAGTTCTACCCAATTATTCTGTCTACCAAACCCCATAAGTGAACAACACTATTTCTTTTTTTTTTTTTTAAGATTTTATATCCATTTGAGAGAGAGAGAGAGATCACAAGTAGGCAGAGAGGCAGGCAAAGAGAGGGGGAAGCAGGCTCCCTGCTGAACAGAGAGCTTGATGCGGGCTGGATCCCAGGACCCTGAGATCATGACCTGAGCCGAAGGCAGAGGCCTAACCCACTGAGCCACCCAGGCACCCCCAACACTATTTCTATTGAGAAATAATTTCTTACATTATAAATGTGGTACCTTGGATAATTTTTAATATAACCCACCTACTTCAGTAGCCCTCACAAATTATTTCACTAATAGTCATACTGTGTTAATAAAAAAATTGAAATGCTTTCCACATATTCATATTCACATATTTCACCCTGCTCATACAAATATTTAGCAAACTTTATTCTCATTTATGTTTGAATAAGTTTCTTAGAATATAATGTTATTTTTTGCACAGAGTTCTGCAGATATTTATCACCTCCTTGCTACCTTCTTTGTCTGTTTCTCCAAAACTCTACTTACTAATAATTACTTTATAATCTAATATACATACACACACAAAGAGACCACACTAACTATGAAAAAGTTGAAAGATACAAGATTTTTTTGGGAGACAGTATGAGAGGGGAGAATGTCAGAGGGAGAAGGAGACTGCACGGAGCTAGAGAGCCTGATGCGGAACTCAATCCTGGGAAGCCGGGATCATGACCTGAGCTGGAGGCAGTTGATCAACCAATTGAACCACCCAGGTGCCCTGAAAGATACAAGATTTAAATGTACAGTTTGGTAAGTTTCGATGAATGTTTATATCCACAAAGTCCTATCTAAAGTCGAGATAATAGGGGCGCCTGGGTGGCTCAGTGGGTTAAGCCTCTGCCTTCGGCTCAGGTCATGGTCTCAGGGTCCTGAGATCGAGCCCCACATCAGGCTCTCTGCTCAGCAGGGTGCCTGCTTCCCTTCCTCTCTCTCTCTGCCTGCCTTTCTGCCTACTTGTGATCTCTGTCTGTCATATAACTAAATAAAATCTTAAAAAAAAAAAAAAAGTCAAGGGCGCCTGGGTGGCTCAGTGGGTTAAGCCACTGCCTTCCGCTCAGGTCATGATCTCAGGGTCCTGGGATTGAGTCCCGCATCGGGCTCTCTGCTCAGCAGGGAGCCTGCTTCCCTCTCTCTCTCTCTCTCTCTCTGCCTGCCTCTCCGTCTACTTGTGATCTCTCTCTGTCAAATAAATAAATAAAATCTTAAAAAAAAATAAAATAAAATAAAATAAAAAAGTCAAGATAAATTTATCTATAAGCCCTGAAAATTTCTTCATGTTTTTGTAATCTCTCCTTTAAGTCCCCATTACTGTGCATTTTCTTAAATTTTATATTAATGAAATAACTCAGTTTTTATGTCCAACTTTTTACATTTTGAAGCTTTTAAATTACGTATTCAAATGTTCAGTCTTTTATATCTGTGGGTTTATAATTATCATAAAATTTAGAAAATTATTTTTGTCATTATTTTTCAAGTATTTTTCCATCCTACCACTCTTAGCCTTCTCCTTTGATGACTTCCTATATGTGAAAACTAGGCCATCTGAAGTTGTCTCAAAACTCATCAATGCCCTTCATTTTTGTTAATAGATTCTATTGCTATGTCTTTAAGTTCGCCAATATTTTTCTTTTGTGATATCTTATCTGCTATCACAACCACTCATTATAATTTTCATCTAAGACATTGCAGTTTTCACCTTTAATACTTCAACTTAGGTCTCTAAAAATATGGTCCATAACTAAACTTAGCTTGTTTTATGTTTCTTCTACCTTCTTAAATTTATGGAATATAGTCATGTGACTTTTTAAAACATCCTTTCTACTGATTATACTACCAATGTCATTTTGATTGGTTTTGATTGATTTTTCCCTTTGTAGTGGGTTTTATATTTTTGTTTCTTTGAATGCCTGCTAATAGATAATTGTATTAGTCATTTTGAATTTTACTGCATAGCTAAATATTTGTGTTCTTATAAATATCTTTGAGCTTTAATCTAATATTTGCTAAATTACTTAGAGTTTGATCCTTCTGGGCTCTTTAAGTTTGTTAGTTGAGATAAGATCAGCATTTTGGGCTCATTTCTCTCATTACTGTGGTAAAACACTTCTGTGTGCTCTATCAAATAGCGTATGGTTTGTGTAGTGTACCACTCAATTATTATTTGAGCTTTGGATATTTTTTAATCTCTTTAGATGGATTTTCAATTTTAGCCAGTTTCCTCACACTAGCTTATCCTAGCATGTGGTCATATTAGACTCCTAGATTCCCTGATTGGCCCCTTTTCAGATTTCCAGTGTTCTCCCTGTGTGCGGCTCTCTTTTCTTTGGTACTCAACCCTGTGAACTCGGACCACCTTGGCCTCTTCAAATGCCCACTTTGCTCTCCTCAACTCAGGGTTCAACATTTCTACACCAGGCTTGAAAATTCTCTGCAGTCAGTTGATTCAGACAAATGTAAGCTTCACCTCTGTTTTCATTTCACAGATATCATTGTTCTTTTACTTCAAGATTGATTAAAAAAATAATAATAATGTGCTCTGAGACTCTTTCCATATCAACAGAGACATACCACTATCATTCTTTTAAATAACTCCTTTTTGATGCATCATTATTTTTCCTTATTGAAAATACTGCTTTAATATACTTCACATGTGACTTGCTGAAGTTTTGCAAGCATACACAATACATAAAATATTTCATTCATTTTTTCTTGTGGTGGATATATCCAAGTTGTGTAGAAAATTTCTACCAATTTATGATGCATATTAACTAACACTGAGTAATAATTATTTTCAGTTAACATTGAGCATCTGTTACTTAAGTGATAGTTTAACACTATCAGACATGTATATGTTGAATGTTGCTTCTACCAATTACTAGCTAACTTGACAAATGACTTAAATTTGCTGAATCTGGGGTACCTGGGTGGCTTAGTGGGTAAGCCTCTGCCTTTGGCTCAGGTCATGGCCTGGCATCAAGCCCCGCATCAGACTCTCTGCTCAGGGGGAGCCTGCCTCCCCCTCACTCTCTGCTTGCCTCTCTGCCTACTTGTGATCTCTCTCTCTGACAAATAAATAAATAAAATCTTTAAAAAAATACATTTGCTGAATCTTAGTTTCCTTTTTCATTAATCTGTGCAAAAAGAGTACTATATTCATAGGCTGAAAGCTTTAATGCATGAAAAGCTTACTTAAAACAATCATTGGAACATAGTAAACCTTGATTAAATGAGAGTTTGTTTTATCATTTTATTATTATTACTATTATTATTAAAATAGTATTAGGTTAATGTCAGCAACTTTTGGCTTTTGAAGATCTACACAGGTGTGTAATATTGGCATATGTAGGCTGTTGCCTTTTCCTACATATCTACTCTTGTCTATTAGTACTTAGTTTAAGAACATTAGAATTGAACATGATATCCCTGAGAGTTTACAAAATTTCATCTTGGGCCTAAGTAACTGAGAAAGGCTACATCATTGCCAGCTGATATGGAAAATTTAAACTGGTAAGTTTTATTCTTTCAGGTAGAGAGACTTTCTTTTCCTCTTTAATTTTGTTTCAAATGACATTTGTATTTGTATTTGTATGTACCAATAAAATGGTATTTTACTTGTTCCTGTAAGTGAAAAAAAAATAATGTGTTCATTTTATTTTCTTTTATCAATTATGTTAACACCAGATTAGGGGATTTAATGACTTCTTTTCTTTCTTAAGAGCCCAAGCAAATGTCATAAAACTTAAGAAAATTTTTAAAAAATTAAACGAAGAAGGAAATAAAATATTTTCTCATATTTCCTCCTTCCATTTCTATTTTGAGAAATTTTCCTTTAAAAATGTTTTATATATACCAAAAAACCCCTGAAAAATTGATTCACACATCTTTTCTATCATATACATAATTTCTATTTAATATTATATTATGAAAGCTGAATTTATTCTATGATATTACTGAAAATAGCAAGGAAATATTTTGTTTGCTTTGGACATGTGCCGAAGTTTAATCTTTCCATTTTAAAAAGAGTGAATTCCTGCCCTCAAAGAAACTAATTATGTGTAAACTTGTAGTCATGGCTGTTGACACTAAAGGAAATGATTTAGGGAACACATACAGTATAGCAGTAATTTATTGTTTCGAAAAGGAAATTGTAAAAACTTTGTGTTAGATAAAATGGATTGGCCAGGGATTTATGTCCCTCAATAGAGAGTGTTAAGAATTTTCAGAGACTAGTGAAGCCATATATGTCGCTCTAACTTATAATTGACATCTGGCAGTCCCACTCAAAAGAAAAATGGCATAGTGTGATGAAGATTAATTTACTTTCATGGGGTTGGTGAGGATTGAGGGAGAGGTTGCAGAGAGACATGAGGAAACTTTTGGGATGATGCATATGTTCATTATCTCGAATGTGGTGAGTGCTTCACAAATACAAATGTCAAATTATATAGAATTGTCTAATGGTGCAGTTTATTTTAATGTAAAATATGCATTAATAAAAGCCATTAAGTATCCATAAAAAAATTTACTTTCAGAGTTTTGGAGATTTAAAATTATCCTTTCAAATTTAAATTTTAATTGATTATTCTTTTAAAGTAACTTCCTCTTAGCTTTTTTTATTCAAGTATAATTAATACATAGTGTTATATTAGGTTCAGGTGTACAATGTAATGACTCAACAATTCTATACATTACTCAGTGCCCTCCACAATATGTATACTCTTAATCTCCTTCATCTATGTAGAAATGTAAACCTCATTTTTCAAGACTATTAAAAAGTCAAGAGTTTAAGGAAAGTATTTTACAAGTCACCTTCTATAAAACCAAAAAGGTATTGCCACGTTTTACCTTATCTTAAAGTTTAGCTTTTTCCATAATATATCATTGAGGAAAATGAATTAGATAAAAGATTTCATAAGATACGTAACAATGTTAAAAAGTAGTGTATTTGAGATGATTGTGTGTGCACACAGATATATAAATTCCAGAAGAAAATATCTAGGCAAATCTTATATTTTATGATGATTTCTTTTTGATTGAGCAATAGATAGAATCGGTGGTATATGTTGATGTGTTCACTGTTGTCAGTATAATAGAGAGAGGCACGTGGGGCATACCTGTGCCATGATTAGACAACGAATAATGGGTGAGGATTCAGAGTGCAGCTTTGGAGACAGACTTCTTGCAATCAAATCTTAACACTTGCTGACTATATGATAGTTGGCAAATGATATGCTTTATATTTTTCAGTTTCTTCAACCATAAATGAGGCTTTAAAGAGCCTCTTTATAGTTGAATATTGTGTAAAGTCTGATTCATACTAAACTCTCAATAGATATTAGATATTTATATTATCAATGTGGTGTTTAGGAGGGCATCAAATAATCTTATCCCAATGATATGTTACTGAGGATATTCTATAATTAAGTGTACTGGTGTACAGAATGGATCACATATATAATAGGAATTCAGGTAAAATGGAAACAATACCTTGCCTATTCAAGTGCCTTCTCAACATATTAACCACTAATTATATCATTAAAGACTTCAAATACTGATAAGAGGAGAGCTGAAACAAGAAGGGGAAAATGTAGTAAGGAACAAATAGCTTTTAGCTTATTAAATGTGGTACTTCCCCGGAGGATTTAAAATAGAAAAAGGAAGGTTATGGTAAGAAAATGTAGTCTTTAAAGTTAATGTCAAGCTTTCCAGTTTGAACAGGCTGAAGTCATGGGACAAATCTTAAATAAGAAAGACCATACTTCTCAAAGCTGAGGCCACAGCAGTAAATCTATCTTTATTACGTGGTGTTGAAACAATATTGTTAGAACCCATTAAGGTTAATCTTTACTGTTCCTCCCTAATTTTATTTTCCATAACATATTTTAAAAGGCAAGAGATTGTAAACTCATGTTCCAGTTGTTACATTTTTTTTTTTTTTTGCATTATGCAGGACCTCTTTAATGTAATAGTCACAGACTATTACATTAATGAGTTAGTTTTACCTACCAATTTTTTTTGAAATTCATATCTGTGTTTAGTGTTTTTTTTTTCCCCTTATTTGAGAAAAAACAGTAAATTAATGTGAACCCAGGTATCTAATGTAACACAAAAGACATGGTCAGAAATGCAGTTATTTTGTCCTATGCTCTAAATTCCTTCTACTTGAGTCCAAATTTTGCTACTGGTAGACAGGGAGTAGCTTTGTGCTGTGGAAATTGTTGAGAAGGAAAGATTTCGTTTAAAAA
This sequence comes from Lutra lutra, assembly GCF_902655055.1. NCBI lineage: Eukaryota > Metazoa > Chordata > Mammalia > Carnivora > Mustelidae > Lutra > Lutra lutra. Next base: position 78,320,318 of record NC_062279.1, on the reverse strand, counting down.
CAGCAGTGTAAACTTTTAGAAACAAATTTATTCTGAGTTAAAATAATGTTTACACTGACTAATAATTGATTTCCTGACTAGAGAGTCAGCCCCTATTCTTATTATGCATAAGGCGAGGCAAGGAGATTAGACAGACAATATTTCCATTTTCTTCATGTGACTACTGGAATTTGATCAAGGTTCACAAGTGAATAAAAATAAACTTTTAAATTAATACTGTAATTCTTTATTAGGCTTGTTTATGATTATTGGCCCTTCTAATTTTGACAAGAGGTATAAATTGTATTGGTCTAGTTGTCTAATAGACCTTTGCCTATGGCAATGTTCTTGTCACACTCTTTTACATGCTTCCTAGAAAATAACAATTAAACTTAATAGGGTATTTATCATTATTTCAAAGCTGTAAACTTTTTTTTTCCAATCTACAACTGCTAAGATCTGAATGCAACATTTGCATTTAAATTAATCCTAGAGAGATTAATTGGCAGTTTGTAGAGCACAATGAGATAAGTATAGAGATATATTTGAATTAATAAAGTAGCTATTATTTAGTTAGTCCTTTAGGTATTCCAAGCCTGCTAATATTGACTTAGCTTTACTCTTTACAACAAAGGAAATATTTACCTCAATTTAGAAATTAAGAAACGAAATTCGGAGAAGTTACATATACACAGAACAGTATGATGTTGCCATTTTTGACTTTTGTTTTTAACCTAGCCAAGTTCACATGGCTGAACTGGTAGGGGAATGACCTCTGCTTAGCACTTACAACTTGCTGCCAACATGACACTTTTCACTATGTCGCTTTCTCACCTTGTCTCCCTTGAAAAAGTTTTGTAATGAAAATACAAGTTTAAATTTACTGAGAAAACAAGATTTCAAAAATATGAAGGGAATTATATTATTATTATTATTATTAAAATATGTTTTAAGAGAATTTAAATTCAGTTTTAAGTTGTAACCTTTTTTTTTAAAGATTTTATTTATTTATTTGACAGAGATCACAAGTAAGCAGAGAGGCAGGCAGAGAGAGAGGGGAAGGGAAGCAGGCTCCCCGCGGAGCAGAGAGCCCGAGGTGGGGTTTGATCCCAGAACCCTGGGATCATGACCTGAGCCGAAGGCAGAGGCTTTAACCGACTGAGCCACCCAGGCGCCCCAAGTTGTAACTTTTTTGAAGGTTTGACTTTAAGCTGCCTGATCCTTCTCTTACATAAATTTCTATTTTTATAATGCTACTGGGTTTTAAGATATACACTTAGAAAGGAAACACAAGAAATATATACTAACTAAGTTATATAATTCTATATGTTAGAGAGTTCAATAGCAGAGAAATTACATTTCTGACTCCTGCTTAGATGTATCTGTTCGGATATGAGACAATTAACTTAAATTATCCAGGTTAGAGAGAAATATGGAAGAAAAAAGTGAAAAGTTATATATGACTTCAGTTTAGTAATTATTATTATTATTATTATTATTTTATATCTAACAATTCTGAAAAAGAAATGAAAAATTAAGGTGTGGTAGGTAACTTTTAAAGTTTCACCTAATTTAAACATGGTAATAATATTCAACTCAACAACAATTTAGTAATTAGCTCCTACATATCCACTATAGTGGGGTAGTCATTGTGGAATCATGTAAAAGTGAGGACGAGGTTTCAATATACATGAGTTTTGATTATTATGATACCATGCAAAAGTGAGGACTACTTTATATAAAAAATATTTGGGATAAAATGGCCATCCATGATGATACATGTTAGATAGTCAATTATCCTTAAACGTTCAGGGGGGGCCTCCAAAATCTTTCTTGATAGTGTACACAAACAGTTTTGCATAAGTTTTATGAACATTCTGAACACTAATAATGCCAATAATAGATGAACTAGTTTAAAATATGTTGATTTCATCATTATCAGAATCATTCTATTACCTCAACGTGCATCATTTTATTTAATTTTTGCAGAACTTTTAGAAGTGGTAACTGTTAGTGTGCCCACTATACAGTTGAAGAAAAAAAGTTTTACTTGTTCATGTTCAAAGTCTTAGTTGCTGGCAAAATAGACACTTGAAATCACATCTCATTTCAAAAACCAAGTGTCTGAGCCTCATGACTTATTGCCTCTTTATATAGCTATCATGATTTCCTCTCTGTGGGAATGACTATGGAAAGCATACAGCATGAATTTTTAAATCACTATGTCCTAAACTGAATCTCACATTTGCAATTTGCTAGCCAATTAGAAAAAAAAATCAGTTAAACTTTTTGAGAGAACTGGTCTTCCTGAGGATTCTCTATAAGAAAAGTTTCCATTGTAATGCATAATGTGGTCTAACTATAAATATTCACTTTTTCCTTCTCTTATTCTGTAATGAAAAGAAATGGAATTTTTAAGAATACCTATGGAAATAATAGATTGAAATCTCCATAATTCAGAGGTGTGTGGGAATTATTGAGTTAACAAAAAAATTTCAAGAAAATGCATTTGTATTAGTTTCAATATATACTATAATTTGAGGTAGGCAGCAAATAGATGTCCTAGTAGGAATATTTTAGGTATGCTATAAATTCAGCAAAACATTTATATATAGATTATATATATAATATATATATATTATATATAATATATAGATAATATATTAGATAATATATAGATATATAGATAATATATAGATAGATAATATGTAGATAAATCATTAACAGATATTGAATAACACTTGGGTTTAAGTTATATAGTAGAGATGATTAATATTAAGCATATATAATGTTTTTCAGTCTACCTGTAAAGCATATCTACGTTTTTTAATAGTTTTAGAAGTAGATGAAATTATAGGACATCAATTTTTCTGTAAAAAATACAGTGTTGATCCATATGGCCTCAATTCATCAATCCTTCTATGTGCTAAATTATAGACAGGATACAGAAAATATAAATGTTTTCATGCTAGAAACATTTTGGAATTATGATGTAGAAATTAGTCTTCTGTTAACCAAGTAATTCTGCTTGGTTCCAAGATTATTACTGAATGGCTATTAAATTCCTGGGAATATCATAAAAAACTTGAATAGGTCTCCATATCTCAGATGCTAAATGAGGGGAAAATGGTCAGTTTCATGGGAAAAACAGGTATTTTCAATAAAATGTGAATATGAGAGTTACAATGACAAAGAGAATGTATTAAAGCCCAGAGGTGAGTCATTTCCTTCAGGAATGTCATGTCATTGAGGGGGGGTTTGTCTGTATTTTAAGCCAAAGACCACGCTGTCAAGGGGTTGTTCCTGGAATTCAATAGCCCCATTGTTGTTAAAGTCTGGTTAGAACTCTTAGAGTATCAAAAAGTAAATATGTGAAAACAATATTCACATTACATTAAGTGAACTAAACTATCTGTCCGCAAATGAAGTGGTTATCTCTGGGAGGTATGGGCTATCACAGCCTCTAGCTGTCTAACATTTGCATGTGTTCCCCCTTGCACTTTTCTTTTTAAAATTTTTCTTCAACTGTGTTGCAGGACACATGACGCTGCTAGTATACTCACTTCCTCCTTTAAATGTATCCTAAGTCCTGCAAGGAGTAGTCTTTCTTTTCTTTCTAGATTCCATTTTATCCTTTCCCTATTTTCCATTTCTGATTTCGTATGTTCACTGGCCTTGCTTTGCTCTAGACATAATGTTATGAGAATTTATTTTAATAGCTTATTTTCTAATCTTTCAGTTTCCATGCTAAACTCTTTAATATCACCTTCTTCTTTTTCTTTTTTTCAAAAATGTAAATTCAATCATATCATTTCCTCATTAAAATTGTTCAATACCTCTTCAGGGCTTTCAAGGTATGGTTAAACACTTTTTTGTTTTATTTAATTCCAAACATTCTATGCAACCAATTCCTATTTTATTCCTCTTTATTTATCTCTTCTATTTTGCTCAATCACTTATGGATAAAGCTGGCTACTTACACTGTCCTCAATAAGCACACTTTTGTATCTGTATGGTTTTTTTCATGTCATTTCTTATGCCTGGAATGATCTCAATCACCTTCATTTCATTATTCACTTGAATATGTCCTCTTTTGATCTACATCTCAAGTATCTTTTTTTTTTCTAGGAAAGATTTATGAAACCATGTCTTATGTGGATGTTTCACACCAATCTTTGTTACCAGATATATCAAGCGCTGCTGTGAAAAAGAATACCCATATGTTACTAAAATATATGAGACATATGAAGTTCTTTTATTTTTTTTTAAGTATTTTACTTATTTATTTGACAGAGAGAGAGAGGGAGAGAGCAAGGGAGAAAGGGATAGAAAAAGAGAGCACAAACAGTGAGAATGGCAGGCAGAGGAAGAGGAGAAGCAAGAGCAGGAAATCTAATGAAGGGTTTGAACCAAGGACCTGGAATGATGACCTGAGTCTAAGGCAGATGTGCAACTGTCTGAGTCACCCAGGTGCCCCCAACTTTTTTACTTTTAATTAACCATTTTACTCTGAAATAACTGAATATCCATATGCAGTTGTAAATATTAATATGGATAGACTAGGTACGTGTTTTCCAAATGCCTTTAGTGGTAAGTTCTTGCAAATGATAACAGAGGAGAACAATAAGGATAATGACCTTGTTCTTGTTCAGATTTCTGCAATTTTAAATGTACTTTTCTGAGGGTGTGTGCACATGCATGTATGTGTGTATTTAATTCTGAGTAATTTTATCACATCTGTACTTTTGTGTACCCACCACCACAGAAAAGAAAGAGAACAATGTCATCACCATAAAGATCCTTCATGTTTCCTTTTCATAAGTCCACCCACTTCCTCTCCCACTCCTAGCACCAGCAGTAGTGACTGAAAACAACTAATCAGTTTTATATTCCTACAAATATTTTTTGAAAAGTTTACATAATAAATGGATAAACAAAATGTGGTATGTACATGCAATGGTATATTACCCTTAAAAAGGAGTGAAATACAGACACAAGATACAACATGATGGCATTATGCTAAGTGAATTAATTCAGTCACCAAAGACAAGTGTTATATAATTACAGTTCTATGAATTACCTAGAGCAGTGAAATTCAGAAACAGAGGGTAGAACAATGGTTGCCAGGGTTTGGGGAGATGTGAGAGTGGGGAGTTGATGTGTGATAGATACATCATTTCAGTTAGGATGAAAAATTCTAGAGATCTGTGTTGATCATTGTTGCACATTAATGGAAATTTACTAAAAGCCATAAACTTAATAATGGTTCAAATGGTAAATTTTATATACATTTAACCACAATTAAAAGTGATACATAAATGGAGTCCTACAGTGTGTCAACTTTTGATGATGGATTTTTTCCTCATCATAATTCTGTAGAGAGTCACCAAAGTTATATATATATCAATAGTTGACTGCTTTTCATTTGCTGAGTAATAATCCAAGCTTTGCATGTACTAAGGTTTATTTACCCATTTGCCTATTGAAAGGTATGGGGTTGATGTCAGTTTTGGATATAGAAAATGAAATTCCTATTAAAATTTGTTCACAAACCTACTGGGCAGACATCAGTTTTTATTTCTCAGAGGTAATTGCCCAATTGTGAAATTTCTGGGTTGTATCTTTAGTTTTTTTGAGAAACTGCCAAACTCTTTCCTAGAGTGACTGTACCATTTCACATTCTTGGCAGTGTGAGATGAGTGATAGGGTTTCTTGGCATTCTCTCCAGCATGTTGTGTGATTATTATTATTATTATTATTATTATTATTTTATTTTAGCCATTCTGATAGCTGTGTAGTGATATCTCATTGTGGCTTTTTTTTTTAAGATTTTATTTATCTATATGACAGAGAGACAGATATCACAAGAAGGCAGAGAGGCAGGCAGAGAGAGAGAGAGAGAGAGAAGCAGGCTCCCTGCCGAGCAGAGAGCCCAATGTGGGGCTCGATCCCAGGACCCTGAGATCATGACCTGAGCCGAAGGCAGAGGCTTAACCCACTGAGCCACCCAGGTGCCCCCTCATTGTGGTTTTAAGTTGAATTTTCCTAATAGCTAATGAAATTGAATGTCTTTTCATGTACATTTATAAAATCAGTATATATATTAGTGAAATACATGTTCATGTCTTATAGCAGTTTTCTAAGTGTGTTTTTAAAAATTTATTCTTGGGTGCCTGGGTGGCTCAGATGGTTAAATGTTTGCTTTCTGCTCAGGTCAGGATCCCAGGGTCCTGGAAATGAGTACCTCATTGGGTTCTCTGCTCAGCAGGAAGCCTGTTTGTCCCTCTTCCACTCCCCGCTCCTTGTATTTTCTCTCTCTGTGTCAAACAAATAAAATCTTAAAGAAATAAAATTTTACTTTTGAGTTTTAAGTACTTTCTATATTCAAAGCTGTAGTTTGTATTGTACATGTGATATGTAAACAGCTTCTCCCAGTATGTACTCTGGCTTTTCATCCTCAAGTGAAGGCCTTTTGCAGAGCAACCTATAAATGTGTGTGTGTATGTTGTGTGTGCGTGTGTTCATATCTATATCTATATATAGATATAGATATAGATATATAATTTTGTGAGGTCCAATTTCTCAAGTTTTGGTTTTATAAATGATGTTTTCATTTCCAGGTTGAAGTCTTAGTTTAGTCACATATCCTAAATATTTCATGCTACCTATTTTGTTTTTACTTTTTATTTTTTAATTTGTTCAATTAGCCAACATACAGTACATCATTAGTTTTCAATGTGATGTTCAATGATTCTTTAGTTGTGTGTAACACCCAGTGCTCATCACAACACGTGTCCTCCTTAATACCCATCACCATGTTACTCCATCCTCCCTATTCCCCTCTCTTCTGTAACCCTCAGTTTATTTCCTGGGTTCAAGGGTTTTTCATGGTTTTTCTCCCTCTCTGATTTTTTCCCATTCAGTTTTCCCTCCCTTCCGCTGTGGTCCTCCACCTTATTCCTTATCTTCCACATATGAGTGAAACCATATAATTGTCTTAATTAACAGACTTTAAATGTTTGAGCCAGTTTAAATTTATAGAAAATATTTAGCCTAAATTATAGAGAGTTCCCATATAGTACCTCACCCTCTTATCACATTTTTTCCCAATTATTAACATCTTGCTTTAGTGTGGTACATTTCTAACAATTGCTAAACCAATATTGATACATTAATACTTACTAAAGCCCATAGGTTATCTTAGGGTTCACTCTTTTTTTGTACATTTTGGATTTTGACAAAGATGTAATGGCAAGATTCCACTACTACATGTATCATATGGAATGGTTTCATTGCTCCAAAACTCTCCTGTGCTCCCTCCTCCTGACTGACTGGCAATTGTTGAGCTTTTCACTGTCTCTGCAGTTTTGCTTTATCCTGATTTTCATCCCTGGAATCATACAGTATGTAGGTTTTTCAGACTGGCTTTTTCACTTAGTAGTATGTATTGAAAGTCTTTTCATGTCTTTTGTGTCTTGATAACTCATATACTTTTATCACTCAATAATATCCTATTTTATGAATGTGGCACAATTTATCTACACACCAATTAAAGGATATCTTTGTTGCTTCTAAATCTTGGGAATTATGAATAAAACTGCTAAAACATTGTGGGCAAGTTTTGTATGGATTTAAGTTTACAACTTACTTGGTTAAATACCAAGGAGTGAAATCACTGGGTCATGTGATAAGAGTACATTTGGTTTTGTAAGAATGTGGTAAATGTTTTAAAAAGTGACTATACCATTTTGCATTTCCATCAACAATGAGAATTCCTATTTTTCTACATCTTCATCTGCATTTGGTTGTGTCAGTATTTTGGATTTTACTCATTCCCATAAGTATGTGGTCATATCTCATCATTAGTTAAATCTGCAATTCCCTAATGACATTTGATGTTGAACCAACTCATATGCTTAAACATCTGAGTATTTTTTTTTAAGGTTTTACTTACTTATTTGTCACAGAGAGAGAGAGAGTGCACAAAAGCAGGTGGAGAGGCAAGCAGAGGGAGAAGAAGGCTCCCTGCTCAATGTGGGGCTTGATCCCAGGACTCCTAGACCATGATCTGTGCTGAAGGCATATGCTTACCAGACTGAGCCACCCAGCTGCCCCAACTGTGCATCTTCTTTGGTGATGTGTCTATTTAGATCTTCTGCTCAGTTTGTTAGGTTTTCTGTTGTTCTTTGTGGAATTGTAAGAGTTCTCTGTATATTTTGGATATCAGTCCTTTATCAAGTATGTATTTTTCAAGGATTTTTCTACTCTTCTCTCACTGGGCTACAATCAAGTTGTCTTGCAAAGATTTTTCTTCTACTCGGTGCCTTGTCTTTTCATTGTCTTAAAAATGACTTTTGCAGAGGAGATGTTCTTAATTTTAATCAAGTTCTATTTATCTCTTTGTTTGTTTATTTTTGTTTTTGTTTTTGTTTTTCATATGGTGCTCTCGCTTTTGGTGTTGTATCTAAGAAAAGTCATCGCCAAGCACAAGATCGTCTAGACCCTCTCCTATGTTGTTTTCTTGAAATTTTATACTGTGTGTTTTACATTTAGTCTGTGATCCACATTGAGTTAATTTTTGTGGAGGGTTTAAGGTTTTGTCCAGATTTTTTTTTTTTTTGCAAGCTGTTAATGCAAAATTTGCATTTTATTCCAGCATTGACTGAAAAGACAATCATTTCTCTATTTAATTATCTTTGCTCACTTGTCATAGATCATTTGACTACATTTATGTGGATCAATTTGTAGACTATTTTGTTCCATTGATCTATTTGTCTTTTCACCTGTACCATCCTGTCTTGATTATTGTATTAAGTTGGGTAATATCAGTCCCCTGAATATTTTTTTCTAGTTTATATTGGCTCTTCCAGCTCTTGATGTACATTTTAGAATCTGTGTTTGTCATAATCCACAAGATAACATGCTAGGGTTTTGATGGCGATTGCATTTAATCTATAAATCAAGGTAGAAAGAGCTTACAGTTTAGTGATATGGAATTTTTTAATCCACAAATGTGGAAAAGCGCTCGACTTATTTAGATATTTCTAATTTTTTTTCATTGGAGTTTGATAATTTTTCTCAAGTAAACCTTACACCATTTTCCCTAAATATTTTAAAGTATATTTCCATATAAATCTATAATCTACTTTGAATTATCTTATTTTTTAAAGATTTTATTTATTTATTTGATAGAGAGAGACACAGCGAAAGAGGGAACACAAGCAGGGGGAGTGGGAGAGGCAGGCTTCCTTCTGAGCAGGTAGCCAGATGCAGGGCTTGATCCCAGGACCCTGGGATCATGACCTGAGCCAAAGGCAGATGCTTAATGCCTGAGCGACCCAGGCCCTCCTATTTTATTTATTTTTTAAAGATCTGTTTGTTTGTTTGTTTACTTAGAGGAGAGAAACAAAGTGAGAAGAGGGAGGAATTGAAGAAGAGAGTGACAAAGAATCAAACTCCCCGCTGAATGCAGAGCCCTATGTGGGGCTCAATCCCAGGACCCTGAGATCATGACCTGAGCCAAAATCAAAAGTCAGACACAACACACTGAGCTACCCAGGAACCTCTTGAATTATTCTTCTTAATAAGTTATGAGGCTTTGACTAAGTTTTTTTTTGTTTTGTTTTGTTTTGTTTATAGGGAGGATTGTTTTGTTTTGTTTTTGTCTGGGGATGTCCAGTTGTTCCAGCACCATTCCCTTCTTTTCTTTTCTTTTTTTCAAGGAAGTTGAGTTTATATTTTTCCTTTTTATTTCCATAGTTTTCTCCCTTTTTAAAAATTGAGCTAAAATTGACATATAATCATATTAATTTCAGGTATATGACATAATGATTCAATATTAGTATATATTATGAAATGATCACCACGATGTCTAGTTAACATCATTATCATATGTAGCTAAGAATTTATTTTCTTGTGATGAGAACTTTAAAGATTATGCTCCTTGCAACTTTCAACTATGCAATTCAGTATTATTATACTGTATATTATACTGTATAATACAGTATTAGTAATAGTATCACTAACTGTAGTTGCCATGCTGTATCTCACGTCCCTATGACATTTTCTTTATAACTGGAAATTTGTACCTTGTGACTCCTTTCACTCATTTTGTCCACCACCACTCCACTGTCTCTGCCTCTGACAACCACGGACTGGTCTCTGTATCTATGAGCCTGTTTTTCTTTTTTCTATTTTAGAATCTATATATAAGTAAGTTCATCCGGTTATCTTTTTCTCTACCTAACCTATTTCACTCAACATAATGTCCTCAAGGTCCACGCTGTCACAAATGGCAAGATTTCATTCATTTTTTTATGGCTGAATAATATACACATTACAGTTTCTTTATCTGTTTATTCATTGATGAACATTTAGCTTGTTTCCACGTTGGCTATTATAAATAATGATACAGCTGCAATAAAGAGGGTGCATATATCTTTTCAAATTAGGGTTTTCATTTTCTTCAGATGAATCCTCAGAAGTGGAATTGCTAGATCATATAATAGTTCTATTTTTAATTTTTGAGGGACCTCCTAACTGTTTTCCACAGTGGTTGCACTACTTTATATTTCCACCAACAATGCACAGGGATCTCTTCTCTCCACATCTTTACCAACACTTTTTTCTTGTTTTCTTTTTGATGATAGTCATTTTAACGGCTGTGAGGTGATATTTCATTGTGGCTTGACTTGGTTTTTCCTGGTGAATTGTGATGTTAAACATCTTTTCCTGTACCTGTTGGACATTTGCATGTGTTCTTTGGATAACTTCTATCTAGATCCTTTGCCCATTCTTAATCAGATCATTTGTTTGTTTGTTAGTGAGTTGTATGCCTTTTTTATATATTTGGAATATTAACCCTTTTTCAGATATATGATTTGCAAATATTTCTCCCATTCTGTAGGTTACCTTTCCATTTTGTCGATGATTTTCTTTGCTGCCTAAATATTTAATTTGATGTACATCAACTCGTTTATTTTTGCTTTTGGTGTCAAATTTAAAAAAAAAAATCAGGGCCAAGAATAATCTTAAATATGTTATTGTCTATATTGTCTTCTAGGACTATTATGTTTTCAGGTCTTACAATTAAGGCTTTAATTTGTTTTGAATTATTTTTGTGCATGGTGTAAGATAGTGTTGTAGTTTCATTCTTTTGCATATCATTATCCAGTTTCCCAACCCATTTATTGAAGAAACTGTCCTTTCCCCATTGCATATTTTTCATTGCTTTGTCATAAATTAGACCATATATGTGCAAGTTTATTTCTGGTTTCTCTATTCTGTTATATTGATTTATGCATCTGTTTTTATGCCAATGACATACTGTTTTGATTACTACATTTTTAAAAATTTTTGTTTACTTAATTAATTTAACCACAGTGCTTTTATATAGTTTGAAATCATACAGAGGGGCTTGTCTTTTACTACCTTTTTAGGTGTAACATAGTAAATTGGCCTGCCCAGGTCCTGCTCTTGCCATTTCTATGGGAAGATTGGGTCACTGCAACCAGAAGTTGTGGAACAAAGAATGATTTTGTCCCCCGAGGCCTGCTGATCACATTGCTGCAAGTAGGTTGGATCTGTTATTGACATGAACATGGGTCTTCTCCCTAAGTTCAGCTGAGATGTATCTTTTCTAGTTCTCTAGCCAGATAAACTATACTCTTCTTTTCTTTTTCTTTTTTCTTTTATTTCTGTGTGTGTGTATATCTTTACCTGTTGACATTTTTAAGTTGTACAGCAAACTGCCACTTAATCTAGAAGTCACCCAGGTATTTCTCTTTAAGTCCTGATGTTTCTGGCTAGTTCATCTTCATTTCAAACTTCTTTTCAACTTCCTTTCAAACTTCTCTTTAAGATTGAGTTGAATTATTTCCAGTGTATTTAATTATGTATAGAGGAAAGGAACATGAAACAAATGAATGTGTGACTTACATTCTTAGAATCAAAAGTTAATAATTTAATCAGCTCAAAGTAATAAAGACTTATTTATATTTCAAAGGAATTGACTTCTGAACTGAGTATCATAAGAAAAACTAGTCAACATGTCTTCATGCATCTTTACTTTAGATTCTCACATGGTTAAAAAAAAAAGTCTGGGGGGGAAGCCATATAAGACTTAATAGTTAAGATAAATTTTAAAGTATTTAATTTTTTTTGAACTTGCAGAATTTTGACAAGTGAAATCATTATAGATAGGAGCAGATTGCAAAGTAACATAGAAATAGAAAAATGTCAGACAAGCTCTGTGAATTGTGCTTGTTTCAAATGTAACCAAAATTGAACAAACATAGATAAACATTGATGGTAGATGAACAGAGAAATAGAAAATATGTTTTTCATAGTAAGGAATTCACCCATTATGTGGCAACCACTGACACTTTGAAAGGGGTGATTACATGATTGAGCTTGCTGTTTCTTGTCAATGTGATAATCCAGTTTGTATCAGCTAGGCAACAGGTGTGCTATCTTATACAAAATAGAACAATCAGTAAATATCTGGTGACATGCAGAGATTATGGAAGAAGTAAAGAATAGAACAGAGAATTCAGAGAATAGAAAGTTATAGTGATCAATATGTGCTATGATGTTCCTTTATTACCAAAAATACATTTCTGTATTCATATGTCTCCCCATAATTCAACATAACATTAACAAGTGTTTATTCTGGACAGAATGCAAGCTGAAGGATGAATGTATTTATTTAGGTAGTGTTGTAAGTAGTGGCCTGAGTAACATTTTCAGTTTTATTTGTTGTCATTTTTGTCCTCTATTTATGTGGAGTCCTTCATCTTTTCTGGAGATTTTTTCTTGAATTTTGAGCCAGAGTTATTGTACTGGATATATTATTTATTTCATTCAACTTCACTTGTTTAGGTCTTTCATGCAGACCTCATGGAAATTAGTAAATAAATGCAACAGAAAAATATTCCTTTGACATACCCAACGTCTTCTGAAGGACAGTGAAAATTTGAACTTTAAAGAAAATGAAAATAAGATAAATAAGCACAGAAAAAATCTAATAAAACTTTAATCGACTAAATTCAATTAAAAATCCTGTTTGCAATGCATTTTGAATGAACCCAACTAAAATGTGATTCCTTCTGATGAGTGTCAAAGTAAATATTATGCATAACTCTATACTATATGATTTTAAGTAGATATAATCTTACATTTTTTTCAAATAGGTAAGTCCTTTTTTCCTTAAGTGTGAATATGTTCTTTTTTTTATACTCCTCTTTTTAAAGGAAGTTTATTACATTATTTTTTACTGGGTAAGTAATTAATAGCATTAACAATAATTTCAGACACTTCAGAAATAATCTTATATCTGTTAAGATTTTTGTTTTAAAAATGCTACTTTTCATATACAGTATCTACATAAAATATAGTATATAGTTAAATAACTTATTGACATATTTCCTAATCTATGTCTTCTATGCTCTGGGTGATGCCCTCAGAGCTTCTTACACCTACTGTTGTGTACCAGACTTCTGTGGAGTTGTCAGTTAGGAAAGTTTATCATTCTTCCCAGCCAGAGGTGTAAAGGTCTCACCAAATCTGAGACTTCTCACCTCTATCAACGTCAATAGCCTCTCCTCTTCTGGTTCATAAACCATCTGATTCAATCATTTTAGACATTTCAAATAAAAACAGGTTTTGCTGCTAAAGATAGGCAAAGATATATGCAGGGCTGCATACCCCCCTATAAACCTAAATCACAAAAACTAATCATTACATAAGAACATAATGTATTGATTGACATCATATTATAGTTACCTAAAATATACCTTCAATCTTCCCACCTGCTCTATTTCCTAATATATTCCAACTCATTTTGGTCTGGATATAAACTCTGCACTATCAGTCAATGCTTATGTTCTTTTAATCTTCTTTTTTTTTTAATGTTATGACACTTGTCACTAGATTTTTTGAGAGTATAATACAACTGAATATCTTCGAAGTTTACTTCTAGTATTAAGACTGTATTTTTATATTTTCTCATTTGAATTAGCTAGAGTCTACTGGGCTATATTCTATACAGCATGTAATGTATTTAATACAGTTTTGTGCAAGCATCAATTATGAAGCTAAATTATTTTTGTTTTTAATGTGTTTTTCAAACAACAGACTATCAATGTGTAGATGATAAAATCATTATTTTCCTTTGATTTTAGATGTTTATAATGTATTTATGATAATTAATTTTATAAGACCCCATAATATCAAAACAGGCTTTGTTGAAAACAAAATTTAGATAAATGTCTTGCAGAAAAAGACATTTATTTACTTTATTTACTTTATGTATTTGACAGAGAGAGATCACAAGTAGACAGAGAGGCAGGCAGGGGACGGGGAAGCAGGCTCCCTGTTAAGCCGAAAGCCTGAAGAGGAGCTCGATCCCAGGACCCTGAGATCATTACCTGAGCCAAAGGCAGAGGTTTTAACCCACTGAGCCATCCAGGTGCCCCGAAAGTAACCAATTTTATAAAACAATTTGGACCTATGAATAAAATGTATACTCCCAAGAATCCCCATAGAATCTCCACAATAAAATAAGCAAATTGTAGCCAAAATATTTGTATATTAATTCTGGACCAAATGACTAATTAAAATAAGTGAAAGTGGGCGGAAATATCTTATTCTTCCTTGTAAGTAAACTGACATTGTTTCCAAAAACCAAGCTGAGATATAGTCCATAATAATGTTATTACAAATAGCTGTAAACCAATAAAATTATATTATTTCAAGATTTGAGGATCAAATATAATTTACACAAATGTAGTAGTGACGACAAATTAGTATTAATAAGAGCAAATTTATAGTAGGTTAACTTTTAATGTATATTTTATCAAATATTTTAAAATTATCATTATCTCATAACTTTGTGGCTTAAAACAATCTACACTTATCATCTCAAAGATTCTGTGGACCCATAAACTGAGCATAGTTTACTTAGATGCCCCTAACTCAGAGTCTCTAGCATCCACCAAAAGAGAGAGGTAGAGACATAGAAATAGACACAAAACAGGGACAGAGAGGGGGCAAACAAGATGAAGTTTGCATTGTTTTGTAATCTAATCTCAAAGGTGACATTCAATTACTTTTTTGCCATATTTAATTCCTTAGAAGAGAGACAGAATGTTAGCTACTCCCAGGGGAAGGAAAACATAAAGGTGTGAATACCAGGAAACAGAGACCATTGAGGGCCACTTTAGATGTCATCTAGCACAACTTATTTGTATTTTTACATATGCATAATTTTGTGTATCATTAAAAGTAAATATTGAAAATTCCTCCCTAAGGCTACTTGGATTTAAGTTGTTTTATATATATAGAAAATAACTTCTCAGGATGGATATGTTTTCATTTTATAGTAAAAAAAATGATGTGGACAAAATGATCACCTAATAAATGTTAGCTAACATTAAATTAATGCAATATCAGCTCCTATCTAAGCTGATGCAAATCTGTTTCAGAAATTTACCTAAAAAAAAAAAAAAAGAAAAGAAAAAAAGAAATTTTTCTAAGTGGAAAAATGGTGTTCTTTTTTTCCTGCAGGATTTACTAAAGCTGGCTTGATTTTCATTATCAACTAGGGAAAAAACTAACACCACAAGTAATCACTGCATGTGAATTATTCTTTAATAAAAGGATTCTATTGCTACACTTGAATTTTTTTTGAAAATATTCTAATTGTGCTATTTTTCCACTTATGTTGTCACTTATGTTTTCTTGTGGGCAAGAAAAACGCCAACTGTGTATATTTAAACACTCTCATTAATTTACTAAAATGAGAAGCAGCCATACAGATGCGCTAAACATTGGAATTTGAATCTGTATTCTGTCAGTAGTATCGAAATATCTTTTCTGGATAGTCTACATGTTTGTATGGAATTCTATACACATTAAGGAAAAAAAAATACTAAATTAAAAGGATATTAGCTAAGTAGAATTAAATACTAACTGAAGATCAATGCTTATTTTCTAAATAATATTAAAACTTCACAGAACCTGAAAATTAAAATTAAATGTCACCCCTCCCACTGAGAGGACCCAGACAGATATTCTGTGGAGATAACAAGGTAAGCACACATCTATGACTCCTCTCTTTCATAAGTTCCTCTCGCCAGTAACAACTGTGAAAGCATTCTGGTAGATCCTGATGATGCAGTCAATCTGAATCTTCCCATGTGAGAGCTGTTGACTAATCTAAGGGTCCTAATATTTAACTGCTAGTTTTTGAAATATTCTCAGACTTCACAGTTGGTAATAATCATTATGCTCATTTAAGGAAATGCTTAGAGTCTATTTAACAATGTGTCAAGTGAATTAGAAAAATAACCCAAAATTAGGGTAAAAAAATGGCAACAAACAATAGAAAGAACACTCAATCTTGAAATATATAAATAGGTTGATGATAATGTAACTAAAAATGAATAGTGTATATATTTAGTAAAGCTGTCACAATAGAAAAATTATATAAAATAAAAGGAAATATTAACCTAGATCTAAAATTACTAATACAACTCAAACAAAGCTAGAAAGAGTTTGGGAGACTCAGCCAGGTGAGCAACTGACTCTTGATTTTGACTGGGGTCATGATCTCAGGGTCATGAGATCAAGTTCAGTGTTAGGCTCCTTGCTCAGCAGGGAGTCTGTTGAAATAGTCTCTCGCTCTCCCTCTGCACACCCCTGCCACGGGCCCACTCTCTCTCTCAAAAATAAACAAATCGTTAAAAAAAGAAATGCTACTCATTTCTGGGTATTAATTTTGTATCCTGCAACTTCATTAAATTCATTTTTTAGCAGGTTTTTTTAGAGTCTTTAATTTTTGTTGTTGTTGTTATTTTATAGCATCACTTCATTTGCAAATAGTAACAGTTTAACTTCTTGTTTACTAATATGGATGCCTTTATTTTATTTTTCTTGCAACAACATAGATGGACTTACAGAATATTATGCTAAGTGAAGTAGGTGAGACTGAGAAAGAAATACTGTATGATTTCACTCATATGCAAAATCTAAAAAGAAAAAAAAAATCAAGTGAATAAAAAAAAAAAAAAAGCAGAATCAGATCTGTAAATGCAGAGAATAAATGGGTAATTCCCAGAGTAGTTATGGGTGGAAGATGGGGAAAATGGGTGAAGGTGAGAGAGATACAGATTTCCAGCTATGGAATGAATAAGTCATGGGAATAAAAGGCACAGCGTAGGGAATATAGGCAATGATACCTAAAGAGCACTCTATGGTAAGAGACAATATCTAGATATGTTGTGAACACAGTATAATGTATAAACTTATCAAATAACTACGCTGTATACTTGAAACTAATGTAAAATTGTGTATAAACTTCACTTAAAAAATTTTTGAATAACAAAAACAGGAACACATTGGTGGCCCGGTTAAGAGTCTGCCTCTTAATCTCAGCTCAGGTCTGGATCTCAGGATCATGAGTTCAAGCCTCACATTGGGCTCCATGCTGGGTGTGGCACCTACTTAAAAATAAATAAATAAATAAAAATAAATAAAAGCAAAATAAAATTTAAAAAGAACAAAAATTAAAAACTGGACGTCAATTAAAAAAAAGGCATCTGAATTGGAAAATATTGGAAACTAAATGCTTTAAGATCCTTGTTTTATAGAAAGTGAGTAAATATTTTTAAATTTATTCTTTGATAATATTATGATTGTCATGGTAATCACTGAAAGTCTTTGATACCTAAATAATAAATTTAAAAAATAGTAAAGAAAACATTAATTCATATGAATGCAGGAAAAGCAAAGTTTTTAAATTAAGACAAATAGCAGAAATATGCCAGTGTATTCAGTCCAAATAATACCTATATTCAGGTTCAATGTTAACAAAATAAATTTGGCAGCTAAGAGACAGAGTTAGCTAAACTAAATTAAAACTTTCAAAAAAGAAAAAAAAAACACGAGAAATATTGTAGGAACACTGATAGACTGAAAATCAAAGATGAAAAATATACCAGCCAACTAATAATCAAAATAGCTAATATCAGACAAAATAATATCAAATAAGAGGAAAGTATTCACATTAGTTCCCTGTGGTTCCTCTAAAAAATTAGCAGAAATTTAGTGGCTTAAAAATGACAGAAATTCATTCTTTCACAGCTCTGGAGAACAGAAGTCTGAAACCAGTTTGCGCTGAAATTAAGGTGACAACAGGGCCCTCCTCCTGGAAGCTCTAAGGAAGCTCTGTTCCTGGCTTCTTCCAGCTCTGGTGGCTCTCACTGTGCTTTGGCTTGTGGCCCCATCACTCCAATTCTCAAGGCCAAAATTTTCAAATCTCTCTCTGCTTTGTCTTCACATCATGATATCCTCTAAATCTAATCAAGCCATCCTCTCCCTCCTTCCTATAAGGATCCATATAATTATACTATGGCTCATTCAAGTAATCTGGGGTAATATCCCCATCTCAATATCCTTATCTTTATTGCATCTACAAAGGTCTTTGTCTTGTTTTTGTTAACTTTTGTTTTGATTTCCTTATAAAGCAACATTCATAGTTTCCACAGATTAGGACATGGATGTTTTTAGGCAATGTTAGAAGAATTTTTCAGAGTAACACAGTATCTCTATTTATGAAAAATTAATGCATTTAAAGTATAAAAATTCCAAACTTGTTGACAAATGATTGGGTAGTTTCAAAATATATAAAAGTGCATTTGACAGAATTACAAAATGATGAAAAATTCCTATCATAAATAATACTTTGTTCTCAGTAGCAGATGACCTAGAATTCAAAACAAGTAAGAAATTATACACAAGTTTTAATAGCATAATTAACATGCTTGATTTTATAGAGACAATGTTTATGGAGATAAACAATAGGAAAGTAAAAAATATGTTTAAAAAGAAAATGGAACATTAACCCAGATTATCATGCACTGTGCAAAAACCAAAGATCATATCCTTTGTCCATAATAAATTCAAGTTAGGTATAAATAACAAAAATACTTGAAAAATTTTTGCAGAGATTGAAAAATATTTTATTAACAATATTTGCTAAGAGGTTTAACCAACTGAGCCACCCAGGCGTCCCATTTGCTAAGAGGTTTAAAAATATTTACTTTGATAAAAAAAAAAATACCACATTTCAAACCTGGCTGCAATAACAGGAACACAACAGATTTTTGTTTCTTTATATTATTTTACTTTTCCAAGATTTATTAAGATATTTATATCTAGAAAAGCAGTATATAATTCTATGAGTTTTGACAAATGTATGCAATCCTATAATCACCACCAAAATCAAGATATAGAAAATTCCCAGCATTCAAAAATACTATTCTCTCTCTTTGTAGTAAGCACATTCTCCCAACCCCAGTCACTGATTTATTGTCTGCCCCTATAGTTTTACTTTTCAGATCTGTTTTATCTTTTGATAATTCTGAACTCTACACTGGAATTATCCAGAATGTACATTCCATTTATTAGATCCAGTTTACTATTTACAATTTAGTCTGTAACTGTCATAATACTTTGCATGTTTATTAAAAAGTAATTACTGAAATGGGAGAGATTTATAATCCACACAAGTCAAAAATATTATCTTGTGTCTTATATTAACCCCTATTTATTAATATTTTATTCACTGTGTTATTTTTGTTTCCTTCTGTGATCATTAATCAATATTCATTCACTCAACAAATCTATGCACAACTCTTAGGGACACAGTTACCTTTAAAAACAAAAGAAATTGTCCTCATATAAGTAACAGGTTTGTGGAAGGGGCTGATGTAATTTTTAAATTCCAGTAGAAATGAACACATCAAATGAGACGTACAGAGTTCTTTGAATGTGTATACCATAGGAAGCAAGATTACCATTTTGTGCCTATTTATTCTGCTTCAGTTTTAATGAGCTACTTTCCTCTGTGGGTTGGTTTTATTAAACTTAGAAAATTTGGGGCCTTTTTCTTTTCCCAAAAAATTTTCCTACACATACTCTCCTGGGAATCCAATTACATATATGTTAGACTGCTCAATATTACTCTTCAATATTATTATTACATGCTAACTTTTTTTATCTCCTTTGAAACTTCTGCTCTTACACTTCATTATGGGAGTGTACCCATAATGAGATGAGAGGAACCTCTTCTTGCATTTGAGGTATTTGGTGTGGTTTGGGAAACATGTCTGGGAATTATTTTTTTAGCAAGTCCCACATAATTTTGTAAGTTATCAAAAAATCTGAAATAATCCATTTTAATTTACACTATTTATAACCGATTTAGTTTTTCTGGAGCTGAATGTTGATGGAAAAGTGACTGAACCATAATATTATATGAGTGTGTGTGTGTGTGAGAGTGTGTGTGACTATTCTGGTGATCTGACATCTAACTTATGTTAAATACAAGGTACTTTAATGAGTTAAAGTATGTTTAAAATAAGTTCTTCTTTAAAAAAAGTTCTTCTTTAAACTTTAAAATAAGTTCTTCTTTAAAAAAAATAGGTGATGCTCATAGTGATCCTTGATGAGACTTAATCAGGCATCATAATATCCATAATTAAAATAATTAAAATCATTTATATACCTCCTCAAAAGGGAATCATCACAACAGAAAAAAAATGTGCCAATTCTTTATAAAAATGAATTGTTTTAAAAAATTATGCCTAAATGAATACATAGTACTTTGACAGTTAAATGTTAATTTTATCAGGTTGGATTCTATTTTAAACTCTTTTTTTTTTTAAAGATTTTATTTATTTATTTGACAGACAGGAGATCACAAGTAGGCAGAGAAGCAGGCAGAGAGAGAGAGAGGAGGAAGCAGGCTCCCTGCTGAGCAGAGAGCCCAATGCGGGGCTCGATCCCAGGACCCTGGGAATCATGACCCGAGCCGAAGGCAGAGGCTTTAACCCACTGAGCCACCCAGGCGCCCCTTAAACTCTTCTTAATTAAAAATATTCTTAGTGATAATTCATTAAGAGACAGACAAATATTCAATCTCAACCTTTGAAGCATGAATATGTGAAAAATATTATACTGTTGATAATACAGTAACATTGTGTTTCCATAGTCTTTAGAGGTAAAAAAAAAAAGTATTTTTAAAATGTACATTAAGCAATCTTTGGTATAATGGAAACATTGTCTTCATTTTGAAGTGTCTCACACATCTCAATAGATAGATGAAAGATAAGTTTGTGAGTAGATAGATAATGATACATGAAAGATTAGATGGATGGATAGATAGATGAAAGATAGGTAGACAGATGATAGAGATAGATGATAGCTACATGATAGATAGATAAATAAATGATAGTTGATACATTAATAGATCATTAGGTGGAACATGGTAAAATATTAAAATTAGAGTAATACTGAATTTAGAATTAGAATTAGAATCATACACACTGTTGTAATGTTTAGCATGTTTATTTGTTTTTCACAGTATTCATGATATATATAGTATATATATAATTTGAGTTAGTATAAAACAGAGAAATCATACAGTCTTTATCTATCATCACTAAATAATGAGTTCACTCCATTCATATAGCTATACAATAAAGATATTTTAAGTGATGAATCACTGAATTCTACTTCAGAAACCAATATTGCACTGTATGTTAAGTAAAATTTATTTATTTATTTATTTAATTTTTTAAAAGATTTTGTTTATTTATTTGTCAGAGAGAGAGAGCAAGCACAGGCAGACAGAGTGGCAGGCAGAGGCAGAGGGAGAAGCAGGCTCCCTGATGAGCAAGGAGCCCGATGTGGGACTCGATCCCAGGACGCTGGGATCATGACCTGAGCCGAAGGCAGATGCTTAACCAACTGAGCCACCCAGGCATCCCTGTTAAGTAAAATTTAAATAAAAAAAGATTTTTAAAAAATAAGCATAACTAATTTATGCATATAATCTTGAACAGAGTAATCTTGAATATATGTGTATTCTCTATATAGCTATTAAATAATCTTAAAGAATATTTAAGAAATAATACAACTTTGGGTTTATATTTGTAGAATATGATAGACTTTGAAACAATTTAAAATGATTGACATTGATTTATAGATAAATCAATGTCAATACATAATATATATTTATATTTATAATATATATTTGTATATATGTTATCCTGCTTTATAATAAGAAAGCTAAGCATCAGAAATACTCCAATACAAAAAAAGCAAACACGGTTTTTACAATGAGAATCAGTGAAACCCTAACTTTCAGACCTCCTACTGCCTGCATGAAAGGTTCAAGTGAGATAAACAATGAATAGTCTAAATGGGTTAATTAATATCACATCCAGCTGGAGGGGATCTAAACAATGCATTTACTCCCAAGAATAGGGGTAGAAAATAAAGAAGGGGGCACATTTGTACAACTATTTCTTCCTTTTCTTTGTTTACTAGTTTCAATAAATAAGCCTATTTGCTATAAATCCACATCTTTTCAGCGAGTGATCTCACATTTTCATTTTGGAACAAATATGTTTCCTTTACTTTTATTTCTGACATTTTAGTAAAGATTTTATTTATTTATTTGACAGAGAGAGAGATAACAAGTAGGCAGAGAGACAGGCAGAGGGGGAGGGGGAAGCAGGTCCGCTGCTGAGCAGGGAGTCCATGCAAGGCTCCATCGTAGGACCCTGAGATCAGGACCTGAGCCGAAGGCAGAGGCTCAATCCCCTGAGCCACCCAGGCACCCCTCTGACATTTTAAACTTTAACAAACACTCAATGCACCTTAAAATTCTTCATTTAAAGATGTATTTATATATTTTGAGAGAGACAGAGAGAGCAGCTGAGCAGGGGGAGAGTAGAGGGAGTGGGAAAGAGATCAAGAAGCAGACTCCCCACGGAGCACAGAGCCTTATGTGGCGCTCAATTCCCAGACCCTGAGATCATGACCTGAGCCAAAACCAAGAGTCTGATGCTTAACACATTGAGCCATCCAGGAGTCCAATATACCTTAAAATCCTTAGTGGTCCTTGCTGATATATGAGCTAAGAAGAGATGGCTCCATTTCAGATTTTTTTTTTATTTTTGCATTTTCAAATTTGTTTTTATTAAATTAACAAAGAGCAGGTACTATTTTTGTTTTTAATATATAACCTTAACATATTTAACATTCATCATTGATATAATTGTTTGTATACATAAAATTTGTTATATTTTTACATTAAGCATGAATTTGTGTTTCAGTTTGTAATGAATTATTCATGGGTGACTTTTGATTAAAGGAAACAGTTTGAATCAATTTCTAAATCTCTGAGATTATTGTCTTGAATATATCTAGACTCCTCAAGACAAGTATTTTTTTCTAAGTTTTTTATTTAAGTTCCAGCTACTTAACATAGAGTGCAATGCTAGTTTCCAGTGTAGAATTTAGTGATTCATCACTTACATCATCTAACACCCGGTGCCCACAAGTGCCCTCCTTAATACCCATTACCCATTTAACCCATCCCCCCTACCCACCTCCCCTCCAATAACCATTAGTTTGTTCTCTTAAGTTAAGAGTCTGTTTCAAGATAAGTATTTTAATCATACCTATGCAATATGAATAAATACCAGTGGGCATTTTACAAACATCAGCATAGTAACTTACCAAACCCACCATTTTATGATCCAAGATTTACTTCTTTCCAATACATTTCAGGAAAAAAAAAATGCCTTTTATAATCTTTGGTTTGTGGGAATTTGCAGTGCCTGGAAAGACAAAATCTGATTTGTATGTGCCTCCCTGGATGAGACTAACTGAAAAGTGGAGGAGGAGTTTCCAGAACATTGGGCTTCCTTTGAAGTTTCTTGGCTGAAAAAGGACAGATGCTTACTGCTGTTCAGGCTTCTCATCTAGGGAGTCAATGCTTAAGTTTTGAATAAAACCAGGCACCTGTTGTGGTAACAAACTTCATGGACTCCTTGCCTCCTCGCCCTTATCACAGGCTGCCCCATATATTATTATCCTGACCATTAAAGTTACACTTCACCCCTTGCTTTGTGCTAGCACCTGATTTATTGCTAAGACCCCAATGAAAGTGGAGACAAAGCTCTGCACAGGGCCTTTCGCCTCTAGGGCATCTGGTCCCCAGACCTCTCCTTTCTCTGCTAAGGTGTCTGGAGTAAACATTTCATTTGCCCTCTTGGGATTTGCTGGCCAAACCCAACATTGGATCATTTTATTATATTACATATTGCAACAGTTAGGTGGTAACATTAGTCCGTAAGACAATGATTCTAGATATTCTGGAAAGAGAGCATTTAACAGGGTACCAGTTGAAAAGTGTTAGGAGAACTAAATGGATAAAAAAGAAGGGAGATTGGGGTGCCTGAGTGGCTCAGTGGGTTTGGCTCAGGTCATGATCTCAGGGTACCATTTGAAAAGTGTTAGGAGAACTAAATGGATAAAAAAGAAGGGAGATTGGGGTGCCTGAGTGGCTCAGTGGGTTTGGCTCAGGTCATGATCTCAGGGTACCATTTGAAAAGTGTTAGGAGAACTAAATGGATAAAAAAGAAGGGAGATTGGGGTGCCTGAGTGGCTCAGTGGGTTTGGCTCAGGTCATGATCTCAGGGTCCTGGGATCGAGTCCCACCTCGGGCTCTCTGCTCAGGAGGGAGCCTGCTTCCTCCTCTCTCTCTGCCTGCCTCTCTGTCTACTTGTGATCTCTCTCTCTCTGTCAAATAAATAAATAAAACCTAAAAGAAGAAAGAAAGAAAGAGAAAGGAAGGAAGAAAGAAAGAAAGAAAGAAAGAAAGAAAAAAAAATGAAGTCATCCAAAGCTTAGTAAGTGCAGGAAAATCTACTCCTCTTCCTTCTGGCAGGCATCTCATTTGTTGCTGCTCTTCTAAGATCATGTGGGATGCTATAAATATTAAGGTGACCAAGGCTTGAACTTGTAGACATGTGCTTCCTAGGACTGATGGAACCAGAGAAGAAACATCAGAATGAAGCTGGAACCCACAGGGCCACACTATTGCTTGGCACTGGGAAAATGTTTTAAGCTGGGAATGTTAGAACTGACCAAAATCTCCTGGGCTCAAGTGCTATCTGATGTTGCTGGACAGATACTGCCAAACAATATATTGAAAGAAAAAGAACACTATTTCCCCCTCCTCCTAACTTCCAGCACTCCAAATTACCTCCCTTTGGCAAACCTAACCAGAAGTTGACTGGCAAGAGTCTGTGAGGAGACTGAAGGTTCTAGTTTCTGTGTATTATGTAACATTAAAAAGAAGAAGGTAAATATGGGGGTCTCTCAGTTCCCAACCATAAAAAAATATCTGCTCAAACATTTGACAAAATATTTGGAAAACATGATGTTTTCATAACAGCGTCACGAGCTAGAATTCTAACTGTATACTTCTCCATTTACTATTGTTACAGAAATCCAAGGCACTTCATACCATTATTTTTAAAAAGATGTAATTTGATTTCTGACTTGTTATTATACTATTCTTGAAAAATGATGTAATTCTGAAAGCTACTGCAGTGCATTTTCTTTGAAAAGTATTTATATATTGATGGGAAATTAGGAAAAAAGCTTTTACAAGCATTCTATGAAATGCTACTTTGTAATCTATAAAATCCTGCTCTACATGATACTTTGTGACAGGATCTGTAAAGACATGCTTTTAATGCTTCAGGCTAACACTACCCCCCCAAAAAAATGTAGTAACATTTACAGTAAAACATATACTTTTTTAGTTGCTCATGAAAAAATAAATATGAGTCATTTTTTTTCAAATTATTGATAAAATAATATTGGATATTTTGTATTAATTCATTTATTTTTGCATTCTTAGAAAAGGAGTACCAAAATATCAGTTGAAATTGAGCAATATAAATCGAAAAAATAAAACGTAAATTCACCTTAATTTATATATTTATTAACTGGAAGAAAGATTCATGTAAATATATCTTACAGAAATATTGTTTTCAATAAATGTTAGTTACATATCAAACATGAACACTTTGATAAGCAATGCTTCAGAAGAATGTTTGCTTGGAGAATGTTAATGATGCTACACAATAGGGACCCTTCTTCAAATATGACTACAAGCAGGAGGTGACTTTCCACCTTCTGAGTTTTCTAATGTTTTCTTTATTGTTCAACATACAAAACATAGACACAGCAAGTTAGACTAGAAAGAGCCAGAAGGCAGCAGCATCACAAGGCTATAGGTGTTAACCAGTAACATGGGCAGCCAGAATTCAGAGAGCATGCTGGAGAGAACAATTTTCTATAGAAGCTAATGTGTGAAAATATTGAGAATAAAGTTTCTGTTTGGGAACATAACAAAATATCAGTAACTTCCAGCAGTGAGTAAAAAGAGCCAGGCAAAGAGTTACCAAATACGTATCAATCAAAATATTAAAAGCCCAAGACTTCACTGTAAGAGTTTTTCTTCTGGACTACTCATTAAATACTAGTACATGTTCCTTAATATAGGAATATAAGAGAAAATGCAGATTTCTTTTATTTTTTTAAGATTTATTTATTTGTTTGAGGGAGAGTGCAAGTGAAGGGAAGGGCAGAGGGAGAAGGAGAAGGGAAGCATACTCCCTGTTGAGTACAGAGCCCCAAGTCTGTCTCCACTCCATGACTCAGAGATTATAACTTGAGTCAAAACCAAGAGCAAAAACCAAGATGGAGCTTACTTGACAGAGTCACCCAGGCACCCCAGCAAATACAGATTTCTATCAGAAGCCACTGCATTTCATTATATGAACTGATAGAAATGTATTCATAGTTCTCACAAATGCTATTATTAACCATAATCCAAATGAAATAATCTTCTAGCTTTCTTACATATGCATAACTGTATGAGCTCTGATATTTGTCTTAACCTGAGCTTATTTCTTTATAAATGTGCCCAATATATAAATAAAATGTTTAACTTATTTTTTAGTGGTATCTATATTTTATAGGGTTTCATAAGAAATGATGAAAATAAAATAGTTTTACTTACTAAAGCTTTATTACTAGTGCTTAAGTTATTCAAGCTGCTGTTTTGTATCAATTGTATTTTCTTACTATAAAAATTATAGGGTAGAATTCAACATGTGCTAACAGAGGAGATTACAGATGATTTTTAAATTAATGTTATTACCAAATATGATTGCCCCAATCATACCCAAGTCTTTGAGTAAAGTCAAAACAGTATGCATCCCAGGCTGAACCAGATCTAGTTATAAAATATGAGTGAGAAGCTAACTTTTATTGTTCAATGCTACTGAGAGTCCAGGCTTGTTTGTTATCTTAGCTTAACTTTACCTATTAATAAGATTAAATCCAGTAATGTAGTCTTTGCAAAAACTAGACTTAAATACCATTTTTTTGGTATCAAATTTATTGAGTAAATGAAGTAGAACATACCAGGAAAAAAGAAGAAATCAGAGAGAGAGACCAACCATGAAAGACTCTGGACACTCGGAAACAAGTAAAGGGTTGTAGAAGGGATCGGGTGGGCGAATGGGGTGATGGATATTATGGAGGGCTTCTGTTGTGATGAGCACCAGGTGTTATATGAAACAAATGAATCACTGAACTTTACATCAAACACTGATGACACTATATGTTGGCTAACTGAACTTAATTTAAAAAAAAAGAAAAAACAAACAAAAATATATAAATTAAAAATAATAGAATAGTAAGTATGGAGATGATAATAATGTCAGGCAAATGGAATTTCAAATCAAAAATAATAATAAAAATAGAAAGAATATCATATAGTACATTATATACAAATGAATATATGATATATACAATGATAAGAAAATGTGTGATGAGAATGATAATAAACCACAATACAGAAGGTATGAGATAAACAAAACTAATTAGAACTTTAAGGATATCTTGATACAATATATTTATGCAAAGTAGGAGAGCTCACCACATCTCTCTTAGACTATGTTGACTTAAAAAATAATGATAGTAATAATAATAATAATTAGGATAAAAAATTGTACAAAACCTTTAGGAAAGTAATCAAATGACACACAGAAAACTTTACAGTACTTGAATTCAGTATAAACTTAATATGAGACAAAATTTTCACATGAAAAGAGAATTTTCTGGCTTTGATATTAAGTTTATACTGGGTTCAAATATCTTTATTAAGTTCTGCTGGCTAAAATTTTATATACTTCCATTTTTTATTCATGGATGTGATTTATTTTTATATATTAAAGTTATTTTTATGTGAAAAAATTTTGATTATATACTAAATGTGCACTTAAGTGTTTTCAAATGTTGTAATGTCCTGTACATCTCTACTTGATTACTCTCTTAAAAACTTTGTACTGGGTTGAAAAGATAATATTATTTAAAAAAAAAAAAAAGAAGAAGTTCTCAGAAAACTTCTGTTCACTAAATTAAACTAAAATGAGGATCCCCTTAGGGTTATTATTGTTATTTTTATTTTTCTGAATTATGTAAAATAATCTTAAATTTCATCTTGAAAGACTAGCCTTTTAGAGTAGTCAAAAAAATAATACTAAAGAATAATGATGATGGGGGAATATCCCTTCAGATATGGACTCACTGTACTTAAATCAATATAATACTTGAATAGGAATATATAGGAAATTAAAGATAGAGTAGATACCATCATATAGGAGAGTAATTAAAATATGACAAGTTGAAGTGAATATATTATTTAATGTTCCTAGCATATCTTAGTATCTATGTGCATTTTTAAAAAGAGAAATAGTCATCTCATCGTACTGAATAAAATTTAGATAGGATTAACCTTAAAAAAACAATATACATATTTTAAGAATATGAATAAAGGGGTCTCTGGGTGGCTATTTGGTTAAGCATCTGCCTTTGGCTCAGTTCATGATCCCAGGGTCCTGGAAATCAAGTCCCACATTGGGCTCCCCACTCAGCAGGAGTCTGCTTCTCCCTCTGCCTCTGCCCCACTGCCCCTGCTGTGCTCTCTCTCCCTTGCTCTCTCTCCCAAATAAATAAATAAAATCTTTAAAAAGAGAATATAAATAAAAATATATTTATACATTCTAGAAGTAGAGTATATACACCTAATCAATATTTTAAACTCAGGAACTCTAAAAGTAAAGGCATTTATATATGAATAGGTACCAAATATCCCATACATGAATATAATTATAAAGATTAATAAAATATTATTTAGCAGATGTTAATGAAACATATTTCTAATAGGCAAAGACATTTTATAATAAGCAAACATGGGAAGAATCACTTACACTTCATTAGAAAAATGATTAAAAATTATGGCATATACAAATCATGTAGAATTTAGTAGACATTAAAAAGTATGACAAAAAGAGGACACCTGGGTGGCTCAGTAGCTCCTGCCTTCAGCTCATGATCATGAGGTCATGATCACAGGGTCTTGGGATCAAGTCTTGCATTGGGCTCCTTGCTCAGCAGGGAGCCTGCTTCTCCCTCTGTCTGCAGTTCCCCCTGCTTGTGCTTGCTCTCTGTCAAGTAAATAAATAAAATTTTAAAAAATATATGACAAAGTGTATTAGTACACGGTATGTAGGCAGTTCTATCTTATGCTCTTGTGTGAGAATAAAGAAATTCAAGATGCTCAAAAGTATGCATAATGTATTATTTTTGAAAAGAAATCATAACAGAGATTTCTCTCCTATATACTTATGCCTGTATATCTATTTACAAGAATTTATGTATGTATCTACAGGTTTATATAAGCATAAAAAATTACAAAAGATATACATTATGTTGGAATAGGTGAAATGCGGGTGCCTGGGTGGTTCAGTTGGTTGAGCTGCCAGCTCTTGATTCTGACTCAGGTCATGATATCAGAGTCCTGGGATCAAGCCCCTTATAGGGCTCTGCACTCAGTGAGGGTCGCTTGAGGATTCTCTCTCCCTCTCCTTAACCCTCCACCTGTTTGTGCTCCCTCTCTAAAATAAATAAATAAATCTTTAAAATGGACAGAATAGGTGAAATGTTATGATATTGAATGCTAACGTGGGTAGAGAAGGGCAAAGAGAAAAAGGATAGTGGGAATGTGGAAATAAAAAAAAGTAAATCATTAAAAAGTAAATAACTGTTTTAAAGTAAGAAAACAATTACATTTACATGTTTATATAAAATCATGTATGCATATGTCTTATATACATATGTCTTTATATAAAACTAATCACAATTTAGATAACTGAAAAAAAAAATACAAAGAGGCTAGGCCCTAAGACATACATACGTATTCACACTGATAGTCATCTGTTTAACTTTGACAAAAATCAAGGTTTGGATAGAAAATGCATGGTAATCATGCTACCAAAATCACTCCTCCACATTCCCTTCTGGGTATTCTCTTACGGAACAGTGCCCTTGCCTGCTGAATTCAGATGGAGCCCAGAATCTTTCTCTACATAGAGCTTCAGGTAATCATTAGCAATCTACAGTTTTCATCATTCTCAGACTTTCTGGATCAAAGCAACTCTGCCCCAACTGCCTCTGTCCTCTGAAGCAAACTGGCATGATAAGTGTCAAAAGACAAACACGGGCAAAACTTAATTTTATATCTCAAATCTATTATTTTTATAATCTTTGTTAGATTTTAATAAAAATTGTATGTCTAACCTTGGGAGAAATATTCCTCTTCCCTGGACTTTGTTACTGAGGTCTCGTGCCATCACAGTCTGCCTTAAAGATATAAAAGTTAATTACTTTGCATAGAATATATGCTTATTTATGGCCATTAGCTAAGAGCAAATTGTGAATACTCAGTGGGATTCTCATATTTAAGTAGAGATCTATAGCACTTCCTCTCTCCTGATCATTTTATTTATGTGACTTGTCACATCATCTTTTTCCCTCCTAATAGGCTTATCTGTCTTGTAGCCAGTCTACAAAATTCAGTATGTGATCATTACAGCACTTGATTAAAAGTATAGAAACTTCCATTAATCCTACTGAGCCCTATAGAACTATGCAGTGTTCTACATCATTAGAGTTTAGGTCACAATCTCAAATTTTTATGACTCAAGGTAAACTCCAAGCTGTGAGAACCTGATGTGAGCAAGATAGTAAAAATTGAAGCAGCAATATAACAAGGAACATTAAAACCATTAATGAACAAACATAACCATAGAAACTTTTAAGAACCAGAAATAGATCTCCATAAAAAAATGAAGAACCATTACGGTTAAAGACAAAGAATTTCCAATGAAGTTAGAATAATATAAGTACTAGTAAACTCCCCTTTAAAAGGATTATTTGAGTTTTGTTTTGTTTTGTTTTTTTAGGCCTTAATAAACTCATGACAAAAAGGAAAACTATCTCATTTAGTACTTATGAAGTTCTGAAGGCTTTTTGTTTTCATTTGTTTAAATTTCAGTGTATTTCATTTTTGAATCTGGATAGCTAGGTACATGTAAAATAGTTAACATAACACATTTTAATATCTCAATAAGTTGATAAATCAAAAACATAACTGCATTTTTGACTTCTGACTTGATATTTCTTCAAACATAATGCACATCATATAAACAGCAGGCAAAGCAAAAAAATACCCAATTAAATCTTACCATACTAATTAAATTTTGATTTTCTAATCCTAAATTAAAACACAAATAAGACTCATAAGTTTCAGAGAATTGAACACCTATAAAACTGGTATTTTATAAAGAAAAATGAGAACTAATTATCAGCATGACTTACTGAAAAGCTGTTAATTCAAGAGATTTGTTACAAGTAAGGTGACCTGGGTAACTTTCTTTTTCTTTATTTTTTGAAATAATTATTTATTGGTCAAAAATGAGTTTTACCAAGTTGGTTAACTTTGCTTCCTTTAGAAATATTTAAAACATATTCTTCTAAAAGAAAAATGGCATATACCCTGTCACTCAAAATCAAAAGAAATTTTTTTAAAATTTTGATTACCTGAACACTTAAAAACAACATTAAAACAAGTAATGATTTTTTGAACTATTCATTAATATTCATACTTTCCACCTGTTTATGATTTTATTGCTAATAACTGTCTGTTACATAAACATGTCAAAGAAAGTTTGGCACTATTTCTTGACTACTCCCACTGATGATTTCAGCTGAATTTTTTTAATGCAAAAAATATTAGAAGGCTTATTTACAGTATTATTTAAAAACTTTATAGAACATTTGAATTTGCTTTAGAAGTTGAAAATCTTAAGAATCAAAGATTGTAATATTTCTTAATTCAATTGATATCAGGCCAGAAAGTGAGTATGTACTAAATTCTGCTAAGGTACATATAAATACATTCTTTATTCAGCATTAACTTTATCATAAAATATATTATAATTCTGATATTTTATAGTGTATATCTGTGAAAATATTTGTAAACTTTGACCACAGAGCTTCTATTTGATTGCTAGATATCAGTTTAGATAGATTTTAAATATATATATTTAAAACTAGCTTCAAGAATAGAAATTTTTTAATGATCAAGTATATTGTTTATATCATCATGTTGTGCTCCACTGAAGCTGGCATTCATATTATAATTACAAGCATAAATAATTTATCTTCATTTTTTAAAATTTAGAATTTACTACAATAACCATTTGATCTATTAAGGAAGTTATGCCAATTTTCTTCAGAAGATTTGTGTCTTATGATTACCATGTTGTCAGTAAAACTAGTATGCCCACAGATTGGATGTCAAATGAATAGTTTGTTCAAGTCATACAACCAACTCTCTCATTTAAAAAAGCAGACATTATATACTCACGTTTCCACTGACATACAATTTATATAAATAAGAAAAAAACTTATGATTTTCTCAGCTCTCAGCTGTGGAAATATTTCATTTTAAATTTTAAAAGAATCTCAGGAAATGATAAAAATAAATTGCTATAAAGTTATGTGATGTAAGAAATTATGTTTATTACCATAACAAGAGGATTCAGACCAGTCTATACAATTTAGGCTAAGACAAGTCATCTTCTATTTCCTACACACATTTTCTATATACTGAGCTTGTAATCTCACATATTGCCCTCCAACTTTTGTATCTGCTGACCCTGTTTTGTATATAATATGCATTGTCTGGTGGCATGAGCTCTAAGACATAATGGCTGATAGACCATGTGGCCATCACACAGAGAAATGTTAAATACTTCCTGAAAGGGAGGTGTTCATTATGTCACATCTCAAAGAATAGAAATAACTATATGCTGAAGTGAAAATGCTGTTCATAGACGTCATCTCATTCTTCTAAAAAAGAGTATATAAGAGTATTCATTTCTAAGGAAGCCAAAATGGAATCTTAACAAGCCTGTTCTGGCTTTATTCACGCAAGTAAAAATAACAACAACAGAGAGAATATGAAAAATCTAGGGCCAAATATAAAGCAAATGGAATTCAAGGACAACATATGTAAAACATAATTTTCCCAGACTACTAAGAACATGTAATCATTCTGATTATAAGCAATATGCTGATCTGCACACAAAACAAAAGTATATTTTCCAACTCTCAGAAGTATATAATCTAATTTTGGAAACAGCACACTATCACTACAAAATCACTAAAAAACACACAAAACACATAGCAAACAATTAGAATTAAGAATGCAATTAATAATAAACATCTAAAAGAATGTAACAGAGTACAAATCAACTGTGTTAGAAAGTTTAGTATATTAAAATTACCTTAAAAACTATCTCATAATTAATGAAAATTTGACAGTTCAATGTGCAAGAAGTACATATAATGTCTTGCATATTATTGGTGAGATTTTTATAATTTCACTTGTATTTCTAGGCATAAAAGAACTGTGTCGAATTTGATGTATAGTCAGTGTTACTGACAAGACAGAATGGGTATCTAAGCTGCAGCCAGAAAATCAATATCATTTTTATATAGAAACCTAAGTGAGAAAAAAAGGTGTCTTTAAAATAAAGTGAAACCAAATGTAAAACCATAATTTGATTGTCATCTAAATATTTTCCCTTCTTTTTGAGCATGAAAGAATTGAACAGGCTTTCTGAAAAGAGTAACTTACACATTTCAGTGATCATCAATCCCTCTTCCCTTTAGAGGAATTTTAAGTTCAGAAATTGAAAACTTGGTTTAAAGAAATACCCTATCTATGCATCATTTTTTTCACTTTTACATTTCCTTTATGTAATTATTTTATTTATATAAAATCACACTTTTCTTCCAATCAGATTTCCAAGATATAATGAGGAGAGTACATTCATTTTCATAAAATATATCTACTGGGTCCTTGAGATCAAATCTTGAATGCACAATAAATATAGGTGTTTGCAATTTTATTGGGAATGATATTTTCTATATTGAAACTTAATGAATGAAGGAATTCTTATTTCACAATTACACATTGGCAATCTTATCCAATGAAGTAATTTAATTGCAAAAATATATGTTGAGATTATCCACTTTTAAAGGAATCACACTCTGAGTAATACTAAAGGTATACTTAATGGGGAATAAAGATTCATACACACTAAACAGTTAAGAAAAATATAATGAAAATATTTTATAGAGGATGGATGTGTTGAGAAAGACAAATAAGAATAAGATAATAATATTAATTTATTTTTAATCATTAACTATAGTTTACTTAACCTGCTTATAACTTCTGGAAATCTTGCTATTTGGGGGAGAAAAGACATGTTTTAAATCACATCCATATAACTCAATTGTCTTCATTTCAAAGCTCTTTATAAAAGATATAATCTTCTTCTTTTTACAAGTTTTTATTCCTTTATTTATTTGACAGAGAAATCACAAGTAGGCAGAGAGATGCAGGCAGAGAGAGGGGGGAAGCAGGCTCCCCACTGAGCAGAGAGCCCCTTGCGGGGCTTGATCCCAGGACCCTGAGATCATGTCCTGAGCCGAAGACAGAGGTTTAACCCACTGAGGCACCCAAGTGCCCCAATATAATCTTGTTGTTACAAGATAACATCAGTTTTTGATGTCAACTAGACTCCATATCTCCTCCCACATATATTTTAAGTTAAATTCTCTAGGAAACCATAATATGCTACATAAAACAGAATATATAGTAATATATTATGGTCCCTATAATCTGATGGCAGATCTTAAATAACTGCATGAATCCTGAAGTAATAATTAATTTTAAAAATATATAAATTATTGAGAAAATAAATTATGACAATTTACAAATAACTTTAATAGTTTAATCATTTTAATATTCTCAGACTATTTTATTTGATTTTGCACAATAAAAATGAGAACTTCAATGATTAATTTGATCTGGTCTCTACGTTGTGATGTAAAGGTGTTGTCACAACTCAAATTTTAACTCTATATTATGAAAAAATAAAAATAGTACAAAAGATAATAGCTTTTGGAAACTCGTGTACCCATCACCAAATTTTACAGTAATGAACTCATGGATAATTTATACTTCATCTTCTTTCTTACACATTCCTTCTTTTGGATTATTTTAAAACTTATTCTAGACACTATATTATTTTATTCATAAATAATTTAATATATATCCCTAAAATACAATGGATCATGTAAAGCATAAATAGTGAAATGAAACCCCTTCATATAATCAAATATATATCAGTTCCAAATTTCCCTGATTGATCCTAATTTCCATTTCTGTTTAGCTTCTTGAATTATGATCCAAGCAAAATTTACAAATCGCACACTTAAGTCACTTAATCTCCTCTACACTTTTATTACTCTTTTCAACTTAACTGTTGCAGAAACCAGGTTGTTTGTGCTATAATTCTCATAATCTGGATTTTGCTGATGACTACATTTTACATTTCCCTTGATTTCCTATACTTTAGAAAATTAGCTAGTTAGATCTAGAGACTTGATCAGATAAGATTGAATTTATCAATACTACTATAGATGTTGTTGAGTAATATCTAATTATCTCCATGTATTATGTTAATCGCTATTTATGATCGTTCCATATGTGCATTATTTCCTCAGGGATTTGCAAGTTCTGGATTTTTTTTCTCATTAGCCTAGATACTTCTATAAGAAACTTCCTATCCTTTTATTATTTGGTTATGCTGTGGTAGAGTTTAAAAAAAAAAAGATAGAGAAAGAGAGAAAAATCCTGAATGTTTCCTGTTGAATATTCAACCAATATTCAGCCAAGGTAAATTGGTTCTTTAACACCCTCCAAATGTGTTCCAAAGATGTTTTGAAATTATTATTATTATTATTATTATTAACAATATGTTTATTTTAACGTATTTGATGTGTGTTGATCCATTAAGGTTATTCTTGATGATGATCAAATATCTCTTCAAGTTCACTCCTGGATCATTTTGATATGACATGAGCAATCATTGATAGATTTCTTGCTTTTGCATAGGAAAGAATATTCCAATCCCATTTTGCACCAAACCAAGAACAGGCCATTTCTTCTATTGGGAGTTTGTTTAGAAACTGTGATTAGATACTAGAATTACTCATTGTTAGTAGGTTATTCATTTTTCTACATTGAGTTTTAATAGAGAGAAGTAGAAAATAAACACTAATAAGATATTCCAGCAATCATATGTTTGGAATTTACCCAAATGAACTAAAAATTTGTGTTCACACAAACCTGCATGTAAATTTTTATAAGAGCTTTATTAATAATCACCAAAACATAGAAGCAGCTAAGATATTCTTCAATATGTTAATGGATAAACAAACTATAGTATATCCATACAATAAAATATTATTCAGTGATCAAAAGAAATGAGCTATTAAGGCATGGAAAGACACAGAGGAACACTAAATGCATATTGTTAAGTGAAAGAAGCCAACCTGTTAAAGGTACATACTGTATAATTCCAAGTGTGTAACATTCTGGAAAGGCAAAGCAATAGAGAGAGGAAAAAGATTAGGGGTTGTCAGTGATTTAAGGGGAAAGAGGGATGAATAGATGAAGAATAGAGGATTTTTATATTTGTAAAACTAGTCTGTATTTTACTCTAATGGTAGCTACATGTCATTATACATTTTCCCAAATCATAAACTGTGAAACACAAAGAGTGAACCCTCCTATAAACTATCAAGGCAAAATGTTGGGATCTCTTGAGTGGAGAGCAGGCATATGGGAACTCTCTGTATTGTCTGCTGAATTTTTCTGTAACCCTAAAACTAAAAAGAGTGTACTAATTTAAAATATGAATATATATACATATATATTTAATATTTGTATGTTATGTGAAAATATTTGAATTAGTGGGCTGCCATTACCTCAGGATACTTGGAAGTCCTGCTTTTTAATATAAATGGATACTTTATTGGGGTCATGAATATTGGTCTTCATCAATAAAATGGTCAAATGTAAAGGATGAGATTAACTATTAAGAAACTCTTAAAGCAAAATGTTAGATAAAGTCTACAGGATGGCATAGTTCTATTTCTGTTTTAAAAATAGATCTGAAAGACCTTACTATTCCACAAACTAAAGACCTCATAAGTCAAGGCCCATAAAAAATAAATATTTCATCATTTAACATCACTATTTTGTTTTTAAAATTGCAGTTAAAGCTATATCTTTGGATTTCAGATCTAATAAAACTTATCAAAATATCTTAATAGCACTTTATTGAAATTCTGTCATCAGTCCTTGTGTAAAATCTTAACATCAGTTCTGTTGTATCACTAATGGAATATAGTCTCTAGACTCAGATGTCATTGTTCTCCATCAGTTCTTCTTACTGATCATGAAGATAAGGGGAGCAATGGTTCTGAAGACTGCTACTGATTACAACTATCTGGGGACTTAAAGAAATATACTTTCTGTATCCCATCCTCAGTGATACTGACTTTTTCATTCAAGGGAGGTCCAAGTCCAGCATTAGGAATCAGTAAATATAAAGATAAATCAGTAGAAATCACTTGAAGCACATGCAAATAGGAATAAAGATTTAAAATATATATAATAAAAGAAATAAAAAACAGATAATATAGCATACAAGTGTTGTGAGAGCAGTTCATATGGTGTAACATACACATAATTAGAATTAATAAGAAGATTCTATATAGAAAAATATAATAAATATTTGAATCTGTAAATAACAAATGAGAATTTTTCAGAACTGAAGACAGACACTAAATCACAAATCCAAGAAGTTCAGAAAATAGCGGAGTATAAGTATTAGAGTAAGTTAAGAAAACAATCACATCCTATTACACTGCTGAAACCAAAACCAAATACAAAAGAAAATCTACCAGAAAATTAATCAAAATAAACAAAACACTGTACCTATCATGGAGAAAAGACAAAATTATCAGAAACCATGTGAACAAGAAAACTTTGGATAACATCTTAAAAGTCTTGAAGTGGAAAGGGGGGTTAACACAAAATTCTATATATTATAGCAATATTCTTTAAAAATGAAGAGGAAATAATATCTGCTCAGGATAACAAAAACTCAGGGTCTACACAAGAGGATTCTATGTAATAATGAATATAAACCTAATTGCATTATGTGTAAAAACATGGGTCAATGGCATAGATACTGAGTGATAGAATCTAACAGAAAATACTACTACTTTGATTCCTTTCATAGAAAGTTAAAAAAAAAAAAGCCAATCTATGTGTTAAAAGTCACAATAGAAGAGAAGCTTAATGGCTGACAAAGTGCACGAGGTTGGTTCCTAGGGTACTAGTCACATTATATTTCTTTTTTTTTTTTTCACATTATATTTCTTGAAGTGCCTTAATTACTCATCAAATGCATGCATGTCCCAAACTCTGATTTAATACAGTAAACATGCTATTTTTAATGTTTTTATATTTTTAATAAAATTTTCAACATATTTTTTTCAGTTTCTGTAACCAGGATTACTTTTTTGTATACCATGACTTTCCTTGCAAAGCATGTACAGGTATGTGCATGCATGTTTTGAAGTACATATACTTCTATCAATATTTCATGTGGGTTTTTTCAGTTGTAAAGTGTTTGGCTATTGGGCAGATCAGGAAAAAGTGCTTTATTGTTCTTGAATGGATATTCCTCTGTGCATAAAATAGAATGTTGACTGTCATTTCTTTTTTCCACTGATAGTTTGAAGTCCTTATGATGTTCACGTCTGTCTCCTGCAGTTACTAATGAACAATATAATGATAATTGGATTTTCATTCTTTTGTAGGTTACCTGTCTTTCCAATCTGGTAGCTTTTAAATTACTTTGTACTCTTATTTTTGATGTGCTGCAGTTATATTTTAATTTGTTCTGAAATGGAAATAGATATCTTAAAAAAAAATCCTAACTTACTTTCTAGGCAAATTGATTAATTTCTCATTAATTCAGCTTTTAAAACTAGTATTTATTTCATACTGTTGTATTTTAAAATTTTACTTTGTATATATTTAAATATTTCAGATGAGTTTTTAATATCTCACATTTTTCTTTATTTCAAAATTCTCAATATTTATAATTATTAGATGTTTATATTTTTTAAAGCACATCTGTCTGTTTATATGAATTTTTATTGGCAGACTCATTTTCTATAGACTGTTTGGAAACTTTATTTATTGTCCTCTCCTTTTAAAAACTTTCTGTTTTTGACGACTACATTTGTTCATACACATAAACATCCCTGATGTGTGTGTGGAGAGGGAGTAGTTTTGCCTCACTCATCAAGCACATACTCTAGACCAAGAATTAGAAGAAATTTGGAGCGTCCATCTCATGAATACATTTGGGATAATACAGAATCAGACATATCATTACCAATTGGCTTGACTGAGTTGCTCATCATTATATAGAATGTGTATATATTCTTCCAACTCATTGGATAGTCAGTTTTTATAAACTACACCTTTGGGCAGAAATGCTGGTTGTTTTTCTCCCCCTTCTTTCTTTGAAAGGAAAGCCCAGCCCGTCCTGGTTCTAGTTGTCAGACTGGTGCCCCCATGTTGAGTTTAGAAGTTTAATTCCTATGACTGTTGAAGTCAAACTGATTCTACCATTTTCTGTTCTCATACCTATAGCACTGAAGTGGCTTCAGCTTGCTTATAATTTGGTGTTTTAGTTTAGTACTCTTGAGCATAGATTTTTTTTAAATTGTCAGTGTAATTCATATACATCATTTCATACAATG
Organism: Lutra lutra; assembly: GCF_902655055.1. Taxonomy (NCBI): domain Eukaryota; kingdom Metazoa; phylum Chordata; class Mammalia; order Carnivora; family Mustelidae; genus Lutra; species Lutra lutra. The sequence goes on along the minus strand of NC_062279.1, from coordinate 78,280,295 downwards.
AAACACATTATATGTATACACTAATCTTCCAATCTCTACTATTCCAAGCCTCTGGCCAATCCATACTACTGTTTTCCACTGCTCCTGAATCTGAACATATTCTCAGTTAGATGTTTCTATTTCCAAACAAGTTGGAAAACTAGATGCATTGTCCGAAGCCCTGCTCAGTGTGAGGATTTCTCCTATTCCATGCCTTTTATAAATACCCCAGTATTAGGAAGTATCAAGTCAATCCATCATAGAAGAGTCTTGCCTTTAGTTCATACTTAGCTTATCAAAAGAGATATCTTTTGTTTATTTTTTTAAAGATGTTATTTATTTATTTGACGGAGATTACATGTAGACAGAGAGGCAGGCAGAGAGAGGGGAAGGGAAGCAGGCTCCCTGCTGAGCAGAGATCCGGATGCTGGGCTCGATCCCAGGACCCCGAGATCATGACCTGAGCCGAAGGCAGAGGCTTTAACCCACTGAGCCACCCAGGCGCCCCAAAAGAGGTATCTTTTGTGATCAAAAGAGGTATCTTTTGTGATCAAAAGTGCAGTTGAGAGAGAAGTGACAATGGAAGTAATAGACCTAGCAACGTAGGCATCTCTGTGCCTGCTTGTGTGTTAATTTGCAAGTACAGTTTCCAAATTACAACAGGTTGCTCCTGGATGTTCCTCTGATAGTGATTTGGTGAGTCAGATTGAAATCAACACTTAATGGACAGTTCGGACTGCATGATCACTTACTAACTTAAAGTCAAATGCTTCATTTCTACTAAGACCCAATGGTACCAACAGAACTATTTACCAAGTGGTGAGTAATTCACTATTGTAGAAATCAAAGACTTGCTCCAGTTTTCTAATGAGCCGACATTTTTATTCTTCTTGGGAGCCTGGCATAAATTTCTCATAATATTCTGTACTATCAAGATACTATTAATCTATCACAACTGTAAGAACTATGGTTCAAGTAGTAGATCTGCTTACTCACAAGGAGGGGAATAGTGTATTAGCTAGCAAAGCAGATGTTCGTATTCTTTCTAAGTAAAAGAAGGACACCAGTCTTCAACACAAGGAAAGGGGCATTTTTTTTATGCCAAGGAATATTTCAAGAAAATCTGAAGTTTCAAAGCTTTTGAATTTCTTATATGACTGGATTCTACTCTTGCCCAGTCAGAGCTGTGGCCTTGGTATAGCAGAATTACTAAATTTGGAATTAAACCTTACATGAAATTTATCTACCCTTGATTAATTTTAGTCCCTGGTCCTGGGCTCTGCAGCTTTTTGTGCCCTGTGCTCCAGATGAAAGTCACTTTATATGTTACAGAGGAAATCTCTGGTTTTCTCATTTAGCCTCAAGTGGCTGATTAATCACTATCTGCCTTTATTGTCTTTCTTGAACCCATCGATTGCTTCCAGTAAGGACCATACAATCCCAGAGTCCTTTCTAATAAATTTCTTTTTATTTTATTTAATTTATTTATTTATTTGACACAGAGAGAGAGATCACAAGTAGGCAGAGAGGCAGGCAGAGAGAAAGAGGAGGAAGCAGGCTCCTGTTGAGCAGAGAGCCCGATGCGGGGCTCGATTCCAGGACCCTGAGATCATGACCTGAGCCGAAGGCAGAGGCTTTAACCCACTGAGCCACCCAGGCACTCCTCTAATTAATTTCTGACCAGAAAACATACTTGGCATAATTTCATATGTTTAACTAAATATTAGAATATCTGAAGTAAAGTAATCAACAGGTATGTGTTCAGCAATGTGGACACTGCAGAATAAAAGATGGTTGAATTTGAAACCAAGGTAATAGAAACTGTATCAGCTGAAGCACAGAGAAAAAGAACACAGGAGAAAAGAGTGGACAAAATGACAGTAACTTATAGAACAATTATAAGAAGTTTCATATATGTTGAAAATGAATTAGAAAGGGAGAAGCAAGAGTAATGAATGCAGAAAAAAATCCTTGTTGAAACTAAAAAGAATTAAATTAAAAGAAATTTCAAATTAAAAGAAACATATAAAGCTACAGATTCAAGAACCACAGCTGAAGCCAAGCAGGAAAGGACAAAAGAAAACACCCAGAGAATCAGCATCAAATCCCTTGTGACCAAAAGTAAAATTCCAAATGTGAGGTGACAAGGAGCAGCACCCATTTAGTATACTAAAATTGGATTTTTCTTAATAGTGCCACCTCTTCCTTTTATTTTTTTTTTAATTTTTTTATTTTTTTCAGCATAACAGTATTCATTATTTTTGCACCACACCCAGTGCTCCATGCAATCCGTGCCCTCTACAATACCCACCACCTGGTGCCCCCAACCTCCCACCCCCCACCCCTTCAAAATTCTCAGATCGTTTTTCAGAGTCCATAGACTCTCATGGTTCACCTCCCCTTCCAATTTCCCTCAACTCCCTTCTCCTCTCCATCTCCCCTTGTCCTCCATGCTATTTGTTATGCTCCACAAATAAGTGAAACCATATGATAATTGACTCTCTCTGCTTGACTTATTTCACTCAGCATAATCTCTTCCAGTCCCGTCCATGTTGCTACAAAACTTGGGGATTCATCCTTTCTTTCTTTCTTTCTTTCTTTTTTTTTTTTACAGCTTTATAACCATATATTTTTATCCCCAGGGGTACAGGTCTGCGAATCGACAGGTTTACACACTTCACAACACTCACCATAGCACATACCCTCCCCAATATCCATAACCACACCCCCTCTCCCAACCCCCTCCCCCCATCAACCCTCAGTTTGTTTTGTGAGATTAAGAGTCCTTATGGTTTGTCTCCCTCCCAATCCCATCTTGTTTCATTTACTCTTCTCCTACCCCCTCGACCCCCCATGTTGCATCTCCTCTCCCTCATATCAGGGAGATCATATGATAGTTGTCTTTCTCCGATTGACTTATTTCGCTAAGCATGATACCCTCTAGTTCCATCCACGTCGTCGCAAATGGCAAGATTTCATTTCTTTTGATGGCTGCATAGTATTCCATTGTGTATATATACCACATCTTCTTTATCCATTCGTCTGTAGATGGACATCTAGGTTCTTTCCATAGTTTGGCTATTGTAGACATTGCTGCTATAAACATTCGGGTGCATGTGCCCCTTCGGATCACTATGTTTGTATCTTTAGGGTAAATACCCAGCAGTGCAATTGCAGGGTCATAGGGTAGTTCTATTTTCAACATTTTGAGGAACCTCCATGCTGTTTTCCAGAGTGGTTGCACCAGCTTGCATTCCCACCAACAGTGTAGGAGGGTTCCCCTTTCTCCGCATCCTCGCCAGCATCTGTCATTTCCTGACTTGTTAATTTTAGCCATTCTGACTGGTGTGAGGTGATATCTCATGGTGGTTTTGATTTGTATTTCCCTGATGCCAAGTGATATGGAGCACTTTTTCATGTGTCTGTTGGCCATCTGGATGTCTTCTTTGCAGAAATGTCTGTTCATGTCCTCTGCCCATTTCTTGATTGGATTATTTGTTCTTTGGGTGTTGAGTTTGCTAAGTTCTTTATAGATTTTGGACACTAGCCCTTTATCTGATATGTCATTTGCAAATATCTTCTCCCATTCTGTCAGTTGTCTTTTGGTTTTGTTCACTGTTTCCTTTGCTGTGCAAAAGCTTTTGATCTTGATAAAATCCCAAAAGTTCATTTTTGCCCTTGCTTCCCTTGCCTTTGGTGATGTTCCTAGGAAGATGTTGCTGCGGCTGACGTCGAAGAGGTTGCTGCCTGTGTTCTCCTCGAGGATTTTGATGGATTCCTTTCTCACATTGAGATCCTTCATCCATTTTGAGTCTATTTTCGTGTGTGGTGTAAGGAAATGATCCAATTTCATTTTTCTGCATGTGGCTGTCCAATTTTCCCAACACCATTTATTGAAGAGGCTGTCTTTGTTCCATTGGACATTCTTTCCTGCTTTGTCGAAGATGAGTTGACCATAGAGTTGAGGGTCCATTTCTGGGCTCTCTATTCTGTTCCATTGATCTATGTGTCTGTTTTTGTGCCAGTACCATGCTGTCTTGATGATGACAGCTTTGTAATAGAGCTTGAAGTCCGGAATTGTGATGCCACCAACTTTGGCTTTCTTTTTCAATATTCCTTTGGCTATTCGAGGTCTTTTCTGGTTCCATATAAATTTTAGGATTATTTGTTCCATTTCTTTGAAAAAAATGGATGGTACTTTGATTGGGATTGCATTAAATGTGTAGATTGCTTTAGGTAGCATAGACATTTTCACAATATTTATTCTTCCAATCCAGGAGCATGGAACATTTTTCCATTTCTTTGTGTCTTCCTCAATTTCTTTCATGAGTACTTTATAGTTTTCTGAGTATAGATTCTTAGTCTCTTTGGTTAGGTTTATTCCTAGGTATCTTATAGTTTTGGGTGCAATTGTAAATGGGATGGACTCCTTAATTTCTCTTTCTTCTGTCTTGTTGTTGGTGTAGAGAAATGCAACTGATTTCTGTGCATTGATTTTATATCCTGACACTTTACTGAATTCCTGTACAAGTTCTAGCAGTTTTGGAGTGGAGTCTTTTGGGTTTTCCACATAGAGTATCATATCATCTGCGAAGAGTGATAGTTTGACTTCTTCTTTGCCGATTTGGATGCCTTTAATTTCCTTTTGTTGTCTGATTGCTGAGGCTAGGACTTCTAGTACTATGTTGAATAGCAGTGGTGATAACGGACATCCCTGCCGTGTTCCTGACCTTAGCGGAAAAGCTTTCAGTTTTTCTCCATTGAGAATGATATTTGTGGTGGGTTTTTCATAGATGGCTTTGATAATATTGAGGTATGTGCCGTCTATCCCTACACTTTGAAGAGTTTTGATCAGGAAGGGATGCTGTACTTTGTCAAATGCTTTTTCAGCATCTATGGAGAGTATCATATGGTTCTTGTTCTTTCTTTTATTAATGTGTTGTATCACATTGATTGATTTACGGATGTTGAACCAGCCTTGCAGCCCTGGAATAAATCCCACTTGGTCGTGGTGAATAATCCTTTTAACGTACTGTTGAATCCTATTAGCTAGTATTTTGGCGAGAATTTTTGCATCTGTGTTCATCAAGGATATTGGTCTGTAGTTCTCTTTTTTGTTGGGATCCTTGTCTGGTTTTGGGATCAAGGTGATGCTGGCCTCATAAAATGAGTTTGGAAGTTTTCCTTCTATTGCTATTTTTTGGAACAGTTTCAGGAGAATAGGAATTAGTTCTTCTTTAAATGTTTGGTAGAATTCCCCCGGGAAGCCGTCTGGCCCTGGGCTTTTGTTTGTTTGGAGATTTTTGATGACTGTTTCAATCTCCTTACTGGTTATGGGTCTGTTCAGGCTTTCTATTTCTTCCTGGTTCAGTTGTGGTAGTTTATATGTCTCTAGGAATGCATCCATTTCTTCCAGATTGTCAAATTTGTTGGCGTAGAGTTGCTCATAGTATGTTCTTATAATTGTCTGTATTTCTTTGGTGTTCGTTGTGATCTCTCCTCTTTCATTCATGATTTTATTTATTTGGGTCCTCTCTCTTTTCTTTTTGATAAGTCTGGCCAGGGGTTTATCAATCTTATTAATTCTTTCAAAGAACCAGCTCCTAGTTTCGTTGATTTGTTCTATTGTTTTTTTGGTTTCTATTTCATTGATTTCTGCTCTGATCTTTATGATTTCTCTTCTCCTGCTGGGTTTAGGGTTTCTTTCTTGTTCTTTCTCCAGCTCCTTTAGGTGTAGGGTTAGGTTGTGTACCTGAGACCTTTCTTGTTTCTTGAGAAAGGCTTGTACCGCTATATATTTTCCTCTCAGGACTGCCTTTGTTGTGTCCCACAGATTCTGAACTGTTGTGTTTTCATTATCATTTGTTTCCATAATTTTTTTCAATTCTTCTTTGATTTCCTGGTTGACCCATTCATTCTTTAGAAGGATGCTGTTTAGTCTCCATGTATTTGGGTTCTTTCCAAATTTCCTCTTGTTATTGAGTTCTAGCTTTAGAGCATTGTGGTCTGAAAATATGCAGGGAATGATCCCAATCTTTTGATACCGGTTGAGACTTGATTTAGGACCAAGAATGTGATCTATTCTGGAGAATGTTCCATGTGCACTAGAGAAGAATGTTTATTCTGTTGCTTTGGGATGAAATGTTCTGAATATATCTGTGATGTCCATCTGGTCCAGTGTGTCATTTAAGGCCTTGATTTCCTTGTTGATCTTTTGCTTGGATGATCTGTCCATTTCAGTGAGGGGAGTGTTAAAATCCCCTACTATTATTGTATTCTTGTCGATGTGTTTCTTTGATTTTGTTATTAATTGGTTTATATAGTTGGCTGCTCCCACGTTAGGGGCATAGATATTTAAAATTGTTAGATCTTCTTGTTGGATAGTTCCTTTGAGTATGATATAGTGTCCTTCCTCATCTCTTATTATAATCTTTGGCTTAAAATCTAATTGATCTGATATAAGGATTGCCACTCCTGCTTTCTTCTGATGTCCATTAGCATGGTAAATTCTTTTCCACCCCCTCACTTTAAACCTGGAGGTGTCTTCGGGTGTAAGATGAGTTTCTTGTAGGCAACATATAGATGGTTTTTGTTTTTTTATCCATTCTGATACCCTGTGTCTTTTGATTGGGGCATTTAGCCCATTAACATTCAGGGTAAGTATTGAGAGATATGAATTTAGTGCCATTGTATTGCCTGTAAGGTGACTGTTATTGTATATTGTCTCTGTTTCTTTCTGATCTACTACTTTGAGGGTCTCTCTTTGCTTAGAGGACCCCTTTCAATATTTCCTGTAGAGCTGGTTTGGTATTTGCAAATTCTTTCAGTTTTTGTTTGTCCTGGAAGCTTTTAATCTCTCCGTCTATTTTCAATGATAGCCTAGCTGGATATAGTATTCTTGGCTGCATGTTTTTCTCATTTAGTACTCTGAATATATCATGCCAGCTCTTTCTGGCCTGCCAGGTCTCTGTGGATAAGTCTGCTGCCAATCTAATATTTTTACCATTGTACGTTACAGACTTCTTTTCCCGGGCTGCTTTCAGGATCTTTTCTTTGTCACTAAGACTTGTCAATTTTACTATTAGGTGACGGGGTGTAGACCTATTCTTATTGATTTTGAGGGGGGTTCTCTGAACCTCCTGGATTTTGATGCTTGTTCCCTTTGCCATATTGGGGAAATTCTCTCCAATAATTCTCTCCAATATACCTTCTGCTCCCCTCTCTGTTTCCTCTTCTTCTGGAATCCCAATTATTCTAATGTTGTTTTGTCTTATGATGTCACTTATCTCTCGAATTCTCCCCTCGTGGTCCAGTAGCTGTTTGTCCCTCTTTTGCTCAGCTTCTTTATTCTCTGTCATTTGGTCTTCTATATCGCTAATTCTTTCTTCTGCCTCATTTATCCTAGCAGTGAGAGCCTCCATTTTTGATTGCACCTCATTAATAGCTTTTTTGATTTCAACTTGGTTAGATTTTAGTTCTTTTATTTCTCCAGAAAGGGCTTTTATATCTCCCGACAGGGTTGCTTTAATATCTTCCATGCCTTTTTCAAGCCCGGCTAGAACCTTGAGAATCGTCATTCTGAACTCTATATCTGACATATTACCAATGTCTGTATTGATTAGGTCCCTAGCCTTTGGTATTGCCTCTTGTTCTTTTTTTTGTTGTGAATTTTTCCGCCTTGTCATTTTGTCCAGATAAGAGTTTATGAAGGAGCAAGTAAAATACTAAAAGGGTGGCAACAACCCCAGGAAAATATGCTTTAGCCAAATCAGAAGAGATCCTGAATTGTGAGGGGGGAGAAAGGGGATAAAAGGGGTTCAGAAAGAAAGAAAAAAAAAACTATTAAAAAAAAGAAAGCCGATAAAGAAAAAATATAAAAAGAGGAAAATATATATATATATTAGATAAACTATTTAAAAAACGTTAAAAAAAAGAAAACGGTAAAAGTTAAAAAAAATTAGCAGAAGAAGAGAAAAAGAAAAAAAAATTGAAAAAGAAAAAAAAATTAAATTAACTGCAAGGCTAAAAAATCATGGGGAGAAAGCCATGAGTTCTGTGCTTTGCTTTCTTCTCCTCTGGAATTCCGCCGTTCTCCTTGGTAGGTGAACTTGGTCCTGGCTGGGTTTCCTATTGATCTTCTGGGGGAGGGGCCTGTTGTAGTGATTCTCAAGCGTCTTTGCCCCAGGCGGAGTTGCACCGCCCTTACCCGGGGCCGCGCTGAGTCATCCGCTCGGGTTCGCTTTCGGGAGCTTTTGTTCCCTGAGCGCTTTCTGTAGAGTCTGGAGGACGGGAATAAAGATGGCGGCCTCCCGGTCTCCGGCCCGGAGGAGCCGAGAGCCCGGGGCCCCACTCCTCAGTGCGCCCTCAGAGAACAGCGCCAAATGACTCCCATCACCCTGGCCTCCGGCCGTGCTCCGAGCTGACCGAGCCTGTGACCGGTTCAAGGCAACCCTGAGCTGAGAGTCACTCCTCGGCTCTGTCTCTGCAGCCGGCTTCCCCGTTCTAATACCGGTAAGCTCTGCGACACTCAGACACCCCCAATCCTTCTGCGACCCTGCGGGACCTGAGGCCGCGCTTACCCCGCCTGGGCTTCACCCCAGTTAAGCCTCTGGAGCAATGTCCCTCAGCGGAACAGACTTTTAAAAGTCCTGATTTTGCTCCGTTGCTCCGCCGCTCGCTGGGAGCCGGCCCCTCCCCCCGCGGTCGATCTTCCCGTCGCTTTGGATTCACTTCTCCGCCAGTCCTACCTTGCAGAAAGTGGTTGATTTTCTGTTTCTGGAATTGCTGTTCTTCTTCTCTTCAATCTCTGGATTTGTAGGTGTTTGCAATCTTTAGATAAGCTATTTAGCTGATCTCCCGCTACCCGAAGTAGTCTCAGCCTGCTACTTCTCCGCCATCTTGACTCCTCCCCCCACCTCTTCCTTTTAACCTTTATAGTAATTTTTTTAAAGATTTCATTATTTATTTTAGAGAGCAAGAAGGTGAGGGATAGAGGGAGAGGGAGAGAGAGAATCTCAAATAGGCTCTATGCTGAGTGCAGAGCCTGATGTAAGGTTTTATCTCATGACCCTGAGATCATGACCTGAGCAGAAACCAAGAGCTGGACAGTTAACCAACTGAGCCACCCAGGCACCCCCATAATAATTCTAATTACAGAACATACACTGATATCAAAACTGTAACATATTTATAAGTCTTTGAATACTAATTCCATTGTATGTGTCAAATCTAGGTCTGTTTATACTGACATGCATTTATTCCCCATATAAATCACATTTTCCTGCTTTTCATATGCCTAATGGTGCAAGGTTGTTGAAAGATTAGATTATATTTTTGAGTTTCTGGATTATGTTGACTTTTTTGAAAAGTGTTATGCTATGTTTTAACAGGAAGTTAATTTACTGTTTTTTGCTTGTTTGTTTCTTTGTTTCTTTTTCTTTTTATCCTGTCAAGGCTTAGTTTTACAATTCACAAGCATGGGATTGATTCTATCATAAGTGAAGTTCTACTTCTAAGAGTTGACCCTACTGTAGTTTTTTTTTTTTTTGACCCTACTGTAGTTTTAACTGAGTTTGATGTTCTGTTAAGTCCAAATAGTCAGAAAACCATGTAATCTAAAAAGTTGTTATTCAATACATAGCTTAGTTTAAGGGCAAATGCTCAAGGAATACCTAGCCATATTTCTTTGACTTTAGCTTTCTTATTGTAGTTAAGTTTAACTCTAAAGATATCTTATTCAATGTTTTCTATGTCTGAATTTTAATATAGTGTAATTGCCCTTAATTGCACTATTATATCTAGGTGAATAGAGATGATCTTCTGAAAGCCCAAATTATAATTGGTAGAACACAACTATACTTTTTTTTCTAGTTATCCTAAATGTGAACCACATTTCTACATAAGAATAATGTGGTATATGTTCTGTATTGTGAATTCAAACACTCAGGTGCTGTGATAGGCTTTAAAATGGTCCTGTAAAAATTTTAGCTCCTAATCCTTAGATTTGTAATTGTTACCTAATATGGCAAAGTTATTGCAGATGTGATTAAGTTAGATCTTAAGATGGCAAAATTCTCTTGGATTATTTGTGCTCTAAATGCCATCAGAAATGTCCTCTTAAGAGAGAGGCAGAGGGAAATTTGACACAGACAGAATAGGAAGAGGCGATACGAACAGGCGGAAACAGAGATTGGAGTGATGGAGCCACAACTCAAGGATTGCAAGCAGCCAGCAGAATTTGGAAGAGACAAGAATCATAATATTCCCTGGAGCCTCTGGAGGGAGCATAGCTCTGCTTACATGTTGATTCTGGCCCAGTGATACTGATTTCAGACTTCTGACCTTCAGAACCCTGAAAGAATAAATTTCTGTTGTTTATAAGCCAGGAAATCCATATTAGTTTGCTAAAGAAGTGACAAAAAATCAGTACAGATTCTTTCATTTTGCATTTGATTCAACATTTGGTTTCCCAAAGAAATGTCGGTATACTGGTAGTGGTGTCAACCTCAACAGGAACTCTAATTTTCAAGAACTGCAGAAGGAGAATGATAGCACAGGTGTATAAAAATTGTTCATACAAGTATTTATATCTCCCTAGGATTCATTCTTAGTAAGGTTTGACATATGTTTTTGATTCACTACGTTTTTACATATGTTTTGATATGTTTTGTTTTGATTTACATTTTACATATGTTTTGATTCACTATATTTTTCTAACTGTATGACAACCTGTTTGCCCCCTAACATTTCTATTAACTTTGTGAACTCCCCAAATTATTTAATTAAAATTTCTATTGTTTCATTAGCCACTATCAATTTTTGTTGGCAGGAAGAGAGATCTACTCACCTCATGGTCACCCAAGACAAGCCTCTTTTGTAAGTTCCCTTGCTTATTAAACCTGTCACCAATGTAGAGTGTCCTGCTTCTTTCTTTGGTCTCTTCTTGCTCTTGTCATAAGATTATAACTGAGAAGTTTTCAAGGAGTTTGCAAACTAATAGTGGGAGAAGTAAAGTAAACACAACATTCCAGAACTGTGAGGCTGATGCAAAACAAAGAACAGGTGAAGCACAAGGAATTTTTTAGGCTGGTGAAGTTGTCCTATGGGATATGCATGACACAGCATTTGCAAAACAGATGGAAATTTATTAGTTAAAGAGTGATCCCTAAGGCTCCCAATTTTAAAAACCCTTTAGAAAGTTGAGGGATACAGGGTTGAAAGCAAACTGTGACAACCGAATCTAATTTAATTACAATGTATGAAATAACCTCACTAAAGGGTGTGGAGGGAACATCTGTGGACATAAGTACCTTTGACTATGAATGGTGATCATAAAACTAAAGCAGAAGAATTATCTTGAGCATTATACTCTTGTTGATAATTTCCCCCCCATGAAGTTAGAGGTTAATACTTTTTTAAAGATTTTATTTATTTATTTGACAGACAAGAGATCACAAGTAGGCAGAGAGGCAGGCAGAGAGAAAGAGAGAGAGAGGGAGGGAAGCAGGCTTCCTGCCGAGCAGCGAGCCAGATGCGGGGCTTAGTCCCAGAACCCTGGGATCATGACCTGAGCCGCAGGCAGAGGCTTTAACCCACTGAGCCACCCAGGCATCCCCAGATTAATAATTCTTTAACCATATGCTTGAACAATTAAAGTTCTCTTGTTTGAGTATACTCAAACAGTTAAATTATCAATGGAGGAGATTGAGGGGGCAGATTTTTCACTCTTGGAATAGAAGTTTATATATATGAACAAATGGGACTGGTAGAATATTTCCATTTTAATGCGTTAGAGAAGGAGGTGTCAGTATAAACTCACATTTACCTTAATATAGACAGAAAGGGATACACACAGATATATTTATAGGTATGTGTGCATATACTTGGTGGTATGCAGATGTGTATTTCCTTCTATTCTCAGCTTAGAAGACTTAGAAGACACATCATCCCAGTAGGAATGAAGATATCCAGTACCCAGATCTTGGTTTCTAAAACAATTCTTCAATATCAGTAACCAGGACTTGTTGGAGAAATAGCTCATTCTAGGAGTGAAGAGGAGGATGTGCAGGATGACCCAGGGGTATCTTGTAGTGCCAGAAAGTAAATAAATGCTAATTGAAAACATGATGATCAGAGTATGTTAAAGGGACACAGGAAACAAATGAAAAAGCTTTCAGTGGTGGAAGCTGGAATAATTTGAGTATAAAAATAAATAAGGTAGTATTAGATTATAGTCCAATCTATCAAATAAGTACCTATGATTCCATGCTGATATAAATGAATGATTGAAAAAAATAAGCAAATAGATAATGATAAAAAAAAATCTCTCATTTAGGGTAAGTCTAAATAATTTATGTAGATTCTATGCATTCAAGGAGGAGGGACTTAAATCCCTGTTCTGTGTGGCCTGTGTATAGTGACTTCCTTCCAAAGAGTAAAATGTGAAGTGGAGCGTGATAATAAATTTTCAGTGGAGAAAATTGTGGACACTATCTCAGCCAGGTGATCACAGTTAACATCAATAGTGATAAGTTATTTTGATGGTGTGTACTTTTGATATGATATGATGAGAATTGCACTTTGCCGCTGTGATCTTCCTCCCCCAAATCCATAACTCTTACTCTAATCATAAAAAAATCAGACAAATTCCAATAGAAGGGCATCCAACAAAATACCTGGCCAGTAGTCCTCAAAACAGTAAACATCATCAATAAAACAGAAAGTCTGAGTAACTGTCACAGCCAAGAGAGGCCTCAGGAAACATGACAGTTGAATGTAATATCATATTCTGGTAGGGATCTTAGAATAGAAAAATTACATTACATAAAAAATGAAGAATTCTGAATAAACTATGGATTTTAGTCAATGATAATATATCAACATTAGTTCATTAATTGTCGTAAGTGAACCATTCTAATGTAAGATGTTAATAAAAGGGGAAACTGGTTGCAGGGTATATGAAAGCTCTTATTACTGTTTTTAAGATTTTTCTGTAACATTAAGACTATTCTTAAATGGAAAATTTACTTAAAATTAAAACTAAGTATATAGTTTTAAGTATGTAGAAAAAAATACAATGATCCCAGGACAATAAATGTATTTTTTTTTCATGAAGGTTATTTTAGAAAAAAAAAAATGATTAACGCATCAAGGATTTGAATAGGAAAAATAAACAAACACTGAAGGCTGAAAGATACAGGTGAAATACTTATTTCACTTGAAATAAGAGAAAATCATTATATATGGGTGAATCCCTGATACTTCTGTTGACACGAGTTGGTACAGCAGGAGGAAACACATTAATTATCTTATACTTTATATCATTTATTCTAATTGTTCTTTCAAATAAATTGTGAGTGGCACCTGTAGTTACACAGAGGGTTCTCAGAGCAGGCTTTCTATTCCAATCACCTCTATTTGTAAGTAGAAGAATTTAATAATTATGAGAATCACCTAGAACTTTAATCCTTAGACTGTAAACAGAAAATTAAAGTACATCCTCACATACCACTCTTAAAAAGCTATTCAGAAAAACAAAGTACTTGGTATGTGTGAAAATTGTGGTTCATAAAATGAATCTGAATATTATTGACAAAATAGCTACTCAAAGCACTTTAAAGTTCTCTAAAAAGGGCTAAAACCTGTGAACAAAGTTTCCAAAAAGACAGAGTATCTAGGGGAAGGGAGGGAAAAATGAAACAAGATGAAATCAGAGACGGAGATGAACCATAAGAGACTCTTAATCTCAGGAAACAAACTAAGGGTTGCTGGAGTGGACGGGGGTGGGAGGGATGAGGTGGCTGAGTGATGGCCATTGGGGAGGGTATGTGCTATGGTGAGTGCTGTGAATTGTGTAAGACTGATGAATCTCAGACCTGTACCCCTGAAACAAAGAATAAATTATGTATTAATAAAAATAAATTAATTGTAAAAAATAGTAATTTTTGATGAAATAAATATGAATTAAAATAAAATAATCTCTTTTATAACTCATAATGTTAATAAATATTTCAGAACTAGGCAAATAAGTAAAAACTATATAAAGAAAAGTGCATATTCATGTGTTGATTCTGCTAATATAAATTGCCAGAAGCTTTTTGGAAATTAATTTTACAATTCATTGCCAGGACCTTAATATCTTTTCTTAGTCAGAGACTAGACAATAAAATAGGAATTGCATTAGTTATTTAAAATAACAGATTTATAAGAGGGAATTGTTTACAGATGCAAGAAGTCTAAAAAGTAAGAGCAATAAACAATCAGCCAGAGAACATGAGTGTTGGAAAAAATAAGAGCAATAAACAATCAGCCAGAGAACATGAGTGTTGGAGGCATTATCATCCTAAGGACAAGGAAAATAAATAAATAAATAAATAAAAGAGGTTGGGTTTCCAGATATCAGGAGCTTGAACAAGGCATTCTCTGCAATTATAATTCAGATATTTGAGGAATGGGTCACCTAAATATCCTGGTACCTCAGAACTTGAGAAGAGTACTATGAAATGCCCTTGCTCAGATGTCTCAGGAGGGGGTATTTCTTTCATTCATTCATTCATTCATTCATTTATATTTTTAAAATTTTATTTTTTCAGTTTTCCAAGATTCATTGTTTATACACCACACCCAGTGCTCCATGTAATACGTGCCCTCCTTACTACCCACCACCAGCCTCATTCATCCTACGACCCACCTCCCTTCCAAAACCCTTAGTTTGTTAATCAGAGTCCACAGTCTCTCATGGTTTGTCTTCTCTTGCTATTTCCCTCAATTCACTTTTCCTTTTCTTCTCCTAATGTTCTCCATATTATTCCTTATGTTCCTCAAGTAAGTGAAACCATATGAAAATTGACTTTCTCTGCTTGACTTATTTCACTCAGTGTAATCTTCTCCAGTCCTGTCCATGTTGATATAAAAGTTGGGTATTCATCCTTTCTCATGGAGGTGTAATATTCCATTGTATATGAGCAATATCTTCTTTATCCATTCATCTGTTGAAGGACATCTTGGCTCTTTGCACAGTTTGGCGATTGTGGCCATTGATGCTATGAACATTGGGCTACGGGTGTCCCTTCTTTTCACTACATCTGTATCTTCAGTATAAATACCCAGTAGTTCAATTGTAGGGTCAAAGGGTAGCTCTATTTTTAATTTTTTGAGGAATCTCCACACTGTTTTCCAAAGAGGATGCACCAATTCACATTCCCACCAACAGTGTAGGAGGGTTCCCCTTTCTCCACATCCTTTCTAACACTTGTTGTCTACTCTCTTGTTGATTTTAACCATTCTAACTGGTGTAAGGTGGTATCTCCATGTGGTTTTGATTTGAATTTCCCTGATGGCTAAGGGTGATGACATTTTTTCATGTGTCTGTTAGCCATTTGTATGTCTTCATTGGAGAACTGTCTGTTCATGTCTACTGCCCATTTTTTGATGTGATTTTCTGTTTTTTGGGTGTTGAGTTTGAGGAGTTCTTTATAGATCCTGGATATCAGCCCTTTGTCAGTATGTCATTTGTGAATATCTTCTCTCATTCTGTGAGTTGCCTCTTTGTTTTGTTGACTATTTCCTTTGTTGTGCAGAAGCTTTTGATCTTAACGAAGTCCCAAATGTTAATTTTCACTTTTGTTTTCTTTCCCTTTGGAGACATGTCTTTTTTTTTTTTTTAATTTTTTTTAAGACTTTA
Source organism: Lutra lutra (assembly GCF_902655055.1). NCBI lineage: Eukaryota > Metazoa > Chordata > Mammalia > Carnivora > Mustelidae > Lutra > Lutra lutra. The sequence continues at coordinate 78,264,634 of NC_062279.1, read as the reverse complement.
TTTATTTATTTGACTGACAGAGATCACAAGTAGGCAGAGAGGCAGGAGAGGCAGGCAGAGAGAGAGAGAGGAGGAAGCAGGCTCCCCGCCGAGCAGAGAGCCTGATGCAGGGCTGGATCCCAGAACCCTGAGATCATGACCTGAGCTGAAGGCAGAGGCTTAACCCACTGAGCCAGCCAGGCGCCCCTGGAGACATGTCTTAAAAGAAGTTGCTGTGGCCAATGTTGAAGAAGTTACTGCCTATGTTCTTGTCTAGGATTTTGATAGATTCCTGCCTCACGTTGAGGTCTTTCATCTATTGCAAGTCTATCTTTGTGTATGGTGTAAGAGAATGGTCAAGTTTCATTTTTCTAGACATAGCTGTCCAAATTTCCCAGCACTTTTTTTTTTTTTTTTTTTTTGTGTGTGTGTGTGTGTGTGTGTGTGGAGACTGTCTTTTTCCACTGGCTATTTTTTCCTGCTTTGTTGAAGATTATTTGACCATAGGGTTGAGGGTCCATATCTGCACTCTACTCTGTTCCATTGGTTTATGTGTCTGTTTCTGTGCCAATATCATGCTTTCTTAGTGATCTACTACAACTTTGTAGGAAAGCTTGAAATCAGGTAACATGCTGCCCTCAGCTTTTTTTTTTTTTCTTTTTCAACATTTACTTAGTGATCCAAGGTCTTTTCTGGTTCCATACAAATTTTAGGGTTGTTTGTTCCAACACTTTGAAAAAGGTTTGTGGAATTTTGATTGGGTTGGCCTTGAAAGTATAGATTGCTCTGGGCAGTATAGACATTTTAACAATGTTTATTCCAATCCATGATCATGGAATGCTTTTCCATCTTTTGTGTCTTCTTCAATTTTTTTTTTTTTTTCCCCATGAGTGTTCTGTAATTCCTTGAGTACAGATCCTTTACCTCTTTGGTTAGGTTTATTCCAAGGTATATTATGGCTTTTGGTGCTATAATAAATGGAATCTATTCTCTCATTTCCCTTTCTATATTTTCATTGTTAGTGTATAAGAAAGTAACTGATTTCTATGCATTGATTTTGTGTCCTGCCACATTAATGAATTGCTATATGTGTTCTAGTAGTTTGGGAGTGGAGTCTTTTGGGTTTTCTATATAAAGTATCATGTCATCTGTGAAGAGAGAGAGTTTGACTTCTTCTTTGTTAATTTAAATACCATTTATTTATTTTTGCTTTCTGATTGCTGTTGCTAGGACTTCTAGTACTATGCTGAACAACAGTGCTGAGAGTGGGCATCCTGTCATGTTCCTGATCTTAAAGGGAAGGCTGTCAGCTTTTCCTCACTGAGAATGATATTTGCTATGGGTTTTTCATAGACAGATTTTATGAAGTTGAGGAATGTTCCCTTTATCCCTATACTTGGAAGAGTTTTAATCAGGAACAGATGTCGTATTTTGTCAAATGCTTTTTCTCCATCAATTGAGAGGGTCATGTGGTTCTTCTCTCTTCTCTTATTTATTTGTTCTATCACATTGATTGATTTGCCAATGTTAAACCACCCTTGGATAAATCCCACCTGGTCATGGTGGATAATCTTTTTAATGTACTGTTGGATCCTCTTAGTTAGAATCTTATTGAGAATCTTGGCATCTGTATTCATTAGGGATATTGCTCTGAAATTCTCCTTTTTGATGGTGCCTTTGCCGGGTTTGTGGATCGGGGTAGTGTTGGCTTCATAGAAAGAGTCTGGAAGTTTCCCTTCTGTTTCTATTTTTTTAAACAGCTTCAGAATAATTGGTATTATTTCTTCTTTGTATGTTTGGTAGAATTCCCCAGGGAATCTGTCAGGTCCTAGAGTATTGTTTTTTGATATGTTTTTGATCACTGCTTCAATCTCGTTAATAGATATTGGTCTATTCAGGTTGTATATTTAGGAAGGGGTATTTCTAAAGGGTCTCAATGTAGCTGCTTTAGGGATTGCCAGAAGAATCTGGCTCAACCTGCTGGTGCTGGGGTGAACTTCCAATTGAGCTAGGTAATCCTGGCAAGATAAAGGCAAAGCTGTCATTCTCCTGTCTTCCTATCTTCTATTATCCCTCTAGTGTCTCCTATTGGAAAAATGCAGAGGGTTAAACTGACAGAGATGTATGAGTAACACAGTTTGCTGAGTTCCAGCTTTTACATCACAGAGTACAAGAGGTAGACTTGGAGTTGGTGGAACATAATTGTAGATAAATTCATATCTAAAAGTTTATTATTAATGGTTTATAAACAGAGATGTAAAATGCACCTTTGTGTTTTATAATGGAAACAACACAAATGTTAATCTTCTATAATATTCATGCATAAACATAACATAAAAACACAAGAATAACATAAAACTGTGTCTCCATACATTCAGGATTTTTTCATAGTTCTCTGCTATTTCTTTCATGCCATGGCCATTTCTTCCATAGAGCTTTCAGAGTCGATCATTTTGAAAAGTCAAATATGACTGGAGGACAGAATATCTGAGAGATAAAAGAGCACAAACTGACCTAGCAGTCAAGATTTACTTTCTCATAGTCTTAACACTTGAATATGAGACAGATATGTATAAAAACATGAATTTATTATGAATATTTGTAGGGCTGTGGAAGAAATAGGTGATTCTGGTTTGTGAAGCAATTAACCAGAGGTGAAGGTATATCACAAGAGTAGAAAAACATAAACAGAAGGGAGGGAAAAACAAGTTAATAGCACAATCTCTGGGTGCTCTTACATCAAGGAGGAGAATGTAATGCCAAAATAATATATTCATGAAATTCAAAAATCTGAGGACATTAAAAAAATTGTTGCTATGTTGTTGCAGTTGAAAATCAGATGAAGAACTAATGATACACATTTTTATTATTATACATATTACATTTAAGTTAATAATATCTTTAATTACATCAACAGATTTAGAAATTAATTAACATGGAAACACAAGTATAATAACAAATTATTATGATCAAATTGGAAAAAAAATAATCTATTGAATAGCTAACCATGTAGGCATACTTATTTAAAACTGTAATACATTTCAGTACATAATAAAGGTCTCAAGGAAATGTTATTCAATAATAATACAGAGTGCTGTTTCAAGACCTTAAAATGTACTCAATTTGAAAGTATGGATAACAACATTCACTATGAACTGCTCTTAGATTTTACTAATTAGCAAGTATTTTGACAGGTATTATGCTACCAAGTGTTTTGGGACACCCTTTGCTTTATGCTTCAGAAATTCTGTTCAGCATGATGAATTTAAATGGTATCCTTAACTTGCATATTTTTTAGCCCTTAAAGTACATCTCATAAATTAAAAACAGTGGGTGTATTGTAAAATCTAATTAGTTTTCAAGCTTTGTGTCAGTTTTGTTTTTCTACTAGTAGTGAGAAAATATGCCATATATAGGATATTACTTCTCTTCAAGTTTTGGAAAGAACATTACAAAACTCCTAGTATTTAAGATGGAAAATTTTAAAAGTTCATTGACTCTTTCAAGTCAATAGGGGAACATTTATGCAGTAGAGCAGTAATTCACTGAATTTCAGGCACTGGTGGCTTAATGTAGTTAGTACAACATAATTTACACTCAGGGAGTAGTTTATACACCTGGAAAGATCTAAACCATTGCCTACTTAATTGACATGATTTTTTAAAGAGAGATGGAGCACCCTAATATTTACATGAAAAGAAAATTGGTATTAACTTATTTCTTCAAGGTCAGAGAAAAAATTAATTATTGAAGTAAGACAAGATTTTGCTTCCTTTGTCGATGTTTCAGTTATGGGAAAAAAATCACTATTTTGGTGTGAACTTGTGTAAGTATAATTCTGAACTTTGTTTAGGTAGTGCTTTCAAAATATACAGGTTAATATAATATGCAGCCCTAAAATTATACAGTACCTCTGCCATTTATATAAGGGTCAGATTATAAAGTCAGCAAGTTATGCAAATATCACAGTCTAGTTACCTCTGAACAACCTCTCTGGAAGGTGCCACCAAAGAGACATGTAGATTCCCTCTCAGTAATCCAACATAATCAGTTTTGCTATCAGAAAATATTAGCCTTCTTCTTAATACTAAGTGAATCACTGGGCTTAATTTTAGGGACTGTGAAAAATGTGTAGCATTAAACACGAAAATCATACTCAGTGTCCTATTGTCAACTTTGAAGATAAAGGGGAACTGCAATTGACTGAACGTAGGGAAGGGTGATTGTAAGGAAGCTGTTCTAACTAGATTCCAAGGAGATGTGGGGCAAACAAAATGTTTCACTTTTGTCAGAGTGGCACCAAACTTTGCCATTAAGACAGAGTAGGAAATAATTGGGATTTTACACACTCTTAAAGTCTGGGTGTGTGCTACAGTGACAGTAGAGAGTAGTTGGGAGCCACAGACACACACGGAGTCCACACTCAGCAGCTATTTCCAAAAGGCTTGACTGTGAACTCAGAATTCCAGTTTAAGGAAAGGGCAAGAGACCTGAAAACCATCCTCCAGTAGAACACTGAAACAAAACCCTGTCTACTCCTCAATTTCTTCTCTCATGTAATCATAAAGCCATAAGCTACCGTTGGAAAAATGAGAAACACTCCTATTCTAGATCACTGACAAAGATGCACTGCTGCTGAGGGAGGGGTAGAAGCAAGATCTATGTGCCCCTGAAGGAGAGGAAAGAAAGACCCCTGCCCACCACAGGTTTTTCAGCAAATAACTAGCTAGTAAGGTACTTAGCTTGTGAGAGGCACAGAAAATTCTCTTTTTAAGACAAAAGTTCATCAGGAAGATTAGAAGAATAAGATAAGAAGAAAACTTTGACCCACTGAGAGGCAGAAAGAACAATCAGACCAATCACCTGTACTGATATAAATCAGAAATCAATTACCACTAGGAGAGGGGAAGGACACACAATCCCACAAAGGACCTCCACAGACAGAGCCAAATGTCATGTTCATGGTTCTGAAGGATGTGCGGGAACATTGACAAAGCCCCAACCCAACACCAGGCACACAGGGGTTTCCTAGAACTGACCTGGAGAGGATAATTCAGAAAATTAGAAAATAGAAATTAGAAATTTCTAATTAGAAAATTGGAAATATAAGAATATGTGCTGTTGAGAAGGGGACAGAGAACAGAGAGAAAAGCCCTCTGGGCCTTCAGACCTCTACATAAATCAGACAGTAGCAGCAGAGGTTATCCAGTATTAGACATATCAGAAATAATTTTAGCTTATACAGTCATTATTAAGATGTTAAAGGATCTAGTGAAAAAGTTGCAAATAGATGTGGAAGATGGGAAGTTTCAGTGAAACATTTTAAAATATAACAAAGGGTTAAATATGAATGCTGGATTATATGTAATCTACTACTTAAAGCATATTTATAGAAGACAGCACAGATAAATAATTATTTCAAAAGGTTTATCAATAGACTTAAAGGTTTATCGAAATCCTCAGAGTCAAAACAGAGAATAAATCAATGGAGATTAATGGGTTGACAATATTCAAACTTCAAACAAAGGCACAAAGAGTGCACAAACTAGGGATGCCTGGGTTGCTCAGTCGGTTAAGCATCTGCCTTCAGTTCAGATCATGATCCCAGATTCCTGTGATTGAGTCCCGCATTGGGCTCCCTGCTCAGCTGGTATCCTGCTTGCCCTCTGCCTGTTGCTCCTCATGCTGTGCTCTCTGTCTCTCTCTGACAAATAAATAAATAACATCTTTAAAAAATGCACAAAGGAGAACAAGAAATCCAGGAACTGTGCAGAAATATTACATATATTTGAAAACACCCAATTGAGAAGGAAAGGAAAAAAGTATAGAAGAATTATTTGAAGAAATGATGCCTGTAAGGTTTCCAAATTTAATACAGGACAGCAATGCACAGATAAGAGTCTCAAAGAACGCCATCCAAAAAGTTTTTTTTTTTTTTTTCAAAGATTACAGCATAATCAAGCTAATGAAAACTGAATATAAGGGAAAAAATGTAAATCAGTCAAAAGAAAAAAAAAGGAAACTTCATATACAGAGAAACAGATCTGAGAAAACAGCAAGCTTTCATATTAAATTTTGGAAGCCAGAAGACAATGAAAGGACTTCTTTAACATACTAAAAGTAAAAGTTGTGAGCCCAGAATTATATATTCATCTAAAATGTCTTTCAAAATCATGGTAAAATGTATTTTTCAAAGAATAAAAATGTAGAAACTCCATTGCTAGCAAACACATGCTGGAAAAATTTTAAACAAGTTTATTAGACAGAAGGAAAATTAGAATAGATAGCAATATGGATCTATATAAATTAATAAAGCCAAAAATCTACATAAATAAAGAAAGCTGAAAATTTGAAAAAAATATTAATAAGTATAAAAGTATTATGTTATTTAGTTCTGATGTCTTTAAAAGATAATACACTATCAGGAAACCTGGGTGATGCAATCAGTTGAGCATCTGACTCTGATTTGGGCTCAGGTCATGATCTCAGGGTCCTGGGATAGAACCCCACATAGGACTGCATGCTCAGCAGGGTGTCTGCTTGAGATTCTCTTCCCCTCTCCTTTTCCTTTCCCCCCATATCCTCACTTCTTCTGTCTCAAATAAAAAAGAATAAACCTTTTATTAAAGAAAATATAATATACTGCCTAAACCAAAATAGTAGAAACATAAAATAGTTAAAGCAAAAATATTTGTAATGTAATGTGAGGGTAACAGTGTATGTGAGGATCTGAGAAATGGAAGACAGTACAATGTATTCTACTATAAGTTAAGTGGTACACTATTTTTCTATAGACAGAGATGTTACAGAACTATATTGTAAAACCTAGAGCAAATAATTGAAAAATAAATGACTTTAAATAGTGATCCCTCACTGGTGGAGATAAAATGTAACAAAACACAGAAATGCAGAAGAGAAAAACAAAGAACAAGATGGTATATATAATCTCAATCATGGTAATAACTAAAATGTTAACAGACTAAATGTCGTTAAGAGGCAGAGATGGTCAAATTAGATTTCAAAAAAGACCTTGTTCCTCAAAATAAGACTTTTTAAGTGTCAAGTTATACATAAACTAAAATGAAAACAATGGAACATACATCTCAGACAAACACTAACCAAAAGAAACCTGGAACATCAATAATTATAGCAGAATAGACCTCAAGACATGGAATTTTATCAGGGAGAATGAGGAATGTAATATATTAATCAAATGCTCAACCGACCAAGTGTACATAACAATTCTCCTTCTTGCTTTAGGCTCATACACGGCATTACAGTGTGTACATTTCACCCCTTGCCCATTTCAGCCTTCTCTTCTTTCTAACTTGCCATTTCTAATCTATGATATTTCCTGTGTTCTATGCATACGCATACAAGGTGACAATCTAAGCAAAAATTAGTTTCATTTAAAGTTGTGTTTCTCAAACTTTTTAACCTTTTCCATGCCTATATCAGCTTTAAGATTGCACATTATTGATTAGTGGCTCATCATGGCTAAGAATTTTAATTCTAAGAAAAGTTAGAGGACATTTGTAATTACAATAATTTTCCTTAGAAGCTGTATCTTTCACTTCTAACTCATCATTATGTATCAAATCCTAAAGACCTGACCTTGTTAAGTGCTTTTAAATGCTTCTAGGAATTGAGAATAAATCCATCCACAATTTGATGAGTTCTTAGTCCAGCCAAGTACCTTAAACATAGTCATTCAATAAATAACCATTTAGCAGTAGCTATTAAAAAAAAAACAACAAAAAACAAACAAACAAACAAAAAAACAAGCAAATGATGAATGCTATAAAGATGATTATTTTCAAGACACTTTAAAAATGCAAGCATGCCAGAAGAGATATGATGATGACTTAAATATTACTCAGAATTTAAAGGTTATAATTGGAATTATAATTTCAAAGTAATAATAAAGTAAGCAAAATGTTAAACTGGATATTAAAAGCATTACATTTACCATTTATAATTCCATATTAGATGTAATAACAAAACTTGCTAGCCCATTAGAATTTACAACACGTCTTTACATATATTAACTCACATCAGTTAATAGGAATGCTATATATTGGGATACCACTCAGTCGTTAAGCATCTGCCTTTGGCTCAGGTCATGATCCCAGGGTCCTGGGATTGAGCCCCACATCAGGCTCCCTGCTCACTGGGAGCCCTGCTTCTCCCTCTCCCCCCCCCCCACTGCTTGTGTTCCCTCTCTCACTGTGTCTATCTCTGTCAAATAAATAAATAAAATCTTTTTTTAAAGGAAATACTGTATATTGTTACATATTATTAGACTTCATTTATATTCAAAGAAAGTAAGTCTAACATATACATAATTCCTAGCATCAAAATGCTATTCAGTTGGATATAAGACCAATTCCTCATTTTTGTATCTATGATTTGGAAGAAAAGAAAAAAAGATACAACTCTTAAAATATGGGCATGTTAAAATGTTACACTTTCTAACACTGAAAAAAATATGCCTTTATTAAGACAAAGGCAGCCGTCTGAAACATACCTTATGCTCAAAGTACAAGGTTGTACTTACAGAAAGTTGTAAAACCTTCTTCAAAAAAATTAACATTGATAAATTATTAATAGTATAAAATAAAACATTAAAAATGGACCAAAATGATTTTCCACCTATGATGTTTTTGTAAGTACTATGTTAACAAATACATTAATTACCCTATCTAAATAGCACTCTGCCCTGCTTTAGGAGATATCTATTTTTACATGCCTTTCTATTAATGATAGCCTCCTAGTTGCTACACACATTAACAGTAACAATCTTTGCCTCTCTTCTATGGAATTAACCTTCATATAGGCTGTTTATCCTTTATTTCTAGGATTTCTAATTAGACATTCCAGTCCATGACCACAGCTTTTAACGATCTTATTCTTCCACCTCCTCAGCTCTTAGTGACCTCGTATTTTACCTAAGACAATCTCTGCTTCAATTATTCTTGCTTATCAGAATCCAAAACCACCTCTTCTGTTATGCTCTGAAAATAACGGACTGTCCTCATTGTAAAACCACTCAGAGCATCATTCTTCACATTCTTCCATTTATCAACTACTTTCCAATTCCTAATTTATTGCATTCCAGCTTCTGTTCTACCACATTATTGAAATTAATTTTCTCAGGGTACTCATTTATTTCATAATTATCTCTGCATTGTTCATGTCTCAAGGCATTGCGAAAAAAATCCAGACAAATGGAATGTGTACATGAATATGGATCTAAACAGTGGAGTTACATGAAAGATGGATAAGTTTTCATTTAAAAAGAATCTCATTTAAAATGTTGCTTCCAAATGAGAAACTATATGTTTTAAATTACTGGAGAATGAGTCTTAATATTTTTTCTATTGTTTAATTAAATTAAAAAATTTAATTTTTTAATTAAAAAAAAAGGATGGCAGTGAAGATTCAATGACCATTGTTTGAGATGACTCAAGATCTCAAAATACACCAAGAATAAAGAATGATCAAATGTGTTAAATCCAATTAAAAGGTTTTAGATAATTTATTAACTTAAATAAATATAAACATACTTAGAGATTGTTTAAGTTGGCCAAATTTTACTTAGAGAAAGCTATGCCAACAGAGGAACTAAGGGCAAGTGCAAGCTCTTTCTGTAAATGTGCAAATATATAAAATATATACCAAGTAGGTTAAAGAATAAAATTTTCCAAGAGAATGCAAGATAAATAACAACAATTTTTAGTTATGGCTTTAACTGGAAACGTGGTCACCAAATTTGGTTGTACATCTTCATGTGTGAAAAAGACAATCAATCCACTGTACTGGCAGGAAAAACGTATTTCAATTTCTATTTTTTTGCTACATGGGAATTAAAAAAAAAAGTAAGTCCAGCTTATTATTAGCTAAACATGATATCTAACACATATACATATCTATACTTATATGTCCACATATGTATTAATATTTGACATCTATATCTGCTTATCATCTATCTTTCTCTAGTAATAACTTTAGGGGTCCTGAATGACAGAGTCTGTTAAGTGTCCAACTCTTGGTTTTGGCTCAAGTCACGATCTCAAGGTCCTGGGATCAGGTCCTAGATCCAACTCCACACTCAGCCCAGAGTCTGCTTGAGATTTTCTCTCCCTCTCCTCTGCCACTCCAACTGATACTGTTAATCTCTCTAAGTAAATAAATTCATTAAAAATAATTTTAGGGGCACCTGGGCAGCTCAGTAGGTTAAGCGCCTCTCTTAGGCCCAGGTCAGGATCCCAGGGTCCTGGTATCAAGCCTCAAGTTGGGTTCATTGCTCATTAGAGATCCTGATTCTTCCTCTCCCTCTGCATGCCCGTCTGTCTACCACTCTGCCTACTTGTGTTCTCTCTCTATATCAAATAAATAAAATCTTAAAAAAAAAACTTTAATTCTTCAGTGATACCGATTGTCATTATCATCCTTATTTATTTGTTCTTAGATTTCAGAGGTTCCCAAAGAATTAGTTTATTTGTAAGTGAGCACATGAATATATAGATTATATTATATTGTTCTTACATAAATTTAAAAGGGTTATTTGAAGAAATAATGACCAAGAACACTAAGAATGAAAACACAACAAATAACAAGCAAATGAAGAGGTGAGTTTCTACACTTATATGTATATTCTCTGTCAGCTCATGGCAAGAGAGAAATAGTGACTACATTAACAAAAAAGCAATAGAGGTTTAATAGTGGGAGAAAGACCATTACATATTTTAAATATTTTAGTGTTGTTATTATTTTTATTTTTTTTTAGATAGAGAGAGTGAGTCTGCACACGTAGGGTGGGGAAAAGACAGAGAGAGGGGGAGAGAGAGAAAATTGTAAGCAGGCCCCATGCCCAGCACAGAGAACACAGGGCTAAATCTCACAACCTTGAGATCATTATCTGAGACAAAATCTGGAGTTGGTTACCTAACTGACTGAGTCCCCCAGGCACCCCTGGAAGAAATACTTTAAAAACTCACCTTCTTAATAGTGAGAAAGTCTTAATTATTGTATATTAGCTTAGTATGGAAATCCCATTAATATTTATTCTTATTGTTTGTTTTATAAGATACATGTCATTTTAGCAGAGTAGTACAGGCATATGATTTACAGTACAAGTGTTTCACATGTGTTTCTAATGCTAAAGACATTTTACTGATTATTAATATAAAAATTGGGGGAACTTTTTAAAAGATTATTTTTACCCTTGATAACTGTACAAAGGAATTTTTTTAAAAAATCCAAAGATGATAGATGAGAAGGCTTAACCTGGTTCTTCCTTGCTGAAAGAGACCATTTGAAACCGATAACTAGCACAGCTACAGATCTGGTTAGCAGATCTGATTAGCAAAAGATATATAAATATATAAGGAGATTTCATGGAACAGTAAAGAATTTTTAAATAATTTAATTAAAATTGAATGTCTATTGTTTTAAATTTATAGCTTGGCATTTAGAATGCACATTGAACTGAAGTATGGACAATTCATCAATATTGTTTCTGTCTATAATAAGATGTTTAAATTGAATCCTCTGATTTACAGAGCAGTGAGTCTCACATATTAAGCAAACTGCTATAATCCATAATTGAGGGTAGAGTCATGAAGTCAAAGGAAGCATTCATTAAAAGACAAGGAAATTGTCTTATTGAGAGAAAATCACTTTTGGTATTTTCAACAAGCTCATAGATTTGTTAGCAAAAATTAAAGCCTAGCAGGACAATTCTTATCCAATATCCACTCCTATCTTTGTATCTTTATTGGGGTAGCAGAGTGCCCCACTAAATAATAATTTACCAAAGTTCTTTGCAGTTAACAATGGCTATTCTGTTTAACCAATGAAGTGTAAGTGGAATACTGCCAAGTAACTGGGGAAAACATTTGTAAGATAACTTGGGGTTGAGACAACACCAGTGATTCTAAATTAAGGTCAGAATAAAAAATATTTATGATAATCATATTTCATAAAAGGCTGTAGATGTATCTGGTACAGTTCTTATTTTTTATCTGTCTTTTCTTGAAAAAAGTATGTACAGTTTTAGCAGACTTCAGTATATTAACAAGACAACACTAATGAAGAAGAAAGTCCATATTCTAAGATTGGCAGAATGGAAAGACAGAAAGAAATTGGTTTGTTAAAGAGATTTTTGACAGCATCCATTTCCAACCTCCATATAACTATGCTGTGATGTGAGATATAATATAAATCCCTTACCTGTTTAGTCCACTAAAAGTTTAGTTTCCATTACTTGCAACTGGTTATATTCACAATATGTAAACAAGTTGGTATCATAGACACTGCATGGAAAGTATTTACATATTCAAAGAATATTCAATTTGGTTCTAGCTCTCTAATTTCTATACATTCCTACACAGTACATGTTCTAGTTACAGTGGATCATCTTACTCTTCTCATTAATATCTTCTTTATCACTTACAGTCTAGAAAAAAATGTCGTATTCAGTATAAATCTCTTCTTGATAATTTCTCCAAAGATACAAACAGCATTTTTCTTGGTTGATCATTTTTGGTGTTGTTATTATTTAATGTTTATCATATTACATCCGAATTTGGTCTTCTCTTCTGAAATTCCTGAAAGACAATGCTTTGTATGGTAAATACTTTGTATTTGCATATAATTTTATTACTGTTACTGGCTCATAGTAGTCAGTTGTAAGAAAATGTTAAATAAATTAAAGAATGGCACTTCCATTTTTTTTCCAGAGAGTTTTACGTTATTTTTTTCTTAACTGTGAATGTGTTTAACTGAAAGAAAGAATTAAAAAAGTGTCCAGAAAAAAAAAATGAGATCAAAAGAACAAAGAACAACAACAACAACAAAGTCAATTGCTAAAGGGATTCTATACACTCTAAAAATTTTGGTTAGCAAACAGTTGCCAAGCAATAGTATGACAGACATTTTTATCAGAGCTTTACAAATATTAACTCATCTAACATTTGTAATATTCTTGTGATGTGTGCATGAGTTTCACCAATTTTCAGAAGAATAAGAAGGGATACATAATTTTATATGTGGTGCTTTATCAGCATGAGTCCACATACAAAAAATACTAAATCAATATTTAATTTGTCCAGCTCCTTGCTTGATTAGCTGACTATGAATAGACTCTGATAGAATTTCCTAATGAAGCTGAGGTCTCAAACACAACCTATTTTATTTTATTTTTTAAAAAAATTTTCTGACAGAATCTTTTAAAAGAAAACAAATATACATTCCAACTCTGAAACCTGCCAGCATGCCTTGTTTTATTACAAGATGCATGCTAGACCATAAGACTAAGCGGCAGAGTCTTCAGGAACATTTGGTTGGGAGAAACAGAAAAATCAGATTTTAGGTAAGCCTGGGCAAGCCCCAAAGCTAAGATACATCCTCGAATACTAGAGCAGTCCTCATCTTTTCAGATCCTCAGAGGTCTTCTTATTCACAACATTCACACTGGAGTCTTCATATTCTTTGTCAGGGTCATGCTGCTGTCATTCTGATGCCTTCTGAAGTTTCAGCTAGGCCCATGGGGAGATGACAACTTCACATTAGCAAAGTGGGCAGTGTTTGGGATACCCAAACGCCTCATGCCATGAGCATGGCCATACAGTACAGTGTTGTTGGAAGGCATCCTAACCTCAGTAGGTATACTTCCCACAAATCTCACAGTTGTAGTTTAGACTATGAAGCTTATACCTATAGAGTAGGGAATGGGTTTGCCATCCCAGTCAAGGGGCAGGTTTTGGGGGTTGTAAATGATCTCATACTTCTCATCTTCACCTTCACTCACACTGATCTGCTTGTGCCTCTCTACTTTTCTACTTCTCACTATTCCCTTATCCTGGCCCCCTTGTTTTGTACATTTTTATGAGGGAGATGATGCTCTTCCCCAAGAATCTCTATGTATTCATAGATATAGGCTTCTAGGAAGGCAACGTCCTTATTCCTTTCAGTGTCTCATTTCACTTTTGGTGGGATTTATGGTAAGCAGCAAGGCGTCAGGTGACTCCAAGGACTTTCCTTTGGTGTTGAATAGCCTCTGGGCTCACTCTTCTAGGGTCCCACCACACTTCATACCTTAAGCTAAGAGAGCAGATTTTAAGACTAAAGGAGGCCAACTCTTCCCAAGAAAAGAATGCATACAGGTCAAAATGGGTGCCAGCATGAGTCAGGGCTCTACTTGTCTTTTTGGCCATCCAGGAAAGACACCATTCTCCTACTTCTCAACTCATTACAAATCTTCCTAAAAATCCATTCTGATATTGGAGCAGCTTCACTCAATCCATGTAATCTTGAAGGTAGTCAAGAAACATCTCTAGGTATCTCATATTTGATGTTATTCCTCTCTAGGAATGTCAAATAATTGGTCAAAAATGGACAAGTATGTGATATAATCTAGCCTCTCCCAAGACCTTCAGGTTAATGTATTTGAGGTTAACAGTCATGGATAACAAGGTAATGACCATATCCCTCTTCATCTGTGAACTCCACCAAGTTCCATGCCTGTTCACTTGGATTCTCTCAAACCTTCAGAAGGTCCTCAAATTCCACTGACATTGGCAGACAGATCTCATTTGGGATCCAGTGGAATTCCTTTTGCTTTAGTCTACGATAAAATTTGGCAAATTCATTGGGTCTTGAATGGCATTGAGTTCTTCCTTCCTTAACCCATTATTATCATAATACAAATCCCAAATCCCACAGGTTTTTACTGATTTCCTTGTAGCTCTCTTGCATGGCCCATATACAGTAGTCAGAATTGATCTGGTACCAGAGCATGGACTTCTTAGCCTCTCTTTGGCCATGATGTCTATAAGTCATTCCTACTCATGATACTGATGTTGCTGCTCCAGAGCTGCTTCCATTTGCCCTCTGCCTTTACACCTCAGTTCAGACCACTTGGATGGCCACAAATGACTTCAAACATTGTCTAATTTAATGCAAAGAAATGGATGAAATGGTTTATAGAGATAGGAATGTTAGAGGAGATTTATCATGTGCCTTTTCATATATCTTTAAATATCTCCCACAGATGCCTTGGATCATGCTATTGAAAAACTTGATGAGGAAAGCACTAGCATTGAGATTTCTACCTACTGAAGGCTAGAAAGAAGGCAGAAGATGCCACCATTGATATTCATTCCTTGATTTTATTAGAATTGGTATGATATGAGACTTTAAGAAGCCAAATAGTAGTTTATAATTGCCAGAAATAAATTAGGTCTCAGGTTTAAAAAAGATTTGTGGCTGTGGATAAGTGATACTTAGGTATCAATAACTAAAATAATTAGATAATGCAATTAGAGATTACTTGACCTATACAGCTGAAACTAGAGGTCTTTCAAACAGACATATCTTTGTTTGCTATGAAAATTAATGGTCCGTCCTGTGATTCCCAAACATGACTAAGCTCACAGATTCATCACTTCCTAAGGGAAAGTTATACCATCTCCAGAAGATTTTCCAATCACATTACAAATATGTATACCATAAGTCTCATTCCTAACCTTTCCTAAAAGGACCAAGACTCTTTTAACTGGGTAACCAGGCCCTAGGGAAAAGAGAAATAAACCAGTATTAGAATTTTTGGACATTTCTCTAAACTGATAGTTTTTTCTCAAATACAGAGTGCCGTTCAGGTCTGCTGGTTAGACTTAGGGGTCATGGGGATCAGGTAGTAAGTATAATTTATCCCAAGAATGTCTTACAGTGAGCTCAGTGCATATAAATTCATCTTACATATAAATCTACAGTCAGTGAATACAGGTTTAGACCAGATACACTTAGAAACTGTCAGAATCATCCAATTTGATACAAAAACTTTGAAATAAATTTATTATGGAAGAAAAGGCCAAGTACATAGACCAAGTGTCAGAGAGTACCAACTACATTCCAGAATTTAAACTAAAAGCAATACTGCATCCATAACTGAAGAATAAAGCTCAGTACAACCACTAAAAATTGAAAATATTCTTATCAGAGTTCCTTTTAAGTTGCTTATTTGGCCTTTACAGAACAAAATTGTGTGTGTGTGTGTGTAGATACACACTCTGCTCTAAAAAAAAACACAGAAAAAAAAAAACCTTTTTTTTTTCATTTTAAAATAATAAAAAATATTTTTAGAACACTTCATGTAAAATGGAATACACAAACATTTTATTTTAAAACTACTTTTAGGACTTTCTTTCCAAGAAGCCAACAAAAAAAAAGTATCAAAGTTTCAAAAATAAAAATGTATTCCCAAAAAAGAGTTTAGTAAAAAAATAGGGTAAGGATAATTTATAAAAATGGTACAACACAGGGGCGCCTGGGTGGCGCAGCGGGTTAAAGCCTCTGCCTTCAGCTCAGGTCATGATCCCAGGGTCCTGGGATCGAGTCCCGCGTCGGGCTCTCTGCTCAGCGGGGTGCCTGCTCCTCCTCTCTCTCTGCCTTCCTCTCTGCCTACTTGTGATCTCTATCAAATAAATAAATAAAAATCTTTTTTAAAAATGGTAAAACACAGAATGAGTTAGAGGTAAAAATTTAGTATAAATCTTAGGATTCCAGATGGAACATGGATTTTGTTTTAAGTGAATATTGTGTTTTACATTAAATACAAAAGACACATTCTATTCTCCTTATTGGAAGTAATAGAAGTTTAATGGAAGAAGTAGGTACAATTTAAAAATCTTTGGCTAAATAACAAATATTATATATATTGAACAAATAGTTTGAAACATATTTAAGGTGGTTTTAGCATTCTCACTGTCTATATCATGCATAGAGAATAAGTTGGAAAGAAATATTTTTTGAACAGAAAGAAAGTGTTACTCAGTACTATGCAGAAACATAATCAATCATGGAATAAGATCTAATATAAACAATAGATATTCCTGCTATCACTATGTGAAATAGCCTAAGAAATTCATTATTCTTAACCTTTAGTCATAGGTTTACCATATGCACCCAAGGGAAAACACTTTCATGGAGTTCTTTCTGAAATCATTGTACCCTCAAAATATGGTAGATAAAATAATGACAACTTTTTGTGCATTTTATAAAAACATAATTATAATTTCAAAATCAAGCATGAAAAAATATTGCAAGGGTGTACCTGTGCTACAACGTACAACATAAACTCTATGAAGCCAGGATGTGGGCCTTGTTATTCTTTTAATCTCCTATATTCTCTAAAATAGTACTTTACAGAACTTTTCAAAACCAATATACTACAATAAAATCTGATTAGAGTATTCTGTCATTACTCTTCTGTGTCCTGTAATAACATTCCCTCATTTTCCTCATGTTTGTGCTGAGGTATGATGTGTTTTAAAATTTACATACCATTAATAAATATTTCAGTTTGGAAAATTTTATCTCCTCTGATGCTTTGTTAAGAATAGAACATCTGGGATATGCCCTGTTGAATCAATTCTCATGTATTCATTTCTTTATATTATTGGCTATACATCTGTTATACTGTCTTCATGGGTTAAATTGTTTCCCCTTAGAATTCATTAAAGTCCTGACTTTCAGTACCATAAAATATGACCAACTTATAAATCTCTAAGATCTTTACATAGGTAATCAAGTGAAAATGAAGTCATTAGGTTAGGCCCTAATCCAAAATAACTGATCATCTTATAAAAAGAGGAAATTTGGATACTGACAAGCACACAGGAAGAATATCATATGAGGCTGAAGGTTGAAGGGGTGTTCCTCTACAAGCCAAGAATGGTGAAAGATTGCCAGTGACCTATCAGAAAATAGAGAAGGGACATAAAATGATTCTGTATCACAGCTTTCAGTAGGAACCAATCCTACCTATACCTCGATCTCAGATTTTTAGCTTCTAGGACAGTGAGAAAATAAATTTCTGGTTTTTAGGACACCAAGTTTGTTATGGCAGCCCTAGCAAACTAGTACAAACATCTTTAGAAGATAAAGGCCAACTTTTATTCATTAAATTCTAGAGACAATGGCAAAATTTCTCTTAGAACAAAAAATAGAAGAGCGTGTTCCAGAATTACAAGTAGGAAAAAATAATGTAAAGCAAAAGAAAAAACACTGAAAAAAAGGAGGATATAGCATTAAGTCCCTGGTAGAGTTATAGCAGAGAATGTCTAAGTTGTATGGAAGAGAGGTGTGCTATGATAGGGAAGCATGAATCATGATACTGGAATCAGGATAACTCTGCATACTTTACTTATTCATGTTAAAACCAGGAAATGAACAGCTACCAGGAAATTTTAAGGACTAGAAAAATTCAGGTCTCCATCAGAGCAGAAAGACTTAATTAAACATGTGGGTATTTAGTAAAAACTTCAAAAAGTATGTTAGTTGGTAGTAAAATTAAAAGGCCTTAAAGTAAAATATATTCTACTCTGGTCAAAATAACATAACATAGCAAATAAAAAATATATATATCCTCCTATAAACAAACTTTGAAAGAGTACAACCGAGCCAAAAATTAAGAAAAAATGACAACAAAACAAAAGTCAGTACTCTAAAGAAAGACAACTAAATTCAATCTGGTGAATATAAGCCTAACCATGATGTTCATTAATTTGAATACAAAAAGATGAAGCACATTATTTAGAATGCAGAAATTGTGAGACTATAGAAAAGAATAATATTCACTTACATGCAAAATTAAAATGATAGAAAAGGTTATACCATGCAGACACTGATTATACAAAATCAAGAATGGCTATATTAATATAAATCAAATTAGAATTCATAACAAAAAGTGTTATAAAGGACATAAAGGGATATTTCACAATAACAAAGAGGTCAATTAATAAAAGTAGTGTAGGAGCATCTGGGTGGCTCAGTGGATTAAAGCCTCTGCCTTCAGCTCAGGTCATGGTCCCAGGGTCCTGAGATCAAGCCCTGCATCAGGCTGTCTGCTCAGCAGGGAGCCTGCTTCCCCCTCTCTCTTTCTCTGCCTGCCTCTCTGCCTACTTGTGATTTCTGTCAAATAAATAAAATCTTTTAAAAATTAAAAAAACTAAAATAAGTAAAAGTAGTGTACAATACCAAATATTTTTGCTTTTAATAATAGAGTTTGAAAATACAAGAAGCTACAACTGAAAGAAAAATAGAAAAAATCAAAATATTTTCAGAGACTTCCACAATTCTCTCTCAGAAACTGACAAAGTGTTTAGAAGACAAAAACACTATAAAAGACATCAACATGATCTTATTGACATAGGCAGAGCAATAGCAGAAAAACATTCTTTTCAATTGCACCTGTGAATTGACCATGATAAACCACATGTTTTTTCATAAAATATAAAATGATTAAATTATGTAAAGACCATTCTCTGATCAAAAGAGATTATATTAAAATCCATTAAAAAAATAGTATCTGGAAAACACCTAAGTTTTGTAAATTAACATAACCTAACATTATTTTTTTTTCATCATGATAATTGTACTCTTTAATCCCCATCCCCTCTCCCCCTCTCCCCCCAGTCACTTCCTCTCTGGTTAACCATTGATTTGTTCTCTATAGTTAGAGGTTCTTGGTTTCAATCTCTCTCTCTCTCTCTCTTTTTCCCTTTACTCATTTGTTCTGTTTTTTAAATTCCACATATGAATGAGATCATACAGTATTTGCCTTTTTCTGACTGGCTTATTTCACTTAGCAATATACTCTCTAGCTTCATCCATGTTGTTGCACATGGTGAGATTTCATTCTTTTCTATGGCTAAATGATATTCCATTGTACATATGTACCACATCTTCTTTATCCCTCCCATGGATGAGTCTAAGTGATGGACACTTGGAGTGCTTCCATAATTTGGTTATTATAAATAATGATGCTATAAACATAGGAGTGCATGTATGTCTGAATTACTGTTTTTTGTTTTTTTTTTTTTAATGTCTGGGTTGCATATCCAATAGTGTAATTCCTGAATCAGGAACTTCCATACTGTTTTCCATAGTAGCTGCACCAACATATATTCCCACTCACAGTATAAGAAGGTTCCTTTTTCTCCACATCCTCACCAACACTCCCTGTTTCTTGCATTTTTTATTTTAGCCATTCTCACAGGTGTTAGGTGATATCTTGTAGTTTTGACTTGCATTTCCCTGATGACCAGTGTTGTTGAGCATCTTTTCATGTGTCTGTTGGCCATCTGTATGTCTTCTTTGGAGCAACATCTGTTCATATGTTCTGCCCATTTTTATTTGTTTTATTTTATTTAAGTTCAACCAATTAACAAATAGTATATTGTTAGTTTCAGGAGCAGTTTAGTGATTCATCAGTGCTCATTAAACTAATGTGCTTATTACACAGTGCTCAATACATCAAGTGCCCTCTTAATGTCCATCACCTAGTTACACCATTCCTCCACTCTCTTCCTCTCTACCAACCCTCAGTTTGTTTTCTATAGTTAACAGTGTTTTACAATTTGTCTCACTCCTTGATTTATTTTTCCCTCCCTTCCCCTATGATCCTTTTTTGTTTCTTAAACTTTACATATGAGTGAAATCATATAATTTTCTTTCTCTGACTTATTTCAATGGACATCTGAGCTCTTTCCTTATTTTGACTATTGTGTACATTGTTATTATAAACTTTGGGGTATAGTTGCCCCTTCAAATCAACATGTTTGTATTCTGCACATTTTTAATTGTATTATTTATTTTTTCAAGCATTGAGTTGTATCGATTCTTTATATATTTTGGATACTAACCCTTTACCTGATATGTCATTTGCAAATATATTTTCCCATTCCATAGGATGCCTTTTAGTTTTATTGATTCTTTCCTTCACTATGTAGAAGCTTTTTATTTTGATGTAGTCCCAATAGTTTAGTTTTGCCTTTTTTTTTTTTTTCCCTTACTTCCAGAGGTGTATTAGTAACCGGTTGCTACATCTAAGGTCAAAGAAGCTGCTGCTTAGCTCATATTAAGGATTTAATCCATTTTTAGCTTATTTTTGTGTCTGGTGAAAGAAAGTGGTCTGGTTTCATTCTTTTGAGTGTTGCTGTCCAGTTTTCCTAACACCATTTGTTGAAAGCACTATCTTTTCCCACTGGATATTCTTCCCTGTTTCTTCAAAGATTAGTTGACCACATAGTTGTGGGTCCATTTTTGGGTTTTCTGTTATATTCCATTGATCTAAGTGTTGATTTTTATGACAGTACCATACTGTTTTAATTACTGATGCTTTGTAATATAACTTGAAATCTGAAATTGTGATACTTCCAGGTTTTTTTTCATTTTTTTAAAGAGTTATTTATTCATTTGAGAGAGGGGAGGAAGGAGTAGAAGGAAAGGGAGAAAGAATCTCAAGAAGAACCCAATAAACATGGAACTGGATGTGCAGTTCACTCCCACAACCCTGAGATCACAACCTGAATGGAAATCAAGCATCAGATGCTTAACTGAGTCACCCAGGCACCCCTTATTTTCCTTTTCAAGATTTCTCTGACTATCCAAGGTCTTTTGCTCCCATACAAATTTAAGAATTGTTTGCTCTAGTTCTTTGAAAAATGCTGTTGCTTTTTTTTTTTTTAATGCTGTTGCTTTTTGATAAGGATTGCATTGCATGTATAGATTGCTTTGAGTAGTATAAACATGTTAAGAATATCTAATCCTCTAACCTATGGAGATAGAATGTCTTTCCACTTCTTTACATCATCTTCAATTTCTTCCATCAGTGTTTTATTGTTTTCAGAAGATGAAGAGGAACATTACAAATGTTTATCAATGAGTACAACTTCAATGAAGTGGCTAAATTTTTTGAAATACAGAAAATATTCAAATTGGCATAAGAAGTAGAAATCCAAAAAACCATCTATATTGATTAAAGATATTAAAATGTTACATCTAAACAAATAAAAGAGCTTGTGTTAGATTACAAAAGAAAACTTCCTTTATGTGGGAGTATTATGGAATGATCATTTGAGGAAGTAACCTTAATGATGAGGAAGGAAAAAAGAAGAGAGAGAAAAGTAGGTTATATAAGTATAATATTATGCACCTTCATGCCTTTTTCAAGTCATCTTCCTATTCAAGATCATCCTTGTTGATATCCTATCTGATAATATTTTAGTCCCTCAACCCCTGCAGTTTGAAACTTCCTAATCATCGTTCTTAGCTGATTTGTTTTTCTCCTTTATCTACCAGTCCTTATTATTATTATATTTTTTTAATCTGTCTTTGCTAATCTGTTTTTGCTACTGGAACGTAAACTTCATGAAGACAGGTTTTTAGAACTGCTTTATTTACTGCCATCTTCTCAGTACTTAGAGTAGTTGTTAGCAAATAAAAAAAGCTCTCAATAATATTTTTAATGGGGGGCAGGAGTCAAGATGGCAGAGAAGTAGCAGGCTGAGATGACATCAGGTAGCAGGAGATCAGCTAGATAGCTTATCAAACCATTCTGAACACCTACAAATCCAACAGGAGATTGAAGAGAAGAAAAGCAACAATTCTAGAAACAGAAAATCGACCACTTTCTAAAAGGTAGGACCGGAAGAGAAGTGAATCCAAAGCGACAGGAAGATAGACCATGGGGGGAGGGGTTGGCTCCTGGCAAGTAGCAGAGAAACGGAGCACAAAATCAGGACTTTTGGAAGTCTGCTCCACTGAGGGACATCACTCCAGAGGCTAAGCCAGGGTGAAGCCCACATGGGACAACATAGTCTCAGGTCCCACAGGGACACAGAAGGATTGGGGGTGTCTGAGTGTCGCAGAGTTCAGGTATTAGAGTGGGAAAGCTGGCTACAGAGATAGAGCCGAGGAGTGAGGTCTCGACTCAGGGTTACCTTAAATTGTGATCCATGACACGGGCCACTGCTCTGTGAGTAGGGACCTCACAAGACCCGGGGTGACCCCCTGGGAAGAGTGCAGGGATCTGTGGGGTTCAGAGACTCCAGGCAAGGCTGTGTGCCAGAGATAGAGACACCTGGTCACAAGCTGTGTGAGCTCGGAGTGCAGCCAGAGGCCAGGGAGATGGGAGTGATTGAGAAATTTTCTCTGAGGGTGCACTGAGGAGTCGGGCCCCAAGCTCTTAGCTCCTCCAGGCCAGAGATTGGGAGTCCACCATTTTCATTCTCATCCTCCAGAACTCTACAGAAAGTGTTCAGGGAACAAAAGCTCCCAAAAGCAAACCCAAGTGGATTACTTAGCCTGGCCCCTGATAAGGGAGGTGCGATTCCACCACGGGCAAAGACATTTGAGAATCACTACAACAGGCCCCTGCCCCAGAAGATCAGCAAGAAATCCAGCCAAGACCAAGTTCATTACCAAAGAGAACAGCAGGATTCCAGAGGAGGAGAAAGCAAAGCATGGAATTCATGGCTTTCTCCCCATGATTCTTTAGTCTTGCAAAGTTAATTTTTTTTTAATTTTACTTTTTTCTTCTGCTAATTTTTTTAACTTTTACCCTTTCCTTTTTTAATGTTTTTTTAACTAGTTTATCTTAACAATATCTTTTATAAAAAATATTTTTTGAAACTTCATTATTATATATGGTCATATTTTATCATTATTGTATCTAACTTTATTTTTTGTATACACATAGGGTTCTTCTTCTAAAAAATTTGGGGTACAACTTCTAATAGATTAAAATACACCCTAAATCTAGCACCAGGCTTCTTCTAGTCTGCAGCCTGAGCAAATTCTCTCCATTTTCTATTTCTTTATTCTCCCAGGCAACTTATCAATTCCTTTTTTAGAAATTAAAAATAAAATTCATCTTTATAGTCATATTTCACCCCTTCATTGTGTTTACCCTTATTGTGTTTTTTGTTCTTTAAAATGTGGGGAAGTAGTTTCTTCTAAGAAACCAAAATTAAGTGGGTGACCCTGTTATATTCACCAGTCTAATATATACATATTTTTTTTTTTTACTTTTTTGTGTTTTTTCTTTACTTGTTTTCTTTTTTTAATTTTCTTTTTCTGAACTTCTTTTTACCCCCTTTCTTCCTCTAATGATTTAGGGTCTTTTCTGATTTGGTTAAAGCACATTTTCTTGGGGTCTTTGCCACACTTTTAGTATTTTACTTGCTCCTTCATATATTCTTATCTGGATAAAATGACAAGGCAGAAAAACTCATCACACACACACACACACACACACACGAACAAGAGTCAGTACTGAAGGCTAGGGACCTAATCAATATGGATATTGGTAATATGTCAGATCTAGAGTTCAGAATTACAATTCTCAAGGTTCTAGCTGGGCTTGAAAAAGGCATGGAAGCTATTAAAGAAACCCTGTCTGGAGAAATAAAAGCCCTTTCTAGATAAATAGAAGAACTAAAATTTATAAGAGTTGAAATTAAAAAAAAAAGCTATTAATGAAGTGCAATAAAAAACTGAGGCTCTTACTGCTAGGATAAATGAGGCAGAAGAGAGAATTAGTGATATAGAAGACCAAATGACAGAAAATAAAGAAGCTGAGCAAAAAAGAGTAAAACAACTACTGGACCATGAAGGGAGAATTCGAGAGATAAGTGATACCATAAGATGAAACAACATTAGAATAATTGGGATTCCAGAATAAGAAGAAAGAGTGAAGGAGGCAGAAGGTATATTGGAAAGAATTATTGTAAAGAATTTCCCTAATAGGGCAAAGGGAACAAGCATCAAAATTCAGGAGGTACAGAGAACCCCCCTCAAAATCAATAAGAATAGGTCCACACCCCACCATCTAATAGTAAAATTTACAAGTCTTAGTGAAAAAGAAAAAATCCTGAAAGAAGCCCGGAACAAGAAGACTGTAACATACAATGGTAAAAATATTAGATTGGCTGCAGACTTATCCACAGAGACCTGGCAGGCCAAAAAGAACTGGCATGATATATTCAGAGCACTAAATGTGAAAAACATGCAGCCAAACATACTATATCCAGCTAGGCTATCATTGAAAATAGGAGAGATAAAAAGCTTCCAGGACAAACAAAAACTGAAATAATTTGTAAACACCAAACCAGCTCTACAGGAAATATTGATAGGGTCCTCTAAGCAAAGAGAGAGACTAAAATAGTAGGTCAGAAAGGAACAGAGACAATATACAGTAATAGTCACCTTACAGGCAATGCAATGGCACTAAATTCCTATCTCTCAATAGTTACCCTGAATGTAAATGGGCTAAATGCCCCAATCAGAAGACACAAGGTATCAGAATGGATAAAAAAACAAAACCCATCAATATGCTGTCTACAAGAAACTCATTTTAGACCCAAAGACGCCTCCAGATTTAAAATGAGGGTGTGGAAAACAATGTACTATGCTAATGGACATCAAAAGAAAGCTGGGGTGGCAATCCATGTATCAGATCAATTAGATTTTAAGCTAAATACTATAATAAGGGAGAGGAAGGACACTATATCATACTCAAAGAGTCTGTCCAACAAGAAGATCTAACAATTTTAAATATCTATGCCCCTAACATAGGAGCAGCCAACCACATAAATCAATTAATAACAAAATCAAAGAAAAACATTGGCCATAATACAATAATAGTAGGGACCTTTAACACTCCCCTCACTGAAATGGACAGATCATCCAAGCAAAAGATCAACAAGGAAATAAAGGGCTTAAATGACACACTGGACCAGATGGACATCGCAGATCTATTCAGAACATTCCATTCCAAAGTAACAGAGTACACATTCTTCTCTAGTACACATGGAACATTCTCCAGAATAGATCACATCCTGGGTCCCAAATCAGGTCTCCACTGGTACCAAAAGATTAGGATCATTCCCTGCATATTGTCAGACCAAAATGCTCTGAAGCTAGAACTCAATCACAAGAGGAAAGTTGGAAAGAACTCAAACAATTGGAGGCTAACGAGCATCCTTCTAAAGAATGAATGGGTCAACCAGGAAATAAAGAAGAATTGGAAAAATTCATGGAAAAAAATGATAATGAAAACACAATGGTTCAAAAGTCTGTGGGACACAGCAAAGGCAGTCTTGAGAGGAAAATATATAGTGATACAAGCCTTTCTTATGAAACAAGAAAGGTCTCAAATACACAACATAATCCTACACCTAAAGGATCTGGGGAAAGAACAACAAAGAAAGCCTAAACCCAGCAGGAGAAGAGAAATAATAAAGATCAGAACAGAAATCAATGAAATGGAAACAAAAACAAAATAAAAAACAAACAAACAAACAAACAAACAATAGAACAAATAAAGACAACCAGGAGCTGGCTTTTTGAAAAATTCGATAAGATGGATAAACCCCTGGCCAGACTTATCAAAAAGAATAGAGAAAGTATCCAAATATAAAATCACAAATGAAAGAGGAACGATCACAAACAATACCAAAGAAATACAAACAATTATAGAACACATTATGAGCAAATATATGGCAGCAAATTTGACAATCGGGAAGAAATGGATGCATTTCTAAAGACATATACACTTCCACAACTGAACCAGGAAGAAATGAAAACCTGAACAGACCCATAACAGTAAGGAGATTGAAGCAGTCATCAAAAATCTCCCAACAAACAAGAGCCCAGGGCCAGACAGTTTCCCAGAAGAATTCTTCCAAATGTTTTAAGAATAATTAATTCCTATTCTTCTGAAACTGTTCTAAAAAATAGGGATGGAAGGAAAACTTCCAAACTCATTTTATGAAGCACACATTACCTTGACCCCAAAACCAGACAAGGATCCCATCAAAAAAGAGAATTACAGACCAATAGCCTTGATGAACACAGATGCAAAAATTCTCAACAAAATACTAGCCAATAGGATCCAACAGTACATTAAAAGGATTATTCACCACGACCAGTGGGATTTAATCCAGAGCTGCAAGGTTGGTTCAACATCCACAAATCAATCAATGTGATACAATACATTAATAAAAGAAGGAACAAAAACCATATGATACTCTGAATAGGTGCTGAAAAAGCATTTGACAAAATACAGCATCCCTTCCTGATCCAAACTCTTCCAAGTGTAGGGGTAGAGGGCACATAACCCAATATCATCAAAACCACCTATGAAAAACCCACTGCAAATGTCATTCTCAATGGGGAAAAACTGACATTTTTTCCACTAAGTTCAGAAACATGACAGGGATGTCCATTATCACCACTGCTCTTCAACACAGTACTAGAAGTCCTAGCCTCAGCAATCAGACAACAAAAGAAATTAAAGGAATCCAAATCAGCAAAGAAGAAGTCAAACTATCACTCTTTGCAAATGATATGATGCTATATGTGGAAAACCCAAAAGACTCCACTCCAAATCTGCTAGAACTTGTACAGGAATTCAGAAAGGTGTCAGGATATAAAATCAATGCACAGAAATGAGTTGCATTTCTCTACACCAACAAGAATACAGAAGAAAGAGAAATTAAGGAGTTAATCCCATTTACAATTGCACCCCAAACCATAAGATACCTAGGAATAAACCTTACCAAAGAGGCAAAGAATCTATACTCAGAAAACTACAAAGTACACATGAAAGAAATTGAGGAAGACACAAAGAAGTGGAGAAATGTTCCATGCTCATGGATTGGAAGAAAAAATATTGTGAAAATGTCTATGCTACCAAAGCAATCTACACATTTAATGCAATGCCTATCAAAATCCCATCCATTTCTTTTCAAAGAAATGGAACAAATAATCCTAAAATTTATAAGAACCAGAAAAGACCTCTAATAGCCAGAGGAATATTGAAAAAGAAAGTTAACGTTGGTGGCATCACAATTCCGGACTTCAAGCTCTATTACAAAGCTGTCATCATCAAGATAGTATGTTACCGGCACAAAAACAAACACATAGATCAATAGAACAGAATAGACAGCCCAGAAATAGACCCTCAACTCTATGGTCACCTAATCTTCAACAAAGCATGGAAGAATGTCCAATGGAAAAAGACAGCCTCTTCAACAAATGGTGTTGGGAAAATTGGACAGCCACATGCAGAAAAATGAAACTGGACCATTTCCTTACACCACACATGAAAATAGACTCAAAACGGATGAAGGACCTTAATGTGAGAAAGGAATCCATCCAAATCCTTGAGGAGAACACAGGAAGCAAGCTCTTTGACCTCAGCCGTAGCAACGACTTCCTAGGAACATCGCCAAAGGCAAGGGAAGCAAGGGCAAAAATGAATTATTGGGACTTCATCAAGATCAAAAGCTTCTGCACAGCAAAGGAAACAGTCATCAAAACCAAAAGACAACTGACAGAATGGGAGAAGGTATTTGCAAACAACATATCACTTAAAGGGCTAGTATCCATAATCTATAAGGAACTTACCAAACTCAACACCCAAAGAACAAATAATCCAATCAAGAAATGGGCAGACTGCTTCTCTGCCTACTTGTGATCCCTGTCTGTCCAATGAATAAATAAAATATTTAAAAAAAATAAAAGAAATGGGCAGAAAACATGAACAGACATTTCTGCAAAGAAGACATCCAGATGGCCAACAGACACATGAAAAAGTGCTCCACGTCACTTGGCATCAGGAAAATACAAATCAAAACCACAGTGAGATACCACCTCACACTAGTCAGAATGGCTAAAATTAACAAGTCAGGAAATGACAGATGTTGGCGAGGATGCAGAGAAAGGGGAACCCTCCTACACCTTTGGTGGGAATGAAAGTTGGTGCAGCCACTCTGGAAAGCAGCATGGAGGTTCCTCAAAAAGTTGAAAATAGAGCTACCCTATGACCCAGCAATGCACTACTGGTTATTTACCCCAAAGATACAAATGTAGTGATCTGAAGGGGCACATGCACCCGAATGTTTATAGCAGCAATGTCTACAATAGCCAAACTATGGAAAGAACCTAGATGTCCTTCAACAGATGAATGGATGAAGAAGAAGTGGTGTGTATGTGTGTATATATATATGTGTGTGTGTGTGTGTGTGTTTGTGTGTATATGTATGTATATATATATATGTATATGTATATGTATGTGTGTGTGTGTGTGTGTGTGTGTGTGTATATAATACAGCCATCAAAAGAAGTGAAATCTTGCCACTTGTGATGACATGGGTGGAACTAGAGGGTACTATGCTTAGCGAAATAAGTCAATCGGAGAAAGACAACTATCATATCATCTCCCTGATATGAGCAAGTGGAGATGCAACGTGGGGGGGTTGGGGTGTAGGAAAAGAATATATAAGACAAGATTGGATCAGGAGGGAGAAAAACCATAAGAGACTCTTAATCTCACAAAACAAACTGAGGGCTGCTGGGAAGAGGGGGGTAGGGAGAGGGTGGTGGGGTTATGGACATTGGGAAGGGTATATGCTATGGTGAGTGCTGTGAAGTATGTAAACCTGGTGATTCACAGACCTGTACCCCTGGGGTTAATAATACATTATATGTTTTTTTTTTTTTAAAGATTTTATTTATTTATTTGACAGACAGAGATCACAAGTAGACAGAGAGGCAAGCAGAGAGAGAGAGGAGGAAGCAGGCTCCCTGCTGAGCAGAGAGCCCTATGCGGGACTCGATCCCAGGACCCTGAGATCATGACCTGAGCTGAAGGCAGCGGCTTAACCCACTGAGCCACCCAGGTGCCCAAAAAAATAATAATGTTTTGAATGAATGAATGACTAACAGATGAAACAGTGAGTTATCATTAAATTAAAGTGCAAAATTTGTGAATGTTAACCTCAAGAGAGCATACGTGACTTCTTATTAACAGATAGGAAAAAGAATGGAGGCTATTCAAGGAATGAAAATCTATTTCTCCATGGGATTTTATACATGAAAATTTATCATAATGAGCAGTGTGTCTTCAACAATTTTAAGCAAAAAGCAATATACTCCAAATATATTTTCCTGAGACATCCGAATGGGATAAACCACCTCATTGCAGGTGCATAGAGATCATGATCACTTCTTTAATAACAATCCCAATAGCCCACATTAAACAATGTCAATATGCACAGAAGTCAAATTTCTGTAGGTAAGTCATTCCATTTTGAACACTTGTGATGCACCTAAATAATACTGTCAAGAATATGTCAGACCCATACAACAAAAAGAAAAATAAGAATGCATATAATTTTGAAAATGAGAACAACTGTCCCCCTTCACCTTTGGACGACATAATGGCTTATGACCTATATAACCATATGGCACATATGATGAATATTAGCTAAGTTTAATATCTGTCCACCTGAGGCATATAAATCTGACAGCTAGAAAACTGTGTATCAAAATCTTCTACACTGGGTGCCTTAGGGGCTCAGTCATTAAGCGTCTGTGTTGGGCTCAGGTCATGATCCTCAGGGTCCTTAGATCGATCCCTGCATCAGACTCCTTGCTCAGCAAGAAGTCTCCTTCTCCCTCTCCCACTCCCCCTCCTTGTATTCTCTCTCTCGCTGTCTATCTATCTGTGTCAAATAAGTGAATAAAATCTTTTAGGGGCGCCTGGGTGGCTCAGTGGGTTAGGCCGCTGCCTTCGGCTCAGGTCATGATCTCAGGGTCCTGGGATCGAGTCCCACATCGGGCTCTCTGCTCAGCAAGAAGCCTGCTTCCCTCTCTCTCTCTCTCTGCCTTCCTCTCCGTCTACTTGTGATCTCTCTCTGTCAAATAAATAAATTAAAAAAAAAATCTTTTAAAAAATACTCTACACTGAAAAGTGAATAAAGTCTGAAGTACATGCTAGTGTATTTAATGTTAGTGTATATAAATAATTATCACACTAACAAAATTGACAAATGTGAAATGTTGGAGTCAGATGGACCCTGACTTAAGTATCAGTGTTATCACTTCCTAACTTGCAAGCTTTCTTAATTTATTAAATCTATCTAAACTGTGTTCCCTAACTGATAGCCCAAAATGCCACAATTCCAAGAAAATATTTATAAACAGTGATATAATATATATACAAAGTCAACAGAGTGTCTGGCTTATTATGATCATATGCTAATCAGTTTTTTTCTGTATTAAGCATCCCCATCCTAGACCCTGAATTGGAAGACAACACTTAAAAATGTTATCCCAGTAAATGATATGGCAAACATTTTCAGTGTGTTAGAGTATCCAGTATGATTGCAATTGCAACATAAAATATTTAAATATTGATTTTAGGATAACACAACATTTTAAAAAATACCAAGGATGATTTCTTTTTTAAGATTTATTTATTTATTTGGGAGAGAGTGAGAGAGGAAAGGGACATGTAGAGGGAAGGGAGAGATGGAAAGGGAGAGAGAAATTTAAGGAGGCTTTGCCTTGAGTGCAGAGCCTGATGTAGGGCTCCATCCCAGGACTCCATGATCATGATTGAGCAGAAACTGTACCACTCAGGTCCCCTAAGGATGATTTTATTAATAACATTGGGTCACAAATTCTTTTTTTATTCTAATGCTTTTACATTGAAGCACTTTGATAACCTCAGTGATTATATATGTGTATATATATTCCAAATGGGGTAATATTAGCAAAGCAATCACCTTAAATATCTCTTGTCCATACTACACATGAAAAAGAAAGAATGATTTCTCTGTATTTCTGACAAAAACTGTGTTCTTAACCAAAATAGTCATTTTATATCATGTGGTTCTGCCTGGAATTGCCAGCAATCCCTGTACCAATGGATGAAAGATTACTCCCAAAATTTGCTGTGAAAGAGAGAAAGCAAGGAGGGTCAATGTTCAGAGACGAAGACCCTTTGGTCTTTGCTCTGGCTTTTATTGGTCCTTCAGGATAATCACAAATCCTCATCACTGTTTCTCAAGCACAGGATGTATGACAGGGTCTTATAGAAACTAGGAGGATCTGTTTACAGGAAAGATAAGATATGCTGATCTGCATGTTCCAGGAGGGCTGAATATAGCCTAAGGAACAATGCATACATCTCTTAGATCACAGGGTGGCTGTTTGGGCTAAGAAAGTCTTGGAGAAGGCAATTCCCCTTGGCATCCCAACCTCAGTGTGGTCATGCAGGCCTCAGCATTCCAAAGGCCTAGGCCCTGCTCTGAAACCTTCCTTCCCCCTCAGCACCCTCTGTGTTACATTTTAGCAAGCCAAGCATACGTCTGATTTCATGCTCTGCATTAACACCAGTATGTCTCCTGTAAAAGCTCATACCATTCTTTTTTTTTTTAATCTTTTTTTTTTTTAAAGATTTTATTTATTTATTTGAGAGAGAGACAGTGAGAGAGAGCATGAGCGAGGAGAAGGTCAGAGGGAGAAGCAGACTCCCCGTGGAGCTGGGAGCCCAATGTGGGACTCGATCCCGGGACCCAGGGATCATGACCTGAGCCGAAGGCAGTCGAAGGCAGTCGTCCAACCAACTGAGCCACCCAGGCGTCCCAGCTCATACCATTCTTCAGAAAACAAAGAAGCTGTTTAGGCCTTTCTCGAAAGTTTAAGCTTGTTTATGTGAGATGATGACTAATTTGTTTTTCAGAAGTCCCAGAAACAAATGCATCAGTTGCATCCAGGAAGCATGATTCCCCCCATCAAAATTACCATCTTTTGAAATAAAGAATTTCAGGTTCATATATAGCTATCTGTATTGTAAACTACATGTATTTCAACAAGAATACTGTAGTAGTTAAATTTTACTTAGTATGTAAATAAAAAACAAGGACTCATATGAGCAAGGGAAACTCTTTTTACCTATAATTAAAGCCAAGACTATAATAGGAAATTAGACCTTCACTCTGCAAATGCACTTCTGAATCATAAAGATATATTTTATATGGAGTACCATTTGTAATGAGAATTGTATTAATTACCTCATATTTTTACACCTTACATAAATGATCTTAATTATCTAATAGAACTCTTTTCTTCCTGGGAGGCATTTGCCAAAATGTTATTTCTATTAGGTAAATGTAGCATTTCAAAAGAGTGTAGAATAAATCAAGAAGATGATATAGCAAATCAAAGATTTAGGGGATTACAATAAATAAACCACAGTGCTATTATATTGTTTCATACATCATTGTATTATTTACTCATTCATTATATACATATTTTGGCACTTACTTGCAAGTTAGGTATTCACTGTTGCAGAGATGCATAAATATATAACCACTTTTATTGTAAAGGAAGGAAAAATTTCCAATACATGTAACCCATTTTCCTCAGGGAATAATATACTTTACAAACGTTAAGTAATTTCAAAAATTACTTACTTTTGATGAAACTCAGGAACATTATAATTGTATTACATAACTTCAAAAATAAACATGTTGTAACAAGGGGACTGAAAATATTCTTTAACTATTCTAACATTTAAAACATGAACTTGCATAATTTTCTATCAGTATGTGGTATGAAACTGGTTTTCCCACTTGCGTGATTCTTAAGGTTAGAAGTATTTTTCCAGTGAATTTTAGTAATTCAATTTTATTCATTAGGTTCTTTCATTAATTAACATGAAGTTGTATTTATTCTTTTTTTGGAATTTTTGGCAGCTTACTTTAGTAGGACTACTCATCATGAAAAAAAAAAAAAAACACAAATGTCAGCTCTGCAGCTTGTTGCTGTGGTTAGCTTCAACAAGAATGTCAGAAGAAGTGACAAGGCATAAAGTGATTCAGATTGATGGCATTCCTGTTGATAATAGATTAGCTTCCATGTATGCTTTGAGCTCTGAAACCTCTCATTTCTTTAAAACAAAACAAAACAAAACAAAATAAAAAAACTTCAGCTCTCTGTGGTAGGACCTTTCAATCTTTCAACCAAATATTGCCAAAAGTATCTGCAGATGATTTAAATGTCACACTCACTTTATTTGTTGTATTATTTTTTGTAATATAAGTATGAATAGAGATTAACTCTTGTGTATAGATTTGGGAACCATGGTCTTCATTTATTTCTGAATATAATCTGTGATGTGCAAATAGTAAGTATTCATGAATAGTATGGTATTTTGAACCAAAATGTCATGGAGACAGAAGAGAAATATTTTTTGAATATGCCACAGTTTATACGTCATAGTGTTGGCTTTCCCGTGCATTATTAGAACAACTCAGCACTATCCATTTCATTGATTTTTATGATGAAGTTTAAAAGAAGATGAAGATTGTCACTTGTACTTATAAAAATTTCCTTTTCAGTTTTATCTACATAATCTTTATTTAATTTAACAAAAATTTTAAATTAAAAAACAATATTAACTAGTTCTTTCAAATTATAATATTTAGAGTCATCTTTTTTACCAATTATGCTTAAAATATTTTTCCATGGATTTAGCAATTAAAGAATTACTTAAAAAAAGAATTACTTAAGCCTCCAATAAAATATGTTTGATAGCTGGCTTTACTATATTTTGTACATTTTGACAACTTCTTATATGTATTATGTTTATGGGAGTTCAGAATATGATTTAGAGATATTAAACTTTAAGAAATATTTACAGTAAATGGACTGTAATATGTCAAGTAAATCAATAGATTAATACCATACCAACAGAAGAAATGAGATTTAAAATCTAAAATTATTTTGGAGTACATGGAAGTACCTATACTAGTAAGCAAGACAGAGTTTGTGTCTCTAAGGAACTTACTGTTAATAATAAATATTACTCTGGTCTTCAGATAAACTCTTAATGTAGTATGACACTCAAAAATAAGATGAAACTCAGAAACACTATAATTGCATTACATAAGTTATTTATTTTAATCTAACTTTTTACCTTTGTATTCAATCTTAGGTGAATATCTATCATGCAAAGATGATCTCACCTATTCTCTGAGAACAGTAAACCTAAATTTTCCTTAGACAACATACCTAAAAAATGTAATGTGCAAACTCTTCCTATAAGGTCTAAATCATTTAGTTGAGTAGCACATATCAAGAAAAGAAATGGACAAAAGTACATTTTTGTTAATATACAATTAATAGAAATATATCTAGATGTTATAGTTTTCATATCTGTGCCAGCCACGAGGCTCTAGTTGGCATTTATTGGGTTTTATCTGCCACTTTGTGCATAGCCAGAGCACCTAAGCTGGCCAGGTTTCTTTACCTGGTGAGGTGATTCAAACCTTTGTTTTGAAGGATCTGAGGCCCCAGTGGTCCTTGATTTATTGGGCTATTGTGTATTTCCAGTAAATCTGGTCTTGGAAGTACTAAGGGGCATCCTAGTGAGTGCCACAGGTTCCAAATATATTCCATCCTGGGCTAATTTTGTAGCAGGAAACATGCTATAGATCAATTTTATGGTTCAGTGGATTAAATGTCACTGTTCATGATGTCAGTTTAGGTGTCATAGAGAGAATATCACAGTTATATGTTCAGTCTCTCTCAGGACTGAAGAGAAAGACAAGAGCTGCCCTTCAAAAAGAGAATAGTTATCACTAGAAGAGGGCATTATTTTTCTGCAAAATCCTCAGAATCTGTGCTAAAATTATTGTAGTGGGACTAAGCAGAGGACCCTTATGTATGATTGGCAGTGAGAGCACCATTGTAAATGTTGACTTATGAGGCAAAATTTTCAGGAGATTTTTATTTCAGTTGGACCTGCTGCAGAGCCTTATTTTTTTTCTTGACTCCACTCAAAGATTTTCAGCTAAATGAGTTAATTGATAATGAATTGGAACATGAAGCCAATTGTGGTTTATGTTGCCTCTAAAATCTGAAGAGACCCAACATGAAATGTTCCAGTTTCTCAGTTTTAGACAGTACAAACAGTATCTCAGTTTAGAAGGGGGTTTCCCAGTTCAAAACTGATGGACATCTAGAAATTGTGGTAATTTGACAGAACCTGGAATTTTCATTGGGTTTATCTTTTACCACGAGGATGCTTGTGTTTCTCGAGAGTATCTGATTATTAGCTTCTTTCTTCTTACCAGATTCCACCATTCTGTGTTACCAATAGTGGGACAGCATGACAATCTGCAGAATATTGTAATAATTGATTTCCCTTACAACTCTTAAGACAAAGAGCATGAGAGCTGATATAACCCTGAGATAAGACAAGCAAGATGTATTGTTATTCCTCCTCAATTAAAGTGAAGTGCTTCTTCTCATCCCCATTAACTGCTTTGGAGAAAAACATAATTTGCACTACTTTTCAGGGAGTGAATTTTGAATTGATTTGTTCAAAGTGCAATATGTAAAACAGCAACTGGATTTAGATAACATCTGCTCAAGTTTTAAATAACAAACAATCTACTTAGCTTTTGTACCAATGAAACACATCAATTAAATGGAAATTTGAGAGAAAATACCACTCTTATGTCTTTCATATCTTAGATATTGCTGCCAATTTCTGAAATTCCTCCAGTAATGAGGTCCTGCTTATTTTTTATTTTTTTTTTTTTTTTGCAATTTTCTTAAGAAGGGGAAGTTCTGGGGTCTTCTACTTAACTCTTCCCTTCCTTTCACAGCACCTTCATTTTCAGGCAGCCAAATGCAGGTATTCTGCAAATCTACTCAAACCATACGATCCTTTTGTGAGAATTACTATACTATAGAACTTGCACAAAGCTTTACTTATCACTTAGTGTCCACAAATATTCACTCCCACCAATGATGCCAATATATGATTTTGGATACTTAGGAATTAGAATCTACTCAGTGTTAGTATCCATTTATTCCTGATAAGTTTAGGTCACCAAAGTGGTTGTTCTGATACATAGCTTCAGGTCCTTTTGTGGGAAGCTTGGAAGGAAATTTACAGGACATATGTAAGGAAGTGTGGTGGTTCTTCCTTAACTAAATGTGGGTCAGTTTATGGTTTAATGCAAGAACTAGTTTAGCAACTGACTGTCATCTGTTCATTTTTAAAAGTGTTGAAAGCAATTAATAGCTACAGATTTTTGGATGTCAAACCAATAATTGCCATTCCATCCAAAGTCATTTCACCTACATTGTCTCTGATATTTAATCAAAGTGACCTCACCTCTATCACTCCAGTATGCAATTATTCCTGTTGAAGAAGGACCCCCATTTCAATAGTGATATTTCCTATTCTTATTCATAATCTAAAGAGCTTTTGGGGAATGCTGGTGCTCCCTCATTGATACATTTTTCAATGTCTTGAAGAAAGGACTATCTTCAGGGTCCCATCTATTAATGCCTATTGGTGGAAGGCAAGTGAGCTTTATGTAATAAGTCCAATACATCATTTGTGCTTTCACATTTTTTTCTCTACAACAACAACAAAAAAACAAGTGAGCTCAATAATCTTAACATCATTTGATGTAGATAATGACACTGCTAAACCTGGGCTTCATGCATTGAATCAAGCAGTGTTAAGGGTACTTCTAGCTGCCAAAAATAGTACATAAAATCCCTAAATATGGTAAGCTATCTGCATATAGAAAATTTCAACCAACTTCAACCTTATCTTCCAGCTTAATACTCTTAAATTCATTCCCATACATGTTCATAAAGTTCTTGCTATTAACACTTGAAAGATCTTTCAATTCCTTTGGTGAGTAGGCCATGTTTTCTGCTCAAGGTTTTACAATTCCCCTCTTGGGATCAGACTTACTTTATGGGCTTGGAGGCTATAAAAGATGAGTGATTTGTGTTTTCAAAGGTCTTCAGTTCATCTAAATCTACATTAATATCCTCAAAGCAAGTCCGAATTACTTCATCTTACTATACTAATGTCACAACCTTGGCTTAAGAAATTTGGCAATTTACATATTAAACTTGATTTATAACTTCAGCATTAACCACAATCAAATTAGGGTCCCATGCTCAGATATCATCCTAGTCTATTCCAGATGCTATAGGAAAATACCACAGATCAGGTAGGT
Source organism: Lutra lutra (assembly GCF_902655055.1). Lineage (NCBI taxonomy): Eukaryota > Metazoa > Chordata > Mammalia > Carnivora > Mustelidae > Lutra > Lutra lutra. The sequence goes on along the minus strand of NC_062279.1, from coordinate 78,226,961 downwards.
TGGGAAATAAATAAAAAACATTTATTTCTCAAAGTTTTAAAAGACGGAAGTCCAAGTTTAGAGTGCCAGCATGGCCAGATAAGGGCCTTCTTTCAGATGAGTCTTTGGTTGTATTTTCATGTGGCAGAAGAAATGAGGATCTCTCAGAGGCATTGATCTCATGCATGAGAGCTCTAACCACACAGCTTAATATAACCTCATGACTTAATAGCACCCCAAAGGTTTCATCTCCTAATGTCTTCGCATTGAATATTAAGATTTTGACACATGAATTTTCATCAGAAACAAATATCCTATTAGTGGCTATAGTGGAAATACATGAACTTATAAAGAATAAGATTTTTTTTTAGTATCTCCACAAAGTCCTTGGTATCTCCATTCATTCTGTTAGCTGAAAATTCAAAGTCCCGGGCTTACAATTTAATTTCCTTAAACTCTCCAATGACTTCAGAAATGGCCTAACCACTCTGTAAAATTGTAACCACAACTTGTACTATATCAGTTATGTGCAGCTGATATTGGTATTGACTTAATATCATTAATTCTCACCTTCAACCACTATTTCACTCATGTAACAGTAAGTGAAAATTGTACTAATGTATAAATTATTTGCATCATATTTTCTCCCACAAAGAGGTCATTAAAATATTCAGACTCGGGGCACCTGGGTGGCTCAGTGGGTTAAAGCCTCTGCCTTCAGCTCAGGTCATGATCTCAGGGTCCTGGGATCGAGCCCTGCGTCCGGCTCTTTGCTCGGCGGGGAGCCTGCTACCTCCTTTCTCTCTCTGGGTGCCTCTCTGTCTACTTGTGATCTCTGTCTGTCAAATAAATAAATAAAATCTTTAAAAAAAATGTTCAGACTCAGACAATTAAGAAACCCACTTTCAAAATCCTGGTATGCTCTGTTTTCTGGGATGATTCATTATAGCAAGCAGGGTATCAGTCAGGGCTAATTCTGCTAAACAAATCCATTCTGAGTATCTGCAATGATTTGAAGAGACAAAGTGTAATTATAGTGTTTCTGTATTCAAAATGTGGGTCACTTGGTAAAAGATTAAATAAAGGCAAGTCTTTCTTATGGAAGCTAAGGAATATAGAGTAAGGTGCAGTAGATCCTGGACATACTGCTAAAGGCAGTAAAGGAGAATGAAAACCAGAGGCTTCTCTTTCTCCCCTGCTAATGGTTTCAACTACTGTTCAAACCCAGATAAAAGCCAACTTACATGGAAATGGAGGAAACCAGATTATGTTATCCTAAAACATGTCTCTTAAACATATTATTTTGAGTTAAAGGCACTTAAGAAACTGCAGGTACAAGAGGATGTTCTGAACTTCCTTCTCATTCCTGAAAGTAGTAGATAAAACTCCCATGTCAAAGTTACACTTCCTGTACAAGAAGGAAATAAAACATTCTTATCACCACAGATGAGGAATTTAGAGCTGATAGATCTGTACAAACAAGCCTTGTTAAACTAACTTTTATCCTCCTGATTACTTCTTCACCACTTAATACCTCAGTCCAAATTTCTTTATCTTGTTCATTATACAAGAATGTTTTGTATCTTCATCTGAAAGTATAAAAGTGGGGTGCTTTGATGGTTCAGTCAGTTAAGCATCCAACACCTAGTTTTGGCTCAGGTCATGATCTCATGAGATGGAGCCCAGCATTGGCATCAGACTCCTTGTTGACAAGGAAGTCTCTTTGGAGATTCTCTCCTTCTACTCCTCTCCTCAGTCATGTGCTCTCTCTTTCTCTTTTTCTCAAATTTTTTTAAATTAAAAAATAAAAGATATAAAACGTGTCTGCTCTGGTAACTTCTTTGGATCTTCATTTTTTTTTTTTTTTGCTTTAGCAGTGTTTCAATATAAAATGTCAATAAACAAATGTCAATCATATTTTTATACCAGCAATGAAAAAATGGAATATAAAATAAAAAAAAAAAATCTTACATTAGTATACAGCCACCCCCACATGCAAAATCCAAAACCAGTACTGATGTTTAAATCTAACAAACTATTTACAGAGTCTCCATGTTGAAATATAAATCATTTAGAACAAACCCCAGAAAAGTCTAAATAAATTGAGATTATAACATGTTCATGGATTATAAGGCAATATTGTTAATATGCCAGTCTTCCCCAAATAGATCTATGGATTCAAATTCACATTCAAATCCTAGAAAACATTTTTGCATATTTCAATAAGCTCATTCTAATGATTACATGACAAGGGAAAGGGCTTGAATACCCACAACATCAGGAAAAGGACAAAGTAAGTGAACCCACACTACCCTATCAAGACTTACTAAAAAGCTAATACAGTAAAGACAGTCATAGTATTAGCAAATAAATACAAAGATCAATAGACTAGAATAAATTCCAGAAATAGACACTTGCAAAGTCTTAGTTAACTTATTTTTGACAAAAAGGTATTTCAAGGAAGATATAATAATCTTTACCAGTAAATAATTATGAAAGAACTTGATTTTCATATGAAAATAAGAAAACCTTTAATAAAGATGGAGAGAGGCAAGATGGCAGAGGAATGGCAGACTAAAATGACATCAGACACCAGGAGTTCAGCTAGATAGGTATCAAACCATTCCAAACACCTATAAATTCAATAGGAGATAGAAGAGAAGAAGAGCAGAAATTCTAGGAACAGAAAATGGACCACTTTCTGAAAGTAGGACATGTGGAGAAGTGAATCTGAAGCAACAGGAAGATAGACCATGGGGGAAGGGGCTGGCTCTCAGGAAGCAGCAGAGCAGTGGAACGCAAAATCAGAACATTTAAAAAGCTGCTCCACTGAAGGACATCACTCCAGAGGCTAAGTGGAGGTGGATCCCTCACTGGGACAGTGTGGTCTCAGGTCGCACAGGGTCACAGAAAGATCGGGGGTGTCAGATTGTGGCAGAGCTGCCAGGTTTCGGAGCAGGGAAGCTGACTACAGAGACAGAGCCAAAGAGTGAGCTTTCAGAATGGGGTTACCTTAAACTGTGATCCAAGACACAGTCAGGTTACTGCTCTTTGAGCAGGGACCCCAGAAGTGGCAGATCTGGAGAGACTCTCTACTTCCTCCTCCAAGTGGAGTGGCACAGGAATGCATGGCAGGAATCTGCTGGGTTTGGAGACTCCAAATGGGGCCATGCACCATAGACAGAAATGCTTGGTCACAGGCTGTGTGAGCATGAAGCGTGGCCACAGACCTGGAAGAAAGGAGTGATCGATTGCTTTTCTCTGAGAGCACAGTGAGGAGTGGGGCCCTAAGCTCTACTCCTCTGGCTGGTGATTGGGAGGCTGCCATCTTCATTCCCATCCTTCCAAAGCTGTACAGAAAGTGTTCAGGAAACAAAAGCTACCAAGAGCAAACCCAAGCAGATTACTTAGCCTGCAAGGATAGTGCACTTCCACCTTGAGCAAAGACATTTGACACTCACCGCAACAGGCCCCTCCCCCAGAAGATCAGCAAGAACATCCAGCTAAGATTAACCTCATTATTCAAGGAGAACAGCAGAACTCCAGAGCTAGGGGAAAGCAAGCATATATTTCATGGCTTTCCCCCACAATTCTTTAGTCTTGCAAAGTTATTTATTTTTTTCCTTATTCTATTTTTTTAACCTTTCCTCTTTCCTCTTTTAATGTTTTCTAACTAGTTCATCTTAACAATACCTTTCTAAATTTTTTTTAAACCTTCATTGTTATATTTTATCCCTTCATTGTATTTAACCTTAATTTTTGTATACATATCAGGATTTTTTTTTCCTTTAAAATTTTGAGATACAATTTCTTCTAATAGATCAAACATAACTTTGTTCTAGTCTCCAGTCTGAGCACATTCTCTCCTTTTTTTTTTCTTCTTTTTCCAACCAACTTTTCTTATCAATTCCTTTTTTAGTTTTTTTTTTTAATTTTCATCTTTACAGTCATATTCCATTCCTTCATTGTTGTTACCCTTATATTTGCATATATATGTTTCTCTTTCTTTAAAATTTCGGGAGATAGTTTCTTCTAAGAGACCAGAATACACCCAAAATCTAGTAGGTGGCTCTGTTCTATGCACCAGTCTAAATATATATATATATATATATATATATTTAATTTTTATTTCAATTTTTTCCTCTTAATTTTCCCTCCAGTTTTGGGTCTTTTCTGATTTGGTTAGTATACATTTTTTCTGGGGTCTTTGCCACCCTTTTAGTATTTTATACTCTCTTTCATATATTCTTATGTGGATAAAATGAAAAGGCAGAAAACCTCACCGCAGAAAAAACAACAAGAGGCAGTACCAAAGACTAGGGACTTAATCAATACAGACATTGGTAATATGTCAGAAATACAGTTCAGAATGATGACTCTCAAGGTGCTACCTGGGCTCATAAAAGGCATGGAAGAGATTAGAATAATACTTTCTGGAGAAATAAAATCCCTTTCTGGAGAAATAATAGAACTAAAATATAACTGAGTTGGGGAAAAAAAAGTTATTAATGGGGTGCAATCAAAATGGAGTCTCCTACTGCTAGGATAAATTAAGCAAAAGAGAGAATTAGTGCTATAGAAGACCAAATGATGGAGAATATAGAAACTGTACAAAAGAGAGGCAAACAACTACTAGACCATGAGGGGAGAATTCAAGAGATAAGTGATAACATTAGATGAAACAATATTAGAATAATTGGGATTCCAGAAGAAGAAGAGAGAGAGGGGCAAAAAGTATATTGGAGCAAATTATAATAGAGAATTTCCCTAATATGGCAAAGGGAACAAGCATCAAAATCCAGGAGACACAGAGAACCCCCCTCAAAATCAATAAATATGGGTGCACATGCCATCATCTAGTAGTAAAATTTACTAGTCTTAGTGACAAAGAGAAAATCTTAAAAGCATCTCAAGACAAAAAGTCTGTAACATACAATGGTAGAAATATTAGACTGGCAGCAGACTTATCAACAGAGACCTGGTAGGCCAGAAAGGACTGTCATGATATATGCAGAGCACTAAATGAGAGAAACATGCAGCCAAGAATACTATATCCAGCTAGTCTATGATTGAAAATAGAAGGAGAGATAAAAAGCTTCCAGGACAAACAAAAATTAATTATAATTATTGCAAACACCAAACCAGCCCTATAGGAAATATTGAAAGCAAAAAGAGAGCCTAAAAGTAGTAGACCAGAAAGGAACAGAGGCAATATACAAGTAACAGTCATCTTACAGGCAATACAATGGCAGAAAATTCATATCTTTCAATAGTTACCCTGAATGTAAATGGGATAAACACCCCAATCAAAAGACACAAGGTATCAGAATGGGAAAAAAAAATCAATATTCAGTCTACAAGAAACTCATTTTAGACCAAAAGACACCTCCAGATTTAAACTAAGGAGGTGGAAAACAATGTACCATGCTAATGGACATGAAAAGAAAGCTGGTGTGACAATTCTTATATCAGATCAATTAGATTTTAAGCCAAAGACTATAATAAGAGATGAGGAAGGACACTATATCATACTCAAAGGGTCTGTACAACAAGAAGATCTAACAATTTTAAATATCTATGCCCCTAACATAGGAGCAGGCAACTACATTAATCAATTAATAACAAAATCAAAGAAAAACATTGGCCATAATACAATAATAGTAGGGGCCTTTAACACTCCCCTCACTGAAATGGACAGATCATCCAAGCAAAAGATCAACAAAGAAGTAAAGGACTTAAATGGCACACTGGACCAGATGGACATCACAGATCTATTCAGACATTCCATCCCAAAGCAACAGAATACACATTCTTCTCTAGTGCACATGGAACATTCTCAAGAATAGATCACATCCTGGGTCCCAAATCAGATCTCAACTGGTACCTGCATATTTTCAGACCACAATGCTCTGAAGCTAGAACTCAATCACAAGAGGAAAGTTGGAAAGAACCCAAATACATAGAGACTAAAGAGCATCCTTCTAAAGAATGAATGGGTCAACCAGGAAATTAAAGAAGAATTGAAAAAATTATGGAAGCAAATGAAAATGAAAACACAACTGTTCAAAATCTGTGGGACACAGGAAAGGCAGTCCTGAGTGGAAAGTATATAGCAATACAAGACTATCTCAAGAAACAAGAAAGGTCTCAAGTACACAACTTAACCCTACACCTAAAGGAGCTGGAGAAAGAACAGCAAAGAAAGCCTAAACCCATCAGAAGAGAAATCACAAAGATCAGAGCAGAAACCAATAAAATAGAAAACAAAAGAACAGTAGAACAGATCAACAAAACTAGAAGCTGGGTCCTTGAAAGAATTAATAAGATGGATACGTCCCTGGCCAGACTTATCAAAAAGAAAAGAGAGGGACGCCTGGGTGGCTCAGTTGGTTAAGCAGCTGCCTTCGGCTCAGGTCATGATCCCAGCGTCCTGGGATCGAGTCCCGCATCGGGCTCCTTGCTCAGCAGGGAGCCTGCTTCTCCCTCTGCCTCTGCCTGCCATTCTGTCTGCCTGTGCTCGCTCTCTCTCCCTCTCTCTCTGACAAATAAATAAAATCTTAAAAAAAAAAAAGAGAAAGGACCCAAATAAATAAAATCATGAATAAAAGAGGAGAGATCACAACAACACCAAAGAAATAAAAACAATCATAAGAACATATGAGCACCTATGTAGCAGCAAATTTGACATTATGGAAGAAATGGATGCATTCCTAGAGATGTATAAATTACCAAAATTGAACCAGGAAGACATAGAAGGCCTGAACAGACCCAAACCAGTAAGGATATTGAAGCAGTCATCAAAAATCTCCCAAAGAACAAAAGCCCAAGGCCAGATGGCTTCCCAGGGGAATTCTACCAAACATTCAAAGAATTCATACCTATTCTCCTGAAACTATTCCAAAAAATAGAAATGGGAGGAAAACTTCCAAACTCATTTTATGAGGCCAGCATTACATTGATCTCAAAACCAGACAAGGACCCCATCAAAAAAGAATTACAGACCAATATCCTTGATGAACACAGATGCAAAAATTCTCGCCAAAATACTAGCCAACAGGATCCAACAGTACATGAAAAGATTATTCACCATGACAAGTGGGATTTATTCCTGGGCTACAAGGATAGGTTCAACATCCGCAAATCAACCAATGTGATGCAATATGTTAATAAAAGAAAAAGCAAGAACTATATGGTAATCCCAGTAGATGCTGAAAAAGCATTTGACAAGGTACAGCATCCTTGATCAAAACTCTTCAAAGTGTAGGGATAGAGGGCAGGCACATACCTCAATATCCACAAAGCCATCTATGAAAAACCCACAGCAAATATCATTCTCAATGGAGAAAAACTGAGAGCTTTTCTCCTAAGGTCAAGAACATGGCAGGGATGTCCACTATTAACACTGCTATTCAACATAGTACTAAATTCCCTAGCTTCAGCAATCATACAACAAAAAGAAGTAAAAGGCATCTAAATCAGCAAAGAAGTCAAACTATCACTCTTTGCAGATGATATGATACTTTCTGTGGGAAACCCAAAAGACTCCACTCCAAATCTGCTAGAACTTGTACAGGAATTCAGTAAAGTGTCAGGATATAAAATCAATGCACAGAAATCAATTTCTATATACCAACAGCATGACAGAAGAAAGGTAAGTTAAGGAGTCAATGACATTTACAATTGCACCCATAAGTTACCTAGGAATAAACCTAACCAAAGAGGCAAAGAATCTGCACTTGGAAAACTATAAAGTACTCATGAAAGAAACTGAGTAAGACACAAAGAAGTGGAAAAATGTTCCATGCTCCTGGATTGGAAGAAAAAATATTGTGAAAATGTCTATGCTACCAAAAGCAATATACACATTTAGTGCAATCCCTATCAAAATACCATCCATTTTTTTTTCAAAGAAATGGAACAAATAATCCTAAAATTTATATGGAGAAGACCCCGAATAGCCAGAAGAATGTTGAAAAAGAAACTCAAAGTTGGTGGCATAACAATTCCAGACTTCAAGCTCTATTACAAAGCTGTCATCATCAAGACATTATGGTACTGGCACAAAAACAGACACATAGATCAGTGGAACAGAATAGAGAGCTCAGAAATAGACCTTCAACTCTATGGACAACTAATCTTTGACAAAGCAGAAAAGAATGTCCAATGGAAAAAGACAGTCTCTTCAACAAATGGTGTTGGGAAAATTGAACAGCCACAAGCAGAAAAATTAAACTGGACCATTTCCTTACACCACACATGAAAATAGACTCAAAATGGATGAAGGACCTCAGTGTGAGAAAGGAATCCATCAAAATCCTTGAGGAGAACACAGGAAGCAACCTCTTTGACCTCAGGCACAGCAACGTCTTCCTAGGAACATTGCCAAAGGCAAGGGAAGCAAGGGCAAAAATGAACTCTTGGGACTTCATCAATATCTAAAGCTTTTGCACAGCAAAAGAAACAGTCAACAAAACCAAAAGACAACTGACAGAATGGGAGAAGATGTTCTCAAATGACATATCAGATAAAGGGCTAGTATCCAAAATCTATAAAGAACTTATCAAACTCAACACTAAAAGAGCAAATACTCCAATCAAGAAATGGACAGAAGATATGAACAGACATTTCTGCAAACAAGGTATCTAGATGCCCAACAGACACATGAAAAAGTGCTCCACATCACTTGGCATCAGAGAAATACAAATCAAAACCACAATGAGATACCACCTCACACCAGTCAGAATGGATAAAATTAACAAGTCAGCCTACACTGTTGGTGGGAATGCAAGCTGGTGCAACCACTCTGGAAAACAGCATGAAGTCCCCTCAAAATGTTGAAAATAACGCTACCCTGTGACCCAGCAATCTCAATCTCACTACTGGGTATTTGCCCTAAAGATATAAATGTAGTGATCTAAAGGGGCACGTGTACCCAAATGTTTATAGCAGCAGTGTCCACAATAGCCAGACTATGGGAGAACCTAGATGTCCTTCAACAGATGAATGGATAAAGAAGATTATATATATATATATATGTATATACATATATATATATATATATATATATACACACACACATACATATATGTATATGTATATGTGTGTGTGTGTGTGTGTATACATATATATATACATATATCTCACAATGGAATACTATGCATACTATGCAGCCATCAAAAGAAATGAAATCTTGCCATTTGTGACTACGTGGATGGAACTAGAGGGTATTATGCTGAGTGAAATAAGTCAAGCAGAGAAAGACAATTATCATATGATCTCTCTGATATGAGGATTTTGAAAAGCAGGGTGTGGGGTTTGGGGGGTAAGGAAGGAAAATATGAAACAAGATGGGTCAAGAGGGAAACAAACCATAAGAGACTCTTAATCTTACAGATAAAACCTAACAAAACAAAAAAAAAAAACAAAACTGAGGGTTGCTGGGTGGATGGGGAGTGTGGATGGGTTATGGACATTGGGGAGGGTTTGTAATATGGTGAGTGCTGTGAAGTGTGTAAGCCTGACAATTCACAAACCTGTATCCCTGGGACAAATAATACATTATATGTTAATAAAATAATTAATAAAAATCCTTTAATATACTTCATGTCTGAAACAGAAATTAATTCAAATGGATTATAGACCTAATATATATGGACTGTTTCATTGACAGATCCTTAAATTGACTTTTTTGGTCTTTTTTCTTGGGCTAGTATGGCCCCCAGCAAAAATATTAAATATTCTTTCCTTAAATTATTCTATTAATGACCTGGCTGGAAATCTTAAATTTGGTTCTTCGTACCAAATTTTGTATTTTCAGAAATTCCACTACTCTATTACTACGTTTTTTACATCTCCAAAGAATAGGTCTACTTTATCCAGTCAGAGTGGGATGTATTGTTTATTGGTTGAGTAGTTTGCATAGAGGAATATGATGTTCTATTTCCCTCTTAACTAATGCTTCAATTTGAATTTCCATTTTCACTTCCAACTTAAGATATCTTGGAAAGCTTTGGGATTCTGGAGTTTGAATCTATTTGTTTCCAGGGATTTCCCATTGTTTATTTAAGGCACTTTACTCAGAACTTTAAAACATATTCTTTCTGAAGTGTTGGCGAAGATATAGAGAAAAAAGAACATCCATGTACTGTTGGTGGGAATGAAAACTGGTGCAGCTACTGTGGAAAACAGAATGGGATTTCTCAAAAATAAAAAACAGAACTACCGTATAATCCAGTAATTGCACTACTGTCTATTTATCCAAAGAATACAAAAACACTAATTTGAAAGGACACATGCACCCCTATGTTTATTGCAGCATTATTTACAATAGTCAAATTATGGAAGCAGCCCAAGTGTCCATCAGTAGATTAATGGATACAGAAGAAGTTAATACATATATCATGTATTTATAATAACATGATTTAGCCATAAAAAGAATGAAATCTCCTGGGGCACCGGGTGACTCAGTTGGTAGAGCATCTGACTCTCGGTTCAGCTCAGGTCCTATTCTCATGGGTTGTGGGATTGAGCACCCACCAAGTCAGGTTCCTTGCTCAGTGGGGAGTCTGCTTGAAAGATTTTCTCCTTTTGCCCTCCCCATAACCCCCTACTCACAATACTCTCTATCTAAAATGAATAAATAAATCTTTTAAAAAAATAATATTATTTTCCATTTGCAATGACATGATGGAGCTACAGAGCATAATGTTAAGTGAAATAAGTCAGTCAGACAAAGACAAATACCATATGATTTCATTCATAGGTGAAATTTAAGAAAGAAGGCAAATGAATATGGGATTTAAAAAAAAAAAAAAAAAAAGAAGAGGCAAACCAAGAAACAGATTCTCAGCTTTAGAGAACAAACAGGGTTGCCAGAGGGGAGCTGAGTGGGGGATGGGTGAAAAGGTGATGGGGATTAAGGAGTGTACTTGTGATGAGCACCATATGTTGTATGGAAGGGAGGAATCACTAAATTCTACACTTGAAACTGATATTACACTGTATGTTTACTAACTGGAATTTAAATAAAAACTTAAGGATAAAAAAAGAAAAATAATAAATTTTTTAAAGGCAAAGTGAAAAAGGAAAAAAAAAATAAAGAGTACACATATGATGAGCACTGAGTAAGGTTTAGAAGTGTTAAATCATGGAGCACCTACGTGGCTCAGTGGGCTAAGCCTCTGCCTTTGGCTCAGGTCATGATCTCAGGGTCCTGGGATAGAGCCACGCATTGCATTCTCTACTCAGCAGGGAGCCTGCTTCCCCCTCTCTCTCTCTGTCTGCCTCTCTGCCTTCTTGTGATATCTCTCTTTCTCTGTCAAACAAATAAATAAAATATGTAAAAAATAATAATAAAAAAGAAGTGTTAAATCACTAAATTGCACACCTAAACTAATGTAACACTATGTATTAACTAACTGGAATTAAAATTAAAAAACAACTTAAAAAAAATGGTTGGATTCCTCAATGGGAAAGTAAGTCTTCATTCTGTTTCCCATTTTCTCTTGTTTTGCAACAAATAGTCTGTTCTTTTTGAATTTACAAATTTATGCCTTGTTTAAGAGATAAATTTGCAGTATTCTAAATGGGACTGGTTAGATAAAGGAGGAGAAATACATAAATACTTTCAATTCATCCTCATTGACTCATGTGTCTAGGGTTTCCTTCAGTTAATGATCAAAAAAAAAAAAAAAATAAAAACTTAAAATTTAGCACTCTGTACATGACCTTATAGTTTTAAAAATTGATTGTGCTTAATTACTAATACATATAAAACATATATTCATGTTTGATTTTCTTTCCAGCTAAGATACAAAACTGAAGTTCTCTTTTCAATAGTAATAAAAATCTTTGACTAAATTCTATTTGCATTAGGATACTTAGTGCTGAAAGGAACAAATGAAATAAAATGACTAACAAGTATTTGAAAAATCCCATTTTTGAGTTTTATGTTTACTTTGTTATGTTCTCCAGCTCTTGATCTTTGTTATTTTTATTCACTCTTAAAACAGCCTACTACTTAACTCTTATTTAATTTAAAATAGACAACTTTTTTCCTGATATTTTAAAATGTTCAAATGATAAAATTTGTGGAAAGTAATGAACAAAAGATATTGACTGGAGAAATGAATTCACTGAAGACTATTAAATGTTCTAAGATTCAAAAGTGTAGGAAATTATAGTGGTAAGAAACTTCTAGGTGTGCCTGGGTGACTCAGTCCATTGAGTGTCTGACTCTGATCTCAGCCAATGTCTCAGTCTCTGGCTTTTGATCTTAGCTTCCTGAGCTCAGGTCCTGTGCTGGGTGTGGAGCCTACTTTAAAACAAACAAACAACAACAAAAAAAACCTTTAAAAAAACTTATTTTAAAAATTATTTGAACTTTAAGAAGAAAATAACAGGAATCAGTATATTCAGAAAACAAACATCATGTTTTGTCATATAAATATAAAATCATGTTTCTTTCTGATAAAATTACTTGACTTTTAATTTACTGTCATGGTAACCTAGAAGCAGTCATTGATGCATATCTGCCTTACATGAAACTACTTGTTAAGTTGGTGTTTTCATGTAGCTGTATATATAAAAAGAGAATAAGGACAGAGAGAAAACAAGAATTTGATGCTCTTCAAACAATGAATATGAAGTAAATAATATAAGCTGAGGGAATGTCCATAAACTTAATCTATACAAGAAGAAATAAAGGTAATAGGCCCTATTTTATTCTACTTTTAAATGTCCCAATATGTAAACTACTACATATCTTAATATCTTCTCATATATAAAGGATTTATAGCACTAAAGCAGATTACCTAAAAAATTCCTTCCTTTTTCATAATATGAGTTGCAAACTTACCATTAATGTCATGACCAGTTGCACAGATATCAATCAATATGTATACAAGTGTATTTTATAAATAAAAATAAAACAAGAACATGACAGCTTGACTACAAAGGGGGAAAATATAATAACAATAAATATTCTGTTTAAAATTTTTAATAACCTTTGTATCTGTGGTTTGATATTTTTTATTAGTTTTGGACAGATTCTAGGCATTATCTCTTTTAAATTGTTTCTGTGCATTATTTTATTTTCTCTTAGTAAGACATAAATTATACACATATACTATTATACAATGTTACTATGTCCCATATATTACTTCATTGTTTTTCTGTTTCTCATGCTCTTTGTATTTTATTCTGAAAATTTTCTTTTGATCAACCTCCTAATAAACAATCTTTTTATCTGTTTCTAACATACTGCCATTCTTATGCATTGATTTCTTTCCTTTTTTTTTTTTTTAAGCTGGAAGGTGTATTTTTTGCACATATTTAACAAACAAGAGAGAGAAAATTCAGAAAGATAAGTACAAATCAATTCTGATATTTTACTAATTATCATAGAAGAAGAAATGTAAATTGTAAGAAACAGTTTATCTGTTCAGTATGAAGGGGAGACAGCAATGGGAATCTTCTTGCATTATGTACATCCCATAATCACCTAACTCCAATGGCTCACAGAGGTAAAGAGAAAAAAAAAAAAAAAGCTTACACAAAGAAAAAAATTAGCTGATGAGAAAAAAATATATATATTACTAAACTAAAAATAGTTATATGCTCACTGACATGAAACTCCTACAAAACAAATTAAAATTTTTAAGAGGATAATGTATAAGATTACCATAAATGAACTTTACACTTTCTAACTTGTAATATACTAAACAAGTGTGAAGTAACTTTTAAAAGAAAAAATAAGATTAAAATTTTAAAAATTAAAAATAAAAAGAGCCAGCATAAGATCTACACAATTAAAAAAAGAGAAAATGGGGGCACCTGGGTGGCTCAGTGGTTAAAGCCTCTGCCTTCAGCTCAGGACATGATCTCAGGGTCCTGGGATCGAGTTCTACATCAGGCTCTCTGCTCAGCAGTGAGCCTGTTTCCCCCTCTCTCTCTGCCTGCCTCTCTGCCTGTTTGTGATCTCTGTCTCTATCAAATAAATAAATAAAATCTTAAAAAAAAGAAAAAGAGAAAATGACCATGAAAACAAATGGCAGAGAATAGACTCCAGAAAAATATTGCCACAGAGAAGATGAAAATCAAATATTTGACTGAACATTTTGTCATGATTTTTTTTTAATTTTCATTAGCTACTGATATCTAATTTCAAATACTTAAGTTTTATTTTAGAATTTTTATCTGTTTTATATTTATATTTTTCAGTTCTAGGCCTAAATTTTGCTTTTTATCCTTTAATTATTATAAATTTTCATACATTTATTTTAAAGTTAATATCTCACACTTTCACATATTTGGATCTCCTTTGGATAAGTTTTTATTGTTTGGATTTTTTCCTCTGGGTTTTCAATAATATCCTATCTATTTCTATTCCTAGCCATATTTCATATTGAACATGTAAGTAAAAATTGTGGTGACTATATTAATTTCTAGTAATACTAGTTTCTGCCAACATAACTTAGCCTTTAAGTGTCCAAATTAAAAAAAACAAACAGACGAATAAAACCTGAGTAAGTAATGGTAGGAAGAAGGAGGTCCTTATTCTTGATGAGCTCCTTATACCAATTTTTCTTCAGCTACAAATGTATAAAAATCTCCCTTCAAATTTTCACCCTTTTATTTTCTAATTTTGGAACCAATAATTATCTGTTGGGAAATATGCGAATGTCTAGTCCTTTCTTTTACTGTTGGATATTAACTCCTAAAATCTTACTAGCCACATAGTTCCCTGACACTTTTAATCTAAGTTTTTTCATGGTTAGTATAGCTTTTATATTTGTTCATACTCTAAAAACATTTCTTAACTTGTTGAGGGTTAAAAGAAGAACTCTTGTCAACATACTGTATAATAAGCAGTTTTCCTATTTGTATTTTATAATCATAATTTATAATATGTAGTTAGTAAAGAAAAATATGCATAACACCTAGAGACCTTAAAGTAAAAACTTTATAGCTTCCTTCACTTTTTTCAATATAATTACCAGAAAAAAATAATATATCTAACACATATAACATATATAAAATTATATATATATACATATATATATGTATATATATATATAACTGAGCAATTTCACTTTAGTAAGTAACTTTGGATGTCACCACTGTGTTAGAAACAAAGTTTAAAATATTTAAGTATGCAATAAAATGCTTGTTCTTACTTTCACTACAAAGTCCATGTGCTGAATTTTCTCATATTTCTGGAATAATTATTATTCAAAATTTCATTAATTAATTGTAGTCTTAGAGAATATTTTATTTGATATTTCCTACCTAATATAAGACAACTAAAATTAATATTATTTTGTTAAAATCCAAAGTAAATTCAATTTATAATAATTTTATAGACAAGATAATAGACCAATATAATTCTTCTTTAATGAAGCTACTAACGTGAGGCAGTTTTATGCTCCACACTCTTCAAACATGTATCACTTACAAGTATGTTCTTTTTCTCAGATGCCCCAGTCTTGCTTGAAATATTTTTGCATTAAAGGCATGTATGTGGGGCACCCTGGGTGGCTCAGTGGGTTAAGCCTCTGCCTTAGGCTCAGGTCCTGATCTCAGGGTCCTAGGATGGAGTTCTGCATGTGGCTTTCTGCTCAACAGGGGACATGCTTCCCCCTCCCCTTCTGCCTGCCTCTCTGTCTTCTTGTAATCTCTCTCTCTCTGTCAAATAAATAAATAAAATCTTTAAAGAAACAAATAAAGGCACATATGCATACACACACATGTGACTGTGTACTTTTTTTTTCAGTGTTTTATCTCTTCATTTGTAGGTTTTTGCTATTAAATGGACAGTTTTTAATTTTTTAATTTTTTAAAAAGATTTTATTTATTTATTTGATAGACAGAGATCACAAGTAAGCAAAGAGGCAGGCAGAGAGAGGAAGGGAAGCAGGTTCCCTGCTTAGTGAAGAGCCCAACGCGAGGCGGGGGGTCTTAATCGCAGGACCCTGGGATCATGACCTGAGCTGAAGGTAGAGGCTTTAACCCACTGAGGCACCCAGGCGCCCCAATGGACAGTTTTTTTTTTTTTTTTTTTTTTTTGAAGATACATTGGGAAAGCCTGGGTTGCTCAGTTGGGTAAGTGTCTGCCTTTGGCTCAGGTCTGCTTATTCCTCTGCCCATCACCCTTCTCATACTCTCTCTCTCTTTCTCAAATAAATAAATAAAATCTTTAAAAAATAAAATAAATTTAAAAATATATGTTGTTGTAGATGACTAAAGTGTTGATTTGTGAAGTTCAGATGCTCCATAAGTTCCAGTCTTAAGATTGATTTTATGTTGACATCACTGTTATCTCTTAAATGCAAAATATTTTATACTCTTCATATGAAAGAGATAGAGTTTTACTTGCAATGATGCTGAAAGTAAATCTGTGGTTGTGAAGAAAATTAAAGGTAAACAAAAACTTAGTGTTCAATAATACAATTTCCATGCCCATATATATTGTGTTCTATCATACCTTCTTTGTCGTCAAAAATATCAGGACACATTTATATGAACTTTGAACATAGATTAGCTTAAAAACCAAGATACTACTATTTATCTGTATTCGTTTCTCATTTTCAAATTTTCATTCATTGCTACGCCTTTTTTCATTTGTGGTTTATATGCTTCTATTTATTTTTGTATTTTTTTTTATAATTTTTTTTTATTTTTTATAAACATATATTTTTATCCCCAGGGGTACAGGTCTGCGAATCGCCAGGTTTACACACTTCACAGCACTCACCATAGCACATACCCTCCCCAATATACATAACCCCACCCCCCTCTCCCAACCCCCTCCCCCCATCAACCCTCAGTTTGTTTTGTGAGATTAAGAGTCACATATGGGGGCACCTGGGTGGCTCAGTGGGTTAAAGCCTCTGCCTTCGGCTCGGGTCATGGTCCCAGTGTCCTGGGATCGAGCCCCACATGAGCTCTCTGCTCTGCAGGGAGCCTGCTTCCCCCTCTCTCTCTGTCTGCTTCTCTGTCTACTTGTGATCTCTGTCGGTCAAATAAATAAAAAAATCTTTGAAAAAAAATCCCAGTTCTTGGTTTGTCTCTCTCTGCCCTTTGCTCAATTGCTTGTTTCTTTAAAAAAAAAAAAAAAGGGGCGCCTGGGTGGCTCAGCGGGTTAAAGCCTCTGCCTTCGGCTCAGGTCATGATCCCAGGATCCTGGGATCGAGCCCCACATCGGGCTCTCTGCTCAGCAGGGAGCCTGCTTCCTCTCTCTCTCTCTCTCTCTCTCTCTGCCTGCCTCTCTGCCTACTTGTAATCTCTGTCAAATAAATAAATAAAATCTTTAAAAAAAAAAAAAAAAAAGAGTCACTTATGGTTTGTCTCCCTCCCAATCCCATCTTGTTTCATTTACTCTTCTCCTACCCCCTTAACCCCCCATGTTGCATCTCCTCTCCCTCATATCAGGGAGATCATATGATAGTTGTCTTTCTCCGATTGACTTATTTCGCTAAGCATGATACCCTCTAGTTCCATCCACGTCGTCGCAAATGGCAAGATTTCATTTCTTTTGATGGCTGCATAGTATTCCATTGTGTATATATACCACTTCTTCTTTATCCATTCGTCTGTTGATGGACATCTAGGTTCTTTCCATAGTTTGGCTATTGTAGACATTGCTGCTATAAACATTCGGGTGCACGTGCCCCTTCGGATCACTACATTTGTATCTTTAGGGTAAATACCCAGCAGTGCAATTGCAGGGTCATAGGGCAGTTCTATTTTCAACATTTTGAGGAACCTCCATGCTGTTTTCCAGAGTGGTTGCACCAGCTTGCATTCCCACCAACAGTGTAGGAGGGTTCCCCTTTCTCCGCATCCTCGCCAGCATCTGTCATTTCCTGACTTGTTAATTTTAGCCATTCTGACTGGTGTGAGGTGATATCTCATTTTTGTATTTTTTAAAGATTTTATGTATTTATTTGACAGAGAGAGCATAAACGGAGGGAGTGACAAGCAGAGGGAGAAGCAGGTTCCCTGCTGAGTGAGGAGTCTGATTCAAGACTCAATCTCAAGAAGCTGGGATCATGACCTGAGCTGAGGTGCTTAACCCACCCACCAAGCCACCTAGGCATCCCAAGATCTATGTGCTTCTAATTATAGAACATGTCTATGAAGAAAAAAGTAATTATATTTGTATTTCATATATAATTATATGCCTTTATATATAAAATGAAGGTCAATGCAAATTTAACCAAAAAGCTCTATTTTTTTAAGTTGTAAAACTTTGCTTTTGTCTTTTCCCCAAGAACTACATGCTCTAAAATAAGATTCTACTGAATTGTTTGCTAAAATGGGTAAGGTATTATTGAGAAAAACAGTTAAATATTAAACTTTGAAGTGTGCAGTCTAACTAACCTACCTAAAGCTAAAATTCACATGGAAAATATATATGTGTGTATGTATGGCAATTGTGCTCAGTCTCATAAATAGAAACAAAACATGCTTTTTTTTTTTTTTATGATGGGAGGACATAGTGCCATTTAAATATTTATATGTAAATATTAGAAAAACATTCTTGGGATAGAGTATTTTCCAAATAAAATATTTTTAATATTTTATTTTATTAAGTAAGAAGTTTTTTGTCCTACTTTGTCATTAAAGTTTTGTATCCAATTGGTGCAAAATTTAGTATCTTGATTATACTGTAGCACATGGGTTAACTGATGTATTGAAACTGAGAAAACAAACCTAAACACCTAATAGGAGTAAAGGGTAGACAGCATGGAAGTAAGCTGAATCACACAACAGAACTCTGGAAGATTTCAGAAATTTCTGAAAATAAATCCATCTGAAAGGCAGGTATATAGGTGTTATCTCAAGACATGATTTGCAAGGCTTATGGCTTAAAGTCTGCAAATAAAACAATTACATCTCCTTCCCCTACCTGTTGCAGTTCTGGAGTTTCACTCTCTGCAGGTCTTCCAATGAGAGATAGATTGGATTAAATCTCCTGAAACTCAGTGAAGCCTAGAGTACTATGTAGGAAAACAAAAAGTGTGCAAAAGTCTATGGTCAGTTGCCCCAGTTTGTTTCATTTGGCTATTAGGAAACACAGAATCAGTCTCTTATCTGCTTTTCTCATACATCCAGCCTCCTTCCCACATCTACCACTACCCACAAAAAGTTGAAGATCCCTCTATGGTCCAAAATGCCAACTACTGGGACTCCTAGAAGGAAATGGCTGAATGTCTGCTTAGCATGTTATTATTAAACTTTCTAGTCATTAAGTCCCACACATCCTCACAAAACCCCAGCAACCTTTGAGTGCCTCACTATTAAAAGATGAAAAAAAAAAAAAAAAGTTCAAATATAATCAGCTATTTGAAGAAATGCTCTGATGTGAAAAACAAACTAAAGCATGCATTAAGTAGCCAACAACCAAAAACTAAAACTAAAATTGACTTTTAAAAATTATGTGTAGGGATGCCTGGGTGTCTCAGCGGGTTAAGCCTCTGCCTTCAGCTCGGGTCAGGATCCCAGGGTCCTGATATCAAACCCCACATCAGGCTCTCTGCTCAGCAGACAGCCAGCTTCCCATGCTCTCTCTGCCTGCCTCTCTGCCTACTGGTGATCTCTCTCTCTCTGTCAAATTAAAAAAAAAAATGTGTACACAGTGCGATCATAAAATTTAAATTATATTAAAGTGAGGTATACTGTTATATTAAGGAGAGAATATTGTGACTTCAAACCACCAATGCGAATACTTCTGAAAACCACAAAATCACATGGCAAAATGAGGAAATCTCTCGTGACATTCATATGGAATTATATATTTTATTTAAGTCAAGCTTAATAACCACACATATATTTATACATTTATTTATTTTTTCAGTCTTTAATTTTTATTTTTTTTATAAACATATATTTTTATCCCCAGGGGTACAGGTCTGCGAATCGCCAGGTTTACACACTTCACAGCACTCACCATAGCACATACCCTCCCCAATATCCATAACCCCAGCCCCCCTCCCCCCATCAACCCACAGTTTGTTTTGTGAGATTAAGAGTCACTTATGGTTTGTCTCCCTCCCAATCCCATCTTGTTTCATTTACTCTTCTCCTACCCCCTTAACCCCCCATGTTGCATCTCCTCTCCCTCATATCAGGGAGATCATATGATAGTTGTCTTTCTCCGATTGACTTATTTCGCTAAGCATGATACCCTCTAGTTCCATCCACGTCGTCGCAAATGGCAAGATTTCATTTCTTTTGATGGCTGCATAGTATTCCATTGTGTATATATAGCATATCTTCTTTATCCATTCGTCTGTTGATGGACATCTAGGTTCTTTCCATAGTTTGGCTATTGTAGACATTGCTGCTATAAACATTCGGGTGCACGTGCCCCTTCGGATCACTACGTTTGTATCTTTAGGGTAAATACCCAGCAGTGCAATTGCTGGGTCATAGGGTAGTTCTATTTTCAACATTTTGAGGAACCTCCATGCGGTTTTCCAGAGTGGTTGCACCAGCTTGCATTCCCACCAACAGTGTAGGAGGGTTCCCCTTTCTCCGCATCCTCGCCAGCATCTGTCATTTCCTGACTTGTTAATTTTAGCCATTCTGACTGGTGTGTGGTGATATCTCATTGTGGTTTTGATTTGTATTTCCCTGATGCCGAGTGATATGGAGCACTTTTTCATGTGTCTGTTGGCCATCTGGATGTCTTCTTTGCAGAAATGTCTGTTCATGTCCTCTGCCCATTTCTTGATTGGATTATTTGTTCTTTGGGTGTTGAGTTTGCTAAGTTCTTTATAGATTTTGGACACTAGCCCTTTATCTGATATGTCGTTTGCAAATATCTTCTCCCATTCTGTCAGTTGTCTTTTGGCTTTGTTCACTGTTTCCTTTGCTGTGCAAAAGCTTTTGATCTTGACAAAATCCCAATAGTTCATTTTTGCCTTGCTTCCCTTGCCTTTGGTGATGTTCCTACAAAGATGTTGCTGCAGCTGAGGTCGAAGAGGTTGCTGCCCGTGTTCTCCTCAAGGATTTTGATGGATTCCTTTCTCACATTGAGATCCTTCATCCATTTTGAGTCTATTTTTGTGTGTGGTGTAAGGAAATAATCCAATTTCATTTTTCTGCATGTGGCTGTCCAATTTTCCCAACATCATTTATTGAAGAGGCTTTTTTCCATTGGACATTCTTTCCTGCTTTGTCAAAGATGAGTTGACCATAGAGTTGAGGGTCTATTTCTGGGCTCTCTATTCTGTTCCATTGATCTATGTGTCTGTTTTTGTGCCAGTACCATGCTGTGTTGATGATGACAGCTTTGTAATAGAGCTTGAAGTCCGGAAATGTGATGCCACCAACTTTGGCTTTCTTTTTCAATATTCCTTTGGCTATTCGAGGTCTTTTCTGGTTCCATATAAATTTTAGGATTATTTGTTCCATTTCTTTGAAAAAATTGGATGTTACTTTGATAGGAATTGCATTAAATGTGTAGATTGCTTTAGGTAGCATAGACATTTTCACAATATTTATTCTTCCAATCCAGGAGCATGGAACATTTTTCCATTTCTTTGTGTCTTCCTCAGTTTCTTTCATGAGTACTTTATAGTTTTCTGTGTATAGACTCTTAGTCTCTTTGGTTAGTTTTATTCCTATGTATCTTATAGTTTTGGGTGCAATTGTAAATGGGATGGAATCCTTAATTTCTCTTTGTTCTGTCTTGTTGTTGGTGTAGAGAAATGCAACTGATTTCTGTGCATTGATTTTATATCCTGTCACTTTACTGATATCCTATACAAGTTCTAGCAGTTTTGGAGTGGAGTCTTTTGGGTTTTCCACATATAGTATCATATCATCTGCAAAGAGTGATAGTTTGACTTCTTCTTTGCTGATTTGGATGCCTTTAATTTCCTTTTGTTCTCTGATTGCTGAGGCTAGGAATTCTAGTACTACGTTGAATAGCAGTGGTGATAACGGTCATCCCTGCCGTGTTCCTGACCTTAGCGGAAAAGCTTTCATTTTTTCTCCATTGAGAATGATATTTGCAGTTGGTTTTTCATAGATGGCTTTGATCATATTGAGGTATGTGCCGTCTATCCCTACACTTTGAAGAGTTTTGATCAGGAAGGGATGCTGTACTTTGTCAAATGCTTTTTCAGCATCTATGGAGAGTATCATATGGTTCTTGTTCTTTCTTTTATTAATGTGTTGTATCACATTGATTGATTTGCGGATGTTGAACCAACCTTGCAGTCCTGGAATAAATCCCACTTGGTCGTGGTGAATAATCCTTTTAATGTACTGTTGAATCCTATTGGCTAGTATTTTGGCGAGAATTTTCGCATCTGTGTTCATCAAGGATATTGGTCTGTAGTTCTCTTTTTTGATGGGATCCTTGTCTGGTTTTGGGATCAAGGTGATGCTGGCCTCATACAATGAGTTTGGAAGGTTTCCTTCTATTTCTATTTTTTGGAACAGTTTCAGGAGAATAGGAATTAGTTCTTCTTTAAATGTTTGGTAAAATTCCCCCGGGAAGCCATCTGGCCCTGGGCTTTTGTTTGTTTGGAGATTTTTGATGACTGTTTCAATCTCCTTACTGGTTATGGGTCTGTTCAGGCTTTCCATTTCTTCCTGGTTCAGTTGTGGTAGTTTATATGTCTCTAGGAATGCATCCATTTCTTCCAGATTGTCAAATTTGTTGACGTAGAGTTGCTCATAGTATGTTCTTATAATTGTCTGTATTTCTTTGGTGTTCGTTGTGATCTCTCCTCTTTCATTCATGATTTTATTTATTTGGGTCCTTTCTCTTTTCTTTTTGATAAGTCTGGCCAGGGGTTTATCGATCTTATTAATTCTTTCAAAGAACCAGCTCCTAGTTTCGTTGATTTGTTCTATTGTTTCTTTTGGTTTCTATTTCATTGATTTCTGCTCTGACCTTTATGATTTCTCTTCTCCTGCTGGGTTTAGGGTTTCTTTCTTGTACTTTCTCCAGCTCCTTTAGGTGTAGGGTTAGGTTGTGTACCTGAGACCATTCTTGTTTCTTGAGAAAGGCTTGTACCACTCTATATTTTCCTCTCAGGACTGCCTTTGTTGTGTCCCACAGATTCTGAACCGTTGTGTTTTCATTATCATTTGTTTCCATAAATTTTTTCAATTCTACTTTAATTTCCTGATTGACCCATTCATTCTTTAGAAGGATGCTGTTTAGTCTCCATGTATTTGGGTTCTTTCCAAATTTCCTCTTGTGATTGAGTTCTAGCTTTAGAGCATTGTGGTCTGAAAATATGCAGGGAATGATCCCAATCTTTTGATACCGGTTGAGACTTGATTTAGGACCAAGAATGTGATCTGTTCTGGAGAATGTTCCATGTGCACTAGAGAAGAATGTGTATTCTGTTGCTTTGGGATGAAATGTTCTGAATATATCTGTGATGTCCATCTGGTCCAGTGTGTCATTTAAGGCCTTGATTTCCTTGTTGATCTTTTGCTTGGATGATCTGTCCATTTCAGTGAGGGGAGTGTTAAAATCCCCTACTATTATTGTATTCTTGTCGATGTGTTTCTTTGATTTTGTTATTAATTGGTTTATATAGTTGGCTGCTCCCACGTTAGGGGCATAGATATTTAAAATTGTTAGATCTTCTTGTTGGACAGTTCCTTTGAGTATGATATAGTATCCTTCCTCATCTCTTATTATAGTCTTTGGCTTAAAATCTAATTGATCTGAATTAAGGATTTCCACTCCTCCTTTCTCCTGATGTCCAATAGCATGGTAAATTCTTTTCCACCCCCTCACTTTAAACCTGGAGTTGTCTTCGGGTTTAAGGTGAGTTTCTTGTAGGCAACATATAGATGGGTTTTGTTTTTTGATCCATTCTGATACCTTGTGTCTTCTTATTGGGGCATTTAGCCCATTAACATTCAGGGTAAGTATTGAGAGATATGAATTTAGTGCCATTGTATTGCCTGTAAGGTGACTGTTATTGTATATTGTCTCTGTTTCTTTCTGATCTACTACTTTTAGGGTCTCTCTTTGCTTAGAGGACCCCTTTCAATATTTCCTGTAGAGCTGGTTTGGTATTTGCAAATTCTTTCAGTTTTTGTTTGTCCTGGAAGCTTTTAATCTCTCCTTCTATTTTCAATGATAGCCTAGCTGGATATAGTATTCTTGGCTGCATGTTTTTCTCATTTAGTACTCTGAATATATCATGCCAGCTCTTTCTGGCCTGCCAGGTCTCTGTGGATAAGTCTGCTGCCAATCTAATATTTTTATCATCGTACGTTACAGACTTCTTTTCCCGGGCTGCTTTCAGGATCTTTTCTTTGTCACTAAGACTTGTAAATTTTACTATTAGGTGACGGGGTGTGGACCTATTCTTATTGATTTTGAGGGGGGTTCTCTGAACCTCCTGGATTTTGATGCTTGTTCCCTTTGCCATATTGGGGAAATTCTCTCCAATAATTCTCTCCAATATACCTTCTGCTCCCCTCTCTGTTTCCTCTTCTTCTGGAATCCCAATTATTCTAATGTTGTTTCGTCTTATGGTGTCACTTATCTCTTGAATTCTCCCCTCGTGGTCCAGTAGCTGTTTGTCCCACTTTTGCTCAGCTTCTTTATTCTCTGTCATTTGGTCTTCTATATCGCTAATTCTTTCTTCTGCCTCATTTATCCTAGCAGTGAGAGCCTCCATTTTTGATTGCACCTCATTAATAGCTTTTTTTATTTCAACTTGGTTAGATTTTAGTTCTTTTATTTCTCCAGAAAGGGCCTTTATTTCTCCCGAGAGGGTTGCTTTAATATCTTCCATGCCTTTTTCAAGCCTGGCTAGAACCTTGAGAATCATCATTCTGAACTCTATATCTGACATATTACCATTGTCTGTATTGATTAGGTCCCTAGCCTTTGGTACTGCCTCTTGTTCTTTTTTTTGTTGTGAATTTTTCCGCCTTGTCATTTTGTCCCGATAAGAGTATGTGAAGGAGCAAGTAAAATACTAAAAGGGTGGCAACAACCCCAGGAAAATATGCTTTAGCCAAATCAGAAGAGATCCCAAATCGTGAGGGGGGAGAAAGGGGATAAAAAGAGGTTCAGAAAGAAAAAAAAAATAAATAAACTATTAAAAAAAGAAAGCCAATAAAAAATATGAAAAGGAAAAAATATATATATATTAGATAAACTATTTAAAAAACGTTAAAAAAGAAAACGGTAAAAGTTAAAAAAATTTAGCAGATGAAGAAAAAAAAAATTGAAAAAGAAAAAAAAAATTAAATTAACTCCAAGGCTAAAGAATCATGGGGAGAAAGCCATGAGTTCCATGCTTTGCTTTCTTCTCCTCTGGAATTCCGCCGCTCTCCTTGGTATTGAAACTGCACTCCTTGGTAGGTGAACTTGGTTCTGGCTGGGTTTCTTGTTGATCTTCTGGGGGAGGGGCCTCTTGTAGTGATTCTCAAGCATCTTTGCCCCAGGCAGAGTTGCACCTCCCTTACCCAGGGCCGGGTTGAGTAATCCGCTCGGGTTTGCTGGGTTTGCTTTCGGGAGCTTTTGTTCCCTAAGCGCTTTCCGTAGAGTTCTGGAAGACGGGAATGAAGATGGTGGCCTCCCGGTCTCTGGCCAGGAGGAGCCAGGAGCCCGGCGCCCCACTCCTCAGTGCGCCCTCAGAGAACAGTGCCCAATTACTCCCATCACCCTGGCCTCAGGCCGTGCTCTGAGCTGACCAAGCCTGCGACCGGTTCAAGGTAACCCCGAGTTTAGAGCTTACTCCTCGGCTCTGTCTCTGTAGCCGGCTTCCCCGTTCTAATACCGGTAAGCTCTGCGACACTCAGACACCCCCGATCCTTCTGTGACCCTGTGGGACCAGAGGCCACGCTGACCCCACCTGGGCTTCACCCCAGTTAAGCCTCTGGAGCGATGTCCCTCAGGGGAACAGACTTTTAAAAGTCCTGATTTTGGGACGCCTGGGTGGCTCAGTTGGTTAAGCAGCTGCCTTCGGCTCAGGTCATGATCCCAGTGTCCTGGGATCGAGTCCCACATCGGGCTCCTTGCTTGGCGGGGAGCCTGCTTCTCCCTCTGCCTCTGCCTGCCATTCTGTCTGCCTGTGCTCGCTCGCTCTCCTCTCTCTCCGACAAATAAATAAAATCTTTAAAAAAATAAATAAAATAAAAGTCCTGATTTTGTGCTCCGTTGCTCCGCCGCTCGCTGGGAGCCGGCCTCTCCCCCCGCGGTCTATCTTCCAGTCGCTTTGGATTCACTTCTCCGCCAGTCCTACCTTTCAGATAGTGGTTGATTTTCTGTTTCTAGAATTGCTGTTCTTCTTCTCTTCAATCTCCCGTTGGATTTGTAGGTGTTTGCAATCTTTAGATAAGCTATTTAGCTGATCTCCCGCTACCTGAAGGAGTCTCAGCCTGCTATTTTTCCGCCATCTTGATTCCTCCCATCACATTTATTTTTATATTAGACCTTTATGTCATGATTTTTTAATAAATAACCTATTTTGATACTTTATTTATTAAGTATCCTTGTTTCTCATCAAAAATAAATTATTGACAAATTTGGAATCAGCCATTTTGGTCAGATTAAATAATGGAGATAAAAGACAATTTTAAGGATCTTTAGGTATCAGGCTAAGGAATAAGAAGTAGTTTTATTTGATTTAATGAATGTTTAGTGAAAAGCGTTTTCTAAATTATTCTCACTCATTGAAAATATCAATACAATCAGTTCTGAGATTTTTTATACACTTCATGATAAAATAATAATAATAATGATGATGAAAATACTTCTCCAATCTTCACAGAAGTAGGAGAGAGAAAAATCTACCAGCCTTGGAAAATTATGCCAGTCATTTAATTAAAATAATATTCATGTTTTCAATTTGCTATTACCTATTGAGCACCCACTGTAAGAGTTTTAGACACTACTTTGGTCAAGAAGACATGCAGATCTTTCAGTCATGGTCTCTGCCATACAAAAGTGAAGGCAGTTTAATGGTGTTAAGAACTCAAAAGTAATTAAGATATCTGATGGTGTTGGCAGAAAGCAAATGGAGCTTTGTAAAGAAGAGAAATGAATTAAGAAATTTTTTATGAGAATGGTTCATGTTTGAGCTTTTGGTTAGCAAATGATTCCCTGGAGAGAAAATATAACATCCTGAAGAAGATGAATTACATATGTGTGTCATTTATTATGTTTGTAAAGGGAGATATTTAACAGAAGAGTTTGTTTTATCTTAGTCTAACCATATTTTTATCAAACATACTGTGTTTACTTGTTTTAATCATGGCATGTGAATGGGTGACAGCAAGTGTATGTGTGTTCACAAATGTGTGCAGTAGAATGCTGCACAAGCTGTTTTTCGATTTTCTTTGAAGTCTCTGCTTCTTGTTCATGTATGCATCTTTTGACATATGCTCTCCATTCACATTTCTTTTATCTCTGGCTTATCTTTCTCTTTTAATAGGAAGCACAGTTTTCTCTTATTCTTTTGAAGTCCAATGGGGCCAGAAATTCACCACTAGGGGGTAATTTCAGTCCTACTTAAAAGATACAATGGGGAAGTGTCTGTTCCTGTCTTCTGCCCATTTTTTGACGAGATTATCTGCTTTGTGTGAGTTGAGTTTGAGGAGTTCTTTATAGATCTTGGATATCAGCCCTTTGCTGTAGTGTCATTTGCGAATATCTTCTCCCATTCCGTCGTTGACTCTTTCTTTTGTTGACTGTTTCCTTTGCTGTGCAGAAGCTTTGATCTTGATGAAGTCCCAAAAGTTCATTCTTGTTTTGTTTCCTTTGCCATTGGAGACATAGCTTGAAAGAAGTTGCTGTGGCCAATGTCAAAGAGGTTACTGCCTGTGTTCTCCTCTACGATTTTGATAGATTCCTGCCTCACCTTGAGGTATTTCATCCATTTCAAGTTTATCTTTGTGTATAGTGTAACAGAATGGTCAAGTGTCATTCTTCTACATGTAGCGGTCCAATTTTCTCAGAACCATTTATTGAAGAGACTGTTTTTTCCATTGTATATTTTTTCTTGCATTGTCAAAGATTATTTGACCATAGAGTTGAGGGTCCATATCTGGGCTCTCTACTCTATTCCACTGGTCTATGTGTCTGTTTTTGTGCCAGTACCATGCTATCTTGGTGATCACAGCTTTGTAGTAAAGCGTGAAATCAGGCACCATGATACCCCTAGTTTTGTTTCTCTTTTTCAGCATTTCCTTAGCGATTCGGGGGCTTTTCTGGTTCCATACAAATTTTAGGATTGTTTGTTCCAGCTCTTTGAAAATTGCCGGTGGAAATTTGGCCAGGTTGGCATTGAAAGTCTAGATGGCTCTAGGCAGTATAAACATTTTAACAAAGTTTATTCTTCTGATCCATGAGCATGGGAATGCTCTTCCATCTTTTTGTGTCTTCTTCAATTTCTTTCATGAGTGTTCTGTAGTTCCTCGAGTACAGATCCTTTGCCTCTTTGGTTAGGTTTATTCCCAGGTATCTTATGGTTCTTGGTGCTATATATAGTAAATGGAATCAAGTCTCTCATTTACCTTTCGTTATTTTCATTGTTAGTGTATGAGAAAGCAACTGATTTCTGTGCATTGATTTTGTATCCTGCCACATTACTGAATTGCTGTATGAGTTCTAGTAGTTTGGGGGTGGAGTCTTTTGAGTTTTCCATATAAAGCATCATGTCATCTGTGAAGAGAGAGAGTTTGACTGCTTCATTGATAATTTGAATACCTCATATTTCTTTTCATTATCTGATTCCTATTGCTAGGACTTCTAGTACTATGTTAAATAACAGTGGTGAGAATGGACATCCTTGTCGTGTTCCTGATCTCAAAGGGAAGGCTGTCAGCTTTTTCCCATTGAGGATGATATTTGCTGTGGGTTTTTCATAGACAGATTTTATGAAGTTGAGGAATGTTCCCTCTATCTTTAAACTTTGAAGGGTTTTAATCAGGAACAGACACTGTATCTTGTCAAATGCTTTTTCTCCATCAACTGAGAGGACCATGCAGTTCTTCTCTCTTCTCTTATTGATTTGTTCTATCACATTGCTTCATTTGTGAAATTTGAACCACCCTTGCTCCCATGGATAAATCCCATCTGGTCATGGTGGATAATCTTTTTAATATACTGTTGGATCCTATTAACAAGGAACTTGTTGAGAATCTTAGCATCCATATTCATCAGGAATATTGTTCTGAAATTCTCCTTTTTGATGGGCCTTTGCCTTGTTTGGGGATCAGGGTAACGTTGGCTTCATTAAAAGAGTCTGGAAGTTTTCCTTCTGTTTCTATCTTTGAAACAGCTTCAGGAGAATAGGTATTATTTCTTCTTTGAATGTTTGGTAGAATTCTCCAGGGAATCCATCAGGTCCTGGGCTCTTGTTTTTTTTGGGAGGATTTTGATAACCTCTTCAATCTCATTACTAGATATTGGTCTATTCAGGCTGTCAATTTCTTCCTGATTTTGTTTTGGAAGTTTATTGGTTTCCAGGAATGCATCCATTTCATCTAGATTGCCTAACTTACTGGCATATACCTATTGATTATAATTTCTGATGATTGTTTCTATTTCCTTAGTGTTAGTCATGATCTCTCTCTTTTCATTCATAATTTTATTAATTTGGATCCTCTCTTTTCTTTTGGATTAGTTTGGCCAATGGTTTATCAATCTTATTGATTCTTTCAAAAAACCAGCTCTAGTTTTGTTGGTGTTTTCTACTGTATCTCTAGTTTCTATCTCATTGGTCTCTGCTCTAATCTTCATTATTTCCCTTCTCGTGTGTGGGGTTGGCTTAATTTGTTGTTGATTCTCCAGTTCTTTAAGGTGCAAAGGCAGCTGGAGTATTTTGAATTTTTCAATTTTTTTTTAAGGAAACTTGGATGGCTATGTATTTCTCCCTTAGGACCACCTTTGCTGTATCCCATAGGTTTTGGACCAAAGTGTCTTCATTCTCATTGGTTTCCATGAATTGTTTAAGTCCCTCATTGATTTCCTGGTTGATCGAAACATTCTTAAGCAAGGTGGTCTTTAGCTTACACGTGTTTATATTCCTTCCATACTTTTTCATGTGGCTGAGTTCCAGTTTCAAAACGTTGTGGTCTGAGAATATGCAGGGAAGAATCTCAGTCTTTGGTATTGGTTGAATCCTGATTTGTGACCCAGTATGTGGTCTATTCTGGAGAAAGTTCCATGTGTGCTGGAGAAGAACGAGTATTCTGTTGTTTTAGGGTGGAATATTCTGTATATATCTATGAGGTTCATCTGCTCCAATGTGTCATTAAATGTTCTTGTTTCTTTTTTGATTTTCTGTTTTCTGCTTTCTCTGACTATAGTCTTTAAAATCTAATTTAACTGATATGAGAATTGCTATGCCAGCTTTCTTTTGAGGCCCATTGGCATGAAAGATGCTTCTCCATCCCTTCACTTTCAGTCTGGATGTATATTTAGGTTCCAAATGGGTCTTTTGTAGACAGCACATGGACAGGTCTTGTCATTTTATCCAATCCTTGTGTCATTTTATGGGAGCATTTAGAAGGTTCAGGTTGAGAGTAATTATTGAAAAATACGTTTTTATTGATATCATGTTGCCTGTGAAGTCCTTATTTCTATAGATTATCTCTGTAAATTTCTGTTCTATGTCACTCTTTGGTTCTTTCTTCTCTTATAGACCCCCCCCCCTTAGTATTTCTTGCAGTGCCAGCTCGGGGGTTACATACTGCTTTAAACTTTGCCAATCTTAGAAGCTCTTTATCTCACCATCCATTTTGTATGTCAACCTTGCTGGATAAAGTATTCTTTGCTGCATGTTCTTCTCATTTAGTGCCCTGAATATGTCTTGCCAGCCCTTTCTGGCTTACCAGGTTTCTGTGGACAGGTCTGACATTATTATGATGGACCTTCCTCTGTATGTAAGGAATCTCTTCCCCCTGGCTGCCTCAGGAGCTGTTGTCTAAAATTATGATTCATCAGTC
Source organism: Lutra lutra (assembly GCF_902655055.1). NCBI lineage: Eukaryota > Metazoa > Chordata > Mammalia > Carnivora > Mustelidae > Lutra > Lutra lutra. The sequence continues at coordinate 78,196,031 of NC_062279.1, read as the reverse complement.
TCACAAACAAGTGTCTTGAGGTCTTTCTAGATTCGTTGATCTTGGGGGGGGGTGATCTTTCTGCCTCTAGGACACTAATGCTGGTTCCATTACCCAGACTGGGAAAATTTTCATGGAGAATTTGTTCAACTCTATTTCCTAGTCTTCTTTCTTTCTCCTCCCCCTCAGGAATCCCAGTAATTCTGATGGAATGTTTCATGGCGTCATTTATTTCCCTAATTCTGTTTTCATAATTTCTAAGCTGTTTCTTCCATGCCTCCTCCTGATCCTTTTTCCTTTATCGGTTTGTCCTCTAGATCACTATTTCTCTCTTCTGCCTTGGTTATCCTACCTGATAGAGTATTTAGATTAGATTGGATCTCATTGATAGCATTTTTACTTTTTCTTGGGCAGCTTTCACCTCTGCCCTTAGAGATTCCATGTTGTCACTAATGGTTTTCTCCAACCTAGGCATTGCCTGGATTATTGTTACCCTGGATTCCCTTTCCAACATACAATTTATGTCCATATCCAATAGTTCTGATGGAGAGGGTACAGTCTCTGATTTTTTCCTTTGTTGGGTGTTCCTTCTTCTAGTCATTTTGGTGAGAGGTGGTTGAAGGGATGTGTAGTTGAACATATTAACCATGATCTAGGAAAGATGCACCCTGGAATGCTTCTGAGCAATCATAAAACTCACCACTAAAAAGAAAGAAAAAAAAAGGAAAAAAAAAAAAAAGAGAGAGAGAGAGAGAAAAGATAAGACCCAGCCAGAATGGGCCCCAAAGACAAGACTTATAAGGTATACAAGTAAAAACAGACAAACAAAAAGATGGACAAAACTAATTGATAAGGAAAAAAAAAAAAAAGGACCCAGCCAAAATGAACCCCAAGGATAAGATTTATATAACGTCAGAACAAAAATAAATCCACAGAAACACTAACAGAAGAAAAAGATGGGAGGGTGGTTATAAATCTTCAATGTGGGGAGGAAGGTTATTTTGATTCTTCCTGGGTATATCTTGATATTGTTGTTAAAGGACTCAACTTTCCAGAGATAAAGAGAGATTAAAACTGATTTATATATAGGGGTAGCATTGATTAGGAAAAGAGGATTATCTTGAAATTTATATCTATCTATCTATCTATCTATCTATATATAGATATATATATTAAAAATAGAAAAGCAAAAGAAAAACACAGATATATGTATGAAAAAACGTTCAAGCTAAAAGGTTATTATGGAATATGTTGTATTGAACCTCTCATTGTAATGGTAAGTAGCTTAAAAAAATTAAAAAGAACAAGAATAGTAAGAATGAATTAAAGTTGTATCTATGAAATATACAGGTTTTAGAGTAACACTAGGAGCTTAATATATTGTTTTCCCCTGATATTGGGGTTTTTCAGTTTTATGGGGACACTGCAGTTGTCCTCTCATTCTTTTGACTGGCTTCCTGGGAGAGTGGCCTGCGACATCATGTTTTTCAGTCACTCTTGCTTGGGTTGTGTCTTTTTGCCCCCTATCATGGGGCTGGGCTCTGTGGAAACCAGTTTTTCAGGGTTTTGTTCTCTGGGCTTTGGCAGCTTTTTGTGGCTTTTCTGAGGTTTAGTGGAAAACAAACTACACCCAGACCTCTGTCTCAGAGGGAAGCCTCAGTCTACTCCCCTCTGGGTGGTCCAGAACACGGAGACTCCCCCTGTGAAAACTCCACTGAGCTATGCAACCTCCCACAGGCAGAGCACATCCCCAGCCACTGTCTCAGAGGTCACCCAAAGTGCCTACTTGTCTCTGCACCCCTGTGCCACTAAAAGTGTGAATGATATTGGTTCAAGAAGCTTGCTTCTGATGGTTGTCTTTGCTGGGACTGCTGTCTGGGGTCCAGACCTCTGGATTTCATAGGTCGCTGCCTGTCCCAGAGATCCCAACCAGAGATAGTGTGCTGAGTTTTTCAAGCCCAGATAGGAGAGTTCAGACTCTTGTTTGGTCCTAGAGACCACCGGCCAGCACCCCCACAGAGCTCTCTCAGGTGCCAGTGGGGAGTGCAGTTCAGATCCCATTCATGCAGTGCATGCAGAGCACAAAAGGCTGTGGTTCCAGAGAGCACCAGCTAGTGTACCCATCAGACTCCCTCACATGTGCTGGTGGGAGTGTGCCTAGCCCAATGCTGGTGCAAGTAGCAGAAAGAGGGGGACTCAGGGAGCACAGCCCATGGGCTCTGTCGCATTCTCTTTGGCATGGGCTGTCACCAGTTAGTGGACGTCCTGGGACCATGGGCTTAGGTCTATGCCTGTGACCACCCAATTCCACCAGTTTCCCCTTAAGATTTTTTGCTCTTTTTGAGTGCTTTTAACCAGACTCCAAGTTAATGCTGGTCTCCAGTCACAGGGCTTTCATATTGGGGTATTACTTTCCAATGGGTCAGTTCTGGTGACTCTGCCCCCCTTCTTTTATCCTCCAATATCAGTAGGATTGTTCCCACTTCATTTTAACTCTCCACTACTGTCTTCTGCCCCCATAGAGATCCAAAAGTGTATAATCTTACATCTCAGACTGATTTCATGGGTATTCAGAGTGTTCTGGTAGATAATTTGCCCACTATAGGGGACTGGATGAAACAGGGTCTCCTACTGCTCTGCCATCCTGCCCCTCCTCCCAGAGTAATGTTTTCTGTGCAGAATCAACACTTACTCCCAAAGGCAGGTGATCAAGATTAATATCATTAGTGACAGTCATGTTAATACCAAGTACCGTTGATGTGATGTGATAAGAATAACAGTTTATCACTATGATCTTCCTTCAAAAAGCCCTTAATTTCAGTCTAACCATGAGGAAAACATCAGACAAATTCAAATTAGAGGATGATCTACAAAATCCCAAGCAATATTCCTCACAACTGTTAAGGTCATCCTAAACACAAAAAAGCTGAGAATTTGTCATCATCTAGATAAATTTAAGGGGACCTAAGAACTTAAGATATTTTACTGTTCTGGATGAGACCTGAAACAGAGAAAGCACATTAAGTAAAAACTAAGGAAATATGTGTAAATTATAAACTTTGGTTAATAATAACAAATTGATTTTGGCTTATTAGTTGTGATACGTTCAATAAGTTAACAATAGGGTAAACAGTATGGGGTATATGGCAACTCTGTATTATCTTTGTAATTTTTCTGTAAATAGAAAACTGTTCTTAAACAAAGAGATTATTTTTTAAATGTTGCTTTCTCAAGTACATGTAGTCTTCCAATAGTCAATCTAGAACTATGATGTTTCTTCTTGTTAGAGACCAAATTACATTCATTCTTTCATCTGTCATTTATGACTTCCATTTCCTAGAGGTGCAGGAATTGTGTTTACATTTTAGTCAACAGGAAAGAAGATGAGATGAGGAAGGGTATCACATTATTTAAAAAAAAAAAAGTGTTTTTTTTATTTGCAAACTATTTGTTAAGATATATAAACATGGCCACAATTGGCTTCATGAGAGAAGTATATAATTGAATCTGAGTGGTTGTGTGTCTTGACAAAGATCAGGGGTTTCTCAATGCTATGGATGGAGAGAAGGAGAGAAGGAGAGAGAAACAGAGAGATAGAGACAAAGAGACAAAAAGACAGAGAGAGAAAAATATTGTGATAAAATAAGCAGTTTCTAGAACATTCTACTTCTTTGGCACACACATGTCCACCTGTAATTTGCTTTTGTACACAAACTACAGTTATATTTCACACACACCACTCCCACAAACACACACAAGCAAAGCAAAACAAACAAAATACAAAGAACTATCTAGGTACTTTAACCATTTGAAAATGTACTCCTTATGCATGACATGTAGTTTTTGCCATCAAATACAGGTGTGATTCCTTCATGATCCAGTTATATCAGACATAAGGTCTATATAAATTATGGTAATTAAGACAAGAATAATGGGGATAGACAAGTAAACAAATAGAAGCACAGATATATAAAGAAAACCCTCACATATATATGGACATATATTTGATAGAGGCAGAAAGAGAGATTTATTGAGAAAACCTGTATTTTTAAAAAAATAATAGGTCATTTTTGTATTCATGTAGAAAAAAATACAGCCTTGCAGCTTTATATCATTCAATACATAAGACTGAATCTTCGATGAATTATAAATAAGTTTGAAAGGCATAACTCCATCTTTCCATGACACTATTTAGTTAACTAAGTTTGATTGACCAAAGGAAGATAGATAGAGGAGGGGAAAGGATCAAAGTTTACCAAATCCAGCATACAATGAAGACCTTTACATCATTCTACAAGGCACATATCTAGAAGACTGTGGTTTCAAACATTTGTTAAAATCAAAACAAATGGTCAAAAAGTCTTTGTCTTAAATTTAAGCATTAATTTTGAGTTAACTGTTTCAAGAAAGATGAGTCATACTCATCATACTTCTTTTTTTTTTTTAACAGGTAAATTACCTTTCTGCTGTTTCACATATGCCATTATAAATTGAATGTTTAGGAGTAGAATAAATATGATAGTATGGTAATTTAAAGCTATAATATAATATGACTAATATTTAGGGGAGATGATGCCTTCTTTCCAAATAATTTTAGAATTACCAGTGGGTAAGTATTAACCACAGATATCCTGACATTGTTTTTATTCTTATTTATTCCTATTCATTTGATATTGAATTAGAATCCTTATTCAGTTTTTGGTAGTACTTATATTATTACTGTTGTTAATTTGAATTATACCATAATTCATAAATAGATATTACAAATAACATTTATATTATACTTAGTGATTTCAAAGGATTGCACATCATTGGTATTATTTAATGCTCACAACTAAATGAAAGGGATTAGAAAACCATTCTTTTTTTTTTTTCTGAAAAGTTAGTAAAAACATCTTAAATGGCAACAAATTTTTTTACCTTTATATTTCCTTACTAACTTGCTATTTATAAAAAATAAAATCCGATAATTTGAAGAACACTTCTGAATTTAATCACGTAATTGCTCACATTTACAATCAAGTTTAAAAGGTTCATCGCCCCAAAAATTATCTTCATAGTACAGACTGAGCTAACCATTTGTATCTATATGAGACATATATTCATAATGATTTGATTCCAAGTAAAATATCAAGGATACCGCAATATTCCATTTGCTTGTATCAGATATTTGTTTCAGAAAACTACTCAGAGTTAAAATCTCAGAACTTTTTGTAATATTCTGTACTTCTTAATTTTTTCTTTGTTTGGGATATTTTGAGTGTATAGAAATATTTTTGTGTTTCTGCAGAATAAAGACTCCCTGCATTAATTTTGCTAAGAACTGAGGATTCTGGGTAAAGAACAAGCCTTGGGAAGTTCATTTACATCTGTATAGATTGTGTGAGAACTCCAGAGAGATTTACCTAACTCAAAAGGTATGTAAATACATTGCAAGGGAAAATGAGGATGGGAACATAAAGATATCAGTAAGTTGTAAACTCTGAGACACAAAGACATATCTGGTCCTTGGAGACATCTATTTACATTCTAAAATGTTAGTGTGTGAACTCAGAGTTCTTCCATTTTGACTCCAAATAGCAAAGATTTTTCAATCTCTAAAGAGGGAAATGGTTGGCAGCTGTAGTGTTCTAATGTATATAAGCAGAAGAAATCATTTTTATTCCTCATCTATGATATAGACTTAGAATTTTATTTGTATGGGATATTTAGGGCTTTTTCACTGCAATACTTTAGTGATAGAATTGGTGTGTGAGCAGCCACAGAGTCATTATTTGATTTTTTTTTTAGTAAATAGTAATAACCTTCTCAAGATCCTAGTATCTTATATATACTTGAAGATTATTTAAATAAATATATAGATCTTATTTAAATAATTTATATAAATCTTTAAAGATGACTTAAATCGTTTAAGATGAGTATTAAAAGGCCAAATATATAACAATTCAAAAGTCTACTTGAAGGAAAAGACATGCACAATTCTCTATCATCATAAGTAATGAATCATTCCTATTTTTTGTAATTCGGTGAGAAATCATATAATTAAAGACATGCTTGAAGGGACTACAGCTCCAGCAACAAAAGAATAAGTGATATCAAGTTGTTCTCATGCTCTAAAATAACATAAATCTGGACAAAATATATCAGGGTAAAATATGAGATAAATGCTTTTAAGCATTTGGTAGTGTAAACTGCAATTCCAGAAGGAAAGTAAACTCAGGATGCAGGCCCACAGATCACTCCAGGTCTCTATAGTTCTATTTCCTGACAGGCACAGAGAGCTCTAGTCAAATGGACTGTGATGGTCCCTGTGAGCTGAGGAGGCAGATATCAGTGTTCAGAGACAGATGAAGTAGCTAAACTCAGTAGAGCACTAGAAAGGAAGGTGTTGCCCAGACAAAAACTCCAGAACTCTTGTGTGGAAATTTCCTGAAATTCCCCTGAGCAGGGCAGTACAAGCTCAGTGCAATATTACAGGAGACTTACCAAGTTGCCATGGGATTGAAAACAGAACAGAGACACTAGATGGCAAATAGTGCTATGGAAATGCTGGATTTCTGAACCAGTCATAATGCACATGTTATCACCCCTAGCATTCAACTGTGACAACAGAAACACTATACTTTATTAGTCAAGATTATGTCTTAGATTTTAGATGGATTGCTGTTTTAAGAAAGACTAGGAGCAAGTTTTGCAAACAAGAGTGGAGACAAATTGAAGGTTGAATCCTATTGTGTTAAAGAGAGTTGGAAATCACTGGATTTTTCACAGATGTGTATAAGTAGAACCTGAAAGGAAGTTGTACGAGTTGAAATGCTTGGAAAATTATTAAAATATATTTAAAAAATCAGCACTCTTTAGAGGAATATAACAATTCTGGGGGTCTTCAATGTATCATCAATAATGTCTTGTCAAAATTAAAAATAAATGATACATGTGGAAAAAACATTAAATGTGATATATAGGCAAGAGTAAAAATCTGTTATCAGAGACCTAAACCAGATGACTCTGATGTTGTATATAAGAGACAGAATTAAGGGACGCCTGGGTGGCTCAGTTTGTTGGACAACTGCCTTCGGCTCAGGTCATGATCCTGGAGTCCCGGGATCGAATCCCGCATCGGGCTCCCAGCTCCACGGGGAGTCTGCTTCTCTCTCTGACCTTCTCCTCGCTCATGCAATCTCTCACTGTCTCTCTCTCTCAAATAAATAAATAAAATCTTTAAAAAAAAAGAGAGAGACAGAATTAAAAGAAGTTATTTGAATATTTTCACATAGCTGGTACCAAGGTAGGAGGGATTAATTGCAAAAGGGAACCACAAAATTGGTTGAATGAAGGAAATGTTCTAGATCTTTATTAAGGTGGAGATTACATCAAGGTATATATTTGGAAAAAGTTATTGAATTGTGCACTTAATGTGTGTATTTTAATTTATGCAATGTATGCCTTGATTAGGTTGAGAAAATATGTTTGATCAAAAATTTTCTCTTATTATCTTTTGAAAGCTAGTTTTCTTGTTGAAATGCTATCTATCATTAACAAATAATGTGTAAAATCTTATGACACACCTCTCATATTATCAGTTCAAACAGTCAGACACACAAAATTTGAAAACAAACAAACCAATAAACAAAGCAAAACAGCACTACTGATTCCCAAGAATAAATTTTATGTCACAGCAGATACCTGAAAACAGTCATCACCCTTTACTATGATCTGTTTTTTAAAATGACCTATGGTATGTTTGAGGTTACAGCAAATGTTAGTTTAACTATAACAAAATGTGATTACACTAACACTTAGAAATATGTTCTTAACCAGTAATAATTAAACACCTCACAGACTTTAACCTGTTTGTCATAAAATTAAAATACCTCATATTCAAATAGTCATCACTCAAAATATGCTAGCATTTCCATTTGTCCTTAATATTTTCTGAAATGATAAAATAATATACTTATTTTTATTTTGATAATAGTTGCATTTTTGTTTTAATGATTAAGTAATGAAAAGAAATCAATCAGTTGAAAATCCCAAACTAAACCATCTACTACAAACACTACTGGAGGGAGGATTTTCATGTCCCCTGCTCACTCTGTAAGTCTGTATTCATTTGATTTTTTAGATCATTTGTCTATTATATTGAATCTTTTTTTCACAAGTTCTCTTCAAATCTTTTATCAAACTGAACCTTTCAAAAAAATCATTCTTATTGATTCCTTCTGAAGAACTTAATGACACTAACTTCATGACAACAATTAAAGGTTAGTAACAACAGCAATAACACACATTTTGTATTATGATTGTTCAGGTGGTTATTATGTTATCTATGAATTAAAGCATTGTGATCTAGCCTTTTAAAAGCTCATGTAATATATTTTTTTTATTTCCAGGTAATATAGTCTGGTTAATATGTCTATTAAGATAAAAGTAAATAACATACTTATGGAATGTAGAATAAAAACTCTTAGGACTCAAGAGTGGGAAAAAAATCCTTCTAATGCTATAAAATTTAGTTCAGTCTTAACGTCTTCTTCAGCAGTATCTCTCTTTCTCCACAGGTGTCGCTGTTCCTTGCAGTCAGTGACAAGCATAGAAACCCATAGAAATCCCTTCCCTGCCAATATCAACAGCCATATAAGATAAACACCAGGATACAGTCCTCCTGGGCCTCTAATGAAACTGAGTCAGCCCCTCCTCCCCATCTATAAAGGGAGCCTACAAGGTAGTGTTTGACAAACATAGTTTCTAGCTTGAGACTCCTAAAAATGTTTTCACATACATAAATTGGGCTATCATTCAGACTATTAATATGCTCGAAGAGATTTCATTCTTTTTCAATGAGCCACACAAAATAAAAAGTGTTCAGTATGTATTATTCATATATAAACTGTAATACAAATACACAAAGGAATGAAAAAAAAAAAAAAATACCGGCCCCGGGGATAGTCCGCCGATCCAAACATAGACAATCATATTATCACTTCATCTGAATACATGATATATTCTGGATTGGACAAATAAACCATAAGTGTCTTTCTGGTATTGCATAGGATACTCTGTCTTCTGTATGGGGAGGTTTTGGTTATTCATTACTTATTTCCTTACTGAACACACAGCATGGTCAAGTAAAACTAGAAATAATATAGAAACAAAATTCATAGCTATTCTAAATGTTAGCACCTAGTAATTTCTAGAGCAGTCTCAACCATGTAGACATCTACCTATATGTGGCAGTTAATATTTCCTTTTCTTCTTTTCCTCTTCCTCACTCCTCCTCCTCTCCTTGATCTCTTCAACTTTAAATAATGTTTCTGACATTTTTAGAAATTTTATTGTTAAAATATCTTAAGTAATCATTGTATCACAACAGGAAAATAGTGTGTTAAATATAGCTTAACTATCATTTTTCATAATGATCATAGATATTTTATTACTTGTTTCTTGTGATGCAAAGAATGTGCATTCATTAATTCAGCCATTGACTGCATATTTATTGAATGCTATTATATGCAAGAAATGTTAGGTTCTGCATTTGCAACAGTAAAGAAAATTCCAACTTCAAATCCCAAAGTATAAAGACTGTCTATCATACCTACATATACCTATCATACATCTATACCTATCTATCACATGTCTATCATACACAATCACTTATCTACCATACATCTATCACTATGTATGCAACATACATAGTGTAATGTGGACTAAAATGATGAAGATTGATACAAATTGAAGAAGAGTTTTTCAGACTTTGAATATAAAAAACATTTTTATTCTCTGAAGTGTCACTCAGCAGCCCACTCTAAAATTGTTTTATTATATTATTTATAAAGATTTTATTTATTTGAAAAAGAGAGAGATGGGGAGAGGGGCATAAAGAAGCAGATTCTCCATTGAGCAGGTAGCCTGATGCTGGGTTTCAACCGTCCCAGGACCCTGAAATCATGGTTTCAGTCAGGTTAACTGACTGAGCCACGCAGGTTCCCCTAAGATTTTCTAAGTGGTAAGATTAGGTGTGTCAGTAGCCATAGAAGAAATAAACATCATTTAACTAGTTCTACAGTTAGAAGAAGAAAACAATGGTCAGATGAAATATAGGAAGCAGATTAACATGTGGCTCTTAATTTCTAAAAAACAATTTCTTAATGAATATGAGACTGTTAAAGGAGAAAGAAGCCATCATCACAAATTGACACTACCAAGAAATCCTGTCCTAGTATGTTTAATTTTGAATCAGACTCTCTCCATGAATGAGTAAATCTGAACTAAAAGTTGCCTCTGGAAAGGAGAATATAGCAAGAAGTTTTCTGAGGGTGTTTTAGACATGTAATCCAATTTCAAGTCTTTGGTTACTCTAATTCCATTTTATCTTTTTTTTTTCCATTTTATTTTATTTTATTTCTTTTCAAAGGAAACAAAACAAGAATGAACTTTTGGAACTTCATCAAGATCAAAAGCTTCTGCACGGCAAAGGAAACAGTCAACAAAACAAAGAGGCAACACAAGAATGGGAGAAGATATTTGCAAACGACACTACAGCAAAGGGCTGATATCCAAGATCTCTAAAGAACTTCACAAACGCAACTCACACAAAGCAGATAATTCATGTCAAAAAATAGGCAGAAGACATGAACAGACACTTCTCTGAAGAAGACATACAAATGGCTAACAGACATTGAAAACATGTTCATCTTCATTAGCCATCAGTGAAATCCAAATCAAAACCATATTGAGATACCACCTTACACCAGTTAGAATGGCCAAAATTAACAAGATAGTAAACAATAAGTGTTGGAGAGGATGTGGAGAAAGTTGAATCCTCTTACACTATTGGTGGGAATGCCAGTTGGTGCAGCCACTTTGGAAAACAGTGTGGAGATTCCTTAAGAAAATAAAAATAGAGCTTCCCTATGACCCTGAAATTGTACTATGGGTATTTACCCCAAAGATACAGCTGTAATGAAAAGAAGGCCCATCTGTACCCCAATGTTCATAGCAGCAGTGGCCACAGTTGCCAAACTGTGGAAAGAACCAAGATGCCCTTCAACAGACGAATGGATAAAGAAGATATGGTCCATATATACAACGGAGCATTATGCCTCCATCGGAAAGGATAAATACCCAATTTTTGTATCTATATGGATGGGACTGGAAGAGATTATGCTGAGTTAAATAAGTCAAGCAGAGAAAGTCAATTATTTTATGGTTTCAGTTAATTGTGGAGCATAAGGAATAACATGGAGGACATTGGGAGATGGAGAGGAGAAGTGAGTTGGGGGAATTCATAGGGGAAGACAAACCATGAGAGACTGTGGACTCTGAGAAACAAGCTGAGGGTTTTGGAGGGGATGGGGATGGGGGGTTAGATGGACCTGTTGGTGGGTATTAAGGAGGGCACGTATTGCATGGAACACTGGGTGTGGTGCATAAACAATGAATTTTGGGACACACACACACAAAAATTAAATAAAGAAAAAAAGAAAACACACTTTTCTTTTTCAACTTTGCATGCTGTACCCTTTAGAAGTAACTATGTTCATTCCACACTTAAAGTGTGAGGTGTTATCCTCCAAGTCCTTGAGGTAGAAATATCTACAAAAATTATTTGAAAATTTTTTTAAATTTTAATATTGTTGGCACATATTTCCCTTGTATGACTTAGTCATCTGACAAGTTTATACATTATGCTATGTTCACCAAGTACAGCTGCCATCTGTCCCATTACATTGCTATTACAATATCATTGACTGTGTTCCTTTTTATTCCCATGCTCTGCTTTTTATTCCCATGACTTACGCATTTCATAACTGAAGGCCTGCATTTCCCTCTCCTCTTCATCCATTTTGTCCAATTCCCATCCCCCTTTCCTCTGGCAACCATCCGTCTGTGGTCTGTATTTATGGTGCTGATTCTGCTTTTCACTTGCTTATTCACTTTTTAGATTCTGCTTATGAGGGAAATCTTATTGTGTTTGCCTTTCTCATCTGACTTATTTCACTTAATATAATTCCCTCTAGGTTCATCCATGCTGTCTCAAATGACAGGATCTTATTTTTTTTTATGACTTTGTACTATTCAATTATGCATATATGCCACATTTTCATTATCCATTACTCTACTGATGGACACTTAGGTTACTTCCATGTCTTGACTATTATAAATAATGCTTCAGTAAACATAAGGGCGCATTTATCTTTTTGAGTTAGTGTTTTGTTTTCCCTGGGTGAATACCCAATAGTAGAATTATTGGGTCATATAGTATTTCTATTTTTAATTTTTTGAGGAATTTCCATACTGTTTTCCACAGTGGCTATACTAATTTAAATTCTCACCAACAGTACATAGCGTTCCTTTTTCTCCTACATCCTTGTTAACACTAGTTGTTTCTTGTCTTCTCAATTTACGTCATTCTAACAAGTATAAGGTGATATCTGATTGTGGTTTGGATTTCCATTTCCCTGACCATTAGTGACTTTGAGCATCTTTCCATATGTCTGTTGGCCTATCTGTACGTCTTTTTTGGAAAAAGGCCTGTAAAGACATTCCTCAACATTCCTCTGCCCATTTCTTAATCAGGCTGCTTGTTTTTTCTTTGTATTTAGTTATTCTATACTTTGGACATTAACCCCTTATTGGGTATATTATTTGCAAATATCTTCTCCCATTCAGTAAGTTATCTTTTTTGGTTTTCTTTTTTTTTTTTTTTTTTTTTGATGATTTTCTGTGCTGTGCAAAAGCTTTTTATTTTGATGTAGTCCAAATAGTTTATTTTTTGTTTTTGTTTCCCTTGCCTTAAAAGATTTTTCTAAGAATATGTTGCTATGGTTTATGGCAGAGAAATCACTGCCTATAACATTTTCTGAGATTTTTTAGGGTTCCAGGTCTCATGTTTATGTTTTTAATCTTGTGTGAGATTATTTCTTTTTTAAAAGATTTATTATTTATTTATTTATTTATTTATCAGAAAGAGAGAGAGCTCAAACATGGGAGCAGCAGGCGAGGGGAAGCAGGCTTACTGCTGAGCAAGGAGCCTGGTTGGAGCTCCATCTCAGAACCCTGGGATTATGACCTGTGCTGAAGTCATATACTTAGCAAATGAGCCACCCAGGTACCTTATTGTGAATTTAACTTTGTAAGGTGTCTGAAAGTAGTTCAGTTTCATTCTTTTAACATGCAGTTCCCAATTTTCCCAGCACTATTTTTTTTTAAAGATTTTATTTATTTATTTGACAGAGAGAAATCACAAGTAGGCAGAGAGGCAGGCAGAGAGAGAGGAGGAAGCAGGCTCCCTGCTGAGCAGAAAGCCCGATGTGGGGCTCGAACCCAGGACCTGGGATCATGACCTGAGCCGAAGGCAGCGGCTTAACCCACTGAGCCACCCAGGTGCCCCTTCCCAGCACTATTTATTGAAAAGATTGTCTTTTCCCCATTGCATATTCTTGCCTCTTTTTTTCATAGATTAATTGACTATAGAAATGTGGGTTTATTTCTGAGGTCTCTATCTTGTTCCATTGAGCTTTATGTCTATTTGTGTGCCAGTCCCATACTGTTTTGATTACTATAGCATTGTAACATGTTTTTTTTAATAACTATTATTTGAAGTACTGATTTATTAACTTCTTTTTTTTTAAATATTTTATTTATTTATTTGACAGACAGAGATCACAAGTAGGCAGAGAGGCAGGCGGAGAGAGAGGAAGGGAAGCAGGCTCCCTGCTGAGCAGAGAGCCTGATGCTGGGCTCAATCCCAGGACCCTGAAATCATAACCTGAGCTGAAGGCAGAGGCTTTAACCCACTGAGCCACCCAGATGCCTCTAATTTACTAATTTCTCTAATTCATTCCAGTTTAATCCAGATGACCAATAAGGAGTTAGGTTACAATTTGTTTTCTTATTACTTAAAATAACCAAATTGAATGTTTTTTAAAGCATAACTAGAGATAATGGTACAAACTGTGTATCATCTAATATGATCAGAAATGAATAATTCTGTTTCAGGACAATTTACAAACAACATTAAAAAGTAGATACAAAACAATTCCACACACACACAAATATAATTCAATGCACAGAAATATGATAAATAATAAAAATAAGAATGTATAAAATCCTAAGTAAAAACTTCTAGTAAGGGGGGAGAAAGGAATTTCATGTGTTTCAAAGTCTACAATGATTTCAAGTTAAAATACTTTATATAAACTGACATCAGAAAAAAAAACTGCAATCATAAAATCAATTGCCATTTATTTAACTGTTGCATCACAGCTGCATGATAATGGGTTAATAAAATATTCAGAAAGCTGTGAATTTCTTCAGTTTTCAGGGCAACTAACTTTTTAAATTCTCTATTCAAAATGTAAGGGCTTTTTGTAAATTAAAGATGATATAGTAGTACTTTCATTTAAGGATTAAAAAAAGAAGCAAATTCTTGGGGCACCTGGGTGGCTCAGTGGGTTAAAGCCTCTGCCTTTAGCTCAGGTAATGGTCCCAGGGTCCTGGGATCGAGACCCGCATTGGGCTCTCTGCTCCACGGGGAGCCTGCTTCCTCCTCTCTCTCTCTACCTCTCTGCCTACTTGTGATCTCTGTCAAATAAATAAAGAAAAGAAGCAAATTCCTTTATACTGTAATGTCCTACGAAATTATGAGATTTTATGAAAAAAATAAAATTATCATTTTTCTTATAAATCTTTTAAACTTCATATATGCAAAATTTAAAAAGCAAAATAAAAATACTCTCTTCTATACAAACAAAACACAAAATTTAAAACAAATTGCAAAGAACATTTTTATAGTGGTCGTCAGGTTTTGAATTCATGGTTTATACTAAAGCATCCCTGAAAATCATAAAATACATTAATAATTCCTTTCCTGGGGCGCCTGGGTGGCTCAGTCGGTTAAAGCCTCTGTCTTCAGCTTAGGTCATGATCCCAGAGTCCTGGGATCAAGCCCCACATCGGGCTCTCTGCTCAGCAAGGAGCCTGCTTCCTCTCTCTCTGCCTGCCTCTCTGCCTACTTGTGATCTCTGTCAAATAACTAAATAAATCTTAAAAAAAAAAGTAATGCCTTAAAAAAAATAATTCCTTTCCTGAAATAGTATAATAATAGTATAATCACTGGAGAGATTGTACACTTTCCATATTTTCTCACATTTTAGGGCTGGATGTTTAGGCAATATGAACCTATCTCAGGAGACTTCAGGTCTTTTGTCTTTCCTCTTATGACCTATATAAATTTCTTCTGGATTTATTAGTTTGATCTCAAGTAATCTGAAGATTTCTTTTTTGTGCACGACTCATGTCCTATTATTTTGATGAAATAAAAAATGCCACAGAATTGATGTTCTCTTAGAAAGTTAGTGTAATTAGAACCCAAGCTTTGTCTATTGAAATAATCTCTGGAAAAGAATGATAGCTATAGTACCCTTGGGGGTTTGGGTATACAAATCCACAGGCCATCAGGGAATAGTAATTAGTAAAATACGTCTCTCTTATGAACATAGAATTATCCTAAAAATCCTTAAAGTAAACCAAGATTTTAAGTGGGGCTGTAGGGACATATTTTTCCATTAATTAGGTGAAATGGACATAGTGCTTTCAAGCATCTATGAAATGTACCAGACCTGAAAAAAAGAAAAAAAAAACTAAAAATATATACATCAATAATACTAATAAAGAAATGGAAATTAATAATGCATATTCACTGAAATGAATATAAAATGTAACACTATATCAAATTAACTACTCTATTCAGAACTTCAAAGACTCTGAGATTTTACCTTCTTGCAAGCTAACAAGTTAGCCTACCACAGTTATAAATGTTATATATACTTAACATTTATATATAGGCATATAATTATGGTACCTATGTGATTATAACTATTTATGCATATAATGTATATGCGTGTGGGTGTGAATGTGTGTCCATGTATATGTATGCAGAAGATCTAGGACTTGGAGGACAGAGAAAAAGACTATTTACTACTCATAGAAATAATATTACTTATAGCAATATTTTGCATCAGTTTTTTGTACCAGCACCCCCCCCAGGTGACTTGGTAAGGGCTAAATGGCATCAGCACATGCAGGGGTACACACCGTAGAAGAGGAACCCCCAATGAGAGAACACTGATCTTATGTAGGGCTATTGGTGATCTATTAGAGAAAGAGAGAGACAGGAACTTGTCTTTACTCTGCAATATTAGAACATCCCCAGATAGGGAAATGGTATTTTACTTTCCTGGAATGGTTCTGGGGAGGGAGACATTATCTGTGCTGTAAAAAAGCTGCCTTCCCTGGCATGAAGGCAGACACTCTCTGTATCTTCAAAGAATATTTTCACGCATTTCTTCAAAGAGTATTTTCATGCATAGCAAAATTTTAAGTCTAAAAGAAAAATTGAATGTGTTTACTCATAACAGCATAGTCTAGTAAAGGGAATATATTTTTGCAAATATGGAAATAATGTTGCAAAGATTGTCAGTGTCCTTTGCTTGGAAAACCCAGACTGTGTGAACATAAGATACTCATGGAGAATTATATGTGTCACTGGACCCATAATCTTAATTGTGGTATTTATATAGGTTTCATTCACCCCCCCATACTTTTATATAATAATATCTATAAAGAATTATTTAAATACCTTTTAAGATGTTTAATAATAAGAACAACAACAGGGATCTTTAAGAATTCTGAACCCATACTTTTGAGGAACTAGAAACATTCTACTCTAGTCTTAATGAGGATACTTATTGAGAGTTCATTCCAGAATTGTAGTCCATGCTGAAAATACACTAATAATTCTCATTCCTTAATACCGTATAGACAGAATACAGAATAGCTTCTCTATGCAATCCTTATGTAATTCCTCCTCTTCCCATTCCCACCTTCTCCAGGGTAGCCCAGCAAATAACTGTCATTGTTGTTTTAAAACAATTACACACTTGTCACAGACTAAACAGTAAAACAACCAATTCCATGTATAACACAAACTATCTAATAAATGATACCATGAGATTTTCCAGGAGATGCAAGCTAATTATTTACCCCATCCAAAGCTAGTAGATTCCCTGAAATAAACTGTCATTGCTAAACAGTAGAATTTGGCAAGAGCTAACCCATAGCATTAATGTATGGTTTGTGCTATGTAAAAATGGCCATTTTAATAAAAATATATCCCCGTGTTTAACATTTAAAATTTTCAAAATTAGATAGCCAGCTGGTTGAGAAATATAAATTTATAAAATTTTTAAGTGTTATTCAGCAGAATTAGTCAGATTTTTATTTAAAATATTAATTTTATGTTATCCTTAGAATCATCAAATCCAACAGCTAAGCAAACACGTGGTGTCACTGACAACATACTGACAATTGGTTTCTCGGGAGTTCATTAATCCTTCAGAGAATCCATTTGTGTAAGATAATTTTGAGAGTTTTTAGCAGTATGCTGGTTCATATTCTAAATTGTTATAATTGTTTTATTGTGGTTAAAATACATACAAAGAAAAGTTATCATTTTAGCCACTTAAAGTGCATAATACAGTGGCATTTAGCATTTCACAATCTTGTACAACTATTACCACTATCTAGTTCCAGAACATTTTCATCTTCCCAAAAGAAACCCTGCAGCCATTATTTCCCATTCTCCCCTCTTCCCAAGCCCTGACAATCAATAATCCATTTTTCTTCTCTCTGGATTTACCTGTTCTGGATAATTCCATATAAATGGAATCATACAATATATGGCTTTTTGTCTGACTTTTTAAATTAAGACAGAAATGTCAAGGTATATGCATGTTGTAGCACATACCAGTACTTCATTTCTTTGTGTGACTGAAGAAGATTCCATTTCACAGAGAGACCACATTCTATTTGTCCATTTGGTAATTGACAGATATTGGGATTGTTTCCACCTTTTGACTTTTATAAATAATGCTGCTATAAACATTCATATGCAAGTTTTATTTCAACACTTGTTTGCATCTCTTTTGAATACATACTTAGGAGTACAATAGCTATCATATAGTCATTTGTTGTTGTTGTTGTTTAATTACTAAACTATTTTCCACAACAGCTGTGCACCATTTTACATTCTTACCAGCAGTTTTTGAGGGTTCCAATTTTCCAATCTCACCACATTCTTGTCAACATTTGTTATTTTCCATTTAAAAATATTACAGGCATTTTCAAAGGTATAAAGTGGTACCTCATTGTGGTTTTGATGTGCATTTCCTTAAAAGCCTCATGCTATTGGATCCAGAAATGTACAGTTTTCACCTATTGGTTTTTTATCTGATCCTTAGGATCACACCAAAAGTCAATTACATAAATAATTTCAAAGATCTCTTCCCAGTAACATGGCTTTGGGATTTCTATGGTAACCTAATTTAACAGGAATTTTTTTTTTTTAAGATTTTATTTATTCTATTTATTTGACAGAGAGAGATCACAAGTAGACAGAGAGGCAGGCAGAGAGAGAGGAGGAAGCAGGCTCCCTGCCGAGCAGAGAGCCTGATGCGGGGCTTGATCCCAGGACCACGGGATCATGACCTGAGCCAAAGGCAGAGGCTTAACCCACTGAGCCACCCAGGCGCCCCTGGTAACCTAATGTTAGACAAATTTCAGTTTAGAATCTTGAAAAAAATTGTTATCATGACAAATACCTGTAAATTCTGGGGCTGAGACTACTATGAGCACACATCCAGTTCTGAAATAGAGATTTAAAATAAATATGTATAGTAGAGAAGAAAAAATGTTTTTCTGTCACCTTGCAAAAATCACATTTTTCCCCAGTTTTAGCCTCTGAAACTTCAAGAAAAGTCACCTTACCCTCTTGTCACTATTACACTAACAATGGCCAATGCATATCCAAAAGATCTCCCCACAGCCAGCTCTTCCTTTGAGATTTGATAGTCTTGTGATAGTCTTTTGATAGATTTGAGTCTTATGATAGTCATTTCAGCATTTTTGTTGCTTGCATCCTTTCCCCAAGTACAGTATTAATTGGCCAAATGCCCAGAAGACAAATACTATACGTCATCTAGAACAGGAATCAAGAGTCAGGTAGTAACTATTTTAGGCTTTGTGGTCTCTGTGGCTCAACTTACCATTAGCAGAATGATTCAGATATACCGTTATGGCATAAAAACATCCATTGACATACATAAAAAGAGAAGCTATCTACGCCCGAGTAAAATTTTATTTACAAAAGAAGCTGTGGAATAAATTTGTCCCACAGTCTGTAGTTTCTAAGCCTTAATGAAATAGAAGATAGCATGAATAATCATTAGGGGACCGCTGTGAAAAGTAGTGTATGAAAACACTAGTGCAAGAAAAATACCTATAGGTCACATATGTAAATTTAACTCTTCATGGAGACTCATGCAAGAAAGTGAGAAGAAACAGATAAAAATTTTAGTAATAGTGTTTATTTAACTTCATCAATTCTAAATAAAGTCCAAGATTACTGATATTTTCTATTCATCTTTCATACAACTTTAAAATTTAATGTACATTTTACATTTATATCACATTTTGATAAGACCACAAATTTTCATCAGAGATACTTAATTTACATTCAGATTTCATAAAATTTACAGTTAAAAGTAGATAAAGATTCCCACACAGTTCCAAACATACTTAAAAATTTTCTAATAATTGAATCAATAGTTGAATAAAAATATCATCTTATCTTAATGGTCCATATTAAAAAAAACTGACTCATCTTTTTTCTAAGAATTTATTTGACTTTTAAGCAAAAACATATCAGTTTTCAACCTTCTATTCAAATTAAGAAAGTTCATTAACTATAATGAACTATAATATAATAGTATATTATGTATATTATACATATCATATATAATATAATTCATAATATAATAAACTATAATAAAATTTAAAGGTATCAAATAAATTGAAAAGAATCTACAAATTTATCAATATCAATGAAGTGTTATATAAATTTTGGGTAGTTTTTATAGCTATTGTACATATGCTGTAGTTTGAAATTACAATCCTCTGCAGATGGATTCATATTAGAAAAATGGGCAAAATAATTATTATTGATGTATACCATTAAAGTTCAATTTCAATATAAATTCTTATACTTGTATAGCAAGTTTGGCTTCATAAGTGCACAAATTGTTCAATTGTACAGACCTCACACTTTGAAAGGCTCTGCTTGATATAATGCTCTGTTGTTAATATCTTAAAATTCTTGATAGCTTTTTAGCAAGTGGTCTTGCATTTCATTTTGCACTAGACATCTAAAATTATGAAACTGCTCATATTTTCTACATAAGTAACAAGATTTACTTTTTCTTGAAACTTTAATCTTGACTTGCATGTTCACAGTGTGATAGGAAAAATATAAATAACAGCAATGTTTGTACCTGATTACTTAATATTTAGAAAGCATTCCCTTTTTAAAGAAAATCTAGAGTTGGAGTTAACACCACAGTAATATTCTTCTATGAGTCAACCAATGACCTCTGACAAAGAATATAATATTATATAACTCACTGTCTTCTTTTAATTGTTAAATAAACTAGTGACAATTCATAACATCTGCAAATATATGTCAAATTGTATTAACAACCATATACTTAAATTTTCTTTAGAATCTGCTTCAGAGTTTAATTTTTTTTTTCAATACATATTATAAAGTGAAGTAAAGGAATACAGAAATTAACATTTGGTTGTTTTAAAATTCCAATAAATCCAGATTTTTAAAACTAAAATAACTTGAGCATCATCTGCCATAAGAATTAATTATTTTGTATCTAGTTGAGATTCTTTCCAGACAAACACAATGAAACCTAAAACATCTATGCCATGAGCTTGATTTTCAGTCTGTAAATTGGCAACATTTTTTTCTTATTTTTGAAGTATTTTGAAAAAACAGACTCTCAGTGTTGTAGCCAAGCAATGTCTCTTGCACCACATAAGTAATTCAAACCACAGCAAAGTACTTGCTACTTTAATACTTTTAATCAATTGATTATAAATATTGTTAAGAAGATTTATATTGCATAGGTAATTGTTTAGTGGCTTAAATGAAGATGTTTCACTCTGTGAAAATATATTTTCTTACTCTTTATTGTATAGTCGTATTATAAAATTTCCAAAAAATACATTAGTAATATATTTAATTATCTGGCCATTCAAAAATAGTTTTTATTTTGTGTAAGAACCAAGTCATTTGATAGCGGGTCAAAGTTACACACTTAGGGTTTGTTAAATATGATTTTTAAAATTTGTTGTAATATTTAATTCTGATTTCAGGTGACTAATTTTGTCAAATTTTTATTTCTTTTACTTTAGGAAAAAAAATTTTTTTTAATATATTTATTTATTTGACAGAGAGACACAGCGAGAGAGGGAACATAAGCAGGGGGAGTGAGAGAGGGAGAAGCAGGCTTTCCACCAAGCCGGGAGCCCGATGCGGGGCTCCATTCCAGAACCCCGGGATCATGACCCGAGCCGAAGGCAGACGCTTAACGACTGAGCCACCCAGGTGCCCCTCTTTTTGAATTAAGTATGTATCCAATGGATATTTCTCAATTTTATCAACGTTATTTTGTGCAAATTTACTGTAGGCAACAAATAAATAATTTTGTTTTCATTTTATTCTCCCTAGTGATTTGTACTTGGCATTTATTATGAAATTAACTGCATAATTTTTGGAGTCTTTTTTTAATTACTTTTCCCATTGTAGTAATAGCTTTTCCACATTTTATCCATTCTGATTCAGTAACATCTCTTCATTTTAAAATCAATACATGTATTCTATTTTATCTAGAAGGATAAAATATTTGTACTGATGTAGACATTAGTGTATAGACAAAAACATTTGAGCTGGATCAATCCATTGATACTGATTAAATATATTTTTGTATAATACCAAAAAGACACTGGAGCCAGAGACTTACACTACAATACAGCCAAAATGTCATACACAGTGCAACAGTTAAGCTGAAATGTAGTGTTAACAAAATAATATTTGAATTTATAGGATGTTATCTCATATTTCCTCAGTTTCTAAATTGAAGTGGAAGTTAATATATATTAAATAAATTAAAATTCAGATCCTTCTTCATACTAGCTGTGTTTCAAATGCTCCCCACTGTATGTTGCAACTGTACCAAGTGTCACACTCACAGAGGGCTTTCCAGAACTACTTAGTCCTAAAGTGGTTTTCATGGCACATCTCTACAATTTAAGTAATAAGTGCAGATATAATGTCACAAATTTCAATTGAGTCATCCTCAACAAATTCCTCTTCAAAATAACTACCATCTAAATATCTAAAGGCCACAATGTTCCAGGCTAAGTAACCCTGATACTTTTATAATTCTTTAGATGGTAGGTTTTAAATTGATTGATATTATCATTTTTTCTAAGCCAGAAATAGTGGCACATGGAGCATGTAAATTTTGATGGAGTGAATGCAATTATGGTGAGGGGTGAGAAAGGTCCAGAACATGGTATTTTTTGAGAGGACCAGGCAGAATCAGAGTGTTACAGTCAATGCATCATGAGACTTGAGGGCAATGAGTTCCTGTGGAGAGCAAATGAAAGGGACTCAGAAGGAGAATTTAAAGGACAGAATTAATCCTGGAAAAACTGTAAAACCAGAGTAAAGGCAGGTATGTAATCCACAATCAAATCTCAAATGTCCACAAAAAAGCATCTACCTTATTTGTAGTTCTATAATGGAATTTAACTTGGTTCATGAGTTCTTGTTGAGTTCACTAGCAAAATAAATTAATCTAGCAGTGTCAATGTTTTTCCTCACTCCAATTAAAAAAAAAATCAATGTTTACAGACCAATTTTTTTTTTGCATAAATGTTTAGTTTATTCAGAATGTTTAATTTATTCCCCTTATCTTCCTAACCCCAATGCTGGGGATTACCTAATTTCTTAGGATCTTAAATTTTGTCTGTCATTATTTTCCCTGGCCTGGTTGATGTCTGTGGGGCCCTGGGTTCTAATCCTCTTCACTTAGACTAGGGCACCTGCTAATCCTGTTTTGGTCTCCATTTGCTAGATATCCTTCTCATCCAAACCATGAGGCACATTGAAATGCATATCCAATTTTCAGCCAAACTTTTGAAGTGAAGAGTATAAATGTGTAGCCTGGAAATCTTTGAATCATTTCCCTGCAGACTGTCTGGGAACCAACCAGAACAGCTTATCTCACATTTTCTCTCCTTTTTTTTTTTTTTGTTTGTTTCCTAACATTTTATTTTATTTTATTTTCCCACTTAATGGGGTTAATTGACAAGCATAATTGCATATATTTAATGTGTACAATGTGATGATTGGATATACATATATACTGCAGAATGATTATCTACTTCAAGATATTAACATATCCATCACCTCACATAATTGACTCTTTGTGTGTAAATATGGTCAGTAGGCTTAGGTTGAGCTCTCAGTATCTTTCAAGTATACAATGCCATACTGGTAACTATAATTGCCATGCCTTTTACAGTAGATCCTCAGAACTTATTCTTATAACTGAAAGTTTGGAACCTTTGATCTACATTCCCCATTTCTTCCCTAGCCTTTGCAACCACCATTCTTTACTGTTTCTATGAAATCCTCTCCAAGCTGCCATTCTCCCAACATCTCCATGTTTTCATCTGGAAGTTTCTGAACCCTGTCCTTTGAGGTTTTTACAGAGGCTTCATTGCATGTACATGATTGATTACATTATTGGTCATTGGTGACTGATTCCCTCCCTGAAGGTGGATGGGGGAACTGAGAGTTTCCATCCTCTAATTAAATAGCTGGTTCTCTTGGCAACTAGCCCACATTCTTAAGCACTTTCCAAAAGTCCCCTCATTATCAGAACAAAAGGTATCTTTATTGCTTCCCTCACTTAGATTAATTCCAACAGTTTTAGGAGCTTTGTGCTAGAAAGTGGGTGAAAGACCAAATATACATTTCTTATTAAAAATCACAGTATTACAGATGGTATTAGGAAGTGGGGTCATTAGGAGGTAATTAGGTTTAAATGAGGTCATGACAGTAGAGGTCCTATGAGGGTATTAGTGTCCTTATAAGCCCCAGAAGAAAACCCAGTTCCTTTTCTCCAACATATAAGGGATGCAGCAAGAAGTGACTACCTGCAAACCAGGATATGAGCTCTCACCAGACAACAAATCTGCCAGCACATTTATCTTGGACTTTCTAGCTTCCAGAGCTGAGAGAAATAAATGTTTATTGTTTAAGCCCCACAGGCTATGGTATTTTGTTATAGCAGCCCAAACTGACTAAGACACCAGCAGGATCTTATAGAATAAAAATTCATACAGATAAGGTTTTCAGCCTGTGTTATATGTATCCATGGCTCTTAGGGCAGGACTTGGCACACAGTCGATCTAAAATAATTTATTGATGAGTGAATAGAAGCTTTTATGCTGCTACTCCACTGTAGATTATCCATATTTAATTATATGAAAAATATATAATGACATAATTAAATGGTTTATGATAAAAGCCTGAAAAACAAGGATTTGATTATAAAATAAGATTAACTATTGAGAAATAATCTTGCACATTCCCTTGGACTTTCTAGAACATGGACAACTTATTTAAATGCAGAACTATGTAAATATTCATGAATATGACTTTTTGAAATAGGGTCATTCATGTAGTTTAATTCTATTGAAAGAGATTTATTTTCTATATGGATGACATCCAATAGGACAGATAGTCAATTCTGTGGGTAGCAGTTAACATTGCTTGATTGACATTTTTACACATTCACCAAAAAAAAAAAAAGAGCCACTCTGAGTTCCAACTTCTTTGACAATGGGGAGAAATTTTCTTGTTATAACATGCAAACATCTTCATTCCTGAACCGCAGTTTTAATAACTTTATTATTTTCCTGCAATGTTGTCTGGAGATGTGGTAACATAAAGTCATTTACTGTGCTATGAAAAATGTAAAAAGTCTGTAGATTGGCTTTTCCAGAAACCTCTTCAGGAGGGAATGAAGCAAAAGACAATCTCTCAGAAGGTGTGATTGAGCATGCTGCTCCCTTCAGGGCAGAAGATAACTTATTTTATCTCTCTCCTGGTATTTGATGGGTCATGAGGAAGGTCTAAGTGATATTTTGAGTTTAATTAGCACTATCCACTCGGGTGGGAAAAGAAGCCTGAAAGAAGACTTTAATTAACCAAGTTCCTATTGCTTACGTTATCAAATAAAAGCTATTTTGTCTAGAGATTAAGTTTTCGACAGTCTAGTATCAACCATCATTTCAATCTATATTTATTTCTGGTTTCAAATACCATTTTTATCTATACTTATCTAGAACTCCGTTTTGCCTTGACAGTGGTAATACACACCAGAAGGAATATCTCTTTTTCTTTTTTGCTTCAAAGAAAGAAATTCTATTGAATATTAAGGCTGCGACTTCTCTACTTCCTCCAAAGAGAAAACTTTCCTTAATGCTCCTAAGGTGCCTTTCTTACACCATTGAAGGCATTCATTTTTTTTTTTTTCCAAAGATTTTCTTTATTTATTTGAAAGAGAGAGAACATGCACGTGAGCAAGGGACAGCAAGCCGGGGGAGCAGCAGAAGAAGACAGACAGAGAAGCAGGCTCTCAGCTGAGCAGGAAGCTCCACACAGGGCTCCAACCCAGGACCCTGAGATCATGACCATCATCTTACATTATAGTACAGTTAAAATAAACATAAGAAAGTAAGTGCAAAAAATCAAATTAAAATGAATTTCTTTTCAGAAAATGTAAAACTGTGAAGAAAATTTAAAAAAAAAAGAGCCATGGTTTTGAGGGTGGGTGTAGGGGCAGATGAATAGGTTGCAGCACAGAGGAATTTTTAGGCTCTGAGAATAATCTGTATAATATGCTCTGTAGAATATACTCTGTAGACTACTCTGTACAATATAATATAATATAATTATATATAATACATATAATTATAAAATCATAATATAATGATTGATACAAATCATCATCCATTTTTCCAGACCCATAGAATGTACAACAACAAGAGTCAAAAACTTAGTGTAAACTATGGATTTTTGGTGATTAATATGTGTCAATGTAGGTTCATCAATTGTAATAATTAGACCATTTTGGTGGAGGATTTTTGATAGTGCATGTATGGGACCAGGTGGTAGATGGAAAATCTCTGCATCTTCCTTTCAGTTTTGCTATACACATTAAACTGCTCTTAAAAAAAAAAAATCTTATTAAAAGTAAAACTATCATAAAACTAAAAAAAAATTAAAAGAAATTAAAAAATAAAATGAATGTCGTGATGTTCCTGGGTGACTCAGGCAGTTAAGCATCTGCCTTTGGATCAAGTCATGAGTATTGAAACATTTTACTTCTCATCTTCTTTGTCCACTTCAATCTTACTCCATATAGTGGTTAGGAATGATTACTTCAGGCAACTTCACAGACCTAATTTTACAATGAGATAGAGAACTTTCAGTTTATATCATTATTCTTTAAAAGAAAAGAGTCTTCTCATTCTTAAAAATGTTTGTCATAAGTCAAGAAAACATTTTTTTTAAAGATTTTATTTATTGGGGCACTTGGGTGGCTCAGTAGGTTAAGCCTCTGCCTTCAGCTCGGGTCATGATCCCAGCGTCCTGGGATCGAGCCCCGCATCGGGGTCTCTATTCAGCAGGAAGCCTGCTTCCCCCTCTCTGTCTGCATGCCTCTCTGCCTACTTGTGATCTCTGTCTGTCAAAAAAATAAATAAATAAATAAAAACTTAAAAGATTTTATTTATTTATTTGACAGAGAGACAGAGATCACAAATAAATAAATAAATAAATAAATAAAATAAATAAAAATCTTAAGATATTTTATTTATTTATTTGACAGAGAGACAGAGATCACAAGTAGGCAGAGAGACAGGCAGACAGAGAGGGGGAAGCAGGCTCTCCACTGAGCAGACAGCCCGATGCGGGGCTTCGATCCCAGGACCCTGGGATCATGACCCGAGCTGAAGGCAGAAGCTTTAACCCACTGAGCCACCCAGGTTCCCCAAGAAAAGATTTTTATAAGAATTAATACTCTAACATATAGTTATGTCCAGACTCCAGTATACAAATACTATAACTACTATTATTACTATTAAAATGAGGAAGATCTATTTCATGACACCAGTGAGGCTATAATCTTACAATTAAATATAATTTAAATAATATATATGTGGAAATATTTATAAAATATAAATACTTTAAGGAAATTTAAATAGGTAGTATCAGTTACTACATAAGTATGCTAACTATAAAAAAAAAAAAAACTTTGTAAGACCATAAAATTTTAACGTTAAAAACAATATAGTTTAACATATAATCAGGAAAGATATTTCTTTCACAGTAGCCTGGATTATTGATAAACTTTGAACTATTATTGTTTTTAATTAACCTATAATGTATTATTTGTTTCAGGGTATAGTTCTGTGAATCAACAGCCTTATACAATTCACAGCATTCACCATAGCACATACCCTCCCCAACTGAACTATTATTATCATTGGAATATTTTTCTCCAAATACTGACATCACATTTTAAACTGTTTTCACTACTTAATCAAATCTGTTGTTTTTATTAAAATATTTTTTCAATTATATTGTTATATTATGTGTGGTCATATTATTTTACTTAACCGCTAATTGTTGAGACTAAACAGTGATTAATTGTGGTGTATCCATAAGCAGAAAGTATTTTGTGTTCTTGAATCACTTTTCCAATTTAAAAAGTAGATGGTTAAGGGATTAAAGAAATGAATTCTAGTGCTGTGCATATCAAACGAGACTGCTCCTCTTCATCAATGTACCTCTCAGGAATATCATGTGTAATGGAAACCCACTGTTCTAAATAGATGATCATTTATTTCATGTATTTATTTATTGATTTTAAAGATTTATTTATTTCAGAGAGAGAGAGTAGAGGGAGAGAGAGAATTCTCAGGCAGATTCCCTTCCCAGCACGGAACCCCACATGGGTTCAATCCCAGGACCTTGAGATCATGACCTGAGCCAAAATAAACAGTAGGACACTCAACTGACTAATCCACCCAGGCAGCCCTAGACATGATCATTTAAGAGAAGAACAAGTTTAGATTTTTTTTTTTTTTGACCAGCCTGTAGTAACATTGGACATCTGACTCCTGATGTTTTATACAAATTTTAGCTGCAAATGCAGATATCTCTGTCTAGCATCTAAAAATGTCCACAAAGCATCTGGAAAGCTGCAGGTAGCAATATATGACTATGTTGGCAAGAAAGACTGGGCAGAGCAGTTTCTCAGATAGTGGATAAAAAGAATGCCGTAAGTCAAGAAATGGCTTTTCAAATGAACAGCAAGCCCAACTATTTGTTTAAAGTCATGATCTTAGAGATGTTTATTCATAAATAGTTAATATATGATTTTCTGAAATATCATAGTGCTCACAGTACTGTCTTCTCTTTGTTGTATGTCATGCCATGGTTATAGTATGTGAGATTACTTCTCGTGAATTTTCTTTCACCTTTACTATTTTCGAGTTATCCAAGCAAAATAATCCCCCTTCTTTTCCCTGATCAGAAGTGATCAGAAATCACTTTATACTGTAGTGATTTATGTATTTATGGATTTTTAAGGATTTAGAGAAAAGAAAAGTAGACACAGGCTTAGGTTTGGAGAAACATAAAATGAAAGAAATATTGTACATGTATATAATTAAAGCTTGGCCTCTATTTTTCTGGTCTTTCCCAAATTACACTGAGATGTTAAACTTCAGAGACTATTTTTCTGTCTAGAATGCCTAAATGCACTAAAGGCATGTCTGAGAGGAGAGTACACCTCTGCATCATTTCTTTGTTCTTTGTTTCAATCAGGCTTACAAGTGACATCAGAGGAGAACTTGCCTGCAGCCAACTGCTGTTTGTATGCTGTGGGAAGCAGAGTGTGGCAGTATTCACATCAGACCAAGTGCGTACACTCAATATGATAAAACATTACCAGAATCTTATGGTTTTATTTAAAAGGTACATAGATGTCCCCACTTCTAGTTGGCTAAATGAGTGCATGGGATATTTTCCTTCAAGGTCAAAATCCCAGACATTCTCTGGACATTATAATATTACTTAGCACAAATGTAGCATGAGGGTATTTATTTTATTCTTTTCCCTCAAAATAAATAAAAATGTCACAGTATTTTTATGTTAATAGCATGTTTATGCTAATATAGTCTGTCAATTTATATTCACACTAAACATTGTTATTCATTCTCCACTTTTGAACCTGAATGCAAACCTGAATGCATACTCAAATGAAAGTTACACTAGTGATGGTTAACCCCATTCTACCTCACCCACTGCCCTGATTGTCTCCTGGGTAACTACTCTAATATATGCAAAAGACACAAATTCATTCCTATTAAATATAATGAAAAAAAGGCCAATAAAAATAACAATCTTCATGTTTGTAAAGACTGTTTGGTCTCCAGTCACATATGAAGTTGGTTGATTCAGTCCAATACTAGATTGTTATATTTGCTCTAAATATCTACCAGCAAAATTTTCTCATCTCATTATTTTGTGATATTATGCATTCTCAACAGTACATTTGTATTCAACATGTGATGTAGCCTACATGTTTCCATATATACCCTTTTATACCTACACCTCTTTATTACTTGTTTAATAAAATCACCTCAAAGGCAAACAGAGCAGACTAAATAAATAAGAGCTCATCAGGAAAATGACTTGCAAATTCAATATGTAGTCATACCCACTGGCAGTATGATTCTACTCATATATGCACCTGTGTTGTTAAGAAGGTGATGGACCTGGAGTTAAAGTGGGCTTAATTACAAAAGGGATATAAGAATATTATAAAATTCATTACAAAAGCCCTCTAGAGCCAAAATCAATATGTTTCTTTATGGCATGAATTTTCAAGTTACTCTAATGGAATGAACAGGTCTAGGTGAAACATATTAAAGAACTCATTAGAATAAGTTGCTGGTCTATAGAATAGGTATAAAAAGAGTACAATGGATCATAACAGAATAAAAAATATTAATATTGGTAGATCTAGTCCTAAGACTGATGGTAAGAAGCATAGCTAAATTGTTCTAAGCAAGTTAGTTACTATTGAGCCTCTGAAAAAAAAATTGTAAAACAAATAGAAAACTCTGGCTTCATTTTAGGTGTTCAATACCCAACAGTATCCGTGATATTTAATACATTTCATGTGACATGGGGGAATAGTAGAAAGACATCATCCCAGATGAGCTACTTATGAAGAGTTTATGGAAATGGCTGGCATAGATTATGGATGGATGAAGAAATTAAATGAAGAAAGTAGTAGTCATGTTTTCTTCAAGAATTTCTGTATATAACCTAAAGTTTCCTGCTATTTGAAATTTCCCAGAGAAGTTTATAATTAAGGAATATTAAAACATATTTAATAAAATATTTTTAGAATACTCCATTCTCCAAATGGAGAAGGGAAGAGAGTCCCAAGGCTTCCTCAATATTGCTAATTTATATGAGAACGGATTATCTTAAAAGATGCTCATTGTAAAATGGCTGAACAATAACACCTGCCCCAAACAGTAGTAGATTATTACAGTGTTTCCACATTATCTTGACTAAAGAATGAAATACGGGACAGAGAAGCAAGGGACTTTCTTACAGATTTATAAGAATGAAAGAAGTTGAAAATAGCTTCATGGAAAATAGGAAAATAAACCAATCAAATGAGCTTACTAAAGTCCAGAAGGGTTGACGGCAACCTTGAATCCTCAGTTAGAATTGAAAAAGAGAATTTTTATATGATGATGCAAATATCAATAGTTTTGGGTTTCTTTCTCCCTTCAGTAATCAGCAATTCTTTTTCATGTTATGATATTCAAAATTAGGCATGTTAAATAGTTCCTCAAAAATTGTTATAAATTGGCCAATAAACCAGATGGATCATGACAGCAATTGAATTTACAATTCTGCTGTTCAGAAAAGGAAATGCCAGATTTCTCTCTCCATTTTAGGTTCTTTCACTAACACTTGTTTTCTGAAGTCACAAATATTTTGGTCTCTGAGAAAACCATAGTGGACTAAAGATGGAATGTAAGGAATCACCTGGAATTGTATATGAAGTATCATGATTCTGAAGATGACATTTGGTGTAGGCCCAAGAATAGGAAGAGAAGGAATGCACCACCTGATTATCAAGCAATGAGTGGAAAACAATGCTTCCAAAAATCATATTCAACATAAAAGAGACAATATTGTAACAGAGGATACAGAGACCATAGCCTGTTTGCCTGAGTAGTAATTGCGATCCTTCATTTTAGGCAAGTAATTTAAGTACCTTCTACAGTACTTCTACAGTACTCTCATCTTTGAAATGGGGATTATGAAAAAGCCACTGATGGGTTCTTATGAAAATTAAATGAGTTAGCTTTATAAAGCATTCAGAACAGTGGCTGGAACATAATAAGTTCAATATTGGTATTTGTTAAATAAGTGCTGCCCAAAAAAGTTTATTAAATATTCTCTCTCCTATGAGACTCCAAAATATAGAAAGACCAACATCTATAGTAGCACTGCTATTATTGCTATTGAAAAAAATATGTGATCTTGCTGGACTTTATTAAAATGAAGAACTTTTGTTCTGCGAAAGACAATTATCAAGAGAATTAGAAGAAAGCCGCAGACTGGGAGAAAATAGTTGCAAAATACACAGCTGATAAATGACTCTTATTCAAAATACACAAATAACTCTTAAAACTCAACAATAAGAAAACTAACAACCTGATTAAAACATGGTTCAAATACCTTAACAGGCACCTTATCAAAGATAACATAGAGATGGCAAATAAGCATATGAAAAGATGCCCCACATCCTGTGTGAAATGAAAATTAAGACAACAATGAGTTACCACTACACACCTCTGAGAATGACCAAAATCTGGAACACAGACAAGTGCAAATGGTAGAAGGACATGGAGTGGCAGGAATTCAGATTCTCAGCTGTTGGGAATACAAATGGAACAGCCCCTTTGGAAGATGGGATGAGAAAGAGGAAGACAGTGGCTGATACTCTACAGCATAGACAATTGTCTAGGGAGCTGACAACAGTGTAGTTTCATTTTAGTAAATCTTCATTCACTTTCCCAGAAATCAGCATTCTGTGAATATTAGTGAATATTAGTCATCTGCTGTGAAATAAAAGATAATTTAGTTCTTCATCTCTGAATGATTTCAAGGTGTAATTTCATCTAAAGGGCATAAAAACCCAAAGCTACTTTTAAAGCAAGGCAATTCATAAATTTCTTCTGAAGGTTAGTTGTAAACACAGAATAAAACTTCATCATTTTAAATAATTGAAGAA
Organism: Lutra lutra; assembly: GCF_902655055.1. Classification (NCBI taxonomy): domain Eukaryota; kingdom Metazoa; phylum Chordata; class Mammalia; order Carnivora; family Mustelidae; genus Lutra; species Lutra lutra. Next base: position 78,163,671 of record NC_062279.1, on the reverse strand, counting down.
GCTTTTTTTTTTTAATCAGCCTAAAAATTAGGTGGCAGAATTTTGCCTATTATAATTCTTCCTGGACTTATTCTAATAAATAAATGTGAATTGTAAAATTATCACATTGTTTGTATACAAATGAATCTTGCTAAAAGGTTTAAAAATGACTAACAGGCTTCAATATTTTGTATGTCCCCCTCTGGCACTGTCAAGAAATATCTGTCAAAATTTGAACAATTTACATAAACTTTCTGGGGCTTAGTTTACTTGTTTCTAAAATGGGATGAAGTTTAATGGTTTCTAAATTGCGTTCCATACCTACCCATATTTTTCCTGTGATCTATTATATTATCTAAAATTTAAAATTAGTTCAAAATAACATTTCAAATTATTTAAAAAGAAATACCTGGGTTTCTGGTTTCTTGCCATACCCCACCCCTAGCCTGACACACACATGCACACACACGCACACATGCACACAGTGTAAGAAAAACAAGTAAATAGTTAGGATATCTAGCTCTCTGTCATGGCATAATTTTCTGTTCTTGGAATATCTACTCAACAGCTGAACTCTGCTTACTTGAGCCATCTAGCCAAGAAAAGGGGAGGCTATGTTTGAAGATAAAATATCAGTCGAACTTGAATTCTGCTCACAAGTCTATATCGTGTTGCTATAAACACTAGTGCCTCATCTATGAAGCAGAATTGGGGATGGTAAATGATAAAACTGACATTACTGTTTTGTTTCGATTTTTCTGTTTTATAAACATTGAAGAAAAGTCCTTTGCCTTTGGATGCATTCAATGACAATTAGACTTTTATCTGTACCTACAAGAGTAATTTAGACACCTGTTAGGCCTTTTTGCATCAGAATCCATAGGACCCTGCAATTGTTTCAATAGCTCTTTCCTCTTCACTGAGAAGTAGAATAAATTAAAAAAGGGGGGGGGGCTAAGTCAACAAACTCCTCATTTGTTAGCTTAGCAAAAAGAACATAGAATTAAAAAAAAAGTGTACTATGATAGCAAACCTTAATATGAAGACAAAATAGATACAGGCTGTTAATGATTTAAGTGTGCATGTGTGCATGAGTCTGTGTGTTCTAATACACCTTTTAAAAAAACGTTACTAGCCCCAGTTCCGTGGCCAATCATTATAAGTATTCCCTTGCATCTTCACTTGAATTTCAGGCACCTGGCTCACTTTTTTCATACTGCTGGCAAAATAACAATTTAATTTAATCTCTAATTTCTTTCAGTTTGCAAACCTGTGCTGGTTTTTGTGAATAAGGAAAATGTTCATACCTATTTAAATATATGGACAAAAAGGCAAACTGAGTTCTTAATGCTGCCAGGAAATCATACTATAATTGTCTGATCCATTTATTTTCCTCATGTTCTACAGTATTATCTCAAAACTTTTCACTCCTAAAACTGTCAACATTTCCTATCCCATCTACATTCTTAGATAATAATCTTGCTTCTGAATTCACTACAAAAATTGAAGCACACAAGAAAATATTGACAGTCTCCCCATGACATCTACTCATATATGAGAATCTGTACACAAAGGAGCAAATTTCTGCCTTTCATGAGAAATGAATTATTTATTTACCTATTTCATGTCCATTGCTCAGTCTGCATGCTTGATCATCTCTTCTCTTCCCTACCCAGACATTGCTCCAACATTACTCTTTTCTTCATCATTAAAATGTCTTTCTCTGATTAATCATTTCAACCAGCACTGAAACACACACACACACACATATATATGTATATATTTTAATTTTATCTCGAGTAAAACCTTTTAACCCTACTTTTCTAATGTCCTTGATCTTTTTGCAGCAAAATTCTGTGTGAAATAGTTGTCTATATTCACTACCTTCAAATAACTGTTTCACATTTTCTTTTGAGGTGAGGATTTACCCCAGACATTTCACTAAAACTACTCTTATTGCCAAGGTCACCAACGTGCTTTATGTATTATGCTCAATTTTAATGCCTATCCCTGCTGTTTTGACATAGTCAATACTTCCTCCTCTTTGATACTCTTTCTTCACTGGCCTCTGGCTTAGCCTCAGTCTTGGATTTCCTCCTGCCTCACTAATTATTCTGTCCGTCTTCTTTGCATGCCTCCCTCTTCTTTTGATGATTACCATTGCCATACCTTAAGGATATCTGTTCTTGGCTCTTTTCTTCTGAAAAGTCAGCCTCATAGAAATCTGATCTTATATAATGCTATTATCAATAAATACACAGGATCACATTGTCAACTCAGACTCATATAATTCAGAAATATTACCCTGTGTCAAAGATGACTAATAAATTTTGAGGCACAACTGAATCACAGAGAGGTCCAGGACTATCAATAGGGGTCTCCACAGGTTCTTTCATTCTGCCCTGGAGCTGCTCTGAGTGAAGATTATTACAAGTGGTCTCTAAGTGATATATGTGGTTCAGATCACTTACAAAGAAGAGATCATTTTGGTCAAGAAATTAGAACATTTTCTGGTCAGATAAATAAGATACATAACATATTCTGGAGGCCACTTACATAAATTCACAGATTATAGATGTACTATAAGCAATTTTAGATCAAATGCATTTTTTTAAAAAACCATTCCAAAGATAAAGATTCTTCTGCTATCAGATACTATTTGTTTCTTTATCAGGAAGACTCTCATTATATTTATAAGGAGATTTGACTGCATCATGTGACTTCTTTATTTTTCTTGGTAAAGCAAAACTGAACAGAGAGCAGATTATCTGTTTAACTATACACTTTCCTGCATTGTATCACGTTTTTATACAAATGACTCATAATTTACATTAGGAAACATACAGATGGCACCTGATCCAGCCAGACCCCTCTCCTGGATCGAATATTTTGTCCAAGAGCATTCTCAATATCTCTACTAAGATGTTAAAGAAACATCTCCTACATAACATGTCAAAAACTTTATTCCTAATAAACTGTTCCTTATACAATTTCCCCCATGGTGATTGATGACCATTCTTTGCTTCAAGTTCCGGAGTCATCATTTTACGGCAACTTGATCTAGTTCAGCCCCCTACAACCACGTATTTTTGTAAATAAAGTTTACTGAAGCACAGCCACACCCTTTTGTTTATATATTGTCTCTGGTGGCTTTCAGGATGCAACAGCCTGTTTGAATCTGTTTAACACAGATCCTGGGAAGTTTAAAACGTTTGCTTTATCATCCTTTACAGAAAGAGGTTGCTGCTAATAGTTGTCCTTTCACCTAATCTCACTGTTAGGTTTTCATAGTAAAGTGTTCCTGTCTGTGAAAATGAGCTGTGAATTTTACCTTCTTTTTACCTTCTTAGGAATAATCTTGTAATTTAAAATATTTCCCTACTGGGGCACTGGGGTGTTTCAGTTGATTAAGTGTGTGGACTCTTGATCTCAGCTCAGGTCTTGACCTCACAATCATGAGTTCAAGTCTGGCATTGGACCTCACGCTGAGCGTGAAACCTATTTAACAAATAAATAAATAAAATAATTCCCTTTTTCTGGTAAGTTTTTCTTTGGTACATATAGTATTTCTAAATATATTTCTTATTGCTCAAGTACATGAATATTTTCAGCTAGCTATAATGCGTATAACAAAAATATTTGGTATGTTTTTAGTCCTGTGATATTTTTAATACTTGCTTTAAAGAAAAGCTTTGGTTTTTTTGGTTTTTTGTTTGTTTTAATTATGCTTCACTTTGGTGTTTTGTGTCCTGCCTTCTAGTTCATTACTTTTCCATTCATATCTGTCTCATTTGTTATAAAAGACATCAACTGTGTTCTTAATTTTGGTTATGTTTATGTGAGTATTTCAGTTAATTTTTCAAATATTTCATGCCTTTTTAAATATAATTATTTTCAGATGTCAAGGTATTCAAATTTAACTGTTATAGCTTATAGTAACCGTAATTTGAATTTATAGCCTGTTCGATATTTCTAAATAGTCCATATAAGACTATTTCAATTATCTGTGGATTCTGCTTATTCTTGATCAATGTCTCGTTTCTTGGTGTGCTTGGGTATTTTTACCTTTATATCGGATTTTGTGTTGGAAAAAATATTTCTAATAATACTTGCTTATTTAAATTTAGTGGATTGTATTTTCTTTAAAAGATGATATGTTTTGCTTGTTTTTGTTGCAATCTCAGATCATATATATCTAAGTTCAGAATTTATTTTTAAATTCAAGCCTTAGAAGACCATGTGAGGGCCCCTGAGTGGCCCAGTCAGTTAAGTGTCATCTTTCACCTCAAGTCATGATCCTAGGTTTCTTTTTTTTTTTTTTTAAAGATTTTTATTTATTTATTTGACAGAGAGAGAACACAAGTAGGCAGAGAGCAGGCAGAGAGAGAGGAAGGGAAGCAGGCTCCCTGCCGAGCAGAGAGCCCGATGCGGGGCTCGATCCCAGGACCCCGGGATCATGACCCGAGCCGAAGGCAGAGGCTTAAACCACTGAGCCACCCAGGCGCCCCTGATCCTAGGTTTCTAAGATGGAGTCCCACATTGCTTCTGGCTCCCTGTTCCTCAGGGAGTCTGCTTCTCCTTCTCCCTCTTCCCCTCTCCCCCCTCCCCTGCTCATGCTCACTCTCATTCTCTCATTCTCTCTCTCTCTTAAATAAATAAAGAAAGAAAAAGAAGAATTAGAAGAAGAAGAAGAAAAAGAGGAAGAAGAGGAGGAGGAGAAAGGAGAAGAAAGGAGAAGGAGAAGACAACGTGAAAATAGGCTCTAAGGCATGATAGGTGCTTTAGTCTGTTTGAACCTTAACTTTGATGGCAAAGACCTTTGTTTAACATACTAGTTTAAAAGACCTAGTTTAACATACTGGATGATTAATCAGAATCCCCAAATTTTTCAGACTGTGGTCTTCTTCTAGGTCCTTGAACTAAACACTCAGATCCTTTTTGAAGTTCTTTATTCCTTGATTATAAATGGCTTCAGAATAAAAGGCCTTGGTTATTGAGATTACATTCTTCCTTCCTTCCTTCTCCTTTTCCATTTTCCTTTCCTTTCTTCCCTTTTTTCCTCTTCTTTTATTCTTCTTGAGTTTTGATTCAGAAATTCCTCATTGCATTGTTAACTCTTTGAAACTTTAAAAAAAAACTAAAAAATATAATTACTGATGTTCTATTGTTTTCAAGGGAAGCTTTGATTCACATTATATTGTTACCCACCATTATAGAAAGCAAGGATTCCAAGTCCCCTTCCGAGTACATGGCTACTTCAATAAAATAATATTCACAAATTCCAGGGGTACATCCAAGCTGCGTTAATAACTGCATGATCATAGGCAATTTTGTTGACCATTCCAAATCTTAATTTCTATCTTTTTTATATTTGGCAAATAACAGGGATTTTGTAGAGTTTATTGTGAGCAATGAAAGCAATGTATAGGGGCACCTGGGTGGCTCAGTGGGTTAAGCCACTGCCTTCGGCTCAGGTCATGATCCCAGAGTCCTGGGATCGAGTCCCGCATCGGGCTCGCTGCTCAGCAGGAAGCCCGCTTCCCTTCCTCTCTCTCTGCCTGCCTGTCTGCTTACTTGTGATCTCTCTCTGTCAAATAAATAAATAAAATCTTTAAAAAAAAAAAAAGAAAGCAATGTATATATATATAGTAGCATACACATATGTCACATATGGGGAATACCAAATAAATTTCTCATTGATCTAGCAGGTGTTATTATTACTATCATTGCTAATTAAAATTATAATTCAAACTAAATAATACAATTATCATTTTCATGTACTATTTGAATATTTGTATAAAGTACCAAGAAAAGGATCAAGGATCAGAAAAGAGAATGAGAGAGAGAGAGAGATGGAGGGAGCTCATGCATTGGTTATTTAAATATTTTCTAGGAATCTTAAAATAATCCTTTATACTTAGACATTTGAGGAGTAATTTTCTTCTCATTTGGGTTTCTGATATTAAAAATCTAAAATGGAGATACAGAGTAGATAAAGAGGTTAAAATGTAAGATTTATAAGAGAAAATATGGAAATTGAGATTTTAACCTGTTAATTGGAAATACCTGTTGCCCTAGTCATGATGAAGCTCAGTTTGAAGATTTACTTTTCAGGTTCTCTGAGATAAAAATAAGAGGAAAGAGTTAAGATAAAGTGGAAGATATTTGGATTGACTGCAAAGAAATATTTTCTGAATATAAGTGGTATTAAAAAATGTAAAAGACGTTTGAAGAAAGATGTGCTTGTTCTTTTCCTGTAGTCTTGAAATATGATGGATAATCACATATTGAGGTAGTTTACTGCCTTTTGTTTTATTAATTTTTTGAAGATTTTATTTATTTATTTTACACAGAGAGAAAGAGAGAACACAGGCAGGGGGAGCAGCAGACAAAGGGAGAGGGAGAAACAGGCTCCCTACTGAGCAGGGATCTACTGTTGCAGGGCCTGATCTCAGGACCTGAAATCATGACCAGAGCTCAAGACAGATGCTTAACTGACTGAGACATCCAGGTGCCCAGTTTACAGCCTTTTTAGAATGTTAAAAAGACAAATAAGCAAGCATAAAATATTATATGACCTCTCTAGGGTTCATTTAATCTTTAATTTTACTTTTCTAGACCACAAAATTATAACTATTCTAAGAACAAGATAGCCATTTACCAACACATTGTAAGAGTCACCTTACTCCCTCCCCCCCCACAAAAGCTACCTACTACATACACAGACTCAAGTTTTATTTACAAATCTTGTAGTGAATGAGTTTTCCAATATGGTATCCTAAAGAATCGGTTTTTTTTTTTTGTTTTGTTTTGTTTTTTAAAGATTTTATTTATTTGTCATAGAGAGAGAAGCGAGAGTGAGCACAGGCAGACAGAGTGGCAGGCAGAGGCAGAGGGAGAAGCAGGCTCCCCGCCAAGCAAGGAGCCCGATGTGGGACTCGATCCCAGGACGCTGGGATCATGACCTGAGCCGAAGGCAGCTGCTTAACCAACTGAGCCACCCAGGCGCCCCCTAAAGAATCGGTTTTGATTCAGGACAATTTTAAGTAATAAAAATGTAGACATGTTATTTTATTAAATTACCAGAGCCTGTCTCTCTCATTAATAATATAGGAGTGTAGATCATATAATCCAAGAATTTAGTAAATAAAATTTAAAAAATCAAATTATCACTATGACTATATGACAACTATATGACAGCTTATGACAATAAGCTATAGTTTCTTAAGAATATCAAGCTACCTCTATGGAATTTCTCAATGCCAAAACAAATAAAAGCAGGGAGTAAGTTAAGTAAGAATGGACAATCTCATGGTAAAATTTAGGAAGAATCCCTCTAGGTTTTATTGTAATGGCTAAGGAGAAGTGATAAAATGTCAGGTTGAGTAATTAAAAAAGCAGTTATCTAGTTATCTTCTTTTGTTATCATTTCATGACCATGATTTTTTTACTTCCAATACTTGGCATTAGAAGTACTTTTATAAACCACCTCAAATTATCTTCCTCTTCTTCTTCCTCCCCTTCTCCTTTTTCTTCTCTTCTTTTTCTCTCTCCTTTTTCTACCTCTTTTCTTCTCTCTATATCCTTCTCTAGTTGTACTTGACTTTTTCCTTATCTTCACTTGGTTTTATAGCCTGTCTCTGTCTCTGTTTTTTCAAATTATTACAAAGATTGAACTATTTACATACATTTAGAGCATTTAAGATAATGCCTCACATATAATAAAACATAAGTAATTGTTAATTATTCTTATGTTCTGGATCTTGCCTTTTAAAGAAAGCTTAATGTAGCTTAACCTAGTGTTCAATAACTTAGGATGTTGTTATAAGTCATAAATGAATTAATATTTTAAAGTATTTAGAACAATGCCTGATATACAGCAACTACTAGATATGTTTATCTAAAAAATTAATGTGTTATCACAGTAATTGTACTGTAGGCTATTAAAATGCAAGAAGCTTAGTGATCTAACAAAATATGTATGTATGTGTATATATATATATGACAAGTCCTGGATGTTTGAGAAATGTTAAAATTTCACAAGGTGTGATCATTATTCTAATGAAGATTTAACCCATTAAATGAGGCAAGGGATGTGTATACAAATAAACAGAATTAAGCCAAAACATTTTTAAATGTTAATTGCTAATGTGATTTACTTCTATAAGGTTAAAACTAATAATGGCATGCTGAATCACCAAAATCATTGTAACTAATGTGGACTTATTTTTAATGATTTTTTATTTCAATTTATATTTATATGTAGCATACCAATTGTTGGCAAGGTTCTGGGGGCAGTAATTGTTAATATAACATTTCTTCAGAAAGATTCAGCAATACTAATAATACCAAATAAAAATCCGTGCATGAATAGTCTGCCATATACTTAAAGAAACCTTGTATAATTTATTCCATTTACTACTTATAACACCTTTATGAGACAGGTACTATTTATTCTTCTTATTTTCATTCTATGTATGATCTGGATTTTGCCCTTTATAGAGAACAATGGCTTTACCTAACTTCAGCTTAACATGAAGAGACTAAGGTACAGAAAAACAAAGAGCTCAACGTACCAGAGCTGGTAATGGACAGAGCTGGGATTCTATATGGTTTTTCTTTTCCTGGCATCCATACCATCAGACACTACACTAGCATAACTGCAAAGTCATTAAAAACCCCACTTTATTGTTATTATTACAATTTATATTCCCTAGGGTATCGCAGTGTCTATGCTGCAGTTCCCAAACTGAAGTGCCCAGGTAAACTCAACCAATGGCAATTGAGTATTTTAAAATTTTAAGGGAAACACAGTAATACTCAGCTCAACATCAGGTATCCCTTGAGAGTTCACAGTTAAACATAATCCACACAGCATTTCTTTTAATGACACCACATCTTTGTAAATCTAGATTTTTAGCAATTGCTGCTGCAAAAACCAAATACTGTGTAAAAGTTACTATGGAACACGATTTGAAAGTAGTGGTATTCAACTAATTTCAGTATTTGGGAAGCTATGAAATGTACAAAAGTTATACATATCCAATGACAAGAAATTATGCTTAGAATGAAATAAAAATATTCTTTTTACATTTTAATTTATGTATATTAACCTTCAGATGATTATATGAATTTAGATTAACTATTTAAATGAAACCGATTGGTATTTCTCTTGAACTAGGTCCACCATGAGAAAGGTCTTAATATACTAAGGGTCTGTGAGCTGAGAAAGTTTGGGAATCTCCGATCTACAGCAGAAATGCTGTGCCTAAGACATTGATCTTGAGTGTCAGGCTAACCTTCTTTTCCGGCTGTATGCAGAGAAAACATCATTCTACCCATTTCTGATATTTTCCCACCTAAACCACAGGGTACATCTTGAAAGTTTTCTTTTTCTTTTTTTTTTTTTTAAGATTTTATTTATTTATTTGACAGAGAGAGATCACAAGTAGGCTGAGAGAGAGGGGGAAGCAGGCTCCTTGCTGAGCAGATAGCCTGATGTGGGGCTCGATCCCAGAACCCTGAGATCATGACCTGAGCTGAAGGCAGAGGCTTAACCCACTGAGTCACCCAGGAGCCCTTGAAATTGTTCTTACTAACTCTTTTCTTAGCCTCCAGTTGCTCTTCTTGAGCAGTATCCCAGTAAAAGTTTCTAATGAAAAATAGTGAAAACAACGACAATGAAAAAGTTCCTGGTCTTCACTCCCTAAAGTCAATATTCCTTCTTCACCATTTGTGGCTCTTTGAGGTTCCTAAAGCAAGCTACAAAGACAGATTGGCACAACTCTCTACCAATAAATAAGGGGATTCTATTTATTGCAAGTAGCATAGAAAGGTTCATAGGTGGACAATGCAGCATTTCAAAATTATACATTTGCAATTTTATTTGGTAAAAAAAAAAAAAACTGCCTTCAGTTTACATTGATTTTAGTCTTCACATTTCATGTAGGCTACTTTGCAATATGTTGTGATATGGGGGAGCAGAGTAAATGAGGCTTGTTCAAAGTAGACGGAACATCAGCTTGCCACCCTCACTCTGACATGGGGGTTCCCTTCTAACCTCCCTGTGTACAATTGACAATGCTGCAAATCTGGAGCTCTGAAGGATCCAATGTTACAAAATAGCTTGGTGGTACGACTATTCTATGTCCAAATACATACCTGAAACATATAGATTAAATATAGCAAATGGAAAAAACAGAAGATAATTCTAAAACAATGAGAGAGCTACATAGCCTTCTTTCCTAGAAAAAGGTGCAATAATTTTAATGGCACAATGACAAATATCAGAAATATTTTCTAACCTTTGGACAAATCAAAAAACCTGAAATCCAAATATTTGAAGTTTTATGAGGGATTCTAGAATACTCCCTAGGTTTTGATTGTAGCTGTCAAAATGACAATGAAGCTCTAAATCAGTTCAGAGGTCCAGATAGGTAAGCAATGCTCATCTGACAGTCCTCCCTTTGCCCTTTCTCTCTTCACAAAATCCATTTCTATTAAAGGTAAACTCATCTCTCCTTCATGTAAGTAGCAAAGACCTCAAAGCAGTTTTGATTTGTTCAGCTTCTTAAAGCTATTCCAAAAATTCTTTGGACTAGCTTTGGACTATTCTTTGGACTAGAAAGGGTCTTTGCTTTATACAGGTAAAACTGAAAACAGCTCTTTCATTTCTCTCTATTTTTTTCAGCAACAAAAGAATCGGACTTCCCGGAATGATTAAGTCCTAAAATCAGGGGGAAAAAAAAAAATTGAAGATTTTGACTTATAATTCTTTACTCTCCATGAACTTGACACACTAGATCTTCAATATTTTAATGATTTTCTTTCTCTTTTTTTTTTTTTTTTTTTTTTTTTTTTAAAGTAGGCTCCATGCCCAGTGTGGAGCCCACCTTGGGGCTCAAAGTCATAACCCTGGGATAAAGACCTGAGTGGAGATCAAGAGTCAGATGCCTAACTGACTGAGCCATCCAAGTGCCCCTTAAATATCTTAAATTTATATATTTCTTTTGTTTCATCTTTAAATTCAAGCTATTTGACTGCCCTCCTCTGTTTAGCGAGGTATCTAAGGACAATTTTTTCAAACATACTATAGCATGTTTCTAGAGTTCGTCCTAAAGATAAGATTAAGTAAGAAGAATGCATGGGGAAAGCATGGAAAGTTTGTACATTTTGACTACCACCACCCAGTTTGCCCACCACACCACCAACCCCAACTCTGGCAACTACCAATTTCTTCTCTGTATCTATGAGTTTGGTTTTTGGTTTGTTTTAGATAACAAATCATTGTGTTGCACAGATGAAACTAATATAAGGTTATATGTTAATTATATTTCAATTTAAAAATACATAGAAAACTATTTGACGCTAGTCATAAGTCTTCTTCCCCATGAGAAGTAATAGTTGATGGGGTTTGGGGAATTATGACAGTTTCACAAGGATGATGGTGCAAATTATGGGAATTCTGTGGGAGCATGATTTTTTTTTTTCTGAGATTGAAGACACATTTTTCAGAAGTAGTTGATTTCAGTAAGTCTTCCTCATATCTCATCGGCATGTCATCTTCATATCTCATTCCGCATGGCGCAGATATGGTATTTTTAAACTGTTATCACAAAATAAAAATAGAATTGGCTTAGAATAATAATTCTCCTCTGGAAACTCATGTCCATCAGGAAATAGAAAAATAAAATCATAATTCTATTAAGAAAGAAATACAGAGATGGATATAGAGATTAGAAAGAGAGAGATGACAGACAGAATATTAGTGATGTAGTCAACCTCTAGATTACTTACTACATAACATATTTTAAATGTCTTCATTTGTATTTATCTTGTGTCCCCAGTAAACTAGGGCTAAATAAAAGGTGTACTCTAGAGTCATAGCCTCCACTTCTTTGTGAACAATGTGCCCCATCTTTTATCAGAAAATTTTCTAGGGGCACCTGGGTGACTTGGTTAAGTGTCTGACTCTTGATTTTGGCTCAGATCATGATCTCAGGGTTATGAGATCAAGAACTGTACTGGGCTCCATGATGGTGTGGAGCCTGCTTAAGATTCTCTCTCTTCCTCTCCTTCTGCCCCTCCTACCCCTGTATAGGCATATTCTCACTCACTCTATCTCTCTCTGAAAAAAAGAAAAGAAAAAAAGAAAATTTTCTAAAGACTTCTCAGTCTTGATTTCCTATTGTCTCTCAATTTCTCTACCCATAGGGGCTCTGGACAGTTTTTACCCCTATAAAATGGAGACTCATGCTTTGTAATTTTTTTTTTTTTTTCAGCGTATGACCCTCCCTTCAAGAAAAAGACTTTTATCCTGTGTTCACATCTGCATTGGCTAATTTCCAACTTAGAGAATTCTTCATATCTCTGGTGCTTAGGCCCAGGAGAAGAGTTGTTTTGCCAAGAGCTCTTCTTAAGACCTTGGCTTACTTCACTCTTGGAATTTACCAAACCGTACACAACTTGTTCTACTTCAGTAAGAGCAGAGCCATTCATTCCTTCATTTTTATTCAACACTAGAATATGTCACCTATGTTCCATCTCTCATTTTCTTTCTCCTGTATCTATGAGAAATATTTTTGAGTTCTTAAAATGGTAGCTGTTCTTAAGATTTCACCTTCTCTGTAGGCCTAAATCTGTGGGCCTTTTTTCATTTCTCTCTCTCTGCTTTCAGACATAGACATTTGTTTCTAAAATCTTTTCCATTCCTCACAGTAAAGCTTATGAATTCTACAAACCTTAATTTTCATAAAAATATTCATTTTTTTCAAACATATATTTTCTATCCTTTCAAATCCACCCAAGAGGTATCATTTATCCATTTAATATCTATCTCCTACAGAGAATCAATCTTTTGTTATTCTGTTTTCCTTTCTCAAAGAGAGTTTCATCTTTGTTGAAACATGCCTTATACTTCTAAACCCGTAACTTTCCCTTAGGTACAGATATTATGTTTTTCCTCTTATATCAAGTGTTTGGATTTGCATCTCTTCTAATTCCAGTCTTTTCCCAATATAGTTGACCTGATTTGGGAGAACCTTTATGTTTCCGCCTAATCAAGAAAGCTAGGGACAAGCGATTGTTGAAGAAAACATCAATAGCTTTTTTATTGACCATCTATAAGATGAAAGCATATGTAGGAGTTTCCTTATGTGAGAGGTCTCTCAGGGAATAATTATAGTTTTATCTCTAAGAATTATCCCCTTGCTAGCTTTTTAAATATCTTGGAAGATTTCACTCCTCCTGTCCATACACTATTAAATCTCTGAACCTTCATCTTCCCCAGTTCCATACTGGGGAGCAATTAATTATAAATATATTTCATTTATCCTTTCACACATGTTCACTTTATTTTTTAAGAACCTGGCTCTTCCCCTCAGCAAATCTCTCACTTCCTACAGTGAAATCCTTTTTCTAGAACAATTGATTGATTTTTAACATAAAGTTGATACAATGTTAAACTATTTGAAAATTGCACAAAATAATATAGCAAGTACACATATATCTCCCCTCAAATATTATTATATCATATTTACTTCATAAAACTATTTTTAATGATCATATTACTATTAACGCTAAAATCTCAACTCACTCAATTTTTCATATTCCCTACACTTGTGTGGAAGTGTTGAATCACATTCTCATATACATTTTTCTACATTTACAATGTGTATTTTGTGTTCATATACCCTATACATTCATGTTTGGGTTTCAAGTGTTTTTTAAATAGCTATTAAAATAAAATAGCTATTTTCACTAACTGTGTTTTTTATGAGATTTATTGATGTTTATATTTGTTAAACAGTCTATTAACCTCAACTTTAAAATAATATATATTTCTGGGGTTCCTGTTTGGCTCAGTTGGTAAAGCATCTGATTCTTGATCCCAGGGTCATGAATTTGAGCCCACTTTGAGTGTAGAGATTATTTTTTTTTTAAGTGAAAAATAAAAAATAAAATAAGGTATATTTCATGAATAAATTTCTGTTTATCAACTTATCTGCTGAAGGAAATTTGTCTGGCTTTTTAAACTTTTTTCTATGAGAAACAACAATACAGTGAACATAATTACATATTTCTGCTTAATACATACATAGCCAGAAATAAAATTATGTCTTAGATTATCCATAACTTGCTAGGTATTAAAGTTGGCATCAAAGAAGTATCAATTTATACTCCCATGATGTATAGCAATATAATTTTTCTATATGGCCAACCTGTACTTGTTAAAATGTTTAATTTGTGAAAAGCTGATGATGGTGTAATTATATTTATTTCATTTTTTTTATTGAAATGCAGTTTATAGTCATGAAATCTTTCAGTTAAGTATATGATAAGGTGTATTTTAACAATTTCATAAATGTAACAAATGTATCTAGAACAAATTGTGCATTTAACAAAGGTAGAAATGTAACTGCTACTAAAAACACTATATAAAATATTTCCATAACCCCAAATATTCATTTGTGTCCCTTTCCAGTTTGTTCCCTTACTCCACACTAGCCATTAGCAACCATTGAGGAGCTGAGTTGTCCCTGTTTTCTTTCTCAAAATGCTTTTGTGAATAGATGAGTGGAGGGAGACTTTTGTAGTCATACAATAATGGAGCTTCTTCTACATAGAAAATTCAGGATCGGGGCACCTGGGTGGCTCAGTGGGTTAAAGCCTCTGCCTTTGGCTCAGGTCATGGTCTCAGGGTCCTGCGATTGAGCCCCACATCCGGCTCTCTGCTCATCAGGGAGCCTGCTTCCTCCTCTCTCTCTCTGCCTGCCACTCTGCCTACTTGTGATCTCTGCCTGTCAAATAAATAAATAAAATCTTTAAAAGAAAAGAAAAGAAAAGAAAAATCCGGATCATGGAAGGACCATCCTTCTCTGTTTGACTTGCTCTCTAATAGATTTTAGCATGTAGGAATCTAGTTGCTGCTACATAAATGTTATAGACTAAATATATAAGTGACTGAACTTATGAGTTATAAAAGGCTTTTAAGAATGTGAACCATGTGATCAATTGATAAATGTGCTTGCTACCAACGTTGAAAAACCAAAGTGTGTTGTTCTATGTTTTGCTTTTACTCATCTCTCTTTCTCCCTTCACTTCCAAGTTCCTGAAATGCACTTTTTAATATTTTTGCAGAAAATTCTACAAAGATAAGTAATTTCATTGTCAAAGATATGCCCACTGTTTCTGATTCTTACATGGAAATGTCTCTGTATCTTGCATTTCACTGATTTTGAATTTATCTCCTGATTGTTTAATATTTTTGGTTATCTTGCTCAATATTATTTGTCTCCTATATTTTGCACTTCAATTTTCTAGTTTATTATTAAGGGAAATTTTTCACTTTCTCTCTTGCTCATGTCTAGAAAGTTTGATTTTTCTGTGCAAATATCAAAAAAGACATGCCTGAGTTTGTTCTCTTGGTGTTATGCTGCTTATTACATATCCAGTCAGTGGTCAGATGGGAGGCTCTGCCCATATTTTAACTCTATACCCTACTTTTGCTTACTTGTGCCATTAGAAGTATGCAGGTTTTTTATATGGGAGAGTGGCTATAATTTATCACTAAAGAAATACCATTACGTATAATAAACATGCTCCACTTTGGTCACCTGAAAGAAATGGAGATATTTCAGTATCCCATAGAATATTAGAATTATAATGCTTCCATTCTTTCTTTCTTTTTTTTTTTTTTTTTTGGCTTTTGATCCACAGGCATATTTCTGTACTCTACAAAACTCTGGTCACTTTGTAATTTCAGATCAGTGTAAGCTTTGCAAACGGGGAAAAGAGGCAGAACTGAAATAAAGTAAAAGCATTTACTTGTGGTCTCATAATTGAAATTCAAAGGTAGCAGATTTGGGTAGCAACCCAAATTGTGTCACACTAGGGAACAAAAGTCTGGGGTTTTTAAAGTCAGAAGAAATGTCTGTATACATTGTTTCTATAGAATTTTGATTGGTGGTGGTGGTGGCAGAAAATTAATCTTTGCCTAAACATAATTGGTTGCTAAGGCTATCACTAAGCGAAAGTGCATTACCGTAGCAAGAAAATTGCAGGCATTTGTGCAGTCTTTGAAATATTTGTGGTTTGGCCCCGTTCAAAAGTTCATGGTTCTAGTCAGTGAGAGTGTGCTTGAGACCCACATCCTTAATGGCCTCCTGGCTCCATTTTAAAACTCTTTGACATAAATAACTCTCCTTATTTCTTCTTCCAGCCTATTTCAGAAGATCCACAGGAACATATATCCCTTGCTTTTTTGAGAGCAGGTGACTAGAAGCTAAGTATTTTCAAGATATCAACCACATGTCACATTTTAAACAATACCACTGATACACAATTTCATATTCCTGTAAATTTAACAACATAGCATCCTTCTGTACATCTAGCCATTTTATGAAAATCAAATTATATGAAGTTTTATTTCTTATCTTTTGAACAATTATAGACATTTTGAAATGTGACTCATGATCTCTATGTTTAAGGTTTTTTAAAAGATAACTCAAGTGAGGACTGGCAAAATGTAACATGGTTTTGATTTACAGACCCTATTCAAAGAAAAGAAAAATTATTTTATAAACACTTTAAAAAACTCTTGTGACATAGACACCTGAATATTCCATGTTTTTACAAATAGAAAAAAAATATATAATGTCTTTTATTCTGTATGATATATTCGTGTCTTATTTGTCGAAGACACATGTACACAGGTGCACGCACACACACGTCACCTATATCATGACTTTTAAATTTTAAAATTTTACAATTTGCTGTCATGATTGTGAAATTTAATAATTCCTATGCCTCTTCTCATTTGTTCCCATTATCTTCACAACTGTGAATTCACAAGATACTGTCTTCTAAAACCCATGAAGAATATGAGTAGAATACAAGGGATATGAAAGATAAAGATACTTCTTCTGAAGAGTTCTTAAGTATAAAATATATTAATTTTCTGTTATTCCATGTACTTCTCTTTGCTATGCGTTTGCTATGCTTTGCTATGCACATTTAATTGTGCACTAGGAATTGTATGTCTTTTGCAGTTATAGAATAGGTATAGTGGTATTATGAACAAGTTTTTAATAAACAAAAAAAGAAAGATTAAATATGTACTGATTAAAATGAATTTGATAGGAACCAACAGTTAAAGGAGCATACATGTTAAATATCTTTCCATCTAAATTTTATACAAGTAAATGAAAGTGATATTTAAATTTTATTTCATTGTATGATAAAACACCATGAATTATATGTTATGTTAGATTATAACTTCAATGTTAATACCTAACTCATGTTAATTCAGTTAGAGAAAGATTTTATTCTTTTTTTCCAGTCCTTATTAATTTGATTTTATTATTTACTTTATTAAAAAGATTTCTGGTTTCAATACTGTATTTAATATAAGTGTATATGAAGAAATCATTATCTTGCTCTAGCCTTAGAGTAATACTTCATCACTATGGATATTATTAACTGAGGTTTTATGTAGGTATTCTATATCAACTTGAGGTAGTTTTTCTATCTCAAATTTTTTAAGGATGTCGATCATGTGAGGGTATTGAATATAATCAAATGTATTTTTCTTCATATGTAGAGACTAATAAATGAAGAGCTCCCTTTGTTGTATTAATGATGGTATTAAATGGATTAAGTTAACCAATCTCCCATTTCTGGGATACAATTCAATTTGTCATTTGTCAGAAATATATTATAGGAATTCTATGTATGAATTCTATGTATGTATGAATTCTATTCATATTTTTCTTTTAGGATATTTGTATCTAAATCCTTGATAGATGTTACTCTGGAATTTCTTTTCCTTACCATTTCTGTCAAGCTTTGGTGCCAGTTTTGTATTAAACACATGAAATTATTTGAGAAGTGTCCTTCCACCCAATTCCTTACTGTCTGTATAAAATTGAGTGCACCCATTATTTAAATATTTAATAGACTTCACCAGTGAAAACATCTTGGTCTTAAGGCATTTTTGTGGGTATATTTTTACTACAGATTCATTTTTTTTAAACTCTATTTGGCTACTTAGAATTTCTATTTGTATATATGTCAGTTTGTGTACATTATATTTTATTGGACAATTTATCTATTTCATCTAAATTATTGAATTAGTTAGAATAAAGTTGTTCACAATATTTCCTCATTATCCTTTAACATCTGTAGAATTGATGGTGATTTTTCTTCTTCCTGATATTCTGTTTTTTATTCTCTCTTTTGTTCTTGATTAATCATATCTGTGGATTATCAAGTTAACTAACCTTCAAAAAGAATCTATATTATGACAGGGATTAAGATTACACTAGTAAATACAATTGCCAACAATCATGTAATAATCAATTAAGATTTGTGCATTTTATTTAATGTGATTTCTACTAAAAACCTGTAAACAAATAGTGAACTCTATTTTAAAATATTTGTGTTGAATTTAAGAACTGGACTTATATGAATAATTTGCTTTGAACTACAACACAAATTATATGTATTTAAAATTTAGTAAACACACAGATACATAAGAAAGCAAGTACAGAAACATAGGAAGGTAGATTCTCGATGGTAGATATAAGGGTTTTTACTGTAAAATCTTTCAAATGTTGCTTATACTTTTCTCCCCAAAATAAAACATTAGAAAACAAACAAAACAAAACAAAAAACAGAGTAGAAATATGACCTACTGAGAGTAATTCAAGAAAAACGAGTTTTGAAAGTTTAGCACCAAGTAAATAATAATTTTTGAGAAAAACTATTAGTAAAATCAACAACAATTAAAACCAGTTTAGTGGTTAGTGCTTTTCACCCCACTTCATTGTTGCATTTATTTTCTTTCATCAGGAAGACTCATACTGCAATGGCATTAGGCAGTTCTTCGACAATAAGTATAAAATTTGCCCTTGGCAAATAAGGATATGGATGATAGAAAGACTGATTTTGTTTTGGTGTCCCCAGACAAGGAATGGTTAATCACAAACACTCTCTGGTACCTATAACCAAAATACTCATATGATAGGAAGCTAGAGAAAAAAGTGACAATAAACCTGTAAAATACATAAACACATGAGACAAATAAATGAACAACTGATAGAAACATCCACCCATATACTTTTTTTTTTTTAGAAGGAGGGAGAGGGGGCAGAAGGGACAGAGAGGCAGAGATATAATCTTTTTTTTTTCTTTAAGATTTTATTTATTTATTAGAGAGAGAGAGAACAAGAGCAAGGGGAAGGGCAAAGGGAGAACTAGACACCCCGCCGAAGAGGGAGCCTGATTCCAGGAGGACCCCTGGGATCATGACCTGAGCTGAAGACAGACGTTTAACTGACTGAGCCACCCAGCCACCCCATCACCCCAAGAGAGAATCTTAAGCAGACTCCATGCCCAATCCAGAGCCTGACAAGGGGCTTAGTCTCACAACCCTGAGATTATGACCTGAGTGGAAATCAAGAATCAGATGCTTAACTGAGCCACACAGCTCCCCATCACATCTACTTTATCCATTCATCTAATGACAGAAACTTAGGTTGATTCTATATCTTAGCAATTGTAACTAATGCTGCAATAGGAATGGGAGTGCAGATACATTTAACATATCATGTTTTCATTTCCTTTAGGTATGTACTGAGAAATGGGATTACTGACAAATGGTAGTTCTCTTTTTATTTTTTATTTTTTTTTAATTGAGAGTGAGAGAGAGAGAGAATACAGAGACAGAGGAAGAAGCAGACTCCCCGCTGAGCACAGAGCCAGACACGGGGCTCAATCCCAGGATCCTGAGATGGTGACCTGAGCTGAAGGCAGACACTCAACAGAATGAGCCACCCAGGTGCCCCTATTTTTAATTTTTTGAAGAAACTCCATGTTTCCACAGTGCCAGAACCAAGCTACATTCCCACCAACAGTGCACAAGTGTTCCCTTTTTTCCACACCCTCACCAACACTTACCTCATGTCTTCTTGATTAACTCCTTATCCAAGATATAATTTACAAATATTTTATTCTGTACTGTAGTTTTTAAAAATTTTTATTTGTTGTTTCTTTTGCTGTGCAGATGCTATTTTGTTTAACATAGTCCCATTTGTGATTTTTGCTTTTGTCATTTGTGCTTTTGGTGTCACATCCAAAAAATCATTGTCAGGGCCAATGTGAAAGAGCTTCTTAGTTCTGTTTATTTTTCCCTATGACTTTTTTTTTTTTTAATAATATCAGATCTTATGTTTAAGTCTGTAATCCATTTCAAGTTAATTTTTGTGAGCGGTATAAGATAAGGGTCTAATACATCTTTCTGCATGTGGTTATCCAGTTTTCCCAGCACCATTTATTGAAAAGACTATCCTTTCCCAATTGAATGTTATTGGTTTCCTTGTCAAATGTTAGTTGGCCAAATACGTGAAAAGTAAAATTATCATTATTTGCAAATGTTATGATCTTTTATATAGACAATCTCAAAGAGTCAACAACAACAACAAAAACTGTTGGAACTGATCATTGAATTTGGTAAAGTTCCAGGATATAAAATCAACATACAGAAATCAGTTGTGTTTTGATACACTAACAACAACAACAACAACAACAAAATCTGAAAAAGAAACAAAACTATTCCATTTAAAACAGTCTCAAACACATTCAAATACTTAGGAATATATTTTATGAAGGAAGTGAATGACGTTTATAATGTAAACTACAGGACTAATAAAAGAAAATTTAAAAGACACAAACATGGGAAGATCATGGATCAGAAGAATTAATAGTGTTAACATGTCCATAACACCCAAAATGGTCTATAGATTCAGTGCAATTCCTATAAAAATTCCAAAGGCATTTTACACAAAAATAAAAGAAAACAATTCTAGAGTTTATATTCAGGGTCTTATAAGAGACCCTGAATAGACAAAGCTATCATGAAAAAGAAGAATAAAGATGAAGGCATTATATTTCCTGGTTCGAACTATACTACAAAGTTATAGTAATTAATTACTACAAAGTTATAGTAAGTTATAATAATTATTATAAGTAATATAGTAATTATAGTAAGAGAGTATGGTACTGGTATAAAAATAGACACATACAACAATGGAACAGAATAGAAAGCCCAGAAATAAACTCACACTACTTGATTTTTAAGACTACCTATGAAATGACAGTAATTGAGAAAAGGGGTTATCTCTTATGACATATCAATCCTGGGATAAAATAAAGAGTTAAGAAACCAATCCATATAAAAAGGGTCAACCAATTTGTTTACACTTATATCAATGTAATCCACATCTCCTTCTATACAAAATTACCTCAATTGGTTTACAGAAGTAAATGCAAGATGTAACAATACAAATCTTCTACAAGGAAATAAATGTAATAGAAAATCTGAAAACTTTAGGCAAATAATTTTTAGATATGACACAAAATACAGAAATCATAAATAAAAATTGATAAATTATGCTTTATCAAATCAAAACAATAGTCTGCTCTTTGAAATTCATTGTTACGATTTTTTTAAACACTAGGATAAACTGTTTGCAAAATAGATACTTAATAAAGGACTTGGGTCCAGAATCTTAAAAAAAAAAAAAGTTTATTACACAAAAATAATAATCAAAATGTATGAATAGACTCTTTACCAAAAAAAGAGACACAAATTGCATGTTAAAAAAAAATGTTTAGCATCTTTATTCTTTAGGGAGATGCACAGTTAAACCTCATTGAGATATGACCTAGCACTTAATAGAATGATTAAAATTTAAAAGACTGATAATTACCTGAGTACAGGTAAGGATGCAGACAATCAGAACTCTCACAAATTGTTTGTGGGAATGCAAAATGGTACAACTATTTTGTATGGAAAACACTGTGCTCTGCCATATAAACAATCAAACCCAATAATCTCTTTACCAAGCTTTCCCCAAGAGGAAGCAAAACAGTTCTTCACATAAAGCCCTACATACAAATGTTTATAGTAGCTTAATCCCATAATTACTGCAATCTAAAAACATCACAAATGTCCATAAACTTTTGAAGCCATTAAAAATTTCATATACTCATATAATGGAACAACTCAATGATTTAAAAAAATACTACTTAGATATGCAACAAGATTAATCTCAAAAGCATTAGCAAGGTGAAAGAAACCGTTAGTCACTGAAACTACATACTCTATGATCCCATGTATATGATTTTACAGAATGCACAACTGTAAGGATAGAAATCAAACAAGTAGTTGCCATGGGTTGGGGGAGGTTGGTTAGAGGACACTTGCTACAAAGGGGAACAAAGAAAACTAGCATGATGAAATTATTCTATCTTGATGGTGGAGGTAGTGGTGACATAACTTTTTCAAGAATCATTCACTGAATCCTTAAAGGGTGACTAAAAACAGCAACCACAAAACTCATTTTATTTCTCGCAAATTCAAGATTTTGATTCATATTCACCATGAATGAAACCAAGCATGATTTCCTCAACCACCATTAAATGTTTGATATCTTCAACATCTGATATCAGAAATCCAAAAGGGACAAATTATATCAAAAAGACTTGGCAAATTTTTAAATTACTTTTAAAATACTTAGTCAGAAATCAGCATTTTGGGGTATGCCTGGGTAACTCCATTGATTGAGCATCTGACTCTGTTTTGGTTAAGGTCATGATCTCACTGGTTGTGAGATAAAGCCCTGCATCAGGCTTTAGCAATGCCTCAATGGGGCATCTCTTTGAAGATTCTTTCTCTCTGTCCCTCCCCACACTGCCATATGCTCTTTCTCTCACTCTCTTACATTCTGTCTCTCTAAAATCAATCTATCAATCAATCAGCCAATCTATCTTTAAAAATCAGCATTTTTTCTTTTGTCTTCATATGATACCAAACCAACTAAAACTCTCCATTTTCTATATAAAGTGAGTGATTTGTATATCAAAGTATATAGAGTTCAAGTCAGTAAATAAATAATGCAAATTTAAGTCCATCATTTCTTTTAACTCCCTCTGGACATACCAACTATCAATCTGTACAGATAAAGCCTTTTAATACCTCTGAGAAGCAATTTTAAGACATTCCAACTATGTATCATTAAAACTATTATTAGAACTAAAATAAAATTATAAAACACTATTCTGTAACTAGTTATAGAGTACTTACAAGATGATTTGGGTATGCATTTAAGTTACAAATATTTTATTAGCCAATCTACATTTTCCCAAGAATAAGTACTATCATGCAGTTGTTATACTGTAAAACGTGGATGTGATTTCAAAATATCATACTTCAAAAATCATATCATCATGCTTAATACAACCTAGAATCTAAGTATCAATCAAATTTTAAAAATATGGAACATGTTTTGACACATTCTTAAATACAGGTATAGAGCAGTTTTATCAATATTTCCAATTTAAAGGTAGATTGTTTCTCTATAGAGAAATCTTGCCTATTTACACGAGTCATAGGTTTACATCTGAACATCTTGGACTGTGTAAAATGTTTAGAACCTCCATAATATAGTTATATGCTTATTGTTCTGTAAGCAAATCTCAGTTTTGCTGATATAAGGGGCAATGTTCTTGTTAATATTTCATACTGACACTCTTTCATGTAACTTAAGGAAAATAACTTTATCAACAAATTTTCTGTATCTAATGTATATTTAATCTTAGAATCCAAATATTTGTTTAATGTTTATACTGGAAAATAAGTATTTGCACCAAATTTGTATTTTGTCTGCAATGTGGCAGGTTATGAGCTAGAATTAAAATGATGTTGATATCTAAGTACTATATTTATTTCCACCTTTATTCATTCTACATAGACTCTGAAGTGTCTTACAAAAACACTTAAACAGAAGAATAACAAATTTAATTATGCACATACATTGACAAAATGTGCAATATGCATTTCTTATGGTATTCAGTTCAATGTACAATAGATCAAGAGAGGAACTGAGAGTTAGTGACTGTGTTTTCAATCTTTCTATGTCTCTTTTAAAATCTTTTTTTTTAAGATTTTATTTATTTATTTATTTGACAGATCACAAGTAGGCAGAGAGGCAGGCAGAGAGAGAGAGAGAGAGGAGGAAGCAGGCTCCCTGCTGAGCAGAGAGCCCAATGTGGGGCTCGATCCCAGGACCCTGGGATCATGACCCGAGCCGAAGGCAGAGGCTTTTAACCCACCCAGCCACCCAGGCACCCCTCTTTTAAAATCTTGATACCCTTTTTGAGTAGGATTTCATCACCCCAGAAACCCTCTGCTCATTATATGAGTATTTTTAAAATATGTTATGTTTTGGGGCACCTGGGTGGCTTAGTTGGTTAAGCGTCTGACTTTGGGTCAGGTCATAATCTCAGAGTTCTGGGATCAAGCCTTGCTATGGGTTTTATGCTCAGCAAGGAGTCTGCTTGTCCCTCTCCTTCTCCCTCTACCCCTCCCTCAGCTTGTGCTCTCTCTCTAATAAATAAATAAAATCTTTAAACAAAAAGAAAAACAAGCAAAAAAAAAAAATCCTTATATTTTAGGGGTGCCTGGGTAGTTCAGTTAGTTAAGTGTCTAACTCTGGTTTTGGCTCAGATCATGATCTCACGGTCCTGAGATTGAGCTCTGTATGCTCAGCGAGTTTGTTTCCCTTCTCCCTCTCCCTCTGCCCCTCCCCACACTCTGCACTGTCTGTCTCAAATAAATAAAATAAAATCTTTAAAAATAAATTAATAGGTAGAGCATGTTATGTTTTATTCAAAAAGTCATCTCTGTAGTCTAGAAAGAGTATACATTAGTCTTGAGGATCTTTTGGAATCCTATTCTCATGGTTTAGATTTTTAATTAAAATGGGAATTCTCATAAAATACCTATAAAGACACCAGGGAGGAAAGCCAAACATCACTAACATTTGCAAAGACTGCCTACCAAATCCCAAATTGTTCATATAAATAAAGAATGTCAATTATTGAACCACTAACGTGACTAGTCCTTGGCTTCCCTGATAACAGCCAGTTTTCTACTTAGTTCATATATGAAAGGACAGCATACATACATAGCTGGCTCTTTTTTTTTTTTTTTTAATTCAATTCTCAGGGAAAACAAAATTGTGAAATAAGAATATTTTCTGTCAACCTTTTTTTTTCTTTTGAATGAATACAGTAGAAAAATGTTCATATATTGAGACTCAGAAAAAAACCCACCCATATTTCATTCTTGAATAATTATCTGTAGACACAATCCAGGAAATAAGAAGATAAAATAAGAAGGCAGTGGTATACTCTTATTTACAAATGCAAAGAGCAAGGAAAGGAAATGAGTTATTTCTCTATTCTGAAAAAGTTCTGCAAGAAACAGTTCACATATTTATTGAGCTATTCTGCTATACTGAGTTTCCACCAATCCTAAAACTTAATCCTTCCATCATGTTCTATGCTAGATCAAGGAAATGTCTGCATTCCAGCTTGAAGAAAGAGGACAGAAGGTTCAGTGGCTGTGTATTAGTTAGAGCTCTCCAGAGAAACAGACCAATAAGATAGGGGATTATAGAAAGAAATTTATTGTAAAGATTTGGCTCAAGACATTGTGGAAACTGGCAAGTTCAAATCTGCAGTACAGGCAATCAGGCTTGAGATCCAGGAGCACCGATGATGCAGTTCCAGTCCAAAGACCAGCAAGCCAGAGACCCCAGAGAGTCAATTAGTGCATATGAAGTCTGAAGGTAGTCTGCTGGATGTTTCTCTCTTGCTTGGAGGAGGCCCATTTGGGGCTCTATTCAGGCCTTCAACTCATTAGATGAAACCCAAACACATTATGGAGAGCAATCTGTTTATTCAAAGTTCATCGATTTAAATATTAATCTCATTCAAAAAACACCATCCAAGTTGACACATAGAATTAACCGTAACAGACAACAATTTCCTTTTATGAAATAAAGTAGAATTTGCTTTCTGTTCCTATTCCATTGGTAAAAATTTAGTCAGATGCCCATGCCTCCTGAAAGGTGGTGAGGGGTAATAAAAATAGAGCCCCAGGTGGGAATTTCTGTGCCCTAGAAAAGAAAATAATAGACTTGGGGAGACAGCTATATCCAATCTTCTGCATATGCAGAAATTCATGGGAGTCACCTTTTCATACTTCAAACACAACTTTCTCCTTTCACTGGGTCCATTAAATTATGTTATTTGGCAAAAGTCTGGGATTACTGTGTGATGCATTATTCTTTGCACTAGGTCCAGATTTGACTACTTATTGTCTTGAGACTACAGACTGAAAGACAAGGTATTTGCTCCTACTCCATGAAATAGAAAATCATGGAGTCAGAACAGAGTAACAGACACAAACCCACAAGAATTTGGCAAAAAGAATTGAAATCACACAGCAGTTCCTAGTGCACAGCAATGATTAAATCCAGCTGGGCAGGTTTTGGAACCCTCCTTGACCTGGCAGCAGAGTGAATCCCTTAGTATATTAGGTTCCTATTGCTTTTGTAAAAAATTTCCACAAGCTCAGTTGTCTTAAAACAAGACAAATTTATTATCTTACAGTTTGGGATATCAGAAGTCATTGGGGTTAAACTTAAGGTATCAGCAGGGCTGCTTTCTTCTGGATACTTGAGAGGAGAATTATTCCCTTGCCTTTTCCAATTTCTAGAGGCTTCTAGAGATTCCTACAATCTTGGTTCCTGGAGAGCACCACATAGCCCTTTTTCTTTCTGCTCCCATTATCACACAAACTACTACTGAGTCTGAGCCTTCTCACTGCCCCTTATAAGGACAATGAACCCACTCAGATAATCTAGGATGCCCTCCCTCTTCTCAAAATCCATCTGCAAGTCCCTTTTATGATGTAATTAACTAATTCATAGATTCTGAGTTTTTAGGATGTGAACATCTTTGCTAGTAATCTGGACACACCTTAGTGTCTGCTCCCTGGGAGAGAACCCCAGAAGAAACCCATTGTTACCCATGACCTCTTAGAGGTTTTCCTTGATATATTTTCTTTGACTATAGTGGACTCCAGAGAACTCTCCTTTAGGTTGAAGTCTTCATGGCCTGTTATTTCTGATGCATGTATTAAAGTCTGAATTGTTTTACTCAGATGAAGCTTATGGTCATTAACCACAAAATTGTCTTAAAAAGAAAAATAAAAATATGTCAGTAGGCTTCTGGTAGCATGCATTAGTAAACATGCACACTGCTCTTTTTTTTTTTTTTTTTTTTTGGACAGGGTTCTTAAACCTGCTTTATTAAGTGCCTTAAACCTATAATTTTTCCACATTTTATTAGTAGTTATAATAAAACTACCTGAAATAACAGGCTTGAGTTAGACGGTGATACCTTTATTTAATATGATCTTTATTGCAGGATTGAGGCCCATTGTAAATGAGAACTCATGGTATGAGGCCTCTGAAAGTATTATTATTAATCTTTGATAAATTACTCCAGAGAATAAGCTTTATTGTGTTAAGCCATCATATATTTGAAAATTATTATAGCAGACATAGGAAACAAATATGCCACAGACTTGGTCCACTGCCTGGTCAAAGAGGTTTTCTAATTCTGCCTGCTAATTTTATCACTGCTATGGACCAGGAACTACTGTGTGGGTTCAATTATCCCTTTTGCCAATTTTGCTGTTTGTTTTGGTTATCCTGTTCTGTGTCTGTGATTTAATATTTGACATGCTGGGAAAAAGTACCCTGTCTCTCAGTCTCCAGTCTTCATGTCATTCATTCCCAGAAGATAATCCAAGTTTTGGATGAGACCATTTTTTTTCTTATAATACTTTGCTAAAAGCATGTAGGGATAATTACTATACACTAACACTCTGGGTCATTCCAAGAGCTTCCCAGAAAGCCACAGACCTCGCACTTATGTGGATGTTCTGTCAAGTTTCCATGATGATAACTTACCAAACGTTTTGCTGCAGTTTAACAAAGAACATGAGAGTTTACTTTTTTCCTCACCTCTCCTTGTTTGGCCAATTATGTGCAATTACATCTCAGTTAGGTCAATTATATCAGTAAAGTTGGGAAAAAATATATTTTTAAAGATTTTATTCATTTAACAGAGACACAGTGAGAGAGGGAACAGAGCATGGGGAATGGGAGAGGGAAAAGCAGGCTTCCCGCTGAGCAGGGAGCCCTATGTGGGGCTCCATCCCAGGACCCTGGCACAACGACCTGAGCCTAAGGCAGACTCTTAACCAACTGAGCCACCCAGGCACCCTTTTTTTTTGTGGGGGGAAATATTAAGGAAATGTCTCAGTAGCTGCCATGAAGTTTAATTTTCATTTTCAAGAAACTCTAGTAAAAAATGAATGTGTCCAAAGCTCATTTGGGTTGTCTTGAGTCACCTAGGCTTTAAACCCAGTGAAGTCTAGAAAATCACCCAGGAAAGAAAAACACACACCTTTGAATTTCTTCATCTACCCATGCTCATCAGTCATGAGGTTCTAAGTACTGCATCTTGTTCCAAGCTCCAATGGTGGCCAGGCCCAGGCTCATTCCTAGAAAGAACCGGGGGGCTGGCTGGGGAGAGGGTGGGGTGGGAAGGAAAGGCAGTGATGACCAGAGTTGGGATTTTCTTTCTTTCCTTATTTTTTTTATTGTTTTATAAAAAGAGCATATATATATATATATATATATATATATATATATACACACACACATATATATATATACATAAAATCTAATATTACATGAAAGCTCTTTATTTCTTTTTTTTGTTGTTGTTGTTAAGATTTTATTTATCTATTTGACAGAGAGAAAGATCACAAGTAGGCAGAGAGGCAGACAGAGGGGGAAGGGGAAACAGGCCCCCTGCTGAGCAGAGAGCCCTATGTGAGGCTAGATCCCAGGACCCTGAGATCAGGACCTGAGGACCTGAGCCAAAGGCAGAGGCTTAACCCACTGAGCCACCCAGGAACCCCATGTAAAAGCTCTTTAAAGTTGGGCTAATAAGACTGAATTATTTTTACTAATGTAGCAGACTGTAGTACAGGGGAAGGGTTTCTCTCCATTACAGTGACTCGAAGTCCCAGCAGCCTGGTTGTCAGCCTCCCAGCATTTTAGTGCCTACTGTCATCACCAGCCCTGCACTGGCACCAGCCACAGCAGCCCCAGAGCTGGCTCCGCAGGCAGTTCCGCAACATCTTCAGCCCCTAAAGTATTGGCTGGGGAGTTTGCTGGCCTTTAGAGGCCTGGAAAGGTGAATGGTATCAAAGAGAAGCAGAGTCAAAGCAGAAGACCAGGTAAAAGGTGACGGGTCCGTGGAGCTAACAGCTGTGTCCTGATCATAGAAACACAACCCCTGTGGATCTGAAGGAATAAATAGGACAGAGGCTTTGAAAGCCTCCTCTGGATAGAGACACATTAAGTTCTCTCAGTTACAGAAATTGTGACACTATACTTAGGTTCAGTTCCTAAAAACCCTGGGGCCCCTATGCAATCTGTTTCCACTATGTCACAGAGTTGCTATAAAGAGAGATACAAAGTTATACTCTACGTGGATGGAAACAGAAAACTGTCTACTGAATAACTTACACTTCTTTATTTATATGTTACATGTGAATTATAGAGCATTACCTTAGTTGATTTCATACATCAGTCCCAAAGGTAAAAAACAGGAAACATTTTCAAGAAAGTACGTGTTCATTTATGGAACTTATTTTCTTTTATCATAAAATAGAGCAGAGGACACATTAGAAAATCCCAGATTTTATGAGTCTCTGAGTTGCAAAAGTGTTTTAAAAAACCAAGCTGTCCTGTGTTTGATGTATTTTCCTTTGGGGCTTCAGTAATAAACATAGATATATGGAGGGAAGAATTTTATAACAAGTTTTAATGAAAGGTTAATCACTTCAGCATCAATAAGTCATTTACTAGGAAAGGCATTCTAATTCATAACTGTAAGGTTTGATATGTGTTTCCATTTATTAAGAAGTAAGGAGTGAAAAAATGAAAATAACCAAACTTAAAATACAACTATTAACTGCTTGGTGTTTCCTGATACTAATGGATTCCTGTCAAAGTAGAAGCTGACTTAAGATGACCTTGGTTGAAGTTGACTAGTACCAAAATTCAATTAACTGCTACATTAGGGTAGTAATGAGCACACTTTTTAGTGTGTTAATGTGTTTAGTGTGTTAGCAGGTTAGTAACATCCAGAGGAGACAGTTTTGGGTACTGTTGTTGAGTATGCTGCAGGAATAGCAGAAGAATAAAATTATATGTAAGCAACTGGAAACTTCATCTAAAAAATTATTTTTAATGTTACAATGATACCAACAAAAATCCCTCAATACTTTAAGGAAAACCTCAGAGCAACAAGTTGCTATGGAATTTTGTTAATAGTTTCTTTCCAAATATGAAAGACTGTTCATGATAGATCGGAAAACTGGCCACAATTATTCATGCTCCCTTATGTCCATGCTCTTTGCAGAGTAGTTTTGCAGATATTTCTTTAAGAGGTAGAGTATCTTTCCTTACTCTTTGATTTTGAACTGGTACCATGTCTTCCTTCCACCAAGAGAGAGGCAGAGTGAGATTATATCACTCCTTAGCTTCAGACTCAAGAAGCCTGGCATGTCCCTGCTAGGTTGCTTGGACTCCTGCAGTCTCCATCTGAATTAGATTAGGGCAGAGTCAGTCAGCTCATTCGCCTCAGCCAGGGCCCAACACATGTGAAAGAGCCCAAAGAACCTTGGTAAAGCCAAACCTCACCAGTCTTTCCAGCTAACCCCTGCCCCCCCCCCAACCAAAGTTGACTGCAAGGCTATCCTAGACCAGACAGGCCCACGGTGACTCAGTGACTCCTGAGCTAACCAAATGTTTGTTGTTTTCTTTTCTTTTCTTTTTTTTTAATGTTTGTTGTTTTAAACTATCAAGTTTTACACTGGTGTGTTACATAGCAACAGATAATTGGTATACTACTGTTTGCCTGGTGTTGGGAGAATGTAACAAAAAATTTATTTGTTAAGACATAATTCTGTTTTGTTTTCTTGCTGCTACTTTGTAAACATCCCCCAGTACTATCACACAATCTATTGATCATCTACAAATACATAGGTATAAATACATGTATTGTATATATACCTATATACATATATGTATGTACATAAGTACTATGAAGAAATATAAAGCAGAGTCAGAAGACAGAGTACTGAGTGAGAAGGGCTCTATTTTATTTTATTTTATTTTATTCAAGATTTTATTTATTTGATAGAGAGAGACACAGCGAGAGAGGGAACATAAGCAAGGGTAATGGGAGAGGGAAAAGCAAGCTTCCTGCTGAGCAGGGAGCCCAATATGGGGCTGGATGCAGGTCTTGATGTGGGGCTCCATCCCTGGACTCTGAGATCATGACCTGAGCCCAAGGCAGATGCTTAATTGACTGACCTACTCAGGCACCCCAGAAGGGATTCTATTTTATATGCAGGGTGATACCAGAGTGTTCTCAGGAGTTGGCAAATGTATAAATAGATGCCTTTTTACTAGATTTTCACCTCAGTTGTTGGTCATCTGGGGGTGGACACAAGTGATATTTATAGCTGGTAGTTAGCAGGAGTGAATAGAGTCAGGGAACCAATCCTCCAGATTAAAACTTAGTGTTTGAAAGTTTGGAAAATTAGTCAAGTTGAGGTAGTTAATTTATTTCACCTTCCTGTCAGTTGAGGTGGAAAGAACATCACCTCTTGCTTTTCACTTTTCTTCATAATCTAGATTAAAATCCAACTGGAACCTATAGCTTATGGCAGTTCTGGAAATTTCAAAAACTCTCTCTTCTATATCCCTTTGGCCACTGCTTGTCAGAACCTTATTATCACTAGCATGAAGTATGGCAAAAACATGCTTTAGTGATTTTTCTAAACCAAACAAACCTCTTTCCTTTTAAGCCAAATTTCACTCAGGAAGGACTTTCAGCCTGAACCAAATTGAAAAGTTTCATTTTTCATTTATGATCCTTCAAAGGTTGTTTTATAGCCCTTTATCAATATTCTTTCATGACCCCTGAGCATTTCAGAATTGCTTCCCCCTGTCTGCCACTCCCCATTATCACCCAGGGAACATACACCTTAGATGAAGCATACCATCCGAATATATTTTTCACCTTTTATTTTTTTTTTTTTAATCTGAGGACTACTAAACCACATAACTGTTTATAATTCTTCTTTTCTCAAGACTGAAAAATTCAAAGTCAAATGTATATTTAACTTTTAAAATTTTATGCCCCAATATTTTTTTTTCTTATTTGCCAAAACAAGATTACTAATACATATCTGAAAAACTCATTAAAATAAATAGGAGCAAGAAAAGTCATCAAGTAAACAAACTTTCCAAATAAAAGGCAATAAGTGATTTAAAAAATGTAGTTGGTCAGAAATATCAGTTTCGGTTGAGACAGACAAGCTAGTTTAATATAAGAGGCACAAGGGACTCAGATATATCTCTGTGTCTGGAAGAGTATGAAACTATTGAATAGAATATACCGAGTGTGAATTATATGAAAGTAATGAACTTAGTACTGGAGATTCTAAGGCTGCAAGGGTCTGTGAGAAACAGTTAATGAGTGGTAAAAGGAAAAGACACATAGGGTTTAAGCAGTCCATGGTTTTGTGGATAATATCAAAGATTATAGAGTCAGACTGCTGGGATTTGAATCCAAAGTCAGACATTTAGAAGATGTGAGTTCCAAATGTGCCTCTCTTTTTTCATCTGGGAATAGTAATGATTTTGTTATTTTTCAGGGTTATGAATATTAAGTGAGTTAATGATATATTTAAAAAATATATATATGCTATTGTCTAAAAATTCACCTCTCTGCTTAGGGCATTTGAATTTTTTTTTTAATGATTTTATTTATTTATTTGAGAGAGAGAGAGAGAGCATGAGAGGAGAGAGAGATCAGTGGGAGAAGCAGACTCCCCGCCGAGCAGGGAGTCTGATGTGGGACTCGATCCAGGACTCCAGGATCATGACCTAAGCCGAAGGCAGTTGATTAACCAACTGAGCCACCCAGGCGCCCCATGCTTAGGGCATTTGAATCCTCTGACCTGGAACATTCTTTCAACAGATCCCCTGTTTTATCCTATCATTTTACCGATGTCTTCAAATGCCAACTTCTGAGAGCATCCCAACATCACCCTGTAGCTAAAATAGGATCCTTTCTCACTCAGCACTCCCTGTCTTCTTACTCTGCTTTATGTTTCTTCATAGTACTTACCAATATCTGAGATGAAGTCTACATTTAGATGTTTGTTTCCTCTTCCTACTAGAATATAATAAGATATATAACAGTAGATATTTTCCCCTTTATTGTTGTTTTTTACTGATTTTAAATTTCTCTACCTAGAAACTATGTGACTTACTGATCTTTCTCACTAAATATATTTAGTAAATGATTTAGTCAAGTGTACCAAAAAATATTTAGTGAGAAAGATCAGTAAATCACATATTTTTTATTCAAATATAATTTACATACAGTGTTATATTAGTTTCAGGTGTACAATAGAGTGGTTCAATAATTCTATATATTACTCAGTGCTCATTATGACAAGTGTACTCTTCATCCCCTTTACCTATTTCACCTGTCCTCCCACCAGCTGCCCTTTGGCATCTGCTAATTTCTTCTTTATTTCTCTATAAAGAGTTTTTTTGTGTGTGTGTTCATGTCTTTTTGTTTGTTTGCTTGCTGGCTTATATATTTTGTTTGTTTGTTTGCTTGCTTATATATTGGATATCTCTTGTCACTAGTCTTTTTAAAATCTTATCTTGAGAGAATGAAGAGAAATGTCTTTAAGAGTATGCCTTACTCACAAAAACAGAGAATTCCTCCTCTACTGCCCTACATCAAAAAAACTTTGAGTAACAAGTCAGAGTGGAATATGCTGGAAGAAGAACAGGTAGAGGGCAAGAATGTCAAAAAAGGCCTCTGAAGCACCACAAGAACGGATAACCTAAAGCTAAGGATGTCACAGCCACAAATATAAGAAGAAATGTAGCAGGAAGTAGGGAATCGTTGTAAAAGATATAAGTCTGAGAAGACTCATGAAAAGTAATAGCATATGTAATAAGTAAGAGCTGAATACATACCCGCACCCTCCCCCCACATACACATACACACAGGTGATCTGTATCTACAAATACAAGTAGAAAAATAAGCAGAACTTTTTTTTTTTCCCCTACCTGGAGAAAATATGTTTTGGGAATTGGAATATCTTATGTATTCAGAGAATAACTTTTTTTTTTTTTTTTTTTTTTTTTTTGACCCTGACTCTTCCATCAGAACAGGTTTGGTTACTTTAGCTTAGTGTGTGTATGAAGCAAGTGAAAAATACTCCCTTGTCCTTTCAAGGACTAAAGTTTGAGCAGCTGCAATGAAAAGGAAGCATCAATCTACATAGTATTTAATACTGACCCAAGGTACAAGCAGTTCCCATTGGTTGTAGCATGATTTAAATTAAGGGCAAGATTTGGTCAAGTTTATCTCCCTGCCTGGCAAGCCCATCAACTCTCTAACAGTCACATAGTAAAGAGTCCCTTCTTCCTTTTGTGATTTCAGACCTCCCTGGTTTCTCAGATTTGTACAGTGAATATAAGTAATCAAAACAAAAACTTTGTAATGAAAAATAAAATATATTTTCAGCAAAAGACTAAAATAAAATTAAAAAATATTTTAAAAATGCATAAATGACACATTAAACTCACTATCATTGAATGTTGATGGATCAGATTTTCATTTTAAATGTTTGATCTTGTATAATCATAGCTTTTCTAAGGGTCACAATAACCCAGTTTATTAAATGCTTAATGAAAACTATATAATTTTTGGAATTATAGTGTTTAATTTTGTAGATTTTAAAAAAGATATTTTTATATGAAGACAGCTGTTAATTTTTATTTGGCACTATACTATATATTTATAATTAATCATGTGGATTATAATATTACACACGTTTAAAATACAAAAACACTGGGGTGCCTGGGTGGCTCAGTCATTAAGCATTTGCTTTAGGCTCAGGTCATGATCCCAGGGTCCTGGGATGGAGCCCCTCCATCAGGCTCCCTGCTCAGTGGGAAGCCTGTTTCCTCCTCTCCCACTCCCCCATCTTGTGTTCCCTCTCTTGCTGTGTCTTTCTCTGTCAAGTAATAAATAAAAAATCTTTTAAAAAATAAAAAAAAAATACAAAAAATAAAAATGAACTTTTGAATATGAAATAAAAATCTTCATTAACTTAAGAAAATAAAGGCCTTCTTCTGAAGCTATCAATATCAATATTGCAAAACTGAAAATCAAATTTACTTGCTATCCAAAGTTTTTTCATGATTTTAATCTTTTTTGGCATACCAGGTAATGTAAAAACTTAAATAACTAAAAACTTGACAGGGATACATTTCTCTGAAATTTGTAGAGCTTTTCTACCAATAGGGAAGCAAATATAGTACACTCAAGGGAAATCTTTCTTCTTGTATTATTTTCTTCTCAATAGAAACAGAAATTATTGAAAAGTTTCAGCTGAAATTCATTATTCACTTTTTTAATTAAAATTGTTGCCCATAAAAACTGGACAGCTATATGTAGAAGAATGAAACTCGACCATTCTCTTACACCGTACACAATGATAAACTCAAAATGGATAAAAGACCTCAACGTAAGACAGGAATCTATCAGAATCCTAGAGGAGAACATAGGCAGTAACCTCTTCGATATCAGCCACAGCAACTTCTTTCAAGATATGTCTCCAAAGGCAAAGGAAACAAAAGTGAAAATGAACTTTTGGTACTTCATCAAGATCAAAAGTTTCTGCACAACAAAGGAAACAGTTAACAAAACAAAGAGGCAAACCACGGAATGGGAGAAGATATTTGCAAATGACAGTACAGACAAAAGGTTGATATCCGGGATCTATAAAGAACTCCTCAAACTCAACACACACAAAACAGACAATCATATAAAAAAATGGGCAGAAGATATGAACAGACACTTCTCCAATGAAGACATACAAATGGCTATCAGACACATGAAACAATGTTAATCATCACTAGCCATCAGGGAGATTCAAATTAAAACCACATTGAGATACCACCTTACACAAGTTAGAATGGCCAAAATTAGCAAGACAGGAAACAACTTGTGTTGGAGAGGATGTGGAGAAAGGGGAACCCTCTTACACTGTTGGTTGGAATGCAAGTTGGTGCAGCCATTTTGGAAAACAGTGTGGAGATTCCTCAAGAAATTAAAAATAGAGTTTCCCTATGACCCTGCCATTGCACACTGGGTATTTACCCCAAAGATACAGATGTAGTGAAAAGAAGAGCCATCTGTACCCCAATGTCCATAGCAGCAATGGCCACGGTCGCCAAACTGTGGAAAGAACCAAGATGCCCTTCAACGGATGAATGGATAAGGAAGATGTGGTCCATATACGCTATGGAGTATTATGCCTCCATCAGAAAGGATGAATATCCAATTTTTGTAGCAACATGGACGGGACTGGAAGAGATTATGCTGAGTGAAATAAGTCAAGCAGAGAGAGTCAATTATCATATGGTTTCACTTATTTGTGGAGCATAACAAATAGCATGGAGGACAAGGGGAGATGGAGAGGAGAAGGGAGTTGAGAGAAATTGGAAGGGGAGGTGAACCATGAGAGACTATGGACTCTGAAAAACAATCTTAGGGTTTTTAAGAGGTGGGGGTGTGAGGTTGGGGGAACCAGGTGGTGGGTATTAGAGAGGGCACGGATTGCATGGAGCACTGGGTGTGGTGCAAAAACAATGAATACTGTTACGCCAAAAAGAAATAAAAAATTTAAAAAAATTGTTGCCCATATTATAGCTTAATAATCTAATTCATAGGGGCACCTGGGTGGCTCAGTGGGTTAAGCCTCTGCCTTCAGCTCAGGTCATGATCCCAGGGTCCTGGGATTGAGCCCCTCATTGGGCTCCCTGCTCAGCTGGGAGTCTGCTTCCCTCACCTGCCCGCCTCTCTGCCTACTTGTGATCTCTCTGTCAAATCAATAAAAAAAATCTTTAAAAAAAATCTGATTCATAAATTTTGTATTACACTCAAATTGTCATAGACCATATGCTGCCTACTCCCTAGGTAAGACTAGAGATTGCAGATTATGGCAAGGAGACAATATAATCTTCCATCCTAAACCATAGCCCTTTTCAGACTGCAAGCTTGTGGGACCAATAGATGCGGCACTGGGACCATGGAGATATAGCAGAATTGTGTCCATTAAGTTGGAACTTAACTCACTTGGGCTCTGTTTTTACTGTTCCAGCTCAGGTGTTTGAGAACTTTGCTCTGCCATAGGCACAGACTTTTGGCCCCTCACCTAGTTGTTGGGAAGTGAGACAATGGTAGTGAGTTTTGAGTAACAATTATAAAGAAGTGGGAACAAGAGACTCTGAATAAGGTTTTCTTTATAGAATTTACTGCCCTGGCATCTAAGATGAAAAATCTGAGCAAGGGAATGAGGCACTAGCAATTTACCTTACTATACAGTAGATTTTGAAGATTGATAGCATTTTGTTCTTCTTGTACGGCACATTGGATACATGGAAAGGGTATATGGCTTGCCTTAGCACACCAAGTTTATATCTGATTTATAAGCTGCATAGGGCTCTCCATCAAAATAACAGAAAAGGTTTTAGTGTTTCTTAGAATGGAATTCTGACTTTTGTCTAAGAATGAAATGTGATTTAAAGTGTATCATCTTATTGATGGGGAAATCAAACCCCTCCCACGGCCTATTTTACAACTTATTTCAAATAAGACCCTCAATTTGGCTTGTGGCAAATATGATTTCTTCATCTTTGACAGATTTATTCTGATCCTGACAATAGCATCACCAAATAATAGCTCTGTTCTAAAAAGGAAGCCACTTACTTTTGCCTTTGAAGATTCAATAGTTTATCAAGGCAATAATGTTGCAACTACTAAAATGTCCACTGTTGCACATAGGAGGTAGTTCCCACCTAAGATTTCTGTTTACACCTAAATAACCTAACAAAAATAAAAATACTTAAGAATGGCAGTCAGCCTGTTATTAGGTTGAAAAGGGGGAAACTGACATAGTTAAATAAAAATTACTCAGTATTTTCATGAATTTGACATGAAGTTTACATTCTATTAGAGTGTTCTAAGTGTTTCTTATGACTGACCAGTTTCAAAACTCCTGTTGAACTAAATACATAAATATATTTTAAAAGAAAGAAAGGGGGTGGGGAAGGAAGAAAGGAAGGAAGGAGGAGAAGTAGGGAAAAAAGAAAGGAAGGAAGGAAGAAATATTAAAGGAGATTGAAAATCTTGAAGAAGTGTTACAGAATTGCATTCTCTTAAGTTTTTTAAAAACCGATTTTGTGGAGGGGCTCCCAGGTGGCTTAGTCAGTTAGACGTCTGACTCTTGATATCCTCTGAGGTCATGATCTCAGGGTTGTGAAATGGAGCCCCACATCAGACTCCATGCTTAGCCTGGAGTCTGCTTGGGATTCTCCCTCTCTCCCTCCCTCTGCCCTCTCCCTGCTCATGTGCACTCTAAATAAATAAGTAAATAAATAAAATCATATATATATATAAAGATATTTTAAAAATGCATAAATGTGTGTGTATATATATATATATATATATATATATATATATTAGTTGAAATATATTCATGGGAAATTTTGAATATATTTAAGCAGTATTATATATATATATATCTAGAAGCTGAAAAGACGCCATGTGGCTAAAATATATTAGCTTTGATACATGCCCACAAAATCCACCAGATTTTATAGCCCAAATAGAAAATGTACAGAGTATATAATGATTTAAGAATCCCTTTAAATAAATATCAAAAAGTCTATTTTATATAATCCATTACCTGGTAGAGAAAATGTTCAGCTGAGAGTACAAAAGTATGTGTAGATGAAAGGCTTACCATTTGATAGACCTATGCCTAACTATTCTAAATACTTAAACAAATACATAAAAAATAAATAACTAAATACCATAGTAGCAAAGAAACCATAAAATATCTAGGCATCAATGTAATCAAGTAGGTGCAATATCTCTAACTGAAAATAACAAAATATTGATTAAATAATTTAAAGAAGACAATAAATGGAAAGCTATACCTTGTTTAGTAATTTGTATAACTCAGTATTTTATTTTATTTTTGTTGTTTTTATTTGTTTATTTTGGTAACTCAGTATTTTAAAGATGTCAACTCCCAAATTGGTATATAAATTCAGTACAATCCCAATAAATGTTTGAGAAGATCTTTTTGCAAAAGGCAATATGTTGTTTTAGAAATAATATGAAAACACAAAAAAACTGAGTTTTTCTGGACAATCTTGAATCAGAACAAAGTTGGAGTTTATACAACTATGAAGCTACAATAATCACAACAGTATGTCATTAGTGCAAGAATAAATAGAAAAGTTTAATAGAATAGAGTGCAGAAATAAATTCCAGAAGGGAAATAAGTTTGTTTATGAATTGCATTGAGTTAGTCTGGAGAGAAAAGAAATAAATCTTCACCTTCACCTCCTACTGGCAGAAAAATTAATATATGATAAACTCTAAAGTGAATGTGAAATAAAATACATAAAGCTTTATAAGAAAAATTTTAAAAATGACATTTTTGGGATAGTCATTTTTTGTGAAAGGCACAAACTATTAACCATTGAAGGGAAAAATTCATTACTATTAAACATATCTTTACTTCAGTAGAAACACTGAATGAATGAAAAAAAAACGGAAGGAAGATTTTCATACAACATATATCAAGGAAATGAATCTTATCCATATATTTTTTTTCTCCCCCCCTTTTGTTTTAAGATTTTATTTATTTATTTGACAGACAGAGATCACAAGTAGGCAGAGAGGCAGGCAGACAGAAAGAGGGAAGCAGGCTCCCCGCTGAGCAGAGAGCCTGATGCGGTCTTGATTCCAGGACCCTGAGATCATGATCTGAGCTGAAGGCAGAGGCTTAACCCACTGAGCCACCCAGGTGTCTCCATATCCAGATATCTTAAAGATCTCTTACATGTCCATAAGCAAAAGACAAACAATTTAATTTAAATATTAGGTAAAAATGTAAACTTGGATTTCATAAAGAAAGATATCTGTATAGCCAATTAGAATATGAAAAGATCTGTGAATATATACTCAAACTATGACAAAGAAAATTCTACTCCTAAATAACAAATAACAAGAGAAATGCATATGTGCACCAAAACAGATACATATGGGGGGGTTGATAACTTTATTCATAATAACAAAATGTCTATCAATAGGAATATTAACTAATGACTTATGTTTATATAATAGAATATTACAAAATAACAAAACAAACACTAATACATACAAAAAATGGATAAATTTTATAGATATTATTTTGCAATAAAAAAGGAGTACATTCCATTCATTTAAGCTTTCAGTGCAAGAAAACCTAAGGATAGATAGAGAAATCAGATTGTTGATTATAATAATAGTAGGGTCCTTAGAAAGTGGGTCAAAAGAACCTTTGGCACTTCTAAAACACTGTACATTTTTATTTGAGTTATATTTACATAGATATTTTATTTGTAGAATCATCAGTCTGCTTGGCGTATAAACAATGAAATTTGGAACACTGAAAAAAGTAAAATTTAATAAAATTTAAAAAAAGAAAAAATCAAATAAAGTTATTGAACTTTAAGTACTTTATGGATGTTATACTTCAATAGAATTAACTGTAATTGTGGGACTCAGAAATGATTGAAAGAAAGTTAAGACTCTTAATTACGTATATTAAAAAGGACAAATGAGGGATCCCTGGGTGGCTCAATTGGTTAAGCATTGGCCTTGGACTTGGATCCTGATTCCAGGCTCCTGGGATCTAGTGTTCCCATCAGGCTCCCTGCTCAGCAGAGAGTCTGCTTCTTCCTCTGCCTCTCCTCCTGCTCATTCTCTCTCTCTCTAATATAAATAAATAAAGCCAAAAAAAAAAAGAGATGAAGGCTAAAAATCATTGAACTAAGTATCATTCCCAGTGTGACTGAAAAAAAGAACATCAATTTAAGAAATGGGGAAAAGAAAAAAGAAAATATATTTTAAAAAATGAAATGATTTATAAAAATATAAAAAATTAAAGTAAATTAAAATAACTACTATAAAAAACTCAGTAAAGAATTGGGGAGATTATTTAGGAATGAAAGAGAAGATATTAACCTCCATATCAGTAATGACAGAAGAGACATGACAATATATTCTAAAAAGCATCTATAATGAAGATATTATAAAGAACATTATGTAATAAATTAACAAATATGAATAAAATTCATTATTTTTAGTACACAAGTACTAACAGACATACAAAAAATACAAATCTTCTTATAACTTTATATGAAATAAATCTTAATTATATACTTTTCAACAAAGAAAATTCCAAGCTCATGTGTACTCACTGCTCAGTTCTACCAAACACTTAAGGCCAAACTTACAAAAACCATTCCAAAGAATAGAAAAAGATTGATTTTTTTCCCCAAAGTATTTTATCAATCCTGTCTTGCTGCCAAACCCTGCAAGAATTACAGCAAAGGCAAATTTGTGGCAAATTCTTCATGAACATAGATGCAATAACCCTAAAAAGAGTATGAAGAAAGCAATTCTTTTCAAAAATAAGAAATATATTTATATCATATCATAAACAAATCAGGATCATCCATGGACTGCTAAGTTCTGATAGTATTAGAAAATGTATTTATATAATTTCTCACATTAACAAAACAAAAAAAGCCATAAACTTTTCAAAGATATACAGAAAGCTAGTTGATAAATAAATGGGAACTTCCTTCATACTCTTTAATCTTCATAAAGAGTTTCTATTACACATCACACTTGATGGCAAATTTTTTATTTATTTTTTATTTTTTTATTTTTTAAAGAATTTATTTATTTACTTGACAGAGAGAGAGATCACAGGTAGGCAGAGAAACAGGCAGAGAGAGAGGGGGGAAGCAGGCTCCCTGCTGAGCAGAGAGCCTGATGTGGGGCTTGATCCCAGGACCCTGAGATCATGACCTGAGCCGAAGGCAGAGGCTTAACCCACTGAGCCACCCAGGTGCCCCTGATGGCAAATTTTTTAAAGCTTTCTCTCAGAGATCATGAATAAAGGCAAAGAGGCTTACTATTAATTCTGCTATCAAACATTTTGTGTATTAGACATTCTCTCAAAGAAAGAAAAAGAAGTAAATTATACAAATATTAAAAAAGAAGCAAAGAACTACATTATCAAGTATTATAATGATGTAAATATAAAAGTCAGAATACCTATCAATAAATTAGAAAGATTCAGAATTTAGTATGTCAGGTTTCTACATCAATTTTTGTATGTAATAATTTAAGAACTGATATTTTAAAAGATACTTAGAAATTATTCTAACAAAAAATGCTTAAGATCTTTCTATATACTGAAATCTATCAAACATTTCAGAGAATTTTTGTATACCTAAATAAATAGGGAGAAATGTCAGGGCTATACATTGAAAACTCAATGTTGTAAAAATACCAATACTTCTATAACTTATCTATAGATTCAATGCAATCACATCCAATTTCCCCATAGTTTTTATTTATTTATTTGTGATTGTGTTTGGCAAGCTGATTTTACAACATGAATGAAAAGGCAGATAACACAGTATAGCTAAGATGTTTTTGCAGAGAAAACTAATGTGGGAGGATGTAGACTACTGTGTATCAAGACCTGTAAAAAACTAGATTTACAAAATGTGCTTTCTCATCATAAGGCAGGACAAAGAGACTAAGAGAACGGTATGTGGAACCTAGAATTTGCCTTAGCCACATATTGAAAATTGATTTTTGATAAATGTGGTATTGAATAGCACACAGAAAGTCTTTTTAAATATATGTTTCTATATAATTGTATAAAAATATTTTATTTTATTTTTTTAAACTTTTCTTCCTTTAAAGGGTCAGGGGTAGGGGAAGGGGAGAAAATCCCAAGCAGGTGCCACACCCAGTGCAACACAGGCCCAATCCCATAACCCTGAGATCATAACCTGAGCCAAAACCAAGAGTTAGACACTTAGCTGACTGAGCCACCCAGACACCCCAATATTTTAAAAATAAAAATTGACCCCTACCTCACATTATATATATAAATAAATTCCGATTAATGTAGCTCTAAGTATGAAAGGCAAAATCATAAAACTTCTAGAAGACAACATAGGAGAATATATTCATATGTGAGATAAGAAATGTTCTTCTACTGAAAAACTTAAAAATATACATTCATAGAGAAAGGATTGAAAAATAGGACTAAATTGAAATTATGACCTTTAGCATATTAGGAGAAATAGTTAAGAGAGTGAAAACTTGAAGTTCAAGTTACGAAATGGAGTGGATATTTACAACTGATATAATAAAGCCAATTAAACTAAACTGATATCCAGAATATTGGTAAAACTCTACAAATCATTAAGAAAAATTGTCATGCTATTAGTAAATTGGGCAAAGTTTGTGACTAGGAGCTTTATTAAAGATGATATCTAACTTCAATAAAGAAATAAAAAAACGACCAACTTGATTTGAACCAGGAAATTCAACTTAAAAATTATAATGAAATACCACTACATGCCCATCAGAATGGTAAGGATTAAACATTCTGAAAATAGTAAATTATATAGCAGATATAGAGTAAGTAAACTTTCCTACACTGCTACTGGGAATACAAAATGCTATACTTTCATTGAAATTCAGGCTGGCAGTTTCTACTAGATTTAAAGCTACAGCAATTTCAATTTTAGGATAATACTCTAAATAAATAAATATTCGAAGAATAAACAAGAATGTTCAAAGTATTAGCATTCATAATGAATTAAACTAGAAACAAATTACATTTCTAGTAAAAGAAGAATTATCAAACAAATGCAATATTTTGTACCATCAAATATTAATACGTCTATAATGGTTTATGATTATAACGGGGAGTCAAAGAAGTTAGACCTGTAGGACACACTTGTGTATAATTAAATTTATTCAAGATAATATTAATTTATGGATTGATTTATATAAACATAGGAAAAAGAAATCTCTGAGAGATCACAGTAGTGTCAATATTTAGCAAAGCATGAGA
This sequence comes from Lutra lutra, assembly GCF_902655055.1. Lineage (NCBI taxonomy): Eukaryota > Metazoa > Chordata > Mammalia > Carnivora > Mustelidae > Lutra > Lutra lutra. The sequence continues at coordinate 78,119,585 of NC_062279.1, read as the reverse complement.
TTATATAGAGAATGGGCAGGTGAGAATTTCCTAGGTGATGGTACAATTTTATTTCTTGATCTGGGTGGTGGTTATCTAGGTATTTCCTTTGTGCTAATTCATTGTGGTGCATATTTATGGGGGATTTGGTACTTATCTGTTTGTGTTTTGTATTTCAAAAAGTATAACAAATTCAGTAGTACACCAAAACCCCCAATAAAAACAATGATGCACTTTCAAAATCAATTATAGTATTTCAAGATTATTCATAAATGTAGTAGAACAGATTTGATGGTTTTAATGAACAACAACTCAGAGAGTATTATAAAAAATTAGAGGTTATAAATAAAATTTTATGACATGCATACGGCTTAATAATATTTTATTCATGATCACCTGATGTTACTCCATAGTGCATAGTGTTGGCGTACTACATCAAATTTTCTTAGGACTTTATTAAAATTAGTGTACCAAGAGGTGCCTGGGTAGCTCAGTCAATTAAATATCGAACTCTTGGTTTTAGCTCAGGTCATGATTTCATGAGTCACACACATCAGGTTACCTGCTCAGCAAGGGGTCTACTTGAGATCCTTTCTCCCTCTCCCACTGCCCCTCCCATCACTCATGCACACCATGTTCGTGAACACTCTATTTCTAAAATAAATCAATAAATCTTTAAAAAAAAATAATGGGCCAAATTTGAAATGTGGTAAGGAATTTCACGAAAATGATAAGAAGAAATAATACACTGTGATACTGTGACTTATTTAGGAAATATATATTTTGTTGGCCTGTTTCTGTCACAGAACTCCTTTTTTTTTCCTAATATTTTATTTATTTATTTGACAGAGATCACAAGTAGGCAGAGAGGCAGGCAGAGAGAGAGGGAAGCAGACTCCCTGCTGAGGAGAAAGCCCTGAACGACGGGCTCAATCCTAGGACCCTGAGATCATGACCTGAGCCGAAGGCAGAGGCTTTAACCCACTGAGCCACCCAGGCACCCTTGTCACAGAACTCCTAAAACCCTTGGAATTTCTTAAGTGTTGTGGGTTATTTTGTTATATTAATGAAGTGATATTTGAATCTCACTTAAAGATACGTGCTCCTTGCTAGGAAATTTGTCATGTAGAGGATTGGAACTTTGATTCCCACCCCAGACCTCCAGGAAGGAGAGAGGGCCTGGAGGTTGAGTCAATTGCCAATGGTCAGTGATTTAGTCAACCACACCTATGCAATGAAGCCTCCATAAAAAAACCAAAAGGATAGACAGGGAGATTTTGGTTTGGTGAACATATGGAGGTATTTGGACAGTAGAATGTCTGGAGAAGCATCGTTCAAAGCTCTGCACCCTTTCCCCATGCCTTGCCCTAAGCATCATTTCTGTCTGGCTGCTCCTGATCTATGTTTATATCCTTTTAGAGTAAACTGGTAATCCAGTAGGTGAAATGTTTTTTTCTGAGTTCGGTGACCCAATGTAGCAAATTAACCAAACCCAATGAAGATGAGGCTTGTGGGAACATTTGATTTATCGCCAGTCAGAAAGAAGTACAGGTAACAACCTGAATGAACTTGTGACTCGCATTTGAAGTCCAAGGAGGAGGTCATGGGAACCCCCATTCTGTACCCCATTAGTCAGAGGCACAGATAACAACCTGGGCTTGCAACTGACATCTGACAAGCAGGAAGCTGGAGGGAAGCAAGGGCAGTCTTGCAGGACTGAGTGCTTAACCTGTGGAATCTGATGCAAGGTACAGTGTCAGAATTGAGTTGAATTCTTAGACACCCAGCCAGTGTCCAAAGAATTGCTTGTTGGCATGGGGAACACTTCTTACATTGGAATCAATAGCAGAACCTATTTATATGCTTAGAATATTATTTACAAAATAAACTTTTAAAATTATTTTATCATTTAAATTAAAAAGTTGTGAAATGAAAATTTATGTATTGTTATGATTAAATGATAATAATAACTTCTTATACATTTCATTAATAATAAGAAAGAAAACCTTGAAAAAATAAAGTAAAAGAAACTGAACTTATGTGATCCATCCTTTTACTGTGGATCATAACATAGCTTCATTTTGGAAGAACAGTTTTTCAATAATTTTCCTGTTCAAGAGAAAAACTCCAAAATATACTGATTCATTTCTTTAATTCATTTATTTAATTTGCAAGCATCAGATGAAACATAACTTTGCTAGCTATTTTTCAGCGTATATAATTTTACTTTTTAAACATTTATTGTTTGTCATGGAGACACACAGGTCTTTAGACAATCTGTCAATCATGTTTGAAGATGTCATTTTTTATTTCATATTGAGATAATTGTGTTTGGTTTACTCATTTTCTTCTGTGCATTCATTGTCAGTTTAAATGTTAATATAAATTGAAGTTTGGATATTTGCCTGTTTAACTTGCCATGTTTAATATAGGAATGAAAGGATAATTACATGGACATTAATTTTTAACTGGAAAAGCGCAGTTGCATCTGTAGAAGAATAGCATTTGGAAAGTTTCCATCCTTGACTTGTCCATTCCAATGGCTGTTTTTTTTTTGTTTCTTATTTATCATTTATTTGACTAAATCAAATATATTTGTTGTAGTTTTAGTTCAAAAAGGAAATTCTCCCTGGGACTTTTGCTTGGTCTAAAGTTCACAGACAGGAGCAATTTAAAGCCATACATTCAACATGGCATGATTAACAATTTGTTCTTCATCTGGAAAAAAGAATGCAGCTTAGCTATATAAATCTTTTCAGAGGTCTGTTGTGGGTTGCAAATTCTCAAATGAGATTTATTGTAAAAAGTTTCTTCACATTTTACAATGTAAAATGTCATGTGTGTTAATGGTTATGATGAGATTAGAAGAATCCTACTTTTTAATAGCCAATTATGGATATATTGAGAAGGCATAAACATCCAGACCACAAATGGTCAGCCCTATTATGTCTTAAAATCCCATTATCCAAATGTTAATACAGTTGTTATTCATTATGCCAGATGAACAAGATAAATTCATGAACACAATCAAATCTGTTCATTACAGAGGCTTGGCTTTACTATCCATACAGGCATCTGCTCCCAAAAGGATGGCAGGGCTGAGACTGTATGGGGACACCACGGAGAAAGAAGCAGCCCTGTCACATGATTTGAAGCATTGCTCTTGGAGTAGTTGGCATTGCCACTTTCAGTGTAATACAGAACACTGCAGTTATTATTTTTTTTTTTAAAGATTTTATTTTTTATTTATTTGACAGACAGAGATCACAAGTAGGCAGAGAGGCAGGCAGAGAGAGAGGGAGGAAGCAGGCTCCTTGCTGAGCAGAGAGCCCAATTCGGGGCTCGATCCCAGGACCCTGGGATCATGACCCAAGCCGAAGGCAGAGGCTTTAACCGGCTGAGCCACCCAGGTGTCCCAGAACACTGCAGTTATTTGTAACCAGCGGTCAAGGTGGTACGCAGGGCCAAATGCCAGTGGAAGCCTTTGTTTAATAACTTTTTTTTTTTTTTTTTTAAGAAAAAAGCATTTTAAGACATTTGGTAGCATAGCTTCCTGTTAACAGCAATGCGATCCAGGATTATTCAGACTTGAGCTTGAAACTGACCTCTACGTTTCATTAACTGTGTGAACTAAACAAAGTACCTAATCTCTGTCTCATTTTATTTTTATAAAATGAGAATATAATTCCTTCTCTTATGTGATTCTTTCAAGGATAAGAGAAAAAGTAAATTAATTAGGGACGCCTGGGTGACTCAGTCTGTTAAGCATCTGTCTTTGGCTCAGGTCATGATACCCGGATCCTAGGACTGAGCCCCACATCGGTCTCCCTGCTCATCAAGGAGCCTGCTCCTCCCTTTCCCTCTGCAGCTGCTCTCCCTGCTTGGGCTCTCTCTCTTGCTCTTGTTGTATCTCTGGTAAATAAATAAATAATTTTTTTTTTTTTAAAAGGTAAATTAATTAAAATTAACCTATGGAAGAATTAACGTATTACGATTTTTGTATTTATTTATTTGTTCAATGATTGTAAAGTAACCTTAAGGAAGTAAACCATATAGAAGGAAAAAATTCATTTCATTGAAAGTATTACGGAATTTATTTTTTTGCTTGATGATAGTGAAGAGAGTTAATTTTAGTTTACCTTCAGAAAAACTTGATTTTTAAAAATGTATAATTGAATTATAGTTGACAAACAACCTTAAATTAGTTTTGGGTTTGCAACACAGTGATTTTACAATTATACACATTACAAAAATGTTCATCATAATAAGTGTAGTTACCATCCATCACCAAAATTATTACAGTATTCTTGACTATATTCCCTATACTGTACTTTTCATCCCCATGATTTACCTGTTTTAAACTTTGTACCTTTTAGTACCCTTTGCCTACATATTTTGTTTTTAATCAGCTAGCAGTAAGTACTCCTCACTGCTGATTGTTTTCCATGTACACTATTCATTCTACCTCTTCCCCACCCCAGACTTGACTTCTCTTTAGGTGTAACCTAAATCAATGAGGTTACAGTTTCCAGTCACCTAAACTAGAAACTTAGACACAACTTCTTGTATTTCATACCTATATATAGAATCAGTTTCTACAAACTTCTGAAATTTCCCCTGACCATAGTTTTTTTTTCTTCAAACTACAAAAATATACTTTGAAAAAACACTATATTTACTGTTCTTATGAAGACCGTCACGAATTCTTTGCAATTGCTGCCCAGTTTATAATGTACCACTCTCTTTTTCCCTTCATTTCATTCTGTTGTTATGAAAAAGCTGCCCAGACTTCTATAAAAGCTAGTGTCTATACTTATACTTTAGATCTTCTTTGTCCTCTTCTTCACAAGGCACAATTCTACCAGTTCCATGTTTTTTTTTTTTTCCCTGCTGTTTTTTTCCCTAATAAATAATTCTGACTGGCTATAAATATATTAGAATTTCTCCATCTTAGATATATATAGATATAGATATAGATGTTACTGTATCTGTCTCTATATATGCATAAGCATAAAAATAGATTTATACCAAACAAAATATGTATCTATATATGTGAACAAACACATATATAGATATATTTAAAACTAAATCTAACATCTTGCTTATATCAGTCAGCATAGGCTAAGTTATGATTTGGTAAAAAGGAATGCTGAAATTTCAATGAATATCTTAAAACAACAAAGAATTTTTTCTTTACATAATGTATGCCTGCCAGAAGTTGAAAGAAGGCTATGCTCATTGAATTTCTTTAGGGTGATAAAGCAGATACCATCTTCAATGTTGCAGTTGTGATGCCAGTACAGCAGAAATCTTGGAAGGATCACAGACAAACAATTTAAATGTTCTGGCCCAGAAGTAATATTCATATCTTTATATGCATACCATAACTTCAAGACCACCCAAAATTAAGGAAGCTAAGAAGTGCATCCGTATACCCAGAAAACATGGTGGAAAATGTATGATGAATGTACTAGTTTTAATAAAAATCTACATTTTACCACTAAATAGTTCCCCCAAAGACAAAAATGCCTCATCCTCAGAGGAAACCACCAAAAAGTTCAGTCCAAATACAAGATTATGGCATCAAATTTAAAATTTAGAAACTCTGAAAGATGAACAATTATATTTTCATCATATCCAGATGGTACTCTTTTAACCTAGAAGCCTATGAAATAAAAGCATAAATTTGCTTCCTCCTTAGATATTCAATTGACATAGGTGGAATAAAGATAACATAAGTACAATAAATACGTTCATTCAGGTAAGTGCAGAAGAGGAAACAAAGCATGGGGCCAAAGACATTCTGAGAGTCATTCTGGGGCAGAGAGTTGAGTAAGGATGAAGGCCGCTTCCCTGGGAGTAGCTGCTTGCTCCCCAAACATCCTGGCTCTGTTCTTCTGCAGGTCCTCTGTCTCTCATAATCCCCTTTTGTTCTACCTGAAGTGACTTTGTGAAATACAATTTTGTGGGTTCTGAGCAGTGTTTTTTTAGTCTACATCGTGAACACAGACATCTGGAGGCACAATTTTGTTTTAGGTCTTGGTCATGTTTACTCTCAGATATTTAGAAAATATAACCCTCTCAAAACTGTAATGAGTTTTTTATCTGTTTGATTCAGGTTGGCTCCAAGTGCTAAAAGTCTAATGAGAAAGGTGACTTAATTAGTAGGCACAAGAGCTGGATTCAAACGTGAACAGTGGGGCACAGTGCTTGTGTTACTAGTTACACTGCTACTACCCTGACTTGCTTTTCTTCTTCCTAACTTTCCCCAAAATAGTTACGTTAAAGGGCAACTTCATTATATTTGTACACCTTAAAATATTTAATATATGCTGCAGACTTAATATTTAAATTTTTTTTTTTTAATTTGAGAGCGAGAGAGCATGAGAGAGAGAAAACAGGAGCAGGGCAAGAGAGGGAGAGGGAAAGGGAGAAGCAAACACCCCACTGAGCAGGGGCTCAATCCCAGGACCCTAAGATCATGACCTGAGCCAAAGGCAGATGCTTAACCAACCAAGGCACCCAGGCATCCAAGGCCTATTGTTTTTGTATCAAAAATACCTAATTTATTTTATAAAGGTTATACGACAAGGGTTTGAGATCCTAGAGCACCCAAACTCATTTCACTTTATCAATTTCTCACTATGATGTAGTGCCTAACAATCAATAAATAATATATCTTACAAGTGCTAGGATCACCTTCAGCTATGCCATCTTCTTTTCTCCACACAATTTTTAGAATATACTGCCAATAACATTGTGTTGGTTTTATATTTTAGCAGCATCTCAAATTGTAGTATTATTTTAAAATCATGGTATGATTGGTCAAATACAAGTTTGTTTGTTTGTTTTTGTCCTACATCCAATTCTTACTGTTAATCTTTTTCCTTCCCCATTCTCATTTATTTACAAATATAATTTATTATTCTACAGAATACTCATATTGTTGTTTATACTGGTCTGTGGCAATTAGTATTCAAGGTTTTTGCCTCTTAAAAAAAAAAAATGCCCCTGATTGTGTCACTCACCAAATTGCTGTTTATCTCTCAGGGGGAAGAATCATCTGTGGATCTGACAAGAATTTGCCATGTTATCACTGAGGTAACTGCTGAAAACATTAAATAGGTTAGAGTTTTGTAGTACAGTGACCCAAAACTGAAGAATTATCCATTTTCTGGGTCTGATTGCCTAAGCAACAAGAGAATTGTCTCAAATGAACTATGATCATGTGAATACCCAATGTACAGCTTATCTCAAAGATAATATTCACTCAGAGATATATTCTTTGGAACTGTGGAACTGTGGTGGAGGAAAAGGGCACAGAGCAAAGATTAAGAGAACCAGTGTTCTCCTCTTTGTTTTGATGCTTACAGGCTACAAGATACTCACCTAACTCTACAAGTTTTAATTCTGTGTATTAATAATAAAATGACTGTCTGAAATACATTCTTAGCATATTTTAAGCATTCTTGTGTGATGTCACCTATTGTGTCATCATTATCAGCAAATACCATATACTGAGTGTTTCTTATATAAAGATTTTTTCAATAAATCTTTCCAATAAATCTATGGGGTAGGTACTATAAATATATTCCAACTTGCTAAAATGAGGAAACAGACACCCAGTGAAATTACACAAATTACTAATATTGACAGTTTAGTTTGAGAATGAGATCTGGGTTGTAACATTATGCTATTCTGCAAAATATAAGAGATTTGAAAACCCTTTGTGTAAGGTATAAAATTTCACAAATACAAAGCATTACACTTCTGAACAGCATGTAATTAAATAAACCACAATAATTTGACGCCAATTTTTATTAGATTACTTTTCTTTTTTTGGTAAGAGATTATGTTTAATTCTATTAATTAATGTGAAAGTCTTATTTAAATGAAAGCTTACTGAGAATATTTTAACTACATTAATAAAATGAAAGCTTTGAGAAAACTTAAAAAGAAGCAATAGAGAAATTTTCATTAAAATAATAATAGAATAGGAGACTGATAAAGTTTGAAAGGTACAGTAAAGGTACATTTCTATGACTAGAAATGGCTGATAACTATTCAAAAAATGATCAGCTCCACCAATACAATCAAACATTGGAAATTTAATCACATAAACTATAAAGTACCAAATACTTCATACAGATGATAAATGGCATTTTCCAGTATACACTAGAAAAAAACTCACCTTGCTCTCAGATAAAATTGGAATAAGCCCAAACTTCTTTTAAAAAGTTATATATATATTTATATACATACATATATAAATTTATGATGTTCAAATATTTTATTCTGTTATTTCCATCTCCAGAAATTTAGCTAAATTAAATAATATAAATTATGGCCAAAGATATATGCTTACAAATATTCATCAGATTGTTACACATAATCCCACCAAATTTAAAACAACTGAACATTTAAAAGTATGGCAATTAATTTAAATGATTCATTATAGTTTTCAAACAATATTATGTTTCCATCCAATAATATTTTTCTAAAAATCTGTAATAATCTTGGAATATATTTAAATTGTTAAAAATAAAGCAGACAGCAGGGGCACCTGGGTGGCTCAGTGGGTTAAGCCTCTGCCTTCGGCCAGGGTTATGATCTCAGGGTCCTGGGATCGAGCCCCACATCGGGCTCTCTGCTCAGCAGGAAGCCTGCTTCCCCCCCTCTCTCTGTCCGCCTCTCTGCCTACTTGTGATCTCTCTCTCTGTAAAATAAATAAAATATTAAAAAAATAAATAAATAAAACAGACAACAAAGTATATTAGAATGACCATTCTTTTTAAATAATCTTTTTTATTTTGTAATAGTTTTAATTTATGGAAAAGCTTTAGACTTACAGAAAAGTTAAAGAGCTAATGCAGAGTTCCCATATACTACATAGCAAGTTTTCCCTATATGAAACTCCCCTAAAACTCCAACTTATGGGAACTCCTTCTATGAACTATCTATGAACTAACCCTACAATATCCTATTATTTGTGACATTGTAATGAATAGAAAATGGATGGAACCACATTTTTAACTTTTGTGGTAAAATTTAAAGAAAAGCAAAATTATTAGGCAGAAATGATCTATGTGGTTGGTAATGGATTAGAGTTGGAGAAATCACTGTGAATTCCAGTTTAGCTTAATAAAGATATACATGGTTTTATATAGAAGTGCTTATTTTGTGTATATATACAGGGTAGCATACACGCATATCTTCTTAGTCATTAGAGAGTTCCTAGAAGCAACAACACTTAAGCAGCAACTGGCATATCTAACCTGGATTTTATTTTCTGGTATCATTCTCTAATAAAAGGAACCAAGTTTCCTTAGAGAAATGGATGATTATAGGACTGGGTGGAAGATATACAACATGGGCCTGGAGCAACTGTAATTCCAGAAGGTGAAGATGTGCCTTAAAAAAATTCAAAATAAAAGGAGTATATCAAAGGGACACAGGAGTCAACCAAAGCGCTCCAAAAATCCAGCCATGGAATTATTTGAGGAAAATAATAATAAAAATAAATAATAACCATAATAATGTATTGGCTTATAGCCTGAGATATAAAGTAAATACACATGCATTCATACTGACTTATATGAGTAATTGATTAAATAAATAAATGGAGGAGAAGAAACAAATCTCCATCATAGAAGAATTTCAAATAATTTTTGGAGATGCTCCAGTGTGGGTAGAAGATAACTCTCCACTTCCCAAAGGTGCACATCGTCGCTTCCTTCAAAGGGTACAGTTGAAAAAGGGCAGGGAGGAGGGGAACTATGTATGGAGAAACCTAACAAACACAACCTCAGCTAGGTCATCAAGGTCAACATCAACAGTGATAAGTCATGTTGGTAGTATGCACCATTGATGTAATGTGACAAAAATGGCATTTTTAACTGTGACTTCTTTCTCAAGACCCATAATTCCAGTGCTATGAGAAAAACATTAAGCAAATTCCATTTCAGGAGCATTCTGCAAAATACCTAACCAGTACTCTCCAAATTGCTAAGGTTATCAAAAGAGGGGAAAATCTGAGAAACTGTCACATTGAAGAGCCTAAGGAGACATGACCACTAAATAGAGTGCTAAAATGCTAGATGTGTTCCTGAACAGAAAAAGGATATTAAGTAAACCCTAAGAAAATATTAAACAATGTATAGATTTCAGTTAATAACAATACACATTACTTGTGCATCAACATTGTTTCATTAATTGTAACAAATGTACCATACTAATGTAAGAAGTTAATAGTATGAGAAACTGGGGTGTGGAATTATTGGGAACTCTCAGTACTATCTTCACAATTTTTCTACAAGTCCAAAAATGTTCTAAAATTAAAAGTTTTGCTTCAAAAGATTCCCTATGCTTCACCTATTCAATGATTTTTCTCCTTATTCATGGCAGCCATAAATCTGTTTACCAACTTCCTTATTCTGTCATATAAATGGAATCATACAGAATGTGGCCTTTGCAGACTTGCCTACTTTCTGCAAAATACCTAAGGCCTACTTTCACTGAGCAATATACGTTTAAAATTCATCCAGGCCCTGCATGGCTTGAGAGAATTTCCTTTCGATAACTGAGTAGTATTCCACTGTGCTATTTAATTATCTATTCAGATATGAAGAACATTTTGTTTGCTTCCAGTTTTTGTTGATTATATATAGAGCTGCTATAAACATATGTCTGAAGGTTTTATATGGACGTAAGATTGCAAAGGAGTTAAATAAGAACTCATGAGTGTCAAATTACACCACAACATGATAAAACTTAATTTGTAAGAAATCACCAAACTGTCTTCCACAGTGGTCATGCTGATTAAATTCCCACCAACAATGATTGATAGTTCTGTTTCTCACATTCTCTCCATCAGTTACCACTTCTTTTGATTTTAGCCTTCTAATAAATGTTATCACATAATTGTTTTAATTTATATTTCCCAAAAGACATTCCAAGTGATGTTGAGCATCTTTTTTATATGCTTATTAGCCATATATATATATATGACCCTGAATGAGTTCAGATCATTTTCTACTTTGAATTGAGTTGTTCTCTCATCATTGTGTTTTCAGAATTTTTTGTAGTCTGTTACAAGTCTTATCAAATCTAGGTTTTACCAACAAAAAAAAAAAAAAAAAAAAATAATTTCCCAGGCTTGTCTTTTCATCTCTTAACAGAATCTTTTACAGAGCAGAAAATTCTTCCTATAATAAAACTCAAATGATGAATTACTTATTTCAGGGACTCTGCTCTTAATGTTGTATCTGAAAACTCTTACCATCAAAACCAAGGTCACATGGAGTTTATCTGTTTTATTCTGTTTTATTCTAGAAATTTTAGAGTTTTGGATGTTGCATTTAGGAATGAGATGTTTTCAGTTAATTTTGGGACAAATTTTAAGGTTTTCTCTATGTTATTGTTATTATGATTGCTGTTATTAGTTGCACATTGTACATCCAATTCTCTAAGCACAGTTTCTTGGAAGAGTATTCTTTCTTTATTGAATTGTCATTGTGCATTTTAAAGAATTAATTAACTATAGTTGTATGGTCTATTTCTGGGTTTTCTATTCTGTTCCTCTGATCTATGTGTTTTTTTTTTCTTTTGCTATGTTGTCTTGATTATTTTAGATTATGTTTAGTCTTGAAGTCTGGTATTATTAGACTTCTAACTTTGTTATTCTTCAGTATTGTGTTGAAAATTCTAGATCGTTGCCTTTCCATATATAATTTTTAATTACTTTAATATTTTCAAAATAGCTTGCTGGGATAATGGTCAAAATTATTATTATTTTTTTTTTAAAGAGTTTATTTATTTGACGGAGAGAAATCACAAATAGAGAGGCAGGCAGGGAGAGAGAGAGAGAGAGGGAAGCAGGCTCCCTACTGAGCAGAGAGCCAGATGCGGGACTCGATCCCAAGACCCCGAGATCATGACCTGAGCCGAAGGCAGCGGCTTAACCCACTGAGCCACCCAGGCGCCCAAAATTATTATTATTATTTTTAAAGATTTTATTTATTTATTTGACAGAGAGATCACAAGTAGACAGAGAGGCAGGCAGAGAGAGAGACAGAGGGAAGCAGGCTCCCTGCTGAGCAGAGAGCCCGATGCGGGACTCGATCCCAGGACCCTGAGATCATGACCTGAGCCGAAGGCAGTGGCTTAACCCACTGAGCCACCCAGGCGCCCCCCAAAATTATTTTTATTCTATAAATCAAGCTGGGAACAGTTGGCGTGCTAACAATAGTAAGTATTCTAATTCATGACCATAGAATATATCTCCATTTATTTGATTTTTCTTGACAAATTTTTGTAACTTTTCACATATCAATCTTACATTTTTTTAGTTTTATTCTTAAATACTTTATATTTTCATGCAAATGGTATATTTGTAATTTCAAATTCCAGTTCATCCGTGCTACACAGAAAAACAAACATTTTTGCATATTGAACTCACATCTTGCAACCTTGTACCCACATACTAGTTATCATACTAGTTATGGCTTTTCTTACAGATTCTTTGGGGTTTCCATATATATGATTTGGCACCTGCAAAAAATCATTTTGACTTTTCTTTCCATACAAACTGTATGCCTTTTATTTGATTCTTTTTTGGGGAGGGTTATTGAATTAAATAGGACTTTCAGTATTATGTTGAATAAGAGTGATAAGAAAGGACATCTTGTCTTCTTCCCAGTCTTAGTGGGAAAATGTTCATGTTTCACCATTACATATACTGTTAGCTATTAGTTTTATTAGTTTTATTTCAATATTCTTTATTAAGGGGTCCCTGGGTGGCTCAGTCAGATAAGTGACAGACTCTTGATTTCAGCTTAGGTCATGATCTCAGCACCCATCTCTGTGCTGAGTATGGAGCCTGTTTAAGATTCTCTCTCCCTCTCCCTTTGCCCCTCACCCCATCTTGCTCTCACTCTCTCAAAACCAACCAACCAACCAACCAACAAACAAACAAATAAATATTCTTTATTAAGTAAAGAGAATTCTCTATCCTAGTATTCTGAAATCATTTTCAGGGACTGGTGCTGGATTTTGTCAAATGCTTTTAGTGTGTCAATTGGTAAGATCGTATTATTTTTTTCTTTTTTTTATATATAAGTTTTTATTTTTTTATTAACATATAATGTATTATTAGCCCCAGGGGTACAGGTCTGTGAATCACCAGGTTTACACAATTCACAGCACTCACCATAGCACACACCTTCCCCAATGTCCATAACCCTACCACCCTGTCCCTATCACCCTCCCCACGGCAACCCTCAGTTTGTTTTGTGAGATTAAGAGTCTCTTATGGTTTGTCTCCCTCCTGATCTCATCTTGTTTCATTTATTCTTTTCCTACCCCCCAAGCTCCCCACATTGCCTCTCAACTTCCTCATATCAGGGAGATCATATGATAATTGTCTTTCTCTGATTGACTTATTTCGCTCAGCATAGTACCCTCTAGTTCCATCCACATCGTCACAAATGGCAAGATTTCATTTCTTTTGATGGCTGCATGGTATTCCATCATATATATATATGTACCACCTCTTCTTTATCCATTCATCTGTTGATGGACATCTAGGTTCTTTCTGTAGTTTGGCTATTGTGGACATTGTTGCTATAAACATTCAGGTGTACATGCCCCTTCAGATCATTACATTTGTATCTTTAGGGTAAATACCAGTAGTGTGATTGCTGGGTCGTAGGGTAGCTCTATTTTCAACTTTTTGAGGAACCTCCATGCTGTTTTCCAGAGTGGTTGCACCAGCTTGCATTCCCACCAACAGTGTAGGAGGGTTCCCCTTTCTCCATATCCTTGCCAGTATCTGTCATTTCCTGACTTGTTAATTTTAGCTGTTCTGACTGGTATGAGGTGGTATCTCATTGTGGTTTTGATTTGTATTTCCCTGATGCTGAGTCATGTGGAGCACTTTTTCATGTGTCTTTTGGCCATCTGGATGTCTCCTTTGCAGAAATGTCTGCTCATGTCCTCTGCCCATTTCTTGATTGGATTATTTGTTCTTTGGTATATCATTTTTCTTAATTGCACTGTCTACAAGGTGAGTTCCATCATGGATTTTTTAAATATTGAACTAACCTTACGTTCCTAGAATAATTTGTATTTGTTTATGGAGTATAATTCTTTTCGTGCATTGTTTGATTCAATTTGCTATTACTTTACTGAGATTTTTTCTTGTATAAGTTTATGAGAGACAGTGGTTTGTGGTTTTAGATTTTTTTTCAATGTCTTTATGCAGTTTCAGATTAAATAATATTTGTTTCATACATAAATTGGGAAGTGTTTCCTCTTCATCTATTTTTGGGGGATATTAGAGAGAAATTATGTTATTTCTTTCATAAATACTTTGTAGAACTCACCAGTGACATCATCTGGGACTAATGTTTTCTGTTTTTAAGGTTATTAATTAGTGATTCAATTCATTTGACAGATATAGGGCTGTCAAGACCTCAGCTGAGCTGGAGAGAGAGCTGAGCAGCCATGTGTCAGAGGCATCAGTGAAAGCACCAACCTGCCAAAATCAAAGTAACAGTGAAGCCTTTAGTAATTTACTGAAGAAGTGTAAATGCAAGACTACCCTCCTCCCGCCAGTTCCAAATGCCTCTTCTTCTGTGTTCCATTTTCCCCAACTAGTCATTGTATTGGTTCAGTGTCAGATGTATCAGCACAGAAGAGGGTGTAAACTCATAATCAAGGAAGTCTGGAACAAAAAACTCTGAGTTTTACAGGTCCTGAATCTAGAGAGAGGAAACAGATGGAGGATTAGGAGTAGAAATTTACCAACTACTGAAAAGCGTCTTCCAGTGTAACTCCCCTAGTAAGAATGTCTGAGTAGAGGCATCTGAGGAAGTCCTCAGCCAAAGTCCTCAGGAAAAGAGGCCTCCAAGTTAAAACAAATGGGCTGAGAATTTAACTATATATAAGAACATGGCTGGTGAGTTGCTGTCAACTTCAGAACCTCAAATCCATTATCTGCACCAAGTCTGATGTAGAGAGACCAGCTTTCCCCTGAGGTCTCCCATGTATATCCTTTGTGGCTGTCTATGGTTGAGTCTGGGAAAAAGAAAAAAAAAAAAAAGACACTTTTATTTTTTTGACCAGGAGCCAGAATTTTCAGGAGCTATTCAAGTTATCAATTTTACCTTATGTGAGCTTTGGTTGATTGTGTCTTTCAAGAAATAGTTGATTTCATTTAAGTTATCAAATTTGTAAGCATTGGGTGAGTTGTTCACAGAATGTCATTATTGCTCTTAATGTTCATGAGATCAATATTAATGGCCTCTGTCATTTCTGATATTAATAATATATATCTTCTCTCTCATTTTCATTGTTAGTCTGACTAAAGTTGCATTAATTTTATTGATTTTTTCTACAAGTGTTAATTAGATAATGTTGATTAATGGCACTGTTCAGATCATATATATCTTTTTTGATTTCCTGCCTATTTGTTCTAATCATTAATGATAGGGAAATGTGCAAGTGTCCATCCATGACAAGGAATTTGTTTATTTCTCCTATTAATTCTGTTTCCTATGCTTTCAAGTTCTATTGATAGATCCATAAATGTTTAGGATCAAGATGTCTTTTGCAGAATTGACCTCTTAATCATTAGGTAATACTCTTTTGAGGTAGGAGTTGTCTGAAATTTATAGATACTCCAGTTTAACTTTATTGTTAGCATGGTATATATTTCTCTATCATGTTACTTTTAACCTAAGTATTTATATTTAAAGTGGACTTCTTGTTTAAAAATTATATATATCTATATATATAAAATATCTATAAATATATATAAATTATAATTATATACAAATATTAAATATATATATAATATATATAATATGTGTGTATATAGATACATGTGAACTCATTTTTGTTGATGTTGTTGAATCTAACTTCTTTTATTTTGTATATTTAGACCATTTTAAAAACAATCATTGGCATAATTAGACTATCTGCCATGTTTGTTTTCTGTGAGTTGCCCTCCCTTCTCTCTTCTCTGGTTTGAGTTGAACAATTTATATGATTTAATTCTATGTCCTTACTTAACATATGAGTGGTACTTATTTGAAAATTTTTTGATGCTGTCCTAGAGTTTACAATAAACATTTTTAATTAATCAACATCCATCTTCAAATAGCACCATATCACATATAGTGCAGGTACTTTCACCAGACTGTTTCCAACTCCTACCTCTCATATCACTTTATATTACTTCCATTTGCTTCACCTATCTGTATGTTATAATCACCTAGTACAGTGGTACTATTTTTGCTTTAAATAAAGAGCTATTTTTTGAATCAAATAAGAATAAGAGAAGTAAAATATTTTATCTTGATTTATTTTTCCATGTTTTTCTTTTCTTATTATGTATCCAAGAATCTGACTTACATGATTTTTCTTCTGCCTAAAGAAAAAAAGTTTTTTGAGAGAGAGATAGAACATATGAGCAGGCAGGGAGGAGTAGGGGTGGGGGGTTGGAGAATCTGAAGCAAGCTCCAAGTTCAGTGCTCAGTGTGGAGCCCAAAGCAGAGCTAAGCCTCAAAACCCTGAGATCATGACCTGAGCCAAAATCAAGAGTTGGACACTTAACCAACTGAGCTACCCAGGTGCCCCTGCCTAAAGAATTTCTGTGAACATTTCTGTGGGACAGTTTTGCTGGAGATGAATTCCTTCAGTTTTAGTTTTAGGTTTTTTGGTTTTGTTTTCATTTGTTCATTTGTTTGTTTGGAAAGATGTTATTTCTCCTTACTTTGAAGGATAATTTTGCTGGATAAAAAATTTGGGGTCAGAGTGTTTTGTTTTGTTTTGTTTTCTCACCATTATAAACATTTCAGTCTATTCTCAGTTTCTCATGAGGAATCTATTTTAATTCTTATTCACATTTCTCTATATTTAAAGTGTTTTATCTTTTTTTTTTTTCTTTTTCAATTGTATTTATATGCTTTTCTACTGTCTGAATGTACCTCAGTGTGTACCTTTTGGTGTTTTGTTTTGTTACCTTTTTTTTTTTTCTAAGATTTTATTTATTGGGGCACCTGGGTGGCTCAGTGGGTTAAGCCTCTGCCTTCAGCTCAGATCATGATCTCAGGGTCCTGGAATCGAGCCCCGCATCGGGCTCTCTGCTCAGCAGGGAGCCTCCTTTCCCCTCTCCCTCTCTGCTTGCCTCTCTGCCTACTTGTGATCTCTCTCTCTGTCAAATAAATAAATAAAATCTTAAAAATAAAAAAGATTTTATTTATTTATATGAGAGAGAGAGAGAGAGAGAGAGAGAACACCTGTGCACATGAGCATGGGGAGGGGCAAAAGGGAAAGAAAGAAGGAGAGGGAGAGGAAGAGAATCTCAAGCAAACTCCCCACCAAGGAACCCAACACAAGGCTCAATTTCATGATCCTGAGATCTTGACTTGAGCTGAAACCAAGATATGGACGCTTAACTGACAGCCACTCAGGTGCCCCTGTTTTATGATTTATTCTTCTTAAAGTTTTCTGTGCTTCCTTAATCTGTGTTTTGATGTGTGTCATTACTTCAAATATTTCTTCTTTCTTTCTTCTGGTATTCCAATTCCACATATGTTACACTTTTTTTGATGCTGTCCCACCATTCTTAGATGTGCTCTTCTATTTTATTCAATGGTTCATCTTTTATAATTTTAGTTTGGAAAGGAAAACTGACCTATTTTCAAAGTCACCAGTTTTGTTTTCAGCCATGTGAAATCTTCTTAGCTCTTTAAAAGCTTTATTCATTCAACACTGGTTTTGGTTTCTAGCATTTTCTTTTGATTCTTGGAGTTCCCTTCTTTATGCCTATTTGTTCTTACATGTTATTTATGTTTTCTATAGGAGCACTTATCATATTAATCTTACTTATTTTAAATTCCCAGTCTAATAATTTCAAAATCTCTGACATATCAGAGACTGGTTTTGATGTTATCTTTGTCTCTTCAGATCATGTACTTTCTTGTATTTTAGCAAGATTGTAAACTAGATTTTTTATTGTAATTTTTGTAATTTTTGATTGGAAACTAGACTTTTGGACTTCCATTGCCTAATTTTTGCAAGGATCCTGTTAAGTTACTCATCTGGAATCCCCCACTCTCAGTATATGACCAAATTTCTCAACAATCTTCACCATTACCCAGCTGATATCTGATCACACTAGTCTGCCTCCAGCAAGATTCTCCTTAAGTTCAGACAGAAACATTAGTAAACGCTGCCCCACAATACTCTTGATATTTCCTTGCACTAATTTCCCATCCATAGCCAGTGCCTTAACTATAAATTTTTACTTTTAATGTGTTGCTTTCAAAATTGAGTTCAGTTTTACTTTGAGGTCTCTTTCCCTCTGTCACAATAGTTTGAATACAGACTGTTTTGTTGTTGTTGTTTGTTTTGTTTTGTTTTGTTTTTAAAGATTTATTTGACAGAGAGAGAGATCACAGGTAGGCAGAGAAAGAGAAAGAAACAGGCTCCCTGCTGAGCAGAGAGCCCGATGCAGGACTCAATCCCAGGACCCTGGGATCATGACCTGAGCCAAAGGCAGAAGCTTTAACCCACTGAGCCACCCAGGCACCCCATACAGTCTGTTTTTATTACTTTGCTGACCAACTTTACTTTCTTTTTTTTTATTTTCTTTCTTTTTTTTCCTTTTTTCTTTCTTTCTTTTTTTTTTTTTTTTTTTTTTAGCTGTAACCCACAATTATTATACTGATACTCTGCCAGTATGGTGAAAGGTCTGTGGAAGGAGGTCATTCTACAATTTCCTAATTAAGTCATGGTGGTTTTGTGGCACTGTGAATCAAGGCTATGACTTTCACTAGTAATTTTCCAAAGGTACACTTTTTTTTTTTTTTTTTTTTCTGACTTCCTTTCCTGGGCTACGATGTTCCCAATTCATTTCCTTCAAGCCCTGAAGCCTGTTGACTATTTATTTCCCCCTTTAGTTGTAAAAGGAAGGCTAGAAGAGGCTGGGGTGGGAGGACTGTCTTTCCCTGGCTCTCTTAAAGCTTAGGCAAAAGTATTTTTCCTGAAATTTAAGCCTATGTTATGGAGAAAACTTTTGGTAAATTTCACAGTGATTACCTTTCTTTCCTTCTATCTGCCAGAACCAAGATGGGATCTTATTGATCTTCACCATGGGAATGAGGGATGGGGGTGGGGTACTCCTATAAATAACATACATGAAAGTGTGGGTCCCTTCCATATCAAAATCCCCAGAAATTTCTCACTCTTGTACTTGTCTATATGCAACCTCTAATAATCATCAAAATTGCTGGTCTAGTGTTCCTACTATTTAAGACTCTATTGTCACTTCTAGGTAAGCTTATCTAGAGTATTTCTCTCAGTATGTGCCAGTATATCCCCATTTTTCCAGGAGGCAATGTCCCCTGCAAATTCAATTCTCCAAGTCCAACAGAAGTCACTGATTTTTAGTTTATCGAGGTTTTGCTTCTTGTGAGGATGAATGTGATAACTACTAAGTTCTTTCAATGAAGCACAGCTTCACTTCTTCTTTTTATTTATTTTATTTTATTTTATTTTATTTTATTTTATTTTATTTTATTTCTTTTCAGTGGTCCAAAATTCATTGTTTATGCACCACACCCAGTACTCCATGCAATACATGCCTTCCATAATACCCACCACCAGGCTCACCCAACACTCCACCCCTCTCCCCTCCAAAATCCTCAGTTTGTTTCTCAGAATCCACAGTCTCTCATGGTTTGTCTGCCCCTCCAATTTCCCCCATCTTATTTCTCCATTCCATCTCCCAATATCCTCTGTGTTATTCCTTATGATCCACAAGTAAGTGAAACCATATGACACTTGACACTCTGCTTTACTTTTTTTTTCAATCAGCATAATCTCCTCCAGTCCCATCCATGTTGATACAAATGTTGGGTATTCATCCTTTCTGCTGGAGGCATAATACTCCTTTGTAATATATGGAACATTTCTTCTTTATCCATTCATCTGTCAAAGGACATCTTGGTTCTTTCAACAGTTTGGAAACTGTGGCCATTGCTGCTTTGAACATTGGGGTACAGGTGGGCCTTCTTTTCACTGCATCTGTATCTTTGAGGTAAATACCCAATAATGTAATTGCAGGGTCATAGGGTAGCTCTATTTTTAATTACTTAAAGAATCTCCACACTGTTTTCCAAAGTGGCTACACAAACTTGCATTCCCACCAAAAGTATAAGAGGGTTCCCTTTTCTCCACATCCTCTCCAATACTTGTTTACTGTCTTGTTGATTTTTGGCCATTCTAACTGGTGTAAGGTGGTATCTCAATGTGGTTTTGATGTGAATCTATGTGATGCATAATGATGATGAACATTTTTTCATGTGTCTGTTAGATGTTTGTATGTGTTCTCTGGAGAAGTGTCTGTTCATGTCTTCTGCCCATTTTTTGATGTGATTGTCTGTTTTGTGTGTGTTGAGTTTGAGGAGTTCTTTATAGATCTTGGATATCAGCCCTTTGTCTGTAGTGTCATTTGGGAACATCTTCTCCCATTCCATGGGTTGCCTCTTTGTTTTTTTAACTGTTTCCTTTGCTGTGCAGAAGGTTTTGATCTGGATGAAGTCCCAAAAGTTCATTTTTGCTTTTGTTTTCTTTGCCTTTGGAGACATGTCTTGGAAGAAGTTGCTGTGGCTGTTGTTTTGAAGAGGTCACTATCTATGTTCTTCTCTAGAATTTTGATAGATTCCTGCCTCACATTGAGGTCTTTTATCCATTTTGAGTTTATCTTTGTGTATGGTGTAAGAGAATGGTCGAGTTTCATTCTTCTACATATAGCTGTCCAATTTTCCCAACGCCATTTATTGAAGAGACTGTCTTTTTTTCCACTGTATATTTTTTCCTGCTTTGTCGAAGATTATTTGACCATAGAGTTGAGAGTCCATATCTGGACTCTCTACTCTGTTCCATTGGTCTATGTGTATGTTTCTGTGCCAGTACCATACTGTCTTGATGATCACAGTTTTGTAATAAAGCTTGAAATCAGGCAATATGATGTCCCAGTTTTGTTTTTCTTTTTCAACATTTCCTTAGCAATTCAGGGTCTCTTCCAGTTCCATACAAATTTTAGGATTACCCTGATCCCCAAACCAGGCAAAGGCCCCACCAAAAAGGAGAATTTCAGACCAATATCCCTGATGAATATGCATGCTAAAATTCTCTGCAAGATCCTAACTGTTGGATCCTAGTAGGATCCAACAGTTTTGAACATTGGGGTACAGGTGGGCCTTCTTTTCACTACATCTGTATCTTTGAAGTAAATACCCAATAATGTAATTTGCAGGGTCATAGGGTAGTTCTATTTTTAATTTCTTAAGGAATCTCCACACTGTTTTCCAAGGTGGATGCACCAACTTGCATTCCCACCAAAAGTATAAGAGGGTTGGATCCTAATAGGATCCAACAGTACATTAAAGAGATTATCCACCATGACCAGGTGGGATTTATCCATGGGATGCAAGGGTGGTTCAACATTTGCAAATCAATCAACATGATAGAACAAATCAGTAAGAGAAGAGAGAAGAACCACATTGTCCTCTCAATTGATGGAGAAAAATCATTTAACAAGATACAGCATCCATTCCTGATTAAAACCCTTCAAAGTATATGGGTAGAAGGAACATTCCTCAACTTCACAAAATCGATCTATGAAAAACCCACAGCAAATAGCATCCTCAATGGGGAAAATCTGACAGCCTTTCCTTTGAGATCAGGAACACGACAAGGATGCCCACTCTCACCACTCTTGTTCAATATAGTACTTGAGGTCCTAGCAACAGCAATCAGACAACAAAAAGAAATAAAAGGTATTCAAATTGGCAATGAAGAAGTCAAACTCTCTCTTCACAGGTGACATGATACTTTAAATGGAAAACCCAAAAGACTCCACCCCTAAACTACTAGAACTCATATAGCAATTCTGTACCATGGCAGGATACAAAATCAATGTACAAAAATCAGTAGCTTTGCTATACACTAACAATGAAAAAATAGAAAGGGAAATGAGATAATCAATTCCATTTACTATAGCATCAAGAACCATAAGATACCTGGGAATAAACCTTACCAAAGAGATAAAGGATCTCTATTCAAGGAACTACAGAATACTCATGAAAGAAATTGAAGAAGACACAAAAAGATGGAAGACCATTCTATGCTCATGGATGGGAAGAATAAACATTGTTGAAATCTCTATAGTGCCTAGATCAATCTATACTTTCAATGCTATCCTGATCAAAATTCCACCAGCATTTTTCAAACAGGTGGAACAACTTCATTTCTTCTTACTGGTTTTCCCTGGCTGATTTCATTTTCATTCACCCTTCCTATGTATTAGCTTATTTTTTAAAGATTTTATTTATTTATTTGACAGAGAGATCACAAGCAGGCAGAGAGGCAGGCAGAGAGAGAGGAGGAAGCAGGCTCCCTGCTGAGCAGAGAGCCCAATGCGGGGCTCGATCCCAGGACCCTGAGATCATGACCTGAGCCGAAGGCAGTGGCTTAACCCACTGAGCCACCCAGGCGCCCCTGTATTAGCTTATTTTTAATACATCTGTTTTCTTTTCCCTGAAGTATTATTTTGATATCTCCTAAATATCTGGTAAGTTTTCTAATTATCTATAGAGCTACAGAGTCCAGAATTAATTTAACATGTTTAAAACTTTAAGATCATATATTAAAATGTACCATTATAATGCTAACCCTGATTTTTGCATTCCAAATGGAAGTCATATTGCTTCTAATTAAAGTAAATACCTTTCATTGTGACATAATTTCATTGGCCTCTGGAAATGCTCTTATTCCAAAGTAACTTTTCTCCAACCTATATTTGAAATCCCTTTTACAAGAGATCAATCTTTTACACTACAATGAGAAATAAGAATTCAAATATCTCCTTGGAGAAGTAATATGATGAGTTCAATTCTTCTAGGGCAAAATTAAATAACAAGTCCTTTGAAGGCACTAAGAACTTGAAAAGGAAAAGTAATGGATCAGATAAACTGAAAAAGAAAATGAAAAAAACAAAAACCCTGGTGTGAAGAAACTCTGAATCTCCCTCAGTTTTATTTTAAACACCAAATCTATAGCTTTATAAGGAAAATGTCTTAGAGTTGAAGAAGAACAGAAAGCCAGGTAGGACTTACCCATAAAATGATTGTCAATTACTGCCTACTGAAAAACCACTAAATAGACTGAACAAAAATGCCATGGCCATTTTGCTCTCATAAGCAGAAACAGATCTACAAAAGTTAAGTGAACCACCCCACATCACAAACATAAATATGGAACTAAAATAAAAATACCTTCACTTCTATTATTTGCTAGCATTTCATTTTGCAATGTATAGTAGAAAGTTATTCACTTTGCTGTTTTTTCCTAAAAATCAAATGACAACAATGAATCATAAAGTAACAAAAGCAGAATATCATAAAATATCTTTTTTCTTTTTTTTTCATTTTAATTTTTTGGAGTTTGAAATCTTGAACGCCTAGATTTGAATTCTGGCCTTAGGTTTTAATGAAAGATAATTTATTATTTCAAGATAATAGGCTGAACACATAATTCAGCTGCCCCTTTCCTATTTAAATATGTGGTATTATTAGAAAATTATTTTTAAATATCTAATAGCTTTTTTTTTTGAAAAGCTAACAATGGAATGCTTAGTGCACAAGAAATTTCAAGAAATCTTAAATAGGGAAAACAGATGGCATGTTATTGAAGAGTAAAATCACGGTAATAAATGCTTAGAAGAAAAGTATGTATGATCAATATAGTGTATCAAGGACCACATTTATCTTCCCATTTGAAATAACAACAGCAGCAGCAAAATAGACAAAATATATAAAACAAATGTTGTTGAAATAATGGACATTGGACAACAAATTCCCTGGTATAGGAAAAATAAGGAAAATAAGTCCTAGAATTGCCCTGGCTCAACCAGGAGAAATTTTCAAGCCATGGAGCAGGACAGAGAAATCCAGACTCTTGTAGCCTTTCTATGGTAAAAAGAGTAGAGCTAACATTTCAAACAGGGAAAGGAATTGGAGTTCACAGTGCAGAGGTATGTTGGGAACTTCTTCCCAAATTGAATTATAGATTCAAGCAACCCCAAGTGAAAATCTTAGCAGATCAATAGGACAGTACAGATAATACAAAAATAGCTTCACACAAATATAGTCAACTGACCTTTGATAGTGGCACAAAGGAACTTCAATGGAGAAGGGATGGTCTTTTTAATAAATAGTTCAGAGAATATTAGATTTCCATATACTAAATTAAGTTTGATCATACCTTATAACTCAAAGAAAACTTAAATCAAAATGGATCCTAGGCCTAAATGTGAAGCCAAAACTATAAATCTTCCAAAAGAACATATAGGAGGAAATCCTTGTGACCATGATTTAGGCAAAGAATGTCTTGATATACATGATTCATAAAAGAATAAATAATGTGGAATACATCTAAATTAAAAACTGCTTTTCAAAAATACATCATTAAAAATAATGAAAAGACACACCATCGACTAAAAGAAAATATTTTATTTTCATGTCTGATAAAGGATTTTTATCCAGAATATCTAAAGAGCTTTCAATATTTAGGGATAAGAAAGCAAACGTCAGATTAAAAAATGCCTGGGTATCTCAGTTGGTTGAGCATCTGACCAACTAGCTCTCAGCTCAGGTCTTGATCTCAGGGTTGTGGGTTCAGGCACCTCATTATGCTTCACTTGGTGTGGAGACTACTTAAAAGATTTTTTTTTTTAATATTTTATTTATTTGACAGACAGAGATCACAAGTAGGCAGAGAGGCAGGCAGAGTGAGAGGGAAGCAGGCTCCCTGCTGAGGAGAGAGCCCGATGTGGGGCTTGATCCCAGGACCCTGGGACCATGACCTGAGCTGAAAGCAGAGGTTTTAACCCTCTGAGCCACCCAGGCGCCCCAAGATTACTTAAAAGATTAAAAAATGGAAAATATTTCAACTGATACTTCAGCAAAAACATAAAAATAGCAATTAAGAACATAAAAAATGTTCAATAAAATTATTAGGAAAATACAAATGAAATGTATTTAAAGTATAGATATATTAAATCCAGTACAAATTAAACCCATTAACTCCATTAATGATATAACACTATATTCCAATTCGGAAGTCTAAAGTTTAAAATGCTCTCTATAGCAAGTATTGGCTAAGATGTGGAGTAATTCAACCTCTGATACATTGCATATGAGAATGTGACATTGTGAAATGCCTTCAGAAAACATTCATATAAAATCCTACACTAAAATATGGTGACATAAAGAGCAGTGGTCATCTTTATTTTATTTTTTATTTTTTTAAGATTTTATTTATTTATTTGTCAGAGAGAGAGAAGGAGAGAGAGCAAGCACAGGCAGACAGAATGGCAGGCAGAGGCAGAGGGAGAAGCAGGCTCCCTGATGAGCAAGGAGCCCGATGTGGCCTGAGCCGAAGGCAGCTGCTTAACCAACTGAGCCACCCAGGCATCCCAAGAGCAGTGGTCATCTTTAGATGGTGATCATAAAAGGATAGGTAGAAATACGAATGTAAACAAACTTTCAGGTGTGTTGGATACATTCATTATATCAATTGTAGTGATGGTTTAATATGTACTAAATATTGAATTTCACATTTTAACTATGTGTAGTTTAATTTGTGTTAATTAAACCTTAACAAGACAAATTTTTTAAAGAAAAATTACAAATGAATTTATAATTCAATTTGGTTATGACTCATAGAATACTTGAACCAATAATGGATTATACAAATGTAATACTTGAACCAATAATGGTTTACACAAATATTTTTTCCCCAAGATAAGAATTTCAAGATTCATGGTTTCATTACTGTGTTAGGCTTCTTAAATGTTTTCGTTCAATTGGTATTAGTGTTGGGTCTTTTCCTTTTAGCCTCAGGAATGTACCTCTACCTCCAGGAATCAAAATCATGTCATAAGCAGTTCAAAAAAGAAAAGTAAATGAAAAAGAACAGAAGCCTGTACCAGCTGACCTTATTTTAAACAGGCTTTTTCATTTCTTTTTTAGCTCTTTGGCCAAAATTTGTCCTATGGCAATTTCTCTCAAAATAGATTCTGTGATATATAGGTTTCATTTTCTTTGTTTAGCTTTAGACATTGCCCTTCCAAACTAAATTGAAGTTTTTATAGTTTCTATTATTAATGAAGAAGACTAGAATGGATATTGGATTGATACCTAGCAGTGTGTGCCAGAGGCATCAATAGTCCTTTTCATAAGTAGGTGTGGAGACAAGAAAGAGAAAAGTTCTCAAGATCAGTGCTAGTAAAGCATATAAAGTATGATTCCTGAATATCAAACCCTGCATATTCGATCTCCTCACCTGTTTTAATCCTGAGAGCGGTATTATATATAGAACTAGACAGAGTAGAAATGACTATATGAGTTGGGATTGAAGAAAGAGCAATGTCTCACATAGCCTGCTATATATGGAGAATAAGTGGAGGGACAGAAAACAAAATATTCCACATAGTAAATGCAATCTCCAAATCTTTTTTTAAAGATTTATTTATTTATTTATTCTAGAGGGAGAGAGACACAGAGAGTGATTGCTCAAGCAGGGGTAGGAGCAGAGGGAGAGGAAGAGAGAGAATCTCAAGTAGACTCTCTGCTGAACACAGAGCCTGATACAGGCTCCATCTCAGGACCTTGAGATCACAACTGGAGCCAAAACCCAGTTAGATGCCCAACTGGCTGAGCTACCCAGGCACCCCTCCCAATCTTATCTTCTATTAAAACAACGACAACAAAAACAACAATTACAAACAAACAAGCAAACAAACAAACAAACAGTATACACCAGAAAAGCATACATTACATTTCCATCCAGTGCCCAAAAAGACATACCGGAGATCTCAAGGAAAATGGCATGTGAGAAGATGAGTAAAAACAAACAAACAAACAAATCGTCAAACGAACTGGTACTACTGAATAGGCAAAAAATTGACAAATGTTAGAAATCATGCTCATTTAAACTGCATTAGCCCTTTTTTGTTTCTTGGTAAAGTGGAATATTTTCTCACTAGGTGTTAAATATTCTCTAAGGTCCTAAGAAACATATTAAAATATAAAAGGTGTTCAATATTAACAAGTATTTTTTGAAATGCATAAAAAATGAATTTTCATTATCAAAAGAATATGAACAGCTAACCAATGATAAGATTATAGCTAGCCTGAAATTATACAATATGTAACCTATGATTCTACTGAATTTATGCCAATATATTTAAGAAAGCATTATAAACAAGAAATTTTCTAAGGAATAATAAATTGTCCAAATTGGACCAAGAAAGATAGAAAACCCAACTAACTCAATACTTGTAGAAACAGTTGGAAAGATAACCAAGGATCTTACATTTGAGGTCCCTATCTTTTGTAGATGAAACTTGTCAAGTATTGTAAATGGAAAGTTATTATTATATAAAATATTTCCCAATATTAAAACATGATTCTCAGTTCAATCAGACAAGGTAAGTGGTCAATAAACTTAACCACTTTTGAAATATATATGTGACCTGAATATGGAAATTTAAGAAATGAGAAAATTGTTCCACACAATTATGTTTCTTACTTTCAGAAATAGCTTGAAGTAATGTTAGGCAAAGCTAGAAGGGAAAGTGTTCATTTCTAGTTAAATGAACATGCATTTATTGCATTGTGTTTAAATCTAAAAGTGCAAATGGACTTTGAGACAAGTTTGAACCTAGTACTGCAGGATAATAAGAGCTACAAACTTAATTTCCCTTGAGCTGAAAAAATAGATGTGAAAAGAAAATATACTTGTTTCTAGACTGAATTAGCTATAAAATTATTTATTTTTATTTACAGGTAAATAAAGATTAGAAATGTCTGTAACCGGTGTCAATTTGTATTTGGGTTCCATATTACCTGTGAAGTTTGTTAGTATTATAACAAGTAGAGCCTAATAACAGACTTTGAGTAAGTCAGTCTAAGTGAGCGATATAATAAAGCTATATTATCACATTGTGAAACCTGTACTATATCTGTTAAACCTGGTGTGGAGGAGATTTCAACAGCAAATATTGTCAAATCTCAAAAATTTAAAAATGAGAAAAAAAAATTAGCAGATAGTACATTGAATATTGGAATAGATTTCATATTAAAACTCTTGGTATGAATGTAGGCTTTCTTTCTCTAGAAGTAGAACCTGGTGGCTAGTAAAATACGTTCATTTCCAATTTTATAAATATTTTGAAATCATTTTCCAAATTTCTTTTACCAGTTAACCTTACAATCAGCAATGCCAAGAGAAATGCCATTTTCCCACATTGTGTCCAATGTTTGGTATTATTGGACATTTTGTATATGTCTCTAATCATGGTGTGAAAATTAAATCAACATTGTTTCTACTTTCATGTTTTAGAATATTTAATTAGTAAGCAATTTTATGAATATTTAATGTCAACAAATGTGAATTTTTTTAGTCATGCGATATGACTAGTTTTCAGTTGGTTTGCAGGTATTTTTACCATTTGAAAAAATATTTCTGTGAGGCACCTGGGTGGCTCAGTCAGTTAAGTGTCAGCTCTCATCTCAAGTCCTGATCCTAAGGCCCTGGGATGAAGCCCCACCTTTGGCTCCCTCCTCAGCTGGGAATCAGCTTCTCCCTCTCCCTCTGCCCCCCATCATTCCATCCTCTCTCTGTTTCCGTCTCTCTCTCTCTCTCTCTCTCTCTCGCTCTCAAATAAAATATTTTTTAAAAATATATTTTCTATATTTTGAATACCAATTTTTTGTTAAATTTTCCAGATATAAAATATCATTTCATACTGGTCCTTTCATTTCAATTTAGTTTTT
Organism: Lutra lutra; assembly: GCF_902655055.1. NCBI lineage: Eukaryota > Metazoa > Chordata > Mammalia > Carnivora > Mustelidae > Lutra > Lutra lutra. The sequence continues at coordinate 78,090,696 of NC_062279.1, read as the reverse complement.
CATACATTTGGTAATGCATATGTTTTTAAAAACTTGTTTTAAGGAAGATTGATTTGTCACTTTTCCTTTTCTTTCTTTTTTTTTCTTTTTGGTAGACAAGCAAGTACTTTTAATATAAAAAAAATCCCATATGTAATGAAAGTGTGAATGTATCACAGAGATAAATAAGCAAGAACATAAAGAAAATTTACAAATTGTAGAAATGACTCAGAACTATATTATTATTATATAATGTTGAAGATATAAAATACACTTTTAATAGCTGTTGACATTTTGCTGAGTGCTTGAGATATCCCCACCTCACCAGATTCCCGTAATGGCTTATTCATTAAAGAACTTCCCCCTACTTGCTCAGAGATGAAAAGAGGCTAGCTCTTCCTCCCCATTTCTTAACTATCATTTTTATTGTTGTTGCTGTTGTAAAAAAAATAAAACAAACAAACACAAAACTTAAGATCTAACTGCTTGGCAAATTTTTAAGTGAGCAATATATTATTGTTAACTATAAGCACAATGTTGTACAGCAGATTTCTAGAACTTATCATCAGTAACTGAAACTTTATACCTGTTGAACAACTTCTCTTCCACACCCTCGCCCAACCCCAGGCGAGTACCATTCTCTGTGTCTATGAGTTTGACCACTTTATAGAAACCTCCTAAAAATGGAATCACACTCCATTTGTGCTCCTGTGATGAAGTCCTGCAGGTTCATCCATGTTGTCACATTGTGGCAGCATTCCCTTTTTTTTTTTTTTTTTTTTTTGTAAGGCTGAATAATATTCTATAGTATGTTTTCATGTTTTTCTTATCCATCCATCCATCCACTGGTGGACAGTTGTTTCTTAGCCACGGTGAATAATGCTGCAATGAACACAGTAGTGCAGAAATCTCTTTGAGGTCCTAATTTCAGTGCTTCTGGACTCAGACTCAGAAGTTGGATTGCTGAAGTATACGGTAGTTTTGGTTTTCATTTTTTGAGGAATCTCCATACTGTTGTCTATTGTGGTTGTACCTTTTATATTCCCATCAATACTGTATAAGGTTACCAAATTCTCCATATCCTTACCAACACCTGTTAACTTTGGGGTTTATTGTTGTTGTTATTCTTGTTCTTTTCTGATTTTGATAATAACCATCCAAACACATGTGAGGGGCTATCTCATTGAAGTTTTGATTTGCATTTCCCTGATGACTAGTGATATTAAACATCTTTTAATTTATTTGCTGGATATTTGTATGTCTCATCATTCTTTCTGATTTTTAGTACTTCTACAAAAATCACCTAAGATTAATTTAGTGCTTCACATACTTTTTCTAATATTTTTTCAGTATTTTTCTTCATAAGTATGCTTTAAATACACTCCAAGAATTTGCTTTGCTAATGGAGCACAATGGGGTTTATGAGTATAAAAAGTAAAGAACTTCATAAAGTGTCAATATAGAAAAAAACATAATATATGCATTGTTAATAATATAATGCAAAATTATACCTACAGAAATAAGTATAAGTAAGGAGAATGGGACAGAAAAGAATTCAGAGATATGGGGATAGATTAAAGAAAAGCTGGCTATCCATGTTAACTGAAGAAACGGAGAACAGATACAAAAGTGAAGACCATTTTCATTGATTCTAGAACTCACATTTTTTTCCACATTTTTATTGCTCAAAAGTTAGAATGCATCCTGTGATTACTGGCATATATCCATTTATTTGGCAGTGTTTTCTCTTTCTTAAGAGTACACAAAATATGGTATGACTTACAGTCAACAGCACCTTTACATTTGATGAAACACTTTAATAAGATTTTCCATGAGCTGGAAAGAACAAAGATATTTACATTAATGGGGCCCACTGACTGCTGAATAGGACCAATGATTAAAGACTCCTAGTTACATAGCAAAATATCAGAGACGAAAACATGAAGAGAGAAACTTCTCAGGTACCAGGGATAAAATCAAACAAAAAGGAGAGGATTATATTAACATAATTTTCATCAATAACATTGGAAGATAGTAAATTAACACTTGCCAAGTTATAATAAAAATGTAATTTTGGATAGAGGGAAGACCATGTGGAGACACAAGATGACGGCTATCTATAAGCCAAGAAGAGAAGCTTCAAGAAAAGCCAAACCTTCTGGAACATTGATCTCAGACTTCCAGCCCCTAGAACGGTGAAAAATAAATGTCCATTGTTTAAGCCACCCAGTCTTTGGTATTTGTTATAGTAGTCCAGGCAGACTTTGAAATAAAGAAGTGAGTTCTGCTATATCAAATATGGAAAACTGTGGAAACAACTTTGGAACTGGGTGATGAGTAGAGACTGGAAGAATTTTGAGGTACATTTAAGAAAAAGCCTTGATTGCTTGGCAGTGGATGTTGATAGAAATATGTATGTTAAAGGTGATTCTGTAGAGTATCAAAAAAGAAGAGCAGAGCTGTGGAGAAACCCTCCATCATGTTAGAGAACACATAAATAGTCCTGAATGGAATTTTGGTAGAAATGTGGTCCCTGAATTCCATTCTGATGAAGTCTCAGACGTAAATAAGAACAGGTTATTGAAAACTGAAGAGAAGACGATACTTCAAACAAGTCCCATTCTAGTGTTTGGGGGAAGGCAGAATTTAGGAACTAAGAATTTAGAAACTGAGAGCTGAGATTTCTAAGCAAAGTGTCGATCTGTGGCCTGGTTTCTCCTTGCTGTTTTTAGCAAAATGTGAGAAATGAAGAAACTTATTAAGCAAAAAGGAAGCAGAACTTGGAGATTTAAAGAATGCTCAGCCTATTCCTATTGCAAAAAAAAAAAAATGAGTGTTCTAAAGGGAACACCTAAGGACTATTACTGGATAAGGAGATTATAGGATTACACAAGTGGAAATACTGAAGCTTTGACTAAGGGGGATACGGACCAGAAAAGAGAAAGAAGGCTCTTAGACTTCTGGGATTCTATAGGACTGCACAATAGAGCTATTTAACTGTGAACTTGTGTTATCCTTCAAGAAGAGGGAAGAAAGACCTCAAGGTGTCTCACAGCTCCTCAAGGTTGTCTCCTCCTCCTTTTGAGAAGTTGGGGCCACCTCTCGGGACCAGACAATCTCCAACTAGTACCTATGGGGCAATGTGGCAACCATAGCAGAGGGGAATGCCCTGCTGCCCCAGTGAGCCTGGAAGGCATATCTAACCCCAAGAGTTACACCACTCACACCTGGAGGGTCAAACCACCCACAGCCAACAACATGCCCACATTAAGGTGTTCAGTTCTCTGGCTGAATCTCTTTGGTCTGCAGCAGCAAGGCAGGGAGGTGAATGTGGATGGGGGGAAGGGGGGGAGGGGATGGTTTGCTAGTCCAGGCACTTAGAGGAAATGTTTTGGTTCCTAGGGAAATTCCCCTTTGTTCTACATGAGCCTGTTCTTTCTTCAGCCCCAGGAATTACCACAGACTAGACAATGGGTACCACTCAATAGCCACAGCCCCAAGTCTCCCTGGGCAGCACTCAGCAGCCCTATCAGTCTTGCTGTCCCCAAACCCACCAGAATCCCCTGAGCTCTTCCAGAGGCAGGATTATTCATAAATTATGAGGGCCCCAGCCTGAAGCTGAGGTCTTGGCCTGGAGTAAAGGAAAAATGAGAAAGGGGTCATGGCCACCCGCTCAGTACTGGGTGAGGCTGTAGAACTGGCCTTTGTTCAGTGTTTGCTGGGTGTGTGAGGATAGGCTCTCCTCCAGCCCCCCACCCTGATGGCAGCCACTCTGAATACCTGCTGTAGATGGGAACAAGCTCAGGACTGCCCAGGGAAACCAAATGGGCACAGGTGCATCTGGGCTGCTTTCTGCAGAGGCTCTGGACTGAGATCTCCCGTGACCAGGGCTGACTAGGTGACACAGCTGAAGGGACATGATTATACTAAAGGAGGCAAGAATGTGATCACTAATGTGCTGCACCATGAGGAAAGCACCTGCAATGACCTTTAGCCTGGTGATTTGAGAAACCACATTTCCACAATAAGGTAAGGGGTGTTGCCAGTTAGGATTCTGCTGAATAGATACCGCAACCTGAGCTATTCCCAGATAAGTGGTAGTGCTATCCTGGCCATTCAGTCTCCATGGCCAGGGCCTCCAGTCAACCTAGCTCCCCTCTCCTTCCTGTGGAGGAAAACAAAAGGCTTTCTGGGAAGGGCTGGGTGCTCAACTTCAGGTGTGTGGTGATTTGAAACCTTTTCCCTAGGTCAGAGATACGGATCCTACTGGCTGTCCAATCAGTCTGCAGCTCATAAGGCAGGACATGCTGCTGAAACCTTTCATAGCTAGGATGATCACCCAGGATATCGATAGCCAGCCTTCAGGGGCATGCACACCTTGCCAGGCCAGCCCTCAGCAGCTCCTGTGGCTTTATCCCAATCTCAATCCCAATCTTCGAGAATCCCCCTTTCCACCAACAACTTTGTTACTATTGCTGGACTATAGACCTCGTGTCTTGGGGTGAGTAAGGTGTTCATGCCTTTCTTTCTCTTGGTAAAGGGAAAAATCCGTAGCGAAAGATCGGTAGCTGCACTAAAGCTTCTGGTAAGTAACAGGTAGCTAATGTTTCCATACACATTGCATATAAATTTAGCCAAAAGCCGATCCTCAAGGATTTCTAGCTGCCTTTTGTGGTTTTATTGAGAGTAGAGGCACAATTCTTAGAGCTTTTCAAAGTGTGGCTGCAAGCATGTAGACTTGCTGTGGAACACTGGCCTGTCCAGTCTCACTGCCTCTGATCTTCAGGGCTCTCAGCTGTCCGCCCTTTGCCAGGGGTGCCCTGAGTCTCTTTCTGTCCCCATCAGGCTCTCTCATGAGGCCTCCTGCCTCAGTCTCTACCCCTCCTCACAGTTCCTTATCACTCCGCTCACCTGACCACACAGCAAGAATCCCTGTCTACCTTGTAGTGTACTGCATGAATGGAAAATGCTTTAGTGAGCAGCAGAAACTTGAGGCGTAGATTGTTATCTATTCTCTTTTGGATTATTCATAATATTTATACAATATTCCATTACTAAAATTATGTAAATGTTGCTGTGGTGAGTTACATTTTCAGTATTAAACGGAGGTAAAAGCACAGAAGCCTTAATTAGAGGTATGGAAAGAGTTTCAATGTCGTAAAACTTGACCATGTAATAATCATAACAAAAGTAACAAAAAACAAGGTAGAGAAATTTAGTATATGCTTTGCAATTTTTTAGTGCCAAATTAAGGCATTTTATCAAAATAATTTTAAAATTAGGAAGTAGAGGAAAAGATGTAATATGATTCAAAGCTATGCAATTAATTCTCAAATAACTAAAACCTGAAAACTTTAACGAGAGTTAATCCTGAAGAATGGGGCCTAAAGCAGGGGAGGGAGGCTAATAACTTCTTTCTGTTTTAATATCCTATTTTTAAAATTATTATCACTCAGACATAACACAGAATTAAAGGAGAGTTAATATTGGAAACAAAAGGTTTCCCCTTTTCTTTTTTATCCCTGGGCTATCTAATTTAGCTTCAGGTTATTTCTCTTTCATATATACACAAATATTTTACTTAATTTTGTTTTGTTTTGTTTTTCGTTACCATCTAAACTTCTCCTTTTTCCTAATTACCTAAGGAAAACACATAGTTCTGATTATATTTCATAAGCAACCTGGATAATATCTAAATCCTAGTTTACAATTTAAACAATGAAGTACATTTCAATTATATGAAAATTATTAAATGAAATTAGGCATGACACCAAATAAGAATCATTAATTTTTCAAATTCCTGAATGAGATAAGCACTTTCATGATAATTTTCAATTAACTTCTATCTAAATATTTATTCTGAAACTGCTTTCTCTCTAGAAAAAGATATTCAAAATAGAATTCAAAATGCAATCAATGAAAACATTTCTGTTTTATTAAACTAGCATTTTTTAGATAATTTTCTTTGACTTCAATGAAGAGATATAGTACACAGACTCCATCAGATGGTATTCTGATTTTGTGGACTAGCTTCTATGTAAACACTAGCTCAAGAGAAAATCTTTCTGAATATGAATCTGCCAACTTAAAAATAAGTGTTTGGGTCAAATCCGTGTATGAATCAGAGATTTATAAATTTTTCTTTCCCTGGTTCTTTAAGCAAGGTTTCACTGAAGCTAGAATCTATGTTATATTCTTAAATTTTACTTCTAATGAAAGAAAAATATAATATTACTGTTATACCAGAAAAGAGAAAATAGTTTCTCTATAAAATGTGTATGTGTTGCTGTATTACAGATCTTATATTACAGTGATTAAAATAAAATAGAAATATACTAGTTAAGGCTTAAACAACTAATTTATAGAACTCCCAGTAGAAATAATGGCTAAAATAATGTAATATGCAGGATGCCTGGGTGCCTTAGTCGGTTAAGCATCTGACTCTTGATTTTGGCTCAGGTCATGATCTCAGGGTTGTGACATGGAGCCCCACTTAGGGCTCTGTGCTAGGCATGGAGATTCCCAGCAGAATGTTGGGATTCTCTCTCTCCCTCTGCCCTCCCCCCCCCCAAATAATAAATAAATAATACTAAAAAATAATAATGTACTATGCATTACCTGAAAAAGCTAAACTAGAAAGAGACTATGATAATGAACTATTATTTCTGTACTGAGACATAAATATTTTGTATTTTTCCCACACATTATGTTTACACAACCATTGGGAAAAATAGTTATACACTAATATAAGTAGCATATCCATGTCTGAGAGATAATACTGAAATTGATTATATAAATCACAGATGTATGTAACAGGATCACAGCTACTGAAAATTATTTGAAGGTAAAACAAAAAATATAGTTTTTTTTTGTTGTTGGTTTTTTTTTTGTTTTTTTTTTTTTGTTTGTTTGTTTTTGTTTTTAAAGATCCTATTTATTTGAGAGAGAGACAGTGAGAGAGAGCATGAGCGAGAAGGTCAGAGGGAGAAGCAGACTCCCCATGGAGCTGGGAGCCCGATGCGGGACTCGACCCCGGAACTCCGGGATCATGACCTGAGCTGAAGGCTGTTGTCCAACCAACTGAGCCACCCAGGAGTCCCCAAAAAATATAGTTTTAGCAATTACATAAAATCCTAAGGTGTTTTAAAATGTTTGCTACAATCAGGTGTCTGGGTGGCTCAGTCCTTAAGAGTCTGCCTTTGACTCAGGTCATGATGTCAGGGTCCTGGGATCGACCCCCACATTAGGATCTCTGCTCATTGGGAAGCCTGCTTCTCCCACTCCCTCTGCTTGTGTTCCTGCTCTCGCTCTCTCTCTCTGTCAAATAAATAAATAAAACCTTTAAAAAAAATAAAATTTTGCTATAAGAAAGAAATTATGGGGGCACCTGGGTGGCTCAGTGGGTTAAGTCTCTGCCTTTAGCTCAGGTCATGATCTCGGGGTCCTGGAATTGAGCCCCACATTGGGTACTCTGCTCAGTAGGGAGCCTGCTTTCTCCTCTCTCTATCTGCCTGCCTCTCTTCCTACTTGTGATCACTCTCTCTGTCATATAAATAAATAAAATCTTAAAAAAAATAGAAAGAAATTATGTATGCTGGACTTTATGTCAGTGAAAGATATACTAAGTAGCAAATATGTTTACATGGTGAATAATTAATATCATTTTCACATTTTATTGTCAGATTTATTCTTGTCCTTTATTACCAACTGAATAACTCAACTAATTTTGAAAAGGATTTTTATCATTAAGTGTCAAGTATCATTAAGTCAAGTGATTTGTCTGATCTCTGATTAAAGAAATGATCCTAATACTTCAGTATTAAAAATCGCTTATTTGCTCTGAGATGTTGGTAACTGCTTTTTAGTAGATGAAGCACATAAATAAAAGCTTATAAAAGGCAAAGGACATAATGAGGGCTATTTTTTCCCCCAGATATTGAGTTAATTAGTTTTTTATCCTCTAATCTATTACATTGATAGAGTTTTCTAATTTATATTTGTCTTTAAGGTTTTTGTTTTGTTTTGTTTTGTTTGCATCTATGGTCTAAGGTAAGGTTGCCTTTAATCTCCTCTGTTGTCTCTCCTGTATCTTACTTGGCTCATTTGAAAAGTTTTATGTGAATTGATGATTGGCTGGGTTTTAGGATTTTTTACTTCATAGAGATTGGTTTTTGGTTCTGCCAAGCACTCCAAATACTTTTCACTAGAAAAAAAATTAAAATAATGTTCCTAGATGGTTTCGATGGACTTCACCAACAAATAATCTCAGACCCCACATCATTAAAAGTACAGGCCTGTATGTACAAATTCTTATACTAAGACAAAACAAAACAAAAATAAACAAACAAACAAAAAACCTATCCAGAACCCAAGCAAAGCAGACACGTTTTTATATATGTGTGTGTCTCCCTTTGCTAGAAATACAGAGTTGTTTTTTTTTTTTTTTTTTTTTTTTTTTTTTTTTCCCTCACTGTGCTTTCAGTGAGCCTGTGTTTCTTCAAAGGTCTTGGCCTTACATGGTAATGGAAGTGAGTTTTCATTCCTGATCTCTCTCTTAACTCCTCACCTTGCATGAGTCCAAAGCTTTGCCTTTTGTTACCTATGTGATGCCTAAATCCCAAAGCTCCATAATAGGCATATACTTTGAATGTAAATGTGTATTCACTGCTTCATTTCTCATATGTTCCCCTGCTTTGTATTTCATTTACACAGTTGGGAATTTCCATTTATAACTTCTGTGGTTCATCTGATACCCATGCTAGCACAGATGCCCTATTTCCCCTTCTTGAAATTCTGGATATTCCCCTTTCTCAAGTGCACAGTCATCTGAGAAAATTGCCAGAGGTTCCTTTATTGCAAGATCAGAGGTATATCTTCTATAAATATTTTTGGTGGTATTACAATATCTTTCCTTAAGACAAGTTTGCCTCTTCTTCAATAGCTGGGCTCTGCTTTTGAAAACTAGATTATTTGTATAAACAGGATAATGAATCATTATTTTCTGTTGTAGTAGCTGATATATTGACCTTCTCAATGATCTTCAATTTTATTTTGATTATATACATTAAGCAGCCTTTTAGTTGGCTGCCTACTTATGCCTCCAGGAATATTACGAACTTTTAAATGTCAAAGTATTGTCCTGAGAGTCTAAGCACAGTGCTAGTCCCACAGCCCTACTACACATTAGGAATTAAAACCATCTTATAAATTAAGGTAAAACAATATTATAATCTGACAGTTGTCATTCTGTGATATTGTCATACATGTTGAAATTAAGAAGTTCTGTTCATGGAAACATCTTCTATTGTTAACTCTAGCTAGAAGACAGCCAATACTGATGAAGTTTTAAAATATAAGTGAGGTTCAATGGGGCTCTGAGTCCAGAGCCAATGACCAAGAAAAAAATTCTTGAGACATCTTTGGTACAAAATGGTGGTTTATTAAAGCATGAGGACAGGACCCATGGGCAGAGAGAGCTGCAACCCTGGGGTTGTGAATGGTGGCAGTTCTGTATGATGGGGCTGGGGTAGGTAAAGAAAAAGGGAGGTTTCAATATAACTTTCATATGTGAAAGAGGACCTACAAGACACCTGATAGGAGAGGCCTTGCCATTGTCAAGTTCCTTTTTCCTTTCTTAGCAGGGTATTAACATTAAAATAGTTGGGAGATTCCTAAAGAATGTCACTTAGGTCCCACCCAGGAGTGGGGGTGGGGGAAGGTTTCAGGGTGTCAGCTTCTGCTTTGTCCTCAGACAGCTCTCTGTTCCCTCATCAATATCAAACTTCTCAAATGATGTTGGTATCTTTCTCACCAGTCCGGTTCTTATTGCTTAATTAAAGAGAATGATCTCTGGGCCTTCCCAAGGAACATAATTAGTAGAAATTTAATATAATAAGAACATAATAAGTAGAACTGAGATTCTTACATAGTAAATGTAACATCCCCTATTCTCTAAAACTGCAGAAACCTTTCTTAATGCTTCCCTAAAGATAAACCAACATCTCAATCTCATTTAGTATAGGGCATCATTATATTCAGGGTTCAAGATGATATTACAGCAGTATATTTGGCTAGCTCTGTCTTTTCTTGCCAGAACACCAAATTTTTAGCTAGCATTAAGTCCATTTTTCAGTGTATACTTCTTTGTCTTGCTTTATGTTATTCCCACTCAGGTCTAACTCCCTAAAGACACATCCCCACTCAGGTTACCCAGGTTCCTTCTAGTACATATTTAATAAGCTATTTTCCCCATGTATGGTAAGAGAATTGAAATGTTCTTTTTTTTTTCTGGCACAGAAACTGTATTCCCAATTAGAGTGATGCTATTTTCTCATTGTAGTCATTAGCAGAAAAAATAAGTGTTGACTATCTTGAGAAGAACAGGCTTTATTAGGTGAAGTATCTGCTTCAGGTGGGGTCACTCTGTAGTCTGCAGACAAGCGAATCTGCTTTTCATTTTTACTTTTTTTTTTTTTTTCTGGAAAAGGAGAAAGGATGTTACTATTAGCCAGGGACTTTCAAGAGGATTTAAATATTCAAATTTCCCAGATTTGTGTACTCAGAGGCTACTATCCTGGGACTTAAAGACCCTCTCCTACTTGATGAGGGAACAAATTTAGATATAATGTAAATCTCATAACTTTAGGTTACTCTTCATCCTTTGTAATTAGATCCTGAAGCTGCTGTTCAGCAGGGTCTAACCATTATCTATAGAATATAAGAATTTCCACTGAAGCATCATAAGGATACTCGCACTTTCACAGCATGATTTAAATTGCTAATTAACACTCTGGACCTAATGGTTTCTTTTTGCAAAGCCCCAAGTGCCATAAAAAGCAGGTTTTCTACGGAACAATTATCATTGCCACTCTACTATTCAAATACAATAACCACTCCCCACTCCCCCCCCACCAAAGTGTTAACTTTCACACAACCTCATTCCAGCTGACCACAGGTAAGTGTTGTGTGGTCACTGCAGACCAGAGTTGACTCCCACCCTAATTACAATCATCAATAAAGATCCTCATTTCTTTTTGAAAACTGAGAAGGCTAGCTCCAAAATAAGATTCTGGCCTGTTGACTAATAAACGTTTTAGTCTTGATTTCCTAGAAAAAAAAGGGTCGAGGCAAAATATAGGAACTAATGCTTTATTTGGAGCATGTCTTGGATAGGAAAACTGAAATGAAACTAAGAAGTAAGGGGAGCAAATACAAAATGGTGCTTTAGCCAAGCTTCAAAAGAAAATACAGACTAGGTGAATGCATCTGGTAACTGTCCATCAGGAGAAAATATGACTACTTTATTCACCTTATTTCTCCTACTTGTCATATTTCTAATTTGCCTCATGGTGTGTTAAGTGTCCTACATGTCCATCATGTGTAACCCTGCCCAAGCTGCCTTGGTTGTAGCCAGATTTTATGCCTTATCTAAGTGGGGAATTGGTAGGAGGATTCATTTACTCTGTCAGTCGAGTCAATGAAAGCAGAATGTCAGAGCTACTTAAATGTCCTCTGTAGAAGCTCTGATGGAAGCTGTACCAAAAGCCAGGCCCCAGCCTTAGGGAGTAAGGGACACTTGGTGATGCTAGATGATGAAGCCAAGTTGGCAGAAGAAGGCCTCACCACTGAGCAAGTGGTGGGATCAAGAAGACAAGAGATACACACTACACTGAAGGAGGAACAGAAATTAATCTAGTATAATCCTGTTTTTTTTTTCCTGCATACCCAAATTTAAAAAAGTATATATATTTCTAATTTCCACATAAATTTTTTCAACTTCTATTTTCATATTTTCTGTATACTTTTAAATGTATCTCTGGTAAAGTACAAATTGGTGACTCACTATTTTTGTGAATTTTAGAATTCTATCCTTTAATTAATGTGTTAAAACCAGTTATACTCAACATAATCACCATTATTTTCAGATTGGCTTCTAAGATGCTATTTCTTATTTCCATTTACTGTATTTTGTTTTCTCTGTTTTTCTTGTCAGCTTTGAGGTGTATATATTTATGTACATCAGTTGTATATGTCAGCCTTCCTGCTGCTGAAAAAAAAAAAGTTATATATTTTTTAATTCTTTCTTTAGTTTAGGCCTGTGTTTAAGCTGTTTTTACCCCTGCTGTTTTATGAAATTTATCAAAATGTATAAATTTCTGAATGAAGAAAAGAACTTGTATGTGGTCTTACATTATTTTTACCTTCTCTCTTTCTCCAGTACCATAGTGATCTTTTCTAGAATTTTACATGGAGCTTTGTGGATGTGTGTTTTTCTTTTTTTCTTTACATTTGTTTGGTTCTTTGATTATATTCAATTTACATATTTCCTCTAGCATCATCTCTATTATGCTTCCAATTTTCAACCTTCCTTCTGAATTCAAGTATGGCTTTTGGTAGAAAAATAAGAGAACTTAACTAATAATACCTTTATTGTATTTTTCGTTAAATGACCATTTAAGTGGAGAGCAAAGTCTAATAATCTGAAAATTTTTTTCCACCTTTATAGTCAATATTTTTGTTATGAAGCTTCTTTTCCCCTCAATATGATTGTTGGTCCATAGTTATTTCAAATTTTTCAATTTTAGGTACAGCTTTTTCTTTTGTATCCTGTGTGACACAGGGAATCCTTTCAATGTATATATATTTTTCATTTAAATTCAATTAGCCAACATATAGTACACACTTAGTTTCAGATGTAGTGTTCAATAATATATCATTTGTCTATAACACCCAATGCTCATCACATCATCTGCCCTCCTTAATGTATATTATTTTATCATTCTTTGATTATGTGAAATTACCTTTGTTTCATTACCTTTGTTTCATTATATTCAAATTATGTGAATATTACCTTTGTTTCATTTGTTTCTCTTTCCTTCTGGGACTCTTACTATCTGGGATGTTGATACTTATAAATCTTTATGCCTCTTAAGCATAATTTCATTTGAATCATTCTTAAACTTTCTAATGTATTTTTGGGAGTTCATCACTCTAATTCTTCAGCTCACTAATATGGTCTTTCCTGTATATGTTCTGCTCTCTGGCTTATGTTTTGTCTACTTAATTCTCCCATGCAGCTCTTGTTTTCACTTGGTTCTGTTGTATGAACATTCATTCCTATGTCTTATTACAAACATGCTTCCTTACTCCTTTGCTGTTATTTTTTTATTTTCTTAAGGTCATTTAAGTAATTAATTACCTTAATTTCTTAAGGGAATTTTCTTAAGGTGATTTTTTAATTTCTTAAGGTAATTTAAGTATCCAGTCATTATTTTATTTGGTTATCTCTTTCAACTCTTCAGTCTGCTTTATGACAATTCTCTTCAAGAATGGACTCATCTTTCTTTGGAGTTATCAGTCTCTCTTTCTCTGGTAATGAACACTGGTGTGGGATCCAAACCACTTTCTCTAGTTTATGATGCTTTCATGAATTTAAGAAGAGAGAAAAGAATGTGGCAAGAATGGGAGTTCCAGAGATTATAAGACCACAGTGACTACCTATGTTGACTATGTTGGCACTCAGCCATGTATTTATTCTCTTCAGTAATATCTCTTCAATGTAAAGAAAGAACTGAAAAGGGGTACCTGGGGGAGCTCAGTCGTTAAGTGTCTGCTTTCAGCTCAGGTCTTGATCTCAGGGTCCTGGGACTGAGTCCCACACTGGGCTCCCTGTTCAGTGGGAAACCTGCTTCTCCCTCTCCCATTTCCACTGTTTGTGTTCCCTCTCTCGCTGTATCTCTCTCTGCCAAGTAAATAAATAAAATCTTAAAAAAAAAAACAAAACTGAAAAACCATCAACAGGATAATAATTAATAGTTGCATAATGTCTGTGGTGTGATAAGCACCTGTATGTGTGTATATGTGTGTGGGAATATTCACTTAATTTTGCAGCAATGGTGTGAAATATATGTTATCATTAGCCCACTTTACAGAGGAGAAAACTGATAAAAAGAGAAGTTAACTAATGATCCCTGAGTCTAGCCAGAGTTTTGTCACTTAACAAAATTTTACCCAGTTTTTAAATTAGAACCATAATTTAAATATTAATGACTGCTATAGTTATGCCATGTAACTTTTGTAATCTTCTATAAAAATGCATAGATCAATATATTAAAGTTAATTTAGTTTTATGAATTCAGTTTCTTTAAAAGTAGATTTCAATAATCTGGGAGGTTGATTTATATCATGTGTTGAAAAGCAATAAGCAGACAACTTGTTGTATAAGAAAAAATTTGGGACCAGCCTTAAATTCATATTTTATCTTATAAAATAAAAGTTATCAAAAGTTTTTCAAGAACAAAGAACGCTAGCATATAAAAATGCATTTTTTTCAAAAGGGAAGGAAAAGGGAATGAAGAGAAATAGAAAGGAACTAAACAGTAAGGATATTTTTTAAATAAAAGAAAAAAGAATGTGCACTTGAAAAAAAGATGGAAAATGAGTTTGACTTGAATTAAGATCTTTGCATCACACTGAAGAGGAATAAAACAATGCAAATTAAAAATATGTCATTGCATTTCAAAAGAACATTTCTTCACAGATGTAGCTGAATGTATAATCTATTATTGCCTTTCCTCTAAATGGCAAGTCAATAGATGAGGAATAGAAAGAAGAAAGTAGAAAATGAATGGGAGTAAAAAAAAGAAAAACTCAGTAGGAGACATCAGAGTTAATTATTATTCAACTCTATTACTTGATAGGCTGTTAGAAAATAGTCTTTAAAAGCTAATCATTTTGGGGTGCCTAGGTGGCTCAGTGGTTAAAGCCTCTGCCTTTGGCTCAGGTCATGATCTCAGGGTCCTGGGATCGAGTCCCGCATTGGGCTCTCTGCTCATCAAGGAGCCTGCCTCCTCCTCCTGTCTCTCTCTGCCTGCCTCTCTGCCTACTTGTGATATGTCTGTCAAATAAATAAAAAAAAATCTTAAAAAAAAAGAAAAAAAAGCTAATCATTTTATGTGTTCTGTATATTCTCTTTGGAGTTTGTTTTGGTCAGTATTCTGATGTGGAGGATGAGTTACACTCTGAACAATTTGAATACAAAGGATTTATTACAGCATACCAGATTGCTTACAAAACTAATAAGATGCTGAGTAGAAAACTAGGATGAGAGTCTAGAATCTCAAAGCTATACTTCAAAATCATGCTGCCAAAGGAACTGTTTCTCCTGCTTATGATCAGGAAGCTGCTTGTCAAGTCAGGAGACATCTCTTATTATTATATATATAACTAATAAGACCGTCTTAGTCTGATATGCTAAATTAGTTGTAATTTCTGGAATAGCATCACCTCATGTGCAAATCAGGAAGCTAACAGTATAGCTTCAGGGTCCCACATTGTGCCACCTTAAAGCACAGGGGTGAGGGGAGATGGGTGAGATAGTGGAGGGCATTGAGGTACAAACTTTAAGTTATAAAATAAGTCACAGAGATGAAAAGTAGAGCATAGGGAATATAGTCAGTAATATTTTAATAACATTGTATGGAGACAGATGGTGACTACACTTATTGTGGTGAGCACAGAGTAATGTAAGAATTGTTGAATCACTATGCTGTACACTATAAACTAATGTAACATTATATTTCAACTGCACTTCAGTTTTTTTTTTTTTTTTTAAGATTTTATTTATTTGAGAAAGAGAGAGCATGCACAAGCAGGGCAGGTGGGGGTGGTACAGAGGGAGAGGGAGAAGCAGGCTCCTTACTGAGCAGAAAGCCCAATTCTGGACTCCATCCCAGAACCCTGAGATCATGATCTGATTTGAAGGCAGATGCCTAACAGAATAAGTGAATGAACCACCCAGATGCCCCTGTGCTTCAGTAATAAAAAAAAAAAAAAAAAAAAAAAAAAGAAAGAAAGAGAAAGAAAGAAAGAAAAAAGAAAAAAAGTGAAAAACCAGTCAAGGTAATTACATAGACTTAAAAAAAAAAAAGTGTTTTATTAAAAAAAAAAAAAAAAAAAGCTCATTTCTGTTAAATCAACAAGCCTGAGACTGATTTTAGCTCCAGACCTATGCCACATTTGCTATATCCCACATTGATAAATGGGATATTGAGCATGTGTTTTATCTCAGTTAAAATTTTGAGTCCCATGTGATTGTATCTGATGTGGAACCTGAATCACGCTTGGATCACCAACTGAAAATGAACTGAAGAAATTTTTGTTTTAGCTTTCTGCTTTCCACAAGAAATGGGAGACACAGTAGAAGAAGAATGGAATAGATACTGTGCGCCAACCTTCCTTAACTGCATTAGATTTCATTCTTTCTTTGCTTGTCCATGTTTATCTTTGAAAATATCAAACTTGGGGTGCCTGGGTGGCTCAGTGAGTTAAGCCACTGCCTTTGGCTCAGGTCATGATCCCAGAGTCCTGGGATCGAGCCCCGCATCAGGCTCACTGCTCGGCAGGGAGCCTGCTTCTTCCCTCTCTCTCTGCCTGCCTCTCTGCCTACTTGTGATCTCTGTCTGTCAAATAAATAAATAAAATATTTTTAAAGAAAGAAAATATCAACCTTTTTTTGTTCTATAGAAAATTATGTAATTAATCCATTTTTCAGCATAGTCGCAAAGTCTAGAACATTCCTATTGTAAATAAGTGCTTAATAGATATTTATTCAATAGATTGATGTGAGGTACTTTTGGAGATCTGAAAATTCATTTTTATAAGAATACAATAAGAAAATATTAGATTTTCTGGTTACTTTTGTATGGAAGGAGCACATCAAATTCTTCTTTATATGAAGCACTACTAACCGGAATCTTACCTATAATTTCTATGCATTTAGGAAAATTGTTAAAGATTTGAGTAGATTAAAAAGGTTTAACATTATTTAATAACTCTGCATAAGAAATTGGGGACTACAAGAGTAGGAAATTTTCCTAAAAGATGGAAGAATCAGTACAATATAATTAATCAAGAAATGATCCACAATTTTCAAAATGGGATAGCAATTATGAATATCTCCTGGTGGCTATAATTCTAATCTTTCTTTATCCAACCCTCACAGGCACACAATTGGTTCCTAAGAGGAGAGAAGGCTGTAATTAACAGCTGCAACAGCTGTTTCTCTATACAAATAAGCAAACAAAAATCTATAAAATTTTGTAGCCCAGGCAGAAATGATTTGGGTCCCAGGAGCATATTGTTACATAAAATGTATAGTGACGGTGCTCTCTTGGATGTTTTATCTCAGACCTCTAAGAAAGGGGTTCTTTACAAAAGGGAAATGTCCCACATGAGGAAAAAAAAGTGATTTTGTTTTGTTTTGTTTTAAAACTTGTGGAAAACAACAGGTTACTTGCCTAGTTTTATTTATTTATGGTTTCATACTTCTGGTGGCTAAATGTTGGTGGTTGCTGCTGGAAAACTGGGTACTTAGTAGGGTTTGTAACCAATTTAGCTTTGGTAAGTAGAACATGTTTTTGAACTCATACATAACCAGCAATATTGCCACCATATTCACTTCATAGGTGAAGTCCTTTGTGGCTAACTGATACCCATGAGTGTATTGGTTTTTGTTTTTATTTTTGTTTATCCCCCCTAAGGTATAAAGGGTATTCTCCAGGCAGGACATTATTAATGAACCTTATAATAGACAAATATACTTAGACTCTTTCACGACAATGCTTTGCTCCCTCCTATAAGTTGACATAGACCTATGCTAGTTATTACCCCTTTCAGACTCAATAAGAAAACTGATATAATAGATGAAGTTCTGTCAATGTGAAATTTTCCTTCTACATAGTCATTCTGGGTCTCAATTAAGCCAGGGTCATGAAATGCTAGGGATTTTCTCTGTTAATGGTCTCGAAAACCTCACATGAGTCCTTAGACATAGGTTGTGGAAGAGACAGCAGAATAACAGGAAAAAAGAGACATGTTGGAAGGTGAGCAAACTTTTTTTTTTTTTTTTTTTTTTTTGGTCAAAGAATGAGAGAGAAAGCACAAGCCCAAGCAAGGGGAAAGGCAGACAGAGGGAGAAGCAGGTTCCCTGTTGAGCAAGGAGCCTGATGTGGGACTTGATTTCAGGACCCTGGGATCATGACCTGAGCCGAAGGCAGATGCTTAAACAACTGAGCCACTCAGGTGTCCCTGAACAAACTAGTTTTGAAATTCACTTGGACTTTCAAAATCTGTTTAGGTCCTGGCTTCTGTATAACTCTTCCACTGATGATAGAATGCTGTTGGGCACTCATATTTATATGGCCAGTCATGTTAGGTGATGTTAAACACATTGTAGATAGGGAAAGTCTCCCAATTTCCTAAAAAAAAACATGGGTTTTGCTATTTGTCAGAGATTATTTTTTTTACTTGAAAGGAGGTCTTTCAGTATTAAGAGGAAATATCTTTGCTTTTAAAACTCTGAGGTGTGTGCTATGATTATCCTATTGTAACTTGCTATGGTCTGCAGAGTCCCACAAACCCTATAATGCCCTTCCCATAATCATAGATGCTTAGCAATAGGATTCTTCTCTTTGATCCTCCTGGAATACCTTTTCTTGATCTAAACCCTATGTAAAGTTATCAGTTTTGGGAAAATAAAGGAAAAGAGTGAAACTATGCCAATATTTGCCTTCATAATTCAAATACCATACTGCATTTTTTTTTTAAAGAATCTATTCATTCACTTGACAGAGATAGATCACAAGTAGGCAGAGAGAGAGAGAGAGAGGGAAGCAGGCTCCCTGGCGAGCAGAGAGCCCGATGCGGGCCTCGATCCCAGGACCCCGAGATCATGACCCGAGCCGAAGGCAGCGGCTTAACCCACTGAGCCACCCAGGTGCCCCCATACTGCATTTTTTAGTTAATATTAGGGAGTATAAGTTCGGCAATGTGTTCTTTGCTTTACATGAGTGGTTCCATATCACTTACATCTCAAAGTCCCCCAAACTACATGGTACAGCAGGCTGCTATATTACATGGGATTTATGTATACTTATGTATGTTTATAAATAATATAGACATATAATTTGCCACACAGGCACCTTGACAAGTCATATAGTATACCTGATATTTCCAAATTTCCAGCAGTAGCATTAATAGGTTAAAAGTCAATGTATGTTGTATTCTAACACTATGATAAGGTATTGATTTATCTATGAGATAAAATAGTAAGGTTAAAATATGTCACTGGGTGGGTAAAAGAAAACTACTTCAATTATTTTCTCTTTAACAAAATGGAGGGAAAAAATCAATCATGTACCTAATCAATAACTGCATCAAGTTGCAAGAAGAGGAATAAGATAAACAAAACCAAATAAAACAAATGTACAAAAATTCATTACCTGAGCTCCTCAATCAAGCCCTCACTCTTATAGTGAGCCATAAAGGTATTCTTATTATCATGGAATTAATTTGCTCCAAGCTACTGTCTTCGTGTCCCCTGGAAAATTGTATTGTCCTGTTTTATTCAGT
Organism: Lutra lutra; assembly: GCF_902655055.1. Lineage (NCBI taxonomy): Eukaryota > Metazoa > Chordata > Mammalia > Carnivora > Mustelidae > Lutra > Lutra lutra. The sequence continues at coordinate 78,071,307 of NC_062279.1, read as the reverse complement.
GCACAATGATTCATGCCAATGACTAAAGGCCATTTAGAGAGTATCTAAAAGAAAGACTCTTTATATCAACTCTTATTGGAATTGTAGCAGTCCTTGTACATCAACAAAGTGATTCAGCAAGTAAGAGACACACCTGTGAGCTACAACAGCATCTGGTTCCTCTGTCCAGTATGACTACTTCACCTCTAATTGCCAAAGTTTACACAAAATGCCTTTTCGTATTCCTGTGTTTCCAGACATGGCTAAAGAAAGATGATCCTTCCTTGTAGTGCAGCCAAGCTCAGTTAAAATATTACAAAGCCACCAAAAGCAAGAGTTTATGATGTATATGGGATGGTGCCTTGGGCAGAGCCACATCCACATTTATAATAAATTTAAGAATGCTGAGAAGTTAAATATTTTAGAAAAAGAGAATTAATTAGGTTTTGGTTGTTGAGAAATTTTCCAGTTTGATGACAATTAAGTAAATTGTCATTAATATATTCAAGCAAGAAAGAAACTGCTATCAGTGAAGAGGGAAGAGCTGCTTCATTGGATAAGGCGGGGTCATTTGGATCCTCCAGAGATATTCAAATTTAGGAATGCTATGAATTCCTCAAACCCTTCCATGTAGCTCCAACCTAAAGACAGAGGTCTTCCTCATCCATCAGTGCCCCAACTTTTACATTAGAGGATAATAAGGATATGAATTGAATTGATAATGTAACCCAACCAACTCCAAACTCATTTTTTGCTACCACAGCTTTGTGAATAAAGACATATATAAGAGATTCTTTCAACATAGTCATAGACTATCTCTGATTCAGATCACTCCTTGAAGTGAGAATTCAGAGATTGGCATTTATCACTCTTTTGCTGTGTCATAATAAAAGGTCACAACATCCCATTCTTGATGGTCACATACTGTTAATAATATGATACTCTGTGATCCTCCCAGAGCCTGACCTTCCTGGCTTACAGGAGACTGCCAGCAATAACTTACTTAATTATTTTGTCATAGAATACCATAGTGGCTGGGAGATTTTTCTGAATTTGAATAGAGCTTCAGCCCCATTCTTCAAAAATACTTCCTATTTCCCTGACTGAACCCACTTTTTATAGGAACATATTATTAGTTTATTTTCTTCTAATTATCTGCTTATTTTGGACTATAAACAACAGAAATCAGTGTTGTCTAAGTAAAATGTATTAAGTTCTCACAAACCTGATAAACAGTTGGAAAACAGATTTGGAAATGATAAACCTCCAATGTAGCTCTAGAGGCTCAGAAGTGGGAATGGGAATGAAAAGAGTAGTGAGTGTCATAGCTGGAAACATCATTTCAGAATGCCATGACCAGAAAGGTAAAGTGTGCTAAACCTCTTCAGACTCTGTGATGTTTGTTCTTTTCAGTTCCAGATTCAAATTAAGAAGGAAGCATATGATTATTTTAACTACAATAATATTTTATATATGTAGTGGACTGAATTCAAAAGGGAACAAACCATTCCTTTAAGAATGTCAGCATACTTTTAAAAGGAAGTAGAATGGATATTGAGTAGTTAAAAATAAAGTAACATTAATTGAACATACTATGTTTAATATTCATAGAGATGTAACCAAGAATATTTGCATTTTTTTTAAGTTTCTATTCTGAGTGGTTCTGCTAGAGTTCTCAAGTATCCCACTTAAATGTTTTTCAATGATTAATGTATATAAGAATGAACTGGCATGTCTGCTATAAATGCAAATTTCAGGGTTCCATCTTGAGAAAATCTGATTCTGTAAGTATGGCTCAAGGCACAAAAATCTACACTTTAACAATTATCCCAAATGAAGATCATAACAGGCCTACATAGTTAAAGGAGTGCTGTTCTAGAAAATGCTGAGCGCATTACTGAAAATAGATGATACAGACTTGATCAATTAACAGCTATGCTAATTTCACATTACATCACTGAATAATTCAAATTTATGTGTATGTCCTGCTAGTTCATTTAATCAGCGATATTAATATTTCTCTAAGTTTTCTGTTTATTTAAATTTTTTAATAATAGTGATTTGGTGCAGATTTATATTTTATATATTTATCTCTCTAATCTAAAATACATAATACATATATATTTAAATATTCTTATACTATAATTATTACCTCTGCCTTTTTATCTTATATACTATGTTAACCTCAATTCTATCTAGAATTACTGTCTTCATTTTATAAATAATGAAAGCAAAGCTTTGATAAGTTAAAGAGATCAAGTTCTTATAAATTCAAGAATAAAGTCAATTTATTTGATCAAGATATCTGATCTAAATAGACTTAGCTATTTGCTATCCTACCTGAAAACATTTTTCATTTTCTCTTCTGGAACAGCAGATACTATGATTTATAGTTCTACATTCTAGATTGGAGATATTTCTATATTATTTAAGAACTGGAAGCAGAACACATATGCTACATTGTAATCATTTTTACCTTTCTTATTCCATAATAGAAAATTCTCACCTGATCCCCCATAGTACATTGTATATCAGATATTTTTATAAGATATTTATATGTAATGCTTTATTATATGCAGAAAATTGCAAAAATGATAGTTATCTTTTATTTAAATCATTTTTTCTCTATTTCACCAAGTGATGTCTACATTTGAGGTCACTCTAACAGTTTTGAGCTTGTGTTTCTACAAAATGTGGAAAAAAGACCAAAATGTAAAAAACTCTATAATCACAGAGTTACCCGAAACAAAATGCTAAAATCCAAACATGAATCACTAATCAAAACAGAGGAGAGATTTCAATATAAACATGATGGGTACAATAACTTATTGCCTCTCATATGGCCTCTGATATCACAATGTCCTCTCTATCTCTGCTGACCTCACAGCATTTATATCTATTATGACAGTATATTGCCTTTTAAATTTGTATGACAGATAATGTGTTATATGTGTTACATCTCTTTGTTAGTTGAACCTTTTCTGATTCATTTATTTCATTTCTTTCCTACCACCTGATTTCAAATTTCTTAATAGTTATTCAATTTTAAAAATAGCTGGATGAAAAACAACCTTAGTTATCTTTTAAGGGATAAATAGATTTTGACTACTGTGTATAAGTATATATAATTGGTAATAAACAAAAAATGTATTGTACAAATTTAGGTAGCCTGTGCAGAGTGGAATATTCCTCACAATGCAGATAATCTTATGCTTCTTTGATCTTTTTCTTGTTTACTAGCTTGCATTAGTTGCTTACTCTAGCCATTCTTGCATAATTACCAGAATATAACTATGGCATGCTATTTGTTTTTAGGAACTATACATTCGGATGGTAGTGAGACTTAAAGGAATCTATGTTCTCATAAAATAGAAAAAAAAATCATTGGTTAAAGGAAGAACCAGAATGACATAAACTATTCCTATAACCTTTTGACAAGATCAAGAGAATAGTTTCTAAGATCAGAAAATATCTTCTTTTAATGTAGATAACATTGGAATGCTTGTGTGTGTGTGTGTGTGTGTGTGTGTGTGTGTGTGTGTGGTCCCTGTGGTGAGCTACAATATCACAACTGAAGCAAACAGCAAGACATTATCACTTTCTATCCATGGAAATATATAAGCCCACTGCTTGCCTTAGGAACAGTGAATTGGGAACATAATAATACATTGTTCCCATCAGACTTCATTGCAAATCCTGGATATGTTTAATTCTACTCATAGCCAATATAAGTCTCACAAAGAACCATGAAAATATATCATCTGACTTGTCACTAAAATGTTAGTCATCAACTGCCATCCAAAATAAAAACAACACAGAGCATACCACTACACACAGTGCTCCTAACTGATACCTGTTAAATGCATAACTGCTCTTATAATAAAGGGGTTTTTTTTCTCCTTTAAGAACATAGGTGTAATTAAAACAAATAATTTTGGAAAAAAAAACTGTTTTTAAGGGAGATGTACCTAGCTATCAATGAGTTTAACAAATATGTTTCTTTACACTTGACCAAAAACTATTCCTAAATTTCACTGAAACAATACTAAGTGTATTGCTCTGAAGACATTGATTTACCAGGTGTACCTGTTTCAATCAGCAGTTCTCGATGGTTCTCTCTAGTAACTAGAGGTTTGAAACTAATCTTGGATTATATAAAAGAGAAAAAAAGAATAAATCTAAAAAGTGGAAAGTGGAAAGTCTCATCAAATTACATTGAAAGGTGGGGGAAAGTACTTTAATGCCTGAGGAGCTTTCTAAATCATATTCAAATTATGGTTAACTTTCCCATTACCAAGAGGTAATTTGTAATGGTCTCTCTGATAGGAACATTTTTGTAGGAGAACATGAGATTGAGGGAAACCTACAACTTTGAAAAGTAATTATGCAAACATTGCTCTGAGAAACTTTTGAAACATGCAGAAAACAAAACTAAAAGATTTTGCATTTGACATTCTGTGAATCTCAGAATTTCTATAGTTTCAAAATGAATGCCAATTGATTGTCCCTTGTATTTCTCTGGTCCACTCATCTACATATATTAGACATTCCCTACATTTAAAACTATCTTATATCTAAAAACAGATCAAAATATTGTTAACTGCAATTTATTTTAGGAAAACAAAGTTATGCATGAAAAATCATTATTATAGTAAGTAAAATAAATACACAGTGGTCATAAGTATTATGAAATTTTTAAAAAGCATCACCATTATGAAAATAATTATGGGTTCCTTTTTGAATAACGATGCAGTCTTCCAGGAAATGCTTTAAAAGATAGAAAGAATAGAAAAGCATATACATAAGCAAAGACACACAGACAGAAATATGTAAGTGCAAAGAAACTAAATAAGCTTGCCTACAAATGGAGAGCATCCATTGCTATCTATGTCATGTTAGCATAGAACCACTTTGATGGACTGGCAAGTTTTAGTTCTTTTTTTCTTCATTTAAATTTAATGTTAAATGTTCCATATAATACATGCATGTGGTTCAAGACAAAGTTGAATACAAACTCTGTGTTGAGAATTTGAACTTATATCCTTTTCCACACCTAACACCCCCCCCACATGCCATCATTTTCCTAGTCTGCAATGTATCCTCGTCTTATTTCTATAAAATCATAATGCTCTTTTAAAGGGGATCAAAAATCTCTGTAACTCATCTTGTTCTACCTAGTTTGTGGTGGTAATTTCATACCCCTTTGGTGCTTTATTTCTTAATGTGCAGCTGTTTGTTTCCTATCTGAATTTACCTTTTCCCAATTAATCATGCCAACTTTTGGTTTGCCCTGTGGCCTAGTTGCTTTCTTTGATTCTCCTCTTCAGTGTCAGGAATATACACTTTCTAATTTGGGGGTAGAAGTTTCCTACGTGAGGGCTAGGCATACACCTTCTCCCTCCAGTTTGAAACAATTGAGAAATATTGACAGGCATCATTTCTTGATCAAAATAACAGTTTGATTGCAGATAGAAATGGTTTTGATCTGCAGTTATATTTAGACAACTTAATATTTCCCCTGACAAGAGAATTTACTTAATTAGACACAGAAAGTAAATAAAAATTTTCTAAAAAGATATCTCCTGGATATTCTCCCAATAGGCCTAACTCAGTAAAGGCAGCAAAGGGCCTCTAAGTTTAAAAAGTCATGATTATGTATTGTCCTAAGAGTCACTCATCTGGACTTCTGAGGGACTGATTTTCCTCCTTAAATTCTACTTCCATGAAGTTTTATTCCAGAGTGAAGGACTCAGACCTTTGGTGGTAAGTCTAGGGTTTTCAAACAAATCATACCTATATGAATTTGATATACTTTAGCAATAGCAAAGGGTGATTGGTGGTTCACAAGATGATGTTTAGAAGAGTAAGTCATGGAGAAAAAGAGGCACAGTCTGAAGGGAGAGGGAACTAGTTAATGAACTGGGAATCCGAACATACCCAATGTGGGACTCCTGTGTTATATACTGGACTATGTTTTTCAGTGCTGAATTTCCTCATGTTATAATCCAGTTCATTAAATAAAAGTGGATGTGCATACACACACACACACACACACACACACACCATATATTACACAGCTTGTGATATATAGGGAAAACTGAATTAACAAGGCAACAATGGAAAATAGTGTTTTTATTCCCTTCTCCATATTTGTTCCATAATGACACCTCTTTAAAAAAGATCCGCAATCTAGGATAAGATATCCAAAAGTTTCAGGAGATGACCATAACAAACTAGTTAACTAAGTAAATTAAGCAGCCAAGTAAACATAGTAAAACTAGGTAGAAAGGAAGAAAGAAAAATCGTAGGAAGGTAGAACTTTTGAAAATAAGTTTAGTTTTTTGTTTTATTTGTTTGTTCTCTTTATCCCAGGAAAAAGATGAAGAAGCAAAATAAACTGCTATTATTCTGAATGTTTTCCTATTTCACATTAAAATTCAGACTAAATGTTTGGGGTAAATTTTTAATTTCTCTTCTGCTATTATCTTGGGATTTTTTAAAAAGGAGTTGAAGAAATGCAGCCCTTCTCCTTTACTGTTCTTCATGAGAAGTAAAAAAGGTTAAAAATGCAGAAAACCTAAAAACTCCATGTTGCAAGCATTAGATAGGTAACAGGAAGCATGGATTGAAGAAAAGTGGTCCATCAAATTAAAAGCCTCTCTGGAGCCTATGTTTCCATCATATCACCGAAGGCATGCTTTTTGTTACTTTTTTTTTTTTTACAGTTAAAGTAGACAAAAAATAGCACTAAGAATAAGTGAGCATTAAAAAAAGAGAAAGACCCAAGTGATCAATTCCCTACTAAATCAAAAGGAAAAGTAAGAAGAAATATCCTAGCAGCTACTCATTTGAATGATTTATATTATTGTCCATCACCCAACCGAATGGAAAGCAAGGATAGTTTGTATGACTTTTCCTCCTGGGCCAAAGTGTGAAAGAAAAAGTAGGTGACAACTTTTTTCATATTTAGTTTAGACAGTTTTTAGTATTTTTTAACTTGAAGTATTAAACTGTTAATGAAAAAATTCAAAATTTTGCATTGTAATATTAGCCTGTGGTCTCTGTGTTAAATGCTGTATTTATAAATATTACTGATTAAGAATGTCATCGATTAAATGTGACATTTAATGAACTCATAACTTTCTAATGAGTAGAAAAGGCTACGGGGGTTAAGCTTAATGGTTTGCAAGGACAGTAGGCTGAATAAAATATTATCCACTGGCATCTTCACTTAAGTAGTCTCTTGTGGGGAAAAAAGCAATATATAAATAAGCCCTTCTTTTTAAAAAAATACTGATATCTAAAAAATAATTTTATACTTAAAAATAGGGCAAAGACAGCCTGCAGCTAAAACTGTTATGTCAGTGGCAATAGTTTACATAATGATTCAGACTGTTTTAATAGTTCACTGATGTTGTGAGTTTGTACAGAATGTCCAACATTTTGACTTACCAACTGAACATTTCAGTATCTACAAATTTCTACTAATTAACTACCTAAAATTAACAATGAGGACTGTGAAATCTTAGATCCTAATTCATTTCACATTAGAACAATGTTTTGATCAGATGACATTCAGTTTCTATAAATCTGATTTCCTCTATCTACATTTTTAAAAATTTGAAGTGTATCTTTAAAGCTATTAAAATCAGTATGAATAAACATAATAGTGACATCATACAGTTGATGATATATCTACCAAAATAATACATACTAAATATACTATATTCCATTGGTGAAAAGACATCAAGCTCAAACTCTTTCCTCATTTTCTTCTTCCCTTTCATTCATTCATTCAAAACATATGAATTGACTATTACCTTACAGGTATTGTTCTGGATAATTAAGGCCTGTCCTCAAAAGGTCATATTATACGATGAACTTTAGTAATTGGGATCTACTAGGATTTTATGAGACAAAAATAACAATTTAGGGGGCACATAGGTGGCTCAGACAATTAAGTGTCTGACTCTTGATTTCAGCTCAGGTGATGATCTCAGAGTTATGAGATCAAGCCCCATGTTAGGATCTGTGCTAGGTAGGGAGCCTGCTTAAGGTTCTCTCTCTTTCTCTGCCCTTGTCCCCTGCCCATGCATGCTATCTCTCTCTTATAAATAGACAGATAAATAATTAAATAAATAAGGATTTGTGAATATTTTTACAGAAGTACAAGTTTTGATACATTTTGAGCTGTAAAATATAATCAGCCAATAACATATAAGTAAAAACGAGCATAAAATCAAGAGATGGACTTGGCTATTATGTGAATAAGTGAGTCATTTATCAGAAATAGAATTTTTTAAATTCTATCTTTGTTTTAAATGTGCATGCCACTTGAAAACTGGTATTTTTAACACTGATTTTTGAATGAACATTTATATGCATTAATTAATTAGCTAAAAACTCATTGCCCAATAAATTAGTACTTAAGCTGTAAAGAAATTCTAAAATGCTTTTATTTTATTTTCTAAAAGAGTTTTATTTATTTTAGAGAGAGAGAGAGAGAGCAGGGGGAGGGGCAGAGAGAGAGGGAGACAACCACACTCCCTAATGAAGACCCTGAGATCATGACCTGAGCCAAAATCAAGAGCTGGCCAATCAAATGACTGAGTCACCCAGGTGCTCCTCCAAAATACTTTTAAATTGAGTGTGCTGTTCTCATAAGAAAAAACGAAAAACAAAACAAAAAAAAAAACAACAAAAAAAACCAACAAACATTGTAGATTACTCCTTCTTTCCTTGTTTTTCAATCTCCTCCCTCCCTCTTCCCCCTTCCTCCCTCCTCCCTCTCCTCCTTTTCATTCTCTCCTTCCTTCTTTTCTTGTTTCTACTTCAAGGTCATCTGTTTACACTCCTCTTCCTCTTTCTTGGCTTCCTCTTCCCCCCTTTTTTCTTACTCTTTTTCCTTTTCTTTCTTTCTCTTCCTCTTCATTTTTTTTTCTTATTTTCTGTTTCCCCCTTCTTTTCTTCTATTTGAAAAACACTCATATTTAATTTAACATGAAGAGAATAAATTTCCTTCCTTAGTGGTTTTAACTATGATCTTTGGACAAAGATTGAAGACATCTTTTCAGGTCCCCAATGGGTCTTAATGGATATCCTAAGTTCAGATCTTTCATTTTATCAACACTTGCCTAAGGCAGTAATAAATCATGTTTCAAACAGTGCCCTGAATAAAAGAACGTACAAATATCCTTGGATCAATAGCCTGGGGTTTTATCATTGTACTATTATTACTAACATAATTTAGCTCTAATGCCATCTAAAATTGAGTTTAATTACCTAAAGAGAGCAAAATGATGGAATACAGCATATGAGTTAAAAATTATGCAAGTTATTTTGGCAAATACAGACCTAAATCATAAAAGATTTGCTAACTAGGCTAAGCAATTAGATAGCCACTTGAACTGCACATTCCAAATTTTAGATCACTGAAGCTTGAAAGGGTAAGCAATAGTTGTGTCAGCTAGTAAATATCACCCACTTGATGTTCCATACAATTAGAAAAATGTAGCGCTTTTTTCTCCTCCATCATCTGGCTTCTGCATACTGGCTATTTTTATTTTTAAAATTGAGTTTTAAAATTGACTTTATTTTATTTTAGTGAACTACTTATTCTTTTATCTTGTATTAGCAACAATATGTTTTATTACACCACTGAAACTTAACCTTTGCCTGATGCATTTGTCATTAGCCTAACATAAGAATGATTGAGTACTTATTATGAATGCCTGAAATTTCTGCAAATCAGTTAGTAGATTTTATTTGTATATATTTTTATTCCTTGATTTTTAAACATATTTCAAAACTTTTCAATAAATATATTTTAAAGTGATGGTAGCAATATCATTTCTATAAATAGCTTATATTTTATTAGGTAAATTTCAAACACTAAGAATAATACATAGGTATATATAATATAATATAACATAGCATATATAATATATAAATAATAGATAATGTAATAGAGTAATATATATAATGTAATATTTACATATATGTAATAAATACACATGTTTATATATGATTTTACTGTAAAATATTCCTAAAGAAAGGATCATGCCACTTAAGATGTGAATTTTAACAAATAATTATAAATTACCCACTCATAAAATCCCAATAAAAGAAACAGAATATCATGGGCATCTGGGTGGCCCATCGGTTAAGTGGCTGCCTTTGTATCGGGTCATGATCCTAAGATCCTGGGATTGAGTCCCACATCCTGGCATGGGGCTCCCTGCTCAGCCAGGAGTCTGCTTCGCTCTTATCTCCCTCTTTCCCTCCTCCCAACCCGCTCATGTGCTCTCTCTCTCTCTCTCTCTCTCAAATAAACAAATAAAATCTTAAAAAATAAATAAATAAACAGACTATTATTATCACTGTAGAGGTCACTGTGTATGCCTCCCTGGTAATAGCCCATTTATTCCCTCAAGAGGAAAATACTCTCTGCACTTTGCCACTTTACAATGAAAAATAGGACTTGTTTACTTCATTTAGAATTGTTAGGCTTTTCTTTAATAGTTATATATTACTCTTTTTAGGGATCTCCATGACAGTAATGATAGTTATCATTTATTAATCTTATTGTATGTGTCAACCTATTCTAAGTCATTTATAAATAGAATTTCATTTCATTTTATAGGAGCTTTCTGAGGTGGATCCTTATGTTACCATTTAACAAAGGAGAAAACCAAGGCTTACATATGTTAAATGAATGCTTAAGTTCCTATGGTTACAGCCAATGTGATACTGAACATGGCATTGTTCACTGAAAGTGAACACTGAAAGTGCCCCCTTTTTACCAAAGAATCATTTTGGTGCCTAGAATCATAGGAGATTTTTAGATAAAATACCAAAGTGAGATATTGGCCTTGAAAGAAAGCAGTGTTTCATCATATCAGTAGATGAATCAGTTATAATTAATAAACTGAATGTGCCTTCCTATAATGAATTTAAAAATATTTTCTTTTGTCCACTGAGCAACAGAGCTTGGAGCCTGCGTAAGATTCTCTCTCTCCTTCTTCCTCTGTCCCTCCTCCTGGCTCATGCACATTCACAGGCAGCCTCTCTCTCTAAAATAAATAAATAAAGGTCTGAATAGTTTTTATTAAAGACGTTTATTGTGATGGCTTGGAAGAATTTTAAAAGGATATTCTTAGGTGGAAAATTCATTTGGGAACTGAAGAGAACTTTAGGTGCATGAAAAATAAAAGACATTGTACAACATTGTCAAATAAGTAAAGATCAATAGAGACTGTTAAGAAAATAAAAAGGCAAGCTAAATACTGGAAGAAAATGATCTGACAAAGGACTGATAACCAGAATATATAATGAAAAATTATAATTCATTTTAAAATATGAATTTCATTTTTAACTTGAAATAACTTTTACATTTGGTTTTGTTTGATTTAATAAACATACTTTAGTATCTGAAGTCATACTGAATCAAGTATATAGTGACCATACAGTTGGGAAAGTCAGTCTCTTTTGAACGAAATCCTTTTAAACTTCTTGTTTGTTTGATTTTTACTAAGGTACAAATAACATATGACATATTATTTTTAGGTGTATAACACAAAAATGATATTATATTTGTATACGTCATGAAATGATCTTCACAATAAGTCTGGCTAATAGCCATCATAACACATAGTTACAAAAATTTTATTTTTCTTATAATGAGAACTTTTAAGATTTACTCTTTTACTAACTCTCAGATATCCAATATTATTACCTATGGTTGCCCTGTTGTAACTATTGTCACCCATGACTTACTTATTTCACAACTGGAAGTTTATAACTTTTGACTCCCTTCACTCATTTCACCCTATCACATTCCCTACCTCTGGTAACCACCAATTTGGTTTTATTTTGTTTTGTTTTGTTTTGACAATTTAATACAATATTTATTAGTGATTAGTGCTGAGAAAATTAATCCCTTCTACATACAGAAGTACAGATTTGAACACCATGAAAACTGCCACTAAATTCCACATATAAGTGAGATCTTATGGTATTTGTCTTTCTCTGTCTAATTTGTTTCACTTAGCATAATGCTTTCAAGTTTCATTGATATTATTGTAAATGGAAAGATTTCATTCTTTTTATGACTGAATAATAATCATAGATATAGATGTGTCTATAGACTTATACAGAGTCACCACATCTTTATCCATTCCTTTTTTTGTTAGACACTTAAGTTGTTTCCATATCTTGGCTGTTGTAAGTAATGCTGCAATGCATATGGGGTGCATATATCTTTTTAAAGAAATTTATGTTTCTGCTTTCTTTGGATAACTATCCAGAAGTCAAATTACTGAATCATATATTAGTTCTATTTTTAAATTTTTGAGGAACTTCCGTACTACTCCAACAGTGGCTGCACCAATTTATATTTCCATCAACAGTGTAACAGGCATTCCCTTTTACCCACATCTTTGCCAGAACTTATTTCTTATCTTTTTGATAATTACTATTTTAACAAGTGTGATGTGATATCTCATTGTGGTTTGATTTGGATTTCCCTAATGATTCGTGATATTAATCAACTTTTCATGTAACTATCCCACCAAAAAGAAAGTAAATGTATAATTTTATGTGTAAAATCTGGTTTAACCAACAAATTTGCTTGTACAGAGAGTATTCAGTCTGCTAATTTTATTTTTTCTGTTGACTTGACAAGTAAGCTCTCTTTTTTTAAATCTTTGTTTCTTTTTTAAAAAGTTAGTTTTTTAAATTTATGTTTACTTTTACAACATAACTACAAGTTATATAGATAGATAGATAGATAGATAGATAGATAGATAGATATATCCCACACAGGTATGAACTTCCAACAGCACAATCTTATTACCTGATATTATTACATTGGCTACTCAAAGGCTGTGTGACTGGAGGCTCTCTGTTGCCTCAGTGTCCTTGTCTGTAAAATGGGTATAGTAGTAGTGCAGCCCTCATAGGGTTGTTATGAGGATTGCATCAATTAATGTTTGCAAAGCCCTTTGAAGGGACCCAGGGGAGAGAAGCAGCATCATGTAAATGTTTAGTAAATTAACACAAACAAACAAACAAACAAAACAAAAAAACCCACTTTTATCGTTAAATTCAAACTATTTTCTCCAATACTCCATTCATACCTTTACTCAATGTAGAAAGACATTTGGGAACTTTCAGCCTTTTACTTACATCAGTGTGTTTCTGATTTCTTATAACTCAGGAAAATACTGGTTTATATCTATGTATATATAAGGTGAAAAAGGCAAAAGTGTATCTGTTCCCATTTTTTCCCCACCTGTGGCCCTATTCTTACCAAACAAATGTTTCCTCTGGGAAAAAAAAAAAAAAAAAGTTATATAGACCTTATTGATAAATAACACCATTTAAAACTGGACAATAAGCTTTCATGGAACAGATTTGCTCCTATCCTGTCCTAGTGGAATGTGCAGATCAGGTTGAGTTTCTCTTTGAGTATAGAACTGAGGCTAGAAAACTATCATTCTTCCTACCATTCTCCCCTAGACTCATTTACCTTAGATGTGGGTTTTCTTTTCTTTTTTTTCTTTTTTCTTTTTCTTTTTTTTTTCTTCTTAACAATTTAGAAACTGTTACTATTCATATTAAATATAAAATAAAGAGTTGTTAACTTGAAAGACCAATTATAGCCATTTTTCTGATTTATGGAAGAATCTGGAAGAGTAATCATAATGGAATGAATTCCCCAGTCAGTGGGAAACCAGCATACAAAAGTGACACATTATGGACATTATGGAAATGGCAGCAGGTTTTACTAGTACAAGTATTGAGTTCCTACTCCAAGACTTTCTCTGGTCTGGTGGTTAAAAATATATTTAACTCTTTTAGAATGAATAAATCCCATTAAAATATTTTCATAGCTCAAGAGGAATAAGAGAAATAAAATTCAAAAGAAAAATATATTAATTTTCATGTTAATTTAATCAAGGAATGAGTTGAGCCATTAATTTGAAAAAATAAAAATAGATAGGACTCTATGCATACCTGGAATTATGGAAGTGGATCATAGTGGTATTCATCTTTCTTTATGTTATAAGGGGTAGAGAAACTCACTTTTACTCATTCAGAATCTAAACTTCATTATGTTTATTTGGACTTAGCAAATTTATTATAAATTTGTGGTTGTTATTGTTGTTGTTTTTACTGTTTTAATCACTGGTGGATGGTCCTCTTTACAGAGCTCATTGGTTTTATGCACTTCACTCTATTTTCCTGCATGTGTTTCCTTCTGTTTTATGATTTCCTGCTCACTCCATCCTGCTGTTTCTACTGCTATGAAGTGATCTCCTTTAAACAGACAAATATATCTTGCACTTAGACACTCTATGCTAACTGAGTTGCTCTTAGTGCTGTAACTATAAATCACTTTCTTAATCTAGGCACACAATTTTCCTGCTCTTATCACTGTACTGCTTGTGGGAGCAACACCGAAAAGCTGCACCCGGGCTTGCTGGATTCTGTTGTATTCTATTCAGGCTTCAGGATTCTGTTCTTAACAAACATCACTGATAACCTATTTCTGCCAGTGAAGGACCAATATAACAGAGGGAAAGAAAAAAGGTAACAGATATCTACTATTTCCTCAACTATTAGATCCCACCTTTTTTTCTCTCTGTTTACACAGAGATTAATCCATGGATGATTTCCCAGTTGTTTTTTTGATTACTGTTCAATTTCAGCTAAAATAGGGATTACTTAAATTTATTTTATTCTTATATACTTATTTGTGGCACTGCTAAACATTTATTTGTTTCTTATATGGAATAGCCTCCCTTTGCCTCTCCTTAGCCCCTCCCCACCCACCTCTTCCATTTTGCTTCATCATGCACTTCTAATGATTTATTCTCTATACTACTTCAAAATGACAGTCCAAGATTATCTTCCAAAACTAGGCACTTAGACCCCATTAATAAATCGAGAAGACGTGATGCTTTCCCTTGGGTAGTTTATTTTCTACTTAGGACTCAGAAATAAACTTAAAAGAACAAATACAGTAATTGCAAGTGTGACAATTTATCATAGAAAACAACCAAACACATTGAATAATCAAATGAAGGGGGATAACTTCTGATAGGGTGATTGGAGACAACTTTTTCAATCAGATAGCATTGAAGCAAAATCTTGAAAGAATATTTAGGACTAGGTATGTAAAGAAGAGCCCTAGGGGCAAAGACACAACATAAAAGAAGTCATAAATGCATTATTCAGAAAGGAGAAATCATATGAAGATACATTGTTTTGAGATGTAAAAAAAAATATATATATATATATATATAAAAATCCCTTGATAAGCAGAGGCATTAAAATATCAGTTGTTGAAACCATTTAAAAAGATTAATTAGAGCACTTTCGCACTTTGGGCTTTCAATCTTTTCTCTGCAATGCCTATTTCTGTTAGGAATGAAACTTGCCCTGTGTTTGCCTGAACTTAACTAAGAATAGCTGAAGCTATGTGGGTTAAATAATTTGTTAAAGTAAGTTAAATGCTGTTACAGATAAATCTTGACATCTCAGCATCTTAAGTGAGTTAGTTCATTAACACTGAGAAGTGTGGCTTAACACTGTCACACATAAAGTTTATTATAGGGAACTTGTACTCCATCAAGTTACTCAGGAGCTCAGAATGATAGAGTTATTCAAGGTGGCCCTACCTTCTTCCACTTTGCAGAGATCACCTTAGGTTATTTAAAAAAAACAAAAAAAAAAAAACAAAAAAAGAGGGACTGGGCCGGTAAGTGGATTCCATCACCTTTTCCCATATCCCACTGATTGAAAAATCAGATGCAAGAAAAACGTGAAATATAGTTAACTGTGGGCTTAAAGGGAAATGCCAACTTTGGAAAATAGTTAGCCAGTCTCAGATCCAGGCAACGACACTGGCTCTTTTAATTGCAACTGGAATGTTTTCTGGAGCCAATAATCTTTTTTCAGGATACACTGTATTTATTTAAATAAATAAATAAAATTTGCATAGATTCTTTTAGATTCAGTATGTGCCTTTAAGGATTATTCAAAATCAATTTAGCACATCATATTATAAAATATTTATTCTAAATACTGTCCATCCACACTGTTTTAAAAAAAATTCATTATTTGATATACTCCATCTCCATTAGTAAAAACAAACTGCTAAACTTAGGAATATGTTAAGGTCTATTTGTCACGAGAAGACAGTCTATGCTGCAGTAACTGACATCCTCCGGTACTGAATTCTCAGTTGCTTAACACAACAAAAACCCTTCTTGTCATGTTATATATCTGTTGAGGCTCATTAGTAGGGGTCTGCTCTCCACTGTCACTCAAACACAGAGCTGGAATCAAATGGGCTTCTTTCGTCATTGGGGGGAAGAGTAAGCATACATATACAGAAGGCATATCAATTCTACTTAAGTCCATTTTCCAGAACAAGTTATGTGTCCTCTCCTAACTTCAAACTAGGCTGGAAATCTGTGGGACTATATTCACTTTAAGTGAGCAATATTGATTCCCAAAATATATATTTTCAAAATCTTATTGAGAGGAAATAGTAGCAAAAAATTGAGGGCCATATTAAAAAATTAAAAAAAAAAAAAACTTTAAGGAAAATGTTGGAGTTGAATTTCCATATGCAAAAACAAAAATCAGGGGTGCCTGGGTGGCTCAGTGGGTTAAGCCGCTGCCTTTGGCTCAGGTCATGATCTCAGGGTCCTGGGATCCAGCCCCGCATCGGGCTCTCTGCTCAGCGGGGAGCCTGCTTCCTCCTCTCTCTCTGCCTGCCTCTCTGCCTACCTGTGATCTCTCTCTGTCAAATAAATAAATAAAATCTTAAAAAAAAAATCAGTCATACCTAGTAGAAATTTTATGTGACTTCCTAACACCTATTATCATTATATCTTGAATGGTGTTATGAAAAGTTATACCTGTGGTACCAGCAGTGGTGTGCAAAATGAATGGAGAGTTCTATATATATGATGTATGAAGGAGAGAACCATATCCTCCTCTCTACTTGCTTTGCTCAATATCTATGAAAGTCCCAAGATCAACTGTCTGGAATTAGATGATCCAGGAGGCGGAAGAGTTGTTAAGACTTGAAGAAGAGATTAGTAGGAAAAAATATGAGCTTATTAACTCATGAATAACTGATATTACTGAAGAATGGCACTAGCAGGGAGGAGAACGTATAGTTGAGAGTTTAATAATCTCAATTTAATCATAATATAAATATGGCCTATTTTGTAATGGCCAAAAATTTTCTAAACTTGGTGAAAATTATAAAATCACATATTTAAGAACATCTACAAACCTCAAACAATATAAAAAAACACATCAATAAATACATATCAAGGCATATCATAATGAAATTACCTCAAACCATCGATACAGAAAATATTGAAATAAACTAGAAAAAGAAAACACAATACATGTAGAATAAAAATAACTGCAGATTGTTCATAAGAAATAAAGAAAAACAATATAATGGAATGACATTTATAGTGTTAAAAAAAATTTGCCATCTTGAGAATCTCTACCCATTGAAAATATCATTCCAAAGGAAAATGAATTTAAAAACTTTCGGACTAAATCTGAATGAACTAATGGTCAAGAGGCTTGCACTAAAACAAATATGAAAATAAAATATTCAGATAGAAAATTATAGCAAATAAGCATTTAGAGTCCTATAAGGAAAGAACTATGAAAATGGAAAAATAGACCAAATATAAAATTTTTGGAATTATAATTGTTTACAAAAATAATTTTGTTAGGGTGTTTAAAACTAATGTTAAAAGAAAATGTATGATAAAAAGTAAACAGGTTTCAGTAAGGACCCTATCTACTCAGTAGGTTTAGAATCTATAGCCTTTAAATCTATTGCCCTCAAGTCATAACAATGTCATTTATCAGTAATATTTGTGCTTAAACATTAAATTATTTGATTACTCAGCCTACATTTTCTGAAATAAATACTTTTATAATTAAATTGTGCCTATTCAAAATAAAATTATTAAAATGCATTCATTATGTAGTAATTTGATACATAGGGGGAATATATAAGAGGAAGATAGTAGTATAAGTCTTAACTAAACACCCTTTCCTCCTAAATTGGCATGAAAGATGATTGAGAAAAGATCATGGCTAATGGGGCACCTGGGTGGCTCAGTGGGGTAAGCCTCTGCCTTTGGCTCAGGTCATGATCTCAGGATACTGGGATCCAGCCCTGCATCGGGCTCTCTGCTCGGCGGGGAGCCTGCTTCCCCCTCTCTCGCTGCCTGCCTCTCTGCCTACTTGTGATCTCTCACTGTCAATTAAATAAATATAATCTTAAAAAAAAAAATCATGCCTGAAGAGAAGTTCCAGAGCTATGGAAGCCAGCTCCCTTTTCTAAGAACTAGATGTGGAAAGAGACTACCATAGGTTAGTCATGGAGGGATGCCATCATTACATTGTGTTAGAATGAAAATACGAAGCCTATATACCTTTGCTTTACATGTCACTGGGTTCACTTTTTGTGCTAATTTTGAGTATGTTAGTGTGTCCACAACATTGACTCAGTTGCGTTATATATGTGGAGAAAGGGCATAGCAAAAGGGAGAGAAAGGTGATTACTGATCACTTTGGCATATATAATTTTTCTCCTTTCTCTTTGTGTTTGTTTCACTTGAATAGACCTTATTGTTTATATTCATTCACAGATTAACACATTTGTATTTGAGAAGAGATTATATTAGGAAATATTTTCAAAGATTTTTATTTGGGGTGAAGAAATAACTAGTCTTACTCAGGGAGTAAGTAACTAGTCTTACTCTAGGGAGAGTCTTACTCTCCCTAGCAGACACACAGGTGGGCATTTCATCTCTCTGCATAGTGTCATCAATTGGCTTGACCTGGTTTCCAATGATCTGTGAGACAGTCTTAAGAGTTATATTTAGTTATATATACTTATAGAAACCAAATGTGTAATTAACATGTCCCAAGGAGGTGAATGAAGTGTCTGTTTGAGCCCATTAAGTGTCATCTAATCAAATTTCGTGAATTAATGTTCTCAGTGAGCAGTGTTTCCTGGAGGTATATGGCTAAGGTAAGAAGTGGAGATGCAGATTAATTGAAAATCAATTTTTGGAACAGATAATGGGCCCTTAAGGTAGCATCCCATTGGCAGATGGACTTAAATGCTTTGATAAATAAAAGGAAAGAAATGATAAATACACACCATTCTTGACCATCATCATTCATTGTGTAACAGTCCACAATTTCACAATTATTCCTAGGCCTGTAATTATTTGTGTTTATGTTAGCAAACATATTATTTGGTTTAGAAAACTGTGTTACTAATTATTGGGTTTCTGAAGATTTATTTTGTAGCATCTATCCAGTTGCTACTATTTATCATTTGTAGCTCTTACCCTATAAATTCAGAACTTCTATATGCTCCTGGTAGTATTTTCCCTTTAATGAGACGTTTATAGGGAAGGGGTATTAAGATGAAACATTTCATTGAAAAGGTCATTAAACATCTAAATTCATAAGCAAGGCTATTTAATTGATGCTTTAATGGCATGTTCATAAGAAATATCCTTAAAGAGGTATTATTACTGGAAGTAAAACAGCAAATAAATAAGCTTAAACTATTTTTTTTTTCCAGTGAATTAGAATGTGTGAGGTGCAAGAGAGACTGAAGGTCGTTTAGTTTCATAGTACCTGATTGCACATTCGAATATGTTGGTTCCTAGAAGTTTTTATTCAGTAAGTGTCTTTTCTAGCAAGAATATGTGAAGGTGAAAGTAAGGCAAGAGAGACAATATATAATTTCACTAATATGTGAAAGCTAAAAAATAAAACAAACAACATTAACAGATTCATAAATATAGAGAACAAACTGTTGGTTGCCAGAGGGGAAGGAGATGTGGGGATGGGCAAAATGGGTGAGGGAGAGTGGGAGGTCCAGGCATCCACATGAGTAAGTCCTGGGAATAAAAGGTACAGCATTGGGGATATAGTCAATGATACCATAATAGCATTGTATGACGACAGATGGAAGCTTTGTGAACATAGCATAACATATAGGCTCGTCAAATCACTATGTTGTACACCCAAAGCTAATGTAATGTGTGTCAACTAAACCACAAAAAAAAAAAAAAAGAAAAAAAGAAAGAAAGAAATAGAAATTAAAAAAATGATAACTAAACCAATTCTTCAGATAATTCTGACATAACCAGGCTGTATTAATGCATTTGAAAATCTCTGTTCAAGAATAAATCTTTTGGAGTGCCTGGGTGGCTCAGTGGTTAAGGCCTCTGCCTTCGGCTCGGGTCGTGATCTCAGGGTCCTGGGATTGAGTCCCGAATCGGGCTCTCTGCTCGGCGGGGAGCCTGCCTCCTCCTCCTGTCTCTCTCTGCCTGCCTCTCTGCCTACTTGTGAACTGTCTGTCAAAAAAAAAAAAAAAAAAAAAAAAAAAAAAAGAATAAATCTTTCATTTTACATGTAAGAAAATAATATCCAAGACGAATAAGACTCAGGTTAAAAATTTATTTTTAATTTTTTCCAGTTTCTTAGATTTTTAGGCCAGGGGGAAAGTCAAGTACCTGTCACTTCAAGGCAGATGGCAGCACACATTCTAATATTTTTATAGTGTGCTGTATCTTTTCCTAATATATTTGTTATGTATACCACCTTTTAAAAATGTATAGTGTTTGTTTAGGAGTTGAAAGTATGCATTACTAACTTATGAAAGGGTATTCAGAATCAGTATTGTATTATTTAAACTTTACACTTCACACTTTACACTTCTACTTCGCATTTGTCAATTTTTAGTTTCAACCTCCCGTTTCTGACTTCTATAATGAAATCATGTCTCAGGTGTATATTTCCCTATGTCTACACTTACCTCTACATGGAAGAATAATTCCAAGGATTGTCATACCTTGTATTTCAATGTGTATTATAAATCACATTTTACATTTTACTAGCTTTTTTTTGGTCAATTCTCCCTGAGGAATATTATGAAAAGAAAAAAGAAATACACAGTCCTTTATACTTACCTACATGTTTACTTCACTGGCACTTGTTTTTCCTTCTGGTAGATCTATGTTTCTGTTAGGTGTTATTATCCTTCTGCATGAGAAATATCCTTTACCATTTCTTGTAGTGCAGGTCTTTGGGCAACCAAATTTCTCACTTTTCATTTGTCTGAAAAGGTTTTATTTTACCCTTGTTTTCAAGGATATTTTGACTGTATGGAACAGTGGGTGGACAAAACATGGTTTTGTTTTTCTTTCTTTCTTTCTTTTTTCTGCCTGTTAAAATACCACTCCATTTTCTTCTGGCTTCCATCATTTTTGGTGAGGAGTAAGTAGAAATTTGTATTATTGTTTTCCTGTATGTGGTACTTCTTTTTTTCTCAGAATGCTTTCATATTATCTTTGATTTTCTACTGAATCTATTTGGATCTACAAGTTGATTCATTTCTATTAACTTTGGGAAATTATTCTACATTGTTTCTTCAAAAATATTATACCCTGTTCTCACATGCTTCTCTTCCTGGAATTCTTATGCTGTTAGACTGCCTTATTTTGTCTGACAATTGCTGGCTGTATTGTACTTGTTTCTCTCATTCATATTTCTCTCTTTACTTAGACAATATATTTTTTTTAATTAATTTTTTATTTTTTCAGCATAACAGTATTCATTATTTTTGCACCACACCCAGTGCTCCATGCAATCCGTGCCCTCTACAATACCCACCACCTGGTGCCCCCAACCTCCCACCCCCCACCCCTTCAAAATTCTCAGATCGTTTTTCAGAGTCCATAGTCTCTCATGGTTCACCTCCCCTTCCAATTTCCCTCAACTCCCTTCTCCTCTCCATCTCCCCTTGTCCTCCATGCTATTTGTTATGCTCCACAAATAAGTGAAACCATATGATAATTGACTCTCTCTGCTTGACTTATTTCACTCAGCATAATCTCTTCCAGTCCCGTCCATGTTGCTACAAAACTTGGGGATTCATCCTTTCTTTTTTCTTTTTCTTTTTCTTTTTTTACCAGCTTTATAAACATATATTTTTATCCCCAGGGGTACAGGTCTGCGAATCGCCAGGTTTACACACTTCACAGCACTCACCATAGCACATACCCTCCCCAATATCCATAACCCCACCCCCCTCTCCTAACCCCCTCCCCCCATCAACCCTCAGTTTGTTTTGTGAGATTAAGAGTCACTTATGGTTTGTCTCCCTCCCAATCCCATCTTGTTTCATTTACTATTCTCCTACCCCCTTAACCCCCCATGTTGCATCTCCTCTCCCTCATATCAGGGAGATCATATGATAGTTGTCTTTCTCCGATTGACTTATTTCGCTAAGCAATATAATCTTTTTCATCAGTGATCAAGTTCACTGAATCTTTTCTCATCCTCAGCCTACTATGAAGCATAGGAAAAAATTTTACTTCAGTTAGTATAATTTTCAGTTTTAGAATTTTCAATTTTTTTTAAAGATTTTAAAGATTTTTAAAGATTTTATTTATTTACTTGACAGAGAGAGACAGCAAGAGAGGGAACATAAGCAGGGGGAGTGGGAGAGGGAGAAGCAGGCTTCCTGCCAAGCAGGGAACCCGATGCGGGGCTCCATCCCAGGACCCTGGGATCATAACCTGAGCCAAAGGCAGACGCTTAATGACTGAGCCACCCAGGAGCCCCCTAGAATTTTCAATGTTTAAAATAGATTCCATTTTTCTGTACTGCATTCATTATCAGCTTATTTTTTTTATTTTTGTTTACTTCTTTGAAAATCATTATAAAATCTGCTTTACTTCTTTGAGCTAAATAATACTTGTCTTAAACTTGTCTGCTGAATCTAAAAACAAGACATGACTGGTTTGATTTGTATTTATTTCTAGTCTTATTGACTACTAGTCACATATTTGGATTCTTTGCATATCTAATTTTAAACATTATTTTAAATTATTATTTTATACTGCTTTTCTATACTATTTAAATTATTATTTAAATTATTATAAATTATTTTTATACTGAAAATGTTTGATTAAACAATCATACATATAGACTCTAGATTTTGTTAACTTTTTCATAAGTATGTTTATTTTCTGCTGGTAGGAAGTTGAATTACTCACTGATCACCTTACTGTTATGTAGGCCTTGCTAACACTTTCTTGGGAAAGATCTGTGGAAAGTCTTAAGATGTTTCTCAAGCTCCTCTAACTTGGTAGGATTCAATCTCCAAACTCTGCCTCTCCTGTGGACCTTGTCAAGGCTTGATTTTAACTGTGTTAGGAAAAATATGGTGAAGGCCTTTCTTAGGTCATTATATTCTCTCATAAGCTATGGTCTTTCTGATGTCTTAGCTAGATGTACATGATGTGAAGTAGATGGTAATGAGATTTGTCCCTTTTTGCTGGATGGGACTCCCAATGTCTCCTAGAAATGTGTGACGACGGCTAGTGCCTATTTCACTTTAAACCCCATAGTCAATGCTGCATGGTAAATCATGTAGAATTTTCTACTATGTATGTGATTCCTGGTCCTCCACATATGACTGGTTAGGAAACTTCGTGCATATTTGTGGGAATCTGCTTTGCATACTCCTTTTTTTTCAGTAGTCTTTTCTACAGAATTCAGCCACTTGAGCACCTATGAATTCTGACCTCTCGCTCCTTATCTTAATTCAACCATTGTGGTTCCTCTTGAAGGCCAGCTTGCTGAACCACCATTAGGATATTGTCTGCTGGCAGAGCGATGATTGTGGAACACATCTCATGATTTCCATGTTTCCAAAATTTGTGGTTAAATGCTGTCTCCTGCCCAGTTTATAACTGTTGCCTTGTGTGTTTTGTCTGATTATTATTTTTTTAAACTGGTTTACAGTAGAAGGCCTAATTCAATATCACTTATTGTATCATACTTGGATGTGAAATCTTTGTGTTGATATGTAACATTTGATATTAACAGATATTAACAGATAAAGCACCTAAGACTTGCAAAAGAAAATAAAATTGTTTTCATCTTTGTCTAAATAAAAGTAAAGTTACAGCTCATCTAACCTCATGACAGAAAGAGCACAGATGCTTGTATCCTCACCTTGCAAGAAGATGAGTCAGTGATTAATGTTAAAAGTTGTCTAAAATTGACGTTCCAATTAAAAATCAACTGAAGTTTTAAAAATAACATAAGTATTCTGTATTAGATGGAATATAAACAGGGGTGGACAGAGTGATTTTAATAAGATAAATTACTATCTTTCTTTGTAGTAAGTCAGTAAAGTATTGTATCTATCTTGATAAACCAAGAATTTAAACTATGGAAATAGCCATGAGAAGTAGTACATATTAATTGCTAGAACTGATTATTATTAAAGGAAGATGGGGGGCACCTGGGTTGCTCAGTGGTTAAGCCTCTGCCTTTAGCTCAGGTCATGATCTCAGGGTCCTGGGATCGAGTCCCACATTGGGCTCTCTGCTCTGCAGGGAGCCTGCTTCCTCCTCTCTCTCTCTCTCTGCCTGCCTCTCCGCCCACCTGTGATCTCTCTCTGTCAAATAAATAAAATCTTAAAAAAAAAAAAAAGGAAGATGGGAAAAAATAAAGAGGAAACTGTCTTCTTTCTAATGAACTGAAATTTTAAGTGTGTTAAAAACATCCAAAATACTATATGTTAAATAAGCATACCCATTTTTTAGAATTCATATATCACATAATAATTGGTCAAGTCTGGATTATTGTTGAAAAGATCCTATTTTTTATTTCCTATTTGATGTTTGAGGGTATCTGCAGGATGTAAGTCTCCCTAAGGCTCCTCAATAACCCCGGGACTCTGGTAAGTCACTGTGCTTAGCATACGCAAGGGCTCAGACTAATCCCACCTCAATCCTTATTTCTTCCAGATATGTTATGAAAATTGCCCGTTCTCATGGGGCACCTGGGTGGTTCAGTCGGTTAAGCATCTACCTTTGGCTCAGGTCATGATCCCTGGGTCTTGGGATCAAGCCTCATGTTGGGCTCTCTGCTTTTTGGAAAGCCTGCTTCTCCCTCTCTCTCTGCCTGCTGCTCTGTCTGTTTGTGCTCACTCTCTCAAATAAATAAATAAAATCTTTTTAAAAAATTGCCTGCTTTCACCAAGGATTAAAATTCCATTTGCTGCACTGAAATGAAAATATCTCTCTCAGAATGGCATCCATTCAGAGTTAGCTGACTTGAGCCCCTAAACCTGCTTTTTGTTTCTTCCCTTTAACTCTGGAGTCATCCTATATGTGGGATCCCTGTAGCAGGCTATTGCATTTAAGGAATAAGAGATTGGCATGGTTTTGATTTTCATCTTTTTCACTACCATGAATTAGATTTGACACATGCAGGTGACAAATAAGGTGTGGCAGTTCAGTATTCTCCTGAGAATAATATAAGCCCTCATTACTTTGGAGAGATATTCTACAGCTAAAAAAGGAAGTGAAAAGAGCATTTTCTGAGAGGATAATTTCTATAACCATCTGGAAGATGGCATGTTGAGTCATGCTCCCAAGAACTGTGGATTGGCAATGACTTGTTTACCCCTGTTCTGCTAGAGTATGGTTATCCTTACATGATCTATTACTGACTTCTACTATAAGTTGTAAACATATCACAAAGTAAATGAATATATATACTTAACAGTCTTCTCTTTTCTAAATACCGTGTTTTCCATGTAATTTTGAACTTTATTTCTTTGCAAACTTGCTGATATTGCATGTTATTTATAAAGTTGTAGCTCCCAAACTTAAGTGGAAAGTTCACTTTCATAAGATGACTATCTTGCTTAGTTTTATTTCAGACCACTCCACATTTTATGACACAAAATAAAATATCTTAGGATAGTGCAGTTATGAATCATTTAGTATCTTAGAATATATGAACATAATTGTCATCTAAGATAATAGAAAACACATAAAAGAATCTCTCAGAACTCAGTGGGCATATTTTAAATCCTACAAATATTTCTGTTTTGTGGAATACTATATCACAGAATAATGAGCAAAGGAATATAGATTGTGTAATTCAATAATCATCTCCATAAAAAAAAAAACAACTGAACTCAGACTTGTGTGGTTATTTAGTAGAGGAATAATTCTGATCATTAATATGGAGAATATTTGGTATAGTATTCAAGTCATTCTGATGTGTTCATCTGTGATAGGATACATTTTACTTTGATACTTTCCTGAGCTCATCTGTAAGAGAAAGGTAATTAAAATGAAGATACAATGCTTATTCCCATCACAAATCATACTTTATTGTAATGCATACTTTTAGATACACATTTAAAGGGTATCCATCATAAATTTTTATGTTGTACATGAAGAAAAGTAGGTAATAGTCCAAATAGGTAATAACTTTACAAATTGTATGGAAATGAATGGCACAAATGTGCTGGTGCTGCTTTATTTTAGAAATACACAGCAATAAAATGCATTGCTTAGGAAGATTTTTATTCAAATGCTTATAAGTTCAGAAATCTTCCTCCATCAGATCCTTTTCGTCCCCTTGTTCTTTTGTTGGTTTTATTAATAATTAATATAGAAGAGAAGTGAATAGCCAAACCAGCATTCAAAGGATATTAGCATTTACCAGTGTATTTTCTTTAAGTCCATGGAAAATTACCTGGAGTATCTGGCATCTGTGACATATTTGCAGCTTCTAGCTCCTCCTATTTTTGTCTTTCAAGAACTCTGTGCATGGGTAGGATTTACTGGAGAGGAGAGAACTCATCTAAGAACAGTTAAGTTGTTTTGAAATTGTCTGGATTGTTGAAGATTGCAGTGGGAAGATAGAAATGTCATGGTACAGTCATTTGACTATTTTAAAGCTATCTCTACCTTTCTTCAAATGAATTTTCACTGTAAGTTCAAAACATGTATCTGCCGCTTTCGCTAAAACATGGATGTACTTTGTTTTACCATTCTTACTGTGCCTCTTGGACTTCATCAATGTTCTCTGAGTATTGGCTATACCTAGTAGGCCCCAAAAGTGTTTCAAAATCACTGAAGAAAAAACATGGACCATGGACACTTATTACTTAATGCTCAGTTTCACTTCCATCATTTATAAGAAGGGGACAGTAGTGGTTATAACCTAAGGTTATAGTGAAAATTGGAATAAAACATGGATTTTAAATGTTCTCTATAGGGGCACCTGGGTGGCTCAGAGGGTTAAGCCTCTGCTTTCAGCCCAGGTCATGGTCCCAGGGTCCTGGGATCGAGCCCCACATCGGGCTCCTGCTCAGCGGGAGCCTGCTTCTCCCTCTCCCTCTGCCTGTCATTTCCTCTGTTTGTGCTCTCTCTCTGGCAAATAAATAAATAAAAAATCTTAAAAAAAAATTAAAAAAAAATGTTCTCTATAATATCTTAAAAATAACAAGCTCTAAATACGTGTTAATTCTCTTCCTCATGTATTTACTGACATAGAATATAATCACATAGGATTTCAAAGTAAAATATCTTAGTTTACTAAAAGACAATGAAATAGACACAAAATTAAAGGCTTAAATTGTCACACAGTCCTAGCATTATATCTTAGTCTTTTTTAAATTTTCAGCAGGATAGACACTTAGAAGAACAAAGAGACACTCATTCATTCAATCATTTATTTGTTCATTCAGTAAATATTTATGGAGAATCTATTACATGGCAGGCATTGTGTAGAGTTCTGGGAATAAAGCAGTGAGCAATACAGAGAAGCTCACCATTCATAGATAACATAAATAGATTAAACATATGATCTAAAATTGTGTGCTTACCAAACAAATTTATTATACTTCATAATCCAAAATCTCATTAATGGTTTTAAATTTTAAACATAATTTCCAAGTGGTCCATAGAATATACTCAAGTATATTCTATAGAAATAACTAAAGTTCTGTTTCATTGTCTTTAGAATCACTGCCTTATCAGTATTTACTTTAAAGCCACCATTTAAATGCAGGAAAATTTAACACCAAAGGTTTTAGAGACAAAAGTCAGTCTTAAGTGAGCCAAAACAAATTCAAATCTTAATGAATTTACTTTTTTTTTTAAGATTTTATTTATTTATTTTAGAGAGAGAGTGAGAGAGAGAGAGAGAGCACAAGGCAGGGGAGGAGAGAAGAGCAGAGAGAGAGAGAGAGAGAGAAGGATAAGCAGACTCCACACTGAATGGGGAGCCCCAATATGGGACTCAATCCCAGGACCCCAAGATCATGACCTGAGCCAAAATCAGATACTTAACCAACTGAGCAACCCAGGTGCCCATTGATGAATTTACTCTTTAAAAGGTGTATACTTTTGGGGCGCCTGGGTGGCTCAGTGGGTTGAGCCGCTGCCTTCGGCTCAGGTCATGATCCCAGGTCCTGGGTTCAAGCCCCACTTCGGGCTTTCTGCTCAGCAGGGAGCCTGCTTCCTCCTCTCTCTCTGCCTGCCTCTCTGCCTACTTGTGATCTCTGTCTGTCAAATAAATAAATAAAATCTTAAAAAAAAAAAAAAAGTGTATACTTTTATATAGGTGTGAATATAAGACTAACTATAACTGGGAATTTTCCAAATTATTAAGGCATATGTAATAAAATAAATGCGTTATTTAAAATAAACACACACAAGTATATGTACACATATAAGTATATATGTGTTTGTTTTAAAATGGCACATTAATTTTGTCATTTACTTTATTTAAAATTGCCAGCACATGCTGATAATATAAGGCCAACCAATGTTCAGTTGGTTTGATTTGTGTTCACAAATTCTCTATAAAATATGTAACACCTTTGTTGCCTGCACCAAAGGAAGGAAGATACCTTCCATAGGACCACACCCCTCTTTACTATTTTAAACCATCTCTTCTTATTATTGGGATGGATGTAGGACTGAGGGTAAATATCTTAGTATGTCAGGTACAATGAATCCCACACAACATTAGAGTTAAACTCCCCTACTGACTCTAATCCATTCCCATTAAATTTGCAGCTCGTGGGATAAACTCCTTAAGCTTATCTATCAGAAAATTATAATTTGATTAGTTCCAGTTGTATACGGGTAAGGGAGTGATAGTCAGTCACATTTCTTATCTTCTGTTTATGTTCAGTACAAAAGAAGAAAGTCTCAATACTTGCGACACAATCACTTTTAGTTTTCAAATAATTGAATATGACACCACAGGAAAGGTATTCTTTCTTACTCCAAGAGTGGGATGTGGGTGAGCAAGAGAGGAACCAATCCAAATATTCAAAGAACCACATCTGACAAACTATGGCTTTACTTAGAGGCTGCAGCCACAGTAGATATAAATTACATAGCCCTAAAGCACTGCCAATAGGAATAAAAGTTTTCCAAAACTGGATTAAGGTTTGATCAGTGGGAAAAGATAGAATTGAAGAGAGTAATGGAAGTATGCATAGGGTGGAGCACCTGGCTAGAAGTTTGAAATATGAAATTTGAAATGTGTAAATATTCCCCATACATACATGATTTATAAATATTTATATAAGATTCATAAAGACTTATGTAAATATAAATTGTAGATTTTTACTATATTCTTTAAATGGGCTAAGAAAGATATGGGTGTTGTTTCAAAAAAAAAAAAAAAAAAAACTGCCCTATGATGCTAAGTGATCATGCAGGGGACTTTGGACATATTCAGAAAGAACAAAAAGAAGAAATTATAAAGATGTCATTCTTCTCATCCTATGTGGCTGCAAATGCTCAGCAAAATTTTGTTCAATTTAGCTTCAATGGAAAATTTTTCACACTAAGATCACCTATTTAAAATATTTTCAAACTAAAAAGCTACTAGAATTAACATGCATCAGCACTCTTCCCCACCCCCCACCCCTTTCTTTAAAGAGAATAGGAACCTGTACAGTTTTTGTCTAGGATAGGACCAAAACACTTTGATAGGATTATAATGGGAAGAAAAATATATTCTCTATTTTGAGGTTCTTGGCTTCTACCTATTCCAATAAAAAGAAGATTTTGAGCATGTGTAATTTGTTAAAATTAGCAAGAATTACCCACTTTGTTAAGGTTAACCTTTACTAGACAAAACTTACAGCTCTATGATGGGTATTCTGTTTAAAAGAGTGAGGGAGGGGCACCTGGGTGGCTCAGTGGGTTAAGCCTCTGCCTTAAGCTTAGGTCATGATCTTAGGGTCCTGGCATCAAGTCCCGCATCGGGCTCTCTGCTCAGCAGGGAGCCTGCTTCCCACCCCCCACCGCCTGCTTTCCTCTCTGCCTACTTATGATCTCTCTCTGTCAAATAAATAAATAAAATCTAAAAAAAAAAAAAAAAAAGAGTGATGGTAACGGTGAGTAGTCATGTGGATCCAACCCTATCTACCTTAGAATTCAGACCCTAATAACTATGCTCAAATTCCCCACGTGCTCCAAACGTTACTCAAAGAGTCTCCCCCCTCCCCCGCATCTAACCTTGCTCAGTCTATCAGTGGACTTTGTGGGAAAGTTTAGTAGAAACACCTGAAATGACAGGTTAGTCACAGAACTTCAGGTACTGAGCTTCAAGATGTGGCAAAATGTGTTGCAGAACATGACGTAGGCATATAAAAGAGGAGATTTGGATGGAATATGGGATTCTTGGGATCCAAAGAAAAGGAGCAAGTAAGAGTTCCATGTTTAAACCACCAAAAAATATACTCACTTTCCTGACTTAAAATAAAGTGATAATCCTAGGAAGAGACCTCTCCCCACCACCCCACAAGCAGCTGAAAGCTGCCTACAGAGGTACTTTCTAGTCCTCTCCAACTCATTAAGCTGGGAGGGAAGGTGTCCTCACTTTGGATATATTCAAAGCATTTGTCTAGGGAGAGTCTTTTCTTTTCTCTTTTTAATATTTTATTTATTTATTTGAGAGAGAGAGAGAACAAGAGAACATGAGAAGGAGGAGGGTCAGAGGAAGAAGCAGACTTCCCTGCTGAGCAGGGAGTCAGATGCAGGACTGGATCCCGGGACTTGATTCCAGGACTCCAGGGTCATGACCTGAGCCAAAGGCAGTTGATCAACCAACTGAGCCACACAGGTACCCTCTAGGGAGAGTATTTTAAAAGGCTAAAATTTTCTCTACCTCCTTTCTGGGAACTTAGTCCACTTTCCTCACTTCCTCCCAACTTCAGTGTCCTAACCCATGCTAATATAGGAAAGGGAAGTTTCCACAAGTCTTTGGTAGGGAAACAAAGAGAGACAAGCACTCTGTTACTTCCATAATGCAAAAAGTTCAGATGAAATAGATGTTCAAAAATAACATGAGAAATGAAGATTTATCGCAAGAAGCATTTATGCACCAGATGGACCTGAAATTCTAGTAGCTTTTAAGTTTGAAAATATTTTAAGATTTGATAGACCTGAAAAAAGCCTGAAATATTCCCATGATTTCTACATCTGATCCACTGTGGGAGAACCAGGATCAGCTAAGTAAGGGAGAAGAGTCATATAAAAATACTGGAAGACCTAGTATTTTTAAGGATTTGAAAAAGATGGAGAGTTTCTTGACACTTAGTTGAGGTAGATATTTTATGGGTTCAGAGCTTACTCAAAGGAATATTTAAAGAAGACTTTGCAACATACTCTGAAATCTGTTAGGTATATATCATCATCTCATAATAAGATTTCCTTATGGCTTTGGAGGGTGACTTTTCTTACTTCCAAACATTATGGGCACAACCAAGTTTATTCACAAATAAGCATGTTATCTTTCTAACATTCAACTGATCATCACATTTCTAAAGAACAAAGTCAGAAAAATATTGAGAAATTCTGCATATTAGGAAATTTAAAAATTTTTAAAAAAGAGCTCTAGGACATCCAGGGATATCTAAAATAAAGGTCTTTATTCAACTAATTCAATTTTTAATAGAAGACTCTTTGCTCTCCCTTAAAAGTTTTGTCAATTTTGAAGAAGGACTAAGTTAAGTAAAAGTTCCTTCAAAATAATTTACAAACTTAGGTGATCCAAAGTAAAAAAAAAAAGTTTGTTAAATTCTATGAAACAGATTGGAAGCACTCAACATTAGGGGCCAGAGTATCTCACATGTAGTAATCCTTTTTCATAACATGAACAATTAATGTTCTATAATTTCATTAAAAAGATGGATAATGGGGTGCCTGGGTGGCTCAGTGGGTTGGGCCTCTGCCTTTGGCTCGGGTCATGATCTCAGAGTCCTGGCATTGAGCCCTGCATCAGGCTCTCTGCTCGGTGGGGAGCCTGCTTCCTCCTCTCTGTCTATGCCTGCCTCTCTGCATACTTGTGATCTTTGTCTGTCAAATAAATAAATAAAATCTTAAAAAAAAAAGATGGATAATGATGAGATTAATAACAAGAAGTTTGGTTTGGGGAAAAGGTAATTAATGGCAGACATCTGCATTTGTTTATTTTGATCTGAAGTCCCTGGGATTTATTTGAAATTTATCAACTGAAAAAGTAAATGTACATTCTAATTCTCTTAAAGGTATTGATTACCTCATGAAAGCTAGGCTGAAATTTGAAACTAAATCATGAGATTTCTAAGGGATACTCTTGAATTGGGTTGGTTTTGTTTTCTGCCATGATTATTTTCATAATTGCCATAATCAAGAACTATATCTTGTGTATAAATACAAAAAAACCTGTGTTGGGGGTAAATTTCACTGAATAAAAACACATGATTTTCATTAAAATTTCTTTTGAGAGCTATGAAGGATAGGTTGGGTTATATAACTGTAAAGTACTTAGTATTTCTAGCTCTAAATCAAAAGTAAATTTTTAAAAGAAAGAAAAAATATCATCTTATATTAATAAATCCACATTACACTTTTCCAATATTCAAATCAATTGAATTTGATGGCAATAGGATATTTGAAAAGTGTGAAGGTAGGTTCATGACAAATAATAGGAAGATGGGACTTTTGTGAGGAACCTTAAAATATGCCAAGAATGTATAACCTTTTTTTTAAATTTAATATATAAAATACTCTTAAAATATGGAAGTAGTATCTCTAACCACTTATC
The DNA here is from genome assembly GCF_902655055.1 of Lutra lutra. Taxonomy (NCBI): domain Eukaryota; kingdom Metazoa; phylum Chordata; class Mammalia; order Carnivora; family Mustelidae; genus Lutra; species Lutra lutra. Next base: position 78,038,316 of record NC_062279.1, on the reverse strand, counting down.
ACCTATTACTGAAAATCTAATTAATTTAAATTCAAATTAAATGGCAGTATGCAGCATATGAATTTAATAGTGTTGAGCTACTTGTATTGTTTCATGAAAAAAAAAAAAAGTCAAGTATGTTAATCCAACACACTATGTTAACCATCATGAAGATTTAGGATGAACACAGTATAAAATATCCCAGATGTCCTTCAGTTAAAAAAAATAATAATAGTAATAATTTTATGCAATTCAAGGTTTCTCCTTCCTTATTTTCACTTGAGCTTTTTTTTTTTCTTTTTCATAGTGACAGAGCACACTTGAGTGGGGATGGGGGATTAGGGGTGGGGAGAGGCAGAGAGTGAGGAGAGAGGGAGTCTAAACCAAGCTCCTTGCCCAGCATGGAGACTGACAAGGGCTGGATCTTACCACCCTGAGATCATGACATGAGCCAGAATCAAGAGTCAGACACTTAACAGATTGAGCCACACAGGTATTCCTTTGTTTCATAATTCTTAACTGGTGAAACACACTTTAGAAAGTGTTAGTATAATTTAATTCAAAAGCTCTCAATTCATATAATGTTGGAGAGGAGAACTGAACAACTAATAGACTGAAGGAATTCAACATCACTTTTGACACAACATGAATCCCTATAAAACTGTTGTGGGGTTAGAGGAGGTTTGGATGTCATGACTACCTCTTCTACAACATCTGTATTTGTTATGCCAGTTAAACTTGGCCTCCCTGGGACATGACTTTCCTTTCTTTTCACTTGAATTCCCTATCCTGTAAATAGGGAAATTTATTGTGGAGGTATCCCTTTTATCTTTTTGTCATTGTTTCAAGTTTTGTTGTTGTTGTTGTTGTCGTCATTTGTTTGTTTTAATTCTAGTTTGTTAATGTATAGGGAATTTTAGTTTCAGGAGTAGAATTTAGTGATTCATCACTTACATAGAATACCCAGCGATCATCACGAGGGTTCTCCTTAAAACCTGTCACCCATTTAGCCCAGCCTCTGCCCACCTCCCCTCCAGCAACCCTCAGTTTGTTCTCTGTCATTGAGTCTCTTATGGTTTACCTCCCTCTCTTTTTTTTCCCCCTATGTTCATTTGTTTTGTTTCTTGAATTCCACATATGAGTAAAATCACATGGTATTTGTCTTTCTCTGACGTATTTCATTTAGGATAATAAATACACTCTAGTTCCATCCACATCATTGCAAATGGCAAGATTTCTTTTTTTTTTTTTTGATGGCTGAATAGTATTCCATTATGTATATACTTAGGCCTATATGAAAAATCCAACAGAATGGCATTTTGATGCCTTTTCACTATTTTTTTTCTTTTTACTAAATTCTTGAGAAATCTTAGACATAAGAAAACTATAATCTAAATATTTGTGTACCAAAGGAAAAAATATTTATTATGAAGCCCTAAGGCAGAGTTGTGTTAGTTAATGAGGAGAAACAAGGAAATGAAAAAAGCAAACAAAACAAAGAACAAAAACAAAACACAAAAAAATCTTCAGATTCATTTAACCATATTAGGAGATTAGAATAAATTAACCAACAAATATGATCTCAAAAAGAGAGTGAAAACCAAAAACAGAATTAACTTTGGAGTTTTTTCTCAGAGTGGTAACACCATCTCTGTGTTAAATATGATCTAATTAGGTCATAGATCTCATAATTAATAGTCTTTTGACCAACATGGCCTTAATATTCCCTTCAGTCTGACTAAACTTTAGACAGTTTTGTTCCTGATTATAGGCCCTGATCTCCATTTCTTTAGGGCTTTTATTTAAGAAATCTTGCAAATAAGATGAGGAAGGACACGATATCATACTCAAAGGAACTGTCCTACAAGAAGATCTAACAATTTTAAATATCTATGCCCCTAACGTAGGAGCAGCCAACTATATAAACCAATTAATAACAAAATCAAAGAAACACATCAACAATAATACAAAAATAGTAGGGGACTTTAACACTCCCCTCACTGAAATAGACAGATCATCCAAGCAAAAGATCAACAAGGAAATAAAGGCCTTAAATGACACACTGAACCAGAGGGACATCACAGATATATTCAGAACATTTCATCCAAAAGCAACAGAATACACATTCTTCTCTGGTGCACATGGAACATTCTCCAGAATAGATCACATTCTCAGTCTTAAATCAGGTCTCAACCGATATCAAAAGATTGGGATCATTCCCTGCATATTTTCAGACCACAGTGCTCTGAAGCTAGAACTCAATCACAAGAGGAAATTTGGAAAGAACCCAAATACATGGAGACTAAACAGCATCCTTCTAAAGAATGAATGGGTCAACCAGGAAATTAAAGAAGAATTAAAAAAATTCATGGAAACAAATGATAATGAAAACACAATGGTTCAGAATCTGTGGGACACAACAAAGGCAGTCCTGAGAGGAAAATATATAGCGGTACAAGCCTTTCTCAAGAAACAAGAAAGGGCTCAGGTACACAACCTAACCCTACACCTAAAAGAGCTGGAGAAAAAACAAGAAAGAAACCCTAAACCCAGCAGGAGAAGAGAAATCATAAAGATCAGAGCAGAAATCAATGAAATAGAAACCAAAAAAACGATAGAGCAAATCAACGAAACTAGGAGCTGGTTCTTTGAAAGAATTAATAAGATTGATAAACCCCTGGCCAGACTTATCAAAAAGAAAATAGAAAAGACCCAAATAAATAAATCATGAATGAAAGAGAAGAGATCACAACTAACATCAAAGAAATACAGACAATTATAAGAACATACTATGAGCAACTCTACGCCAACAAATTTGACAATCTGGAAGAAATGGATGCATTCCTAGAGACATATAAACTATCACAATTGAACCAGGAAGAAATAGAAAGCCTGAACAGACCCATAACCAGTAAGGAGATTGAAACAGTCATCAAAAATCTCCAAACAAACAAAAGCCCAGGGCCAGATGGCTTCCCAGGGGAATTCTACCAAACATTTAAAGAAGAACTAATTCCTATTCTCCTGAAACTGTTCCAAAAAATAGAAATGGAAGGAAACCTTCCAAACTCATTTTATGAGGCCAGCATCACCTTGATCCCAAAACCAGACAAGGGTCCCATAAAAAAAGAGAACTACAGACCAATATCCTTGATGAACCAGATGCAAAAATTCTCACCAAAATACTATCCAATTAGGATTCAACAGTACATTAAAAGGATTATTCACCACGACCAAGTGGGATGTATTCCAGGGCTGCAAGGTTGGTTCAACATCCGCAAATCAATCAATGTGATACAACACATTAATAAAAGAAAGAACAAGAACCATATGATACTCTCCATAGATGCTGAAAAAGCATTTGACAAAGTACAGCATCTCTTCCTGATCAAAACTCTTCAAAGTGTAGGGATAGAGGGCACATACCTCAATATTATCAAAGCCAGCTATGAAAAACCCACCACAAATACCATTCTCAATGGAGAAAAACTGAAAGCTTTGCCGCTAAGGTAAGGAACACGGCAGGGATGTCCGTTATCACCACTGCTATTCAACATAGTACTAGAAGTCCTAGCCTCAGCAATCAGACAACAAAAGGAAATTAAAGGCATCCAAATCGGCAAAGAAGAAGTCAAACTATCACTCTTCGCAGATGATATGATACTATATGTGGAAAACCCAAAAGACTCCACTCCAAAACTGCTAGAACTTGTACAGGAATTCAGTAAAGTGTCAGGATATGAAATCAATGCACAGAAATCAGTTGCATTTCTATACACCAACAGCAAGACAGAAGAAATGCAAATTAAGGAATAAATCAAATTTACAATTGCACCCAAAAAAATAAGATACCTAGCAATAAACCTAACCAAAGAGGCAAAGAGTCTATACTCAGAAAACTATAAACTACTCATGAAAGAAAGTGAGGAAGACACAAAAAAATGGGAAAACGTTCCATGCTCATGGATTGGAAGAACAAATATTGTGAAAATGTCTATGCTACCTAAAGCAATCTACACATTTAATGCAATTCCTATCAAAGTACCATCCATTTTTTTCAAAGAAATGGAACAAATAATCCTAAAATTTATATGGAACCAGAAAAGACCTCGAATAGCCAAAGGAATATTGAAAAAGAAAGCCAAAGTCGGTGGCATCACAATTCCGGACTTCAAGCTCTATTACAAAGCTGTCATCATCAAGACAGCATGGTACTGGCACGAAAACAGACACATAGATCAATGGAACAGAATAGAGAGCCCAGAAATAGACCCTTAACTCTATGTCAACTAATCTACGACAAAGCAGGAAAGAATGTCCAATGGAAAAAAGACAGCCTCTTCAATAAATGGTATTGGGAAAATTGGACAGCCACATGCAGAAAAATGAAATTGGATCATTTCCTTACACCACACATGAAAATAGACTCAAAATGGATGAAGGACCTCAACGTGAGAAAGGAATCCATCAAAATCCTTGAGGAGAACACAGGGAGCAACCTCTTCGACCTCAGCCACAGCAACATCTTCCTAGGAACATCGCCAAAGGCAAGGGAAGCAAGGGCAAAATGAAGTATTGGGATTTTATCAAGATCAAAAGCTTTTGCAGAACAAAGGAAACAGTTAACAAAACCAAAAGACAACTAACAGAATGGGAGAAGATATTTGCAAATGACATATCAGATAAAGGGCTATTGTCCAAAATCTATAAAGAACTTAGCAAACTTAACACCCAAAGAACAAATAATCCAATCAAGAAATGGGCAGAAGACATGTACAGACATTTCTGCAAAGAAGACATCCAGATGGCCAACAGACACATGAAAAAGTGTTCCATATCACTCGGCATCAGGGAAATACAAATCAAAACCACAATGAGATATCACCTCACACCAGTCAGAATGGCTAAAATTAACAAGTCAGGAAATGACAGATGCTGATGAGGATTCAGAGAAAGGGGAACCCTCCTACACTGTTTTGGGAATGCAAGCTGGTGCGACCGCTCTGGAAAACAGCATGGAGGTTCCTCAAAATGTTGAAAGTAGAACTACCCTATGACCCAGCAATTGCACTGCTGGATATTTACCCTAAAGATACAAACATAGTGATCTGAAGGGGCACATGCACCCGAATGTTTATAGCAGCAATGTCTACAATAGCCAAACTATGGAAAGAACCTAGATGTCCATCAACAGAAGAATGGATAAAGAAGATGTGCTATATATACACAATGGAATACTATGCAGCCATCAAAAGAAATGAAATCTTGCCATTTGCGATGATGTGGATGGAACTAGAGGGTATCATGCTTAGCGAAATAAGTCAATCGGAGAAAGACAACTATCATATGATCTCTCTGATATGAGGGAGAGGAGATGCAACATGGGGGGTTAAGGGGGTAGGAGAATAGTAAATGAAACAAGATGGGATTGGGAGGGAGACAAACCATAAGTGACTCTTAATCTCACAAAACAAACTGAGGGTTGATGGGGGGAGGGGGGTTGGGAGAAGGGGGTTGGGGTTATGGACATTGGGGAGGGTATATGCTATGGTGAGTGCTGTGAAGTGTGTAAACCTGGCAATTCACAGACCTGTACCCCTGGGGATAAAAATATATTATATGTTTATAAAAAATAAAATTAAAAAAAAAAAAAAAGAAATCTTGCAAATTCTTTTAATGCTTCTTTGAGATGTAAATCTCCTAGCCTCTTGCTAGTTTTACCACACAATTATGTCTTTCTCAAAGATTTGGGAACAAACCCCTTAATGTAATCATCAAGAAAATAGGGCCCCTATCTCCCTGTTTAATGGAGAGTGGGAGCCCATCAAAGTCCAACTGCTTAAGCTTCTTGTCCACAAAATAGTAAAACAGATGACCTAATCACATTGATCAACCTCCCTCTAATGTCCTTCTGTACTTTTCCACTAGCTCATCCCAGTACTTAAAAATTCTCCTGCCTTTGGTTTCAGCAGAATTAGATTCAGTATTTCTTCCCTATTGCAATGGTCTTTAAAGTCTTCCTTACTTATTTAATTCTACAATCTTTCTTTGATGACTCCTTTTTGGGAATTATGAGAGATGTGGCCCAATTTGACCTCTGCCTAAAGGCTAAGAATTGCCAATGCATTTTTGTAAAACCAAAACTTCTTATGATAATTTTATAAAGAAACAGTTTAAAAACTGCCCTTAGTGTGGGAATTAGTTCAACCTTCTTATTCATCTAGCATTTTCTACACCCACTTACAATCAAGGTAATAGCATAGATTAAGAGACAGGTTTTAATCTTAATTGGCTCATAAGAACATATTGACAAAAATAATTTGATGTAGATTTCTTCAAGTATAATGCATGGTATGTTATTGAAAATAAAGGAGATATTTGCAAATATGTATTTAGTTTTTCCATTTTGTGGACAAGAAACTTAAGCAGTTGGACTTTGATGGGCCCAGCATGCTTCCACTGCACTACTCTGCTTGGACTTTGATTATCCCTGCCCACTGTCCCAACTCCATACCAAAAGTCTTAATTCATTCTGGCTGTTCTAACAGAAATGCCATAGACTGGGTGGCTTATAAACAACCAAAATTTATTTCTCACAGTTCTGGAAGCTGGGAAATCCAAGATCAAGTCACTGGGACATTCAGTATCTAGTGAGAGCTAACTTCCTAATTCATAGATTATCTCATTCTGTTTGTGTCTTCATATGGTAGAAAGATAAGGGGAATCTCCAGGATCTCTTCTAAAAAGGCACTAATCCTGGGGTGTCTGGGTGGCACAGTTGGTTAAGTGTATGACACTTGGTTTTGGCTCAGGTCATGATTTCAGGCTTATGAGTTCTAGCCCTAGTCAGGCTCTGCACTCGGTACAGAGTCAGCTTGAGACTCTCTTTCTCTCTCCCTCTGCCCACCCCCCTCATGTGTGTGCTCTCTCTCTCTCTAAAACTAAAAAAAAAAAAAAAAAAAAGACACTAATCCCATTCACAAGGGTACCACCTTCATGACTTTATCTATCAAAGTCTCTACCTCCGAATACCATCACATTGGGGATTAGACTTCAACATATGAATGGGGAGGAGCACAAACAACCAGTCAACAGCACCAGGCAATCTAACTTCATTATATCTGTAGCTATATTCACACACAAAAATTAAATTTGGTCACAGTTATTGAATCAACACTGCTATATTTGACATACTATCATTGTTCAGTGTTTTGCAGCAAAAGTCCATTACCAGTCCTGTACCCTACAGAGCCTTTTTAGAAGGGTTTTTTCCTAGTTATCCAGTTTCCATCATGAAATTTTAATACCACAGGGATACTGTATATCCAGTTTACTTTATACTATAACCAATATACCATAGATATATATCTGTTTATGTACCGTGGTGCTTTGGAAGGCCATAAACCATCATAATATTTAAGATACGATGGCTCCAGTGAACTAATTCTTATTCCCTTAAAGATGATAGGACTCCCTTTAAGAATACATGATTTAAATAATTCCTTTGGTAAGGTAAAAATCACATTATATAATATGGCTTATTTAAAAACAAAATCTACCTTTGTCAATTAATTGACAAATGTATTATATAAACATCATTACTTTCACCAATTTAAACTGCCATCTTGTTTACTAGGGTCAGATAGGAGATGAGTGGACAGTTTGTGGGGGAGGTGACGGAGTTTCAGATTACCCTTAGGTAAGACATAATTTAGTATGTTTATGCCTAAAAATATTATCTAAATGAATCTACATATAATGGACAATGACCATAATAAAAGTAGTTAAAGGGACTGAATAAATATTGAAAGGAATAATTCATTCCCTAAAAAACAGCTTCGTGCATTCATTATTATCCTCATTCACATCTGTTTATTATATATGTCTTTTTATACACTGTTGAAGAAAAACAGATAATTTTCTCTTCACCCTAGAAAGTCCCACAGCATGTCAATAATTTTCTTCTGAGTTCTTAATGAGAAGCTTTAAATTTCAATAAAAAATGTTTTTCCATTTGGGAACTCAGGAAGAGTTTGCAGCAATTCATTCCCAGACAATATTTTATGGCATCGTTATACCAAAATTTTTGCCAAGTAATTTTACTCAAATAATTCAATAAGAAAATACCTCTGTAAACAGTTTTCTTGATCTTTATATCATCAATTAACTAATGGTAGTCTTTTTAAAAATCTTCCTGCAATAATATGTTCTTGAATCCAATTGTTTTTAATAATTTTGTTATATCAATGCTTCAGTCAGAATGAATTAAACTAATGAGATTATTAATGTCATTGTAAATTATATTGTGATATACATTTATCTTTTTAACACATAATTTAACTCTTTTTTTTTTTTGTAGTACTTTCCTACAAAGACTGGTCTACATATGCAGTGTGTAATAGAATATTTACAGACTAATTTTCAACACCTTCACAGATACAGTTCCTCAAACAGTAAGATAATACAGTTGAAGTCAATTTTTTGTTGTTGTTTTGGTTTTGTATTCATTGGTATATGTAAAGTATGCTATAGTAACATAAGAGAAAAAAATGATTTAATATTAGCTAGGTACTTTAAAAAGTATATTCTACATGTCACCTATACATATTATACATATTTAAATATAGAATACATATAGCATAATAATCAAACCTTAAACCTTTGACAATATATTTGATTATGAAACATAAATACATTGAAGCTTGAGTTGGAGGCTATTGAACATACAATAAAGACACAGACTCTGGAATCAAATTGCTAAGTTTGAACCTGAACTCACATGTATTGTCTGGATGACTTTCATCTCATAATAATTAGTGACTAATTATTTATTCTCTTTATTTCACTTCTTTCCCTTTGAAAGAGGGATATTAATAGTATTTGGAAAGAAAAAAAAAATCAGACACAAAACAGTTGATATCGTGGCAGGCCAAATGAATCTCTGGAGAAAATCAAAATAGATAACTTTAGTGATAGGGATAGATAAAAGAAATTTCTGGTGAGAGAATGTTCAATATTATGATATGAGTTGAATGGATGGGAACATTTGTCAGAAATTAACAGTTTGTCCCTAATATCTCTTAATTTCATTATATGTAAGTGCTACCTCAATGTTGTTAAAGAGATGATGATGATAAAAATATTTAATATAATTTCCAGCAAGTATAGAGTGACTGTATCATAGTAATCAATTACTGACAGCATTGGAAGTCAGGGCTTGGCTGATCTCACTTTGTCTATTATGACAGTGATAAATAGTAGCTTTGAGCTCATCCTTCCTTCCTTCCCTTACTCCACATATATTTTTGAGTTACTTCTTGTGCTGATATGTCAGAGTTCAACAGAGCATAATCCCTGCCTTTACAGAGCTGATAGGATATAAAATCAATGCACAGAAATCAGTTGCATTTCTTTACACCAATAAGACAGAAAAGAGAAACTAAGGAGTCAATCCGATTTACAATTGCACCCAAAACCAGAAGATACCTAGGAATAAACCTAACCAAAGAGGCAAAGACTCTATACTCAGAAAACTATAAAGTACTCAAGAGAGAAATTGAGGAAGACACAAAGAAATGGAAAAATGTTCCATGCTCATGGATTGGAAGAACAAATATTGTGAAAATGTCTATGCTACCTAAAACAATCTACACATTCAATGCAATCCCTATCAAAATCCCATCCATTTTTTTCAAAGAAATGGAACAGATTATCCTAAAATTTATATGGAACCAGAAAAGAACTCAAATAGCCAGTGGAATATTGAAAAAGAAAGCCAAAGTTGGTGGCATCACAATTCCAGACTTCAAGCCCTATTACAAAGCTGTCATCATCAAGACAGTATGGTACTGGCACAAAAACAGATACATAGATCAATAGAACAGAATAGAGAGCCCAGAAATAGACCCTCAACTCTAGGGTCCACTAATCTTCGACAAAGCAGGAAAGAATGTCCAATGGAAAAATGACAGCCTCTTCAACAAATGGTGCTGGGAAAATTGGACAGCCACATGCAGAAAAATGAAATTGGACCATTTCCCCATACCACACACGAAAATAGACTCCAAATGGATGAAGGACCTCAATGTGAGAAAGGAATCCATCTAAATCCTTGAGGAGAACACAGGCAGCAACCTCTTCGACCTCAGCCACAGCAACTTCTTCCTAGGAACATTGCCAAAGGCAAGGAAAGCAAGGGTTAAAATGAACTATTGGGACTTCATCAAGATCAAAAGCTTTTGCAGAGCAAAGGAAACAGTTAACAAAACCAAAAGACAACTGACAGAATGGGAGAAGATATTTGCAAATGATATTATCAGATAAAGGGCTAATGTCCAAAATCTATAAAGAGCTTATCAAACTCAACACCCAAGGAACAAGTAATCCAATCAAGAAATAGGCAGAGGGCATGAACAGATATTTCTGCAAAGAAGACATCCAGATGGCCAACAGACACATGAAAAAGTGCTCCACATCACTCAGCATCAGGGAAATACAAATCAAAACCACAATGAGATACCACCTCACACTAGTCAGAATAGCTAAAATTAACAAGTGAGGAAATGACAGATGCTGGCGAGGATGCGGAGAAAGGGGGACCCTCCTACACTGTTGGTGGGAATGCAAGCTGGTGCAACCACTCTGGAAAACAGTGTGGAGGTTCCTCAAAAAGTTGAAAATAGAGCTACCCTATGACCCAGCGATTGCACTACTGGGTATTTACCCAAAGATACAAATGTAGTGATCTGAAGGGGCACATGCACCCGAATGTTTAAAGCAGCAATGTCTACAATAGCCAAACTATGGAAAGAACCTAGATGTCCATCAACAGATGAATGGATAAAGAAGAAGTGATATATATATATATATATATATATATATATATATATATATATAATGGAATACTATGCAGCCATCAAAAGAAATGAAATCTTGCCATTTGTGACAATGTGGATGGAACTAGAGGGTGTTATGCTTAGCGAAATAAGTCAATCAGAGAAAGACAACTATCATATGATCTCCCTGATATGAGAAAGTGGAGATGCAACGTGGGGAGTTTGGGGAGTAGGAAAAGAATAAATGAAACAAGATGGGATTGGGAGGGAGACAAACCATAAGAGATTCTTTTTTTTTTTTTTTAAAGAATTTATTTATTTGTCATAGAGAGAGAAGCGAGAGTGAGCACAGGCAGACAGAGTGGCAGGCAGAGGCAGAGGGAGAAGCAGGCTCGCTGCCAAGCAAGGAGCCCGATGTGGGCCTCGATCCCAGGACGCTGGGATCATGACCTGAGCCGAAGGCAGCTGCTTAACCAACTGAGCCACCCAGGCATCCCACCATAAGAGATTCTTAATCTCACAAAACAAACTGAGGGTTCCTGGGGGGAGGCGGAGAGGGAGAAGGTGGTTGGGTTATGGACATTGGGGAGGGTATATGCTATGGTGAGTGCTGTGAAGTATGTAAACCTGGCGATTCACAGATTCACAGACCTGTACCCCTGGGGCTAATAATACATTATATGTTTATTAAAAAATTAAAAAAAATACAAAAAATAATAAAATAAAGAGCTGATAGTGGAGCTAATGTTGGCATTTTTTTTTTTTCTTTTTTTAATGTTGGCATTTCTTACTTCACCTCCTCATCAGTAGAAGGACGGTGTGATGCTGGTAAGCACTCCCTTAACCTTAAACTAAGTAGAAAAACATTATTCACAAAACAAAAACATAGTGCTGACTTTAGGTATACCTGGATTTAGAGACTGAACATACCGTATTTTTGGCTTATATTTTCTTCTGTGCATCCATTGACTCTGCTTTTCTCTGCATGTTCTTTCTTTCTGACTCCTTCATCAGACCAGGGAAATCTGTGGCAATCCACTTACTGACACAAGTATTCATCGTCAAGAAAGAAAGACCTTTTATTTATCTGAGTACATATGTCAAAACATCTGTCAAAGAACGAGGCAGATCTTGACTGTCTGGCTATATGGTATGGACAGTGGGTAAGATTATCTTCACATAAATCATATGGAATGGATTTTCAACACCAGGAAAATAGATGATGGGGACACTAATTACACCTAAACAATTATCACACACACTGTTCCACACTGAGGTAGCTTAAGGTGGATGTAGAAACCTCGAAGCCTGGATGGGTATGAAAGCAAATTTTGCAATTTATTTACTGTGTGGTTTAAATTTATTTAAAATCTCATTGCTTCTGTTTCATTGTTATAAAAATGTGGATTATGATACTCTTCACCTTATACTATTGCCTTTCAGGGCAGCATAAGGAGTACGTAAAATGTCATCTATCACTACGTAATTGCTTGAATAATGTAAAATCTTAACTCCATGATACAGTTAATTAGAATTGCTGTTATTTTTGACCTCATCTTCACACTAGTAGCCAGAAATTTTGAAATCCAAAAATGCCTCAGCAAACCACGAAATTGAAATCATGTTTCTGAAGAACAATCATACTAAATAGGCCTTCATTCAGTCTCTTTTTCTGCAAAAGTATAATTTTTTTTTAATAACGTAAAGAATATAATGCAATATCCTTCTAAACATGCTAATTTGGGAAGCTCTGTCACACTCTATATAGACAAAACTGAGGTGTGTTGTAACAGCTATAAAACTACAGATGTAAAGTAGATAATTACTTAGGTTTTTACAGGAGAAAGTTGATTTCAGTAAAAATTACAGTGTTCAAATGTAGCATCTCATAAATGTCAAGTTATATTTTAGTTAAAATTTGCTAAATGTGTTATTTCCAAGGTCTTAAAATACTGAGATATCAAAGGAGTCTTTTTTCATTCCTCTGTGGAATATGGTTATATTTCTAGAGCAATTCGGAAACCTAGGGACCTCAGGAAAGTCCACTCTCTTTGGTCTCTTTATAGAGTTGCATATAAATAGTTGGTCACTGTGATATTTTGCTTTATGTTTTAATAGCAACGGCAAAAGCATACGCATCCCCACTGACTTCTTGGATTACATCTTGATAAAAAGCTAAAGTGTTTTATCACCACATTTTGTGCCACATGTAATTTCCTTTGGATCCTCAGAGAGTCCGGCAATTTTACATTTTTCACTTGAGGGAGCCACTTTTGGTGTAAAAAGAAAACAAAACTAAAACACCAACCGAAAATAAATAAATAAATAAATAAATAAATAAATAAATAAATAAATAAAACACCAACCAAAAAAGTCAATGACTTATTTTTCAGAGTTATATCCATCAAAAGACTTGCTCTGGTCAAACACAGAACAGCTGTAAAATCCAAATGGAGGGTTAGAGTCAAATATATCCTAATTGCCTTTTTTTCAATACTGTTTGTTCATTTGCTGTGTTTGGTAAAGTGCCACTAAATATGCAAAAACAAGTTGGTTATACAATATTATTCAAAGAGATTCCATGTGTTAGTAAAGATTATAGAAACTTGTTTTATGTTGGCTTTCAGAAATATGTTAAAGAAATGAAAGCATATTTATCTATAAATGAATTTTAAATGCATATATCCCTTCTCATATTCAGCTTTATTTTGGTTTGCTAATATATAAAGTATTAAAAATAAGGAGGCTGACTTTGAAATAAAATATATGGCATTATTTATGATAGAAAAATAATCATTGCCACCACAATTGAACAAATTAAAGGGTGAAAGTAAACCCAAACCAAGTGTTTGTCTCCGTGCAGAAGAAATAGTTAATGTTTTAATTCATTCATTCAATTTATGCATCTTTGTGTATGTATACAAAGCTAACAATTAAAATACTATTTTTTCAGCCACAAAAAAATAGTCTGCTATGTTGTTCTTTTCTCAACATAATGAGAGATCAATGTTTCCAATAAACACAGGAGATTTTTTTTTTTTTTTCTGGACATGAAGTTAATTAGGGAAAAGAGAAAGCTAATAAAAAAAATTAAGTTCTTACCAAATTCCAGGTTCTTAGCAAATATCAAGTATAGTGTGTCAGAAATGTTAGTGAAGGGCTTAAATCCACAGGCTTTGGAGTCAGACATATTTCAAATTTGAGCTAGCTTGTATGGTAGCCTTAAGCAAGTTTTTTTACTTCTCTTCAAACACCATTCCTTCAAATGTAAAATAGAAATAATACTATCGCTACCTTAAGTGATTTCTTTTTTTTTTTTTAAAGATTTTATTTATTTATTTGACAGAGAGAGATCACAAGCAGGCAGAGAGGCAGGTAGAGAGAGAGGAGGAAGCAGGCTCCCTGCCGAGCAGAGAGCCCGATGCGGGGCTCGATCCCAGGACCCTGAGATCATGACCTGAGCGGAAGGCAGCGGCTTAACCCACTGAGCCACCCAGGTGCCCCCCTTAAGTGATTTCTGTATTAGATAATATATAAAACTTTAAGTTTCTACAGTATACTCAATAAAGTGCTTGCTATCATTACTTCATTATTATTTTGTCTAATCTTCCTAGCAAACCTGAGACATATATAGTTATCTTTATCATACAAATTAGGAAAAGTGAAGACCAGAAAATTAAAATGACTTGGCCAAAGTTATGCAACTAGTTAAGGTAATTTGAACCCCAAACTTTAAAGCCTATTGGATTTTCATTAGACTATACATTTGTCCACTTCTCAAATTTTTGGTGTCTATTAAGTTTACAACTTTAATGCACATCACAATAAAATTATCATATAACAGTTACATCCTCTCTTCTGGGCACAGTTAAAACAATTATCCTGCTTAATTTTCAGATCATCCTGAACAACAGGTATTATTCCTTTTTATTTTACAATGGGAAATGGATCACGGGGCACAAGTGATTTGTACATGATCAGGCAACTAATGTGAAAAAGATCCATTACTTGAAACCATGTCTCTCCTGCTCTAAAGTTTATAGTATAATCATAAAGCAACACTGTCCTCCATGTGGGTCCAGCAAACAAGATCAGATTTATATATTCAAGAATTGCTCCCACCAACATATATTACCACATTCACCTCTACTCTGAGAAGAATTTTCCTGGGTAATACAACATACAATTATGAATTGCAGCTTTCTTAATTCAAGTAGAATTACTAAATAGGTGAAGAGTTTAAAAGACAAATATCTCCTTTTCCTTAACGTCCTCAGAAGAAATCAGAGTTCTTAAACTGTTGCAGTTTTCTGATAAATTTGAAGTAAACTGAAGATTGAAGCCTAGAACTTGCATACCCTCACAGAGCTATTATTATAAAGAAGAATCTAGGTATATACTTGGAAATATGATTACAAATAAAGAAAAGAGCAAGGACTTCAGTCCACAAACAATCCTGTGAATTTTAAATTTTCTTAGCTAAAGCTCACAATTACATATGCCAATCTCTTGTAATCCATGTAAAATTGCATATCTATATCATAAATATCCTAAATCTTTACCCCATTAGTTCTGGTTCTCTGGTTGAATCCTACCTACCAATACCTACACCAACACTTTTCTTATTCAATTTAGGATCCCCGGTTAGGGCAAGAAAATTATAAAAACATTTGGTGCCAACAGAGTCTAGATAGTTTTTAATTGTGTGGTGGATGGTGGGATTCCCTCCTGAAGTTCATAGACAGCACCTCAACCAAACTACCTGCAGAGGTTACTTTCTTTTTCAAATGTGTGGTTTCCATTAGGTTATAAGATATTCTTCTTTAATGGCAAAAAAATAAAATTGATTCTTGTGTTCTAAATAACCATGAAAGTGTCATGCTGAATGATATGTTGGCATATTCCATGAGAAAGAGCAGAACAAAGGTAACTATTTTGCAAATGCCAGGGGTGGTTTTATTATTTTTATTTATACCCATTTATACACATTAAAAAACAATTTGACATTATTTGCAGAAGATAAACCAAGATAAAAGTTAAATCCAGGTTGTAGGAATGATCTAACATGATTTAAGTATTCCAGAAGTACATTGATCAATAATATAAAAATGTAAAAAAAAGTGACCTCTATATTTCTCTTGTCTTAAAAATTAATGAAATTATAAAAGATAAAAAACACATGCACATAGTCAAACATAACTGCTAATAAGGGATGAGGATCCAGTTATCTACATTTTTATTTTTTCAGTTTTAAAGCAAGTGTAATCCCTTTGATGATTAGGAATATCTGAAAAATAAACTGAACTTTTTATTTTTGTGTATGATTCATTATGTTTTCATTAAAAATTTTAAGTAAAAAATCCTAGAAAAATCCAATTATTTGACTACTACTTTTTAATAATGTTATTATAAAATGACAACCCAAAGCTTCTTGGGTCACTTATATCAAATTTCAAGACTAATCTATGATATAGGACAACCTCTTGTTGATTGCATTCTTGCTAAAAATTATTGAAAGATCACATTCATGACTTAATTCATATTATAAGAAATCACTTTTAGTACTCAACATAGGTATAAGCTATACATATTACTGTTTGATTTCCATTGGTTAATTTTATTTCAGAGCATAATAAGAGGAACGTGTATACAAAAATCTGACTCAAAACAAGGGTTTGACATGCTTAATATTGTTATTCTTAAGGAGTCAATGCCTTAGCACAAAATGAAACTTTGAGAACCAGCTTTGTCACTGTGATGTTCATATTCTATCAGTTGTTAAATATTGAATATCATATTAATCTCTCTATCAGCACTCTTTTCTCTTAGCCAGTATGCCAACACAGAGATGTTTCACATTTAAATGCATCACCCAAAGACTATTCTCTTTATATCCTAGCTCCTTCACATTCATGTTTGTCTTCCTACTGAGATTTTGAATGATTTCCCTGGGGTAACTTTAATAACACTAACAGAAGAATTTGACTGGTCCATGAGAATCACTTAGGTAAAACTTGGAGACTAGTAATGGTAGAAGACTTGCTGAGGAATGAACAAGAAAACTATAAAATTTATATACATATACTTTCTCCTAGAAGTAAACAACTCAGACATAAGGAGGTACATGATTCGTGTACTGATAGCCATTGGATAAACTTCTTTATTTCAACCAAAGCAAGAACAAAACCATCTTTAGCCTCCAAAGAATTTATGACTTCATGATACTGGTATCAAAATAAACCAGTGTTGATGGGCCAAAAAGCCAAAGTAGTTCCTCTGTGGCACCATATCCTGTTCACAGAGAGAAAATTAGTGGTTATATTCACAAACTTCAACTCTTCCCCAGATACAGGAAATCAGGTCAAGAATATGGAAAATGTTTCCTTCCATCCACAAGTCCTTACCTTTAAGAATCCAGTGGATGAGATATCTAACATATTTTAGTTATCTAAGTTTAGCTAAATACTTTAGGTTTGAAATTATGTGAAAGCTGAGCTCAACAAAGCTGGGAGTATTGAGCACTGTATCTTTGTAGTGTGCTCCCACTTGCTTGCCTTATTCCTCACAAGCATGGTGCCCAGAATCTTATTGATAGCCTTCTCTATGGGAGAAACCCATGGAAGCCAATGGGTCTGAAAGAACATGTAAAGAAGGTGGATGGGGCTGAGGAGAGTTACTGGAATGATCCTTAGTGTGGTATAGTTTCCTTGGGAATTTCCCAATAGCTAATTCTCTGGGGTGGAGACTGCAGGAAAACCAGAGAACTGAGTAAGGCTAAGTTTTATAAGGATGAACATGTTGTTGGTTATAGTAGCAAAATGGATAGTTTTTAGAAGTAACTAACTAGGAGATTGGAAAGAGTAGTCACTGGAGAGGACTGCCTCTCCAAAACCAAAACTGTTGATTGTCATTCCAAATATCTACTATACAAAGTTCCTTGAGGTGGAGAGTAACTGCTGTTCTGTTGGCTCAGTGTGAATGTGCCAAAATGGCAGTTGGAATTGCTTGTTATGATCTTTGCTGATGGCTTCAAAAGAGTAGTCATTGCTAACAAAAATGCTAGTGTGAAAGTCCACCAGAGAAAGGCAGTCAATATTCAGATCCTCTACTCTGACAAAACTGAAAACCTATGATTTGTGAGGGTGGAGAATCCTGAGGAATAGTATATTTCTCCCTTTCTGTTTACATAACTTCTTTGAACAAATTAGGTGGTAGATGTATGATTTCCATTGTTTAGATGAAAGCTAGAGGAATGAATACAAGCTGGACACTGATTTCATTTTAGGTGACTCCAAAGCTACCCTCTTGTGTTTTCAGAGATCACATATGGTAAAAGCATGCTGTGTTCTGGGTATGAAAGAAGGTTAATAGTCAGTAAGGAATAAAATCAAAATGGATTAGTCAAGCATGGCCAACCCCAGAAACTGGATAGAGGATATAATCTCTCTCTCACTCTCTTTTCTTATTCTTAATTCAATTAATTATACCTCCTAATAAAAAGGGTTTGTATTTGATTATTCTTTAAGATTAGGGGTTGACTGGGAAAAGACAAAGTTTTCTGTAAGATTAATGACCATCACAGTTCTCTTTGTATTATGCAGTAATGTCAGCTTGTTCTATTACCAGGGAGTAGGAAAATCTGTAAAGAATCTTAGGATCCTTTTAGATTTTTGAGTGATATCAGTGCAACTACTGAGAAGCTGGTACCCAAGTTCAGACTATTATTTTACCTTTTTTAAGAACACTCATATATTTTCTTTTTTTTTTTTTTTCACCTTTTAAGAAGTACAGTTTAATCGCAAGTTTGTTTCACTTTAGTAATGGTAGGTTTGTTTTTTTTTTCTTACAGTATATATATATATATATATATATATATATATATATATATATATATATTAATCATTTCTTTAATTTATTTTCAGCATAACAGTATTCATTGTTTTTGTACCACACCCAGTGCTCCATGCAATCCGTGCCCTCTCTAATACCCACCACCTGGTTCCCCCAACCTCCCACCCTCCCCACCTCTTCAAACCCTTCAGATTGTTTTTCAGAGTCCACAGTCTCTCATTGTTCACCTCCCCTTCCAATCTCCCCCAACTGCCTTCTCCTAACTCCCCATGTCCTTCATGCTATTTGTTATGCTCCACAAATAAGTGAAACCATATGATAATTGACTCTCTCTTCTTGACTTATTTCACTCAGCATAATCTCTTCCAGTCCCATCCATGTTGCTACAAAAGTTGGGTATTCATCCTTTCTGATGGAGGCATAATACTCCATAGTGTATATGGACCACATCTTCCTTATCCATTCGTCCGTTGAAGGGCATCTTGCTTCTTTCCACAGTTTGGCAACCGTGGCCATTGCTGCTATAAACATGGAGGTACAGATGGCCCTTCTTTTCACTACATCTGTATCTCTGGGGTAAATACCCAGTAGTGCAATTGCAGGGTCATAGGGAAGTTCTATTTTTAATTTCTTGAGGAATCTCCACACTGTTCTCCAAAGAGGCTGCACCAACTTGCATTCCCACCAACAGTGTAAGAGTGTTCCCCTTTCTCCACATCCTCTCCAACACATGTTGTTTCCTGTCTTGCTAATTTTGGCCATTCTAACTGGTGTAAGGTGATATCTCAATGTGGTTTTAATTTGAATCTTCCTGATGGCTAGTGATGAGAACACTCATATATTTTCTGTACAAAAACTGTATATCACATATTTTAGGAAAATTTCTTTCTTAGAACACAATGCTGTTTCTAAAAGTCTGGCCCAAACATTCCTCTCCAAAAGATCCTGAGGGAGCAGGGACCTCCCCCCACCCGCAATTTGTCAATAACTTATTCTTATAATCCTCATTGCTAAATATGATCCCTGAAAGTGTTTGTCTGAACTCTTCCTTCAGCATGTCATAATAAATTCTTCTTGTAAATTCCACCAAAATTGCAATCATTTATTTTCCACTTTTAACACACTTCTAGACACTTAAGAGTAGGAATGTGGAAGAGAATGATGACAAACAGTTTTTGGATGTACTTTCACTTAAATAGAATGAGATATACTTCCTGAACCAGTGAGTAAAATGTGTTACATATAAAACACATTTTGTGGCCTCAAATCTATGAACATCCACTACCGTGGACCTTATTTAATTTTTATGTTCTAAATTAGCTCATATGTAAACAATTGCAAAACTATTTCCTAACCATAGTAGTATACACACATATCAATTCATGCAATTCATGGTACATCATGTAATAACATTTACTTAAAAGTTTTGGGTCTTTTGTTTTTGTTTTTGTTTTTTTGTTGATGTTGTTGTTTTTCTAGGTAGACCCTACGTGCATCTGGAAATTAGGACCGCAAGCTCAAAATTTGCATGCTCCACTAACTCCCAGCCAGGCACTCCTACCCAGATTTCTAATAATAATACTGGTAACTTCATCATGATTTCCATAGCACCTTCTCAAATCCTAGAATTTACGGTATTGACTGACAAAGCCAGGTAGAAAACTAAAAGTATCTTGAATATTGACCTTATTTCATCATCCAAAAAGAAGTCCGAATTCTTAAATGAATTTGTTCTTGAAATCGTGGGAGAAAATAACCAGTTTGCTATTTTATGAGGGAAATAATTCAGACTTCTGAATTATTGAAAAACAAAAGTTTAATCAATAGGTTGGTATTACACCTAAGATCTAAAATGAAAGATAAATGCCCAGAAAAAAAACCAAAAAAACAAAAAACAACAACCAAAAAACTAATAAACCTGAGGGGGCAAATGTCTATACCTCTACTCTTAATTACTTCTAAAGAAGCATACAGAAAAGAATTAAAATGGAATTATATACTTTGCCTATATCTATGAAAGATTAGTAAAAGGTGTATCTAACTCAAAATCCATGTTAATGTTTTTCAGAATTTACCTTTCTCTACCTTTTTGACACATATCTTCTGAAGCTTCTTATCTAACTTAATCTCAACTCAACAATATCCATCTCATTTCACAAGAGTGTGTTCTCCCTCTAGTGCCTCCTTCTTTCTCCTTGAACCTTTTTTTAAGTTGGCAACCTAGCCTCCTTTCCACTGATTACGAATATTTCTTATTCAGAACATCAAGCAGTGAAGAAAAATCACTAAAGACTGATATAGTGAGTCTAGAGGTCAGAAATAAGAGGTACAACTCTCAATATTTGCATGCATTTTTTTTTTCAGTTCCCACATGTATTTGCCACCCAGTAACTCTTATGAATGAAAGTGCTCAGAAAATAAAAGCTTAGGAAGTTAGGGATCATGTGGAAAACCAGCACAGCAATAACCTCTACATATTTTCCTGTTTCTGCACTTTTATTACATGAATGTCCATGACTGTTCTGGGGGAGATATTTGTTTTCCTTTCATAAATGAGTCTCAGAAAGTACTGTGGTTTTTATTATCCACAGTGCAATTCCTCATAAATTGTTACCTTGAAAACTGAGAAACATCTTTTCTTTTCACATGTGTTCCGCAAAGTGCAAAATGCAAGGCATCATAGCTAAAAGTTCACATTTTTGAGATTTTTAAAAATTAATTAAAATAAGCAAAGTGGGTTTAAGATGTTTGTAGAGAAAACATTTCCACACTGCTTGTTGAGATTCGGGCCATAGCCTCCTGGAAGTGTGTCTGTTATCTGCTCTTACCTTGGGTTTAATGGATGTGTGGAGTCAAGAAAGTTCATGTTCACAAACACGGTTTCCACTGATATCCATGAATGATACTGGGATTTAAAATGCGTATTCAGGGGTGCCAGGGTGGCTCAGTAGTTTAAGCATCTGACTCTTGATTTTAGCTCAGGTTGTGAAATCAAACCCTGCATGGGGCACTGTGCTGGGCATTGAGCCTGCTTAAGATTCCGTCTCTCTCTTTCCCTTCCCCGACCTGTGCTCTCTCTCTTTAAATTAATAAATAATAATAATAACAATAAGGATAACAATAAATAAAATAAAATGTGTATGTAGATAACTGTAATGTTAAGTACATTGTTGGAACTACTAAGATGCACAGGACAATTGGAGAGTCATTCTTAATACAATATTGGATCTGTTTGCATTTATCTTTTGTGTCCCTTAAAATCATCCTTCCTGGAAGTTCCCCAGGAAATTCAGAATTCTTAGTACTCGTCATCACTCACTCCATTCCTCAGAAAAAAGGCTTGACTACACACATGTATTTTATGTCTACTTAAAATCATGTTAAACTGTTCTAATGTGGTTACCAACACAAGAAATTCCATATTTTAGGAAATCTCAAAGTATTTTTCTAACTTATCATATACCAGTTATTGTGATTATCAACTTGCACTATGTTTATTCATACCATTTATATCATGTTTATATTGTTTTTACCTTACATAAGAAGAACAACTTGTGACAGGTAAAAGTAAAGTTCTTATTGTATCTTTTTTTTAAACTTCTTCCCTGGGTTTCCATTGTCAACAGACACTGAAACCATCACTGAAAAATGGTTTTCATCATGACATGCTGTATTATTCATCCATGACAAACTCTTCTGATCATGTTATATATAGTGTTTTACCGTCTAAGGCCTTTGATCATACTATCTAAATGTAAGGTTGTCACCAACATTACACCAATGTTATAAGGTTGTCACCAGCATTATACCAACATTATAAAAAGGCTTTTATGCTTTATGTCCAAAAACAAAAGTAAAGTTCAAACATCCCAAAATTAATTAAATCTTGAACATAAGATAATCAAAGATTATTGATAAAATAAAAAAATTCTAAATAAATAAATAAATAAATGATAAGATTGAATATGGTTTAAAAAAAACAACTTCCTGCATTTGCATATAAAACAAAGTCAAGAAAGTTTAACATTGACATTTTGCAGAGGCCAGGATTTTTGGCTAATGTCAAATTTACCTATGTCCAAAGCTAATCATTTTTACAAAGAAAAATATTTTTGCATGTAGGCACAAAGATAGAATTTCGAAATATACAATTGCAGTTTGCATTTTGATTAGCTGCTTGGGTCCAAATAGGATTCCATTTATAGAGAAGAGAAAAGATCTAAATACTATTATTCTTAGAATTCTCATTATTTTAATTACAGAAACCATGTTACTCTCTCCCAAAGCTTAATTTGCTTTAGAATTTTGTAGCTCAATCCTTTATTATAGATTGCTCCAATTTCCCTGGAATGGATATGATACTAATCAAAGAAGAGATGAAGAAAGAGATTTATAATTATAATTAATTAAATATTTAAGTGTACATTGGGAGCTTATAGAAAAAAACGGTATCATATAAAACTTTTAGGTATTTGAGCTAGTTTGAATGAAAACCTGATTAAATATATATGCACATTTTCTTAATAATTTTTCCTGAAGTCAAATAGTTATTCAAACTTATCCTTATTGAGACTTAGCTAGCTCTTTACTTACTTATAATTGAGTCCATCATGTCTGACCCACTGATGTTATATTGCAAAGATTCATTTTATTTAAGTTCCCAATTTCAGCTCATTCCCACTTGACCTCCCACTTAATAATGTTATTAATAATATGGGCTATTATTAATAATAATATAGGTTGCTTCATACCTAATAGAAAAAGCTGAGTTTTTCATATATCCTGATCTCATCTCAGTACAGCAATAAATATAAACCTCCCATTTGTAAATCAAGTTAAAATCATAAATGGTCTCAGGTTATCAACCTTTAACGCATCTGAGGCTTTAGTTGTATGGAAATGCACTTTGTTTCTAAGATGTTCAAGCTCTTGGAAAAAAAAAATCCTTCCTTTATATCTTAAAATATTCTTAAGTTGCAAATATTTTTTAAATGATTAATTTAAAATATGCTTTCAGGACTAGTTAATCTCTCATTCAAACTCCTTTAAATGAGGCTTAATTAGAACCTTCATGTGATCCCTATTTTCATTTTCTTCTATTTGGCTTCTACTCTTACACTGCTCTACACAAAGGTGGCCTGAAATTTACAAGTAAAAAGATTGGATGTCTCCAATCTTTTACATGAAACTTCTCTTGCCTAATTCCTCTGAAGCATTTGGTGCCACTGATCACTCATTACTTATAAATTTCTCTTCCTTCCTCTTCAATGGTATTTTCCCTCTTGGTACTCTTTTTATAGTTATGAACTTCTCTTCTGTACCATTGTCTCTTGGTTTCCTTTCACTACTCTCCAGATCTTAGTGTCCTTAAAGCTTGAAAGCCTTGTCTTAGAAGTAATATTCACAATTTGAATTAACCCTCTATAATTCTTTTATATGCAAATTTTGATTAAATTTACCATTATTACTTAAAAGTGTAATTCCTCTTTACCTCTATGCACTCAGAACTGAGAAATGTCCAAGTAGTCAGATTGAAATGGCTCACTGAGTACTTGGGGATGATTAAAAATAATAAAATTAAGTAAATGCACACACACACACCCCCCAAAACAAAATAAAACAAAACAAGTGTTCAGGAAAAATATACAAACTAGATTGTCAATGGGTTTCTTAACAGTAATACCGTTGCTAGAAAGAAATAGCAATAGCTCTTTTAACTTTATAGGCAAAATTATTTTCTATGAGATATGTATAAACTCAACCAAACTACCATTCATATGCAAGAAGTTTTAAAAAGAATGGAAGGTATGTAAGAATTTAGAAAGTTTATCTTGTAACAGCCTTTGTTAAAAAGATATTTGGGGGCATCTGGGTGGCTCAGCCAGGATTCTTGCTTCTGGTTTGGTCATGGTCTCAGGGGCTTGAGATTGAGCCCCACATTGTGCTCCACATTCAACAGGGAGTTTGCTTGAGATCCTGTCTCTCTCTCTCCCTTTACCATCTCCCCAACCCTGGCTTTCTGTCTTGGTGAAATAAATACATAAATCTTAAAAAAAAATAGTTGAAGATGTATTTTGGAAAACTAACACTAAAATCAAGGAAGAAAAAGTCTTAGATATCAGGTAACAGTGACTTAAACTATCAGTAATTTCAGGGCAACAACCCAATTGCAGGTTGGGAGAACCAAGTTTTCACCATAAGAATGGAGACTGAAAGAAAATTCTCTCAAAAGTATAATAAATGAACTCAGTAAATAAGAAAGTTTGATTACGTAAGCAGAAAATAAAACAAAGACATGATGAAAGTAAAGAAGTGAAGGAAAAGATTGTATAGTGTCAGCAGAAAACAATATCAACATTATTACCCCATTACTACTACTTTTACTACTACTATCTTCAGAACAATCTATGAGTGGAATATGAAACAATTATGATCAAAATAGTGTAATTTTTCCTGTTATTTATTTTGAAATACAGATCAACTTATGAAGAAAATACTAGAGGAATACTACAATGGGGGGCAAAAGTAAAAGTGTAGCTTTTACTAAAAGTGAGATGCGAAAGCGAGAATGTAGAATGTGAGAACTTATATGTTAATAATGGCCTTGTCTTATAAAGTGGAGACAACTGGCATTGCTAAATAGTGATCTTTTTATGTTTTACTTTAATTAGTTAACATAGAGTACAATACTGGTTTCTGGAGTAGAATACAGTGATTCATCACTTACATAAAACACCCAATGCTTATCACAAGTGCCTTCTTTAATAACCATCACCCATCTAGTCCCTCCCCTACCTACCTCCCTCTCTCCTTTTTTTTCTTTTCCTGCTTCCCATATGTTCATCTGTTTTCTTTCTTAAATTTCACATATGAGTGAGGTTGTATGGTATTTGTCTTTCTCTGATGGGCTTATTTCACTTAGAATAACATAGTCTAGCTCCATCCGTATTGCTGCAAATGGCAAGATTTCTTTTCTTTTTTTATGTCTGGGTGATTTCCACATATTCATTCATCAGCTAATGGACATTGGGCTCTCTCCATAGTTTAACTATTGTTGATAATGCTGCTATAAACATTCGGGGGCAAGTACACCTTCAGATCTCTATTTTTGTATCCTTTGGGTAAATACCTAGTAGTGCAATTTCTGGATCAAAAGGTAGTTCTCTTTTTGAACTTTTTGAGAAACAGCCATGCAGTTCTCCAGATTGGTTGCACCAGTTTGCATTTCCACCAACAGTGCAAGAGGATTCCCCTTTCTGTGCACCAATACCTGTTGTTTCTTGTGTTTATTTTAGCCACTCTGACCAGTGTGAAGTGGTAACTCATCATGGTTTTGATTTATATTTCCCTGATGATGAATGATGTTGGGCATCTTTTTATGTGTCTGTTAGCTCTCAGATGCATTCTTTGGGAAAATAAGTCTATTCTTGTCTTCTGTCCATTTCTTAACTGGATTATTTGTTTTTTTTGTTTGTTTTTTTTTTTTTTTTGGGTGTTGATTTTGATAAGTTCTTTATAGATTTTAGATACTACCCCTTTATTAGCTATGTCATTTGCACATATCTTCTCCCATTCTGTTGATTGCTTCTGTAGTCTTGTTGATTGTTTCCTTCACTGTGCAGAAGTTTCTTATCTTGATGAAGTCCCAGTAGTTCATTTTTGCTTTGTTTCACTTGCTTCTGGAGACATGTCTAATAAGAAGTTGCTGAGGCCAAGGTCAAAGAGGTTACTGCATTTTTCTTCTGTAGGATTTTGTGGTTTCCTGTCTCATGTTTATGTCTTTAATCCATTTTGAATTTATTCTAGGGTATGGTCCAATTTTACTCTTCTGCATGTCACTGTCTAGTTTTCCCAACACCATTTGGGAGACTGTTTTTTGTTTGTTTGTTTGTTTGTTTTTTCTATTGGATATTCTTTCCTTCTTTGTCAAAGATTAGTAGACCATATAGCTCTGGGTCTATTTCTGGGTTCTCTAGTCTGCTCCACTAATCTATGTGTCTGTTTTTGTGCCAGTACCATACTGTCTTGATCACTACAGGTTTGTAATGCAGACTGAAGTCTGTAATTATGATGCCTCCCACTTTACTTTTCTTTTTCAACATTCCTTTGGCTATTTGGGGTTTTTTTTGGTTCCACACAAATTTTAGAATTGTTTGTTCTAGCTCTATAAAAAATGCTGTTGTTATTTTGATAGGGATTGCATTGAATGTATAGATTGCTTTGGGTAGTATAGACATTTTAACAATATTTTTTCTCCTAATCCATGACCATAGAGGATTTTTCCATTTCTTTGTGTCTTCTCCAATTTCTTTCATAAGTGTTCCATAGTTTTCAGCATACAGGTCTTTCACTTCTTTGATCAGGTTTATTCCTAGGTATTTTATGGCTTTTGATACAATTGCAAATGGGATTGATTCTTTGATTTTTCTGCTGCTTTATTAATGGTGTATAGAAATGCAATAGATTTCTGCCCATAGATTTTATATCCTACAACTTTGCTGAATTCATGTATTAGACCTACAGAGAATTTAACATAATTATTTAAGTATATACTTCAGAATTAGAAATTCAATAAAAAATAATTATAATAATATATCATATATAAAACACTTGTCAAAAATTAAAGTACAATATATATTATTTAAATTATATAGATCATATTATTAGCATTGATATGATAAATTATGTAAGCTTTTTAAAAGGAAAGAAATAAGTGTGCCTGGGCGGGTCATTCGGTTGAGCATCTGGTTTTTTATTTTGGCTTGGGTCTGATCTCAGGCTACATACAAGGCTGCATACAAGATATGCAGGCTATTTAGCAAGTGGAAGCTCTTCATTTATTTGGTAAGAAGTTTATAGAGTAGGGTGCCTGGCTGGTTCAGTTGGTTAAGTATTTGCCTTTGGCTCAGGTCATGATCCCATATTCCTGGGATCAAGTTCCCCAGTTGGCTCCTTGTTCAGTGGGGAGCCTTCTCTCTCTGTCTGCCACTCACCTTGCTTCTTTTCTCTCTCTCTGTCTCTGACTCAATCTCTGACAAATAAAAATAAATAAATAAATAAATAAATAAATAAATAAGATTTAAAAAAAAAGTTTATAGAGTAAGTGGGATTTGCCAAAATTTATATCTGTGTTGTCTGCCAACCATGCAAATAGAGGAGCAATGTTTAGTTTTTATTTGAAAAAGATAACAATCTTTAGTTCCATATTTTCTCCAGTTTCATTATAATCTTCATAGAAATCAAAATTACTTGAATCTTCACTTTTTAAAACAAAGTTCCTTAAAGCTAGAAAGAGATTTTTCTTTTTTCTTTTTTCTTTCCTTCCTTCTTTTCTTTTTGATTTCTTTTTTATTTTTTTAAAGATTTTATTTATTTATTTGACAGAGAGAGATCACAAGTAGGCAGAGAGGCAGGCAGAGTGAGAGGGGTGAAGCAGGCTCACCACTGAGCAGAGAGCCCGATGTGGGGCTCCAATCCCAGGACCCTGGGATCATGACCTGAGCTGAAGGCAGAGGCTTTAATCCACTGAGCCACCCAGGCGCCCCCTTGCCTTTCTTCTTAACTCCTTCTCTTTCTTCCTTTCTTTTTCTTTCCTTCTTTCTTTCCTTTCCTTCACCATGATTCAACACACTTGATAAACCTGAGAAAATATGGCTATTGGTAAAAACCTCAGAATTAGCACTAAAGTGTAAAAGGTCAAGACATTTGTTATTAGAATGTCCCCTGTGTTTGTCCATAAGGCATTTTGTCATGACCTCTTAATCAGGAAATGTAACTTTACTCAGTTTCTAAGATTAATCAAAAGAAAAATATGATAATTATTTGTTGGTTCCTGTAGTGTGCCCAAGCTAATTCTGCAGTCACTATTTTCGACCGACAATTTGTGTCTTTTGGGGAGATGACAAGTCTTTTGATTGATTTAGAAGTGATTATTTGTCTTATCCTGGATCTGTGAGTTTCTGTATCCATATGTGCTTTCTTATGCTCTGCTCCACCAGGTCTAATAATAAATTCTACTCTGCAGATTGTCCAATATTCTCTGTTGTGTTTTTTTTTAACCTCCCTAATCCAGTTGTATGTGTTCTTCCATAAGCCATTAGTAAATGGTTATTTATTTATTAATAATAAATAGTTGTTTATTTCTATGTTTTTTTTTTCTTTTGATGTGTCTGAGTCATCCTGGTGTTGGCTTGGTAATCATCAATTTTCACTATCTTAAGCCTTAGAAAAAAATAAACACAATGTACACAATGTTAAAAATTAAGCTGGCATTACCATGATATAAAGCATTACAGTTAATCCAGAGGCAAAGTAAAAAACAAAAAAATAATGCTCACAACTGAAACATGCTTCAGTTGCACACATAGTTGCATAATTTGAAACAAGCAACAATTCTTACGATCCATAAATCACAGATCATGGTTTCCAAGATCAGAAATCAGGATTTAAAAAAAAAAAATTGGGGCACCTGGGTTAAGTGATTAAGTGGGTTAAGCCTCTGCCTTCGGCTCAGGTCATGATCTCAGGGTCCTGGGATCGAGCCCCGCATCAGGCTCTCTGCTCAGCAGGGAGCCTGCTTCCTCCTCTTTCTCTCTGCCTGCCTCTCTGCCTACTTGTGATCTCTGTCAAGTAAATAAATAAAATCTTAAAAAAAAAAAAAACAGTAGCAGGACTACAGAAGGTAGATAAAATGCCAGTTTCATTTAACACTAAAAACAATGCTGTTTTTACCCCCTATTTTGAAAGTAGATATATGGGTTCTGTAGTTTCCCCAAATTTCCAAACTCATCATCAAAAAACAGAACCTTTCAAATCCTGAGGAGGGGTTTTTCTAAGACCCCCTTTTAGTCCAAAAACAGGAGACAAAAACTAGACATTTTTTCACCAGAATACACTAAGATAACTCTTTTTTGAGGATGCAGCAGCAAATGGAGCAAAGACGTTGACTAGAAAGGTAAGTGAGTGGGGTGCCTGGGTGATTCAGTTGGTTATGGATAGAAACTTGATTTTTGGTTCAGGTCCTGATCTCAGGGTCCTGGTATCCAGTCCCACATAAGGCTTTAAACTCAGCAAGAGTCTGTTTGTCCTGTCCCTCGCTGGCTTGTCCTCTGTCTCTCAAATAAATAAATAGAATCTTTAAAAAAAATAAAAGAATAGAAAAAGAAAGGTAAGTGAGGCACTGAAAAGAAAAAGAAATAGAAGCAATATAAGCATATTGTTTGGCAGAGTTTTTAGTATAGGAATATTTTCTGGGAAATGGAGAAAATGTCAAAATATCAAACAACAGTCAAAAAGATTATCCCTGAAACAAATAATACATTATATGATAATAAAAATTAAAAAAAAAGATTAACCCTTTAATAATGAATTTCTGAGAGTCCCTATTAGTAAAGTCACAAGAGAGGATAATAAACTATATATACACATATATATATGTGTGTGTGTGTATATATAGTATGTGTGTATAACATATATGTATACACACAGTTCACTTAACAGTAAAGAAAATTATTATACATACATATACCTATATATAGTTTTCTTACTCCTCTGGTACCTATACAAGCCATAATTTATCACAGTTGCCAAAAATATATATATATTCTATATTTGCAATTTTTGCTTCTGGGTGGCAGCAATTTTAAAATAAAAACAGGTAAAGGGAAAAAGAAGAAAAGATAAGAGAATAAAAGAAAACCGTTCTGCAAATGATTTTGATTATATGGAAAAAAATGAAATTGAAAACAATGAAGATATAATGATACTTGAATTGAGCAAGATAAAATCATAGAAAACCTTAATATCTACTAGAACATTGGCCAGAATTATCCTGATTATATACTGTTTTATTTTATTACTGTTTCTTGTTAGTTTTAGTGTATCTTGCATTTTACTAAATGTGACTTTGTTATAACATTTTCCCTTAGGTATTCTTAGCAAAGGCTGATGTTTTGCGAATTTAAAAATATGTATTGTCACATAATTATCTTAATTTATATTCAAAGACTTCACACATATATATTATAGTATCAAAATATGTTTCAAAATCTTCAAAGTGTAGTTGTAATCACCTTTTTCTTTACCATTAATATCACTTTTATTTAAAGAAATAAGTGCTAACATTTTCTATTTAGTACCTCAGAAAGTGTTATTTTCATATTATTTTGTCTTTTCTGTATAAAAACATTGTATTTTATTGGTTCTATTCAATCCACAGAAGTTGCAAATATCATCAATAGTAATTTCCAAAAGACATACTAGTGACCATTTGAAAATTTTTAGTAGATTAATATATACTTTATGGTTTGAGCTGTGTGGAATCTATGTCAGTTCTTACTGCCAAGCAAGTTTTCACTACAACACTTTAGATATTTGCATTGTTTTTGAAATATTTCTATTCTGTATCTAAGTCAGTAGCTAAAAGTTAAATTATATCTATAAACTTTCTGGATGAATTACTTTACATTGCAACCACATTTTAAAGTATGTTATTTAAAAAAAGGAACTTAATAGATATTTATAAACAATGGTGCCAAATTTATGTTTAATAGTACTTATTTACCATTGTTTAATATCTTTTGTGAATATATCAAGTTTTAAATTTTTCCAACATGAATTACATAGAATTAGGAGAATTATGGGTGTTGTGACTATGAATAATATAAGCAAAACTTAATATTTTGATAGTTTATAGACAAATATCATTGAGTTATTGCTGAAAGAGCAAGAGAAACCTCACATGTTCTAAATTAGGAGTCAGGTACTAAATAAAAGGGAAAAGTTGGGCTTCATTTGAGATTGGTGGAAAAAATAGCATAACAGGAGAGAATGGGAAGGAAAATGGAATTTGGGGCAATGATTACAGATAGGAAAGAAGTCTAAAGAGATCATGCATTGAATCGTGTACACTATTCATACTGATCTGAATATTTAACACACATCCAGTATAATTTGCTCCAAATTACTACCCAATTTTTCCTAAAATGGATATTTTTTTCTACTCAGTTTTAAAATAAAGATCAAATGAACTTATTTATTCTAGTGCACTACCCTTTTTTTCCTTATTTTTATAATCCTTGGTATTGTATACAAGAAAAATATTTGTAGACATTGACTGATTCAAAGATGTCATGGTTTTATTTTTAATGTTCTTTTTAATAGAAATTATATATATTTAAGGTGTATAACATGATGTTTTGATATATAGTCACCATGTTGTACATTAGTATAGCTGGTGTAGATATACTTAGGTACAATAGACTTTAAAACAAAGACTGTAATAAAAGACAAAGATAGGTACCACATAATGATAAAAGGGTCAATTAAGCAAGAGGCAATGTAACAAAAGGATGTATATGTCTAAATATTTATGCATCCAAAAGAGGAGCACCTAAATTTAGAAAGCAGCTATTAACAGACTCATTGTAGTGCTGTCTCTTTCTGTTAATGGAGAAGTTTTCCATATCTTGGCTATTGTGAATAATGAAGAAATAGACAGCAACACAATAATAGCAGGGAATTTTAATATCTCACTTGCATCAATGTATAGATTATTCAGACAGAAAATCAATAAGGAAACATCAGCCTACACATTAGACCAGATGTACTTAACAGATATTTATAGAACATTCAATCCAAAAGCAACAGAATATACACTGTTCTCAAGTGCACCTGGAATGTTTTCCAGAATACATCACAGGTTAGGCTACAAAACAAGTCAATGAATTTAAGAGGATTGAAAATGTCAAGCATCTTTTCCAACCACAATGTTATGAAACCTGAAATTAATTAAATGAAGAAAGTTGGAAAATTCACAACTATGTGGACATTAAACAACATGCTACTGAGCAATATGCTACTGAATTTTGACCAGTGGATCAAAGAAGAAATTAAAAGAAAAGTCATAAAATACATTAGGACAAACAAAAGTGAAAATGTAACATGCTAAAATTTATGGGGTGCAGCAGAAGCAGTTCTTAAAAGGAAAGTATGCAGTGGTAAATATCTACCTCAAGAAACAAGAAGTCTCAAATAAACAATCCATCTTCACACCTCAAGAAACAGAGAAGAAGAACAAATGAAACCTAAAGTTAGTAGAAGGAAGGAAATAACAAATAACAGAAAAAAAAAACTAAATGAAATAAAGATATAAAAGTCAATAGAGAAAATCAATGAAACCAAGATCTGGTTCTTCAAATAAACAAAATTGACAGTCCTTTTGCTAGACTTTCCACGAGAAAAGGGAGAGAAGACTCAATTCATTGTTAAGAGGATTCAGTTGGGTGGACACAGTTCAGAAGAGAGGACTCTGTTCAATGGATAAAAGAAGAAAGAAATTAGGATATATAAATTTATATATACAATGAGATATTATTCAGCCATTAAAAAATAATAAAATTTTGACATTTGTGACAACATGGGTGAACCTGCTCAATGAAATAAGTCAGACAGAGAAAGATAAATGACATATGATCTCTCTTGTATATGGACTCTTTAAAAACAAGATAAGCTCATAGATACAGAGATTACCAGAGACAGGGGATGGCAGGTAGGAGAAATGAGTGAAGAGAGTATAAAGGTAAAAACAACAATGACAAAATTGGGTTCAAGCTGATGATATTGGGCCGTATCTATAAAATGGAATTCAATGGGGCTATTTATGAAGATGATATTTTTGAAATAAACAGATGATAACGTGAAAATAGCATTACTATAATATGATTATATATATGATATAAAATATGATTATATATATATATACACAATGCACATGCATGTGTGTGTGTGTGTGTGTGTGTGTGTGTGCATTAAAAACGTCTGAAAGGCCATACATCAAAAGAGTATCTGTTGTTATCTCTCATGGTAGAATTACAAGTGATTTCCTTAGGCAGAAGGAAATAGATTTCTAGGCTTATTGATCCCTCATAACTGCAATTTTATTCTCTTTGATCAACATCTCCACACTTCTTCTACCTCTTCTCTCCTGATAACCATAATTCTGCTTTATTTCTATGTATCACTTAGATTCTACATATAAGTGAGATCATACATTTTTTTTCCCCCGTGTCTGGTTTGTTTCACTTAGCATAGTGTCCTCCAGTTTTATCCATGTTGTTGCAAATGGCAGCATCTCTTGCTTTTTTTTTTTAAGATTTTTTATTTATTTATTTGACAGACAGAGATCACAGTAGGCAGAGGCAGGCAGAGAGAGATAGAGGAGGAAGCAGGCTCCCTGCTGAGCAGAGAGCCCGATGTGGGGCTCAATCCCAGGACTCTGGGATCATGACCGGAGCCAAAGGCAGAGGCTTTAACCCACTGAGCCACCCAGGTGCCCCATCATCTCTTGCTTTTTTGATAAAGAATTATATATATGTGTGTGTGTGTGTATGTAGATATATATATACACCACAAGTTCATTTCTTTATTCATCTGTCAACAGACATGTAGGTTTCCATATCTTGGCCATTGTGAATAATACTGAAATAAACATGGGAGTGCAGTTATCTCTTTGAAGTATTTATTTCATTTCCTTTGTATATATACCTAGAAGAGGGAATGCTGGATCATATGATAGCTCTGTTTTTAATGTTTTGAGAAACTTACATCCTGTTCTCCATATAGCTGTATCAACTTATATTCCCATCAACAGTGTAGAGGGTTCCTTTTTCTCCTCATCTTTGTCAACACTTGTTCATTATTATTTTTTGATGCTAGCTATCCTAACAAGTTTGAGGTGATATTTCACTGTGATGTTGATTTGCACTTCCTGGTGATTAGTGATGTTGACACCTTTCCGTATATCTGTTGACCATTCATACATTTTTTTTTTTAAGATTTTATTTATTTATTTGACAGACAGAGATCACAGGCAGAGAGAGGAAGGGAAGCAGGCTCCCTGCTGAGCAGAGAGCCTGATGTGGAGCTCAATCCCAGGACCCTGGGATCATGACCTGAGCCGAAGGCAGAGGCTTTAACTCGCTGAGCCACCCAGGCGCCCCTTCATACATCTTTTTAAGAAAAATGTTATTTGGGTCCTTTGCTTGGTTTTTAATCATTTGTTTTGGTTTCATTTTGTTTTGTGCAATTGAGTTGTGTTATGTTAATTATAATTTAAAATCTTAAATTTATTCAGATGTATTATTTAGATAATTATATATGCATTTTCCTATTTATCCTGACATTTAAATTACAGAGAAAATATTCACATAATTATAAGTTATTAGTATACCATGCAGCAATGACTTTTTACTGTATAAGGGATTTTATTCTATGCACTCATGTTTGCAATAACTTCTCTATTGATAAATTGATAGAACTCACAGATATGAGTAAAAGGATGCATTTGATGACCTTTCCTAGGGATCATTATCTAATTTCTCTCTTATTTTATTACCAATGCTTACGGGTTATTTATTTTTTTTAATTATGATCTTATTTCTCTTATATGATCCCAAACTGAAAAATTAAATTAAAAAAAAAAAACCTAAGAAAGCTAATTAAAAAAATAGGAATAATTAGCTTTAGCTTAATTCCTTCAAGGTCTGCATTTGAAAAATGAGACGTCTGATGCCTAGGTAGTATTGGGGTCTCTCCAGCCTCTTGAGCCTTGCTCTTCCTCATTGAGACGGTATTATTCCTTTAGAGTCTCAAAATTTAGAATCCATCCCTCTGACTTCATACAATTTTTTAAAGTCCATAGAGTTAATGTGACACATATTGTCACACCACCGGTATTACAGACAGAAAACTATACATATAATTCCCCAAAGTATTCTCAAACTTAAAAGTTTAAATGAGTCAAAGTTTGTTCCAAGAATTTATTGCTTAGATCTATCAAAGACCATAACAGAAATGAGTGGTAGCCAATGTCAATCATTCTTCTTCAATTGTTCATAATCCATAACATATGAACCCAATCAATTTGGTAACAGTTAAAAAAGACAGAGATTATACCATTTGGGACAGAAAATTTAGTTATTCATTGCATCTTAATTTTCAGTTCTTGTCTTAATATACGTTTCTTTGTTTAGTGTTATTGTCTCCTTGTTAGGAAATGGAGTGAGGACTAATAAACAATAAGAAGAAGTATACTTCTTTAAGATGTGAAGTCACTGACCTTTTACATTAAATATTATCATCATACTTAAGATGAAGGGATATAATTGATTGGTGATCCCTCTGAAACCCCAGCACTTCGTTTCTTTCCCAAGAACATTGAGAATTTTAAAATAACAAGACAGTGTCTTTTAATAAGGCCAAAGTATATGACAATGCATCTTAAACTCTGATGAACAGGGCAATATGATCATGGTATTTAAAGAAGATTTTACCAGGTTCCATTATTTCTTTGAGTAGTATGGATGACTTCATGTTGCTGCCAGCTGTTCAGAGACTTAAGAAGTCTTCAGGGAAAGCTACTTAAGAAAGGTAACCCATCCCTTTGTCAGTATTTTCCCAGTCATGCTCCATGTAGAGGTCATGGGTAGAG
Source organism: Lutra lutra (assembly GCF_902655055.1). Classification (NCBI taxonomy): domain Eukaryota; kingdom Metazoa; phylum Chordata; class Mammalia; order Carnivora; family Mustelidae; genus Lutra; species Lutra lutra. The sequence goes on along the minus strand of NC_062279.1, from coordinate 78,002,163 downwards.
ATCCTAGTCATGATGCTAAGGAAAGTAAGCCTCTCATGTATGTCACGATCTTTGCTGGAATTTGAGAAAGTAAGAATTAAGTAGAGATTTAATACTATCAATAAGCCAATAGAATCACCCCACAACACAAGGAAATTGATAGGCAGCTAAAATATGAATGGTGTCTCTTAACCTGATCAATAGGAGTATGTGAATAAGTGTTCCCATCAGAGGGAAAAGGGAGCCACAGCAGGGCTGAGTATAGTCTCTTCTAATACGAGATTTGGCAATTGTTTGTTATGATTACTTTAACTTGGAGAGATTTAGAAACAAATCAATAAGAACCATAGTAAGTGTTTTAGGGAATTTACTGCAAAAGAAAACACAAGCTTAAATTCTGAAAGCCAGTGTGACAGATTGTATACCTACCCCATCTCTGAGTTCACTTGCAGCTATGGAAGTCAATTTCCATTAGACTCCTTTACCATGCACTGTCTCTCCACAAACTGGGAGCTGACGCTGCAGTCAATAGCAACAATAAAGAACGGGAGGAAACTGGAGGTGGGATTAAAAGTCTGGAGATCCTGAGAGCAAAGCTCAACAACTAGGGTCTGAAAGGATAAATGCTTCTGGTGAAACAGTTCCTGTTAAGGCAATTTAGGGACCATCTTTGTGTAGTTTCTCAGGAATCCAGGGTGGAATTGAGCCCCAGTTGCTCACAGTTCTCATGGTGCTCCTTTTTGTATGCTTTTTTACTTTTCTCACTTCCTTGTTTCACTTTCCTCATTTGGATTCCTTGGCATTACTTTGTCCTAAACATTCTGGACCCAAGTCCTCATCTTGAAGTTTCCTTTCAGGAACTCCAAATCTTGTATTGGCAGAAAATAAGCTATGCAACAGAATGACTTCCTAATAAAGGATGGCCAGAGAAATTCCTCACAGAGGGCATAAACAGTGTTGGGCAGATGGACTTACCAAGGAATTTACTTCTCTCAGGTCTGGAACTGTCCACATTTTCAGACTGGCAGGAGTTTTGGACTGTTGTGGACAACAGACTGATGTATGTATTCCATTTAGGAAGATAGTCCTGGTTGACTAACAAGAATCCTATACCCCTTCAGCTTTGGAAGCTAAGTATATGGATGCCTGACTAAAGACAGCTAAAACTTCCTAGCTTCATTTCAGTTAGGCCTTCCTTTGTGATTAAGTTTTCTCTGCTAACACGTGAGCAGAAGTGAGGGGGTACAATGTCTAAGTCTGGCACAAGAAAATTTCCACAGATTACTCCAAGCTCTTTCCACCTTGTAGCTTTCTGACATAGCTAATAGCAGGCTGATGTTACAGGACCATATATTAAAAATGACAGAACATCTAGGTTTGTGAAAGCATAGACCCTCTGCCATGCAGCAGTTGAAGAATGCTAATGCTGAAAGCAAAATGTAAATTTAGCCCTTTTACAATGGGGACATTTTATCAGAGCGAATTAACTCTTTATAACTATTGCAGCATTCTTCCTTGTTCCAAATGGAAACTTTAGTAGGTTAATTATATTTCTGTTCCATCATTGTACATTAGCTGCGGAAGGACAGATTTTTTTTTTTTAAGGTTATCAGGGAAAAAGTAGACATAGTATCACCTAATAGAGAATATTTACTGCACATCACCTGGAGATCCTAAAAATTAAGCTGGATACTGCCCATAGGGACATGAGGAGTTCAGCCCTGAAAAGAGTGATGAAATAGATCTACCTGTGGGAAAAATAGCATTCAAGAAAGCTATGGTGCATTTTTACCTACATCTTAGCATCTGTTCTTATTTCCTTTCTTCTAGTTTTTAAAAATCCCTGAATTGTAGTTGGTAATGTTGACACTAAAACAGAGACTGTATTTCCTGGCCATTATGTGCAGGTTGTGCTTAGTTAGCATGGGACCAATGAAATCGAGGAGGATAGATGTGTCCGTATCACGTGCTTCCTCTTCCCTGCTTCCACAGCCTGAGACCCAAAGCTAGAAGCCAAGCCACATATTTAGGACGTCAGAAAAAACTCACCGTCTGAAAAAATGGGAAGACATAATGTAGTTTCTAGCATATCTAATTAAACTGGAAAGTAAACACAAATTCTATTGAAACTACATTGCTTCAAATTAATTAATAGGGACATGTTTAACTGCAAAAATACTGAAGAACAGATTGGTGGTTGCCAAGGGCAAGAGTGGGTGGGTAGAGATGTGAGGTAGGGATTATGGGTGAAGGTAGTCAAGGGGTACAGAATTCTATTTATAAGAGAATGATGACCACAGAAAACATACTGTATTGTATATTTGAAAGTTGCTCAAAGAAAGATTTAAAAATGCATATCACATAAACACACTAAAATTATAACTATGTTAGGTGATGGTTGTGTTTATTGTTGTAATCATTACATATGCACCCTAAACTTATACTACGTTTTATGTCCATGATATCTCAAGAAAGCTGGGGAAAAAAAGATTGGGATAAATAGGTACATAGCAAAGTATCTTCTGGTGCTATTTGCCTACTTTAGAGGTTACTTCCACCTCCCACCCACCAACCACTTACTTTCATATAAAGTGAAAGTTAGGTGTCCTCTTTTTATTGTTAATTCCATCCTCCTTCTCAGATTTAATCTCTCTATGGAGGTTGTTTTATATTCTTACCATGCATTAAAAATTTTAGTCAAAGCTGACAGAATAAAAAAGTAGTACATATAATTCTTTTATCTGTTTAAACAGGTTTAGACTTACCTTTGAAGTTGGTGTGCACAGATACTTTGCTTGGTATAGTCCTTTAAACTATATTTTGCAGCTATATCCTTATGTATGATTAATATTTTGTATACAATTATTTCCTATTTATATATGCAGTCAAATTATAGAAATGCATTTGCTGAATTATATAAAATCTTCTAAAATATCTCATAAAATAATTTATCTGTTTTTTATCTGTTGATCAAAACAATGGTGATGGTGTATTTTAAAAATTAATGAAATTTGAGAATATTTATTTGAACACATAGCTATGCTAAATCTTTACTGAAAGAAAAATTGTACATAAAGGAATATATTTAAGCCAAGAGCACCACAAAATAAATCAGCTAGTGTATGATTTTAGAACATTTCTAAGTGGGTAAAAATATAACATTCATATGCCTAAATAAGGGATATTTTTTTAAAGATTTTGTTTATTTATTTGACAGACAGAGATCACAAGTAGGCAGAGAGGCAGGCAGAAAGAGAGATGAGCAGAGAGCCCGATGCAGGCCTCGATCCCAAGACCCAGAGATCATGACCTGAGCTGAAGACAGAGGCTTTAAACTACTGAGCCACCCAGGCACCCCAAGAATAATGTTTTAACACAGAAGTCAAAAGGCTTTTAGAAGAACCTACAGAAAGAAAGTTTGTAAGGTCAGCATCAGTTCTTTTTTATTTTAAGCTTTTATTTAAATTCCAGTTAGTTAACATACAGTATAATATTAATTTGAGGTGTACAATATCATGATGCAACACTTCCATACAATACCCGATGCTCACAGCAAATGAGACCGGTTCTTTTTCTTTTTATTTTTTTTATAAAGTACAGTTTATAAAGTAACACACAATGTTACATTAGTTTCAGGTGTAAGACATAGTGATTTAGCTTCTCTATACATTATCCTATAGTTACCATCCTGTATCATACAATGCTATTACAGTAACACTGACTATATTCCTTATGCTGTGTCATTCATTCCCATAACTTATTTATTCCATAACTGGAGGCCTGTACCTCTCACTTCCCTTCACCCATTTTGCCCATCACCCCCATGTTCTCTGTGTTTATAAGTCTGTTTCTGCTTTTTGTTTGTTTATTCTTTTTTTTTTTCCTGATTCCACCTGTGAGGGGAATCACAGTATTTGTCTTTCTCAGTACAAGGTAACACTAAACTTCTCCATGACAGCAGGACTTAGCTTACATATTTTAATTGCAGAGCTTAATAAATAAAAGGAAAAATTATTTTTTATCCCTCAAACATTTGTGTTCATAACTAAAATAAACCATTCATTAGGATACAGTAGTTAATAATCACTACTGATACAATGACTACAAAGTGTGAACACTCAGTATTCATAACATTATACAAAAATAATTTATTTTCCCCATTGTAATAATTTCACATACGCAGGAAATACCTGGAATATCAGTGTCAACTACATCATCATAAGTAAGTATAGAAAGAATGCCCATTTTAATTGGGCATATTTCTTTAATACTTTGTTTACAACAGTAGACAAGAATTTTGTGGACTTGCCACAGAGAAAATTACATTTAAATTAGGCTTTTCGATTTATTTACAATGTGACCTTGGCCATACTATTGCTTCTAGGAGACTAAGTTTTGTTTAATGTAAAATGTAAGGAAAACAGTCTGTAACCTGCAGCATTTATTTTAAAAATCTTTTCATCTGTCAGGCACTATGCTAGTTGCTAAAAGGATATAATTGAAGAAGACAGATACTGGCTTAAAGGATATTATATCCCAGAGAGAAAAGGAAACAAAGATGTCAATGACTGCAAGAGTGTGAAGTGTGTATGGTGATAAGGTCACACTATGTATTCTGTATTTAGGAAGGGAGAGATTTGCCATCACACTGGGTCAAGGTGAATCACTGCAGTAGGTGCTTTTAAAGATAGATTAGAAGCGGTTGGATGAAGAAGGGAAGAAGTGTGATCCAGGTAGAGAAAAGAACACATGTAATGTCAGTGAGACACAAAATGACATGGGACATTTTTCTGAATGAACAGTGAGGAAAGAAGTAAGGACAAATGAAGGCAAATGAGTCACTGGGAGATGGCACCAGTCAATTTACAAAAGGCTTTATCTTTTAAGTCAGGTACTTAAATATTATGCAATGTACTGCTATTGAAATATTAAAATATGTTTGTATCTTAGAGAAATTATTTTGGTAATGTGTAGATGGTTGAAGGTTTGTGAAAGTACAAGGAACAAGTGCAATTGGGAATCAAATCAGTATATTTAGATAATAATAGGAGAATAACAGGACTTGGGACAGTGGAAAAGCAGGGAGGAAGAGGAATGCAAAATTAAATAAAGAAGAGAATTCACAGATTCTGGTAGATAATCAGGCTTGTGACAGATGAAGGAATCAAGTTTTCTGAGTTTCTAACCTGGATGATTGAAGAGACTGGACAATTCACAAGCATGGTAAATACAGGGAGAGTGGACGTTTGGAGAGTAAAAATGTCTTCAGATTTAAATGTATTTATTTTAGATTTTAGTGCAACATCTCAGTGGGGAGGTCAGACGACTTTGGTTCCAAGGACAGAATGAGATATAGATTTGGAATTATTAGGAGTTTTGTTTTATATGTACAACATCAAAAAATTGTCCAGATGAGGTTATTCAGGGTGACATTATAGAGAAAGATTTCTGAGAAGCAATGGAGGATATTACACAAGCAGAAATACTATCCAGGTTTTTGGTGATGAATAATTAAAAAAAAACAAAAACAACCTTGGTTTATATCACAGTAAATGCTAAAAATGTCCATAATTGGACATATGCATAGTTGGTATGTATAGTTATATATAATATATATTATTAAAATATTTAATGTAAAGTCTATAAATTACATAGTATGAGTATATATGCACACATGTGTAAGTGTGTGTGACTATATATAATGCATATTATATATATATATGTATAATCACTGGATTGTTAGAGGTCTAGAGTATAAGATAGCACTAAAAGAAAACGTCTTGAATAGTCATAAAATTTTAAAAAAATAGTAAACTTTTAAAAAATTCACTTCATAATGAAACTTAGGAAATATCCACTTAAAAGCAAGTTTAAAATGTGTTTAGACTAATTATTTTACTTGCCGTTTTGCTTCTGTAGGTTGCTATAGATTTACTGTATCTTTACTACCCAGCTTCCAAGTTGTTTTGACTCATTCTTCCCTTAAGTGGAATTGTTCCTTTTTCCATTCCTTTTAACACCTACTTCAGGCACCTGTGAAGTATATATTGGCATAAATATCCAATCGATCAGAACAAATATTGGGCCAGATCTGATCTCGCTTCAGAGAAAATAAAGATTTGGCATAAATAGAATTTATTATTATATTCTTAGTTTGTATTTGACTTGTTTTTTTTTTAACTCAAAATAATGAAGTGTTTTCCAGATTTTATAACATACAGTGATGAATTTTCATTACATTTACAGAATGAATAGAGTAAGACAAAATGGTATTATTACATAAGTGCCTTTTATGTGTACTAAATGAAGATTTACTGTGTGATAAACAACAGGATGATTATTTTGTGTATGTGTTATGATCTAATAGCTATAGACATCTGAGTGCAGCTTTGGTGACTGCATGACAAAGGCAGGTGCCCTGAAGTCTTCAATTAAGGAAAAAGACAGATCCTTCAGGTCATTTCTGGGAGAACAGAAAACTGCATTCATTGCAATTAGAGTTTCCACTGGGAGAAATAGCTCAATCTAATCCCATTTATAAATAACAAAAGGAACAATGATAGCGATTTATCATCAGTCAGTGCAAAGGAAGTACACCTAAGAAAGAGGCTAGGGAGATTAAAGATAGAACTGGTATGTGTGCTGGATGCCTAAACCAAAACTATCTGCCTGGGTAGATCAGTGGGTTAAAGCCTCTGCCTTCAGCTCGGGTCAAGATCCCAGGGTCCTGGGATTGAGCCCCACATCAGGCTCTCTGCTCAGCAGGGAGTCTGCTTTGTCCTCTCTCTCCGCCTGCTTCTCTGCCTACTTGTGATCTCCATCTGTCAAATAAATAAATAAAATCTTTTTAAAAAAATCCCTAAATCCCTCTGATTTTGTAGAGATTATGAAATGATTCTATAGGTACTGTATCACTATTCATCTTATTTATGAAAGTGATATATTAGATTTATTAAGTATTTTTATGATTACATTTCTTGTCCACTATTGGCTTATTATTTATACAACTTTAAAAAATTAAGATATAACCTTAGGATATATAATATACATCTTTAATTAACCATAATTTACTTTAAAATAATATTATGGTGCTTCATACATAGTGTGAGAACCTTACAATAGCAAACTCACACTTTTTGCTTCCCATCCTTTTTGGTACTAGTGATTTATGTTACATCTTTAGATACGCTGTAAACACCAATATATTATTATTGCTTTGGCAATAATGATAATAATTATTAACAGTTAACTTTTAGAAAGATTAAACATTAAAAAAATAAATTTATTCCTCCTTTTTTTTTTTTTTGCCTTTTCTAGCACTCTCCATGGCTTGTGTAGATGAACTCTATCACACAATCATTCATGTGATATAAGTTGACTGTATTCCTTCTGCCTAAAGAACTTTTGTTAATTTTTCTTACAGTATACGTTTGCCTACAATGAATTCTTCCTGTTTTACTTTAGCTGATAAAGCTTGTTTTTCTCCTTCATTTTTGGAAGATAGAAAGAAAATGAAGGATGAAAATTTGAATAAGGAATCTAGGTTAATATATTTTCTTTTATTTTTTTCAACACTAAATGTTTCAGTTCACTCACTTTTCATGTATAATTTTTAACAAGAAGAATTTAATTCTTATGTCTGTTCCTCCATATATAAGGTTTTTTTTTTTTTCCCTAGCTACCTTCAGAATGTTTTTAATCTATCTCTTTCTCTCTTTCTCTTGAGTTGAATATAATGTGTCTAGGAAATTTTAATTTTTCCCTTAACTTTAAAAAAAATTAATAGATGCTTGATGCTCTCTGAGCTTCTTGGAAATATTGTTAGCTATTTTTCACAATTTTTGTAATTTCTGTCATTATTTTTTTGGATAATCTGCCCATTACTTTTCTACTCCTGAAATTTCAGTTGCATGCATGTTAAACCATTTGATATTGAGTAGCAGCAATATGTTCTATAATTTTTTCTTTACTTCTTAAGTATTTTTTTCTTTTCCATTTTCTTTTCTATTTTCCTTTTTGTTTTAATTTGGATAATGTCAATTAACATTTCTTCAATGCCACTTTTTTTTTCAAACCTTATGAAACTTATTCAAGTTCACTGATTATGATTATAATATGAGGATGTAGAAACACTTTAAGGAAAAGAAATTGGAAAAAAAAAAGCTGTGGACTATTCAACCTTTAAAGAGGCAAAGATTGAAAATTCACATAAGAGGTGTGCCTGGGCTCAGTTGGTTAAGTGCTAACTCGTGATTTCTGCTCAGTTCATGATCTCAGGGTCATGAGATCAAGCTCCTCATGGGGCTCTGCACTGGGTGTGGAGCCTGCTTGGGATTTTCGATGTCTCTCTGCCCCCTACTCCAGAAAAGAAAATGCATAAAAGATATGAATCCAAAGGAAGCAGGACATATCCTGAATAGCATATAAAACTAAAATGCACCCACATTTTTGCAAAAATGTGGAGTGCCAAAAGACTAATCGAATATCTTGAAAAACCTAATAGAGAAAAGAGAGCTAACATTCTATTAAAAAAATAGGGGAGATATAGAAATTATTAACCACACTATCTTAACAACAGCATTAGTTATCTTGCCTTTTATCTCACGTACATAATATAGATTCTGAATCTTGAGAAAGAACATTTTTGACTTGAGAGTATTAAAGATGCGGAGATGAGAAAGCTATATATATCCAAAGAAACTGTTTTTTTCTCACAAATCAAATTTTCTCTGGAAAGGTTATATGGTATAATTTTTTAAAAATGCCATTGGTAAATGGGCTATAATGTGATATGACAAAACCAGATAAATCAGGTGTATATTTGGATTTCTCAGTATGTTTGTTGTTTCACATGATATTTAGGGGATGCAACTTCTTTTGTAGTTTAATTTTTATTATTTAAGTTTGGAAATGGTGTGGTTTTTGTATTTTTTAAAATATTTTATTTATTTATTTGACAGATAGAGATCACAAGCAGACAGAGAGAGAGAAAGGGGGAAGCAGGCTTCCCACTGAGCATAGAGCCTGATGCTGGGCTCAATCCCAGGAACCTGGGATCATGACCTGAGCCGAAGGCAGAGGCCTTAACCCACTGAGCCACCCAGGTGCCTCATTGTTTTGTTTTGTTTTTTTTTTTTGTATTTTTTAACTAATGTGTTCTCCTGTGTGATATATATAGTGTGTGTAACACATGAACGCATGCACACACACACACCGAATATACCTGCCTACATTGATGTGTGTATCAGTATACACTGGTATGTATTATACTCACATGTACAAACACATAAACAAGAGGGGGTGAAAAGCATAGTGTTCACATTCTCTACAACCTCTAAGCAGCAAAATCTTCATGCTATGATGTATAGAAATGGAGATGAGTATTAAACCATATTTGAGAATTTTTTGAAAACCCTAGATTTTTGGTTAGAAAGCATGTTTGAATAAATGTGTTGAAGGAATAGAAGGGGGTATATCCTGCCAAAACAAATCCTCTGGGCTGTTATCAAAGAGGGAAATGGAATGATGGAGAATATGGGAGGATGAATGTTTTTGGGATAACACTTCTAGAGTTTTCCCATACCATTTATTAGTTATGGGAACCTCAGTACATTACTGAAATTTTCTGTTTATACATCTTACACTTAAGACAACAATAGTCCCAACTTCAGAAGTTTGTTTTGAAGATTAAATGAGTTAATGCATGTAAAACAATTAGGATGGTGCCTGAAGATAATTAACTGTTCAAGAAGTGTCAAGTTATAAACATTACTGTATTTTAAAGTGTTATACATAACTAATTTGCCAATCAATTGTATGGGTAAAATAGATGCATTTTTAAGTCTTAATAGGACTCAAAACGTTTTATCGCATAAACTTGTTGCAGTAAGGATATGCCACAGCAAATGAAGGGATGAATCAAGAAAAGAGAAAACTAGGGTCCAAAACTAGAAAGGCAACAGAGAATGGTAGCTGATAGGCTAGGAAAGTAAATAGCATATTGGAGTAGAAGTCTAGAGAGTGAAGGGAGGTGTTTTCAGCAGATAGAGAAAACTCAATAGGACTGCATTAATTGGAAAGTTTGAGAAAATAATTGTCCAATATAAAGATATGTATTTCATTAAAAACATAAATTATTAACTTTTTAAAAGTTTATAAGAAAAGACTTATTTCTGAAATATGTTACTTGGATCCACAATAAAAGCTTTCACATAAATACAATGTCTTTCATAATGTTTCAAAATAGGAATTAAATGATAGCTGAAAGTAGTAAAAATATGAATTTAATGTAATTTAAAATTTTTGAGCAACCAGTAAAGAAATTAAAATCGGGATTAATATACAGTAGGAAGATGGTTGGGATGAGGAAAGGTGCAAGATGATACAGATGAGCTAAGTTTTCATCTATTATAATGTAAACTAATAGCTACTATCTAAAATTGATAAGCCAAGCACATATGAAAAGACATATTAATTTGATATATAGTGGTAACTAGCAGAAGACTACCTGAAAGAATCAAAGGAAGTTGCAGTAATAGGAGTTGGAAGATGATAGTAGTGGGAAATAGCTGCATTTTGTTAAAACCATTCTATTTTTCTTTCAAAAAGCATCACTACATTATATATAAAATAATAAGAAAGCAGATAACATACTAAATAAAAAATTCTACACTACATGAAAATTTATTTATTCACACACAATCAAATAATGCTTGGATTTTTAAAATTACACTGGGATCAATTTATGATATAGATAAGAGCCTGGAAAGAATAAGATAAGCATCCCCATGTGATGCTAGTGAAAACATAAGCCATATACTCACTTTTATAGAAAATAAGCATTAAATGTCAAATAATCTCAAATTACCTCTTTTAAAAATCTATTCCAACAAAATAATCAAAATTAAATATGTTTAGATTAAATTAGAGAACAAATATTAAAAATTGAACTTGCATTATATATAGCACCTGCAATTTAAAAATTTGTGTCTTGATTTCAAAATTAGAAATATATAGATGGGTTATTCAATCAAGGAATTCCAGTTACACATTTGGAAAATGAAATATAATAAAAATTGGTTTCAAATAAGCAGAAAGCCAAATTAATTCTTTGTCAAGTATCCATATCATTAACTCTTTCTTCATAATATTTGTAACAAAATTAATAAAATCATATGTTTCTATACTCATATTTCTTGTGTAAAGAAAGTCAGTTTCAGAATGTAGAAAAAAGTAAAAACAAAATTGAAGAATTGGAGGTAGAAGGAAGGGCCCAAGATTATTCACCTGAAGTGAATACCAGAGTGAAAATGATTTCTATAGAAAATAAGTAATATTGGTAACAGAAAAAAGGGATTTTCAAAATTCGTAAAGTGAAATTGGTAGCCTATGAAGAAAATAAACATATATATATGTGGAAAAAAAAAAGAAAGAAAGAAAGTCATTTGGTAGGTCTTGTATTTCCAGGACCCATTCAAGCCATAGAAAATAGTTATTAAGATACTCTTTTTAAGTTTTTAAGTTTGTGGCACACATTGGATCACAAGGAAAGAGAATTAGTTATTGTGTTCTCTCTACTGAATTCTTAGAATCTTGTAAAGTATCTTCCTTAGCAGGTGTTCATTAAATACTTATTGAATCAATGGATTAATTAATGGACAACTTAGAACCATTTTTCCCCCCTTTTCCCCCTCTTTTTGAAGAGTGTTTTACCAGCCAGTGAAACAAGGAGACAGTTGTTCAATGTTCACTATACCACAGCTGCCAAATCCTAAGGGAGGGAGATCTAGTGCACCTACTATATTTCCATGTGGCTGGCTTTCTTATTTATTATCTAATTAATTAATATCTAATTAATTAATATATAATAAATACACTAGAAACTGAGGCAGCCATGAAAATGTTAGCCTCCTAGAATTTACTCTGGAGTAGGTAGGTGACATTTCCACAGTCCATGGGCTAGGTGGGAATCTGAGCAAATACACTTACATCTATAATTTTTAAATAACCATATGTAGATCTCAAACTGGTTTTAGTTTAATCTTCAAGGTTTTGGTCTAATAAATTAGCACTTCCGTTTTAATTTTTACCATTTCAATTGTAATAAACACAGCAAATGCATTTACTGGGGTTTCAGCAAATTCAATTAAGATATTAGCAAATTTGTGAAACTATGTATTATGTTGAGATCAGAAAATTAGAGAAGTAGATTCTGGAAAAGGGAATAAGGGACATACTGAAACTGCGTAACTTCGGTAAGCTTTGATTGTGCACTGAAGAAAACACCAAAATGTTTTTATGATAATCAGTTTTATTTATTTGTAGTTACAAATTGCATATTTACAAAAATCTCCATCTAAAATAAGTTAGCATATAAAAATAAATGTAGTTGATGTATTTGGTGTACATAGAATATTGAGTTTCATCATGGCACATATATATTTGTAAAGTTATAACGTCAGAACTTTACATTTATCAAAAGACACTTTTCCAATCCTGTTGATTTTTTATTTTTTTTCTTTTTCCAAGAAAGTTAATAAAAAGCAAGAGAAAATTCAGAGCCAGATATATCACAGCAGCAGAGAAAAAGCAAACAGCTGGAACATAAACATGATTGTAGATTCATTAAATCATGAATATATATTCACACTAACCTGCCATTCCAAGGTGAGAAAAGGTTTAGTTATTGTCAGAGCTATAGAGTTGCAATAGCTCATTGGACCCAAAGCTGCTTGAAATATTATAAACAAGATCTAATGCATCCTGAAGGGGAAAAGGTCAACAACGGAAGCTGAAGCTAAAGAAATAAAAAATAAAGCTATCCATATGGCCCTATGAAACTAGTGCCAATAAAAATAAAAAAATAAAAATCCCAGAAAATGTAATTGTCTTTATTATAGCTATTCATTACTATTCTAAATACTATGAAAATAATTCTCCTTTGTGTGGAAATAGTTTAAGAAAATACAACTCTTTAGCCCACACTCAAGGCCTATGTGTTATATGTACTGGCAATTAAAGAGGAAGAATAAACATGTTTAACTGATGACAACAAGAATGAATATATATTTGCTAAAGTCTGTATTTTTTGGAAGAGTGGAAGAGAAATCATCATTTAACATATTATATGCATACATTTTTGTATACTAAAAATAAAACATTCTGTTAAATTAGTAACTAAAGCAGGATACATAATATACATAGAAATTAATAGATGACATTGTTTGAATGAAAACATGAATTGATGGTATTTACAAATAATGGCTTGAATACCCCCTAGAGAAATTACATCATAGAGTAAACTTCTTGGGAATTTTTTTTTCTGACTTTCAACTGTTTAGTAATGAACAAATCACAAAACTGTATGCAAGAATATTATTTTATTTTTCATTATGAGTTTCCATCTTTGTTTCTAAATATCTGCATAACTAATAAACATAACAATTTCTCAGCTCCTAGAAAATAAATAATATGCATGTAATATTCTTGGATGAATCCAGGCTCTGCCTATAAGTTTAAATGCTAAAGCTGGTTTTAATTCAGCCAAATCCTAAATGATTATAGTTTTTTCTTACCTATTTGTTTCAGTACACTTCAACAGTCTTCATTTCATTCTTTATAACATGCAAAATAGATAAATTTACTTCAGTCCTTACTTATTTCTATTCTAAAGTTGATTCCTAGAAGTTTTATATTAAATTCCTTAAGATAAATGTAATTTTTCTTTAATTTCAACACGTTTAAACTAGATGTTGTGATTCTAGAAACAGAAATCCAAATGAAACCAATGGCACTAAGAAATTCTGAGTAGAGAAACTATTCCAATGAGGAAAATCACTTCAGATAATGTAGCTTAAATGGATTTTTTTGTTGACCTATAGGCAGCTCTGAATCCAAAATGTTTAAAATCTTCTTTTTTCATCTTTAGTGGACATATTGACTTTAATGTTTTGTTGCACAAAATGTTTAACATAAACATGAAAACTAATGTTTTGTTTTTCAAAATAATGTAAACAGTTTGAATGCTGGAGGGAAAATTATTTTTTTGTAGCTAAATTCCATTAGGTATATTTGATTATATTTTTCTTAAGAATATAACTAAATATATTTTCTTCATAATTTTATTCCAATTTGTTATTTAGGATCACTTAGTTGCAAATTAACTTTCAAATGAATATTCAATAAGAAGTTTTGATTCATGCCAATTTTGATCAGTTACAATTGGTACCATTGTGAATATTATTTTGGGCTCATTCATCCAAAGAAGTTTATTATTTCTGGATCACATTTCACAGATAATATATTCAATCAAAACCTCTCATTCTTCTAAGTTTTAAACAAATTCTAATTTTAGAGTATGTACTTTCATACACTTTCAGTTTTATTTTCTATTTTTTTTTCTCCAATTGTGAGTTTTATTTTTATCAGTCAATTCTGGTGGTTTCCAAATTTAAAATTGTGATATAGCAGTCATTTTCTCATTTATAACAATTTTACTGAGCAGCTTTAGAAAGTGTCTCTTTTTAAAAAAATTTCATTCTAGCATTAGTTGTTACTAAGAATTGAAAATAAATGTTATGTAATAAATAATTCATAAAAACTTAACCAGCATTGCCTTATTTTCTAAACTAATCTGTTAGTAATACATTTCTTAAATATGTTCCTGACCAAGTTGTGTATTGTTTTATAATTACATATGCTTTAAGAAGTGATTAAAGTGATCAGAATAATCTCAGTCATTCTTCTTTCAAATGAATAGATTGGGTCACAAATTAGCATTGAAAATAGCATGATCAGGGTGATTTGACAGATTCTTAGAATTTCAAACTATATGCATTTCTGCTCTTAGGCATCTAGAGAGAATTATTGGCAAAATGGGTCATCTTAGAGATAATATAATGCAGAAAGCAATTATCTAATTTTAGGTGTTATCTTTATGTCACTGTACCCAAAGTTTGATGCAGTTTCTGCTTTTAAAATGAACCAAACCCCACTAATCAAGGACCCAAACAACTCCCCAGCTGCCCATTCATTAGCTAACGGACTTTCTCTAAAATCTGTGTTTCAACTAGCTACTCCATACCTCCTTATTTTGTTTTATTCTTGAGTTTAAATTTTGGCTTTTACTTCTAATATTGTATCATCTTTATAGTAATATAACTCATTTTTATAGTAATATCTTTTTTGTTACTCATATAAAAGTGCTATAGATGACTTAAAAATATGACACCCCAGTAACAATGAGCACATGCAGCAGGCAGATCTTAGATTATAATACCATTATCCAGTAAAAGTTACCAGAGCTTATTAGAGATACAACCCAGTCTAGGATCTGGGATGGGGAATAGATAAAATGAGCCTGGGAGCATCTGACAGTGCCAGAAAATAATTACTCAAGAACCAAACAAATGACAACAAGACACTGAGGAGAGAGTGTCAAAGGGGCACAAGGAACAACTGAAAGAGCTCTCAGTAATCAAGCTGTGAAAATTTGATCAAAGATTAAACAAAGTTGAGGAGCCTGGGTGGCTTGGTTGGTTGTGTCCTACTCTTGATTTCAGCTCAGGTCCTGATTTCCGGGTCCTGGGATGGAGCCCTGCATCGTACTCTGTGCTCAGTGTGGAATCTGCTGGAAATTCTCCCCCCTTCTGTCTGTCCCGCTTCCTGCTTATGTTGTCTCTAAACAAACAAACAAACATCTTTAAAAATAGATAAATAAAGTGCATTGGATTTTAACCTAAATTATAAATTAAATATCCATGAACCCATGCTGATATAAATAACATTGAAAAATAAATAAATGAGTGAGGAAAGACAAATATCTCATGCAGAAGAACTCAAAATAATTCATATAGATACCTCACTCTCAAGTAAGTAAAGCATAACTCTCTATTTCTTAGTGCAAGCTGTACATCATGACTTTCCTCCAAAGAGGACAGTATGGAAAAACCAGGGATAGGGGGAAGAGTAACTTTGCAGTGAAGAAACCTAACAAATACTACATCAGTTAGGTGATCAAAATCAATAGCAACAATTGTAAATTGTGTTGATAATATGTTTCCCCAATATGATATGATGAAAATGGCACTTTACCTCAGTGATCTTCCTCACAAAGCCTCACAATCTCAGTATAGCTATGAGAAGAAAACATCAGAAAAACTCCAACAGTAATAACTTCTACATATGATCAGCACTAAAATTGTCAAGGTCAGAAAATACAAAGAATGTGTGAGAAACAGTCACATACGAAAGGATCCCAAGACGATGTGAAAACTATATATGATGTATCTTGGATAAAATCCTGGAACAGTAAAAGATCAGTAGATAAGAACCGAGGATATCTGAGTGAACTACAGACCTTAGTTAATCATAGCATATTGATGTGGGTTAAAGGATTATAACAAATGTAACATTCTAATATGTGACGTTGATATTAGGGAAAATCAGTAAAGGTTATAATGAGAACTCTATACTCTCTTCTCAAATTTTCTGTAAATCCAAAACTTACAAAAACTGAAGTATATTAAAAATACTGTATATGCCTACTGTTAAATATTATTTCTATGCTACATAGTCTGTAATCACAACCTCAGATTTAAGTATTCAAGACACAACTAGACTCCTCACCTAATGTTCCATGTACTGAAATTAGTATATTTTAGGTAGTATTATGCAGTAAGATTTTAACGGTGAAAAAGTCAGGTGCTCCAAATGTCTGTTCTCATTTTGTGAAGAGTACTTATACAGTGCTTGTATACAAGCCATGTAATTTGCAGAAAATAAGATTTCAAAGTCTACCATAGCTTAACTTATTGAAGTATCACTTTCAAATTATCCTTACTTGAGACTTCCGCATATGAATAAGATGTAGGAGGATGTGATTGGTGAACATTCCTGATAAAGTAGGAAAAATATAACAAAAATCAATTTTTTGCAATTTACTATTTTTTTAATTCATAGATTTTTCTTTCTTTGAGCAATTTTAGGTCTACAGAAGGATTGGAAAAAAGAATAGAGTAAGTCCAGGGGCGCCTGGGTGGCTCAGTGGGTTAAGCCGCTGCCTTCGGCTCAGGTCATGATCCCAGGTCCTGGGTTCGAGCCCCACATCGGGCTTTCTGCTCGGCAGGAAGCCTGCTTCCTCCTCTCTCTCTCTGCCTGCCTCTCTGCCTACTTGTGATTTCTCTCTGTCAAATAAATAAATAAAATCTTAAAAAAAAAAAAAAAAGAATAGAGTAAGTTCTTTTATCTGCCCAGTTTCCCACATTATTAACATCTTGAATTGGTGTGGTGCATTTGCTAGAACTGCTGAACAATTATCGATACATCATTATTAATTGAAATCTATAGTTTTCCTTAAGATTCACCTCTGGTGTACAGTCCTATGGGTTTTGCCTAATATATAATGTCATGAATCCAGCACTGAAGTACCATTACACAGGATAGTTTCACTGCCCTAAAAATCCCCTGTCTTTCACCTATTCATTCTTTACTTCTCTTCCACAACCTCTGGAATCTACAGATCTTTTTATTATTGCTATAGTTTTGCCTTTTCCAGTATTTCATATAGTTGTAATCATAGAGCATGTAGTCTTTCCAGATGAGGGTCTTTCACTTAGCAATAAGATTTTAAGTTTTCTCCGTGCTTTCTCATGGCTCAAGAGCTTGTTGTTTTGTTTTGTTTTGTTTTGTTTTGTTTTAATTACTGAATAATGTTCCACTCTGTGGATGTATGTAGCTTGTTTACACGTTCACCTATGGAAGTACATCTTGATGGCTTCCAAGTTTGGGCATGAATATTTATGAATAAAGCTACTATAAGTATCATGTGTAGATTCTTGTGTGATCATAAGTTTTCAACTCATACCAAAAAATATAATGACTGGATCATAGGGTAAGAGTATGTTCACCTTTATAAGAGATTGTCCATTCCCTCTGACAAAGTTTGTATTGTGACAATACAAAGTGGCAGCCAGTTTGTATTCCTACTGGCGTAATGAATAAGAGTTCTTGTCATTCCACATCCTCACTAGTATTTGATGTTATTAGTGTTTTGGATTTTAGTCATTCTAATAGGCGTGGAGTGGTATCTCACTGTTATTTAATTTGCATTTCCCTAATATATGATTTGAGCATAATTTCCTATGATTATTTGCTATCTGTATATGTTCTTTGCCGAGTAATTGTTCATATCTTACCTGGGACTACCTTAACAGTTTGGAAATTAGTCAACCCATAATAAAGCCAGATTTACTCCAGCACACATAATGAATTTTAGGGTGGCATGTGAGGCTAGATGTCAGGGTCAGAAAGACAGAGTGAAATCACCCATGGTTTCACAGTGCTTAAGAAACAAAGTCCAACTGGGAAACTTGCCTAGGGAAGCCCATAATCAGCCACTGAACTGTGGTCACATTTCTCTAAACAAGGGATGGTTAGTTTTCTTCCGAGTTGTGCTGCTTCCTTTCGATAATTTTCTGCCAGTTAAATCAGGGTGCAGGGGACTCAGGATATGCTGGCCACACAAGCACAATGAGTTCCTGCCTCAAGACATAAATCAGACTGTGAAAAATGTGTAGGATGAGGACAAAGAGTTAAATTCAAGGCCTCAGAGGGATAGAGTGGAATCTTCTATAATATGTTAACTCTGAAGAATCAGAAACCTGCCAGGTTCAGGGTGCCTGGGTGGCTCAGTCCTGAAGATTCAGCCTTCAGCTCAGGTCTTAATCCCAGGGTCCTAGGATTGAGCCCCTCATCAGGCTCCCCGCTCCACAGGAAGCCTACTTCTCCCTCTCCCATTCCCTCTGCTTGTATTCCCTCTCTCTCTCTCTCTCTGTCTAAATAAATAAGCAAAATCTTAAAAAAGAGAGCGAGAAAAGAAACCTGCTAGGCTCTTAATCAAAAGACTGAGAAGAATCTATACTTAGACTTTGTCATAAAAGCTCTTACAGGAGCAACCTTTTGCAGATAACTAATAAACTCTAGATTAAATACTAAAAGCGGCTATCTGAAGGTACTGGAGAGTGAACAAAATGCAGGCAGGCTGTGTGTAGCACTTAAATGAAAGGAGTGTCTCTTGGTGAGTTTCTAGTTTTTACGGCTTTTAGCCTGAGGCAGGCTCTGGCTATATCTTCAAAAGAAAATGTGAAGTCTTTCTGGCATGAACAAAAGTATATAGTGTTTGAGACAACTACAGGGCTGAATGGTGAGAGAAATCCCAAGAAGAGAGCTAAAGGAGAGCCCTGAAATCTGTGTATGAATTCTGTCTAAATATCTGGGTTACCCTTGGGCTATACTTACATGGAACAGATACGAAGCAGCTAAGCATTAAAAAATTGAACTTAGATTTGAGCTGCTTCACAAGGCAGTTGTCTGTTGGAGTCAAATCAAGTTAACTGCCTGCTAAAAGATACAAACAAAATCAATAAATATTTGATATTTTGATGTTTCTGGCAGCCTTTAACTTAACATTTTTGGCTTCCATTAGGATGATTCTTTTCAGTTAAGTTTTTTAGGCTAAATTATTGTGAAAATATTTAAAATTATTCTGAAACCAAGGCATGCACAAGAATAGTTCAAAGCATTTATAATTTGCCACTGTGTATTAAGCTACAAAAAAATCCATTAAGAAATGTACATTAAAATTATTTAAATATTGTGTATTTTTTGCTTGTTTGTTTATATGTGTAAGACTTCTGTCACTGTACTATTTGTATCTTCAGGGCATTTTCCACTACAGAAGCAATTTCACATGCTGTTCCTTTTGGGAGTTTGGCAGGGAAACATATGAAGCATGCTAAATGCAATCAAATGTATTATATACATTGAAATGTATATAATATGTTACTCCCATATACAGGCACACTCACTATTTGAAATACTGAATATGGTTTGTGCCACAAGAACCCATGAGTTTTGATGATTTCTGTATCACACAATTCTTGACAAACTCTCAAATTATCTATTTACCATCTATTTTTACTGACCTACCTATGTATCTCATATAATAGTGAAAATGAATTAATGATATATATAACCACACAGGAAAGACTATTTCTTCTAAGGATCGATGGTGAATAATACACCTAACAATTTACACAGCTCATGATTACATCAATTTTCCATGACACTATTTCTGGATCCATATCTATAATTTTTTTTCTGCACTATTCATGTAACTCCAGAGCCAGGTACTGTAGATCACATTTGCATGGTGAATTCTGTCAGAATGCTAGCTGAGTCAGCACAGAGAGGGACAGTTCCTAAACAGGAGGTGGCCAACCATACATTGCAAACACTGGAGATATATCCTTCCAAAACCAAAAGCAAAGATTCCCCAATTCAATGTTCCTTCAGTGATGCCTTCAAAAGTGCCTACATTTAGTCTGGTATTAGCCAGTGTGGGAAAAAAAAAAAAAAAAAAAAGATGACAGATGGTAAAATGAACTGTTAAGAGGTAGTAGACTTTAACAATTGCATTTGAAATCTTACTTGGGCAAATTTTACAAAAAAACAAAACAAAACAAACATAATATTGTTTGAATAAATACCCAGAGCTCATCCTGGGCTCTGGAAGAATCCTACAAAAGTGAAAGGCACAACGTTTGAGTTTTATTAGCTTCACTGCAAATTCACCATCATATACGCTTTGTACAGCATGGTCAGAATTTTTCTAATTACTCGTGGAAAGCCCTAATGGAGGTACTAACAGAGTGAAAACATAAGAATTTTCATACATATCTTCAAGAGATGAGCAGCAACACAGCAAAAATTCAGAGCATTTATTCTTCTTATTGATCCATAGAAAACCGAAAAAATTAGAATTCCTAACATTGCACCTAGGTGGAAATTATCATCCTCTGGAAAACTGTACAGGTAAGGTACTTTCAGGTCTATTTTATTTCAGAAGTTTTGAAAAAGAAGCAAATAATTTAGAACCTTAGAATTATTCAAAGAAAACCTTATTCGTTCACATCATTAATTAAAACTGCCTTTGTATTTTGTAACATTTTTTTTTAACACTGGCTAAAGAAAGGGATAAAATAACTTTGCATGGACTTCAAGAGTTTCTACTAAACTATCCAAACTTCTTTTCAACGACTGCCTTTCATATTTTCTCTGTTTCAGCTGAAGTTATTTACTTTCTTCTTATATGTGCACCATGTATTTTCTCATCACCCATGCTCTTTCTTCTTTCAGGAGCATTTTGGCCCTTCCTTGTTTTGAATAATTCGTACTTTCAAGACCCAACTCTTTAATAAAGCATTCTTTCCATCTTCAGGATGCATGTAACACAGTGTATCCTTTTCTTTTTTTAATGACAAGGATTTTTTTGCCTTTCACAAAAATTAGCTCATCTCTCCTACTAACTGAAAACTCAGGGTATTTTCACTTTTATATCTCTTATTTACCTTATCAGTGTCATGCAAAAATATCTAGATAATAATTATTTGTTCAACAAACAACCAAAATTATGCTGTGTATGTTAATAAAAATGACATAGTTAAACCTGACCTACACCCACTTTGCATGTTTCTGACCACTCTCCATTCTGCAACTCAGAGTCTCCTCCATCTCCTATTCCTCTAATTTTCTCTAGTTACCCCTGGATTACATATTTGAAGATGACTTTGCTTTAAGGAAAAAACTATACTGAACAGTATTTTCCACACTGCGCACAGACATTTACTTTTCATTTATTGTTAGTTTTAGCTTTAATGTACTGACCTACTTTTATTGGACTCAGTACAGGATAACAACAGCACCCCCCCGCCAAAAAAAAAAAAAAAAAAAAAAAAACTTATTTAGTAGTTACATTATAGAGTATAAATGGAATGATCCCTTCCTTTTCTCAAATTGTCTAGTACCACAAGGAATGTGAAACAAAGATATGCAAAATCCATCTTTTATAGAACAAGATGAAGGAGTGTTGCAAGCAGGCTAAAGAGAGCTCCCATGGTCTCTGATTTCAGAGATAACTGGCAGAAAATTATATAAAGGAAGCAGTGCACCTAGGAAGAAAACTAACCATCCCTTGTTTAGAGAAATGGGTCCACAGTTCAGTGGCTGATTATGGGCTTCCTAGGCAGGTTTCCCATGAAAGGGGAGCTGGGAAAGTTAGGATGATGAGAAATCCCTTAGATAAGCCATATTTGTCAGAAGTTTTCTGTTGATGAGTACGAATGATGAAATAATAAATTAGGAGCAGCCCAATATCTGTGGATTCCTAAAGGCAGGGAGTAACAAAGCTTACAGAAATTCACAAATATATCTTGTGTCATCAATAATGTCACTGAGAATGAAAGAAAATTTATCTTATTCTTAGAACCTACATTTTACAGATATATTCTCACCTGGAAAAATATCACTGAATGTTAATGATAGCATCACATCTGTGTATTACCTACTCTGTCAGTAATGACAGCGTTTGTGAGCTGGTTAGTAGCATTTTCAAGACACAAAGTGCAAGGTAATGCTTCCTTCAAATCCCACTAAAAGCAAAGTTGATTTTGACCCTTTGTTTGGAATAGCGGAAGTGAAAAACGCTGTCTCCACATTCACCATTGCCTTGTGTTTGTCAGAGAAATGATACCACTGCAGAGCCAATAGTAAATGGAAAGTGAAGGACATTACGAAGAAAAACAAAATTCAGCTATGCTTGAAATGCAATCACTACAATGAGAACATATATTAATAGGTAGGCAGTCGATGACTCACAGACTAATGGATTTCTCACATAAAGAGAGGGAAAAACACAGTAAAGGGACAATTGTCTAATCAGAATATTGGAATGAAACATAAGCAAACTCTAGGTTTGTGTAGAGTGTGTGTATGTCTGTGTGTGTGTGTGTGTGTGTCTGCGTGTGTGTGTGTGTGATTTCCTAATGTGAAGCTGTGGAAATTTTAATCAGTACATAGAGGAGGACATAAGGGAAATAAAAGTTACCTTCTAATAATGCAATTTGGAAAAACTGACAGAGTGAATGAGATCAGCCCTCTAGTAAAATTACTGAAAGTAAATAATAATCTATAAATTGTTCACTAAAATGGATTTTGAATAGCCTTATTCTAATCAAGGTGTCTAAGGTATGTATAGTCTGTTTTACATGAACATTTTAGTAAGTATAGCTTCACCAGATTTATTTGTATGGGCCGTGTACCTCTCTGCTTCACAGAATCTACCTTGCACTCTTCTCTCATGTACTCTGAGCCAAGGAAACAAATGTTTATGGAATGCATCAAAGGAACTCCTTGCTCTTGGCATCTAACTGAACTAGCAAGAAGTACTAGCAAGAAATCAGCAGGTGGGAATTTGGTCAGTCATGGAATATTTCTCCTGAATCCATTCCTGTAAGATTGCTAAAGATGGGTTAAGTTGTTTTAATGAAAGCTACTAATCTGTCCAGGTTCCGATAACTTCAGGTGTGGGGTGGATTTCCTTATTGCAAACCAAGGCTCCCTTTCTATTCATTACTGGTTTTCCATATTCCCACCTGCAACATTTTCAAAGGTTTCTTTATTAAGCTATCTTCAAATTGCAAGGCCAGTGTCATTTATTTCATGATAAATATACATTTTGAAGGAAAACTTTTATTAGTAAAAATGAGACTGTATTCACAGGGCCTCAAAAATTGACCTTCTATAAAAAATGCCCTGTCAATAGATGCCTGGTACTCTTTGGGAGATGAAGTGCTGTGCTCAGTTGCTCCAGATGGTACAGTCACATTCTCTTGAAGGGACAGCTTTCTCAAGTTATCATTGCTGGCATTGGTTAATGTCACTTAATAATTTCCTTGTGTCAATGCTTTTCAAATACATTTCATGATCATATAAATTTCAGTGTAGTTTTTTCTTTGTTTGTTTTTTTATTACAGAGTAATAATTTATGAAGCAATAGCCAAAGGTTTCTGGGCTCCTTACAATCATATACTATATATTGTTCTCTTAGTATTTGCTTAGTGTAACTTGATACTCCTGAGTCAGTCTGGTCACTGCTCAGCCCCCAGTCTAGATACAATTACTAGACTCACTAATCAAACTTCAAACTATAACTCAAGTTATGTCACCATGGAAAAGACCAACTGGACAGACAAATTTCCTTGATGCAAACTATTAAAATAACATAATTTTAAAAACACTTCTTATCTTCCAACTTGTTTTCTTTAAATATAGCAGACTAATTATTGATAGCAAAGGCACCTTACCAGTTTATGTAAGCCAGTCAGCTTCTATTATTGTGGTGATTTAAAATAAAGGAATAATGTATTTCCAATAAGTTTAATTTCTGTTCCATAACAAATATAAATTGCAGTAAGTACCCATTTACAAGCATACATTATAAAGTTAAAAGAATATCAATGCGAAGGGAGTTAGGATTCTTTTCAATATTACTATTCTTTTTACTCAATATCATAAACCAGCATTTATGTGTAGTATGTGGTTGACGCTGCCCTCAATTATAGGCATCTCTCAGGACTAGATAAGGAAGATGGCTAACATAAGCCTAATCATTAGCTTGACTAACACTGCTAAAATACTTTTTTTTTAATGTTCAATGTATATGCATTTTTGAATTGTGCTGAACTAATAAAGACAAATAAGACATTTTTACTCAAAGTGAAAAAAAAGTCTAATCACCAGCCAACTTTTATCACCATAAAAGAAGGAAGGGTCTCACAGGTATCACTTTCTTCATTTCTAGTGATTTTTGCTGGATATCTTTTGCAATGGGACATCCGTGTATGATGATACAACTACATATCCTTAATGTGAGATTTCTTAAGAATTCTCTATACATAAGGGAATGTGATTGGCATTTAGTAGAAGCATTAGCAAAGAAAGGTCCTTAACATGAGGGAACTCACATTTCTCTGTTTCTAGAGTTGCTGTTCTTCTTCTCTTTGATCTCCCGTTGGATTTGTAGGTGTTTGTAATCTTTAGATAAGCTATCTAGCTGATCTCCCGCTACCTAAAATAGTTTCAGCCTGCTACTTCTCCGCCATCTTGACTCCTCCCCGGAATTTACATTTCTGAGGTAGAAACAGACTTAACCAGATAATTGTGCATTTAATTATTTAATCTTAATAAGTCTTATAAAATAAGGGGTGCTAAAAAGAATATAAATGAGAATTAAAGTAGTGTGGAAGTAAGAGAAAACAAGTTTAGCAGGCAACATAAAGTTGAGATTGGAAAGATTAAAAAAATAGCAAATATGTAAGGATGGACCTAATAATGGAAAACCTTGCATGCAATAAAATTAAGATGTTTGACATTAGAAGAGATGGAGAGTTAATTGCCAGAAAGCTCAAAATTCTATTAAGCACTCAAAATAATGATGTCATACAATGAACTTTTAATCTTAAAACTTTCTAGTTTCTTCTTTAATTTTCATTTTTATTAATCTGTAGCTTTTATTGAGATATAAGGTTTTAAAGATGTTATTTATCTTTAAAGAATTGTGCCTTCCTAAAGAAATATCCAAAAAGAAGAATCATTTTTTCTCACAACTGCTATGGCAATTCAAAAAATTCAGATATCAAAAATTTTCCTATACCTTAAAAGTTCTCTCTTAGGCACTTGAGCTTATTTGCAAATGAACCTTTTATAGTGGTCTCTGAGGACTCTTACTTACTGAAGCATTTTGTCTTTCACAGGTGAGAAATTTCAAGTGCCTACAATAATTTTATTTGAGCCTTTACTATCCTTTCAAAGCAGGTGCAAAAACCTAAAGAGCCATGGTATTCATCATTCAGCAAGATTTTTATATATGTAACGTTGAAAGAAAGCTGCAAATTTGATTTGAGATTACTTTTAGAAATCCTAGGAGAACTGACTTACTACTCAGCAGCTTGCCTAACAGGCTATTTTAATCACAATTACATTGATTATCCCTTGTCTGACTTCAAGGAATTTCACTTAAAGTCATACTCACATTCACATTCTCAAAACTTTCTTTACCCCTATTGGTAAATAAGACAAATAATGGTCAATAAAAACAGTATTTTTATATAGGTCAAAAGGAGTTGTAAATGTGATACCAGAACTCCTTACTAATGTAGGAAAATTCTATTTGAATAAAAATTATATCTGTTCAATAATAAATGTAGTACAGGAATTTCTGTCATGAAAATGACAATGCTCAAGTATTACTATTGTGTTTATATCTTTTTGCCATAATGTTACATTAAAAAGATAAGAAGCCAAGAACCATTGATACCAACTCTTCTGTTTCACCTACAATACCTATAAAAGTATTTTCTTTTCTTTTTTTTTTCAAGATTTTATTTATTTATTTGACAGACAGAGATCACAAGTAAGCAGAAAGGCCAGCAGAGAGAGAGGAGGAAGCAGGCTCCCCACAGAGCAGAGAGCCCGATGCGGGGCTCAATCCCAGGACCCCGGGATCATGACCTGAGCCTAAGGCAGAGGCTTTAACCCACTGACCCACCCAGGCACCCCTATTTTCTTTTCTTTAAAAAATATCAATGTTGCCAATATTCTTGTCCTGCCAGAAGATGATATTCTTTAATACCTTAACCCTGCCATTCCACTAAATATAAAGCAGATAGATAATAAGCCAGTTTTCTGGTAAGATTTTTTAAGTATTATTTTTAAATGAGTAGTAGGATCTTACAGTGATAGGTATCATACTAATTAATAGGATTTCTAGCACAGTTTAGTTACACTGTATATAAATTTAGTTATATTTGATATATCCAATTATGTCATTTGAGGAAAGGGATATATTCTTAAACTGAAGCAAATAATTACATGGTCATCAAAAGTAAAGGAATATGTCTTCTCCTACTTGGTAGGTTGCATTTTTGTTTTATTGATGGTTCCATTTGCTATACAAAAGCTTTTTATTTTGATGCACCCAATAGTTGATTTTGCTTTGTTTTCCTTGCCTTAGGAGACATATCTAGAAAAATATTGCTGTGGCTGATGTCAAAGAAATCACTGCTTATGCTTTCTTCTAGGATTTTATGGTTTCAGGTTTTCTCCTGTTTAGGTCTTTAATCCATTTTGAGTTTATTTTTGTGTATGGTATTAGAGGGTGGCCCAGTTTTATTCTTGTACACTTAGCTCTTCAGTTTTCCCAGCACCACTTATGGAAGAAACTATCTTTTCCTCATTGTATATTCTTGCTTCCTTTGTCAAGAAGACAACCTACTGAATGGGAGAAGATAATTATACATGATATATCTAATAATGGATTAATGTCTAAAATATATAAAGAATTTACACAACTCAACACCAAAAACAAACAATCTAATTAAAAAATAGGCAGAGCCCCTGAATAAACTTTTTTTTAAAGAAAACACACATACAGCCAACAGACACATGAAAAGATGTTGAACATCACTAGTCATCAGGGAAATGCAAATCAAAACCACAGTGAAATATCACCTTACACGCGTCAGAATTGTTAAAATAAAAAAGACAAGAAATAACAAGTGTTGGTGAGAATGTGGAGAAAAAAGAAATCTCCTACACTGTTGGTGGGAATGTAAACTGATACAGCCACTGTGGAGAACAGTTTAGGGATTTCTCAAAATATTAAAAATAGAAATACCACAGCTATTTTCACAATATTTGTTATTCCAATCCATGAGCATGGAATTTTTTTTTCATTTCTTTTTGTCTTCCTCAATTTCTTTCATGAGTACTTTATAGTTTTCTGAGTACAGATTCTTTGCCTCTTTGGTTAAGCTTATATCTAGGTATCTTACAGTTTTGGGTGCAATTGTAATAATCCTAAAATTTATTTATAAGTGTCTTTTTTAAATTTTATTTAATTTTATTTTTGTGTGTGTGTTCCAAAATTCAGTTTATGCACCACACCCAGTGCTCCATGCAATATATGCCCTCCTTAATCTTAAAATTTATATGGAACAAGAAAAGACCCTGAATAGCCAGAGAAATGTTGAAAAAGAAAGCCAAAGTTGGTGGCATCACAAATCCAGATTTCAAGCTCTATTACAAAGCTGTAATCATCAATACAGTATGGTACTGGCATGAAAACGGACATATAGTTCAATGCAGCAGAATAGAGAGCCCAGAAATGGACCCTCAGCTGTATGGTCAACTAATCTTTGACAAAGCAGGCAAGAATGTCCAATGGAAAAAAAGAAAGTCTCTTCAACAAATGGTGTTGGGAAAATTAGACAGCCACATGCAGAAGAATGAAACTGGACCATTTTCTTACACCACACACAAAAATAGACTCAAAATGGATGAAAGACCTCAATGTGGGACAAAAATCCATCAAAATTCTTGAGAAGAACATGGGCAGCAGCCTCTTCGACCTCAGGCACAGCAACTTCTTCCTAGAAATATCGCCAATGGCAAGGGAATCAAGGGCAAAAATGAACTACTGGGACTTCATCAAGACCAAAAGCTTGGGGCACCTGGGTGGCTCAGTGGGTTAAAGCCTCTGCCTTCGGCTCAGGTCATGATCCCAGGGTCTTGGGATCGAGCCCCACATCAGGCTCTCTGCTCCGCGGGGAGCCTGCCTTCTCGTCTTTCTCTCTGCCTGCCTCTCTGCCTACTTGTGATCTCTATCTGTCAAGTAAATAAATAAAATCTTTAAAAAAAAAAAAAAGACCAAAAGCTTTTACACAGCAAAAGAAACAGTCAACAAAAGCAAAAGATGACTGACAGAATGGGAGAAGAGATTCACAAATGGCATATCAGATAAAGGGCTAGTATCCAAAATCTACAAAGAACTTATCAAACTCAACACCCAAAGAACAAATAATCCAATTAAGAAATGGGCAGAGGACATGAACAGATACTTCCACAAAGAAGACATCCAGATGGCCAACAGACACATGAAAAGTGCTCCACATCACTCAGCATCAGAGAAATACAAATCAAAACCACAATGAGATACCACCTCACATCAGTCAGAATGGCTAAATTAACAGGTCAGGGAATGACAGATGCTGGTAAGGATGCAGAGAAAGTGGAACCCTCCTACACTGTTGGTGGAATTCAAGTTGGTACAGCCACTCTGGAAAATAGCACAGAGGTTCCTCAAAAAGTTGAAAATAGAGCTACCCTACAACCCAGCCATCGCAACCCTGGGTATTTACCCTAAACATACAAATGTAGTGATCCAAGGGGGCACGTGCACCTGAATGTTTATAGCAGCAATGTCCAAAATAGCCAAACTACAGAAAGAACCTAAATGTCCATCAACAGATGAATGGATAAAGAAGATGTGGTATATATATACAACAGAATACTATGCAGTCATTAAAAGAAACAAAATCTTGCCATTTGCAATGATGTGGATGGAACTAGAGAGTATTATGATAAGCAAAGTAAGTCAATCAGAGAAAGACAATTATCATATGATCTCTCTGATATGAGGAATTTGAGAGGCAGAGCAGAGGGTTATGGGGGGTAGAGAGGGAAAAGATGAAACAAGATGGGATGGGGAGGGAAACAACCATAAGAGACCCTTAATCTCACAAAACAAACTGAGGGTTGCTTGGGGTAGGGGGATAGGGATAGGGTGGCTGGGTTATGGACATTGGGGAAGGTATGTGCTATAGTGAGTGCTATGAAATGTGTAAGCCTGATGATTCACAAATCTGTACCCCTGGGGCAAATTATACATTATCTGTTAAATAAATAAATAAATAAATAAATAAAATAGAAATACCATATGATTCAATGATTCCACTACTGGGTATTATCCAAAGGAAATGAAAACACTATTTAAAAAAAAAATATCTACATCACTATGTTTACTGTAGCACTACTTACCATAGCTAAAATACAGAAGCAATCAAAGTGTCTATTGATAGATGAACAGATAAAGAAGATGCAGTATATATATACAATGAGTATTACTCAGCCATAAATAGATGAGATTTTTTTCTGCCATTTACAACAGCATTAATGGACTTAGAAGGTATTATGCTAAGTGAAATAAGTCAGACTGCCATAAGACAAAGGCCATATGATTTCACTAATGTGCAGTCTATGAAGCAAAACAAATGAATAAATAAAACAATGTAAAGGAACATAGTGAGGCATGTCGGAAAATATTTAAATATTGTTGCTACTGTTTTTGAACTATTTTATAAAGAGTCAATTAAGACTCCTCATTCTTAACTAAAGTACTCAGTGTTTTTCCTGAGAATTCATTCACTTATCACATCAATAATAATTTTAGCAAAATAATTTTAATTTTGTATCTTAGTTGGAAAGAGATATTATGTAAATAAATACTTAACATCTGTTTGCATCATAATCAATAAATTGTGAGTTGCAGATAAAGAAAATATAAGTGGGCCTTTCACATACACTATTACAAATTTTACAAGATTGTTTTTAGTCCATTTAGTCCTAGGTTATTAATTTTTGCTTTGTCAATCCTAAATTATGTAGCCTACTTTCACGATATCTGTTTTCAGACTAAAACATCTTGGGAACACTGTCTCTTTGTACTGTCTGAAAGAATTCAGTTCATGGTGTTAATATTGTCATAGCCTGGAAAATCTGTATGAATGGCAGAGTGAAGGAAGAGAGTGGGGTGCCTGGGTGGTTCAGTCAGCTAAGCATCTGACTTTTGATTTCTACTCAGATCATAATCCCAAGGTTGTGAGACTGAGCTCTGTGTAGGGCTCCATATTTAGCTCAGAGTCTTCTCGAGATTCTCTTACTCCTCCCTCTGCCCCTCTCCCTTCAAATGCATACATACATACATAAAATATTTTTTTTAAAGAAAGAAACACATTTTGAGGAAATTGTAGTAAACTGTCATGATATTCCAACTTCCTCTCAAGAGATCCAGTAAGAACAAAAAATCTACTACATTATACAGTGAAATGAAGTCAATATATCAAAATATGTATTATAATCAAATATAGGTAAAACTAGGTAGATGGTAGAATAGTGTTTATTATACTATTTCTTCAACTTTTCTGTATTTATAAAATTTTTTGTAATAAAATATTGGGCAAATAGGTGGGTATAATATCAAACTAAAAGTTTAGTATTTTACTTACTTTGTATCACATAAATATTTACTCTTCAGTTTTTGAATGTGACTTTGTACATTATGTCTTATACACATGGAAGCTGGAGGATGTTGAGTTAAATTAAGAGAAGACATCAAAAGATGGTGTAAATGTAAGCTCTGGATATTCAAATTATTCCCTGTATGAAGAAGTAGCTATCAAAATTCTACTAGGAATAGAGAATTCTAATGTGTTATGTCTTGCTTCCAGGGTTCTAGACTTTTCTCTTTGATATTAGGAATTTAGTTCATCAAAATAAGTTAAGATTTTCCTATGTAGAAGACTGAAAGAAATAATGGGCTCCTTTTCAAAGGTTGTTGTTTTGAGGGAATATAAAAGGTCTAAACATCCACTTTTATATGTAGATAATATAAAAGTAAGAGAGCTCTTCTGTATGCATAAATATATAGTTAAAATTTGCATTATTATATAAATATTATAAATTATTACTTAAAGATAAAATAGGGAATACATTTTCAAGAAAAAAAATTCAGGAATTAATTTTGCTGAGAAAAGAAGCACAAAGTTATAGTTATCTATACATATGTTGTATTATGCTAAGTTATCCCATGTTTGCATGAACATTATGAAAACAAAAAGTTATGACTTAGGTTTTGAACTCTCTGTGACAAAGAGATCTGCCAGGTAATAGAATGATCTAGTAGTTTATGAAGACAATATTAAACAGAGGAAGAGTTCACCTGCTAGCTGTAAAGCAGTGGGCTCTATCTATCACATAAGACACAAAACCATATATTCTTGTATTAGAAGTTGTGGTTTCTTAATAAATAATTTTGCATGGGATGATTCTATCTTACCTGAAATTAATTAAATGTTCAGATTCTGAACCAAACACACTGAGTATTTCTATGGTACCAGGCCTGAAATCTGAAATAAATTTCAATTATTTTAATTTATACTTTAACTTTCTTTAAAAGTTATTTTAAATAAACTTCAATTATTTGAATTTATAGTTTAATTTTTAAAGAAAAGGAAAACAAGGATTCCTGGGTGGCTCAGTTGGTTAAGCATCTGCCTTTGGCTCATGTCTTGATTCCAGGGTTTGGGATCAAGTCCCATATCAGGCTCCTTGCTCAGCAGGAGGCTTGCTTCTCCTTCTGCCCACTGCTCCCCCATTTTTGCTTGCTCTCTCTCTGAGAAATAAATAAAATCTTTAAAAATTTTAAAATAAAGGAAAGGAAAACGTTGCTTTTTGTGATGTATTAAGGTTCAGTTATTTGGTACTTTTCCACATTAGGTTTATTTAACACAAAATCTCATACTACTGTCTACTATCTAACCACTCATTTGAGTACTAATTTTATCAATATGTATTTAGAAAAATTATATCTAATACCTGTCCTAAACTTCCTAATACCATAAAATTAAAACATATGCTTTCTTTATACATAGATATTTGTAGTATAAACAGATAGTAATCATTATTTGAGTGTACAAAAACAATAAATAAAAATAATTCTTCAGCTCCTCTATCCACTTGAATTCTCTAACAGTAAAATAATAAAAGCAGCTTACAGATTGGAGCTTATCCTTACAGATATTTTATGTGTGTGAATATTTATTCATATCTAATGTACATAATATCTAATATATAGTACATTATTATATTATGTAAAAATTAAATAGAGCTCAATATTACTCAATATTACCTTTACAGTTAGCAACATTTCTTGGGACTCATTCTATGTCCATGGATGAAAATCCAGCTCATTTTTTTAGAAGTTTTATAGTATGACATAGCATGGAGAAGGAGATGACTTCTCTCTGAGATTTGCTATAATAATCTGGATCTGGATCAACGGGGCACCTGGGTGGCTCAGTGGGTTAAAGCCTCTGCCTTCGGCTCAGGTTGTGATCCCAGAGTCCTGGGATAGAGCCCCACATCAGGCTCTCTGCTCAGCAGAGAGCCTCCTTCCTCCTCTCTCTCTCTGCTTGCTTCTCTGCCTACTTGTGATCTCTGTCTGTCAAATAAATAAATAAAATCTTTAAAAAAAATAATCTGGATCAACTGCTTATTATAACTGAGCATTGTGATTTAATTTCAGTGTTCATATTTGATATGCTGTTAACTATCTTGGAGACAAGTGGTCCTACTTTAAGTTACAAAGGTAAATGATAAATGATCAGTAAAAATATGACATAAAATAATGTTTTTATGTCAAATGAAGCCTTCGTTATGTTATCATGAGTACAAAGGAAACTACTGCAATATTTCAAATTTTATAAAAATGCAGAAGGATTGAAGCATCACATGTCACTCATAATTCCAGATATGACAAACCTGAAAAAAAACATTGTGCTGTAGATATCAATATCATAGTTGAGCTTCTATCAAGAATATGGCTTCAGCACATCTTTCATAACATTTAATTAATGAACTAATTAAATTTAATTGTTTCTATAGTTATATTAACATTTAATCTATAAATATGTTTTGCTTTTATAGCTACATAGAAACCATGAGAGTTTATATGTTAAGTATTATTGTATTTAATATTTCAATAAAACTATTTGTGGGACAGGGTGTTTACAATAATTTGATTATTATTTAAATAGGTCATACCTGTAAGAGACATTGACATAGGATATAGCCTCAACAGGGATTACATATTATGTATTTGTTGTATAGTGAGCATTTAATTTCTGAGCATATAGAACATTTATATTTTAAACTTTAATATCAAAACTGAAAATGAAGCTATACCTTGACCTTTCTATGAAGTGAAAAACAAAAACTAGACAAAAGAAGAATTTTCCAACATCGATGATCTACTTGAAAATATAAAATCTATTGGGGCAATGACAGCTGGTTTGACCATTATCTAGAATATTTTGATTGCTCAATAAATATTTGCTTAAAATAAATATATGGGTGAATTATACATAGGTATGTTACAGATTATTTCATATTGCATATAAATGTATTATTTTGCCTGCATAAATCTATATATTGGTGAAGAGCAATTTGGGTGGGGGATCTAGTAAATTACTCTTAAAATTTAGACATTAAATTTCCTGGAAAAAAACTATCTAAATTTAAAATGGAGAGAAAGCCTTAAAACATTTAATGGCATGCATTTCAACAAACAGAAATTATTCAGGTTACATGCAGTTATAAAATGTTCAGGAGAAAAGCAATATTTTCAGAATGGCAGAGGAAGGCCCTTCAAAATCTACATCTCAAAAAAAAAAAAATCTAGCTCTCCATAAAAACCAAGACAAAACTGACAGAAAGTGTTGAAATCAACTCAAGACTCTGGATTTATCCAAAGACTTTCAATAATCTGAGGAGTGGTTATTCAGTACTAACAATTAATATTTTGTAAGAGAAAGTTTTTGACATTTTTAACTTGTTCTATCCCCAATCCCCTTCCCTAAGTTCATAGTAGCCTTTCAAATGTCAACCTTACAACCTGAAAGCTGTGAAAACTAGTAATTGGTTGTAGTAATCAGAGGGGAGAAGCCTAGTATGCAGCTTATCCAAAATCCTCATCTCCAGAAAATGAGCAGTATTTGACATGTATGTCAGAACCCTATAAAAGTCCCATTCTTAGGCCCAGTCTGAGCTTGCTCAGTGGAAAAAGTTCTCTCCCTCAAGGAGCTGATTAAAAAGTATAGTGACAATTATTGAACATCAGAGTAGACTAAAACAAAGACAAACAATGTTGACCCAAACAAAAAGGAAGTAAAATATTTTAAGAACAATATGAGGAGGGGTGCTTGGGTGGCTCAGTCAATTAAACATCTGCCTTCAGTTCAGGTCATGATCATGGGGTTTTGAGATCAAGTCCTGCATTTAGCTCCATGCTCAGCAGGTGTCTGCTTCTCTCTCTCCTCCTACACCCACTCATGCTTTCTCTCTCTTTCTCAAATAAATAGATAAAGTCTTTTTTAAAAAGGAAAATATGATCAATAAGATGTCCATAGTGGTTTTGAAAAGCTCCTCATTTTTTCTAGCTATCTAAAAGTCCATGTGCATGTACAAGGATGTTGCATGCCCAGAAAATCCCAAATACATGGATGTTTCACTTGTGGCTAATTTTGAGGCTCTGTGTAAGCAGGAAATGAGAGGTAAAGCAGAGCTGCAAACTGCCTACAGAGGCACTGAGCATGGCCCCATCAAAAAGCATGTTGACAAAATCTGGGAGACTTAATGATTCAAGCCATTTAAGAAAATCTGTCCAATCATTATCTAACCACTAATGTAAATGAGCAGAGACTTCAGTGGCCCTAAATGTCTGGGAATGCAGACTTTATAGAATTAGTTCAGGAAAATCACTAAAGAAACAGCAAAAAAATCAACAAAGTCAACACCAATAAAACCGAGGGTGGGGGGCGGGAAGCAGTACCCATACTTGACAATTATATTGTTTGTCACATTCAGCTTTTAAAAAACATTTTTCAAAAAATACTAGAAATTATTAGTTTGTTTCTCTATCAAGTGAACAACTTGATGAGGAAGGACAGATGTTGGACTTATCAGAGAAAGATTTTAAGGAATAAAAATATGTTCAGAGAACTAAAGGTAATCATGTCTAAATGACTAAAGGAAGGTAAAGGATTCTCAGTAAGAAGAATAGCAGACTTATAAAAGTCATGGAAGTCAGAAAGCAGTGGGGTGACATATTCAAACTGTTGAAAGAAAAGAACCATCAACAAAGAATTCTATACCCAGCAAACAACTCTTCAAAAATAAAAATAAAGGGGCGCCTGGGTGGCTCAGTGGGTTAAGCTGCTGCCTTCGGCTCAGG
Source organism: Lutra lutra (assembly GCF_902655055.1). Taxonomy (NCBI): domain Eukaryota; kingdom Metazoa; phylum Chordata; class Mammalia; order Carnivora; family Mustelidae; genus Lutra; species Lutra lutra. The sequence goes on along the minus strand of NC_062279.1, from coordinate 77,966,381 downwards.
TCATGATCTCAGAGTCCTGGGATTGAGCCCCGCATCGGGCTCTCTGCTCAGCGGGGAGCCTGCTTCCTCCTCTCTCTCTGCCGGCCTCTCTGCCTGCTTGTGATCTCTCTCTGTCAAATAAATAAATAAAATCTTAAAAAAATAAAATAAAATAAAAATAAAGATAAAATTTTTAAAAAATGAATGAAGTTATTGCTAGGAGATGTGCATTATAAGAAACTCTAAAAGGAGTCCTTCAGGCTGGAATAACACATGAAAGTAACTTCAATCTATAAAAAAAAAAAAAGGATATATGATAAAGACAAAGATAACTTAAGTAAACAGGAAAGACAATATGTGTGTGTTTAGATTTTACATTTTTCTTCAACTATTTGACTCAAAAAACAACTGCATAAAGCAAATAATTATAAAAAATTCATTAGTGGGATATATTGTATGAAGATGTAATTGTATGACAAAGATAATACAAGGGAGGGTAGAGAATGATAGATTGAATTAAAGGGCAGCAAAAGATATGCCATACACATAAGAAACAAAAGAGAGCTTTAGTGACTATACTAATATCAAACCAAATAAAATTTAAGAAAAAATGTTTTTAGTACCAAAGGATGACATTTTGAATAATAAACGGATCAAAGTATTAGGAAGATACAGCAGTTATGAACAGTATGCAGCTAATAACAAGATTCTAAAATGCATAGAGCAAATACCGAGAGAATTGAAAAAAAACATGGAAAATTCAACAACAGTTGGAGTTTAAATATCCTACTTTCAATAATGAGTAGAACAAATAGGTGGAAAAATACAAAGTCAGAAAAGACTTCACCAAAACTATAAATCAAAATTAAACTAGGAGACATCTAGAGAACATTTCACCCAACAACAGCAGAAGATGCAGTCTTCTCAAATCAATATGAGGGATTCTTTAGAATATACCATTTGCTAAACCACATAATAAATCACAATAATCTTAAAAGGATTGATATTATCTAAAATATGTTCCCTGACCATAATAGTATTAAATAACAAAAGGAAATTTGGGAAACTCATAAATATGTGGAAACTTTTTAAAAAACTAAAAACCTAACGGGTCAGTGAATAAACCCTTGGAAAAATTCAGCTGTACTTTTTCATGAAAGAAAACTAAATACCAAAATACAAATACCAAAATTATGGAATGCAGCTTAAGTGTTTCTTAAAGGGAAACAGCTATAAACACCACTACTAAAATGAAGTAAAGATTACAAATGTAACCTTTTCACCTGAGCAAAATATAAAATAAAGAGTAAGATAAACTCAAAACAGTCAGAAGAAGGTGGTAAAATTGATTAGGGCAAAAATAAATGAAATGGAAAATAGAAAAAATAGTGAAAACCAATAAAATCAATAGAGCTTTGAAAAAATGAACAACATTGACAAAATATTAGCTTGACTGACCAAGGAAAAGGAAAGATTTAAATTCCTCATATCAGGAATAAAAGAGAGAACATCTTTACTAACTTGATAAAGATAAAAACTATGAGGAAATACTTTGAACAATAATTTACCAAATTTATACATATATAATATTCATAATTATAATATACATATTTACAAAATACATGTATATAAAACTAAGACAAAACAGAAAAATGCTAGAAACAAACTATCATAACTAAATCATTAAGAAATAGAAAATCTGAATATTTCTATAAAATGTAAAGAAATTGAATTAATAATTTTGAAAATTCCCACAAGATGCCTTCAATGGTTTACTCCAACAAATATTCAAAGAATATTTAATATGAATAGTGTACAAAATATCTCCAAAATATAAGAGCAGTAAATAGTTTTCCACTTATTTTATGGACCATTATTACCCTGATACCAAAACAAGACAAAGTTATCAAAAGAAGAGGAAAATACAGAGCAACATCCTTTAAGAATAGAGACAGCATGCTAACAAGATGCTAGCAACCAAATCCAAAAGTGTATCAGAGGGATATTTCTTGACGAAGTAGAATTGACATAAAAATGCAAGTTTGACCTCCTCTAAAAATCAGTCAATGTAATACACTATATTATAGAATAAAATACAAGATCTTCATGATTTTCTCAAGAGATGCAGAAAAAAAGGTTTTGACAAAATATAGCACCTTTTACTGATAAACAGGTAACAGACTAAAAATAGGAGACTTCCTTAACCCAGTAAAAGTCATTAATAGATTACCCACAGAAAACAAAAAATGTTTAAAGACTGAAAGTCTCCCTGTCAGTAGAGAGCAAGACAAAAACTTCCACTCCCACCTCTTGTGTTTAACATTGTATTAGAAATTCTATACAGAGAAACTGGGCAGAAAAAAATTTTAAAAACCTCCAGATTAGAAAGGAAGTTAGCTATCTCTATTTCTATTCACCCATAATGTGATGCATATTAACTTGTGTATAGAAAATCCTAAGAAAGCCACGAAAACACTATTAGGACTAATAAGTCAGTCAGTTTACAGAAAATAAGTTCAATATCCAAAAATCATTTGTGTTTTTATAAATTGGCAATGAAAAATCCAAAAATGAAACCATTCTACTTATAATAGTATCAAAAATATAATACTTGGAAAAAAGTTTAGCAAATAGCAAAAATCTTGTCCATTGAAAACTACCAAATATTTTTATTGAAATTTTTCAATTTTTAACTTTAAAAAATGTTTTTTTTTAAATAAAAAACTAATGGGAAAGTATCACATATTTTTGAATCAGAAGAATTCTCTAAATTGATTTACAGTTTCAATATAATCTTTATTAAGTAATAATAGTAAAAATAATAACAAAAGTTTAGGATGAAATCATCTTCTGGAATATTTTGATACTAGTTTTTTGCCCTAAAAGGTGAATTTCAGGATCTCCTAGCTGTTGATGGCAAAATATTGCTCTATCTTTACTGATGGTATTGAACGAGACTTTCAATGCTCAAATTTGGACTCCACAAGGGAAGAATTCAAATTCCTATTTCCTCACTCTGATTTCACTAGTGTAGCCCTGATTCTACAGCAAAGAAGGTAAGATACAGAATCATCATAAAATCATTCATCTATGTAGAACAAATTTAGTTTGGCACTCTGGTGAAAACAATTTAAAATCATTGCTTGAAAAGTTGTTTTTTTTTTAATTTTTTTCTGTTTTAAAAATTTACTCAAAATATAATGATCCATGATAAAAGCTATGAATTCTTTCAAATTAGTTTGTGCTGAGGACAGATTTCTGTAGCTATGGCAAATTTATAAACCACATCTGTCATTTAAAAAATCTTAACAAAAAAGAAATAAAAACGATAGGGGGTATTTGATTCCTTTTCAACAAAGAGGCTCATATAACCTTCTTCCAAATGGTACAATTTAGTCATAATTATATCATATACTGAAATCTAATGATATTGCTTATGAGAGTAATTTTTTCCCTTTTCAATAATAACAGGAAATATTCAGTAGCAATAACACCTGGAGCTTCTACTGATTCAGAGTTTGAAAGGAAAATTAAGTCTGTTTCTTTAATTAGCCCTAATAGCTTCTAATAGAAGTAAGGGGTGTAAACAGAGTTGCTAAGAGGGGAGCCTAGAAGCAATTTACATCAGTGTCAAACACAAATTATCCCTAAAGGTTTTGCATTCAAATAACTCAAGCTAAATTAGAAAGAACTAGTATAATTAAACCTGCATATAAACCAGATTCAGATTAAAAACAACACTTTTTAACATCAAAGACACGCAAGTCTCACATTTGAGAGTAGTTGTTTTCAAAAATATGTTTAAGTGAATTTTATTTTAATAACCACAGTACAAATATTTTATTTTATCAATACATAAAACAGAGTAAGCATATTAAACACTCCTTACCAGAACCACAATATCCCCCTTCCAACTCCTCTGAATTACTCTGAGGGTTTCAGGTTCTGCCGCTCTGCTTTATCCACTGGCTAAATGCTTAGTCTCACTGTTGCTATCAGCATTCTTTTCTTTGGGATGATTTGTGTTAGTATTTGCTTCCTCTTGCCTTTTCAGTTGATATGACTTATTTGCAGATTTCATTTTTCTACCTCAAGTCAGTCTCTCTGTCTGTGTCTCTCTTCTCCTTAGTCTCTTAATTTCCTGTTAGCTCAGGAATACAATGAAAATTGTGTTTTTAGCAGGATGTATTATTTTGCATTGCAAATGACCATTATCAGCATCAATTTCAAAATGTTATTTTGTCACTCTTTCTAAGAGTCAAAGTATAATAAATCTCATTACTGGCTTTAAATGCATAGGGGATAGAAAAAAAGAGCAAATGCCATGACACTTTTGCCCTTTCACACAGCATACAACTGAAGAAGGATGTTGGATATTCTCAACTGACAACTATGCCATCATCACTTCCTTGCTTAATTATTCTGTAAATTAATTGGTTCACTTTCTTTTCTAAGTCTTAATTTGAAAACTTTGAAGTGGGAAAAATAATAATACACAATTAAAATTATTTCATGTATGTTCTTAGCTGTTTTACACATAGTAACTGTTCTATGTATGACAGCTATCAGCTGTTATCATTACTTATTAGATAATGAAGAGACAAGGAACAGAAGAGGACAAGGGAAATACAAGAATAATAAGAAAGGTAATCAGAGACAAAAATGTTGTCTATTGAGTAAGATACAAAATGAACAGGAAGTTGAGAGGAATAGAAAGATAAAAAAGAAAGATAAATAGTCATGGACTTGGAATAAGATAGAGAAAAATAGGTATTTACATTCAGATAAATTAAAGCAGATAAAAACAAGGAAATAAAATTCTGGAGAAATAAATTCAGAGAAAAATAAAGAGGCAGGGAGAGATAGTGGATACTGATTTGAATTACATTTGTAAAGATTTGCACTTATGTCATCAAGCTTGAAGTAATCAAATATCACTGACCATAAACTTTCTTTAATGAAGATTATTTCTAAAATATTTTTAGTTATTGTGAATGTTATTGCAGCTTTCCATCATTCCAAAACTCACTCTGAATTTATTCACTTTTAAAATTCACAATTATATAGAACAATATTTGAGATTTTAAATATCTCTTTTTCTAAGAATATACAAAATTCATATTTTAAGGTAGTCAAATGGAATCTAACTGCTTAATTTTTATTCAGTTTTATTCATTTTTTATTCTGCCTATCAATTGTCCCATATTATGTAAATGGCAATGTTTAAAATTCTAGTATCAGCAATGGAAAAAAAGGAAAATCCAGAGAGTTCCTATGTCATTTGATTCTTTGAGCCTGAGTGGGAGGAGGGGCAGAGGGAGAGGGAAAGAATCTCAAGCAGACTCCTGCTGAGCATGCAGCCTGATGCAGGGCTCTATCTCACAATTCTAAGATCATGACCTGAGCTAAAATCAGCAGTCAGTCACAACCCAGGTGCCCCCCCTTCTGGGGTTGTATTTTAAAAATCTATTAAAATGTCTGGCATATATGAATAAACAAGTGTATGAATGAATCACTGAATACATAAAAGGTAATGAACTAGGAAGGAAACTGACAGTTATGGAATGTCTTCAAGACGTATTAAGAAACTTTGTATGTCATTTAATATTCATCCATATCTCACATGATAGGAATTACCATGCTCATTTTCAAAGTAAAATCAGTTTCAGAAACTCTTAGTAACTCACTCAAGGTCACATTGATATTCAGTAGTATAATTGGGCTTCCCATATCAGTTTAACTCATTTCAAACCCATTAACTTCCTACTACAATATATAACATCCCCACTATAAAAATACAATTTTCTGAAACAAATGATTAAACACTTTATTCGGCTTCAGGAATTCTACCCTTATTAATATAGCTTCAGCAATTCATTAATATAAAGAATTATTCTCTAGGCTGCAATTTACCTTTTTGTATTCTTCTTATTCAAATTAAATTGAATATGGTACATACAGAATTACTCAAGCAGTCCAGATAACAAGTTTTGTTTTTGTTTTTTTTTTTTAATAGCATCAAATAGCAATCTAACTTTGGGCAATTTAATAAACTTTATTAAAGTTATCTCTTTTATCAAATGAGATTTGTATTAAAACATCTGTAATGATCTATTTAGATAAATTAAAACCTTCATCAACAATTTCATCTTGTATATCCAAATATAAATCATAGCATGCTGTAAGTTAAACAACTTTTTCATAACTTTTCCTACATCTGAGTATCAAATGTCTTCTTTATTTCCAGTGCATTTAACAAGGTGTGCATAATTCCAATTTTTTAAAAATGTATTTATTTATTCAAGACAGAAGGAGAGGGAGAACACAAGTAGGGGTAGGGGCAGAATGAGAGGGTGAGAATCTCAAGCAGATTCCACACTGAGGATGGGGCCCAATGTAAGACTTTATCCCAGTACCCTAAGAACATGCATAACCTGAACCAAACCAAGAATTGGCCACATAACTGACCGAGCCACCCAGGTGCCCCTTATAAAAAAGAAAAATAAAAGTAACTTAATCATATAACCTAGATCAAATTCTATTACTATTTTTGTTTTTTTCTACCTAGGTTTTATTTTAAACGTATGTATGTTTTAGAGTCAAGTACATATCATATAGTTTATCTTTCATGTTGGATATTTTTATGCAATATTTAAAATTACCTGTGTTCAGAGTTATTTAAAATTATTAGCTATAATAATCATGAATGCATGTGATACCAGCCTATGGCTGTACCATAATATCCTCAAACATTCCAAGATGAAGAATATTTACGTGTTTCCAATTTAAATAAATATCTCAAGGTATTTTAAATATAGACCACCAGATGAAGTAAGAGCAAAAATGTACAGCAATCCCTTACATACTACTATTGTCAACTAAGAGTTGTCTTATTCTTTCTCTAAATCAAAGAAGAGAGACTAAATTTTTAAATGTGACAGTGTGACTGAGGCCTAATCCTTCTATTTATATAGAAAAGTGCAACTTCTAGGGTGCCTGGGTGCCTCAGTTTTTAAGGTGTTAAGCCTTCTGCTCTGGTCATGATCCCAGGATCATGGGATCTAGCCCCACATCAGGCTCCCTGCTCAGTGGAGAGCCTGCTTCTCCCTCTCCCTCTGCTGCCCCTCCCTGCTGGTTCTCTCTCTCTCTCTCTCTCTCTCTCTCTCGCTGTCTTTGTCAAATAAATAAATAGGATCTTCTAAAAAAATAAAGAAAATAAAATCCATCCATAATTTTTTTAAAAAGTGCAGCTTTTTTTCTTTTCTTTTCTTTTTTTTTTTATTTTCTTTTTTGCATCTTATTGTGTAACAATGCAAAAAGGAATCAAAATGCTTTGAAAATTTGGGAGACTACTAATTCCAGATCTGGCAGTTTGGTAAGGGATAATTATATTGAGAAAGGGAAAACGGCGGGGTGAAGTAAAACAGCCTGAGGGAACTTCTGGAAGCTTCTATTTTTCTTGTAATCTACTAGGACATTTAGAAAATGTCTTTGGTCTAAATTAAAGTAGAAATTTTTAAGGCAAAACGTGATATATCAGTATATTTAAAGATTATGTTTTCTTTTAAAGTTTATTTTCTTTGACTTAGCTAATTCTAAGATAGTTTGGGATATTTCAATAAATAGCACATTTATAAGTTTACTCTTTAAGTTCACATATCTTTGTAATTAAAGATTAAGTTACTTTGTTTTTTATCATCTAACTAGAGTAATCATCACCTGCCTCCAAATACTGCTTGCAGCTTGTAAAAATAATAGCTTCCTCCACATCATTCATTATCATGCATCTACGATCAATCTATTCTTTAATTGTTACAGAAGGAAAAGCATACACAACTTAAAGAAATAAGTGTGTAGGGGAGCACCTGGGTGGCTCAGAGAGTTAAACCTCCACCTAAGGCTCAGGTCATGATCTCAGGGTCCTGGGATCAAGCCCTGCATTGGGCTCTCTGCTCAGCAGGGAGCCTACTTCCCCCCCTCTCTCTGCCTGCCTCTCTGCCTACTTAATGATCTCTCTCTCTGTGTCAAATAAATAAATGAAATCTTAAAAAAATAATAAAAATAAAAATATGTTTTAAAAAAGAAAAGAAATAAGTGTGTAAGGTATCTGATAGGCCCTGGGACCAATAACTTATAAGTACCACTGCCTCAGAAGAAAATTACTAGTTTGGGAGGACAATAGAGATTCAAAGGACAGAGTGACAAAACAGAAAACTGGGACAGAGCAGAACATTGCCTTTAGCTACTTTTTGCTAAAACGCTTAGAAAATTCTTGATAAAAGAGAAATGAACTACTAAACAAGAAGACTGCTAATATATCATAAAATAAATATACATGTTAATAAATATATATCTTACCATATTTATTATTTTATCATTTCCTTATAGTGGTGTTACATATTATTTTAGAACTCATGTTTAATTCCTAAACACAATTTGAAAGTAATCCATTTGTTGTTAAAATAGAAATCTTTTCATCCCAGTGAAATCAACTAACCATTTGGAAGTAATCTTGACATACTTATTGGTGATTGCTAAACAACTAGCACATTTACAGTTTATTGAGCTGCCTTTCAAATGTGAACTGACCATAACTGGTGTCTCTCCCAGAAAAGAGTCTTATATGTAGTGCTGCATAAACCAAATGGAATTTATCAGACATGTTCAACTCTTCAAGCGTTACCTTCCTCTTGTATTACAGTGGTTGGGGAGCAGAGCAGCATTTGTTATTCTCCCTTGAAATTAGAGTTCTGTATCTATTTACATTATAGAAATAAAGAACACACTCATGGGATTTGAAAAAACTTTAACTTGGACCATTTTGCATTTGGATTTTTAATATCTGGAAATCAAGATCTGACATGTATGAATATTTGTAGAAGATTCCATATTTTTGTATTTAGCTGTTTCATAGATAAGAAACAAGCATAGAGGATATGTACCTGAAGATTCCTTACATTCTGCATCTCTAGCCATTCAATCAATATTATAACCACAAAATTTCTTGTATTAAATTTTTTATTGGTTGAAATACCTTAAGTGGATTCTTACACTGTTTCTTATATTATATGCTGACAGATACTCAGGTACCTCCTAGAATCTTTATTTGATTATGTTTACACTGGAATCCTAATAAAACACCATAGTAGAAACTGAATTACAACATTGTAACATAATATCCACTTGATTTGGAATAGAAAACATACCCAGTTGGATTGTGAGATTATGACTGTATAGTTTCAAATATCAAAGTAACCTGAGAACATGAATAGTAGGGCTTGCCTTAAACCTTTGTATGATCTTGCTCAATTTCCCCAAACATCTGCACTTAGAAATAAGACGAGTTGTGTGCGAACATTGCATTACTCCTAAGCAGCAACTATGAGTTACTTTCAACAATTACATTTGTAGTTATTAAAAGGTAATGTGATAGTACTTCTTACCAATGTAGGTATTTTTGACTCTACAGTTAAAAAAAAAAAAAAAGGAAACAAATAGGGAAAATTATTTAAAATAAATCAGTTATTTATGGAAAACTGGTCTATTATCTGTTTTTTTTTCCTACCACTATAATGTTTTATTTATGTTTAATATTAATCATTTAATTTTTGATTGGCTTCTTTAATTCAGAATATGATATCCAAACTTGCTTTACTCCTTGGCTTTTCATAGTTTATTTTTTTTTAAGTTTATTAAGTTAAATTTTTTTTTAAAATTAAAAAAAAATTAAAAAATAGAAATTTATATATAGATGTATATTTTATATATATATATATATATATATATATATATATATATATTAAGTTTATTAACCTAAAGGCTCAATGTGCCCATGTCGTAAGCAAAGTAGTCAATACATTGGCAATTTGATATTCAGCAGCTGATAGGCTCTGCAATTAATCTTGCTGAAGACCTGGTATTTGGTGTGCAGGAAAGCCCTGGTTCAGTCCGCTGTCTTTTTTTCTCTCTTTAATCACTACCCATCCCACTGACATATTGCTACATCAGTATAACTAGACTTCATCCACCCTTGATATCCTTGCTCAGTACTTATGTGTTCAAATCTGGTACTACACCAATCAAAAGCAAGCAGGTCAGAGCCTTGATACACAATCTTCCTTTTGTCACTCTCCTCCAAATTTTGCTCCTTCAACAGTAGAACTGTTCTAAACAGGCTATCTCCTGATTCCAAGCATTGCTTATCACCTATCTTCTAACTGTATTATAATTCAATCATTTTAATGGGTCTGTTCAGCTTTCCAGTGCTGCCCCGACCAAGCCAGAGTTAAGTATCACCTCTTGGAAACAGTACAGCTCTGCAATACCATATTCCACCAAACATGGCCTCCCTTCCAGATGAAGCTATCTTTATCTGTCTTCTTACTACTGGATCCCATTTGCTTCAATACCTCTTTTTCCCCTTCTGTAAACATTGAAATCTGAAAGCCAACTTTTCCTCTCTGGGTCATGATGAAAGCATTTCAGTTTTCCTTTTCTCTCATTTTCCGTAGATCTCATAAATCTTCCACTCCTTGAGAGCAAGATATATGGCTTTCAAGCATGTAAAAATTTATTTAGGCACGTTTTTCTGGATGTGTAGCTTTTTATCCTGAACAATTGGAAGTTTATATGAAGCTAAATAATTATCAACAGATAGTATCAGACTACTTCATATGCTAGGAGTAAAAGAAATATTGATTAAAAGAATCTTCAAGCTGTTCTACAGCACACAAACTCTTTATAGATTTTATAGGTTTTGATTTCTCAACAAATCTTCCTGACTTGCTATTTCAATGAAAACAGCTTCCCCAGAAGTTTACATAGATCAGAAACATGGGATAAAGAAACATTAGATGTCTTCTTGTCTAGAATACCTATTTGCTTCACGCATTTTTTTAATGAAAAGAAAATTCCCTTTTTCATACTCCATGACATATTAACTGCTATCAACTATAATGAGTACTATTTGTGTATAAGATATATTTTGCATACTGGGAGTTAATTTTGCTGACACACCAATAATAAGTAAAAAATTGTAAAATAGGAAAACACATTGAAGAAAAAATATGCAAAATAAATGAATGCTTAATAGTTTGTACATGAGTGCCCATTACTACAAAAATATTTCCATAATTTAAAAAATCCTGTGTAAATCTTACTTTCCTGATCTTCCTTTCATATTTTTAATAATTTAATAAATTAAGAAAATAATTTATATGATTGTGTATAAGCCCTGAAATTCTGTAGTTCTAGGAGTCTATAACAAGCCTAGATCTCAAACACTTAATTCAGTAAATATGTCTCAAAAGATAGTGCCTCATGAAATGATGGATTGCCCTCATAATTTCATTTAATTGTAAAACTGTCTTATCTTGAAAGTTAACTATATCAATATAAAGCTCATAATATTCTTTAAAAACAAATAAAACATCAAACTATCTTTAAAGAAAATAAAGTTATTTGAAAGTTAAGCATCCTTCCAAAAGGCTGAACACAATTTGAATATATTCTTAAGGGAAATTTCTAGAAATAATTGAACTGCATAGTGATATATAATTTAAAAAAAGATATTCTGAATTGTGACTCTTTAAAAATCTAAATTCCACTTAGTTCAAACTAGAAGTTAGAATTCAGGAGCATTTTTATTCTTTAATCTATTACTTATTACCATTATGGCTAGGCCACCCATATATTTTATCCCTCTTCAATCCATACCTAAATGTCAAACAAAGAAATCCACTGTTAATATAATGTAATCATTTGTAATTTGGACTCTGGCAATCTAAACAAAACAAAACAAACAAATATATAAACAAATAAAACAAGTGGGATTACACCAAACTAAAAATGTGCACGGCAAAGGAAGCCATCAACAAAATGAAAAGCAACCTACTGAAAAGAAAAAAAAAAAAAGTATTTGCAAATTATGTCTGATATAGGGTTAATATCTAAAAATACAAAGAACTCACACAATTCAATGACAAAAAAAAAAAAAATCTGATTAAAAAATGGTCAGGGAACATGAATACACACTTTCCCAAAGAAGGCACAGATGACAGAAAGGTAACATTATTAATCATCAGAGAAATGAAAATCAAAACCAAAATTTCACACTTATTAAGAATGGCTATTATTTTTTAAAAAATGAAAAGAAATAACAAATGTTGGCAAGGATGTGAGGAAAGGGAAACCTTATGCACTGTTGGTGGAAATGTAAATTGGTGCAGCCACTGTGGGAATCAGTATGGAGCCTCCTGAAAAAATTAAGAATAGGGACACCAGAGTGGTTCATTTGGTTAAGCAGCTGCCTTCAGCTCAAGTCTTGATCCCAGGGTCCTGGGATCCAGTCCCACATCTGGCTCCCTGCTTAGTGGGGAGCATGCTTCTTCCTCTCCCTCTGCCACTTCCCTGCTTATGCTCTCTCTCTCTGTGATAAATAAATAAATAAAATCTAAAAAAAAAAAAATGGAGACTTGGCTGCTCAGTTGGTTGAGCCACTGCTTTCAGCTCAGGTCATGATTCTGGAATCCCAGGATCAAGTCCCTCATGGGGCTCCCAGCTCCATGGGGAGTCTTCTCCCTCTGATCTTCTCCCCTTTCGTGCTCTCTCTCACTCTCACTCTCTCTCTCAAAAAAAGAAAATCTTAAAAAAAAATTAAGAATAAAACTACCATATGATCCAGCAAATCCCTTTCCTGGTATTTAAAGAAAATTAAAACTAACTTTAAAAAGATACACATCCCATGTTTATTGTAACATTATGTATAAAAACCAAAACATGGCAACAACCTACTGTCCATCAATAGATGAATGGATAAAGAAAATGTGAAATATATATACATAGTGAAATATTCCTTAGCCATAAAAAAGAGTGAACTCTCACCATTTTCAACAACACAGATGGACCTCGAGGGCTTTACACTAAGTGAAATAAGTGAGGGAGAAAAAGATAAATACTATGTGATCTCACTTATATGTGAAATCTAAAAACAAACAAAGAAACAAAAGACAAGCTTATTGATATAGAGAACAGATTGGTGGTTGCCTTGGGCAAGGAGTAGAATTGGGTGAAATGCATAAATATGACAAAGGTACAAATTTCCAGTTATAAAATGAGTACTTCAAGGTGATATAATGTACAGTATGGTGATTATAATTAATAATACTTTATTGTATTTTTTTTAATATATATATATTTTTTTAAGATTTTATTTATTTATCAGAGAGAGAGAGACAGAGAGGGCATATATGCAGAGGGAGAGGGAGAAGCAGACTCCCTGCCAAGCAGGGAGCCTGATATGGGGCTTGATCCCAGGACACGGGGATCATGACCCAGGTCGAAGGCAGATGCTTAACAACTGAGCCACCCAGGTGCTCCTTTATTGCATTTTTAAAGTATTTAGGAGCATGGATCTTAAAAGTTCCAATAGAAAGAAAAAAGAGATTTTGTTAACTACTTATTTATGAGATTTATTAACTACTTATTGTAATGATTATTTTGCAATATATACACATTTTGAGTCATTACACTGTACATTCTGAAACTAATATAATGTTATATTAGTCATGCCTCAATAAAAATTAAGCAGTAAATGCAATAAACTATACTATTCATACCTCTTACAAGAAGCATTAATTTATGATATAATATGTCAAATGCAATGTAATAGTTTTAGAAAAAATGCAGAACATAAATTTTAAAAGATTTAAAATCTTTTTAAAAATTTTAAAATAAATTAATTTTATTTATTTATAAATTTAAATAAATTTAAGTTAAAATAATTTAAAATAAATTCAAATGAATTTAAAATAAATTTAAAACAAAATAAGATTTTAAAATAAAAAGATTTAAAAGTCTTTTTGGGTGACATCTAAGTGTCTTGGTCTTTTCTGTTGTGTATGTCTGTTATTTATTTATTTTTTTAATTTACAAATATATTTGTGGCTTAAGTAAAACTTGCACTGAGGGCAGCAGAGGATGACTTCACAGACAGGCGTCCTAAGTAATATATTAATTCGATCTGGCTCACAGGAAAGACTTCTTAAAAAAATGTAAGTCACCTGAGTAAAATAGAAACTCATGAAACTTTAGTGTTCAACCCTGAGAAGAGATTCTCAACAAAATCACTTTCTATCTAGGTACATATCACAATAACTCGTGGAGCTTTTTCAAACTACAAGTACCGCTCTTAACCTGTCTGGTGAGTGTGTATGGCACATTGCAAGTTCTTGCCCCTTCTCCTTTAATTACAGCTGTTATGGTATGGTGAGACATGATGTAACCTTCAAGTAAGAATAAATGATAGTACAAATGGTTGAAAATGTAGTATACTGCTACTTTTATTGATTATTCCAAGGGACCTGTTGGCCTTAGGTAACTCTTCTCATTTTTACAGTATATCACTTTATCCAACTTATATCATTACAGTGGTTGTTAGGTAGTTTCTTGCTTTGGTGCAGTTACTAATGAAATGGCATTGAAAGTTGACTGAAGTGACCATTTTTTAATTCCCACCATTTTCTAACCGTGTGAACTTGGGCATGCTGTAGTCAAGCTGCCTAAGGTAGACATGTACAACATATATCATTTTATTGCAGATACTGTGTTTTTTACAGATTGAAGTTTTGTGGCAACTCTGCATCCAACAAATCTGTACCATTTTCCAACAGCTTTGCTCATTTCATACCTCTGTGTCACATTTTAGTGATTCTTCCAATATTTCAAACTTTTTCTTTATTATTATATTTGATATGTTAATCTGTGATCAGTGATTACAACTGCTAAAAGCTCAGATGATAGCATTTTTAGTGTTATTTTTACTTGTTATGTATACTTTTTTTAAGATATAATGCTAGGGGCCCCTGGGTGGCTCAGTGGGTTAAAGCCTCTGCCTTCAGCCCAGGTCATGATCTTAGTGTCCTGGGATCGAGCCCCGCATTGGGCTCTCTGCTCAGCAGGGAGCCTGCTTCCTCCTCTCTCTCTCTGCCTGCTTCTCTGCCTGCTTGTGATCTCTGTCTGTCAAATAAATAAATAAAATATTTTAAAAAATACATAATGCTATTGCACACTTAATAGATTATAGTATGGTTTAAACATTTATAAAATTTTACATGCGATAGGAAACAAACAAAAAAAATCATTTGACTCCCTCTACTGCAATATTTGCTTTATTGTGGTGGTCTGGAGCAAAACCTACAATGTCTCTGAAGTATGCTTATATAGCAAATAACTGTTAGAAATTGAAGGCCATGTCAGGGATACTGATAGGAGCAAGCAGTTGTTTAAAATTATTTGTGCTAAATAAATTAATTTTTAAAGATTCTTCAGACAAATTTATTCTAATATTTAAGGGAGCTTGGCTGAGAAAATAAGTGATGCTATTTTGAAAATACAGATGTGCATTGAAGGGAAGAGGTGACAGTTAAAGATATTTAGGAGTTGAGAGTGGGTAGAAAAGGAGATGGTAAGAGTGTAGAAGAGAGATGGACCAGGTAGTAATCAGAAGAAATTTGTTACATAATTTAAGGCTCACACAACCAATGGCCACATAAACAAGTCCCATGTGTTTTCTAAATTAACCACTTAAATCACTTACTAAACATGAGATTTCACTCAATGAATGTTAATGGAAAAGTATGTATGTACATATGTATGTGCGTGTGTGTGTGTCCATATATATATATATATATATATATATAAATTGTTATGATACTTGAGCCTCTAAAGCATTTAAAAAACAAATGTAAGGAAATAAAATACTTCAAGGAAAAGATACTATAAATGACAAAGTACTCAAAGTTGTTCAGTATATGGACCAAAACTTTAGGACATAGAAAATATATTTGTCATATTCCTGCACTTTATAAGTCACATCTGATTAATAATATCTGAATGAAAAGAAATGCTAAATTATGATTCTCAAAACTGCTGACCTTGAGGGATTTCCCTTCCAAGAAAAGGAACCAAAGTGAGTTCTAAAATAAATAGCATTCTAGTTCTAGTATGTCTAATATTTTGACAGAGTTGATTATTGTGCAAGATACTTTAATCATTCACTTATTAAAAGTGATTCTATGAAGTGATAGATTAAAATTCTTGAAGTAAATTCTAAATTGTGGATTCTTGTATATTTTAGAATCCATTATAATTTGCTTGTTTTTGTTTGATTTTGCCCCCACCTTTGGGAGACTAAGGTAATGAAAGAAAAACTCCTCTGTTTTGGGGGTTTTTTTATTTTTAATTTTTCCAGGTTCTTTCATGTTAATCAGTTACCCTCAGTATAGACATTCACTCTTCTGGAATGATCTGAAACTGCAAGTCTCTCAAGCTTACAGCCTATGCAGAAGGCCACAAACACTTAGGTTTTCTATCTGACCTTTGGTCAACAGTCTCCAGTAAAAATATAATGTGAGCCATGTATATATTTTCCAATTCTACTAGCCACATTAGAAAACAAAATAAAATATCTTTTTGAAAAAACAGATATATTTTTTAGAACAGATTTAGATTTACAGGAGAACCAATATATCAGCTGATATTCTCTTAGGGATTGCACTGAAGCCATAGACTAATTTGAAAGTATTGTCATTTTAACAGTATTGGGTTTACCAATACATGAATATGAAATACTTTTCCTTTTATTTTGAATCTCTTTAAGTTCTTACAGCATTGTTTTTTAGTGTAGAGAATATTTTTTTCATTTCTTTTGTTAAATTCATCCCTATGTAGTTTATTCTTTTTGTTGCTATTGTAAGGGGAAATGTCTTGATTTTCTTTTTGGAATGTTCACTCCAAGTGTACAGATGTACAACTGATTTTTATAATCACCTTTACTGAAAATCTGCTGATTATAAACATTAACCACATATACAAAATACCTTCACACCGAAGAATAAATTGATGTGTGGTCAAATACCTTGATGTTATGGCCTAACCAAGCTGGAAAATCAAAATAATCATTACCTTCCAACCCTTGTCATTATAATACCCATACACATCTCTGTAAACTATAATTAATCTATAAGTAATGACAATAGCAAAATCACATTTCCACATAACATGGTAAACCAGTGCACATATGACCAAAAATGTATTAACCCTTTTCCCAAAAGAAAAAGCAAAGTTCTTGGATGATGTTCACTCTTCTCATAGATATAACACATATTGTGATGTTACCTGTTATAAACACATCTTATGTTGTATGATAAAGGAGTGAGAAGAAAGCATATATATATCTGATGAATACCATATACACACACACAAACATATTCATAACAAAATAAGGAAGAAATACTCATAATAATTATCATCTTAGTCTAATGCACCTTGTCATGTGGTCATAGCTCGCATTTATAACCATCTTTTTCTACTATTGATTTGATATTCCATTTTCTCTCATAAACTATTTAAGCTATTTTTGGTTCTTTAGTTGGTGGGGTGACCCTAAATTTCAATTCTTAAATAAATGAAGCATAAGTAGTCCTGCTTGTTTTGAGTTGTAATTTTCCATTGATTTTATTTCTTTAATTCAACCAGCCAACATATAGTAGTATATCATTAATTTCAGATGTAGAATTCAATAATCAGTTACATATGACACCCAGTGCTCATTACACCATGCGCCCTCTTTAATGCTCATCACTCCCACCAACCTCCCCTCCAGCAACCCTCAGTCTGTTTTCTATAGTTAAGAGCCTCTCATCATTTGTGTTTCTCTCTGATGATCCCCATTCAGTTTCCCTTCACTTCCCCTAAGATCCTCTGTGCTTTTTCTTATATTCCACATATGAATGAAATCATGTGATAATTGTCTTTCTCTGGTTGACGGATTTAGCTCAGCATAATACCCTCCAGTTCCATCCACATCAATGTAAGTGGTAAGTATTCATCCTTTTTTATGGCTGAGTAAAATTCCAATGTGTATATACCACACATCTTCTTTATCCATACCCTATCGATGGACTTCTTGGCTCTTTCCACAGTTTAGTTATTGTGGACATTGCTACTATAATTATTGAGGTGCAGGTACCCCTTCAGATCATTACACTTGTATCTTTGGGGTAAATACTTGTAGTACAATTACTGGGTACTAGGGAAACTCTATTTTAAATTTCTTGAGGAAACTCCAAAAATGTTTTCCAGAATGGCTGTACCTGTTTGCATTCCCACCAACAGTGTGTGTGGGGGAAGAGGGTTTCCCCTTTCTCTGCATCCTTTCCAACATCTGTTGTTTCATGACTTGTTAATTTTAGCCATTCTGACTGGTGTGAGGTGGAATCTTATTGTAGTTTTGATTTGTATTTCCATGATATCAAGTGATGTAGTGCATTTTCTCATGTATCTGTTGGTCATTTGTATGTAGTCTTTGGAGAAATGTCTGTTCATGTCTTCTGCCTATTTCTTGGCTGGATTTTTTGGGTGTTGGGTTTGATAAATTCTTCATAGATCTTTAATAATAGCCCTTTTTCTGGTATGTCATTTGTAAATATCTTCTCCCATTCCATAGATTGTCTTTTACATTTGTTGACTGTTTCCTTTGCTGTGCAGAAGATTTTTATCTTGAAGAAGTCCCAATAGCTTATTTTTGTTTCTGTTTCCCTTGTCTTTAGAGATGTGTCAAGAAAGAAGTTCCAGCAACTGAGGCCGAAGAGGTTGTTCTCTGTTTTCTCTTTTAGGATTCTGATGGATTCCTATCTCACATTTAGGTGTTTAATCCATTTTGAGCTTATCTTTGTGTATGAGCTTATCTTCATGAAGATGGTCCAGTTTCATTCTTCAACATGTGGCTGTCCAATTTTCCCAACACAATTTGTGGAAAAGACTGTCTTTTCTATTGGCTATTCTTTCCTTCTTTGTTGAAGATTAGTTGACCATACAGTTGAGGGTTCATTTCTGGGTTCTCTATTCCATTTGATTGATCTATGGGTCTGTTTTTGTGCCAGTTCCAGACTGTCTTGATGATTACAGCTTTTATAATAGAACTTGAAGTCCAGGATTGTGATGCTAAGAGCTTAGCTTTTCTTTTTCAACATTCCTCTAGCTACTCAGTGTCTTTTCTGGTTCTATACAAATTTTCGGATTATTTATTCCAGTTCTGTGAAAAATGTCAGTGGTATTTTGATAGGGATTGCTTTGAATGTGTAGATTTCTCTGGATAGCATAGACATTTTAATGATTTTTATTCTTTCAATCCATGAATATCGAATTTTTTTCCCCATTTCTTTCTGTCTTCCTCAATTTCTTTCATAAGTGTTCCATAGTTTTTAAAGTACAGATTTTTTACTTCGGTTAGGTTTATTCATAGATGTTATATGGTTTATGGTGGAATTATAAATGGAATCAATTCCTTAATATCTCTTTCTTCTGTCATTATTAGCTTATAGAAATGCAACTGATTTCTGTGCATTGATTTTGTATCTTGTCATGTTGCTGAATTGTATGAGCTCTAGCAATTTTGGGGTGGAGTCTTTTGAGTTTTCCACATAAAGTATCTTATCATCTGCAAAGGGTGAGAGTTTTATTTCTTCTTGGACAATTTGAAAACCTTTTATTTCTTTCTGTTGTCTAGCTGCTGAGGCTAGGACTTCTAGTAAGATTTTGAACAACAATGGTGAGAGTGGGCATCCCTGTCATTTTCCTGACCTTAGGGGAAAAGATCTCAGTTTTTCCCCATTGAGAATGATATTTGCTGCAAGCTTTTTATAGATGGCTTTTATGATACTGAAGTATGTTCCCTCTATTCCTACACTGTGGAGAGCTTTAATCAAGAAAGGATGCTTTATTTTTTTCATATTTTTCTTTTTCTGCATTAATTGAGAGGGTCATATGGCTCTTATCCTTTATTTTATTAATTTAGTGTATCACATTGATTGATTTGGAGATGTTGAATCAAACCTGCAGCCCAGGAATAAATTCTACTTGGTTCTTGTAAATAGTCATTTTAATATACTGTTGGATCTTATTGGTTAGTATCTGGGCGAGATTCTTGCATCCATGTTCATCAGGGATATTGGTCTGGAATTCTGTTTTTTGGTGGGGTCTTTGATTTTGGGATGAAGGGAATGCTGGCTTCATAGAACAAGTTTGTAAGTTTTCCTTCTATTTCTATTTTTTGAAACAGTTTCAGAAGAAAATATATTAGTTCTTCTTTAAGTGTTTGGTAGAATTCCCTTGGGAAGCCATCCAGCCCCGCCTGGGCTCCTGTTTGTTGGGAGATTTTTGATGACTGCTTCAATTTCCTTGCTGATTATGGGTCTCTTCAGGTTTTCCATTTCTTCCTCGTTCAGTTTTGGAAGTTCACAAGTTTCTAGGATTACATCTGTTTCTTCCAGATTGCCTAATTGCTGACATGTAGCTGCTCATAACATGTTCTTAAAATTGTTTTTATTTATTTGGTGTTGCTTGAGATTTCTCTTCTTTCATTCATAACTTTATTAATCTGGGTCCTTTCTCTTTTCTTTGTGATAAGTCTGGCCAGTGGCTTATCAATCTTATTAATTATTTCAATGAATCAGCTCCTAGTTTTGTTGATTTCTACTGTTCCTTTGGTTTCTATTTCGTTGACTTCTGCTCTAATCCTTATTATGTCTCTTCTGCTGGGATTAGGCTTTATTTGCTGTTTTTTCTCCAGCTCATTTAGGTGTAGGTTAGGTTGTGTATCTGAGACTTTTTTGTTTCTTGAGAAAGACTTGTGTTGCTATGTATTTCCCTCTAATGACTGCCTTTGCTGCACCCCAAAGGTTCTGAAGAGTTGTGTTTCATTTTCATTTGTTTCCATGAATTTTTTAAATTCTTCTTTAATTCTTTAATTTCCTGGTTGACCCATTTATTCTTTAGTAGGATGCTCTGTAACCTCCAAGTATTTGAGTTTCTTCCAAATATCCTCTATGATTTAACTCAAGTTTCAAAGCATTGTGGTCCAAAAGTATGCAGGGAATAATCCCAATCTTTTGGTCCCAGTTGAGACCTGATTTGTGACCTGTATGTGATTTATTCTGGAGAATGTCCCATGAGCCCTCGAGAAGAATGTGTATTCTATTGCTTTAGGATGGAATGCTCTGCATATCTGTGAAGTCCATCTTGTTCAATGTGTCATTCAAAGGCCTTATTTCCTTGCTAATTATCTGCTTAGATGATCTGTCCATTGCTGTGAGTGGGGTGTAAAGTTCCCTACTATTTTAGTATTAATATCAATGTGTTTCTTTAATTTTGTTATTCATTGGTTTACATAATTAGCTGCTCTCAAGTTAGGAGCATAAATATTTATAATTATTACATTTTCTTGTTGGATAGACACTTTACATATGATATAATGTCTTTTTTCATCCCTTTCTACAGTCTTTTGTTTAAAATCTAATTTGTCTGATATAATGATAGCTACCCCAGCTGTCTTTTGATGTCCATTAGATCGATAAATGCTTTCCCACCTCCTCACTTTCAACCTAGAGGTGATTTGGGGTCTAAAATGAATCTCTTATAGATAGCATATGGATGGGTCTTTCTTTTTTATCCAATTTGTTGACCTGTGTCTTTTGATTGGAACATTTAACCCACTTTCATTCAGAGTAATTATTGAAAGATATGAATTTAGTGTCATTGTATTAACTGTAAAGTCTCTGTTTCTGTAGATTGTTTCTGCTTCTTTCTCATTTATGTTACTTTTGGGCTCTCTCTTCTCTTACAGGATCCCTTTTAATATTTCTCATAGGGTTGGTTTAGTGTCACAAATCTTTTAGATTCTGGTTGTCTTGGAAGCTCTTTTTCTCTCCTTCTATCCTAAATGATAACTTGGCTGGATAAGGTATTCTTGGCTGCATGTTTTTTGTTTGTTTGTTTGTTTGCATTTATACACTGAATATATCTTTCCAGCCCTTTCTGGCCTACCAGGTCTCTGTGGATAGGTCTCTTCCAGCCTTATGTTTCTGCCTCTGTAGGTTAAGGACCTCTTGTCTCAAGTTGCTTTCAGGATTTTCTATCTCTGAAATTTACAAGCTTCACTATTATATATCAGAGTATTGACCAATTTTTATTAATTTTGAGGGGGGTTCTCTGTGTTTCCAGGACTTGAATGCCTGTTTCCTTCCCCAGATTAAGGAAGTTCTCAGCTATGATTTGCTCCAAAATACTTTCTACTTTTCTGTATCTTTCTTCTTCCTCTGGGACCCCAATAATTTTAATATTATTTCACTTTATAATATTACCGATTTCTCAAAGCTTCCCTCATGATCCATTAGTTGTTTTACCTGTCTTTTCCTCAGCTTCCTTTCTTTCCTATCATTTTGTCTTCCCCGTCACTTACTCTCTCTTCTGCCACATTTACCCTGGCTGTTAGAGCATCTATTTTAGACTCTATTTCAGTTAAAACATTTTAAATTTTGGCCTTATTAGGCTTTACTTCTGCTCTAAGGCATTCTCTAGTCTTTTATGCTTTTCTTAAGCCCAGGTGGTAACTTTATAATCCTTATTCTCAATTCAATTTCCGACATTTATTTATATCCATATCAATTAGATCTATGGAAGAAAGTATTACCTCTGGTTCTTTCTTTTGCTGTGACTTTCTCCTTATAGTCATTTGTCCATCAAAGAAGAGATGAATGAAAAGACAAAATCAAAAATGTCAAACATGGCCCCAATGAAATACACACTAGACAAATCTGAAGTGGTCAGAAACCAAAAAAGAAAAAAGGAAAAATGAGAGAATGGAATCTCCTAGGTGGACAAAACAGGCCCCAATGAAATATACACTAGACAAATCTGTAGTGGTCAGGAACCAAAAAGGAAAAAAGGAAAAAAGAGAGAATATAATCTCCTAGGTGGACAAAACAGGTTGATCCATTTGGTCCTGGGTGTATTTTGGTCTGTTCGTTAGAAGACACTAAATCCCAAAATTATAAAGAAAGAGAAACTTTACATAGTTCCAGGTTACTGTATATATATACATATATGTGTGTGTGTATATATATATATATATATATATATATACACATATGAAATTGAATACAGTGAAAGAAGGCAAATATAAAGAATATATGTATAAAATATAAAGGTAAATCTGAAAATTAAAAAAAAAGACTTGAAAACAAAGTGTTGATAAAATGAGAAACTAGTTGAAAAGGAAATAGAAAAATAAAATATTAAACTGAAAGATTAAAGATTCATGAGAAAACAAAAACAAAAACAAAAAACTCAAATTCTATAACTATTTTCCCCTGGGATGGGATTTTTTTCAATTCTGAGTGATCCATAAACTTGTTATGTGGCTGATGTTCCTGCTAGTCTTCTTGAGGAAGGTCCTGTTGCACTGATTCTCAGGTGTCTTTGCTTGCACAGGGTTGTACTGTCCCTTGTCAGGGGGTCAGTTTCAGTGTAAGCTGCTTCAGGTTACTCTATGTGGCTTTTGTTCCCTAAATACTTTCTGTGCTGCTTTAAAGATTATAAAAAAATATATAAATAAATAAATAAATAAATAAAGATTAAAAAATTGTTGCAACCCATCTCCAGCCCTGGAGCTGAAAGATCACAGTCCCCACTCTTCAGTGAACCCTCAGGGAACTCAATCAATCCCTTTTTTGTGCACCAAACTCTACAGTCTCCTGCAGTGCACTCCTGCACCAATCCTCTCAGGGGAGAGAGGAGGTTGCTGTGGTTTTTCCACTTGCAGGGCCCCTGCCAAGGGGTCTGGCACCAGGATTGTGTAAGTACTCACACAATTCCTCCCAGGAAGAGGAGGGGTGTCCCCACATTTCTGCTGCTTACAGGGTAGGAAGTGCAGAGAAGTGAATCTGAGGGGATATATAGGAGTTTCTCTGAGTGCAATTGCTTAATAGTGCCCTGGTTCTCACTTTATGGCAAACTGAGCTGAGAGCCCTCTCCCAGTCTTGCTGATTGTAGTTGGTTTCCCCACTCCACTGCTTGGCAACTCTGCCAACCTAGGCACCCCCATTCTTTCTGTGACTCCAGGAATCCTGAGACCGCACTGTCTCACCTACGAGTCTGCTTTGCTTTGCCATCTGAACATCTTTCAGGTAGGAACATCTCTCATGGGAGCAGACTTCTAAAAGTTCCAATTTTGTACTCTGCTGTTGTATCACTTTCTAATAGCCAGCTTATGAAGACTCCCTCCCCACTCTTTTATCTTCTTATATATCCCCTTAAATTCATTTCTCTGCATTTCCTACCTTGCAAAATGTGGTCATTTTTTTATTTGTAGAATTCTGGCAATTCTTTTCTTACATTTCAGGTTGAATTCACAGGTGTTCAGAGTGACTTGATACATATCTAGTTGAATTCAAAAGACCAGATGAAATTCAGATCCCCTACTCTTCTATCATCTTCCCTCCTTCCCTAGAAGCATTTTCTGCATTACTTTTAGTCACAAAGCATGACAGTACCAAGGAAGACCCCAAGAAATCTCCTGTATTTCAGACATACTCTTCCTTTTTATAAATAAAAAAAGATATTATTTATTTATTTAAGATAGAGTGAGAGAGAAAGAACATAAGCAGAGGGGAGGGGCAGAGAGAGAGAGGGAGAAGCAGGCTCTCCACTGAACAGGGAACCTGATGCAGGGCTCAATCCCAGGACTCTGTGCTCATGACCTGACCTGAAAGTAGATGCTTAATGACTGAGCTACCCAAGTGCCCCCTTGAGTAGCAAGCATCCCAGTTTACCCTTTGTGATCAGAGTCAGCCATATAGGAATATCTTTCTCTGCCGATTGATGCATAGACAGGTGGATTCCAAAGTAAGTTTTAACTTACAGTTCAAATAATCAATGTGCTTCTTGATGCAAGAGCTCTTCCTTTGTAACTAACAGCACTGGACCCACAAAACATAAAGCCAGAGGGACAGGAAATTAAAATATTGTTAGTGGATCACCATGTATTACACAAAAATTCAAAGCATATTCAACCTTCTAGAGAAACCTTCCACTGCCCTGCAAGCTATTACTACCCAGCTGGCATAGTCTACATATTCAAAAGGACATTCCACAATTGGACTGAGTGGATCATATGGCCCAAGTAGAAGAGGAGCTTATGTAGCAGCCCAGATCTCTTACAAACCTTCTTTTGGTCTGGGACCCACTCAAAAGTAGGAGCTTTTTTAGTGACTTAGTAAATGAGCCAGAGTAGCACATCCAGATGAGGAATGCATTGCCTTCAAAATTCAGAGAGGCCCAGTAGTAGTTGTGTCTATTTTTGGGTTATAGGAAATGTTAAATGCAATTATTTAACTTTCACCTCAGAAGAGATATCTCAAGGGGTGCCTGTGTGCTCAGTAGATTAAGCCTTTGGTCATGATCTCAGAGTTGTGAGATTGAGCCCTGTATTGGGTTTCACACATGGAGTCTGCTTAAGATTCTCTCTCTCTCTCTAAAAAGAGAGAGAGAGAGAGAGATACCTCAACATGTTCCACACCACTGGCCCCCTAGAAATTTTACTGAGGTATAAGTCACTAAGTTTTTCTCAGATTTATTTCTCAACATCTGGCATGTGAAAGTCTTGCCAGTAAGTCTAAAGCACTGGCTAATTCTCAGTCACTGGGTTCAAACAGCATAATGTCATCAATGTAGTAGACTAGTGGTATATCTTGTGGAAGGGAAAATTGATCAAGGTCTCTGTGGAATAAATTATGACATATGACTACAGAGTTGGTATACTCGGGAGATAAGTAGCAGATGTTTACCTCTTGTTTCTGATCTTAGGAGGAAACCATCTAGTCTTTCCCATTAATTTGTTGTTAGCTATAGGGTTTTCGTAAATGCTGTTATTCAGGTTGATGAACTTTCCTTCTATTATTAGTTTGTTGATTATTTCCTCAGGAAAAGATTTGGATTTTGCCAAATATTTTTCTGTCTATTGAGAGTATCATGAGGTTCTTGAGGTTTTTTTCCTATTATTATAATGTATTACATTAATTTATTTACATAATCAACTAGTATATGTGTCTATATTACCCTCTGTTAATATATATCTAAAAATGTCTATATGTAACTACTATATTTATATTAAGCTGAATATGAATTCATACTCTCCAACTTTATTCCATTGCCACGTGGATCACTGCACCCTCAATGTTTACTTACCCATTAATTCATGCTTCAATGGTCAGAAATCAGGTTCCCACCATCAACTGTTTATATATTTAATTATACATTTTCAGTATACATTTATAACAATATCAGAATACTTAACCTGTATTGCTGGAGGAACCAACTTTAGCAAATAAAATACAGTGCTTATATGCAGTTATTTGGGCTTTTGATTTTATAGATGCCCTTGTTTCTAAAGTTACTTAGGTCAGCCCTTCCATCTTCTTTCACTGAGGGTGTTCCATGTATTTGGAATTCCAAATTTGGCATCTCAATTAGATTCTCTTATCAGAGTACGAATTCCTTTCTATGATTCTCTCAATTTCCTAAGTGATTTTTTAGAATTTGCTTACATAAAGATCAACTCTTTCTACTGAAAATGTCTATGGGTTTTAGAAAATGCAAAATACTGTGGGTCCACCATTACACTGTCAGAATAGTTTCAACACCCCCCAAATCCACAAATTTTACCTATTTAAACTTTTGTTACTGCCCTTCCAAACTCCTGGAAACCACTGATCATTTTACTGACTATAATTTTGCCTTTTCAAGAATTCTATCTAATTGGAATTACATGGTATTTAGCGTTTATAGACTGGCTTCTTTCACTTAGAAAATCCATTTAAGGTTTACCCGTGTATTTAAATAGATGTACCAAAGTTGATCTACTTAACTATTGGAGGATTTTTTTGGTTGTACTCAAGCTTTGGCAATTATGAATAAAGCTGTTATAAATACATTTTCAGGTTTTTGTGTAGACAAGTGTTTTCATATTAGTTAAGTAAATACCTAGGTGTGCAAATGCTGGATTACAAGTTAATGCCATGTTTAGCTTTGAAAAAAACTGCCCAATTCCCTTAAAATGTGGTATACTGGTTAGCATTTCCACCCACAATGCATGAGAGGTTCTGCTGTTTCATATTCTCACCAGCATTTGGTTTTGTCAGTTTTTTAGGTTTTAGTCATTCAATGAATGTTAGGTATCTTATTACTTAATCTGTAGTACCCTAATGACAGAATATTTTGATATCCTTTTATATACTTGTTTTCTGTATATTGTCTTGATGAGGTGTTTATTCAGATCTTTGCTCATTTTTATTTTTGTTCATTTTCTTATCATTGAGTATTAAGAATTTTTTATGTATTTTGAATACAAGTGATTAATCAGAATATTTGTTTTAGTAAAACATTTTAAATAAAACAATGTATATATTAAAATATGTATCTTAAGGAACTGGGTCATTGGATGGTAGCAGTCAGTAAGTCTGAAATCTTTAGGAAAGACTAGTGGGCTGAAAACTCAAATAAGAGTAGATGCTGTGGTCTTGAGGCCGAATTTATTCTTCTATGGAACACCTATATTCTGGCTCTTAAAATGTTTAGATTTATTGGATAAAGCTCTTCCACATTACAGAAGGTAATTTCCCCTACCTAAGAGTGAACAGATTATAGATATTTACATATCTACAAAATACTTTCATAGCTACCCCTAGAGTATTGTTTGATTAAATAACTTTAAACAACCTTAAATGTCTAGAAACATTTTTATAGACTGGGTAATATAGTCTAAACAAGTTGACATATAAAATATAACCTTCACAGGAACCATCAAATTTTCAACTGAAAAAATAAACTTAATACCAGAGTTAGCATATATGTAAAGTTTTTCCAATACCTGAGTAGAATATCAGTTTTTAAACTGAGGCTTAGATTAATTAAAATGAACAAACTTAAAATTCAGTTCTTTAGACTCACCACATCTTAAGGGGTCTATAGCCACATTTGATTATTTGCTATCATATGGATAACACAGCTCTAGACACCTTATTTGTTTTCTTGCCATCAAGCATCAATTTATTTGTGTAATTCTTAAAAATATTTTGCATCTTAACATTTCTTAACATGGCTAGAAATTTCCAAAGAAATTCTATGAAACAGCTTCATTTATTCTTGACACTCAGTTTATTTAAAAACTGTACCCAGGGCACCTGGGTGGCTCAGTGGGTTAAGCCTCAGTCTTCGGCTCAGGTCATGATCTCAGGGTCCTGGGATTGAGCCTCACATCAGACTCTCTGCCCAGCAGGGAACCTGCTTCCCCCTCTTTCTCTGCCTGCCTCTCTGCCTACTTGTTACCTCTCTCTCTGCCAAATAAATAAATAAAATCTTAAAAAAATAAAAAAATAAAAACTGAACCCACATACTACTTTTATAATCCTTAGTCTTCATTACTAAAACTGTCCTATTCATCTTCATTCTATAATCATACTGTATTAGGTAGTAGAAAATACCTGATTTTAGGAGCAAGACTTAGGTGTGAATACATGTGTTAGCACTTTCTAGCTAACCATTTCATCTCTATAGACATTAATTTCCTAATCTTTGAAATTGGCATAATACCTTTCAAAATGACTTGTTGTGAAAATTCGATGTAAGGTACATCAGGTTATTAACAAAACGAGCATATAGTAGCTGCTGAATAAATATCACTTATCCTATTTTCTGTTATATTTTTCTCTACATAGTTACTTTAGTTATTCTCTCATTACATGCCAAATAGATTTTGTCCAGGTTAGTTCCTTACTGTATTTCTAGACTTATGCTATGTTTCCAGGCCTGTATAACCATACCTATATCTTTTTTTTTTAAGATTATTTATTTATTTATTTCACAGAGAGAGAGTGCAAGCAGGGGGAGCAGGAGGCAGAGGCAAAGGGAGAAGCCGAACCACCTCTGAGCAGGGAGCCTGATGTGGGGCTTGATTCCAGGACCCTGAGATCATGACCTGAGCTGAAGGCAGATACTTAGCTGACTGAGCCACCCAGGCTCCCCCATTCTTATATCATTTGATCAGATAAATCATCACAGAAATCTAACTCTGTTTACATGTCTATTTTTTTTTTAAGATTTTATTTATTTGACAGAAAGAGAGAGATCCCAAGTAGGCAGAAGGGCAGGCAGAGAGAGAGAGGGGGAAGCAGGCTCCCCACTGACAGAGAGTCCGATGTGGGGCTTAATCCCAGGACCCTGAGATCTTGACCTGAGCCAAAGACAGAGGTTTAACCCACTGAGCCACCCAGGCGCCCCTTGTTTTGTTTTGTTTTGCGTTTTTTAAAGACAATATCTATCCATGCTTAGCCAAAACTCTAATACCCATTTAGTTGAAAATAAAATAGGGCATTTCACAATACTGCACCTTTCCAAACTCTTTACAGTCTCAACCAATACCCAAATTAAAAAAAAATATATGCCATTTCCAGATAAGTCTTATATTTTTAATTATATTAGAGTCTCTTCTTAGATACTGGTTTTCTTCAATGAAACACTATTTCTATTTCAATCTATTTAATCTCAATTTAGAACAAGGTTTATTACATTTAGAATTGTACATTGTAATTCCTACTCATTATATTATGAATAAAATTAAACTCCAGTAAATCCTGTCTATTCAGTTTGAATGAAGTATTCCCATTAGAATGATAATTTCTCTTGAAGTAAACATGACCATTTTCTTTTTGTCTGTTAAATTAGATTTTCTCTGATTTTTTTTTTTTCCTTAGAGAGAATTTGACCCTTTACAGCTTATTTCTTTACCTGGTTTGACTATCTTTCTGTATTCATTTGAACTGAGATTTCTTGGATCAACTAAGTATATGATTGTGCAAAACCCTCACAGATGTGTAAATTACAAATTGTGTATTATAGGACATTGGTGATATTAAAATAGTACATTAAATCAGAGAGAAGGTCAATGCCCATTCATAGAACAAACACTGAGGCTCCAGTTTGAATTGAATTTTGACTGAATTGAAGGTTACTATAACATGCATCTTCACTACATTTTGAATGTAAATGAAGTTGAAAGAATGGACAGAGAAGGAAATCTGAAGTGCAAACACCATAGTGAAATTATATACAGCATTTTAGTTTTGCACATAGACTACGGTATTTGTAGTATTCCCATTTCACAATTTCAAAAGCTAAAATATTTATGTTCATACCCACAGAGAGAATATGAAAAAAAGTCCTCTATTCAAAGCAAATTCAAATGACTATCAAAGCTAGATTTTAATTCTATAAAGAAGGCATCTGATTCATGTTTCTGTGAAAGCTTTTAATTCTAAAGGTTTCAAGCAACACATCTTTAACAGAAAAATCCAAAGGATGTTTAAAAAATCATCATTGAACTAGAAATTTAGAGATAATCTCTTCATGTTTATAAGTCATGATTTTTTTCTTTCTAAGTTCTATAGAAATCACATACTTTGCATTTTCTTGAGTTAATCTAGATTTCTATCATATATATATACATACATATATATAAATACATATGTATATATACATGCAATAATTTGTACTACACTTATTTTACATTAATTTATTCAAATTATGGGTGAAAAATGTCTGAATCCATGAAGCTCCATCAGATCAATGAAGTATGATTAAAATCTCAAGAGTCAAATAACAAACAAATAAAGTCAATGTGTAGACAGATATAACCACAAATTATATAAATGAGAATCTTACTTTCTGGAAATCTGTACTAGGAAACAAAGACTTTTTGATTCCTTCATTTCAAAGACCTACCCCTCATGGACCTCATTGTTTAATTTCACAGTAAAGATCTCAGACTGGACACATGTTGTCTCTAAATACAAATCTTTGTCACTTTTCTCTATCACCTCTTGACCAGGTGTTCACAACGGCCTTAAATTTGTCCACAGAACTTTGGCTTGACCAAATTTTAGTCAGGCTTCTCTTCTCTCCACAGGCGCCTAAACTTTGGCTTGCCTCCATGTTTGGGCAACCACTAAAGCACTAGATGTGGAACATTCCTCCTGACCAGCTCATTCTGAGGATCAGCTGAGCACACAAGCAAACATTTCTTGTTGATGCACACTGATTTACCACTTGTGCATTCACACTGCTTGACCTCTTCTCTCACAGAGTTCCTGCTGGCTCTGCTTATGCACTCATATAAAAGAAAAGCCTTTTTTATTTGTTTGAGTTTGAGATGCTGGCAAATTAGTAAGATCAGAGCTTCCTCTGTATTGCAAGTCTTTTAAAAATATACTTTTTATTTATCTATGTCCAGATTTGTTTTTATTTTCAACACATTTGGGGCGCCTGGGTGGCTCAGTGGTTTAAGCCTCTGCCTTCGGCTCAGGTCATGATCCCGGGGTCCTGGGATCGAGCCCCGCGTCGGGCTCTCTGCTCAGCAGGGAGCCTGCTTCCTCCTCTCTCTCTGCCTGCTCTCTGCCTACTTGTGTTCTCTCTCTGCCAAATAAATAAATAAAAATCTTTATTAAAAAAAAAAAAACTTCTTATTTTCAACACATTCACATTTTCTCTCACCGTGATAGCTAATCATCAGTGAATTATGTCGTTTATAGAAAACTCTATACCCTACCTAGATGTGGTTAGACCAGTTATTAGTTCTTTTTTAAAAAGCACACAGAACAAAACAAAACAAAGTGCACAGAATTTTTAGGGCAGTGAAAAAATTCTGTATGATATTAATAAGGTGGGTATCAGTCATACATTTGTTCAAATAGAATGTACAACTCTAAAAGTGAACTGTCAGGTAAACTGTGGACTCTGGGGAATTATGATTGCAATATAGGTTCATCATTTGTAATAATCTACTACTCTGGTATATGATATTGGTAATGGGGGATTAGTTTGTATTTCTGTAAGGGCAGGTGGTACATGGGAATCTCTGCACCTTCCTGTTAAGGTTGATGTGAACCTAACACTGCTCTAAAAAAAAAAAAAAAAAATATATATATATATATATATATATATATATATATATATATATATATAATGAAATCTGTTCTGTTCTGGTCAGGATCTGGTTAACTATTTTTTTCCTGAGGACAGAATGTTTAAAGAATAATGGTGATCTGGCATATTTCAAAATGGTTCCTTTTCCCTTCCACTGCTGGAAGTATGAGGGGATTTTTCTCCAACATTTGCTGTGAGACCTTCACCAAAGTTTTGGAAGCAAAACTTACAAAAGGAAGGGCCTTCCACAACTGGTCCCACTGGAGTTTTTAATGTTCACGCTTGTCCTCTCTCAGCCTCCAATAATTTGTTAATAATAATTCATATATTTTTTTTTATCCCATCAGAGATTTCCGCTTGTGAATCTCTGCTCTGGTGAACTGTATTCTCCTGTTTGTCTCACCAGCTGGCATTTTCTCTGTTCCCTCACCTCTATTAGATATTTAAGAAGCACTGGTATTTATTCAGTCTATTCAACTTTTTACTTGTTAGAACAGAGTGGCAAATTCAAGCCCCTTACATGCATAAGTATAAACCAGAAGTTTCTATTCTTTTTTATTCTTGCTCTTAGCCATTAAGCCAATCAGGGACACTTGGGTGCCTCAGTTAAGAATCTGCCTTCAGCTCAGCTTCTGGTCCCAGAGTCCTGGGATGAGGCCACAAAGCAGGCTTCTCCCTTTCCCTGCTCACACTCTTTTCTCACTCTTTCAAATAAATAAATCTTTTTCTAAGACAAATTTATGTTCCTAAAATTAATATTTTCAAATTTCTTATTAATGCTGTATCACAAATGGCTCACATAGATTTGAGGAATGCTGCTTACAATCTTGTTGTAGATATGTCTGTTAGATGCTTCACTACAGTAGGTCTTCTGCTTAAACTTTGCAACATTAGCCACATGAAGATTTTTACCTTAACTATTATTACATCTTTATACTATTTTCAAATAGTTGAGAATTTCTGCCTTTGATTTTTTTCAAGGAAAAAAAAAAAGATAATCACCAGACAGATATTTAAAAGTTTCAACAAGGTTTTACACCAGGTTTTAGATGGTATTCAACACTTATGATATTTATCTTTTAATTAACTTTCTACCACAATTTCTCTACCCTCCTTTCTTCTCTTAATATTAGCCACAAATCACTTCAGGTAAATATCCTTGGCTCTTACTTAATTGAACTTCTATTCTTCTGTTCACATGGCCTATAGACCTAGTAAACAAATGTTATTTCTTATCATAAATATATACTCATTAATCACTTTATGCTTTCTTAGAAATTGCTTTCTTGTTTAGTTTTCTTACTTTTTTTTTTTTGCTTTCTAATTTCACTGTCAATATCTTTTTTTCCTGAATTTTAGGACAGTCCTTTGATATATCTCTAATTTAGTTTTATTCAAATTAAATTTGCAGATGATTCAATTTTCCTTCCTGTATGTTTACTTATAAAATGGCCTACTGAAAACCACCATAGGTTATAGTGTAAAAAGTTGTAATTCCTCATACCATATTAAAGATCACTACTATATGTTACTGCTTATCTTTCTGGAATACTTTTGAAGTTTCTTAAAATAACCATTAACTTAGTCTAAATAATCCACCCACTGTTTTTGAATATATTTTATTCTTTCTTTTCCCATTATTTTAAATTCTTTAAATTCCATCCTCCTAATTTAATTCTATGTCACACATGAAAAAAAATCCAACAACTTTCAGATAGATTTAGAACTTAAATATAAAAAGTAAAATTTAAAAATTTTCTCCAAAATGAGAATATCTTTAAATGAATTTAGGCCTGGGAAGGAATTTCTTAGAGTTACCATACAAATCATAAAAATAAGGACTGATACATTTGTTATGTGTAGCCTTTTTAGGAAAAAAGACACACATAAGAGATGAAAAGGCACAACATAAACTGGGAGAAAATATTAGCCTTATATAATTTCAAAAGTTGTAGTTTCAGAATACATTGTTTCCCACATATTGACAAAAGAAACACAAGCTAAAGTCATTGGGCTAAAGTCATGGTCAAATTTTTCACAACAGAAAAATTTATAACTCAATGATAAAGATAAAAAAATTCAATTATTAATCTGGAAAATACAAACTAAATATCACTGAATTGAATACCATTTCATTTTTGCCAGATTAAAAAACAAAACAAACACCAAAAATTGTTTTGGAGAAATAACAGTTGTTAGTAAAGAATAGAACAATAGATAGTTTAGGCAGAATATAAATAGAGATACACACTTTAGAAAGCAATTTGGGATTACCAAAGTAAGTTGCAGATATGCAATTTTATTCTTAGAAATATTCTTGCATATCTGTACCAATAGATACCTACAAAAATGCACATACCAGATTTATTTCTAAAAGAAAAACACTGCAAGAACCAAATGTCTATTTGTATTTGAATGGATAAATAAAATTTATAGATTTATACAACAAAATATAGTCAATAGTGTAAAATAATGATCTTCTTTTATATGCATTAATATATATAAACCTAAAAAGATGTTTAATGAAAAATGTCAACTCATGGAAGAGTACATATGAACACCACATTGAAATGAAGATCAACTGTGGAAAAAAACTTAAAATTAATTAAAGATGCATACCTATGCTGTAACACTATGAAATAATATAAGGGGATAAGTAATAGTATTTTGGATGATTATCTTGGACAGAGAGGAGAAAGAGGATCCTTTCAGAACAGAACCATTGAGGAATTTGATTGTGATGTTAATATTTTATGTATTGTTTAGTGGTGATGATGGGTATTTAATTATTTTTTTTCCACATTTAATTTTTTTATTTTTTCAGCATAACAGTATTCATTATTTTTGCACCACACCCAGTGCTCCATGCAATCCGTGCCTTCTACAATACCCACCACCTGGTGCCCCCAACCTCCCACCCCCTACCCCTTCAAAATTCTCAGATCGTTTTTCAGAGTCCATAGTCTCTCATGGTTCACCTCCCCTTCCAATTTCCCTCAACTCCCTTCTCCTCTCCATCTCCCCTTGTCCTCCATGCTATTTGTTATGCTCCACAAATAAGTGAAACCATATGATAATTGACTCTCTCTGCTTGACTTATTTCACTCAGCATAATCTCTTCCAGTCCCGTCCATTTTGCTACTAAACTTGGGTATTCATCCTTTCTTTTCTTTTTTTTTTTTTTTTACAGCTTTATAAACATATATTTTTATCCCCAGGGGTATAGGTCTGTGAATCACCAGGTTTACACACTTCACAGCACTCACCATAGCACATACCCTCCCCAATATCCATAACCCCACCCCCCTCTCCCAACCCCCTCCCCCCATCAACCCTCAGTTTGTTTTGTGAGATTAAGAGTCACTTATGGTTTGTCTCCCTCCCAATCCCATCTTGATCATTTCCTTACACCACACACGAAAATAGACTCAAAATGGATGAAGGATCTCAATGTGAGAAAGGAATCCATCAAAATCCTCGAGGAGAACACAGGCAGCAACCTCTTCGACCTCAGCCGCAGCAACATCTTCCTAGGAACATCACCAAAGGCAAGGGAAGCAAGGGAAAAAATGAACTTTTGGGATTTTATCAAGATCAAAAGCTTTTGCACAGCAAAGGAAACAGTTAACAAAACCAAAAGACAACTGACAGAATGGGAGAAGATATTTGCAAATGACATATCAGAGAAAGGGCTAGTGTCCAAAATCTATAAAGAACTTAGCAAACTCAACACCCAAAGAACAAATAATCCAATCAAGAAATGGGCAGAGGACATGAACAGACATTTCTGCAAAGAAGACATCCAGATGGCCAACAGACACATGAAAAAGTGCTCCATATCACTCGGCATCAGGGAAATACAAATCAAAACCACCATGAGATATCACCTCACACCAGTCAGAATGGCTAAAATGAACAAGTCAGGAAATGACAGATGCTGGCGAGGATGTGGAGAAAGGGGAACCCTCCTACACTGTTGGTGGGAATGCAAGCTGGTGCAACCACTCTGGAAAACGGCATGGAGGTTCCTCAAAATGTTGAAAATAGAACTACCCTATGACCCAGCAACTGCACTGCTGGGTATTTACCCTAAAGATACAAACGTAGTGATCCGAAGGGGCACGTGCACCCGAATGTTTATAGCAGCAATGTCTACAATAGCCAAACTATGGAAAGAACCTAGATGTCCATCAACAGACGAATGGATAAAGAAGATGTGGTATATATACACAATGGAATACTATGCAGCCATCAAAAGAAATGAAATCTTGCCATTTGCGACGACGTGGATGGAACTAGAGGGTATCATGCTTAGCGAAATAAGTCAATCGGAGAAAGACAACTATCATATGATCTCCCTGATATGAGGGAGAGGAGATGCAACATGGGGGGTTGAGGGGGTAGGAGAAGGGTATTTAATTATTAAATCTTGAAATATTGTAGAGTTTTTTGAATAATTTTATCCATATTCATACAAAAGGATGAGGTAAAAGAGAAGGAAAATAAGGAGAATAAGCAGAAACATTCAAGTCAGGTGGGCTGGGTTCAAAACCTTCCTTTGCCACTTCCAGTGATACTCTGGACAAGTTATTGAACTCTCCTTGGCATTTTTTTCTTATATGTAAAGTGAATAGTGCCAACAACTGTCTCTCAGAGTTGTCATGAATAAAAATAATTTAAAACATTTAGAAAGAATGTCTAGCAGCCAATATATACTAAATAATGCTAGTTTTCATTTTCAATTCTGGGAGAGTAAAATTTTACCTCTGTATGTTATATCATTTATGTGAATAAATAGTAACTTGAACATAATAGAAACATTAAAATTAATAAATATTTTATTTTTATAACATTGTCTCATTGTTTATTATAAGGAAACAAATTATTGTTCTATACACACACACACACACACACACACACACCATGAATGTTCTGACTTCTGTCAACCTCTTCAGGCTTTCCAAAATAGAACATGATCTTCTGTTGGTTCTTCAGACACATCTTCTTTGACTTTATATGTACTTTTTATGTGCTGTTTTAGCTTCACTTAACTCTTTACATATTTGGCTTCTTCACTTAACTCTTTATATATTTGGGTCACCCTCATACATTAATTCTGGACAATGTTCCCCCTCCTAAGGTAGGGCTATCCAACATCCTTAACTGTAATGTAAATCTGTCTG
The DNA here is from genome assembly GCF_902655055.1 of Lutra lutra. NCBI lineage: Eukaryota > Metazoa > Chordata > Mammalia > Carnivora > Mustelidae > Lutra > Lutra lutra. The sequence goes on along the minus strand of NC_062279.1, from coordinate 77,929,347 downwards.
ACATTGATTCTATCTTTTCATAGGATTTTTCATAGAAATACATATTACTTGTTTGTTTTCTCCTTCTTCTCAACACATGACTAAATTTTATGGTATCAGGAGCTCTTCAGTTTTGCTCACCACTATATCCCCAACACTAAAAAATGTGCCTAGTACAGAGTCGGTGATTGATAAATATTAAATAAATATTTATCATTTAATAATGGTCATTAAATAAATGGATGAACATATGACAGAATGAGTGAATAAATTAATACATTCTGCTCTTGAATATTGTTGAGTATTTAATACTTCATAATTTCATGACATTGTTTGCCTATTTAGTTATATAAATTATGTATAAGTCATGACTTTTTGTTTGTTTGTTTGTTTGTTTTTGGATGAGCAAAGGATTGCTTTGACAAAATATTTTGCCAAATATCACAGTGATTGTGTTAGCAGAAGTTTTCAGTTGAAAAAAGTCCACATTTATTTCCTGAAAAATATGAGTTTTTCTCTTTCATTTATTCAGACAAGTAAAAAACAATTGCCATGGTATAGCTTGAAGAGTTGTGTCCTGACCCAGTCATAAAATTATTTAGATGGAAAGCTTGCTTGATATAAGAAATATTAAAACTTTTGCAAAATCATATTAAAGATATATATTTAATAAAAAATATCAGGAATAAACCTTTTGAGAAACAATTATTAAACACAAAATTTATACTTATAAACTACTTTTATATGAAAATCTGACTCTAACATTGTCAGTGATTTTGAAACAGTTAATACACCTGACAGGAGGTTGTGGATATTTGTTCTTACTATAAAATTAAAGTTTTAGAGCTACTTAAAGAAATAAGATTTACCTTAATGATATGAAATGAGGTTGGAAAGTGAGAAATACTTATAAATTGATGCTATATTACTTACAAATTTATATTATGTTATATTACTTACAAATGTTATATTACTTACAAATTTTGCTTTCTATGTTTTTATGTCCTCCCCTCACTCTTAGGAAAGCTGTAACTGCATTTCCCGTCGGTGTTATCCAGAAAAAATTTGGATTGCAAGATGATGAAGCCTCTTTAAGTGGTTACAAATACCTTATCCCAAATGGAAACATAATTTAATAAGAGGTTGAGTGTCAATAGGTGAGGGCTATAAATGAAAACTAAATTAAAATGTCACACCAAAATTAAATAAGTAAATAAGAAAGCAAGAAAACCACTTTGAAACTAAAGAATCCAATAAAAATAAAGCTATTCATTGATCAGTTCAGACTGTTACTTGCTTTATTATTTTTTAAAGACACACTTCATGGATTCTAAATAAAAATCCACAGAAAACTTAGTGTTTAAAGAACAAAAATGATGTAATGAATCAAATTCCTCAAAGTTTCAACAATCAATGTGAGAAATCTTCCACACATAGTGACCCCATGGTTCAGTTAGCTGTTTCAAATGGTCTTCTTCATGAGAGTCTGACAGTAGGACCCTCAGTAGGAAGCTACATCAGTTGCTGGCAAATCATTCTTGCTCGTCTAGTGATAAGAGGTAGTAAAAGGCATCATAGAGTTTAAACTGATTTAAACTTGGTATAACAAGCTTAAAAAACTATACTTTTTAAGGGTTACATATCAGTTGTGAGTATCCTGAACTATTCAAAAAATAACTTTATGTGATTGGATTTCTAATATTCTCTGATTTTTTACAGACCATTACTTTTTTTTTTTTCTTTTTCAAATTTTTATTTAAATTCCAGTTAGTCAACATACAATGTAATAGTAGTTTCAGGTGTAGAACTTAGTGATTCATCACTTACATACAAGACCCAGTGTTCATCATAACAAGAGCCCTCCTTAATATCCATAACCTATTTAACCATCCCCGGACACACCTCCTTTCCAGCAACCCTCTGTTTTTTCTCTTATGGTTTACCTCTTTTTCTTTCCCCGTTACTTTTAACATAAAGTCTTTGCTTATGGATGACAGCAATGTAGGATACTTATCTTTTGCTTCATATTATATTAAATTACATGTGAGTTTTACACTTTCAGTTGGGGGTATATATCATAGCAAATACATTTAAGGGTTCTACTGTGATGCTAAATAAGTTGTGAATGTTAAAACTCATGAAATATTTCTATAAAAATTTACTGATTTTGAGAATTTAAAGAGAAATTTAAAAAATAAATATGGATGACTTACAAAATATTTTGTTTATAAAACAAATAAAGTTTGTGAACTTAATAACTGATACAATTAATGAAATCAAGGACAAAACCGTATTTGACTGATTCATCAATGTTACTTATAGAACCTGCCACCAGGAAAATAAATAGAAATCGTGTTCAATTTCTTTCCCTAAAAGAGGTTCTAAAAAGGAGAATAGTTTTGAAAACTTCATTATGGAAAATTATTGAAATTTTACCACAGCTTGGTCTCTGCTTTACTTCAGACATTGAATGGGATACTAATAAAGCATTGGACACAAATAAAAATTATTGGAAATCTAGTCTGGGGTTTTCTTGTAATCAGGCTGCAATACTGATGAACTTTGACCTTTCAGCCAGGAAATTGTATTTAATCTATATCTGTGCCTTCATTTTCCCTGGTTAAAAAAAATAAAAGAAGAACTTCTCAAGTCTACCTCAAAATGTTATTTATTTACTATTACACAGTGAACTTAAAACAGACACTGGCACCACTACAGAATACACACACACACACACACACACACACACACACACACATATATACACATCCACACACATATGTATATGTATGTATCTATACATATATTTCTAGATTATTTTGAAATGTTGTAATTTTGATCTTATGTATGAGAACTTTATTTTATTTGGAAACTTAATATAAAATACTACATTTTATCACTATGAACACATTTATGAGGTTTTCTATGTTTCTCTCCATTTAAAATATTATTTTCCATTGCTTCCACTATCGTCAGCATTACATTCATACCTGTGAGGTGTGTAAGCTTTGATTATTACAAATGTTAATGCCATGAAATAATAAAAATGAAAATTCAATTAGGAAGTGACTATAGTTAATAACACTGTAATTGTATGTTTGAAAGTTGCTAAAAGTATAGAACTTAAAAGTTCTTATTGCAAAGAGAAAATTGTATTACTATATATGGTAATGGATATTAGCTAAACTTATTGTAGTAATCATTTCATAATATATACAAACATCAAATCATTTTGTTGTATGCTTGAAACTAATATAATGTAATATGTCTCTTATATCTCAATTAAAATAATCTAAAACTCTTTTCTAACAAAAATTAATAAACTATACCATGAAACAAACAAAAAGTCCAATTATAAAAAATAATATGTAAATAAAGCAATTTGACCATCCTCTATAACACTATATGTCTTTCATGCTACAATTCATGAATGGTAATGTTTTGTTTTCAGAAAACATAGAAGAAGCCAACACAAGGTTTTTCTAAGGGCTTTCATATAAAGTAAAAAGAGCTCTATCATAGTTCTAGTGTCTAAAAAACAGGATTACTGGGATGAAATAAAGTCAAACACCTTGCTCCATTGAGTATTTAAGAATGTCTATCATAACACCAATAAGATGCAAGTATGAGTAGGGAAAGCAAATCTCTCAGGTAGTTTTTAGAATAAAGAAGAAGAGGAGTTCTCAAACTGTCATGCTGAGTGTTTTCCTAAGGGGCCTTTGTTTTTACTCAGGGTCTAACTGTCTGAAACACTTCTTTTCTGCACATTCAGTAAGTCAAATTTAATATCGCTCTTTCTATAAGAAAACCTAGAGAGTGAATTAAATAAAATATAGAAAACATTTGTGCTTAATTTGCAACATAAGACAACAAAAAGAACATCCAAATGTTTTCCTGGGTCTTCTAAGTCTGCATGCTTGGCAGGATATCATATATAAATATAAATGATTATTTAAATCAAATTATAGATTATGAAATTTTCATTTAGTTGCTGTCATATTTGTCTCTGAAAAAATATGTGGGATGGGAAGTATTCTCTATAATTCAATATAATTAATTATTTAAAGTTATCTCAAGGAAACATGTTTCTGTAATTATACATTAGTAATCACTTTAAAAAGTATATACTATAAGACATATCGGCTTCCACTTGAACTTTTATTTGTCATTGAGAATGACATCCTTTTATTGCTGCTTCTTAATTATCTATGGTTTGAAAGACATTTTCCTACTTCTAGTTTGGGTCATAATTGAGCACTTTATGATACAACAGACATTCAAACAGAGTTGGAAAATTATTCTTCATTGAGGATTACCAGTTTGATTAAAAAAGGGCAAAATCCTATTGAAGAAATAAATAAATATTAAATAAGGCCAGGAAATTAAACAGCAAAGTTATTTATAAACTTATTTAATATATTTGTATGATATGAATAACGCTACCCACCTGGTTTAATTTCATTTTCTAAAATATATATGCATATGTAAAAATTAATGTAAATGTTTGAAATATTAAAATAAAATCAGAAAAAAAATTAAATTCTTTAACACACAATCTAGAATAAACTCTCTAAATATTTCCATGCACATACTTTTTTATTCATTCATTTTTCTATGAATAGAGATGGTATGCAAGAAGAGCATAAGTTTCAAATGGTCAGGCTACAATTCAGTTGTTTGTATTCTCTCCAAAATAGGCATGTATTTGTTTTTCAAAATAGCACTTATAATAAGAGTAAATTATTTAAAATAAGTCTAAAATAAGTTTTAAAAAGTATAAAATGCTAAAAATATGCAAATCTCAGTAAATAAGAAAACAATGGCAAAAAAATATATATTTTTAACATCACTCAACTTTCATTCAGAAGACCAAAGAGAGACATGAATGTGAAGAATGCTTTCCTTTTGTCTCACTGGAACTTTATAATGAAAAGATTAATCACTCCTCCAGGATTTCTGTGAGAGTTAAAACTTGATAAAATCCATTTGAGTCCTTTGAGACTTGACTGAGGTATTGTTAAACTATTCAGCTTAAAACCTTTCCTTTATGAGTAAAATGAAATATTATAAAGAACACTTGACTATAGAGAAAAACAAGTTAAAATGCCAAAAGTGGAAATAGAGAGTTGATGTAAGAGAGTTTATGTTAGATTTGGTAATTGTTCCCAAGCCTCCACTACCTCTCTGTAATTAAATACACTTCCACGCAGTTTTGCGATTTGTCTTTGTAGTTGTTATCAGTAGAGCAGGCAGAATATGCATTACCATCTCATTGATTATCTAACTCACTTGGACAATAAAGTGTTAATAGATGTGAAGTAAACGGATGTTTCAAAATGGGCTTTTGTTTGGTTGGTCATCGAGGCTTCTGCCCACTGCCATGAAAAGAACATAATCTGGGTAACTGCTGGGCTCCAGAATGTAGATAAATGAACGAGAAACCTAGAGTCTCAGCTGAGCCCTGCTAAAACCAAATATGTCTAGTTAAGATCAGCCAAACTTTATCCAACCTAAAGATCCATAAGCCAGGAAAACAAGTATTTGTTACTGCAAACCATCAGCTCTGGGGTTTCTTTGTTATACATTCACACAGCAATAACTATCAATAGTTAGGTAATACTGTGTGTAAGGCTTTCGTGTCAGTCAAGCTAGAGTCAGACTCACTGTGTTTAATTCTAACCACACTATTTTTTTTTTAACGTTTTGAGAACATTTTATTTGGTTACAGAAATTGGGCATCTTCTTTTTTATTATTATTTAAATTCCATCATTTGTTTTTGATATAATGCTCAATGAAAAAAAGCTTCTGCACAGCAAAGGAAACCACACTATTTTTTTAAGTGAATGACATTGGTTAAGTTGCTGACACTGTACTCTAGGATTCTCTTTTAAAAGGGACAAGAGTAAATAAATTTAGAGGATGGTTGTGAGAACTACATGAGTTGTGGCATGTACGTTGAGAACAATAGCTGGAATGTATAAGTGGTTATTACATATAAATAAGTTACAATTCTTGGTAAAGTCTAAAATTTCATGTAATTTCACCTAGAATGGTAATCTTTATGTAAAAAACAAAATATGTATTAACATCAGTGTCTAAACATAAATAGAAAGGCTAACTAAAAGCTTATAGATAATAAACTTGAGTACATTTATGTGCTTCTAAATCTCAGGTGTAACTGTTAAGTAATTTAATTACCTGCAGTAGGTCAACATTTTAATTTTTTCTGACATTATAATATAGAAAAAATTAAACTGGATGGCCATAAATATTTGGATAAGGGAGGATTTTGAAAATTCTGGATAAAAAGCTATCCAAATCTTTATTAGCTTCTGAATGTAATAAATCACCACAAATTTAGTGGCTTAAACAATGCAAATTTATTATCTTATAATTAGGAGTGTAGAAACCCCAGATGAATTTTACTGGACTAAGTCAAGTTGTCCTTGAGGTAGGATGGCTTCTAGAAGCTCCAGGACAGAACCCAATCCTTTGCTTTTTAATCTTTTAGAGGTGGCCTATATTTCTTGGTTTGTGGCCCATTTTTCCATCTTAAAAGCCGGTACAGTTGCAATCTCTTGTTTTTTCTTCCCCAATTCCCTTTCCATTTTAAGGACCCTTGTGATTACATTGAGCTCATCCAGATAATGCAGAACAGGTTGTCTGTTACAAGGTCATTTGATTAGAAGACTTAATCCCATCTGTACCTTGATTCTTCTTTGCCACAAAATCTAACATTCAGGGACTCTGAAGATTGGTTGTTGATCTCTTTGGAGGGAGGCACTACTCTACCTAACACAAATACTCAATTTAATTTCTACAGATAAAATAAGAATATATCCCATTCTACCTATTATAGTGAAAAAAAAGGAACATATTATCACAGTGAAGTGTTCCTCTTGTCATATTATAATATTTTTATGCGTTGCTCTGTATTTAAATGTTGATTGGGTGGGTAACTTTGAATATTTTCATGTCTTATTTTCCATTCACATGCATGTACATATTGGTCTGAAAGAAATTGTTTCAGTGTGCAAATCTGCCCGTATTATTTAGACCAATAAGTCTTCAGGAAATAGCATTATAATATATATATATATATATATATATATATATATATATATATATATATTATGTACTTATAGAAATGTTTTCCTATTTCAAGACTTCCTTTCAAGAGAAGTGTTTTTGAATTGACTGGCTTATGATAAAAAGTCAGTACATATCTCTTTTTTATCAAGGCTGTTCTGTTATACAAGTTTTGTTTTCATCCACTACTTTTTTACCCTTCTGCTCTAATACTAACTGTGCTACAGCACTATAATAAAAGGTTTTTTTTTTTTAATGAAACTAAGTAAAATTCCATCAGGTAATTTTTGTCCAATTAGGGCATACAATAACCCATAGAACTTCAACTGAATCATGAAATCTAAAGAGCCTATGTTTTTATTCTTTTATTTTCTTAATTTTGGTAAAGTTTGTGTTTTCTTATTGCTTTTGTTTTTCACTTTGAATTCTACATAAAAACCATATAGAGCAAGAGGTGGAATACTTTACAATTTGTTTTTAGGACATGGTTAAGTATGACACAATTATTTGCATATAGATGTGATCTGTAGTCCATCAACATACAAAGAATCAAGGGAAAAAAAAACCTTAATTCACAACATAAATCTTATTTCTTTTAATCCTCCATCCACTTTCTGTAATATATTATGGGGAAGAAGAAATTATTGAAAATTGGAGGGCTCTAATACTATTATAATCACTATTAGTTCATCACCAACAGTGAAATTTTATACTTCAAAATACTCCTCTTCCTCCCTCAAACATTTTGCAGTAGGTCATACAACTATTCTTTTTAACATGACATATTGGGTGTCATTTAATTCTTGAGCACTGAGAGCACAGTTGAGTAAAACTTGTTTATTGACATGACCATTCTAAACAATTCCAGGATAAATCCTGCTGACAGAGAGAATTTGTTAAAGAAAATTAACACCAGACATGTAACTTTCGACATGAGAGAAAAGAAAAAAATATTGTTGTGTTCTCTGAAGAATGCCACAAGGTGTCAGTTATACTGAGCGTCTAAAAGCCTATAGGCCTGCAAGTAGCAAAAACTACATGATTTAAAAAGAAAGGTAAAATCACTAAGGGTGGAGTAGAGCACTTCTGAGGTCAACAGGCTTTGAGTGATGAGCCTAGCAAAATTTGAATTATCATTGCAGATTTCCAAACTTAAAGCCATTTTATTTATTTTTTTTAAGACCAAGAATAAATTTTGGGGAAGATGGCTACCAAACAAAATTCAACTCTAAAGTTGTTTGTCTTCAAGTTTCAAAATGACATGCCCTTTAAAATCTATCAGAGTTCCTCAGATTGTTCCAAAACCAATGCTAAATCCTTCAGATGACTTTGAACACATTATTTTTATCTTGTTTATGCATTTGTTTTTGCTTGCTTTTAAGATCCTCTAAGGGAATTCCTTCCTCTGTTTGTGGCTACTTCTGATCTATCAAGCTATTTTCAAGTGTTCTCAACTCTATAGGGTTTTCTTTTATGGCTTTAATTTTCAGTGTCATGTTCTTTCCAAATGCCAATTAAAACTTAGTCTAAAAACACAAAAGCAGGAAATGGTTGACTATGTTGCGTTAACTGGCCTATCTGAAATAGAAATACACAAGTTACCAACAATTGCTCATTTTTTTGACAACAAATATGAAAGAGAAACAATTATAATGGCAAGGTGTTTATTCTACATCCTAATTATAATTCGAAATATACTTTAGGGTGCCTGGGTGGCTCAGTGGGTTAAGCCGCTGCCTTCGGCTCAGGTCATGATCTCAGGGTCCTGGGATCGAGTCCCGCATCAGGCTCTCTGCTCAGCAGGGAGCCTGCTTCCTCCTCTCTCTCTGCTTGCCTCTCTGTCTACTTGTGATCTCTCTCTGTCAAATAAATAAATAAATAATCTTTAAAAAAAATTCAAAATATGCTTTAAATTCAAATGTATCTAAAGGAAATGTAAATTTTAAAAATAATAACTACACTACACTAATTATATTTATTCTAATGAGAAGTGCCTAGATGAAAAAGAATTTAAAATATAATGTGTATGAAAAAGAATATTCACAACACAAACTAATTTTCTCTTACTCCTTTGGGCAACCTGAAATTAATTATAGCCCGAATTATTCTCCTTCATATATTATTTTGAGAATCAGAAAATACAATTGCTTGCCATTAACACTTTTTAATTTAAAAAATCTTTGTTAGATGATATAATTTGAAAATAATAATGAGTAGTAATAATAGTAAATGAAAAGCCTCAGAGCATAAAAATATATCTGTACAGCTTAAATGTGCATAGTCATGACATTACCCAGATGCACTGCTGGAGGAATACTATTTTGAAAAAAAAAAATAAATTTATTTAAATGCCTTTGACTTAAAATATGCTTCAAAATAATTCCTCCCGTGCCATGCCACCTTGGCACTTTGGAGAAATATATAATGAGTAACAGTTAAAAGTTTTGCATGATTTATACCACAATATCCACACACTCTTTTCATCACTCATTTATTTCCATGCAAGTCCAGAACCACTCATTCCATCTTTTTTTTTTTAAAGATTTTATTTATTTATTTGACAGACAGAGATCACAAGTAGGCAGAGAGGCAGGCAGAGAGAGAGAGTGGAGGAAGCAGGCTCCCTGCAGAGCAGAGAGCCCGATGCGGGGCTCAATCCCAGGACCCTGGGATCATGACCTGAGCCAAAGGCAGAGGCTTAACCCACTGAGCCACCCAGGCGCCCCTCTTTCCATCTTTGATTCAACAAAACAGGTACATGTATAATGCAATGGCGAATCTATACAGAATTGTGTTCACTGTGTCCAAAAATAGGTTTCTTTTTTTGCATTAATTTTTTTCTAAAACAAAAAATAAAATTTTAATGATTTTCTTTTCTAAAATAAAAAATGCAGATCAATTGATATGTTTTAATGTAAAACCATATCTGGAAGGATTATTTTTTGTGTTTTTCCTAAACATTCACTTTCATTTTTCAAAGAACTGTATGTTGACTCTCTTGGCACACTTTCTTGGTTAATAATGTAGTTTATATATCCATTATCACTTCCTCAAATTTTTCTAGTTGCCAATTTCCTCCTCAGAATACAGCTGTATGCAATGACTTAAAACATCTTTCCAAACTCGCAAGCTTTCTTTCCCAGTATTATACAAATGGTATGTTAGAAAAGCAGAAATTTCTCTCTGAAGGAATTTGAAACCATATTTATTTATTGAATTATGTGCTGATATGAAAATGCATACAAAACTGTTTATTCTTCTTCCTAGATGAATGGCTAGATTATATTGTTGTTAGATATAGTCGTGCAGTGTGATTGAGCAACAGACAGTAAGTACAAGTGTCAGATACTATTTCTAGGCTTGACCCATCTAACTTCCTCTACAGCATCCTCCATTTTTTTTTCCTTTCTTCTGGCATGATCCAATGTGCATGAATTCCCAAGAGTTGAAAAGCACATAGACTCAAGATAAAAGAAATCCTGATTTGTAAATTAGTACTAGGAAGGAAGACAGACCAGTTAAGAACACTAGTCTTGGAATTTACCCAAATAATAAATAAATCTCACTCATGTTTGAGTCCATATATGTATTACAGCAGCTAGCATTACATAAGTTTATTCCAAAGCTGGTAACTGGAAATGGATTGCTGCCTTTATAGGCACCTAAAGTGTTTGGTTTGGTGATTGGATGACAAGTGGTAAAAAAAAGAATACAATTTGTATTTGTAAATTATAAAGCTGTGTTAATTGATGTTCTGTGTTAGATAATCAAAAAATGCTCAGTAAAATTATATCCTATAAAATTGTTGAAAATTTTCAAAATAGATCGTGTGCTCACTAAGCATGATTTCAGAAAAATGGAGTTAAGACAAATATACCATATATTAGCTATGATTGGCAGCTTTTAGCAAGATATAAGATATGAGATCAAGCAAGAATTGACTGGTTTCAGGGGCACCTGGGTGGCTCAGTGGGTTAAGCCTCTGCCTTCAGCTCAGGTCATGATCTCAGGATCCTGGGATCGAGCCCCACATGGGGCTCTCTGCTCAGCAGGGAGCCTACTTCCTCCTCTCTCTCTGCCTGCCTCTCTGCCTACTTGTGATCTCTCTCTCTCTGTCAAACAAATAAATAATAAAAAAAAAGATTTGACTGTTTTCAAATATAGATATAAATAAAGAAAATATAGAAATACAATTATGTCTTTGGAAAAGCCACCAACCCCTTTTGGACCTAAGTAAAAAGATATGACAATGGAAAAAAGTTAGCAAAAAAGATTCAATAATACTCCCTAATTGAACATGTCCAGTCCAGAGACAGTGATCATTGAAGCTAATATGGACACATCTGAATCTCCCATCAGTCTACTTCAAATTGGCCAAAATTAAGTGGGAAAAGGAGCATAAGATTAATAAACCAAATAAATAAATTGTACTCTAGAATTATGCACCAAGAGGACTTTGTGTGAATTTACTGGCACATATGAAATGCCTGCAAGCAAACAGATCCAAAACCTACAACATCTTGAAGGAAATTTTTTTCAAAGAAACAACAAATCTGGTTTTAAAAAAACCTTTCGACTTTTTTTCTTTTTTCTTCAAATCAATTCTTGATGTTCAGAGTTGCACAAGTGGGAAGAACATTGTGAAAACTCTACACTACCAAATAGGTAATTTTCTCCACATTACACCCACTTCAGATGTAGCTTTGGAGAGTAACAAACAAGGAAATACTTCTCAGAAAGAAAAGGGGTTCTTGGGTGGCTCAGTTGGTTAAGGGTCCAACACTTGATTTCAGCTCATCATGATCTCAGGGTCATGAGATTAAACCCCATGTCAGGCTTTGCACTAGGTGGGGACCCTGCTTAGGATTCTCTCTCTTCCCCTCCCTCTGCCCCTTTCTTCATCTCCAATAGAAAGGAAGGAAGGAGAGAAGGAAGGGAGGAAGGAAGGAAGAAAGGAATTTTAAAAAGCCAGCAGTTATGAAGAACAATGTGTAAGAGGAAAGTTAAGGAGAGTCTTATTAAGGTGATTCTGCACCAAAGAAATCTTAACAATACTTGGCCTGTAAGATTTTATAATTTCTCTGGAAAAGTGATTTCAAGTTGTCTTCCATTCTCCACTTTCCCCAATGATATTTTTTATTATGGTTATTCAGACCCTGCTTCTCAGTTTTGGAAACTGAAATGTGAAAATCAGATAAAATGTCTTTTGTTTATATGTTATCAGACAATTAGGAACTTACCAAGACCAAATGGATTGTCTAGACATCTTGAACTTTAAGTTAGGCATAGTAATTGAATGTCTTAGTCTATGTTCTATGGAAAGGGATTGATTCTGTCCTATATATGGGGTCATGAGTGAATCTGGTATTTTGTGACCAGATGGGTTGACTGTGGCAGAGACAGAATCATTTATTAAACCCATTTCCTCTTCTTGGAGAACCAACTAGAGTATTTGCTAACTTCCTTAATTGAGTTATAGCCAATATAACCAATATAATATAAGCAGAATTTATGTGAACCACTTCTATAACTGGCCTCTAAAATCATCCCATGTGCATTCTTCATAATTTGTCTTTTCAGTAAGCTTAATTGAGATATGCATGGCAACATTGAAAATCACATGTTGAAGATAATGGGTCTAAAAAATTGGGACTGTCATACCCCTTGAATTATCTATCTTAGAAACACCAATTTTAGACTTTATATGAGAAAAATATAAATTAATTAACAGTATAAATAAAATACATAATTAAGATAAACACACAATAAATAACAACCTAGAATTAATTTTATGTTCTTACCTATGTAGTCACTGTTCTTATATATGTTTAAAGTTATTTATTTACATCTTCCAGCTGTACTTTAGCTATTTCACATAGGTTACTGCCAGACATATGAAACAGAAAAACACAATATGCAATTTGTGTTAATTATAATTCTATAATTATTTTGTATTATATATTAATGCAAAACTGCCTTTCATTAAATTTTTATGTCTCCAATTAATCCACTCAATTAAAAACATAGTTTTGAGTTGATTTTTGTGATACTGGGCTAGTAATGGACGTAAAAAAGTGAATAAGACAGAAATTTGTCTTTAAGAAGCTTAGGGCCCAGTGGAATTCATATAAATAAAAAGTAATAATAGAATGTGGTAAATGCTACTGTGAAGGGAATTTAAATTCTGGAGAAGTGCAAAGGAAGGACATTCGAACAAGTGCTAGATGTTTGAAGGACTTCAGAGAGAAGTGACCAATGCTAGACATCAAGAAGTAGGGGTTATATAGACAAAGCTAGTTGGGAAAAGGAAGGAGGAGACAGTGATATAGAAGCTTGTAAATACAACCAAAAGTTAGATAATGATTTTTTTTTTTTTTTTGCCATATTAAAGAATTGTGATGTTTTGTAAAGACAGGCACTTTTATAGGTTAAAATCAGAAGAGTAACAATAGTGGATCAATATTTTGAAAAGACCTCTTTAACCTTTTAATTAAATGGGTTAAGTCTAAATTCAAGATACAAGAGAATGTTAAAAAGTCCATGCGGAAAAATGTGCTCTGAACTAAAGTAAGGATAGTGAGTAAAAAGAGAAGCAGCAATATTCAAGAGTTGTAAAAAGAATTATCAATAGGGCAAAATTATTCAATGCATGATTGATGGATAAATATGTTCAGGGTGAAAAGTAGTTAATTAAGAACTTTTCACTCATGAGTAGGAGAAAATGGGAGATGGAACAGGTTTTTAGGTAAAGACCACAAGTCAAGTTTTATATGTACCATGTAGAATTATGTATTAGTGCTGTGGAAGTACCAAATGGGATTATTTTATGGTTTCGTTGAAATTTATTTGAAACTATAAAATTGACCCTGATTAAAAATAACTATGCACCCAAAATGAGCACACCAAAGATATAGAAAACTTAACATAAAAACGTATATAATGTGTTATCCTGTAATGTAGTATTTGTGACATCATTAAAACCAACATTGTAAATGGGTACAACTAAGATGATTTGTTTTTAAATTTAACACTTTATTCCTTATTCCTCTGACCTTAATTCCATGAAAATGCCAAAGTCAAACAGAAGAATTTTTTTTTAATGAACAATATGAAACTATGTATTTCTGTTTGCCATTGTGTACTAATTGAGATATTAAACATTCTCAGTAAGCACTGTTTACTACTATCAGGCCTGAAATTTACTGTCCTTGGAGTTCACACTATTCCCTCTTATTCTGGAATTTCATGTTCTCTATCCCTTGAACTCTAGTTCTAAATAATGTACAAAAAATGTGATGGAGATTTCTCTATTTTTATATATAGTAGCATCTAAGGGCATATCAATGGAAATGCAGTTTTTCGATCTTATGAGAGACTTACTAAAATTAACAAGGACACCTATCAAATATACTGGGGAAATTTAGTAGTGGCACAATGTGTATGTTTACAAAATGCTCATATTAAATAACATTAAGGAAAAGGAGAAAGCCATAGTTTCCATTGCAGTAAATGCTAACATGTCTACTTTGATCTGAAATCCAGTAATTTAAAAAATATGGAGAAAGTGTTCAATATCTATTTTAGCTGTGTATCAGAAAGAAACTGTCTATACATGCAGATCACAAACATTAACTACAAAAAGCAAAATGTGTTAATTAATTTTGTCACATACACAGGTCTATTTAATATCATTTAATATCATCGTGAAACCATTTAAAAGTCTCAGTAGAACAAGTCCTAGATAATATAACAGTGTGGGTGTATTAATACTCTCAGTTCCAGCAGAACTGTGCTGACTCTCTTATTGTTTGGTTACTCTTTCCAAACAGAGAGGAAAGGTTTTATTGTTAAGATTTATTTATTTTATGTGGCTTGAAAGTATTTTATCATTTATTTACTGCTTTGGTGTGCATCATCATGCATTATTATCAAAAGATCCTTTTGTAAATGCTATCTTTTTATGTTTGGGGATACTCCATATATATCATGTACTTAACTAATGACATTTCTCAATTCTATCATTTGTAGAAATGTCTATAACCTATCTCTCATGAATGGCAAGAAATCTCTTTATGAAAGGTAGAGGACTGTTTATTTATACCTCATCAGTAGAGTTGCCTGTAAGTTGCAGTGTTTTGCTGACAAGTCCAATCTTTCAAAATAATAGAATGTAAACTCACATTCTTTTGTGCAATTGCAGGATTCTACAAGACTCCTGAAGTAAGTACTACACTTCTGAAAACCAATACAAAATATGAAAATTATAAATGTTTAAAGATTTTAAAATTGATAATAAAAGTTAGCTGTTTATCACACTCTGTACTTTGTATCTGTCTTCGAATACTTTGAAGCGTATTAATTGAAACTTCTTACTTTGAAAACTGTATCAATATAGTTGTGTTCTTATTTTTTAGTACCAAATTTGTTTCCAGTTCGGTCTTTAAATTTTACAACCTGAACAATATTATGAACTTAAAAATGACTGCTAAATTGAGAACAATAGTCCATTGATTTTTGTGTTGTAACTATAAATTTTGTACTTTTGAGATGGCATAATATTCTATAATGATACCGAACCCAGAAATTATATGCTGTGAAAATTGTTCTATTATAAATTAATAAGCTACTATTAAATAATCACCAAATAATGTTCCTCTTATTAATATTATAAATATGCATTATTCTTTTAAATGGCAGTTATTATTTATTCTTTAAATTATAGACTGATAGTTTCTAAATGTTGTATTCTCTCAGTTTTGATTCTAATAGAATGAAAAATCAATGTGGAATCAAAAGGCACAGGTCCAAGTGCTAACTATGTTGAATAATTCAGTTGTGAACTTTCTTCTTTTCTGAGTCTCTTTTGTCAAGAGTGAGAGATTCTGGAGCTGACTAAAACAGAATATCATCACAAATATTTCTTGCAATTCTAAAATCTATTTCAAATGTAACTCTCCATACATTTATTTTGTAATTTCCAACTTATGGATAACACTCATTATTTTCATAATTATGGTTACTTTTTTATTTTCATATTAATTTAATTTTTCATGAGATGGTATGTATCATTATTACCATACATGAAGGATTCATATTGTTCTACATTGAATAAGTTATGTAATTGTTTTACTTCTCTTTAAGTTTACCTATTAAGACACTGTGTGAGAATTACACCTGTACAAGGAGCTTCTATGGAAGCAGAAGTTGGATGTGGAAACAGCACATTGAATAAATACACTTATGCTGAGCATGTTGATAGTCTACAGCATCTTCCATAATTTGTACTGATAACAGGAAAAAGTGAGATCGAATATGACTGACATCTAAACATATTTTGCAACTTGTCAATAGGTAAACTTCTGACCCACAGTGATCTTTGGGGGAGCATTTTAATGAAAGAAAATAACGTGTTCAACCTTTATTTGGTCATCCGGTGCCAAAAATATAGTGACTGATCTCAAAAGCAAAGTCTCTAATGGCTTTTGCATGTTTGTGATAATCCTCAAACGTTAATAAGCTGTGAGAATGTTTACTAATATCTGAAAAGCTATCCCTAAGTGAACGAAGTTGTCAGACAATTTTCAGCATAGGCAAAAAAAGAAAAATAAATTTACAGGGGAAAGGTAATTCTGAAAATGAAGCATAAATCATTAGAAGTGTAAGGAACCAGAGAAATCACCTAAGTTTAAAACTCTATTCTTTAGAAAATTATTTTCTACAATATTTCTTATACATCATCCTGATACTCTTTCAGTACTTCCAGTGATATAATTTTTATTTCTTTTTTAAAAATATATTTTTGGCCTACAGTTATATAAAGTTGGGCATAAAAATATGAGTAAGATAATGCTTTTGCTATATGCAAACTAGGAGGTTTGAAACAAGTTACCAATATACTGTTCAATAAAGAAAGAACAATAAAAACCTTTTTTTTTTCTTTTTTCTGTGCCTATCCCACTTTAAGCCTGTCGTTGACATTAGCATATGGCATTATGATTACTGTTTCCTTGCTCCTTTAGGACATAGTCTTTATTATTTGTATTTATTAACTTCATGATGTAGCATTTACTTATCACATAGGAAATGATCCATAAATACAAGTTGCATGACCAACTCAACCAGAGAGAAAATAATTTCATGAGGAAACAATTTAATCTGAATCTTAGATATGAAGAACATATACCTTAAAGGAAAACAAACAAAATATAGGAGAAGGTCATATTCAGTGCTGAAGGAAATCGTATATGAAAGAATACTGGCCTTGAGGAGTACTAGCAACTTGAAGTTGAGGAGATATAATCTGTCAAAAACTCAATAGTAATTACGGAGTGCCTAGTATTCCAACATAATTGGAATACATTTAACCACAGAAAAAAGAATCTTTATCTCTATTCTAGAAGTGTTTAACACAATTTTCTCTTAAAAATTTTAATGTTCTTTTCCAAACTTTAACAACCTTATTAGAAATGCTGTATATTTAAGATGAACAATTTGATGTACTGATACATGTATATCTTGTAGAAAGATCGCCAAATCAAGCTAACTAGCATGCCTATCATCTCTATAAAGTTACTATTTTGCATTT
Source organism: Lutra lutra (assembly GCF_902655055.1). NCBI lineage: Eukaryota > Metazoa > Chordata > Mammalia > Carnivora > Mustelidae > Lutra > Lutra lutra. The sequence goes on along the minus strand of NC_062279.1, from coordinate 77,911,693 downwards.
GAGAGAAAATGATAGCACCGTTTTCTTGAAGTATTATGTAAAATGTCAAATGGCGCTGTTATGATTTGTTTCATCCTATTGTATTACAATTGTATTCCAAAAATATTTTAAGAATTACTTTGCTAAGGACAGATAGCTTTTTTTATGGGGAGTCTGATTAGAACACCAAACTATTTTTTATTTAGAAAATAGTTTTTCAGAAAATTGCATGGTAACCTCAAACCAGTTACCTTTACCGAAGAAAAAAGAAAAAAAAAAGATCAAGGTGAGAAGAGTGAGAAAGTAAGCCTGAAATGTTAAAGGTTTGGTTGATGTGCTACAGATGTGTGTGCTATGCCAAGAAGTTGTTTTTCAATTTGATACTTTAGTATTGAGCAGGAATTTTTCAGGTAAGAAGGTAAAGGCAAGTAGTATAGAGAAGCTACCAGGAAGAGGACAAGAGGTAAGAGAAATCTAGATTTTCTTCCAGGAATTACATGGAGTACTGTACAGCCAAATGCTGAAGTGTCCCAAGAAGTTAAGGAAATGATAATATGAAATAGTCTTCATTAAATCTCCTAAGATTTAATTAATAGGAGTTCTGTTAGAAGAACACTGATGTTAAGTTTATTCTTTGAGTAGTACTAAAATGAATGTTTATTTTGCAGAAGGACGAATAGTCTCCAAAATGTAAGCTCAGGTATTTTTCTCAACTGCTAATTTGTGCAGATACACTAAAAGAAAAAAAAAAAAAAAGCTTAAGGTTTTTTGTTACCACTAAAGTTCATTGAGGGCATAAACTCAGTTTATTTGCACTTGCCTGGCATAATGTATAGCAAAAAGTATACATACATCTATTAGCATTTATCTAAGTCAGTAAAAATAAGGCTATCCAATGGTGAATTAAAGAGACTATGAGAAAGATCAATAGAGTACAGCAGAGACTGGCTGGATCTTTTTTGTCATTTATATTCTTAGACCTAGTCGGTTGTATTTAACCTTACCTCTCTACCTGTAATTCCTTATCGGTATTATTGGTTTGTTCATTTCTCTTCTATTTTAGACTTCAAGGAAGTCATTATGGATTGTTTGTGGTTGTATTTTCTAGAGAAAAAAGCTGATCCTTAGTTTTGAGGTAAATAAATAAATTCTAGCAAAGTAATAATAGCTGAAGTCATAATTAAGTGACAGAATAAAGATAGTGAAAAGAATATAGTTTTTAAAGTTCTCTTAAGCTAAACAAATCATTTGATTTGGGAAAATATGACTTAATGGGAAAGAGTTTTGAGGGATTCAAAGGACAGGATATTAAATAGTTTGATGCTTAACATGCGTGATCATCTGTACTTACCTATTCTAGCCAATGAGAATCTGAAAGTATTAGAGGAATTAGAGGTTTTGTATTGTTCTGCTTCATTTTCTAACACAAAATCCACACCAAAAAAAAGGTAGCAGGGAAGACATTACTGCAAAACTACATGCATTGATGTGTGTAATATGTACAACCCCTACTCTTAAACATATAAGAACACATTCAGATGTAGGCTGCATGCACAATAGGAAGTTTAATGAATCAAATTTCAACCGACTCAAAAGCAGTTGGTTTTAGCAGAAATATGGGACTTGGAGTCAGAACTTGATTTAAATTCCGACTATACCAATTTTTTAGCATTATTGAGGTAGACATACAAAACTGCACATATTTAATGTATACATTTTGTTGATGATTCTACTGTGACCTTAGTAAGATATTTAATTATCTTGAGCCACAATTTTCTCTTCTGTAAAATGGAAATGACTGTATCCCATGTGTTATTTATGAGGATAAACTATAGTAATATAAAAAACTTCTAACACTGTGACTGAGTTCAAGAAAGAACTCCCTAAATATTAATTCCAATATCTATTATCAAATAGATATTTCTTATGAGTTTCAGTACATTCAATAATTCATTGGGCAGAATTGGAAAGCAACAAAACTGAAAAGTTGGTGACAAATATGTGTGGAAAAATGTATGCTGATGGACATTTTGGAATAGGCAGAGTGTGTAGGCATTCTTTTTTAAGATTTTATTTATTTATTTCAGAGACAGCAGGAGCAAGAGAGCACAGCATCTCTTGGGGAGGGGAAGTGGCAGAAGAAGAGGAAGAAGTAGGCTCCCAGCTGAGCAGGGAGCACAAGGGGAGGCTCAGTCCCAGGACCCTGAGTTCATGACCTGAAACGAAAGCAGACGCCCAGCTGACTGAGCCACCCAGTTTCCCCGTGTGTTGGCATTTGTGCCACATATAAATGACCACCAAAGTACATCCACTGTGGAGGAGAGTCTCAATAATCACAGACAAGATGACTTATTATATAATTTTGATGCAAGGATGAGGCTTTCTTTGGGATTAATAACAAAATCTTCCCCTCACTGAGGCTGTTTTGTCTGCCAGAGCTGTTGAATGAATGCATCATCTTCCAAGAGCAAAGTCCAACAATGAGCTCTTAATATGGTGCTAGAGGACTACCTGGTATCTGGTTCATTATAGTGAACCCCTCTTATCACCAAGGAGCATTACTGTGTTCTCAGAGAGATTGACAAATATTCCAGATAAGAATATGCATCTCTTTTCTGCAGAGCTTCTGTCAGCACTAGGATTCCTTAATCTTTATTTATTTATTTTTTAATTATCTGGCACAGTATTCTTTGGGTTCAGGAAGCATGTTGGGCAGCAAAAGAATATGGCAATTACACTCAGGTTATGAATTTCATGGATTATAATACATATTCCACCATCCCGAAGCAGCAGCCTTGTTCTTATCAATCAAGTCTCCAATTTAATTCTACATTATCTAATAGGCCTTCATGAATATATATAATTCTTGCTTCAAGATCTTCATAACTACTAGCTATCAAATTATAAGCCCAAGTAAAGGATTCTAATTATATATCTTAAGCCCTATTGTTTCCTAAAACTGCAGGTGACATTTACAATATTAGTAGACATTTAAGTAAGTGTTAGGGCCGATTTAATGCTAAAACCTGTTTAACTATTAGGGCCTGCTTAGCCAAAACAACTCTGTTATCTGGGTAGCCACATTGTTGTTTACATCTAGACTTCATTCCAGGAATAAATGCCCCAGTAGTTCCTGGTATCGGTTCCGGGTGTCGATTCCGGGAGTAAATGCCTTAACAATAGAAGCCACGTACCTTGGGTCTGCGGTGATGCCCTATAAAACCAGCCTGTGAGATTGGGATGGGGTCACCCTCTTCAATGGGTCAGTCTGGTTTCTGATGCCTGGCATAAAAATAAAGCTTTGCCTTACTTTCAATTTGTATCAGTCTCGCTCCTTTGATATCAGATTCCAACAGTAATTATACCTGAATGTCTTACCAGCAGCAGCCTACATTCAGTGCTTTTAAATCTGAAAGTCCAAGACATCGAAAACCAGGAGAGAATTATCAGCACAATTGTGGACTCTCCTATTCTTATTATACCTGATCATCCCACCCACCTCTCCCTTCCTTCCACCTGCAGCCTGAATTGAGTAAACAAACCAACAGAATATGAGTTGAATAGACAAACCCTAGTCTTGCATTGCAGGATATTTTGATTCAAAGGGCCTCTTCCATCTAAAAATGCTTTCCCATTTCAAGCCAATTCAGCTGCTATTTTGGTAAATAACACTCTATGAATATTTCATATGTCCACATGGTCTGGTTCTCTGAGCAAAAGTTGCTGAAAATCTTCCCTGGGAGATAGAGATAGTTTCTCCCTCTAGGTCAAAGGTCATTGTTTCCTGACAAATATAATAAAGATAGAGAACTTTATTATATATTTTTTTTCCAGGAATCATTTCAGGAAAGTAAATTATCCTTTGCCTCTCCAGAGATTTGTTTACCTTCCAGAGTAAAGATAAGGCCCTTTTTTCTTTCTTCCTTATTTAAGGGGAGGATGGGTAGGTTACCAGCAGCCCTAGGCAAAATCAGCATTTCTTAATTTAATTGAGTTGCTCTCCTGTAATGTACCCTACTATATATGCAGATTTTATCTGCCCCTCACTGTGCTACTGTATGGGGATCTAAGTTTAGGAAACTAATACAAGATATGGCTCTGGGCACTGCTTTTATCATGAGTTGTAACTAGTCTTTGTCTCTGACAATAGGTTCTCATATTTTCTGGGTCTATGTATATAACACTGAGGCAGGCTCACTTGTTAACTTGCAAGTAAGGCAAAATCTCAGCCCCTTCATAGCTTCTGACTTAATACATACCTTCAAGAGGACTTGCAGATCCTTCTAGGTGTAATCTTTAAACACTCTAGGATTTTCTTTTTCTTAAATCCCCTAATCTCTTTTCTTTTTAACTATCCTTAGTATAGTTATACTGAACTTTGTTCCCAATAGTCCCCTCCTGGAAGGCAGTATTATACTGATGATAGGAAGTGACGCTTTCCTTTTGCTCTACACACGTTTTCTGGCCCTTAGGAAACATTCAATAAATACTGAGTTTTGGGACACCTGGGTGGCTGTCGGTTAAGCCACTGCCTTTGGCTCAGGTTATGATCCCAGGGTTCTGGGATCGAGTGCTGCATCGAGCTCCTTGCTCAGCCAGGAGCCTGCTTCTCTCTCTGCCTCTGCCTACCACTTTGCCTGCTTGTGCTTGCTGTCTCTCTGTCTCTTCTCTGTCAAATCAATCTATCAATCAATTAACTAAAAACAAATAAACAAATACCGAGTTTTATTAATACAAACTGAAGCAGACCAAAATATTCTTAAGAATCTGACATTTACTCCTACTTTGATATTTGCCTTATTTTCACTTTTCTTTGAGTTTTGAGCATTCCAGTGTCATATTTCTTTATGTGCAGTACTTTTCCCCTCATAATTAAGAACTGCAAGAGCAAGGAATTTTGTATTTAGTAACAGTTGTTCCAGGAGCATCATGTCTGCCACAGCTGTTCTTGTTTTAGATCAGACTTAATGGTTTTTCATTCTAATCAATATTTTCCAATGTAACTATAATATGAAGCTATTTTATCATGATTTGTTTATTATCTTATTTTATCATGGTTTATTATCTATTTATTACATATGTTTTTTTCTAACTTTTGTATCGTATGCACTGTTTATAAGTATTTTAGGATACTATTTTTTAAGTATCCTAAAAATAAGAAATTCTCTTATAAACAAATATTTTTCTATGAAAGGTATTGAATGAGGTGTCTGGAGAGATTACTACAATATTTATTGACTTTAAGGTTTTAGTGGTAACATTTGGCCAGTACTATTTGCTTTAGATAAAAGATTATATCATCAAACACATCATTGTGCCCCTGTTCAGATACACATTATGCTGAAAAGCCTCTGAAAAAAATTAATATATGTACTTAAAAGTATTATAATTCTCTCTCGAGATACTTTTTCTCCTTTTTCATTTTTAACGGAACCAGTCTGTGTGTTTGACCTCCTGATGTTTTAAATAGGCTGCTTAATAAAAAATTTAAGCCATCGTACACATATTGAAAACGAATCTATAATAAATCTTTGAACTTCATTCCATCTATGGAACTCCATTCATACTATAGATTTTTCATACAAAAAGAATATCGATATTCTATAAATAAACAGTTTTCCGTAAGTAACCCTGCAAACGCACAACAAATACGCATGCGTAACCAGAAACACCTGTGCCTTTTCATTGTGGTAAGACAAGATACTCAACGAAAAGGCACAAGTTTTTGTGTTTATGCTTGCATATTTGACTCCTAGTTGTGTGCTTGTGAATACGAGTATGTTAGAGTCTATATGTGGATGTAAGTGTGATGTGTGTGTGTGTGTGTGAATGTTTTTTATCTCTTTAACTAGCAAGGACTGAATTTCATCTCAGTTTGTTGTTATTTGGTTTATTTGGGGGAAATGTATTTCACTTTAAGAACAAGTCAAGGGGGGTGGCGCCTGGGTGGCTCAGTGGGTTAAGCCTCTGCCTTCAGCTCAGATCATGATCCCAGGGTCCTGGGATGGAGCCCCGCATCTGGCTCTCTGCTCTGCAGGAAGCCTGCCTCCACCTCTCTCTCTGCATGCCTCTCTGCCTACTTGTGATCTCTGTCTGTCAAATAAATAAATAAAATCTTAAAAAAAAAAAAAAAAGAACAAGTAAAAAAAAAATCTTCATATAATTTTAAAAGGACTTATTTTCGGGGCGCCTGGGTGGCTCAGTAGGTTAAGCTGCTGCCTTCGGCTCAGGTCATGATCCCAGGTCCTGGGTTCGAGCCCCACATCGGGCTTTCTGCTCAGCAGGGAGCCTGCTTCCTCCTCTCTCTCTGTCTGCCTCTCTGCCTACTTGTGATTTCTCTCTGTCAAATAAATAAATAAAATTTTTTTAAAAAAAGGACTTATTTTCGCTGGTTCAAGAAAAATGTCACATTTACTAATGAAATTATAATAATAATGTTAACCCTTTTTTTGGTTAGTTGTGTCCCATACCTTAATAAAAACATCTTTTTTTTTTTTTTCCCCACAGATTTTTAGGCTGCTGCTATGCCAAGGGTCCTCTGTGTCTTCTGGCACAAGCACTTTCTTTATGATTAAGTTCACCCAAACTCAAATGGCTACTACTTCATTACTACTTCATTCCCAGAAAGAGAAATAACTTAGTCCTAAAGTTCAAACTACAAGCATATCACTAACATGTCAGGAGTTTTAATTGATATAAAATAACAATCAGATATGAATTATTAAATTTGGGTAAGAACATAGCCATACACAATTTAGAGTGATTTAAATTACTTAACTACAATAATAATTTACTGAAATGCTTTTGAAATGAAAAGTTATTATCGTCTGTGCTATCATTTATACTACTCTTCTTTGTTTTAATATGATGATAGTATACAGATTTAGATCTTTTCTAAATTAATTGCTCCCCTGGGCCTCCACAGTGTTGGACTGTTTTGTTCTGTCCCACTAGGTCATCGTTCCAGCCCAGCATGCATTCTTTTTGCTCAGCAGACTTTGTTGCACCTGACAGGCTCCCATGCCCTTCTCCCAAGCCCATTCTCTCCCTGCTTACCCCGTTGGTTTCTATCAGCGACTATTCTCTTAATAACATTCAAACATTTTCTAGGTTTGAAACCTTAACTGCATCCTTAGATGCATTTTCCTTACTGAAACTTGTTTTTCACTAAGGACAGTCTTTACTTTGCCTTCCTTTTGAGTGGGCCTCTTTATTTGGTCACCAATTATTAAAAGCTGAAGCTTATAAAGGAAGCTGCTAGCATTCTATTAGTCTTCTCATCCATGACCAGAGCATGAGGGAAAACTCTCCTGTTTCTCCTCTACTCTCAATAGGTCTTTTCTGAAGCCAGACATGTGAATTTTCCCATACATCCAACAATTCTCTAACACTAGCTGAGGGTCCTGCAATTCAACTCCATTCTGAACTATCTACCCAGAGTTATCATCAGAACCCACAGGTTAAGAGCTCAGTCCCCAAAATGCCTCCACTTCAGATACAAATCACAAGTCCTGGCTGTCACCTGTGCTCATGACTGGCCAGCTCTGAATAGGAGCTCCCCATGACTCCCTATTCTGGCTCATTAATTTGCTAGAGGGGCTCTCAGCACTCAGGAAAACAGTTACTTACCAGCTTATCAGTTTATTATGTAAGGATATAATTGAAGAACAGTGAGATAGAAGAGATGGACAGAACAAAGTGTGTGGGAAGGGCAAGAAGCTTCCATGACCTCCCCAGGTGTGCCACCATCCCAGCTTCTCCACAGGTTTGTTTGCCGATCCGGATGTTCTCTAAACCCATCCTTTTTTGGTTATACAGTGGCTTCATTATATAGGCAAAATGGATAAAATCATTGCCCCTTGGTCATCCCTTACTGCACTGACAAGAATCTCCAATACATTGGTAAATAGAAATGGTGAATGCAAACACCTTCCTTTATCTGGTCTTAAGACAGAGTATTTGGTCTTTCATTATTTAGTAGCATAAGAGATGTAGATTTTTACTGATGCCCTTTATCAGGTTGAGAGAGCTCCCTTATTATTATAAATTTCTTTTCCTTCAGCTTTTGACATAACCATACAGCTTGTGTTTGCAAGCTTTTTTTTTTTTTTAAAGATTCTTATTCATTTATTTGACAGAGAGAGAGAGATCACAAGTAGACAGAGTGGCAGGCAGAGAGAGAGGGGGAAGCAGGCTCCCCGCCGAGCAGAGAGCCAGATGCAGGGCTCGATCCCAGGATCCTGAGATCATGACCTGAGCCAAAGGCAGAGGCTCAACCCACTGAGCCACCCAGGCACCCCGCAAGCTTTTTTTTTAATATGTTCAATTACACTGATTGATATTCAAATGTTAAACCTTTTTATTCTTTAGATAAGCTCCATTTGTACACTGATCTGTATTTTTGTTTCTGATATGTGTTTACCTAATTTTGAAATCAATGCTATAAACTCAAAAAATAAACTTAGAATTAGTCATTCCTTTCAGTTTTCTGCAAGAGTTTATGTAGAGTTTTATTTTATTTTTTCTTCTTATGTTTGCTTTGCTTCATTTATTAATGAAGCCATCAGAGTGTGGACTTTTCTTTGTGGGTAGTTTTTAATTGTAATTTTACTTTTTTAATAGATACAGACTCTCATTTCTTCTGTGAACTTTGGTACTTTATGCTTTTCAAAGAATATGTCCATTAATTTTTTAATATGTTGGTATATATTTGTTCATAATAATTTCTTATTGTCCTTTCAGTCTCTCCACAATTTGTATTGATGTCTCCTCTCTAATTGTTAATACTGGTCATTTGTGTCTTCCCTCTTCTTTCCCTGATTAGTCAGACATGAGATTAATAAATTTAATTCTTCCCTATAATGGGATAGATTTTGGTTTCATTTTTTTGTCTAATTATCCATTTACCTTTTATATTTATTAATTTATTTCTTTTGCTTTATTGCTTACTTTTCACTTCTTAGTTGCTTAGTTTGGAAACTGAAGCAACTGACCTGAGACTTCTTCTCTCTCTCTCTCTCTTTTTTTTTTTTTTTTTAGGATTTTATTTATTTATTTAAAGAGAAAGACAGATGAGACAGATAGTGACATAGATAGCAAGAGAGAGCACAAGCAGGGAGAAGAGGGAGAAGCAGGCTTTCGCTGAGCAGGGAGCCTGACATGGGGCTCAATCCGAGGACCCTAGGATCATGACCTGAACCAAAGGCAGATGCTTAATCCACTGAGCGACCCAGGAGTACCGAGATTTCTTTTCTAATGTTTTTGTTTCTAAAGCATTATTCTAGTAAATTTACTACATAACTATCCCTCTAAGTCCCACTTTAGCTGAATACTATACATTTAGATGTGATATTTTTAGATTTTTTTAAATTTTATTTAAATTCAATTAATTAACATATAATGTATTATTAACTTCAGAGGTAGAGTTCAGTGATTCATCAGTTGTATATAACACTCAGTGCTCATTACATCATGTGCTCTTTTTAATGCCCATCACCCAGTTTCCCTATCCCCCCACCCACCTCTCTTCCAAAAACCCTTGGTTTGTTTTCTACAGTTAAAAGTCTCTTACGGTTTGTCTCTCTGATTTCATCTTGTTTTATTTTTCCCTCCCTTCCCCTATGCTCCTCTGTTTTGTTTCTTACATTCCACATATGAGTGAAATCTTGATAATTGTCTTTCTTTGATTGATTTATTTCACCTAGCATAATATCTTCTAGGTCTATCCACATCATTGCAAATGACAAGTTTTCAATTTTTTGATGGCTAAGTAATATTCCCATATATATACTATATTGTCTACTCATCTTTTGATGGGTAGCTGGGCTCTTTCCATAGTTTGGCTCTTGTACAGGTGCCCCTTCAGATCACTATATTTGTATCTTTTGGGTAACTACCTAGTAGTGCAATTGTTGGGTAATGAATTAGCTTTATTTTTAACTTTTTGAGAAACATCCATACTGTTTTCCAGAGTGGCTGTACCAGCTTCATTCCCACCAACAGTGTAAGAGAGTTCCCCCTTCTCCGCATCACCAACACTTGTTTCCTGACCTGTTAATTTTAGCCATTCTGACTATACTTGATTTATACTTGAGGAATTGTTTCTTATAAAGGCCTTCAAAACAGGTTGATGGCAATTCAGTAACAGTAACCCTTGTGGCAGGGGTTACTGAAAAAAAAAATAGGATGTCCTATTTTTTTTTTTTCAGTTTAAAATACTTTATAATTCTACCACTGATGCCCTTTTTGACCCATGGATTATATAGAAACATAATATTTAATTCTCACCTACATGAGGCTTTTCTAGGGACTGTTCTATTATAGATTGCTAACTTAAATATGTTGTAATCAGGCAACATACTCTGCATAACTTTTACTCTTATAAATACATGGATGTTATTTTATGGATTATAATGTAGTCTATCTTTAAAAATTTCCTGTGCAATTGAGAAGAATGTGTGTGTTGTTCAGTGGAGTATTCTATAAATGTCAAGTAGAGCTACTTGATTGATAGTGTTGTTCACATCTTCTGTATCTTTATAATTATTATCAATTATTGAGAGGCTGATGCTGAAATCTCGGACTATAACTGAGAATTTTACCATTTCTATTTTCAGTTATATTTCTACTATTCTATTTCTACGATTCAGTTACATTTCTACTTCAGTTATATCAATTTTTGCTTAGTGTTATCTTAAAGCTCTCTTATTAGGCACATAGACATTACTTAAATACTTAAATACTATATATAAATACTATATATATGTATAGTATTTAATATTTAAGAAGGCAAAAGAAAAACCACATTAGACAGAAACTAAATTTCAAATACAAATGAATGAAACAGTATATATCTATAAATATATACATTTATATAAAATATATATTTATATAAGTACTTATATAAATATATTTATTTATGATATATATTTTATTTCTTTTTTATTTTATATTTATTTATTATACATATATTTATAAATATATGTGACAAAAAGTGAATTATCTGATTTGTAAAATTGGGAGCAAAAACTAATATGTGTGTCTCAACCATATACTCCCTTATTTCTTTTAGGAAATAGCTATTTGAAGGTGTTATTCTACTCTGAATTATTATGTGTTAGTCTCTTTTTATATTGAGATAGAATTCACATATAATATTTACAAATTTAAAGTGTGCAATTTAGTGGTTTTATTTATAAAGCCCTGCAACTAGTACCACTATCAAATTATAGAATATGTTCACTACTTCAAAGAAAAACCCCAGAATTGTTAGCAGTCATTCTCCTTTCCCCACCATCCCCACTGCTGGCCCCTAGCAACCACTAAAACACTTTTTTTTTTTCTTTCCAGAATTTGTCTGTTCTGAACATTGCATATAAATGGAACTATGAAATTTGTGGTGTTTTGTGTCTGGGTCTTTTCTCTTCTCACAATGCTTTCAAGGTTCATTTATGTTGTAATATCAACCAGTACTTCATTTCTTTTCATGCTAAAGAATAGTTCATTGTATGGATATATCACATTTTGTTTCTCCATTAATTGGTAAATGGACATTTAAGTTATTCTCACTTTTTGACTATTATGGAGAGCACAGCTATGAGCCTTCATGTAGAAGTTTTTGTGTGGATATGTTTTCATTCTCTTGGGCATATACATAGTAGTGGAATTGCTGAACCATATTTTAATTCTATGTTTACACTTAAAGGAACTGCCAAATTATTTTCCAAAGTGGCTGTAGAATTTTAAATTCTCGCCATCAATATATGAGGATTCCAAATCCTCCACATTCTCATCAACACTTGATATCAAATATCCTTTCCATTATAGTCATTCTACTGAGTGGGGAGTAGTAATTTAGTGTGGTTTTAACTTTTATTTCCCTAATGATTAATCATGTTGCACATTTTTATATACTTATTGGCTCTTTGGATATCTTATTTAGAGGAATTTCTATTCAATTTTTTGCCAATTTGTAAACTGCCTAATTTATCTTTGTTATTATTGAATTGTAATAGTTTTTTATATTTTATAGATATGAGTCCCTTATCAAATAAATGAATTGCAAATATTTTCTTCCAGTCTATGGATAAACTTCACTTTCTTGATCCTCTGAATTGCAGAAGTCTTTATTTTTGATGAACCTAATTTATATATGTTGTTTTTGTTGCTGTTTGTTGTGCTTTTGCTGTTACATCTAAAAATATTTTATCTAAATCAAGCTCACAAAGATTTATTCTTATAATTTCTTCTAATATTTTAATAGATTTATTTATTATAGTTAGATCTCTATCTATTTTGAATTAATTTTTGTATATGGTATGACTTAGAGATTTAGCATTGTTCATTTGCATGTGGATATCTAGTTTCCCCAGAACCATTTGTTGACTTTTCTTTCCACATTGATTTCTTTAACAACCTTATAAAAAAATTAATTGGCTGCTAACATGTGGGTTAATTTCTGGATTCCAAAGTTTAGTTCATTGGTCTGTGTGTCTCTCCTTAAGCCTTGTTTACACTGGCTTTGCAGTTTGTTTTGCAGTCCCAAAGTGTGGATCTTCTAAACTTGTTCTCCTTTTTCAAGTTTTGAATTTTCTAGATCAACTGTATTTCTATATAAATTTTAGAATCAGCTTGTCACACTCTGTAAAAAGACATATGGAATTTTATGGGGATTAAGATAAATCTGTAGGCCAATTTGTGTGTTGTTGATATCTTAACAGTATTGTTTTCTATATCATGAACATGAAACATTTGTCCATTTTTAGGTTTTTAATTTCCTTCAGCAAGATATTGTACTTTCAGTGTACAAGTTTTTTATGTCTTTAGATTAATTTATTCATGAGTATTTGTTTGATGTTATTGAAATTTGAATTACCTAAATTTTGTTTTTATATTATTCACTGTTATAGAAAGTGATATAGAAAGTTATATAGAAAGATAATTTTTGTATATTGATCTTGTATGCAATGTTGCTAATTCATTAAGTAAAAGTTATTACTCTAATATTGTGTGTGTGTGTTCCTAAGGATTTTCTATGTACAAAAACATGTCTTTGAAAAAAGATTATTTTATTAATTTCTTACTAGTTTTAAAGACTTTCATTTAATTCTCCTTACCTAATTGCCCAGGTTAAATTTTCTAGTAAAAAGTTGAATAGAAGTGGACATCCTTGTCTTGTCTCTGTCTTTTAACATAAAATATGATGGTAGCTGTGGGTTTTTCATAGATGGCCTTTGTCAGGTTGAGGAGGTTCTTTTCTTTTTTTTAATTTTTAATTTTTAATTTTTTATAAACATATAATATATTTTTATCCCCAGGGGTGGGGAAGTTCTTTCCTATTTATGGTTTCCCAAGTGTTTGAAAATGTAAGGGTATTGTATTTGGTTAAATATTTCCAGTATCTTTTGAGATGATCTTTTTTTGTTCTTTGTTCTATTAATATGGTGTCTTACTTTGATTGACTTTCATATTGCAATGGACTAAACTCTTGTGCCCACCCCCCATTCATATGTTGAAACCCTAATCCCAGTGTGATTATATTCAGAAGTAGAATTTATAAGAAGCATTTAGGTCATTGAGATTCAAACTAGAGCTTTTCATAATGAGACTAGTACCTTTATAAAAGACCAAAGAGCTAGTTAGCATCCTTCTGCTCTGTGTTGGCACAGCAAGAAGATAGAGGTCTTCAATCCAAGAAGACACTTATCAGAAACCTATCCTAATGGCATCTTGATCTTGGACTAGCAACCTCCAAAACTGTGAAACATAAATTTCTATTTTTTAATAGAAAGATTACAGTATTTTGTTATAGCAGCTAGAACTGAAACAGATGTTGAACCAAAGTTGCATTACTTGGATTAATTCCACTTGATCTCTGTATATAATTGTTTTACATGTTGCTAAATTCTAATATTTGCTAACAGTTTCCTGAGTATTTTTGTGCCTATTTTAAGAAGTGATATTGGCCTGTAGTTTCTTGTGATATTTTTGTCTGGTTTTGGTTTCAGTATAATAATGGCTTACAGAATGATTAAGAAGTATTCTCACTATGTGCTATGGTGAGTGCTGTGAATTGTGTAAGACTGATGATTTACAGACCTGTACCCCTGAAACAAATAATATATTATATATTCATATATATATATATATATATATATATATATATAATTAGTGAAATTAGTGTTAATTCTTCTTCAAACATTTGGTTGAACTTATCAGCGAAACCATCTAACCTGGACTTTTCTTTATGGGAATATCTTTGATTACTAAACCAATGTCCGTATTTGTATGTCTTTCCAGATTTTCAACTTTTTCTTGAACATGACAAATCACTTTTCTTTTCCTATTCTCTATTTGTGTTTGGTTTTCTGCAATTTGATTATGATATGCCTAGATGTGACTCTGTCTTTTCTTTTTTTTTGGCCAGTATTCTTACTGCTTTATGGAAAAGAAAATTTTTAAATGTCCTTACTTTGTTATTTTTGCTGACATGATTTTATAATCTTGACTTTTACTAGGGAAGACTCTACCTTTCCTGATGGTCAGCAAATATGTAACTCAGTGAATAAGTAGGTCTACTCTGGAGTTTAGTACTATGAAGTCAATTTTTAACTATTTCTATTGAGAATTAAACTGATATTGTTATTTTCACATACACATGTCTTAACCCCTATCTTTCAATTGGTTCAGACTTAAGCATGGAACATGGCTGTAACTCAGTAGCCCTCTTCTTTCTCACAGTTTGCTTGACAAACACCGTGAAATTATCTCTGGCTAAAGGCAAGGATTCCTGATCATAACTCAACTGATTTCATTGTAGACAAATTAGCAAGAACTCAAGGGGAGATTTCCTCCCTAGTTTATGCCAAAATGCTATTCAGACTTAAAGTCAAATTCTTCTTCATACTCAGAGTACTTAATAAAATACTTTAGTAACAGCTAATATCTAAGATTATCTGACAATATAGTATATATATATTTTTAAAGATTTTATTTATTTATTTGACAGAGAGAGATCACAAGTAGACAGAGAGGCAGGCAGAGAGAGAGAGGGAAGCAGGCTCCCTACTGAGCAGAGAGCCCGATGCGGGACTTGATCCCAGGACCCTGAGATCATGACCTGAGCTGAAGGCAGCGGCTTTAACCCACTGAGCCACCCAGCGCCCAATACAGTATATTTTTATCTACACTAATAACTAAGCTCTTTTATTAAAAGTTTTCTTTTCTCTAATTATGTCATATGTTATATCTTCCCAAAAAGAGATGTGTCTTCAAAGAAGGAATGAAGCTTAATTTTTTTTTACTTTTAATGTATTAATTCATGAAAAATTAATAAGTATTCAGTTAATATTTATTGTTTAAGGATATGTAAAATATGAACTAACAATCTACATGGAAAACTAGTAGGATCAGTGACTTCAGTTATAATTTTTTTTTCTTTCCCAAAGACTTTATCTATCTATTTACAGACAGAGATCACAAGTAGGCAGTGAGGCAAGGAGAGAGAGAGGGGGAAGCAGGCTCCCTGCTGAGCAGAGAGCCCAATGCAGGGCTGGATCCCAGGACCCTGAGATCATGACCTTAGTGGAAGGCAGAGGATTTAAGCCATTGAGTTACCCAGGTGCCCCCAGTTATAATTTTTTTTTTTTTTATCACTTAAAAATAATTATCTTGAGGGGCATCTGGGTGGCTCAGCGGGTTAAGCCTCTGCCTTCGGCTCAGGTTATGATCTCAGGGTCCTGGGATCGAGCCCCACATTGGGCTCAGCAGGGAGCCTGCTTCTCCCTCTCTCTCTCTGCCTGCCTCTCTGCCTCCTTGTGATCTCTGTCTCTCTGTCAGATAGATAAATAAAATCTTTAAAAAAAATAAATAAAATTAAAAAAAATGATCTTGAGAATGTTTCTCAAGTTTTTTGCTCATCAATGAAATGGAATAACACTAATTAAATGCAGTATTATATAAAGTATAAGGCTTAATAAATGGCAGTTTGCTCCCTGCTTGTTCCAGGGACTAAATAACTACTTGAAATAAATATTGCTTACTGTGTTTAATATAACCATTTCACTAATCTTCTCATATAGCCCACATGTTCACTCCAAATATATGTGATAGTACACAGATTGTAGTGTTGTGTTTTTTTTGTTCTCCATTACATAGATCAATGATAAATGTTAAGAAGTTACCAGTTTTTAAATAAGAATCTTAGTATTGAGAACAATGTTGAGATTAAGTGTAAGATCTTTATTCATGCTATTTTTTTTATATAATGTCAGTTCTCACATTCAAACTTCAATAAACAGGATTTTCAAAGGTACAATTCAGTGAGCTGTCACTTGAAAAGGAATGTTATGTAAGCACTCTTCCTTAAGTTTAACAGAATCTTCAGAAATGAGTAATATCTTAGATATCTTAGAAATGTCTGCTCAACAGATTTTATACATTTGATTTGTCTTCTGGCTTTGCTTACTACTTACACACAAAGAAGATGGCTGATTACCACACTATAGGCTTTGTCAGTTCAAGGTTATATGTGAGTTTGCTTAGAACTTTAATACTCATCTATTCATCCTCTACATTGTAAGTTTTTTTTTTTTAAGGTTTTCTTGTTTACCTCTTGCACACTTTCATATATTTTAGGGAACTCTTTGAATAAAACATATTTTAATAGTTAACATTTAACAAGCACTTACTACATACCACTATATTATATTTATATATATATAAATGCTTACTTAGTATTTATAACATCATCTTAAGGTAGATACTACCATATTCAGAAGCTCATAAGTGAGAAAACTGCATCACAAGCAGGTTAAATATCTATTAGTATATTTTCCTGACTATTAAGGTATAGACCTCATTGCATCATGTCAACCTTGCTAATCTCTATATTATGATGCTGAGTTTGAAAATCTGCAAACTGCCTTCTTGTTACATTCTGACAAGGGAGAGGAGCACAGTAAAGAGATTACAAGGTAAACAAAGGGAAGAATGTCTTCCTTCTGCCCTGTGCTTGCTATTTATATCACCACCACCTCAATCAGCAGACTTCACCTCAGGAGAAACAGTTGGTTCCAGCCTCCAGATCTTTTTTTCTCTCCTAGGACCAGTATTATTGAAACTCCTCCTGGTACCTGCAGCAGCACATTCACACAGGCTCCTTGAGGTTCTGAGTTTTTGTTCTGTAGGACTGTTCTTGCTAATCTATATTATGATAATCCCAAACTTTCCCCTTTATGCCCCCAGATATAAGGATGATAGATTCTTCTTGTAGTTATTCCCAACTTACCTCAGAGTTTTTTTTTTGTTTGTTTGTTTGTTTTGCTTTGTTTTTGTTTTAAGATTTTATTTATTTATTTGAGAGAGAGAGAGCGAGCATGAGCAGAGCAGAGGGAAAGGGACAAGCAGACTCCTGGCCGAGCAGGGAGCCTGATGTTGGGCTAGAATCCAAGACATGGGATCATGACATGAGCCAGATAGTCCTTAACTGAACAGCTACCCAGGAACCCCTTTGTTTTTGTTTTTTTTACTCATTCAGTTTATTCAGCACCTACATAACCAATTCTCTTAAGTTCTTCATTTCAAATACTTAATTCCGTTTCTGTTTTTCCTGCCAAGCCTCCTGATTTATAAACTCTCTTGGCTTATTTCTTCGAATTGTTAGATCTCTTAATATAGGTCCCTTATGGAGTGAAAATAAAATTGTCCATTTCATAATATTTTCAAATGATTATTGATATAAATAAACAAATACAACTACTTCTTACATCCTGGATGGCAATAATGCTCAAGTAAGAATTGTTATCATATGCTCATGTATGATCTGAGAGTTGACATTGCTAACACCACACCACTTAGAATTGGGAAGTAGCCAGCCTTTATGCTCATATCTGTGTGGTTCTTGGTCTCTCAGGTTCTGAACCAACACTATTTGTGCCCAGAACCTGCCAATATTTTTTAGCTCTCCATCAATCAAAATCCAGATCTCATGCCCATATCTACATTTTCCTCACCAACAACCTTCCTTTTCACTGTACCCCATTTTTAGAATCTGAATTCAGAGCTAAGGTTCAAAAGGAAATTAGGCATTACCAAATATAATAACTCATACAAATAGTGTATGCATGTGTGTGTGTGTGTGTGTGTGTGTTGGAGAGGCAATGGCAATTCCACATGTTTAGTAATCCTTCTGTTTTAACCAGTCCAGCTGACCCATCTGGATTAACCATGCTGCACAAAATTGACTTCACCATTCATTAGTTCTGGGATTTGAATAAACTACTCAGAACCCACACACAGTTTCCTCACCTCTAAACTGGGGATTTTAAAAGTATCTGAATTGAGGATTATGTGAAGTTAAGTGAGTTAATAAATTTAAAGTGCTTAGAATGGCATTGTCACATGGTAATTGTTAAATGAATTCCACCTAATGTGGTTGCTATTATTCTGATAACATCCTAGAATGGCATTGCTCAAACAAACATGTACTAGAAAAAAAAATAATAATAATGCATTCTCAAACATGCAAGGGAAATGTCCATGAACTAGAAACAGTTTGCTCAAAAATATGGAGAGTACAAATTTATCAATTTCTCCTGTGAACAGAAATATCTGAAATGAAGTCAGGAATGTCAATGGAGCCAGCAGGCCATTGGAGAGGTTAGTCTCATGCCTGTCCCTACCTGGATGGAACATGAACTTTTGGACTGTGCCAACCACAAACTGCTATGTCCTGTTGTAATCCTCAGAATGAGGCTAAACTCCAACCTAGAAACTAGCATAGTAACGTGTATTATGGTATCTACCAATGTTAATTATTTTTGCTTACACCAGTCATAATCCTTGGAAAACAGCTTATATAAGTCTGCAATTTTTGCCTTTATAAACTCTGTGTCTCCCCTCTCACCCTTCACAGCATATTTCAGGTACCCCTGGATCTGTATCTCCTGAATTCAAATTCCTAAAGACCTCCAAATAAACTTTTGGTTTCCTTTGCAGTCTCAATTATTTCTTGTTCGATATTCCTTTATATTTGGCTTATTGATTGGGTGGAACTGTTTCACACTTCTGGAGAAGAGAGCCCCTCTGGTAAAAAGATGTGTGAAAACAGTCTCTTCCCCTCCCTACCCTTCATTTCTCCCTTACTATATGTTCTTAGAAACAATGTGAAGGTTGATGCCAACAGCATATAAAATTTTGTATTATGGAGGGGGTGTATTGCATGGAGCACTGGGTGTGGTACATAAACAACGAATTTTGGAACACTGAAAATAAATAAAGTAGAAAAATAAATAAATAAGTAAAAATTTCATACTATTCATACAAAACAACTACAGATTAAGCAATGTTGCTATATTGTTTGTTTCATTTAGACAAATTTTCTCAATCCTGTAAAGAACAGTTTTCTAGTTCTTTGGCAGGAAACTGAACACTTCCCCTCAACACCAGCTCCCGCGCTGTATGTATATATGTATGTATGTGTCTATTTATCTATCTATCTATCGTCTATCTATATCATTACTAGCCAGATCTTTTGTTTCTTGTCTTGGATTTCTCTGATTTCCATATAAACTGACATTTATTTTTGGATATGCATTTTTTTATACTTTATTCAAACTGATCTTGGTTATCATTCTCCCTTATGAGAAATAGAGTTGAATCCTAGAGGCCAAATGTCTGAATATAATCACTGAGTCAATCAAAAACTAGATCTGATCCTCGGCCTGACATCTTTTGTTAATGTCTAGGTTAGAGGTACACGTTTGTCCTTTTCTAGGGCAAGGATGCACAGCCTTTATTAGATTCACATATGGATATATGATGAAAAACTGGTAATTACCAGAATTTTAAATATTACAGGAAGTTTGGGATTTGAGTTTGGTTTAGTGAAACTGGTGATAGTGAATGCAACTGGGATAGTGACTGCACTGGGTTCATTACTAGTATGTGGTGAACACATTTCAGGTCTATTGTACTAATCCCATTTCCCTGTGGGTGGGAGAGAACCAAGTAATTCAGATTAAGGAGGTTTTTCATTTCTCCTTATCTTCTGTGCTGACCGTGACTAGCTGAGACTTCTCAGAAGATAAAAAGACTAAATATTTAGTTCAGAATAAAAGTTTTTTAATTATTTATTATTATTTTTATTATTATTTAATAAATTTAATAATTTAATATTATTATATTTTATTATTTTTTATTATTTTTCAATACATTGGAGACACAGAAGTTGGAGAAAATACATCACAAAACCTCAACTTTGCCAATAGGGTTCCCATCACAGGATACTGCAATTTTTTGGGGGGGGTTGTTTTAATTTAAACATATTTTCTACTAAAAATATGGAAAATAGTTATTTAAATGTGCTACATTTCCCTTGGAGCATAACATGTTGCAGAGATATATGAAACATACTGCACTAGGCCCATATATATATCCAGTCCTGGAGATTCTTGGATTTTCTTTCTTTCTTTCTTTCTTTTCTTTTTTTTTTTTTTTGATTTTGTTTATTTATTCGACAGACAGAAATCACAAGTAGGTGGGGGTGGGGGGGAGCAGGCTCACCCCTCAGCAGAGAGCCCAATGCAGGGCTCGATCCCAGGACTCTCAGATCATGACCTGACCCAAGGCAGAGGCTTAACCCACTGAGCCACCCAGGTGCCCCCTTGGACTCTATTTCTATTTCAGAAGAGAATTCCCTGGAGCAGGCAGCCAAGACAACATGGCAGGCAGGAAATAAAGAGAAAGCATTCCACACTGAGTAACCTGACTCCTCAACTATTCTACAAAAAATATAAGTGTAAAGAGGTATGAAATCTACTTATATGAACAGTCTCACAATATGACGCATTCATAACTGCAATACCAGCACTTTTTATCTAGTGTGAAATGTAATCATCTCAAGAGTTAATATACCTTTCCTTTTCCATACTGAAAATCCATTAGTATGGTCCTAGAAATTTATTTTTCTTTCCCTCTCTGTCTCTCTTTCACCTATTCCCTCTTCCCTTTCTTTCTTTATACATCTAAAGTTTCCTTCGTAATTTAAAGAATTTTGTTTCACAAAATTTAATATTTTAATTGCCCAAGCAGCATGCTATCTCAAGTCATAAAATTCTATATGCTTACTTATTCCTTAAGAACAGCAACCAACAGCCTTGAAAGGAATACAAATCAGCAAAAAACCCAGTGGGAGGGGGAAGTTACAGGGATACCACATTTCCTAAATGATACTGATGTTCTTGTTTGTTACTAATTCCTAAACTCACTCAATCCATCCCTGTTGAATTCTCACTTCTAGCAACTTTACCATGAAAACTTCTGTTCCTCTAAAAGCTTGTTTGCATTAAAACCAAGGAAACTCTGAGAATTAGGTTTATAACAGGAGAAATTGTCCTGCTTGATTCTGTTGCATTTTCTTGTATTTTTTAAACAAAACTCAATTTATCAATTCGAGAGAGGGTAGAACATAAAAGTAAAGGATGTTGCCATAAAAGTTGGAAATATATCCTCTATAACAGCTTCTGGGGCCGATCTGCATAGCAAGCTCTTGGTTGTTTATTCAGTGTGAAAGCTAATAAATCTATTTGTGAGAACTCCTAAAAGGCAATCATTTTCAGAAAGAGCGAATTCTGGCAAAAGCTATTGTTTCAGCAAATCCAAATGACAAGTGCTTTAATATGACAACATTTGCATTTCCGGGGGCACAGTACATTTTGGAATCATAAAAGTAGCAACACATTCTGCGTGGCAAAACATACTGTGTTTAAATCTGTCCTACTGAAACGTGCTGCTAATGGTTATGCACAATACATTAAGGAGAGAAAGGATGACAAATTACAAACCTACACAGATCTCGTCATTTTGCAAGAAAGTCTTTATTTTATTTATTTATTTTTTCTTTCCATCCATCTGTTTTAGTTATACACCCTCTCCAAATTCAGCTAGAAATCTGTCTCTCAAGATCCTTCTCACACTGCATTCTACTTTTCTTTAGATGATATGCATTAGATTTCCCAGTAACAATATTTTTTATTTTATTGATAATAGCAAATAAAATATATTTTAGATTAATGAATTAAAATAAACACCTTTTTTGATCGTTATAAAGAGTAATGATTCTTGATGCTTAGTAAGGTGAAATTCAGTGTTCGTTTAACTTTCTTCTTCAGCTTCTATTCTCAGTTTGTCACTGGGATACAGGACACCAAACATTGTGGAAAATGAGAAGTTGATAGTCTTTGCCCTGAAGCTTAAGTCTGAGAGTAAAAACTTGAGACAGGCAGAGTCAAAGTAGGAAAGCTGTACCAAAGTGAAATAAACATTGTTAGAGGTAAGGCAGTAAGAAAATGATATACTGGCAACTTGGAAGTAGAGACAAAAATTGTGTTTATTTAACAATTGTCAATCTTTCCAACTTCACGCTGCAAGATGATCCCTGTTATAGTGAGCTTAAATTTTTTTCTAAAGGATTAATGGATGAGGCTTCTTGTTTGGACTTTCTGATTTGTGCTCCAAACCACAATGCAGAAAATTGCCTGGAAAACACAGCAATTTTTGAAGGCATTCCTGAACACACTGTAATCTGACTCCATTTTTTTCTGTCACATTTAATCTAAACCTGTTACCCAGTTTTTCAAAGCTCTCTCTTCTGTTAATCTGCCATTCCTAATGGGTCTACCCTCCTAGTCAATAATCAGGCCAGATTTCCCGTGACCCACTTTCCTGATTTGAAGTGTTCAATTTCTTCTGTTCTACCTATTCAAACCTTGTCATTTAAGCCCAGATAAATATACTTCTTCCACCATCCCTACACTATTCTTTTTTACAGATCTCAATTACTATGTTATAGGAAGGTGTGTCTTATAGAATGTCAACTCCTGTTTCTGCTGCTCCCTCAATTAGAAGATGTGCAGCCTCTTTGGAGAACAGTGTGGAGGTTCCTCAAGAAATTAAAAATAGAACTTCCCTATGACCCTGCAATTGCACTACTGGGTATTTACCCCAAAGATACAGATGTAGTGAAAAGAAGGGCCATCTGTACCCCAATGTTTATAGAAGCAATGGCCATGGTCACCAAACTGTGGAAAGAACCAAGATGCCCTTCAATGGACGAATGGATAAGGAAGATGTGGTCCATATACACTATGGAGTATTATGCCTCCATCAGAAAGGATGAATACCCAACTTTTGTAGCAACATGGACGGGACTGGAAGAGATGATGCTGAGTGAAATAAGTCAAGCAGAGAGAGTCAATTATCAGATGGTTTCACTTATTTGTGGAGCATAACAAATAGCATGAAGGACATGGGGAGTTAGGAGAAGGCAGTTGGGGGAAATTGGAAGGGGAGGTGAACAATGAGAGACTATGTACTCTGAAAAACAATCTGAAGGGTTTGAAGAGGTGGGGGGGTGGGAGGTTGGGGGAACCAGGTGGTGGGTATTAGAGAGGGCACAGACTGCATGGAGCACTGGGTGTGGTACAAAAACAATGAATACTGTTATGCTGAAAATAAATAAATAAAAAAGATTAAATAAAAAAATTAAAAAAAAAAAAAAGATGTGCTGCCTGAGGAAATCTGTGATGTATTATGTGCCCACATAGTTCACAAAGCCCTGAATAGAATATGTCTTTGTAATATTCTCAATACCATGTCCATGTGTTTAAATGACAAATGAACATGTTTTGTTTCTTAGATAAATTCTTCATTAATAATCATATTATTAATGCTTATTATATTGAGTATATTAACTATAAGTGATGGGTTAATGAAAGTGTGATTTTTATCTACTTTTAATTTTAAATTTTTATTCCTAAAATTATTTTTGAATACAACATTTGGTTCTAAGATAAATTTTCACTGTAATGTCTTTTTGTAATTTTCCTCCACTCAATTCCAAATAAGGTAAAAAGGGCAATAGGGCTACTCTCATAAGTTTCAATTGACCTAATACAAGTGAGGATGGTGTATATTCTCTTGAATACACACAGATATTCACAAGCAGACACACAATGAATTTGGCTAAAATATTTTAATTATTTATAAGTTCTGATTGTTTTATAATTATAACATCACTTTCTCGGGCTCATCAAACCTTTTTTCTTCATAAATGACTCTCATATGCAGGCAAATAAGTGTATTTACTTTCTGTGAACTTTCAGTAATTCAAGTAATATTTAACTCCATTTTTGTTTTAAAATTCAGTAATATTACTTGGTAAATAATACAATGAAACACTTCCTGAAGTAAGTACACTACATTAGCTAGCATGGTCTCAGATAGTGATACTATTCTGCAATATCAGAGGAAATAGTCACAATTTTTCTAGTTACATTTAGAGCAGAAAATGTTGTAGAAGGGGTAAGAGTTGAACCCTGATCTCTGTCTCTGATTCCCAACTTTTGACCACTTTGCAATCTACCTTTTAGTTTTTATTTGCTCAAAGTGGTGAAGTGATGCAAAGAATGAAGATCTTTCTCTCCCACATCTCCTACATCTCTGTATTACATCTCTGTGTTTGTGTGTGTGTGTGTGCATAAATATATTCCTACCTGAAATAAAGTTCTACAGCAAGTCTCACATTTCATTTACAATAGAAGTCAAACTCATTAGCTATCTTCCATCTAACTTTTCTGCTGCCATCCTCACACTACATTGGACCCAACTCAAATTTCTCACAATTTTGAAAATATGACCTGATCTTTCTCACCAGTCGTTCACCTGTACTATTCTCTCTACCTGGCATTCTTTCCATTTTCCTCTTGATGGCTAATTTCAAAGCTCTTGTCAAGAATCACTTTCTCCTTGATGACATGATGTATTCCTTTGCTCAGTCTAATTTCTGTCTCTTTCCCTTATCCTGAAGTCCCTGAGTACTCTCTGTCACATCTGCATAAAAACTGGCCTCCTTGAGATCACTAATACTACCCACATTGACCATTTACATTATCAGTTCTCAATAAAATATCTTACACAGCATATGAGCCAAGTTTGGTGTATTTAGTACCATTGATAAGGCATTTTTTTGCATGGTTCAGAATACTATATTATTCTTCAACTAACTTACTTTTCTGATGCCTTTTGTTTCTCTCAACACTGGTTAATGTTAATTCTTCGTCTTATTTTTTGTTCTATTTATAAATAATCTTTTGATGATCTCATTGATCTCATGGTTTAACATAGGGCAAAAGCTAACAACTTACAGATTTATTTTCACGATACCTTCATTCTCTCAGTTGCCCAGTTAGAAAAATTCTAAAATTACTTTTTCTCTCACCAACATATCCATCTGAAAATCGTGTTATCATTTAGATTTTAGCCATTTCTCTCAGTCTCTTCACCTGTTAATCTCTTAACTCGGATCTGAGTTGTTATCGTGTCAAGTTTCATTTGCTGTAATAACCACTGGGTCTCAAGTTCTTCTAGTCTTCTCTACAATCTCTTTTTAAAATAGACACTGCAGTGTGCCTGGGTGGCTTAGTGGGTTAAGCCTCTGCCTTCAGCTCAGGTCATGATCTCAGGGTCCTGGGATAGAGCCCCACATCAGGCTCTCTGTTCAGCAGGGAACCTGCTTCCCTCTCTCTCTGACTGCTTCTCTGCCTACTTGTGATCTCTCTCTCTCTCTCTCTCTCTCTGTGTTAAATAAATAAATAAAATATTTTTTAAAAAATAGATGCTGCAAAAGGAAACAACAAAACTAAAAGGCAGCCCATTGGAAGGGGGGAGATATTTGTAAATGTCATTACGGATAAAAGGCTTGTATCCAAGATCTATAAAGAACTTCTCAAACTCAACACCCAAACATAAATGATCAAGTCAAAAATGGGCAGAAGACATGAGCAGAAACTTCTCCAAAGAAGACATACAAATGGCTAACAGACACATAAAAAAAATGTTCAACATCATTAGCCATCAGGGAATTTCAAATCAAAACCACATTGAGATACCACCTTATACCGGTTAGAATGGAAAAAATTAACAAGACAGGAAACAACAAATGTTGGCAAGGATGTGAAGAAAGGGGAACCCTCTTACACTGTTGGTAGGGATGCAAGCTGGTGCAGCCACTTTGGAAAACAGTGTGGAGGTTCCTCAAAAAGTTAAAAATAGAGCTACCTTATGACCCAGCAATTGCATTACTGGGTATTTACCCAAAGATACAGATGTAGTAAAATGAAGGGGCACATAAACCCCAATGTTCATAGCAGCAATGTCCATAATAGCCAAACTGTGGAAGGAGTTGGGATGCCCTTCAACAGATGAATGGATAAGAAGATGTGGTTCATACATATACTGGAATATTACTCAACCATCAGAAAAGTTGAATACCCACCATTTTCATCAACATGGTTGGAACCGAAGGGGATTATGCTAAGTGAAGTAAGTAAAGCAGAGAAAGACAATTATCATATGGTTTTACTCATATGTGGAACATAAGGAATAGCACAGAAGACATTAGAGGAAGAAAGGGAAAACTGAAGGGGGGAAATCAGAGGGGGAGATGAACCATGAGAGATTGTTGACCCCGGGAACAAATCTGAGTTTTTCAGAGGGGTGGGACATGAGGGGATGGTGTAGCCCAGTGATGGGTATTAAGGAGGGCACATGTTGTAATGAACTCTGGGTGTTATATGCAAATAATGAATGATGGAACACTACATCAAAAACTAATGATATACTATATGGTGACTAACATAACATTTAAAAGAAAAAAGAAAAAAAGTAATAAAACAGATGTTGCATAGGTCCTGTAAAATGTGACCTAATTCTTACCTCATCTCTGGCCCAAGCCAAGCAATGATTCTCCATTTCACTCAAAGTAGAAGCCAAAAACCTAACCATGACCTAGAAAGCGTTGTAAGATCTGGTCCTGCTGTGGGTTGAATTGTATCTTCCCATAATTTATATGTTGATTCCCTCTACTACAGTGTGATGATATTTGAAAATGAGGCTTTTGAAAAATTGTTGGGTTTAGACGACATCGTGAGGGTGGAGTTCTTATAATGAGATTAGTACCCTTATAAGAAGAGATGTCAGAAAATTCATCCTTTTTCCTTCTGCCATGTTAAGACACAGACAGAAGGTGGTTATTTGAAACCCAGGAAGACATCCCTCATCAGAACTCAACAGTGCTAGCACCCTGATATTGGACTTTCAGCCCATGAAACTGTGAGAAAATAAATTTCTGTCGCTTAAGCAACCCAGTCAGTGCTATTTTGTTATGGCTGGCCAAACTAAAACAGACCTTTGTTAGCTTTCTGAATTTTTATCCTATTATCTCCTTGACTCCAGTCAGAGACTCCTTATTCATTCTAAATCTACTAAGTAATGCCTATGTTAGAAACTAGTTCTATCTATCCTCTTTGTTTGAGATAAAGTTTTGGAAGACATTAATTTGTCAGACGATTTTATCTCTTTCAAGTCATTGCTCAAAATCCCACTTGCTTTGCAAAGTCAATCCTGCCTGCCCAATAAACAACCACTTTTACACCTGAACCACCCTCCTTACTCTGTTCTATTTTTGTTAAGTTTTCATTTAAATTCTACTTAGTTAACATACAGTGTAATATTAGTTTCAAGTGTGCAATATAGTAATTGACCACTTCCATACAAGTGATTCTCATTACAACAAGTGCCCCTCCTTCATCCCCATCACCTATTTCACCCATCTGCCCACTCACCTCCCTTCTGGTGACCATCAGCTTGTTTTCTATAGTTAAGAGTCTGTTTCTTGGTTTGTCTCTTTCTTTCTCACCCCACTTTTGCTCATTTGTGTTGTTTCTTAAATTCCACATGAATGAAATCATATGGTATTGTCTTTCTCTGACTGACTTAATATAATATTCTCTATCTCTAACCAAGTTGTTGGAAATGGCAAGATTTCATTCTTTTTTTTTGTAGCTGAGTAATATTCCATTGTATGTTTTGTTTGTGTGTACGTATATACACATATACGTATACATATATGTACACCGAACATGACTTCATCTTTATCCATTTATCAGTTGATGAATACCTGGGATGTTTTCATAATTTGGCTATTGTCAATAATAGACAATGTTGTTAAATCATCCAGGTGCATGTATCCTTTCAGACCAGTATTTTTGTATTCTTTGGGTAGATAGTAGTGGAATTGCTGGATCATGGGGTAGCTCTATTTTTAACTTTTTGAAGAACCTCCATCCTATTTTCAAGAGTGACTGCACCAGGTTGTATTCCCATCAACAGTGCAAGAGAGTCCTCCTTTCTCCACATTCTCACCAATACCGGTCGTTTCTTGTGTTGTTGATTTGAGCCATTCTGACAGGTGTGAGGAGATATCTCATTGTAGTTTTGATTTGCATTTCCCTGATGATCCAGTGACGTTGAATATCTTTTCATGTGTCTGTTGGCCATCTGAATGTCTTATTTGGAGAAATGTCTATGTCTTCTGCCCATTTTTGATTGGATTATTCATTTTTTGGGTGTTGAGTTTTCTGCTCCATTGAAATGATCCTATAATTCTTATCCCTTCTTTGATTGATGTGATGTATCACATTGATTGATTTGCAAATATTGAACCACACTTGTAATCCAGGATTAAATTCCACTTGATTGTGGTAAATTATTTTTAATATATTATTGAATTCAGTTTGCTAGTATTTTATTGATAATTTTTATATCTATTTTCATCAGGGATATTGGCCTATAGTTCTCTTTCTTAGTGGTGTCTTTATCTGTTCTATTTTTCTTTAATGGGACATATCATCTTCTAACCATAAGATACCATTTAGTGATTATCTTTATTATTGAATGTCATTCTCTGCTAAACTGGGAGCCTCACAAGGACAGGGATTTTTTCTTTATGTTTTTTTCCTAATGAATCCCAAATATATATACAGAATATATGTTATTTTTCCTTAAAGATTAAGTTTTAATGTATTTTATACTATCAATGGTAATTCTTTCCTGAGAGCTCAGAACATTCATATAATAATATTCATTATTATGCAGATTTCATAATTTCCCTTTCTCTTGAAATATTCGTAATAAACATTTTATCTATTTTTTGATTTTCACTATTAACATTAAAACATTTGTATATAATTAGCTTTTTTTTACTGAAGTATAATTAATATACAATATATTAATTTCAGATGTACAACAAAGTGATTTTACATTTGTATGCATTGCGACATGATCATCTCCCTTAATCTAGATACTATATGTCACCATACAAAGTTAACATGATCTTACTAATTATATTCCTCCTACTGTACATTGCATCCCAGGGCTTATTTATTTTATAACTAGAAATTTGCACTTTTTGATCCCCTTCACCCATTTTGTACTCCAACCCTCATCTGACTAGCAACTACCAATCTATTCCCTGTAGTTATGAGCCTTGGTTTTGTTTTGTTTTGCTTTGTTTTTTAGATTCCACATATAACTGAATTTATACAATATTTGCCTTTTTTTTTACTTATTTCATATAATGTAATACCCTGAAAGTCCATCCACATTGTTGCAAATGCAACATTATACTCTTTTTAATGGCTGAGCAATATCCATTGTATTTGTATATACATCACATCATCTTTATCTATCTATCATGAACATTTAAGTTGTTTCCATATCTTGGGTATTGTAGATGATTCTTCAATGAATATAGAAGTGCACATATCTTTTCAAATTAGTGTTTTCATTTTCTTTGGATAGCTACCCAAAAGTTGAATTGCCGGATCTTATGGTAGTTTTTTTGTTTGTTTGTTTTTTGAGGAATTATAATACTGTTTTCCACAGTGTCTGAATCTACTTACATTCCCAAAAAACAGTGTACCAGGGTTTCCTTTACTCAACATCCTTGTCAAAAGTTGTCATTTTTTATCTTTTGCATAATAGATTGTTGTGACAGGTGTAAGGTGATATCTTACTGTGGTTTTGATGTGAATTTCCCTGACAATTAGTGATGTTGAACATCTTTTCCTGTGCCTTTTGACCATCAATATGTCTTCTTAGGGAAAATGCCTATTCAGATCCTCTGCCCATTTTTTAATCATATTTTCTATTTTTATTTTTGTTGTGATTGAGTTTTATGAATTCTTTATATATTTTGAATATTTACCCCTTAGTGAATATATCATTTGCAAATATCTTATCCCATTCAGTAGATTGTTTTATTTATTTATTTACTTATTTATTTGCTGTGTAGAATTTTTTAATTTGCTGTAGTCCCGTTTACTTATTTGCTTTTTTTGTCCTTGTTTTTGGAGTCAGAGCCAAAACCAACCAAGAAACAAACAAACAAAAAACAACAACAACAAAAACAGCATATCACTAAGATTAATGGGAGTTTACTGCATATATATATACATATATATGTATATATATATATTTTTAGAACAGTTATGATTTAAGTTCTTGCTTTAATAAATCATAAGTTAATATTTTTGTGTGTGGTGTAGGATGTTTTTCCAGTTTCAGTCTTTTACAGGTGGCTGTCCAGTTTTCCCAACATGATTTAGTGAAAAGACTATACTTTCCTCACTGTATATTCTTGCCTCTTTTGTCATATATTAATTAACACTATATGTGCAGGTTTATTTCTGAGCTCTGCTTTCTGTTCCATTGATTTATGTTTCTGTTTTTATGCCAATACCATCCTCTTTTGATTACTATAGCATTGGAGCATAGCTTGAAATCTGGGAATATATTGGACTTTGTTTTTATTTTTCAATATTGTTTTGGATATTTAGGGTCTTTTGTGGTTCAATACAAACTTTAGGATACTTTGTTCTAGTTCTGTGAAAAACTGCCATTAAAATTTTGGTAGGGATTGCATTGAATGTGTAGATTGCATTGGGTAGTATAGACATTTTAACAGTATTAATTATTCTAATCCATGAGCACAGAATATCTTTCCATTTATTAGGCTTTTCTTCAACTTCTTTCTTTAATATCTTATACTTTCCAGTGTAGAGGTCTTTTTCCTCATTGGTTAAATTTATTCCTAAGTATTTTATTCTTTTTGACACAATTGTAAGTGCAATTGCTTTCTTGGTTCTCTTTCTGATAGTTCATTATTAGTGTATAGAAACAAAACAGATTTTTGTATATTAATTTCATATCCTGAAGCTTTATTAAATTCATTTCCCAGTTCTAGCTAACAATTTTTGGGTGGAGTTTTTAGGAATTTCTGTATATTATCATATCAACTGCAAATGGTGACAGTTTTGCTTTTTTCTTTATGATTTGGATGCCTTTTATTTATTTTTCTTATCTGATTGCTTTGGTTACCATTTTCAATGTATAAAAATGGCAAGAATGAGCATCCTTGTCTTGTTCCTGATCTGAGCATGATATTAGCTATCAGTTTGTCTTATATGGCCTTTATTATGTTGAAGTACCTTCCCTCTGCACCAACTTTGTTGAGAGATTTTATAAGTAGATGTTGCTTTTTTTCAAATACTTTTTCTGCTTCTTTTGAAATAATCATGCAATTTATACCTTTCATTTTGTTAACATAGCGTATCATGTTGATTCATTTGCAGATACTGAACCATCCTTGCATTCATGAAATAAATCCCACTTGATCATGGTGTATGATCCTTTGAATCTATTGCTGAATTTGATTTGCTAATATTTGGTTGAGGATTTTTATATTGGTGTTTATCAAGGATATTGAGCTATGATTTTTTGCTTTTATTTTTATACTGTCTTTGTCCTGTTTTGGTATTAAATAATGCTGCTCTCATAAAATGAGTTTGGAAGTGTTCCCTTCTCTCCAGTTTTTTGAAAGAGTTTGAGAAGGATAGATATTAAATCTTTTTTCAATGTTTTGTAGATTCACTGGTGAAGGTTTTGGGTAGAGGACTTTTGTTTTTTAAGGAGGTTTTTGAGACTGATACAACCTCCTTATTAGTATTCAGTCTACTCAGATTTTAAATTTCTTCCTGATTCAGTCTTGTGTCTTTTGATTAGAGAATATAGTCCATTTACATTTGAAGTAGTTATTGATAGGTATGTACTTACTATCATTTTGTTCATTGTTTTCTGGCTGTTTTTGTAGTTATTCTGTTTCTTTTTTATCTTTCTTTCTTTGTGTTATAATGTTTCTCTTTAGTGTTATATTTAAATCCCTTTTTGTGTTTGCTATAAGTTTTTGTTTTGTGATGACTGTGTTCATGTATAACATCGTATATACATAACAGTCTATTTTAGGTTGATAGCAACTTAAATTAAAATACATTGCAAAACTTCACATTTTTACTTAGCCTCCCATTTTGTTTTTAATGCAAAATTTACTTGTTTTTTTTTTTTTTTTTTTTTTTTTTTTTTTTTGGAGAGAGAGAGAGAATATGAAGGAGGAGATAGAGGGAGAGGGAAAGAGAAAGAATCTCAAACACGTTCCATACACAGCACAGAGCCTGATACAGGGCTCAATCTCATGACCCTGAGATCATGACCTGAACTAAATCAAGTCTTAAGCAACTGAGCCACCCAGGTACATTTTACTCCTTTATATTTTATGTATTCTTTAATTATTTTGGTTTTAGTTAATCTTACTACTTTTTTATTAAAGTATAATTTATATGAAATGCTATATCAGTTTCAAATGCACAACATATTGATTCAACAATTCTGCACATTGTTCAGTGCTTAACACCATACAACATTATTACAATGTTATTGACTATATTCCTTATTTTACTACTTTTATCTTTTAATCTTCATATTAGCTTATACCTACCACCTTTATATGTTTACTTTTCCAAGGGATATTTTCACATTCATATTTTTTCTTATTTTTAAACAGTGTCATTTCTTTTCAGCTTAAACAAATCCTTTTAACATTTCTTGTAAGGCCTGGTTAGTGTGGATGATTGGACTTTTTCTTACCTGGAAAACTCTTTATCTCTCCTTCAGTTGTGACCTGGTAGAGTATTATTGATGGGCAGTTGTTTTTTTTGTTGTTGTTGTTGTTGTTGTTGTTTTTCCTGCTCAGCGTCCTAAATATGTCATGCCACTCCCTTCTGGCCTACAAAGTTATTGCTGAAAAATCTGCTGAAAGACTTATCGAATTTTTCTTAAACATGACAAGTTACTTTTCTCTTGCTGGTTTTAAGATTCTCTTTTTATTTTTAACTTCTCATTTTTTTAATTATTTTTTTTTTAATTTCTTTTCAGCATAACAGTATTCATTGTTTTTGCACCACACCCAGTGCTCCATGCAATCCATGCCCTCTCTAATACCCACCACCTGGTTCCCCCAACCTCCCACCTCCCGCCCCTTCAAAACCCTCAGATCGTTTTTCAGAGTCCATAGTCTCTCATGGTTCACCTCCCCTTCCAATTTCCCTCAACTCCCTTCTCCTCTCCATCTCCCCTTGTCCTCCATGCTATTTGTTATGCTCCACAAATAAGTGAAACCATCTGATAATTGACTCTCTCTGCTTGACTTATTTCACTCAGCATAATCTCTTCCAGTACCGTCCATGTTGCTACAAAAGTTGGGTATTCATCCTTTCTGATGAAGGCATAATACTCCATAGTGTATATGGACTACATGTTCCTTATCCATTCGTCTGTTGAAGGGCATCTTGGTTCTTTCCACAGTTTGGTGACCATGGCCATTGCTTCTATAAACATTGGGGTACAGATGGCCCTTCTTTTCACTACATCTGTATCTTTGGGGTAAATACCCAGTAGTGCAATTGCAGGGTCATAGGGAAGTTCTATTTTTAATTTCTTGAGGAATCTCCACACTGTTTTCCAAAGTGGCTGCACCACCTTGCATTCCCACCAACAGTGTAAGAGGGTTCCCCTTTCTCCACATCCTCTCCAACATATGTTATTTCCTGTCTTGCTAATTTTGGCCATTCTAACTGGTGTAAGGTGGTATCTCAATGTGGTTTTAATGTGAATCTCCCTGATGGCTAGTGATGATGAACACTTTTTCATGTGTCCAATAGCCATTTGTGTGTCTTCATTGGAGAAGTGTCTGTTCATATCTTCTGCCCATTTTTTTTTTAATATGATTGTCTGTTTTGTGTGTGTTGAGTTTGAGGAGTTCTTTATAGATCCTGGATATCAACCTTTTGTCTGTACTGTCATTTGCAAATATCTTTTCCCATTCCATGGGTTGCCTCTTTGTTTTGTTGACTGTTTCTTTAGCTGTGCAGAAGCTTTTGACTTCTCATGTTTTAATTGTAATATATCTTGGTGTCACTCTCTTTGAGTTTATTTTATGTGACTCTTCATGCATTCTGAATTTGGACACCTGTTCTTTCTGTACCTTATGAAAGTTTTCAGCCATTCTTCAAATAAGTTTTCTGTACTTTTCTCTCTCTCTTCTCCTCTTGGGACCCTTATAAATACATAAGTTACTCTGTTTCATGTTTTCTCAGGTCTCTTAAATTATCTTCATCTATTTTTTTTTTCCTTCTCTTTTCTTTTTGGTGCTCTGGGTATGTCCCAAAATCCTTTCTCTTCCAGCTCTTGATCCATTTTTCTGTTTCATCCAGTGTGCTGTTGGACCCCTTCATTGTATTTTTCAGTTCAGTTTTTATATTTTTCAGTGGTACTTTCTTATATTTTCCAGCTCACTGTTGAAGTTTTCATTGTATCCATCCAATCTTCTGAGTTTGGTGAGCATCTTTATGACCATGGCTTGCTTGCTTGCTTACTTTATTTATTTATTTATTTATTTATTTATTTATTTATTTACTTAAATCAGGTAGTTTGCTTACCTCCATCATATTAAGGTCTTTTTCTGAGATTTTGTATTATTCTTTCATTTGGAACATATTTTTCTCTTTCTTCATTTTACATTGACTTTTTCTGTTTGTTTTTATGTATTACACAAAATGGCTATATCCTTGAGTCTTGAAGGAGAGACCTTATTTGGTGATGAAATTTCTCATTCACCCTTGTTTTAGTTCACCATTTTTCTCTCAAACCTTTGTGTTTGTCTAAACAACCTGATTTATTCTTGATATGTCTTCATTGTTGAGGATGTGTTAAGATGTGTTCCTGTTCCAAGGTGAAGAATCTCATTTTGTATGAAGCTTCAGGCCTATTGGAAACCAGACCCTTAGGCAGCAACTTTTAAAGCATTCAAATATATACAATCTTATGAGGCCCCACTTGTTAACCCTTCTATTTTCCAGATCTCTCAATCTGGAGATATTCCCTAGGCAAAAATAAGAGCTCCAGATAAGGCTTTTTCTGGAAGTTCTTATCAAGTTGTAGCAAGGCCAAGGGGGTACAAAAGAATGGTGTCTCCCTTCTTACATTCCCTGGGAACTCTTCAATAGCCTATTGATGTATGCAAAACCTGGAGTCTGTTTCTCAAGCTGAAGCTCCAGGATAAGTAAATAGGTCTTTTTCACAGGATAATTGGAGGTATGTTTTATTATCTGTGCTGTACCCTGCCAAGAACTGTCCTTCTGATTGTTATTTAATTGTTACTTTGAAGTTCAAGAATACCAGGCACTTTGGCTACCAAGGCCAGGCAAACATGGGGTGTCTTCTGTTGTTTTTGTATACTCACTGGCTTTAATAGGGCAGATGGGAAGTGTAGTTGGTAGCACACACCAGCTTCAGAAAGATAGCAAGAAAATGTCTTGACTGTGTACACTAGTGGACTTCAGTGATATTGTACATAATTAGCTTCTTTTTTCTTAGCACTTTGTTTGTGAATGAATAGAACATCCTTGGTTTAGGTTGTTCCATTTGGAATACTGAAGATCTAGAATTCTTGTTACAGCCCCCCTTTTAATATACCTGAGGCACTTGATGTATATCTGTGATCAAGACAAAAACATCCTTATCCTCCATCTTATATTCTAGAAATCATGCTTCGTATATCCTATGGGTTCATATCTAGCTTTTTGAGTGTCAAACACTATTATACTCTTTTGACCTTCTTTCACTTTAAAAGTTTCATTTCATAAGACTCATATTAAAAATTTCTCTCGAAGTCTCTGTTTAAACCATTCCCATGCTCCCTATGTCTCCTCGAATTTATGAATTTTAATCTTTAGTATTTATCCTTTATGTTAAGATGTTCCATATGATTTATTTAAAGCTATTTTTTCTTTCTTTTGATGGATTATAAATTCCTTTCCCTTAAATGAGTTGATATTTGTAAAATAACTTTAAAAGTAAATGCAAGCTTTTAATATGCATTCCTTCCTTTTCATAAAAATCATTTACTTTTACTGTTTCATTGCCACTTTTAAAAACTCTAGGCCACAATACAAATTGCAAACTTTTTGTTAATAAAATTTACTCCTTTCATTTTTATCATTATTTTGTACATATTTCTTTTAGTTTCTTTCTTTCTTTCTTTCTTTCTCTCTCTTCTTTTTTTTTCTTTTACATACTGTCACTCCATTAGTGAGAATGAATCTAAAAGGTTTTAGCCAACTGTGTAATTTTGTTCTTCTGTGCACTCAAGTCCCTGCCTGAGAGTGAATTAGGCACTTAGAGAGGACCATTAGCCCTTGCAGTGCATGTATAATGCTCAAAACAGCACCCAAGTGGCTTAAAGAATTTATGTACCTGATGCCAAAGATTCTTACAGAGCTTGACTTAGGTTCTAGGGAGAAAGGAAAACAGGATCCTGGGAGACTATCTGATCTAGCTTCTTGCCTTCAGGCAGGCACATGTTGAAGCTATTCAGAAATTATTTTTTCTAATTATCATTCTGAATATCTCATGTTCATTTTTTTCTTCTCAAAATTACAAAGGCAGTTTTCACAATGCCATGCACTTGGTGCTTTCTGACAATTCCTGGATTGAATGGTTGCCTTACATCATTTTTGTTGTTATTCGTAGGTATCCATCTAGCAAGGCTTAATATATTTTACTACTCACTATTTTAAAGTGAAATAAGACTAGCATTCTGTGGTTTTAAATTTAGATATCAAAGATAGGTAATGTAAAAGCAGAAATAAATCTTTTATTACGAGATCCCAGCTGTTTCCATTGGAATCTCAATACTTTGGACACTTAACATTTTCTTCCCTTGTTAAATATTAAAAAATAATATCTGCATTAACTACCTCATTGAATTGTTATAAGGATTAAATAAACCAGTGCATGTGATGGTGCCAAGAAATCTACAGGGTACTATTCAATTACAAGGCCTTTAATCACTATCCCTTCTATGTCCCTGGCAGAATTTGTTTACATAGCTATTATAGCACTCAGGATATTGTTTCTTAGTATTAAATGTGTCTCTTCTATTTCCCAACTACTAGAAAGCAGAGGCTCTAATTTATTGCTATGCTCCCTGAATGTTAACAAGTTCAGTGCTATGGATGTAATAGCCAATAAATAAATGTGGAATAAATGAGTAAATGAAATGTGTAGATTTCATTATTATTTGCAAAACTAATATGTTATTGTGCTAAGTTGGAAACAGAAAACAAAGGTATAATGAAAATAGTTCCAGCTATGTATTGTTAGATTTTAAAGGAAAAAAACAAAACAAAACAAAACAAAAAAAAACCATGATATAAATCTGTACAAGAAATATTGCCAAAATAAATTTTAAAAAGAACATCCATGCTCTAAAACTATTGCAAAGGGATAAGTCATTGCAAAAACAAACAAACAAAAAGTCTGCATTACCATTTTGACTATGTCTACTTATCATACCAAAGTCCAGTGCACTTTACTCAAGAGTGATGGGCACCAGAGGTCAAATACAAGTTCAGTCATATTCTCACTATGTGGTCTTGGCAAACTGGGAATTTTAGGTTTCATTCAGGTTAGGGATATCTATTACTCGGTCTTAAAATATTAGGAAGTGTTGCCTTGCTTTATGAACATCTCAATCCATTATTTCAAAGTTTTACTCAAGCTTGCTCCAAACACTATTCAAAACAGAAATTTAGAAAGTTAGGGACAGAAAATTCAGCAAAAGCAATTATTCAGTCTGGTATAGCTAAAAGAAATGCAAGAACACCAAGTATTACTTAAAATATTTGAGTACACTGATTTTCTCAGCCTTCCTGAGGGAAGTATTTGCTCATATTAACTTAATATTAATAAAATAAAAAAGCTTGAAGCATGGGACTATTTAATTGCTGACAAAATGATAACATATATCAAGCAGGAAAAACTATGAAGAAGGATAAACATAGTCTACTTACAAAGAAGTGAGATTTCACTTGATTTAAATAAGTAGAGTTTGCTGATATTAGTAAATGGGATTTTAAAATAATTCAAAACAATTTGCTTCTTATTTGTTAAATCTACATTAAAATTCTGAAAGAGGTTATTATAATGATATTATTATTAAGAGCTCATAAGAAATAGTTACTAAGACTATCTTCCTCCCCCCCAAAAAAGAGTATCTTTCCCTTCTCCACCTTTTATATATATATTTTTAACCTTACAAAAAGGAGAAAAAGAAAACAAAAACAAAAGCAAAAATGAAATGCTGAGGAGTCTTTCAATTTCCAATCATGTACTTGTCTAATTATCCTGAAATTTGGGGGGCTTAAAATCCTGGTGGGGTAGAAAACTGCTAATGTTAAAGAAAAGAAAATGTAAAGGAAAAGATTTTTCATTTATGTAGGCCTTACCAGTTTACAGTGTGATTGTTCACAACATCTTTTACTCAATCTGATGTTATATCAGTTGTCATAAAATCAAAGTTATTACGATTTTCTCTTCTTTAAGAGCTTTTAAAATGGCTAACTTTATGGCATGTTTATCAACATATTTACTTCAGTTAGAAAATATTTACAAAAATTTATTAATATTGTTTTTGTTGAAAAATGTCAGAAAAATTTTGTATTTACGTCAGTGGTGGCTTTTGCCATTATGAAATTCTGATTCTTTGGTTTGGGAGATAGGGAGATCAAATGCCATTTATTGGAAAATCTTTTGCCTTACTTTATCCAAAGTAAGGAATGAATAAATGCAAGTACCAAATGAAATAAATATTCAAAAGACTGATATCTAAAATGTGTGAGAGAAGTAATAACAAGCAGAGTCTTATGTATAAAGAGAGAAATAAATGGGAGAAGACTGGGCAGTCTACTCTCACTTTACAGTTCATAGTTAAATGACTGCCAGGGTGACAAACATATGAAAACCTGATTCACAATACCCAAGATGGTGTTCTTCCACTGTTTTACATTGATGGTTAAAAAGACTGAATCTTTTGTGAGTCACATGATGCCGTGGTTGAGTGAGACCTCTGAAGCCAGACTCCCTGGGTTCATATCCCATCTCTGTTACTTACTATCAGTGTGACTTTGGGCAGCTTACCTTCTCTGTATCTTTGTTTCTTTATCTGTAAAAGGGCCCTAACAATAGTACATACTTTTTAGAGTTTTTGTAAGCACCTTATTTTATTCACGAACAGTGCACAGAATGGTACTTAACACCTAATAAGGGTTTATCTGTTTCCCATGGCTGCTTTAGTAAATAACCCTGAATCTGGTAGTTTAAAACAGCAGTTTATTCTCTCAGTTCAGAAAACTGGAAGTCTAGGTAGGTAGGTCTGGTAGGTCCACATTCTTTCTGGGAGCTCTATGGAACAAGCTATTTCTTTTCTCTTCTGTCTTCTGGTGCTGCCCCAGCATTCCTGGGTTTGTGGCCATATCCCTGACTTTATCCTCACATCACCTACATTGTATCCTCTGTGTGAAACCTACTTCTGTTTTATAAAAACACTGTGATAACATTTAGAGCCTACTGAGACAATCCAGAGCTATTTCCCCAACTTAATATTCTTAATTTATTTGTATCTTCAATGACACTTTTCCAAATCAGTTAACATTTATAAATTCCAGGGATTAGAATTTGATATGTTTAGGTGAGCAAATTCAACTTACTATATATATAAGGGCTTTAAAATGTTACTATTTTTAGAATTTGGGGGCTTTTGGATGTCCTTGTTATATGACTAAGTTTAGCAGAGTCAATTATCAAAATAGTAGGTCATTAACCTCTAGAACTGGAGAGAGAAAGATCTTGAGCAAAGTAGGACAGACTCAAAGGGAAGGCTCAGAGCTACCAACAATTCTTGCTAATGAAGGAAGAAAGGAATAGCATTAAGAAAAAAAAAAAAAAAAACTAAGTAGGTTTATTATAATATGCTTCTCTAATCAACATATTAGTGATTTAGTAATAGAGCTAAATTGTGAACCAAAGTGAGATAAATAGGATTTTTTTTCCTTGAAACGTCTATTGTGTTTGATAATATGTCTAAAAATACTTGCTGATAATAAAACCAACTACATTTATGGAGTTGTTCAGTACCATTCAAGAATCCTATTAATCTCAGGGTGCCTGGGTGGCTCAGTCAGTTAAGCATCTGCCTTTGGCTTAGGTCATAATCTCAGGGTCCTGGGACAAAGCCCAAAGTCAGGCTCCCTGCTCAGTGGGGAGTCTGCTTCTCCCTCCCCCTCTGCACCTCTCACTACCCTCTCCCCTTCTCCCTGCTTGTGCTCTCTGCTCTCTCTCTCAAATAAATAAATATTTTTTTAAGTCCTATTAGTCTCATTGGAATCAGAAAAACCAAACTAAACTCTCATCTTGAGTTTCTACTTTCCTTAGGCCTTTTCTAATTCCTTTCTGTATAAGTCAAGGCCCTGAAAGAAACAAATAGTTATGTTACAATTAGAAGAACGTTTGCACATTGAAAGGTGTGGGAATTAATTAGAAATAGCAAGAAAGGATGGTGTCCTACTCCAAAAATAGTACCATCAGCGAGACCCCACTGAGCATGAGTGGCAAGGTTGGGGAGCAGTGACTGGAAACAAAGAGCTGAATGGAGAAGTCTTTCTGACTCAAGCCATGTCCTTTAACAGTATTGCGGTAGATAGGGAGCCAGAAAAACAAGTATCCTGGGTGTTTTGTTTGTTATTTTGGCTTTGGATTCCTTTTATTCTTTTTTTGCTTTCTTTTTTTAAATTCTATTTAGTTAACCTATACTGTATTGTTTGATTCATTTTTGTTTCCTATCTTCTGTATGGTATTCTAGTTCCCATGGTGAATACCAGAGGACTGGGGAGTCCAGTGATTGAATCTATATGGGTCATTCTCCCAGAACACAGACATGAGGGAGGATAAAGGATGTTGTGGGCCGAGAAGGTATCCACCACACTTACTTGGAAATGTTGGATTGCTCCTGGGCTCTTTTATATATTATTGCATGCACTTTTTCTTTTCTCTTCTCTTTTTTTTTCCAGTTTATTTTATTTTATTTTCAGTGTTCCAGAATTCATTATTTATGTACTACATCCAGTGCTCCATGCAATACGTGCCCTTCATAATACCCACCATCAGACTCAACAAACCCCCCACCTCCCTCCCCTCCAAAACCCTCAGCTTGTTTCTCAGAGTCCACAGTCTCTCATGGCTTTTCTCCCCCTCCAATTTCCCCCAACTCAATTCTCCTCTGCATCTTCCAATGTCCTCTGTGTTATTCCTTATGCTACACAAGTAAGTGAAACCATATGATACTTGACTCTCTCTGATTGACTTATTTCACACAGCATAATCTCTTCCAGTCCCATCCAGGCTGATACAAAAGTTGGGTATTCATCCTTTCTGATGGATTCATAATACTCCATAGTATATATGGACCACATCTTCCTTATCCATTTGTCTGTTGAAGAACATCTTGGTTCTTTCCACAGTTTGGTGACTGTGGCCATTGCTGCTATGAACATTGGGGTACAGATGGCCCTTCTTTTCACTACATCTGTATCTTTGGGGTAAATACCCAATAGTGTAATTGCAGGATCATAGAGTAGCTCTCTTTTTGATTTCTTAAGGAATCTGCACACCGTTTCCAAAGTGACTGCACCAACTTGCATCCCCACCAACAGTGTAAGAGAGTTTCCCTTTCTCCACATCCTCTCTGACACATGTTTTTTACTGTCTTGTTAATTTTGGCCATTCTAACTGGTGGAAGGTGGTATCTCAATGTGGTTTTGATTTGAATCTCCCTGATGGCTAATGATGACGAACATTTTTTCATGTGTCTGTTAGCCATTTGTATATCTTCTTTGGAGAAGTGTCTGTTCATGTCTGCTGCCCATTTTTTGACATGATTATCTGTTTAGTGTGTGTTGAGTTTGAAGAATCTTTATAGATCTTGGATATCAGCCTTTGTCTGTAATGTCTTTTGCAAATATCTTCTCTCATTCCGTTGGATGCCTATATGTTTTCTTGACTGTTTCCTTTGCTGTGCAGAAGCTTTTGATCTTGATGAAGTCCCAAAAGTTCATTTTCATTTTGTTTCCTTTGCCTTTGGAGACATAGCTTGAAAGAAGTTGCTGTGGCTGATGTTGAAGAGGTTACTGCCTATGTTCTCCTTTATGATTTTGATAGATTCCTGCCTCACCTTGAGGTCTTTTATCCATTTCACATTTATCTTTGTGTATGGTGTAAGAGAATGGTCAAGTGTCATTCTTCTACATGTAGCTGTCCAGTTTTTCTAGCACCATTTATTGAAGAGATTGCCCCCCAATGCCATACACTGGATATATTCCCTGCTTTGTCGAAGATTATTTGACCATAGAGTTGAGAGTCCATATCTGGGCTGTCTACTCTGTTCCACTAGTCTATGTGTTTGTTGTTATGGCAGTACCATGCTGTCTTGGTGATCACAGCTTTGTAGTAAAGCT
The DNA here is from genome assembly GCF_902655055.1 of Lutra lutra. Classification (NCBI taxonomy): domain Eukaryota; kingdom Metazoa; phylum Chordata; class Mammalia; order Carnivora; family Mustelidae; genus Lutra; species Lutra lutra. The sequence continues at coordinate 77,869,076 of NC_062279.1, read as the reverse complement.
TGAAATCAGGCAACATGATACCCCCAGGGTTCGTTTCTCTTTTTCAACATTTCCTTAGCAATTTGGAGTCTCTTCTGGTTCCACACAAATTTTAGGATTGTTTGTTACAGGTGTTTGAAAAATGCTGGTGGAATTTTGATTGGGATGGCACTGAAAGTATAGACGGCTTTAGGCAGTATAGACATTTTGACAATGTTTATTCTTCCAATCCATGCTCATGGAATCCTCTCCCATCTTTTTCTGTCTTCTTCAATTTCTTTCATGAGTGTTCTGCAGTTCTTTGAGTACAGATCCATTACCTTGTTGGTTAGGTTTATTCCCAGGTAGCTTATGGTTCTTGGTGCTATGGTAAATGGAATCGGTTCTCTAATTTCTCTTTCTATATTTTCATTGTTAGTGTGTAAGAAAGCAACTGATTTCTGTGCATCAATTTTGTATCCTGTCACCTTCCTGAATTGCTGTATGCGTTTTAGTATTTTGGGGGTGGAGTATTTTGGGTTTTCCATATAAAGTGTCATGTCATCTGTGAAGAGGGAGAGTTTGAGTTCTTCATTGCTAATTTGAATACCTTTTATTTCTCTTTGTTATCTAATTGCTGTTGCTTGGGCTTCTAATACTATGTTGAACAAGAGTGGTGAGAGTGGCCATCCTTGTTGTATGCCTGATCTCAAAGGGAAGACTGTCAGCTTTTCCCCATTGAGGATGATATTTGCTGTGGGTTTTTCATAGATTTGTGAAGTTGAGGAATGTTCGCTGTATCCCTATACTTTGAAGAGTATTAATTAGGAACAGATGCTGTATCCTGTCAAATGTTTTTTCTCCATCAATTGAGAGGACCATGTGGTTCTTCTCTCTTCTCTTAGTGATTTCTTCTATCACATTGATTAATTTACCCACCCTTGCATCCCATTGATAAATCCCACCTGGTCATGGTGGATAATCTTTTTAATGTACTGTTTAATCCTATTAACTAGGACCTTGTTGAGAATCTTAGCATCCATATTCATCAGGGATATCTGTCAGAAATTCCTGTTTTGGTGGTGTCTTTGCCTGGTTTGGGGGTTTGCTGGCTTCATAAAGAGTCTGGAAGTTTTCCTTCTGTTTCTATTTTTTGAAACAGCTTCAGGAGAATCGGTATTATTTCTTCTTTTAATGTTTGGTAGAATTCTTCAGGAAATCTGTCAGGTCCTGGGATCTTGTTTTTTGGGAGGTTTTTGATCACTGCCTCAATCTCATTACTAGATATTGGTCTATTCAGGTTGTCAATGCTTCTTGATTCAGTTTTGGAAGTTTATAGGTTTCCAGGAATGCATCCATTTCATCTAGGTTGCTTAACTTATTGACATATAACTATTGATAATAATTTCTGATGACTGTTTCTATTTCCTTGGTGTTAGTCATGATCTCTACCTCTTCATTCATAATTTTCTTAATTTGAGTCCTCTCTCTTTTCTTTTGGATTAGTTTGGCCAGTGGTTTATTGATCTTATTGATTTGTTCAAAAAAACAGCTTCTGGTTTCATTGATGTGTTCTACTGAATCCCTAGTTTCTATCTCATTGATTTTTGCTCTAATCTTGATTATTTCCCTTCTTGTATGTGGGGTTGGCTTAATTTGTTGTTGTCCCTAGAGTTCTTTAAGGTGTAAAGAGAGCTGGTGTATTTTGGATTTTTCAATTTTTTTTGAGGGACAGTTGGATGGCTATGTATTTCCCCCTGAAGGACTGCTTTTGCTGTATCTCATAGGTTTTGGACTGAAGTCTCTTCATTCTCATTGGTTTCCATGAATTGTTTCATTCTTCTTTGATTTCCTAGTTGATCCAAACATTCTTTTTTTTTTTTTAAGATTTTTATTTATTTTATTTGACAAACAGAGACCACAAGTAGGCAGAGAGGCAGGCAGAGAGAGAGAGGAGGAAACAGGCTCCCCGATGAGCAGAGAGTCAGATGCGGGGCTCAATCCCAGGACCCTGGGACAACAACCCGAGCCGAAGGCAGAGGCTTTAACCCACTGAGCCACCCAGGTGCCCCTGATCCAAACATTCTTAAGCAAGGTGGTCTTTAGCTTCCAAGTTTTGAATTCCTTCCAAACTTTTTCTTATGGTTGAGTTCCAGTTTCAAAGCATTGTGGTCTGAGAATATGCAGGGAATAATCTCAATCTTTTGGTACTGGTTGAGTCCTGATTTGTGACCCAGTATGTGATTTATTCTGGAAAAAGTTCCATGTGCACTTGAGAAGAATGAGTATTTTGTTGTTTTAGGATGGAATATTCTGTATATATCTATGAGGTCCATCTGGTCCAATGTGTCATTAAATGCTCTTGTTTCTTTATTGATTTTCTGCTGGATAATCTGTCTATTACTGAGAGTGGCATGTTAAGATCCCTACAATTAATGTATTCATATCAATATAACTTTTTACCTTGATTAACAGTTGTCTTATGTAGTTGGCTACTCCTGTTTTGGAGACATAAATATTTACAATTTTTAGATCTTCTTGGTGGATAGACCCTTTAAGAATGATTTAGTGTCCTTCTTTACCTCTGACTACAGTCTTTAGTTTAAAATCTAATTTATCTGATATAAGAATCACTCCCCCAGCTTTCTTTTGAGTCCCGTTGACATGAAAGATGCTTCTCCATCCCTTCACTTTCAGTCTGGATGTATCCTAGGTTCAAAATGGGTCTCCTGTAGACAACATATGGACAGGGCTTGTCATTTTATCCAATCTGCAACCTTGTGCCATTTTATGGGAGCTTTTAGGCCATTCACATTGAGAGTGATCATTGAAAGATACGTTTTTATTGACATATGTTGCCTTTGAAGTCCTTGTTTCTATAGATTGTCTCTGTAAATTTCTGTCCGATAACATTCTTGGGTTCTTTCTTCTTTTATAGAACCTTGCTTAGTATTTCTTGTAGTGCCATCTTGGTGGTCACATACTCTTTTAAACCTTGCTGGTCTTGGAAGCTCTTTATCTCACCATCCATTTTGAATGTCAGCGTTGTTGAATAAAGTATTCTTGGCTGCATGTTCTTCTCATTTAGTGCCCTGAATATGTCTTGCCAGCCCTTTCTAGTCTTACTACTTTTCTGTGGATAGGTCTGACATTATTCTGATGGATCTTCCTCTATAGGTAAGGAATCTCTTCCCCCTAGCTGCTCCCAAGAGCTCCTGTCTAAAATTATGATTTGTCAGCTTCACAATGAGGTTTCTTGAGGTTTTTCTAGATTTTGTGATCTTGGAGGGAGATCTTTCTGCCTCAAGGACATGAACACTGGTTCCATTCCCTAGATTGGGAAAATTTCCGTGGAGAATTTGATCAACTGTATCTTCTAGTCTTCTTTCTTTCTCCTCCCCCTCAGGGATCCCAATAATTCTAATGTTGGAACATTTTATGGTGTCATTTATTTCCCTAATTCTGTTTTCATGGCTTCTAAGCTGTTTGTTGCAGGCCTCCTCCTGATCCTTTTTCTCTATCAGTTTGTCCTCTAGATCACTAATCTAGTGATCTGCTTCATTTACCCTAGCTGTTAGAGAATTTAGATTAGATTGGAACTCATTGATAGCTTTTTTACCTTCTTCCCCAGCAGCTTTCACTTCTGCCTTGATTCCATGTTGTCATTAATGGTTTTCTCCAACCTAGCCATTGCCTGGATAATTGTTACCCTGAATTCCCTTTCCGACATACTGCTTATGTCCATATCCAATAGCTCTAATGGAGAGGGCACAGTCTCTGAATTTTTCATTGTTCCTCTTCCTAGTCATTTTGGTGAGAGGTGGTTGAGGGTGTGTGTAGCTGAATATGTCAAATGTGATTCAGACAAGATGTACCCTGGAATTCATCTGAGGAATCGAATGTCACCACCAAAAAGAAAGAAATAGAAAATATAGAGAGAAAGAGAGAAACAGGAAAAAGAGAGAGAGAGAGAGAGAAAAGACCCTGCCAGAATGGGCCCTAAAGGTAAGATTTATAAGATATACAAACAAAAACAGACAAACAAAAAGACCAACAAAAGTAAATGACAAGGAAAAAAAAAAAAAAAAGAACCCAGCTAAAATGAACCCCAAGGATAAGATTTATATAATACTAGAACAAAAACAAATACAAAGAAACACTGACAGAATAAAAAGATGGGAGGGTGGTTTTAAATCCTCAATGTGGGGAGGAAGGTTATTTTGATTCTGCCTGGGTGTATCTTGATATCTTTGTTAAGGGACTCAACTTTCCAAAGATAAAGGGAGATTAAAACGGTTTATATATAGGGGTAGTATTGATTAGGGAAAGAGGATTATCGTGAAGCTTATATCTATATGTATATTTAAAAAATAGAAAAGCAAAGAAAAACACAGGTATATGTATGAAAAAAGTTCAAGTTAAAAGGTTATTATGGAATTTGTTGTATTGAACCTCTTGTAATTGTAAAGAGGTTTAAATAAAAAAGAATGAGAATAGTGGGAACAAATTAAAAAATAAGAGTTGTATCTATGAAATATATGGGTTTTAGGACAATACCGGGAGCTTAATGTTTTCTTTTCTCCTGATACTGGGGTTTTACAGTTTTATGTGAACCCTGTGGTGGTTGTCCTCTCATTGTTTCAGTTGAAACAATTTTGGGGGGAGGGGACTGCCACATTGTTTTTCAGTCAGTCTTGCTTGGGTTGAGTGGCCTGCTCCCTCTTAAGGGGCTGGACTCTGTTGAAGCTGGTTTTTCAGGCTTTAGTTCTCTGGAGGTTTTTGTTCTTTGGTAACTTTTTGCAGGTTTTCAGAGGTTTAGTGGAAAGCAAACTGCACCCAGACCTTCGTCTTAGAGAAAAGCCTCAGTCTGCTCCCCTCTCGGTGGTCCAGAACACACATACTCCCCTTTGCAAACTTCACTGAGCCGTGCAACCTCCCACAGGCAGTGCTCGCCCTCAGCCACTGTCTCAGGGGTCGCAAAAAGCACCCCCATTTGTCCCTGCACCCCATGCCACTAAAACCACAAGCAATATTGGTCCAGGGAGCCTGCTTCCAGTGGCTGTCTTTGCCAGGACTGTGATAAAGCAGAGATAGCACACTGAGACTTTCAAGCCTGGGCTGGGAGTGTTGAGACACTTGGCTGTCCTAACGCATACTGGCTAGTGCCCACACAGAGAACTCACAAGCATGGATGAGGGACTGCAGTCCCCAGTCGTGCAGTGCACATGCAGTGCATTATATCATCAATACATGTACATTACATCATCAATACAATTTATTAGGGTACAGGTGGTGATTATCAAGATCTGCCATGACAGATTATACTTCTTCATGCAGAATTAATACCATTAAGGTAGGACTCACCTATTGCTATGATAACACATTAAGGGTGTATTGAGTATTTTCCGAAGTCAATGAAAACTCTTCCTGTGTTTTATAATAGACTGGGAAAAGCTAGCATGAACAAGATCAATAACAGCATGCCATTGTCCTGCATCTAGCCGAGCTTCCACTACACCAGTGATTAAAAGCATGGACTTTGGAGACAAACATCCTGGATTCATAGTCTAGTTCTACCTTTTATTAGCTGCATGACTTTGCCCAAGTTACTTAATCTTACTGCATTTTGTTTTCCTCAGTAAAGTGAGTTTTAATAGTACCTACTTCATAGAGTTGTCATGAGCATTAAAACAGTTAAAATACTTAAAGCATATATAGAGTGCCTATATAGAGCTATGTAAGAATTTGCCATTATTCTTATACCCTAATATTTTACATATACCACTTCTTTAGTTAGAAATCATATTCCCTAAGGTCTTTCTTAGAGCCAATACTGTTTCAGATTTCCCACTACTTTGCATTCCACACATCAGCAAGGTTTTAACATTTGGTTATAATTCCCACCTCACTGTCTGTGCTGTGTCTCTCAGAACAGAAATCATACTAGACATTTTTAACCTCCTCTTCATTTTTGACTTGTTCACCACTACAGTCCCATAGCTGTCTAAGGTTACAGCCAGCCTTTAGTGTCCATGTTTAGAACTAATGGCATAATCCACAGAGCTCAGGAGTCTCCTCCATGGTATTTGTCCAAATCCCATCATCTCAATCTTCTACGGAGCAGTTAACAATAACTAGGGAAATGCAATATTTTTTTTTCTTTTAAAAATTCTAATGTAATCTAATGAGGCAGACCTCTAAGAGATAAGTCTTCATAATCCACTGATAACTCTACTTTCCATCATATATCTTAGTGTCTGAGTCACAGGGGATACATCCAATCAATCAAGCATCATATGTTCTTACCAAATTCCACTCCCTTTATCACCCTGGGATCTTTCCACTGAGATTTACTCTAGCGGTTTATGGTTTCCATGGAAAATCTTTAAACTACACTTAATTCAGTGCAGTAGGAATATGTGAGAGAGAGGTACCATTTTTCATAAGTGATAGTGGTATAAAGTTCTTAAAACTTAAAAATCTTCATCTGTTTGGGAAAATAATAATATGAGGGAGAGGCACATTATATCTCCGGGATGCTCAAATGGGCCATGAAAACTCAGCCTTATACATACAAGGGGAGAGCTACTGTAGTACATAGCAAGATCTGAAACATACTACATACCTCATGAGTATCAGAGAGGTGCTGTGTCCCATTTGACTACAGGCTTGAATACACTCTTCATTTGCCATCTGTAGATTCTGAAGTGAATAAAACCCTGTTCAAGTGTGTTCTTGAACTCAGAGCTATAGAGTTAGAACAAGAGTCACATCACACTCAAATGTCTCTGAGAGTCTGGCTAACAATCTGTTAGGCAATCACATGGCCTATATTTAGCACGCAACCTGTTTAAGTAAATTGTTAAACATAAAATTTTTGAACCTATCATATCTGATCACATTATTTATAATGACCCATTTATGCTGTGACTTTTTGAAATTTAGTGTAGGGTGGAAAGTCATACTGTTGTTTAATGACTTTCTTGAACTAGGTTAGGACATTTGCACTTAGAAGATATCCATTGCCTCTAAGATGCATTGTGGATAGTGTGCCAAACTTGATTAAAAGGGCATTGGTTGCTAACCTTCCAGGTTAGTTTTATGAACCTTCATGCATCTTCTGTGTTTTAACTGAGTCAGTTTGTTTGTGTATAGGTGTGTTTTTGACTTATATGCTTTCCTCAGGACTCCTGTACACAGAAAGCTACAGTGAAAAAATGGAGAAATGATAAAATCATCTGGAAAGGGATACATAATAATACATAGAAAATAGAAGTGGGAATTGAAGCCACCATGACTAGCAGAAGACATGGGGCAAGAACTCAAAGAGAAGAATTTTGTCCTCCTAATTCCCTGCTTCACCCCCACTATACAAACCCCCTTCAGGAAAAGTCTTTGTCTTTTGTAGGGGGCATCTGTGTGTCTCAGTCAGTTAAGCGTCTGACTTTTGATTTGGGTTCTGGTCATGATTTCAGGGTCATGGGATAGAGTCCCATGACAGGCTTCATGCTGGATGTGGAGGCTGCTTAGATTCTCTCTCTCCTTCTGCCCCTCTTCCCCACCCACACACAGGTGTGCACTACTTCTCTCTCTCTCTAAGAAAGAAAAAGAAAAGGAAAAGAAAAGAAAAAAAAGAAAAGAAAAGAAAAGAGAAGAAAAGAAAAAAGGAAGAAAGAAAGAAAGAAAAGTCTTTGCCTTTTTTGTTCCTGCATAGCTAACACCTAGAGCAGAACCTAACCATAGTTGGTACTTGATAAATATTTCATACATGGATCAACAAAAAAACCAAAGCAGCACAAAAAAGTAGCATTTGAAGATTAGAAGATTGATGTAGCTAAGGACACAGTGAATTCTTCTGGTAAAAAGTCAGGCTGCTAATATAGACAATGTCCATTTGTTACTAGAGTAAATATTTATCATTTGGTAAATATTGGGGGGGGAGTTATGTTATTATATAAAACATGATAACCTCAGGCTCATATAGCACCTTGTTAGCAACTGCCCAAACTAGCAGTGCTGCAAAACACAAACGCCAATGATTGCACTGATGAAGTTAAAAAGCTGCCAAATCAGTCTCAAAATACTTATTTTATTTGGTTGTTTATTCCTCACTGGATTGAAAACTTCTAGGGATGGTGATAGTATCTCATTTATCTTTGTTCCCTGGTAACACACAGAATCTGATTCAGAGGCAGCATGCATTTATTAATTTAATTGAACTAAATCCCAAAGAACTTTCTCAGTAAGCAGACATTCTGCCAGATCAAATAAAGCCTGTCCTAATCTTTGCAAGCCAAGATTGCCAGTGTTGTTACTTTGTTAAATCTCCTGTAAAACAGGTAACTTCAGGCAATTCCTCCTCTAGCTTGAAAGAACCACAGCACTGACACTAATTTGATTTTTTTAAGTGTTTTCTCTTCTATAATCGTATCACTTGAGGTATGCACTGCAAATCTGTCTTGTCAGAAGCTTGTTGCCACCCACTGCCTGTCAGCCTCTCAGCCTCTCAGAAGATGTTGGCTCAGTGAGAGAAAGCACATTTACACCTCTGTGATTCAGCTGGTTGAGAGAAGCACCACTTCTAACAGCTCAGCTTCCGCATGATGAGAGAGCCTTGTTCTCTCATCCCTTGGGCTACAGTCTGATTTGTATTGAAAAGTGTTATTTATATGAGCCAACTGAGACTGGGGGAAATGATATACCAGGTAATACAGGCAGACGTCAATATTTTAAATAAAACAGAAACAGCGGGATGTGAGATAGATAAGGAAACAAGGGAGCTTAGTGGTCTAATTTTTTTCATTTCAAAGATAGATAAAAAATTCCAAAGAGATTATGGCCCAATAAGGATTACATAGATAACTAGTAGGAAAAAACAATGTAAATTAGAAGCGATATATATACTATGTACTACATTAAGAGGGTATGTGCTTTGTGGTATATACATATGTGTTATGGTGAGCGCTCTGAATTGTGTAAGACTGATGAATCACAGACCTGTACTCCTGAAACAAATAAAGAATTATATGTTAATTTTTAAAAAAATCTTAAAAATAAATAAATAAATAAAAGGATTGTTTCCTCTGTATTTTTAAAAACTAGAATTTTGAAGGGCTGGTTCTATCAAATATGGTAGGCACTATTCACATGCAGCTGAAACTGAACTTTAAAATTTATTTTTTTTAATTTTAAAGAATTTTAAAAATATTTTATTTATTTATTTATTTATTTATTTTTATTATGTCATGTTAGTTACCAAACAATACAGCTTTGGTTTTTGATGTAGTGTTCAGTGATTCATTGCTTGCATATAACACCCAGTGCTCCATGCAATATGTACCCTCCTTAATACCCAACACTGCGCCAACCCATCCCCCACTCCCCTCCTTTCTAAAACCCTCAGTTAATTTAATTAAATTAAAAATTTTGTTCCTCAGTTATACTACCTACCATAGATGGCTAGTGGCTACATATTGGACAGTGATGGTATAGAATTTTTCCATTAGTGCAGAATGTTCTTTAGGATAGCATAGATCGAAAGATTATGTTTGCTGATGGCTACAACTCATATCAAATTAAATATTTCTATAAGTTCCTTCTACTTAACATATTTGGCTTCCTACACAGAATTTCATTTAAAAATATGGTTTAAAAATAATATAAATAGCACAGCAACTTCCTGCTTTTGTTTCTATCTCTTTAGGTACATGGTGATACTTCATAGTGACACTTACTCCCACAGATACATCACAAAATAAGAATTTGTGGGACTGGATTATAAACCAAAGATTTCATTATCAGCAAATATATAGTTTACTTACTACATCCTTAAAGATTGACATTCATATAAATTTAGTACTCTATTTCAGTAAAAATTCAACTTTTTTTCTTTAAGATTTTATTTATTTATCTGACAGAGGGAGAAAGAGAGAGAAAGCACAGAAACAGGGGATACAGCAGAAGGGAGAAGCAGGCTCTCTGCTGAGCAGGGAGCCCGATGCAAAGCTCCACCCCAGGACCCTGGGATCATGACCTGAGCCGAAAACAGATGCTTAACAGACTGAGCCACACAGGTGCCCCTAAAAATTCAACTTTTAAAAATACTTAACTTTGAAAGAATTACAGATTCACAGGAAATTTCAAAAACATACACAGTAAAGTCCTGTGTATTCTTCGTCCAGGCTCTACCGATTTTAACATCTTGCATCCTATAATAAAATATCAAAGCCAGGAAATTACCTTGATTCAAAGTGCAGTTTATACAGATTTCAGCAGTAGTGTGTATGTGTATGTGCATATGTGTGTAGCTCTATGCAATTTGACCCATGTGTAGCTTAGTGTAACCACCGTCCTTAAGGATACTTAACTACACCATCACACAATTCCCTTATGTTATAGCCAAGTTCATTTTATCCCACTCCCCACCATGACAATCAAATTTCATCCCTATCTATATAATTATATCATTTAACAAATGTTTATATATAAACAAAATCACATTATATATGTTGTTTTATGATTGCCTTTCTCCACTCAGCATAATTTTCCTGAAGGTCATTCAGGTTCTTGTGTATATCAATAATTAGATCCTTTTTATTGCTAAAGAATACTCCATGATATGGAAGTTCCACAGTTCGTTTAACTGTTCACCCATTGTAGAACATTAAAGAAGTTTCCTGTTTTGTGTGATTATGTACAAGTTTCTGCATGTATCTCTGGAATAAAGGCCAAACACTGCAATTCTTGGATAATTTATTAAGAACATTTTTAGTTCTAAAAGAAACTGCCAAACTCTTGTCTCGGATTACTCTTCCATTTTACATTCAAGCCAGCAGTGTATGAGTTACCAGCATCAACACATTTTCACCAGCACTGGGGGTTATTGCTATTTTTTAATTTAGCCATTCTGATAGCTATGTAGTAATAGTGTGATTTTCATTTGTATTTTTGTAAAGGCTAATGATGTGGAACATCTTTCCATATGTTTATTTATCATCCATTTATCCCCTCTGTGAAATGTCTGTTCACATCATTCTCCTCATTTTCTAATGGTATTGTTTGTTTTACTAACATTGAGTTTTAAGAATTCTTTACACATTATGTATATGAGCCCTTTGTCAGATTTAGTATTTGCAAATATTTTTTCCCAGTAAATTATTTTTTCATCATAGAGTTTTTAACAGAGAAAATTTAAGTTTCAATGGTTTATCAATTTTTCCTTTTATGGATCATGATTTTGGTGTTAAGTGTGAGATGTTTTTCCTAGTCCTAGGCCCCAAATACTTTGTCCTATTTTTTTGAAGTTTTATAGTATTATGTTTCATATGTAATCCATTATCCATTTTTATATAAAGTGTCAGAGGTTCATTTTTTGCCAATAGCTATCCAGGTGCTCTAGCACAACTTGTTGAAAAGATTACCCTCCTAAATTAAATTGTTTTGTCCCTATGTCAAAAATTAATTCTAGTTTCTGTATTCTATTACATTTATCTCTGTCATTCCCTCCAGAGGTGCCACATTCTCTTAATTATTCCAGATATAGAGTAAGCCTTCATACTAGCAAGAATGGTTCCTCTCAATTTTTTTTAATTTTTATATGTCTTAAAGAATTTTTATAAAAATTTTAGAATAAGTTTATCTCTACCAAAAATTACTGAGAGTTTGATAACTGTGTTAAATCTGTAATCAATTAAGGAGAATTGACATCTTTACCATGGCGTATGTTCTAATCAATAGAAATAATATGCCTCTTGTAGTATTTATAACTTCTTTGACTCTTTTCTTCAATATTTTATTTTCATCTTATAGGTCCTATAAATGCATTGCTAGATTTATAACTAATATTTCATTTTCTCTGGAGCAGTTGTACATGGTATTGCATCTTTAATTTCAGTCTCCAGTTGTTCACTGTAAATGCATAAAAATGCAATTGACTTGTGTGTATTGATCTTGTATTCCATGACCATACTGATTTCATTTATCAGTTCTAGAAACTTTTTGGTAAATTTCTTGGAATTTTCTCCCAAGAAATCTTGTTATCTGAATATTTCTCCTTCCATTCCATCATATTTTGATTTTTTTAATGTAACAGCTTTGGTGAGATATATTTCAAATGCCATAAATTCAATCATTTATATGTATAAATCAATAGTTTTAGTATATTGTGGAGTTGTGCAATTACCATTACAATTAACTGCAGAATGTTTTTGTCACCCAAAAAAAAGTCGATGGCCATTAAAAGTTACTCCTTCTAAGTCCCTCCAACTCCCCACCACGCCAACCACTAATGAGTTTTTTTTTCTATCTCCATTGATTTGCATTTTGGAAATTTCACATGATTGGAATTATTCAAGATATGGTCTTCATGGCCAATATCACCTAATTTGCATAATGCTTTCAAAATTAATCCATGTTAAAGCATGTAGCAATATTCATTCTTTTATGCATGATATTTACTTAGTCGGGATATACCCTATGAAAATTATCCATTCAATAGGTGCTAAACATTTAAGTGTTTCCACCTTCTGGTTAGAATAATACTGCAATGGACAATCATGTATATGATTTTGTGTGGACCTATGTTTTAGATTACTTGGATATAACTCTAGAAGTGGAATCTTTGAGTCATTTGGTTATTCTGTGATCAATACATCTGTAAAATACTTTATTTTCAGCCTGTTTTCCTAAGTGTCTATAACATCTTCTATTCCCACCAGCAGTATAAATCCATTCTAATTTCGTCAAGTCTACCCTGACAAGTGTCTTTTTTTTTTATGTTATCTTTTTAATTTTTAATTTTTTTTAATTTTTTTTATTTTTTCAGCATAACAGTATTCATTATTTTTGCACCACACCCAGTGCTCCATGCAATCCGTGCCCTCTACAATACCCACCACCTGGTGCCCCCAACCTCCCACCCCCCACCCCTTCAAAATTCTCAGATCGTTTTTCAGAGTCCATAGTCTCTCATGGTTCACCTCCCCTTCCAATTTCCCTCAACTCCCTTCTCCTCTCCATCTCCCCTTGTCCTCCATGCTATTTGTTATGCTCCACAAATAAGTGAAACCATATGATAATTGACTCTCTCTGCTTGACTTATTTCACTCAGCATAATCTCTTCCAGTCCCGTCCATGTTGCTACAAAACTTGGGGATTCATCCTTTCTTTCTTTCTTTTTCTTTTTTTTTTTTTTTTACAGCTTTATAAACATATATTTTTATCCCCAGGGGTACAGGTCTGCGAATCGCCAGGTTTACACACTTCACAACACTCACCATAGCACATACCCTCCCCAATATCCATAACCCCACCCCCTCTCCCAACCCCTCCCCCCATCAACCCTCAGTTTGTTTTGTGAGATTAAGAGTCACTTATGGTTTGTCTCCCTCCCAATCCCATCTTGTTTCATTTACTCTTCTCCTACCCCCTCAACCCCCCATGTTGCATCTCCTCTCCCTCATATCAGGGAGATCATATGATAGTTGTCTTTCTCCGATTGACTTATTTCGCTAAGCATGATACCCTCTAGTTCCATCCACGTCGTCGCAAATGGCAAGATTTCATTTCTTTTGATGGCTGCATAGTATTCCATTGTGTATATATACCATATCTTCTTTATCCATTCGTCTGTAGATGGACATCTAGGTTCTTTCCATAGTTTGGCTATTGTAGACATTGCTGCTATAAACATTCGGGTGCATATGCCCCTTCGGATCACTACGTTTGTATCTTTAGGGTAAATACCCAGCAGTGCAATTGCAGGGTCATAGGGTAGTTCTTTTCTTTTTTTTAATATTCTAGTTGGTGTAAACTGGAATCTCATTATGGTTTTTAATGGCATTTCTCTGGTAGCTGATGATAGTCAGTAGATTTTCATGGGCTTACTGGTCATGTTTATATCTTGTTTGTTTTTGCAACTTTATTGAGATACAATTGACATAATACATTGTGTAAGTTTAAGGTGTATAAAATATTTATTAGGTATGATTAGTTAGCACACCCCACACCTCTTATAATTATGATTTTTTGTTGTTGCTGTTATGGTGGGAACATTTAAGATCTACTCTCATAGGATGTTTAGGTATACAGTACAGGATTTTTAACTATAGTCACCTTACTATACATTAGAACCTGGAATTTATTCACTCATAACTAGAAGTTTGTACCCTTTGATCAACATCTCCTCATTTCCCCCATTCCTCCACCTCAAGTCCCTGGCAATAGCTATATATTCTGGTTCTATTAATTCAGTTTTTTTTTTTTTTTTGGATTTTACATAAATGTGAAATCACATAGGGTTTTTCTCTGATTTATTTCACTTAGCATAATGACACAATCCATCCATGTTGTCACAAATAACAATATTTCCTCCTTTTTTGTTATCCAGTAATATTCCTATTATTCCATTGTGTGTGTGTATCAGAGTTTCTTCATCTATTCATCCACTAATGGACATTTAAGTATTTTCCATACCTTATCTGCTGTAAATAATGCTGAAGTGAACAATCTCTCTGAGACGGTGATTTCATTTTCTTTGATAAATACCCAGAAGTGGCATTGCTGGATCATATTGTACTTTTGATTTAATTTTTTGAGAAAACTCTAATTCTTTCTCATAAATTAGCTGGCATTCAATGTACCTTAGCTCCACTTACAAATTTTTATTGTTTGTAAGAGAGGTCTCCAAGCTCAATTCATCACATTCTCTTTCCAAAAATGTCAGTTCTTCTGAGGATAATTTTGGAACTATCTATTCTTATGGCCTGCTTCTCCTGTGCAAAATATCTGGTTACTGCTCTGGAATTGGGAGTGAGAATAGTGACTCAATTTTCCCAGGTTGACACTAGGCTAGTACTGTAGTTTTTGGTCTTTTTGAATTCCCTCAATTTTCCTGAAACTCTAACTTGCAAGTAAGTTCAGGCAAAGTCAAGCAAAACCAGGGTTTTCAATTTGCCTAGACTGGCATAGATTTTTCTGCCCTATGAGTGGGGTAATATGAATATCCAGTTTTTGGTTCAACATGTTAGGTAATATCAATTTCATAATGCACAATTTAAGTCATATAGTAACTTCGTCCCACATGGTCAAGTGTTTAGTCTCAGCCAATAGTAAACAAGAAACTACTTTTAATTTAAATAACTTTTTTCTGATAAAAAGACTCTTCTCCAGTACCACTGTGACTACAGGCTTAATACAAACAACATGGCAGTACATCTTATATTGTAACCTGGACCTTTTATGAATCAATTTAATACCTTATACCACTACTAGTAATGTTATTCTAAAAACTTTTATAATACAATATTATTAAATTCTGAAATTAAATTTGTTTACCTTAGGTCTGTAGCTGACTTTCCCTCATACCTTACTGAATATATGAATATATGCACCTTCCATAATCCTCTGAAGTATATGAATTTCTTTTAGACTCAGACTATTAAACATCTTGGCTTGGTTTTAAAAGGTAAAAGAATTTATAATAGTATTATATTTAGATAAATATTACATTTAGATAAATATAATAAATATAATAAAAACAAATATAATTTAGATAAATATAAATATAATATAATATAATAATGGTTTAATTTCCTTGTCCCAAATTCTCTTTAATTCTGTCTGAGAATAGTCTAAGAGAATTCAAAAATACAATTTATAAATAACATAGTTTAGCATTTCAAATATAATGTGTACATTTACTTATTTTTAGCTATAACTTTCTTTAATTAGTATGATCTTTCTGGATGGTAATACTCAGTTCAAGTAATCATAACTAATAATATTAGCAAAAATAAACATTGAGCTAACAATGGAAGGAAATATTAGTTTTATGCACAACACATGAGTAAGAGCAATTAGAGGCAATTTGTATCAGGTTGGATATTACAGAAAGTATGAATTCATCAAACAATAAAATTTAAATAAAATTGTATTTGCTTTCAACAAGGAGTTGTATACTTTTGATTTCATAAGTTAGTCTTTTTTTAAGATTTTATTTATTTGAGAGAGAGAGAGAGGGAAAGCACAGAGGGAGAGTGTGAGGGAGAAGCAGACTTCCCACTGAGAAGAGAGCCCACGTGGGGTTCGATCCCAGGACCCTGAGATCATGACCTAAGGTGAATGCAGACACTTAAATGACTGAGCCATCCAGACATCCCATAAATTAATCCTGAAACAGAAATATAATCATCATCCACAAATACACTGATATTTCTTTAAGATACCATAGATGCAGAATCCTTTATTTTATGTAAGCATGCTTCTTGTGGCAAGGTTAATATATAAAGGACAATCTGCCTCTATAAATAACTAAAAGATGATATATATTAATTTAGAGTTTAATAATACCTGAAAGGGACTAATCTTTAACATAACAAACATCATGTTTACATAAGCATTTACATTTGAGATGGCAAATGTTTAAAATACATCATCTATCCAAATGTTCATTATATGTCTATTAGCTCTAATACTTTAGAGAATTAAAGAATATTAAATAGAAAACACCTGCCTGAATGTTGCTACAGTTAATTATCACAGTTTAATAACATTCAAGGCATGCATTTTAACATAATGATTTGAGATTCTCAAAAAGTTAAACATATTCTATAGAGACCAAAAATATTTTGAGTTCAATTAAAACAATTCAATTGTCTCACATATGTTTATTGGCTGCCTAATACATACCTACCACATTCCAAGCCCTTTTCTGGATATGATATAAACAAGACAGACAAAATTCCTTGCTCTCATTTGGTTGTATCATGTGTATATGTTGAATGGGGTTATACAGATAATAAATAATTACACAATAAATTTTATAGCATGTTAGGTACTAATACATAATGGAAATGCGTATCAGCAAAGGTAGATGAGCATATTTTGGAAGATGATTTCAAATTTTAAAAAGGATAGTCAGCAAATCTCAACTAGTTAACATCCATCTGAAGAAAGTAAATAAACAATTCATGAGAATATCTTGAGACCGTATATCATAGATGGAAGAAACAACATTGGTAAAATGCCATGTCAGGAGTAGTCTTTCAAAAGAAAAGAAAGGAAGCTATATGACTGTAGATGAATGATTGTGGGAGAAAGTTCTAGGGGGGTGATCAAGTGATCAGAGAGCTAACTGGATGTTACATCATGAAGTTCCATGTAGACAATTTTAAGAAAGTTCCAGGACTGGAGAAGTCAGTTTAGAGGAACAGAGGCTACCATCTTCCATCCATTGCCTTGCTCATAAAGCTGGAGTGTCACTCAAAGAGTAGGGAGCAACTATTTCTACTTTTATGGTAGCCACCTCTTTATCCTGTGCCATGACAAGAGCTAGGTAGTTCTTTGTTCCTCATTAGATATTAGATAACTTGGTGAACTTGCAACTCTAGATCTATAATATGTTTAGGTGAAATTATAATATTGTTGATTTGTCCAACTTTTCCTTTTTACTAGAGTGGCAATGACTTTCTTTGCATATTTGTACTTTCTAAGCAATATCAAAATCTTCACATTATTTTTGAAGTATATTGTTTTCATTTTTATTATTATATAGAGAATCCAGACTGTGCATATCTCAATTTGATTTTTTCTTTAGTGTTGTTTTTGACTACTTGTAAAATGCCTATGCTTATTTATTTATATACTTATAACCTCTTAAGTGATGGCAAAATTTGGCTATTTCTCAGTTTTTTCCAAATGGATTGAGGATGTTTTCTGCACTATTTTCTGTTTTTTTTTTTCAAGTTTTTATTTAAATTCAAGTTAGTTAACATACAGTGTTATACTAATTTCAAGTGTACAATATAGTACCTCAACACATACAACACCTAGCGCTCATTACAAGTGCACTCCTTAATCACCATCCTTTAACTCATCCCCTACTTACTTCCCCTCTGGTAACCACCAGTTTGCACTCTATCATTAAGAGTCAATGTCTTGGTTTCTTTCTCTCTCTCTTTTCCCTTTACTCTTTTTACGTTTCTTAAATTCAACACCTGAATGAAATCATGTGTTATTTGTCTCTGACTGACTTATTTTGCTTAGTGTAATACTCTCTAGCTTATCCAATTAAATAATGGGCAGAAGACACAAATAGACATTTTCAAAAGAAGACATACAGATGGCTAACAGACAAGTGAAAAGATGCTCAACATTACTGATCATCAGGGAAATACAAATCAAAACTGCAATGAGGTATCACCTCATGTCTGTCAGAATAGCTCAAATCAACAACACAAGAAACAACAAGGTGTTGATGAGGATGTGGAGAAAGGGGAATCCTTTTGCATTGTTGGTGGGAATGCAAACTGGTGCAGCTACTCCAGAAAAGGGTATTATGAAGGTTCCTCATAAAGTTAAAAATAGAACTACCCTATAATCCAGCAACTGCACCATTAGGTAGTCACCCAAAGAACACAAAAATATTAATTCATATATTAATTCAAAGAGTTACATACACCTTGCTGTTTCTGGTTAGCATTATCTACAGTAGCCAAATTATGAAAACAGTCCAAGTGTCCATCAACTGAAGAATGGATAAAGAAGAAGTGGTGTGCACACACACACACACACACACACACACATATGCACACACACACGATGGAATATTACTTGACCATAATAAAGAATGAAAAAATATTTTCTTTATTAAATGTATGTTTTTAATTGATTTTTATTTTATTTATTTATTTTTTAAAGATTTTATTTATTTATTTGACAGACAGAGATCACAAGTAGGCAGAGAGGCAGGCAGAGAGAGAGAGGTGGAGGTGGAGAGAGGTGGAGGATCCTAGGACACTGGGATCATGACCTGAGCTGAAGGCAGAGGCTTAACCCACTGAGCCACCCAGGTGCCCCTGTTTTTAATTGATTTTAAAATCTACTAGTAGTTTCAAAAAATCAAGGAAGTGATGTATATATGTGTATATAAATGTATATATATATGTGTATGTGTGTGTGTATACACACAGATTCATTTGTTAACTATTAATATTACATTATTCAGATTTTATACATATATATTCTTAATTTACTTGATCTAACAGAGTCTCCAGAATCAAGTCTCATTATTATTTTGTTTCTTTGATATTCCTTATTCTATGTAGTTTATACTTTTAAATACTTTGACAATCATGTCATTCTAGGTCTAACAGACATTCTAAAATACTAATGGGATATGTCTGGATATTAAAATTTAATTCTCTAATATTTCCAGATATGCTTCCAGTTTTGCATAGGCCCAATGAACACACACACACACACACATACACACACACACACACACATCCAGTGAGGTGTCTAATTGCTGCAACTTGTAAAACTGCATGGCACATGGCACAGTTGCACCAAAATAAACAAAATGAAATCATATATTTTTGTCAACAATTATTTTAATTATGCAAAATTAATATGCTGTATGTTAATATAATACTTTATATCTGTATATTTACTTTTGCTCAATTTATATTTCCTTCAAGAAAAATTAACGTATCCAAAGGATGTTTATTGATCTAGAGAAAGTCATGAATAATATTTTATTTACAAGCTCAAATGTTGAATGCTATGTTACTCTTGCTAATAGTTCTGACCATAGTAAAGAACTTAAATCAGGAGCAAAACTGATTTGAAAGTAGGTGGGTAAGCTGAAGCACACTAAAGTAATTCAGTGATGATTTCAAATAGCTACATAATTTCATGTATGTTGAGTCCCTATCTTGATTATCATGAGACTTTTCACTTGAACTTCATAGCTCTGAACAAGTATTTAGATCCAGGTTTAAAAGAACATTGTGATTTTCTTTGGAAATGAAAAACGGAAGTGTAAAAATAATTTATACACATTAATAACAGACATTTTAAATGGAAGTAATAGTATATTCTTTTGACACTGACACAATTTTGATTCTAAGTGGTTAAATGTGTATTTGCAGACAGTCTTCAAAACCTTTATCAAACACTAAAATAGAATATATTTTGTGTTTTAGTATGTTCTTTCTTAATTTCAGCCAAATGATACTACATACAAAATTTAATTATGTATCTAAACATGAGTCTCCAAACATTGAGAATTTTATCATTACTAAACTCAAGTAAAAAAGAACAATTAAAACTTTTCTATTTCACCAAGTGTAGCTGTAAATCACTGTAAAATAGCTATGGTGTACTCATTAAATACCACAGACACATGTACATTTTGCTGATGAATATTACTAAAAAGCTAAGTGTTTTTCCAATTACTAATAGGACTAGATAATTTATTAAGTGCAAACAAACAAACAAACAAAAATATGCTCATATGGTCTGGTTAAGATTTAGTCTTCTGAGAAGATGGGAAAAGTTTACCACAACTTAAGAATATAGACAAGAATTTTTATAGCATGACTTTCAGAATACATTTCCATTATGAAATTTCCCAGGAGAGGTAAATGATATTAGTGTGTTTTTGGAAAGAAAGTAAAGATAGGCTTTTGATAAGGTGCTGCTTTTGTTCTCTTTTTCCATTCATACAGGAACACATAAATGGTAGACATATGAACAAGTGATATTAGAAGTAACCCTGGTGACATTTTAAGGTTGTAATGTTGGGTTGTCCATTTTCATCTTGTATTGATTTCGATCATAGCAGTATTCTTAAAATTTTTCTCACTTTAAAATTTACATAATATGATAAATTGTCAGATATGACTAAACATACTGTTTCATCCTACAAAATCTTCACTAGCAAATGTAAAATCCAGGCAAACTGACTTATTTCTCAAAAGAAAACCCTGTGAAGAAATTTTGGGTGAGGATCTGAAAGGTGATAAGATCTAAATTGCATTTTTTAAAAAGTGTTTCAACTTTACATAGATATAATTAGACAGAATATGGTTGGTTTGTTATGCATCATAACACTTCTCTGGGAATATATTCCATTGTCTAATATTTTCACTTAAAATATTATCTAAATCCTTATTCTCTGACCCCAATCTGTTTCTCTTTCATGGTTTTCCTGTGTTTATCAATGATGTCATATATGAGACTGCTCATGTTTGTCTCTTCTTATTATGTCTCATACTTATTCAGTTGCATTTCATGTCTGGTTCCTTAATATGCCCTGGTTCAAAATATATACTTTCAATTTAATTGTATTAAAAACCATAAACTCACCTTGTTGCAGTGGCTCTGCCCCCAATTTCCCTTTTCTTCAAATCTTCATCCTATTTCAAAATAATACACTTTAAAAGTGTTGTTTCCACTGCCATTTCTATTTTTAAAAATCACTGAGTCCCTATTACCTGGATTATATCCAAATCCTTTATTTATTTATTTATTTTTTTTTTTTTTTGCATTCTTCACCTCCTTCCCTCCATAATCAAATTGTAACCTATTTTCTTGCCTTATCTATATCACCTCCTTTACATAAAACTTTTATTTCTTCTTGGTCAAGGTCGAAGTTCTCCATCAAGGACCTCTCACATCTATTTCCATTCTCGATTTCCCACCTTTCTCATTCCAATGCCCTGAATTGCTATTGCTTCACTTTGCCCCTGCTTATTACAAATCTACTATTTGATGTTAGAGTTTTGTTTTTGTTTGTTTGCAGTCACCTCATAATTTTATCCTGGTTTATCCTTTTTTTTTTTTAAGATTTTATTTATTTAAGACAGAGAGAGAGAGAAAAAGAGTACAAGTAGGGGAGAGGAAGAGAAAGGGGCAGAGGGAGAGAGAGAGAAGACTCCCCATGGATATGGAGCCCTATGCAGGGCTCAAACCCAGGACCCTGAGATCATGACCTGAGCCAGTCAGACCCTCAACCAACTGAGCCAACCAGGTGCCCCTATCCTGTTTTTTCTTCAGTTTTTACACATACCTACATTATTGATGAGATCGTTATTTGCAACACAATTTATATTTTATATAAAAAGACAAAACAAACACCTTTCCTTGATTGATCTCACTTTACTTGCCCTCTACCCCAACAGATCAACTTTCAAAATAATGCAGAACACCAGACTATGTTGGAAGCACTGGGAAACAAAACAAAACATCGATATGCACATTAAAACATTGGACTCTCAAGGGTTAAAATTTAAGAGGTTTATTCTCTTTTTATCAAGCATTGTCTACAGACAGAGCATCCACATGGTGTAAGCTACCAAAGAAGGATGTATGAGATGGACTTACATTAAATCATTAGACACTTTATGTGGTTCATGTTCACAAGGGAGAAAATTGCTAAAAAGGAAAGCAGATAAGTAGAAACATAAGCTGGTAGTTTATTAAATCTACCTCCCATAATGTTTCCTTAAGCTAAGAAGAAATCTACTGTATCACACAGCTCAGGATGCTATATATACATAAGATATTACACACACTATAAAATTTCAGGTTTCTAAGCAGTTTTATACAATTTAAACTTGAGTAAAATTTGTATTTAAAAAAGACCTTATTGGATTACCTTCAGTAAACGGAGGTCATTTCAACAGCCCATTAGCATTTTTAGCAACAATTAAAAAAAAATAAGTAAAAAGATTCTCCAAACATGTAAGCTATTACTTTAAGCCAAGATAATTATCTGCTTATTTCAATAAACCAACTCTCTAGTTTTAATCCAATTCTACTAGCCTTTTATTTGCCTTTCAAAAAAAAAAAAAAAGAAGCAATCATTTTTATTTCTATACAGTGTCTCAAATAAGAGAATTAGTTAGGTTTCAATCCATATGCACAGTTAATGAGAGGGTCATTTAAGTATTATTCAGGAGTTGAGCAGAACTCATTTAGGAAAATTCTTAAGAAATGAAGTTCCTTGATGTGTTATGTTTAAATTGCCAATGCAAGAGTAAATTATCTCTTTACTCACCACTGTGGAGTTATCCCTTACTCTCAATTTCTGCTACTAATTCTCCTAAACCACTAATACTTATCAGTTCTCTAGACAGTATTTTCTCCCTGATGTTAATTTCCCTATACCTGGTTTACTTTCAGCAGACACAAATGATACTTCTTTTTTAAAACTGAAAGTTCCTGCTGTTTCAACACTGGACTAGATGAAAAGAAAGAAACATATTCTGCTACTAATAAACATTTGTAAGCAGTTGACATCCGAGACAAACTTGCATTAAAATACAATGTACTCCAATGATTAAAAGCAAAATGAGTAGAGAATACATTGCAAACATTTTTCCATAATTATTTTTCCTCCCTTCCTCCTCATTTTCCATAGCATGCTGCAGACCATACAGTTAAGTATCAGAGTTTGTTACCTGTATACAACCTAAGGCCAACTTATGCCTTCAAATGATATTTTGCTGAGGTTTAAAATAGTGTCAAAGACAGGATTTAGTGCAAGAGATGTTAAACTTTTCTCTTTTAATGACAAAGATTTATAGTTATGGGGGAGTTCAGAATGCAGCATTTAGCCTACCTTTTCCTCTTGTGACATTCCCTTCAAGGCACAAAAGATTATAAACAGTGGATGGGACAAAATATTTTGAAGTAAGAATTTTAAGGTTCCACAATACCTTTTTATTTCTAGTTTAAGCATACCAAAAGACAGAGAAAAGAATAAGAGATAAGCCACCCCCAAAATGAAATAGTGCTTAAAGTCATCTGAAATTCCCTGCAGTTATTTTTATGTATTTAAATTTCTATTTTATTAGCTTAAAATGTAATTATAGATTTGATTCCTGTGATTGATGTAGTTCTTAATGTTGTTTTAAGTATTTCTAATCAACCAATAGTACTAATTGTGTGTATCTTTGCAAAAAAAAAAAAAAAATCTATTTTATTTGGCCAACCAAGTAACTTATGCTTGACTAGGGTATCATCTTGAAAAGTTAAGCTGTAAATTTAAACAATGGATTAAGTGCAATGCACTGCAAAACTCTTTATTCAATAGTTATCTAATAGGGCTCCTAGGCATCTCCAACCCAAATGACTGTATTTCCTTTCTCAACTTCAGTGATCTCACAGTTTAACTTATTGAGTCGTCCATCTAGTATAAAGAGAGAGTCCTTGGAAGGTGTCATCAGGTATTGACCAAACAAGCCACTGTCCTGGATTTGCCTGTTCTTCTGGTTCCAAGGCCATTCTTCTGCCTTGAGTGGTTCCTTAAGACTCTTTATCATCTTAACCTTCCCAGAGGAGAGCTCAACAAAGAGCACATCAGTCTGTGTGCTTGAACTACCATAGATGTTGTATTGGTGGGCTTCAGTAAAGGATGGCTGAAATGCCAGATCAGATATGTGCAGATTTGTGTGAATATCAAAAGCCTCTTGTATTTCTCCTCTGATGGTAATGTACTGGACCCTTACAAGACCTTTCACATCATTAATGCTGACAAGATAGTGCCCATCTGGAGAGACATAGGGAGTGCCTGTCACATCACTATTGAATCCAATGACTGAGTCGGTTACACCATCCACCATAAGCTGTGGTGGTATTGCCCCAGTGCTGTCAGGTTTGCAGCCAATAAAGTAGTATCCTCCCAAATGTGTATACGCCAATGACTGAGGAATGCACTTATAGTCCATCAAGTTAATTGTCTTGATGTATGACATGGTTTCAAGATCAATTTTTTGTAGTGCAGCTTCATCTTTATGAAGAATAAATCCAAACCTGAAAAGATGAAAACCAAAGTTAGACAAGAAACTACAGAGTGGTTCCCCTATAAATATGTATTGTGGGCAGGTAGAAAGGGTCATCACTAGTCTAGGTATTAATTGTCAGGCTATGCAGCAATTTGTGTCACCATCGTGTTAGAATTAAACTTTAAATTGTGTTCATTTCACCTCTTTTCTCTAGGTCATTTTTTCATTATAGTCAAACAATTGTAACTCATGGTGTAGAAAACAAAATAATTAAAAGCAATATATCAAGTTAATTGGAACAACAGATTTTACTTTTACCATACATAAAAAGGTAAACATTATTTTGTGAGTCTCTAATCCTTCTGATATTGAATAAGAATGGTTTACTGCTATTAAAGTCAACAATAAAAGACATAAATATATATCTATTATACTTGCTTCATTTACTTCTTATTTTGTCCAAAGACCATCCGAAAAGTCTGACACTCATTACTACTTAGACAATTATCCACATCTTTCTCATTTTTATCTGAGGGTTTTTTGTTTTGTTTTTGTTGTTGGTGGTGGTTTTTAGTTTTGTTTTTTTTTGGGGGGGTATAGAACTATTAAACTTCTATTTATTAGATTTTAAGATTGCCTTGATTAACTACTTTTATGACTTTAACACTCTTTTAGGTTTTAAATACAGGTTACATTTTTCAACCTTGCTATACTTATATTATCATTTTTAGTGATATACCTGCATTATATTTGTTATCGTATATTGAACAACAATGAACGTTAAAGATTTATGATTTTTTCTGTTAAAGTTATTTAAAAATAAATATTTCTTATTTGTTTTGGTAGTCTCTTTAATTATTTCTGTGCTTTTCAAAGCATTTGTCCTGAATTCTAGCTGCAAATTATTTTAAGTCCCTGTGACAAATATAAATATATTTTGTAACTATGACCTATAACAACAGTGGGTTCTTAGGAAAAATAAGTTAAATAAGATAAAATGAGATGGATAGTAGTATAGAAAATTACATCCAAAATGGATACTGGCCAATAAAATTTTGAAGGACACTTACTTTTGTTTCCCTTAATAATATTGATTAAAACACATACTAGTATTTTCAAAGACTCCATAAAAAAATGGGGGGGTCTATTGTTATAATGAATGTGCTCATAAATGAAAAAAAATTAAACATAAGATGACTTGTGGCACAGTAAAACAGAAACTCTAAAGGTAATTACTTTCACCTGTGCAATTCATTTTTAATATGCTAATCCTCACACAAAATTTTATTTATGTAAAAATAACCATTTCTACACATAATACATAAATATAATGAACTCAGGGTAACAACTCCTTAAAATTTCAAATATAAGCATATGG
Organism: Lutra lutra; assembly: GCF_902655055.1. Classification (NCBI taxonomy): domain Eukaryota; kingdom Metazoa; phylum Chordata; class Mammalia; order Carnivora; family Mustelidae; genus Lutra; species Lutra lutra. The sequence goes on along the minus strand of NC_062279.1, from coordinate 77,843,171 downwards.
CAAGCCCCTCAAATAAACTCATCTTTAATTATAGAAAGGATAAGATGAATGTTCTCAAAAAATCAGTCTTTGTGCTGTAATTGTGGAAGGCAACAAGTGCATCCGCAGAAATTTTACAAATAGATGTAAAGTTGTAACCGCTTCTATGTTATTATATTACATATAGTTGGGAAAACCCATATTACAATTTTAGCTAATTTAAACATTTGTGAAAAAACTATTTGTTGTCTTTAGAGAGATTACAACATCCATACAAAAGAAAAACTACAATGTACACTTACTCCTTTAAATTTTTTAAAAAATATTTATCAAACAACTACTGAATATGAGGCACTGGGAATATATCAGATCAACATAACTTTCCCTGCTCTCAATGATTCTGGGAATTTTAGTAATAAAAACGGAAAACTTAGTGATCAATGTTTAATTATAGCATCTTACTATACTATCATTTAACTTAGTGATTATTGCTTTTTCTATTTACAGGAGATGGAATAAAGTAATCATTTTGAAAATAATATTTCTGGTGTATTTCAGAATGACATTCGCCATTTCTCGCTCATTTCCTCGATCTTTCTCTTTTCCTGTGTCCTTAATAACTGTGTTTGTGTCACAACTCCCATCATACCTATTTAGGATAACATTTTCATTTTATTATAATGGTATGAAGAAGAATTTGTACTATTAAAAATCACTTCCACATGTTTCTATTAAAATATTAATGCCTAGCACAGGTTTCAAATACTACCTGAATATTAGAGAATAAGAAAAACAAAAACAAAAACAAAACCCTCAAACCAAAAACTGTGCCCGTGATTTTTTGTCAACCTCAAAAATATCATAAAATCCTAGATATCACTATCCACTCTCATACTTGTCTTAATAAATAATTAACTCTGATTACTGTAAAGGGATATTTTTCCATTAATGGACAATCATTAAGGATACAGAAGTATGTATATGATTGTATCTGGTATGATTTATGAGATTTTGAATAATGATGGAAAATACTGTCTTTCTTTTATGTTACGCATTGTACATGTTCCCAGAGACAAAAGCAGTAATATTAAATAGTAACATTTAATAAAAGCAACAAGCCTATCAAGTTTTGGCATTTCAGCTCCTTTTTTAACCTTGAGTCTTCCAGTTCCTTTGGGCAATGGTTTGTGAATGCTAATGAAGGAGAGTGTGACAAGCTTTAACTACTCTTGAACTATTTTAACTCTAATACTGAAGAATGCACTCAAGTTTTCTGTGATACAACCCAGCTTCTTTTGAAGGTAATTAAAATTTTAAGAGAAGGTCCAGTTAAAAATGTAAAACCTCCATGTGGGGCCATAAAATCACATCTATTTTGGCATCCATGCTGCATGCTCCTTTAGGACTAGAGATCTAGCTACATAAGCAGATGCACGAGAATGCCTTCAATTTTTCACTGCTGATTTATTGGGTAGGAAGTGATACCTGTAATTCAAAATTTCCCCCTAGTACAGATTAATATTCAAAAATCTCCCACTGTTCATTAGTCTGTGATTAATATTTACGAAGTTCTCAACTTTATGCCTGCTTAGTATAATAAAATCCTGCCCCGGACTAAGCCTAATATAGTTTGTCTAATATTTGTCAGAATATGTATAGGAAGTTGCAGACTGTAAGAAAAAGAGAGTTAAAACTTACTCTTGGAATCACTGCTTTTACTAGGAAATGAATAAAGCTAGGAAAGTGTGACCCCCTCGGTAACGGCATCGTGTGGATTTGTTGCTGGACTTGGTGAGGAGAATCAGGGTAATGTTTTTCATTTACAAATTATTTCTTTTTTATTTTTTTTGTGATACTTCCTTTTTATTTTTTTCTTTTTTTAATCATTTTTTAAAATTATTTTCAGCATAACAGTATTCATTGTTTTTGTACCACCCCCAGTGCTCCATGCAGTCCGTGCCCTCTCTAATACCCACCACCTAGTTCCCCCAACCTTCCACCCCCCCACCTCTTCAAACCCTTCAGATTGTTTTTCAGAGTCCATAGTCTCTCATTGTTCACCTCCTCTTCCAATTTCCCCCAACTGCCTTCTCCTAACTCCCCATGTCCTCCATGCTATTTGTTATGCTCCACAAATAAGTGAAACCATCTGATAATTGACTCTCTCTGCTTGACTTATTTCACTCAGCATAATCTCTTCCAGTCCCGTCCATGTTGCTACAAAAGTTGGGTATTCATCCTTTCTGATGGAGATATAATACTCCATAGTGTATATGGACCACATCTTCCTTATCCATTCGTCCGTTGAAGGGCATCTTGGTTCTTTCCACAGTTTGGCCACCGTGGCCATTGCTGCTATGAACATTGGGGTACAGATGGCCCTTCTTTTCACTACATCTGTATCTTTGGGGTAAATACCCAGTAGTGCAATAGCAGGGTCATAGAGAAGCTCTATTTTTAATTTCTTGAGGAATCTCCACACTGTTCTCCAAAGAGGCTGCACCAACTTGCATTCCCACCAACAGTGTAAGAGGGTTCCCCTTTCTCCACATCTCCTCCAACACATGTTGTTTCCTGTCTTGCTAATTTTGGCCATTCTTACTCAATATCTCAATGTGGTTTTAATTTGAGTCTCCCTGATGGCTAGTGATGATGAACATTTTTTCATGTGTCTGATAGCCATTTGTATGTCTTCATTGGAGAAGTGTCTGTTCATATCTTCTGCCCATTTTTTCTTCAAAGAGCTGGAGCAAATAATCCAAAAATTTGTATGGAACCAGAAGAGACCCCAAATCGCTAAGGAAATGCTGAAAAACAAAAATAAAACTCGGGGCATCACGTTACCTGATTTCAAGCTTTACTACAAAGCTGTGATCACCAAGACAGCATGGTACTGGCATAAAAACAGACACATAGACCAGTAGAACAGAGTAGAGAGCCCAGATATGGACCCTCAACTCTATGGTCAGTTAATCTTCGACAAAACAGGAAAAAATATACAGTGGAAAAAAGACAGTCTCTTCAATAAATGGTGCTGGGAAAACTGGGCAGCTGTATGTAGAAGAATGAAACTCGACCATTCTCTTACACCGTACACAAAGATAAACTCAAAATGGATAAAAAACCTCAACATGAGACAGGAATCCATCAGAATCCTAGAGGAGAACATAGGCAGTAACCTCTTCAATATCAGCCACAGCAACTTCTTTCAAGATATGTCTCCAGGGGCTCCTGGGTGGCTCAGTGGGTTAAAGCCTCTGCTTTCGGCTCAGGTCATGATCCCGGGGTCCTGGGATCGAGCCCTGCATTGGGCTCTCTGCTCAGCAGGGAGCCTGCTTCTTCCTCTCTCTCTGCCTGTCTCTACCTGCTTGTGGTCTCTGTCTGTCAAATAAATAAATAAAATCTTTAAAAAAAAAACCAAGATATGTCTCCAAAGGCAAAGGAAACAAAAGCCAAAATAAACTTTTTGGGACTTCATCAAAATCAAAAGCTTCTGCACAGCAAAGGAAACAGTCAAGAAAACAAAGAGGCAACCCACAGAATGGGAGAAGATATTTGCAAATGACAGTACAGACAAAAGATTGATATCCAGGATCTATAAAGAACTCCTCAAACTCAACACACACAAAACAGATAATCATATTACAAATTATTTTATTTTTCTGAAGTGTAATCAATCTAATTTATTATAAAGATTTTAAGAAGTTCAACTTTAATTACTGCTTTTGTACTTTAAGGTAAGGTCCTGAAGTGATTCATACAAGGGAACTTCTTATTTTGGAAGCAATAAAAATTTTCAACCCAGGGTGATTTAGTTTCATGTTCCAGTTTTTCGATATAATAGGTAGCTGACCTTATGTAAAGTCCTTGACCTCCATGAGTTTAAATTCCTTTGTTAGAAGAAAAAGGACAAAAGCATTACCTTGCTTGAACTTTTAGAAGTTAACTTTTAACTTTTTAACTTTTAGAAGTTAAATGTGTGTTACCAGGCAAACAGTACATTATCAATAAACAGAACTTGCCTATGCTTTATACATTAAGTAACATAATTTTCCCCTTATGAACCCAATATGATATTTCCTATGGGACTACAGATTATTACAATTCATAAATGGGAAGAACAGAAACAAATTATCAGTTTTTCTGTATAGCCAGTATTCCCAGTTTTGTTTCTTTTTTTTTTCTTTAAATAAGCACATTGTGTTACTCCAATGTGGCAGGATTTTTCCCCTTGCAAATTCAGCAGATATCACACTTGTAATAGAAATCTACATTTTTATTCTTGCTCTCACTACTGACAACAGGTTCTATGGCTAGTACACCCTTTACCCAATTACAAATCTCTCACATTTTTAAGAAGGAAGGCAGTCTAGCTCACTCCATCTTCTTTAGAGGTGCTGTGTCAGTTCTCACTGAGGGCATGAAGCAGTGAGCATGGTGTGCTGGGTGATTTTGACCTCGGCACAGAGGATGGGATTTGAAATAGATACCTGTCTTACTCAAGAATTTTCACTTAGAGTAACAGGAAATTTTGAGGCAGACTTTAAGACATGGATATCTAACGACATGGAGAATTGCAATCAGAGTATATCATGGCAATTCAAGAGACTTGTAAAAGAAGTTATTTGGCAGAGAGGGGAAAAGAACAGGTATTTAGAGAGAAGCATGGCTGAAATACTATGATGTCTATTAAAGAGCTGCTCAAAGACCACATCCCACAAGACCACGTGCATTCCTTGCATCTGAGTAATGACTGATTTCCCCATATCTCTTGCTCAGTTCCTGAATGGGTCTGGTCACAGAGAAACTTTCAGAGCAATTTCCCAGTTATTGTCACTCCATAGCATCTGCCATGTTATTCTACCCCAATTCTGCTTTCGGAGATGCTACTGAAAGAATCCCATAATGGCAATTAATAACCTGTATTAATTTGCCATGATCAGTGCCAACAGTGTTAATACTCCAAAGCTTGGTGTGAAAGAATCTCATAACATTTGCACAATAACAATTTTTTTTTAATCTCCTGAGTCTTAATATAGTATGGTCTTTCCCCAGAGTCCTCATAGATTCTCACCCGAACAACTCTCTTTACTGCCGACTTTCAGTATTTACCCGCTGAGATCAACCCCCATACTACCAGCTGGGAAGTGTTCCTGATCCATCCGTACACGACAGCTTTCCGCATACCCCATCTTCTAAACCTCCTTAAATTTTAAAACAAGCATTTCTATGTATATCGATGGACGCAAATGGGAAGTGGTAAATGCAAGACTGGGTGTACGTGCCATCAAATGCTCTACCACTGAGCTATGTCCCTGCATAATGGAGGTGTCTGAACACGGGATTACTCAGACACTCTATCCTGTAATAAAAACAACACTGCTGCAATCTACACCTAAAACAAAAGCATTTCCCAAAACTTTTCTGATGTCTTAATAATAGAAAATATGAAATTCCAGGACAGAATAACTTCAACAGCCCTAGGAATTACTTGTAATGGGATTTTACTTGTGAAAATCTACATCTAAAACTTATGATCTAGTACTTAGTGTTTCATAATAATAATGAGCAAGATTATTAAGACTCTGCTTTTCTAACTGGATTATAGTTATCACGTTTTTCCAATTGGAAGCTAAGAGATACTTAGCAGAAAAGAAACTGAAATTATAACCTCTTCTCCACATAATTAATATATAAACTCACACATGCAATGTGCTGTTGAAATGACATCTACCATTATGTTACAGCTGAAAGAGAGTTTTCGTGGACGCAAAGCATAAATCTGACATGAGCCATCATTCACTAGTTTATGAATTCCTTTACATTTAGTTGTTTTCTATTATCCCAGACTGACCCTTGTAAGAAAAGATTGAATGTTATTCCTACACAAGTACCAGAGGATTTAGTTTTTATCTGAACTTCACATAAATAGCTCAGTAAAACATACCTGTTCATAAACAGTGGTCACATTCATATTCGGGAGATGGGAGACACAGAGAAATAGAATTGACACATTTAGTGAAGATTTACAACCAGAGCAAGGACAGTTTCTGAATAGACCTAATGCTTAGATGTATTTGAGAGATCATACAACTTTGAAGTTCTCTGTTTTCAAAACATAGGTTGGAAAAGCTAAAATAAGCCACAGGATGCCCCTTACCTGCCTTTTATAAGTATATTATAGAAATTCTATATTAAAGATTTTAACGTTACTTTCCCTACTTTCAGTTTTAGAAATTTTTTTCTTTAAAAAGTAGACTGTGTTTCTGAACACTAAATTCCCTATTTTCCTCCTTCTCTGGTATCATATTGTTTGGATCTGTAGGCCAAATTGAAACATAAATGCATAATTTAATTATAGTATATCCAGGATGTCTAATGGCTCAACAGAATTAATACAGTACCTAAAGGTATATCACTTCTAGTGGCCAGGACATTTAAAAAAAAAAAAAAAGATTTATTAAGAATTCCATGCACTACGTATATACTACAGACCATATTTCTAAAACCAAAATCCTCCACCTCTTTCTGAAGAACTTAAGAGCTTAGGGAAAAAAAAAGAAAAGAAAGAAAGAAGGAAAGAAAAAGAAAGAAAGAAAGAAAGAATGGAAGAAAGAAAGAAAGAGAGAGAGAGAGAAAGAAAGAAAGAAAGAAAGAAAGAAAGAAAAAACTGACAACTATATTTTCAGATGGCATTTTAAAAGATTGCTTGCTCTTCTGACCTGGCTTTGGAAAGCACATGAAAATCTGAGAATAGGAGCCTCATGGATCTTACCCATTTTTCTAAGCTGGGCATGGTTTATGCAGGAATTGGCAAATGGAACAGGGATGACATTGTAGAAGTGGAGATAGTAATTAGAAGAATGGGAAATAATTTGTGAGCGCAGACGTGGAAATACAAAAGGAAGGTAAAACAAAGGCAAGAGCAAAATCTGTGAATCAAAAAAAAAAAAAACCACCAAAGTGACCATTGCATACCTGGCAAACAGAAATGATGGGTGAAAAAAAATTCAGTAAGGAACTAGGTCTGTCATGAGTTGGGTTCCAGACACCGTGTGACCCAATTCAATATTATTCACAAGCTGCTATGTTCAGCACACTTTGTACAACCTTATGAAGGAAATGGAAAGGAAATACATGGCTCCTATCCTTAAGGTAATTATAGTCAAGCACAGGAGTGCTTATAATTGGATGCCCTGACTTTCAAAAAGTGTTTAGGGAGCCTCTTCAAAGATGAGAGGAAGGATGGGTGTAGCTACATCTCTGTTTCAGCTACTAATTTACATTTCAGTTATGCTATGCTTTCACGTGAAGAGAGAGTTTATATTAGTCTGGATCCCAGAAGGGAAGGAATAAATTTCAATTAGAATAAATCAAGGAGGGTATGATAAAGAGACTGTTTACAGTGAAAAAGAAACTGGTCACAAGGGATAATGTAGTAATATGTGGAGAGTAACAATAAAGCTGTTGTCACTGCTCTATCTGGGTAGGAGGGAGTTATGTGGAGAGATGTGTCTTGTGGTGTTTTGTTACCTGCGATCTAAAGAAACAGCTGGTTACCTACAAAACAGCACACATGGTGGGGAGTGAGGGGATAGAGAGTGGGAAGGTAGGGGGTATTCTTTTTTTTTTTTTTTAAAGATTTTATTTATTTATTTGACAGACAGAGATCACAAGTAGGCAGAGAGGCAGGCAGAGAGAGAGGAAGGGAAGCAGGCTCCCTGCTGAGCAGAGAGCCCGACGTGGGGCTCGATCCCAGGACTCTGGGATCATGACCTGAGCCGAAGGCAGAGACTGAACCCACTGAGCCACCCAGGTGCCCCGGTAGGGGGTATTCTACACTCTGGTCTCATGTTCCTTCTTCGTGCAATCTCCAGTCAGGCTTTTCATTGGCCCAACCAACCAGAAACCCTATTAGCCAGCCTTCTGGGATAGAAAGCAAGGTGGAGAAGGGTGAAATGTGTACCTGGGAATAGAAATGCAAAACAGCAACCACAGATTTCCTTGGCCAGAGTCTTGAAAAACTCAATTCCAGTGAAGATACAGAGCTATATGGAGTGATGATTGTGGCATATATGTTTAGTTCCTAAATGGGATCACGTGACAATGGATAAAGGAAAATTTTGTAACTTTCCAAGCTGCAGAAAGCATTCTTGATTTATTTCCCCCCCTAAAGTGATAGCATTTTCTTACTTCCTGTAAAGTTTCAGAAAATGTCTCTTACCTTTAGTTACTGGTAAAATATTTTTAATAATTGCTATGTACTAAATGTTTGTATCCCACCCCCACAAACCCCCAACAAATTCATATGTTGAAGTTCAAATCCCACTGTAATGGCATTTGGAGGTGGGGCCTTTGGAAATAAATTAGGTTATGGAGGTGAGCCTTCATGGGTTAGATTAGTGTCCTTAAAAGAAGAGACATAAGAGAGATGATCTCTCTCTCTCTCTTTCTCTTTCTCTCTCTCTCTGCCATGAGGACAGAGTAAGATGATGGCATTCTGCAAACTAGAAGGAAGGCTCTCTCCAGAATCTAAACAGGTTGACATCCTGATCTCTGACTTCCTAGCCTCCAGAACTGTGATAAACACATTTCTGTTGTTTAAGCCATCCTGTCTGTGATATTTTGTTAAAGCAGCCTGAACTGACTAAAACATCGTTGGTACCAGAAATGAGGTGCTGTTACAACAGGTTTCTGAAAGTGTGGATGAGGCTTTGGAACCAGATAAGGCATAGGGGCTGGAGGCGTTTTGAGGTGCACGTTAGAAAAACCCAATATTATTGGGTTGGGGTCACTAAAAGTGATCTTGGTGAGAGCTCAGAAATGAAAGGAGAGAGCTGGAGAGGAAGCCTTTATCTTCTTAGAGAGTACATAAATAATCATGAACAGATTGTAGAAATGTGGCTGGTAAAGGACATTCTGATGAGGTCTTAGATGTCAATGGGGGATATGTTATTAGAAACTGGAGGAAAGACATATCTTTACTATAAAGCAACAGAGGATTTAGTTAAGCTGTGATATTTCTGGTGTTTTGTGGAAAGTAGAACATTAGAATGATGAAATTATATATTTAGCTGAGACTTAAAAGCAAAGTGTTGAAGAAGTGATTTGGTTCCTTCTGATTGCTTTTAGTAAAATGGAAGCAGAAAGAAATAGATTGAAAGATGAATTGTTACGTGAAAGGAACCAGAACATAAAGATTTGGAGAGATCTTAGCCTGTCTATAATACCAAAAAAGAAGGGAGGGAATGCATACTCAGAAAAGAACATTACCAGTGTGGAAGACCAGAATTTTGATAAGGATATTAGCATGTTGTGAACCACAGAACTAATCAGCCACCTAGCAGGGAGACTGCCAGTTTGAACTGGAGGAGACAGAGACAGAATGGAATGAAGGAAGATTGCTGGACTTCTTGAATTTTACAGGATAAGACCACACAGCTCTATATCTATACGAATGTGCATTCTTCTTCAAGATAAAGGAAACATGATTCTAAGGTGATTCAGTGATTATTAGGGCTGCTGTCTCAATTTGAAAAGGGCCGAGATATCACCCAGAGCCTTGGAAATGAAACCCGCACCATGCAGAGCTGTAGGGGCAAGACCACAACCGCAGTGGGGCTGGAAATCAGAACTCAAGTCAGAGAATTATTCTCAAGCCTTAAAATCTCATGGAGGTTGCTTTGCCAGATTTTAGACTTATTTCAGACTTATCATTACTTTTTCCTCTGTTATTGCTCCCTTTTGGAGTAGGATGTCTATCTTCTGCCTGCCCCACTATTTCATTTTGGAAGCACATAATATATTTGATTTCATAGGTTCACAGCTAGAAAGGAATTTTGCCTCAGTGTGAATCAGACCTGAGTCTTTCCCATATCTAATTTAGATGACATTTAGATAAGATTTTGGATGTTCAACTTTAGAATTGATGCTGGAACTAGTTAAGACCTTTGGGGCTCTAGGATAAAATAAATGTTTGTTTGTTTTTTTCATGTGAGAAAGATATGAATTTTGAGTGATTAGGGGTGGGGAGCTATGACTGAATTATGTCTCCCCCACACCTCAAATTCTTATGTTGAAGGTCTAATTCCCAAAGTGATGTTATTTGGAGGTGGAAATTTGGGGGAGGGAATTAAGTCATGAGGGTAGAGCCCTTCTGAATGGAACTGGTGCCCTTGATAGAAGAGACATGAAGACATGATCTCTCTCACCCCTTTTCTCTCTCTCTCTGCCATAAGAGACACAGCTTAAGGCAGCAATCAGGCATAATCCAGGAAGAGGACTCTCACCAGAATCCAAACATGTTGGCACTCTGATTCCTGACATCCCAAACTCTAAAACTGTGAGAAAGAAACTTCTGTTGTTTAAACCACCCAGTCTGTGGAATTTTGTTATGTTAGCAAAACTAAGTTAGAAATCATGTGGTAAAAGTTACACACACGATTAATACCAGGGTTGTTTTATTATTTTCCCATTGCTTCTGCATTTTTTTTCAGGTAAGAGCAAAGGTGCTTGAGTAATTGTTACTTAACAGACTAAGGGTTTGCAATATATCTTTAAAAATTTATCTGGATTTGGTAATTTTTTTTTTACTTTTATTAATCTGTGTGTGTTCTCAGGTATGTAAGAGTAAGCAAAAGGGAGGATTTTTGTTTGTTTGCATTTTTCATTCATACAAATGACAGTATATATGATATGTATCTCATATTGTGTCTTTTTTTTCTTTCACACTACATTTTTAAAAGATATATTCATGTTGCTCTGTGCATTTTTACTGTACTACTTATAGTCATTCATCGGAAATTGATTGTATGATCTGCTATATTTTACTTAATCAGCTTCCTTAATATGTGTACTCATGTGGCCTCATTAAACTGGGGTTTGGTTGGTGGCTGAACTCAACAAGGAAGCCTGGGATGGGTGAGCCTTCCTCTCTCCATGTGGTTTTCTCTCCTCAGGGACGCTCAAAGATTTCTTTTACAGGTGACTGCCAAGTTCTAATAGGGAAAGCTTTTGTCAAGTCTCTGCTTGACTCATGTTTGCTTATGTTGCATGGACATAAAGAAATCACATGCCCGTGGTCAGAGTGCAAGGGAACTACCCACAGACATTGATACTCATTAGAATAACAATCTATCATATAAGGTAATGGTTCGACTGTTGTTGTTTTTTTTTAACTATTTTCTTTAAAGATTTTATTTATTTATTTGAGAGAGAGAGAGAGAGAGCAGGCGAGAGAGCACAGTAGGGAGAGGGATAGAAGGAGAGGGAGAAGCAGCCTTCCTGCTGAGCCAAGAGCCAGATTCGAGGCTCCATCCCAGGACCCTGGGATCATGACCTGAGCTCATGGTAGACGCATGACTTACTAAGACACCCAGGTGCCCCCCCTTTTTAAAATTATTCTTAAGATAGATATCTAGGCTCCTATTTTATTGGATAGTACATCACTTTCTACTGACTTGGAATGTCACTTGGCATTTAGTCTATGTCCGTTGTTCTATTTCTTTCATCATAGATACATGTTGCACTATTTTATTCATTGAACCTATATAATATGTATAAATATCCAGGAGAATGAACCTAACAATTTTTTTCCTCAAAATTTATTGGCTATTGTTGAGTTTGTGTGATGTTCCATAAACTTTTCAATCAGTTTATCAAGTTAGAACATGAATAGTACTTTTATCTCACATTTTAGAATCAGCTTATCTAATTTTGAAATGTTGATATATTTGAGGGGGTTTATTACATTTACATATTAACCAGGTTATAATATTTTAAAAATAATGTGATATATATTTTTACTTATTTGATTCATATAATTGCTTTACCAAGAAAAATTGATTTGTTCTTAGATATATTCATAGATATTTTACCTTTTGCTTGCTAATATTAATGGATTCTTTTTTCCATTATATCTTCTGTGTGTTTTTATTTATAAAGTTATTAATATCTGAATATTGTATTTGTGCCCCCTTAACATTTGGATTATTCTATTTTCCTAGTATGTTTTTAGCTGGTATTCTAGTGTTACTTATATTCAATTATAGCATTTTTAGAGATGAATAATTTATTTCTCCTTTGCAATTTCTAACCTACTTGTCTTCATATTTTTCATTGTAGTGGCTAGTACATTCCTCTTATTTTTAAAATACACATTTCAAAAAATAAAATAAAATAAAATACACATTTCAATACTGGCCGTGATCCAGTGGTGTTTCAGCAATACATAAGAATATTGGTGGAATAGAATAAAAATTTCAGAAGCAGACTCATATGATATGTGAAAGTTAAAAATATAAAAAAGATTGTTATTGAAATCTGTAGAGAAGATATAAGCTATATAATATTTTGAGATAATCAGCTATGTCAGAAAAATGTATATATAACTCATTTTTTACACAAAGTAGTATATAGAGAGATGAAAGGGTTGAAATTATGATAAAATAATAACAGATCAGTATTAAACATAAGTATTATAACAGCATTACAAGCATCAAATATTTAAATATTGAAGAAGATGATACCTTTTTAAGCAAGATCCCATATTCTAGAAGTCTAGAAGTGAAACTTGATAAAAGTGACTACAGTTTTTAAATGAACGAACAATGGTTAATGCAAACTATAAAATGAGCAAATATAACAGAAAAAGTCAATATTCTGACTGTATAAGAAATTACTAAAATCAGAAAAAGCAAAATATTAAAAAGAAAAATTAGTCACCAAATAGCTATTCCTTACATGAGGGGAGAATTAATGGCCTTTTAACATCAAACTTTCAAAACTTCATAAAGAATTAGGTGAATTAAGTTAAAACAAAAAAGAATGTGATATTTATTTTTAGCAATCTACATTATCTACAGTGATAAAGTGTGTTTAAACCCAACACTGATAAAGATGTGATCAAATATGTTCTCTCACATGCTACTGGTGGAAGCATAGTTACCTTGGGCTTTTTAGAGAATAATTTAAAATTACCTCTTAAAATTAAAATATGACTCTGCTTTAAGGAAGCAATGATGCCTCTCAGTGTCTCCTCTTAATAAATGCTCATAAATGACCACAAAGTAGCATGCACAAGGATATTCACTCCAGCACTGGTTACAGTAGGAAATTTAGAAATAATTTAAATATCAAACAATAAAGGAATACTTAAATACACTATGAAGCATCTGCCAAATGAAATCTCATACTGCAGCTATAAAAATGATAAGTTATTAGTAATGACCTACTGGTATCTCCAAAACAGTTAATGTTTAAAGAATTACATACCAGATTTAAAAGAATACTATATATTTAATGCATTTATATGTAATTGCTAGAAGAAATGGACTGGGAGGTTACACAACAATATGTCTAGTCTTCTAAAAAGAAAAGTGCTGAGTGCTTATAGGAGATTTGCTGTAAGGAGATTTGTACATATTACTATATTAACCTCTTTATGGTTTTAATAGAGCATGTATGTATCAAAATAATACAGAAAACATGCAGTCCCATTATTTTTCTACTAAACAAAATTAAAACAGTGATACATCATGTTCATTTAATAAATTAGGAATACATAATGTTAAAGTATTCCATGAAATTGGTACTAAATTTGTTAGTAACACTGTAACTTGCATATAGAAAATAATTAGTAATTAGAAACAAGGTTCTTTCACATATTTCTACCTTTTTAGCAGTAATTCATTTTCCAATTGACTATCCTGAGAGTATAATAATAAATATGAATAAAATTTTGTGTATAAATATATTCATAATATTATTATGTATAGTAGTAAAGGTATATAAACAACCCAAGAGCCCATACATAAGTGAATATTAAATGGTGATGAAGACATGATACAATAGACTACACATGTTGGAAATATAAAACACTAATTTAGAATTAATGTTTATTCAGTAAAGTTATATGGAAAGAGCACAATATTATGTGAATTATATGATTAAACCATTAAAAATAAAATAAACAAATGCACTGAAGATAACACACACAAAGTTTGACTTTGGTCAAGTTTAGAGACTGAAACTTAAGTTTGCAATCTTTGGTAAATGAACATAGTGATTTTTTCTAATAACAAATATATTTTTATTTCTATATATTAACAGAAATAAAACACTATTTATGAAGTCTAAATAAAAAGCTCAGGTCATCCTCATGATAATTGCTCATTATTTCATTCTTGAATATACATTTACTAGGTGTCTAAACAAAGTATAGACCTCAAACTCACCATTATATATAGTTAACTAATTTTCAACAAAAGAGGCAAGAATATTCAATGGGGAAAAAGACAGTCTCTTCAACAAATGGTTTTGGGAAGACTGGACAGCTACATGAAAAAGAATGAAACTGGACCACTTTCTTATACCATACACATAAATAAACACAAAATGCACTAAAGACCTAAATGTGAGACCTGAAACTATAGAAATCCTAGAAGAGAGCACAAAGAGTAATTTATCTGACATTGGCCATAGCAACATCTTTCTAGATACATCTCTTGAGATAAGAGAAACACAAGCAAAAATAAATTTTGGGGACTACATAAAAATAAAAAGATCTGTACAACAAAGGAAGTAACCAACAAAACTAAAAGACAACCTATTGAATGGGACAAGATATTTCTAAGTGACATATCTGGTAAAAGGTTAAGATCAGAAACATATAAAGAACTTACACAACTCAACAGCAAAAAAAACAAATAATCCAATTAAAAATGGGCAGAAGACATGAATAAGCATCTCTCCAAGGAAGACATCCAGAAAGCCAACAGACACATGAAAAAATGTTCAACATCAATTGTCATTATCAGGGAACTGTGAATCGAAACTACAGTGAAATATCACCTCACACCTGTCAGAATGGTTAAAATCTCAATGAATAGTTGTATTGATAAGGATGTGGAGATGTATTGATAAGGATATGGAGAAAAAGGAATCCTCTTACACTGTTGGTAGGAATACAAACTGAGGCAGCCACTTTGGAAGACATTATGGGGGTTCATTACAAAGTTAAAAACAACTACTCTACAGTTTAGTAATTGCACTACTGGGTATTTACCCAAAGAATATTAAAAAAACAAACAAACATGAATTTGAAGAGCTATGTGATATTATGTTTATTGAAGCATTATTTACAATAACCAAACTATGGAAGCAACTCATGTGTCCATCAATAGATGAATGGATAAAGAAGATGTGGTATATATATACAATGGGATATGATTCAGACATTAAAAAAAATAATGAAGTCTTGCCATTTGCAAGAACATGAGCAGATCTAGAGAGCATAATATTAAGCAAAATCAGAGAAAGACAAATACAATATGAATTCATTTGTATGTGGAATTTAAGAAACAAAATAAATGAACAAATTTAAAAAAAAAGAGAGAGAGAGAGAGACAAACCAAAAAATGGATTTTTAACTACAGAGAACAAATGTAGGTTACCAGAGGGGAGGGGTGTGGGAGATGGGTGATATAGGTGATAGAGATTAAGAGTACACTAATCTTGATGAGTGCTGAGTAATATATGGAACTGTTGGATCACTATAGTGTACACTTGTAACTAATATAACACTGTATGTCAAGTACACTGGGATTAAAATAATAAATAAACAGACTGTGCTTCATGCTTCCCTAAAAATTCATCTATGTAAAGACTTAATCTGCAAAGAAATAGACATACTGAAACAAATTCTGAAAATACCAGAGTATACTTTGATGTTAAATTTAATGAAAAATTGTGCAAATGCAAAGAATACCCATACTGAATCACACAAGGAGATAATGCAACAATAAATTCATAGTATAATAATGACATAGTAGCTGAATATTAGAAGAGCAATGGGAGATGTTATGATTTATAATTTTAACAAAGAATTTGCATGCTAGAATGAAACTAAAAGTTTGTCTGGAGAAAATACTTGCAGTTGTGATCTTAACAGAAGATATAGCAGAATATAACTGAATGGAAAAATTGGAAACAGGAAAGCGTTCTCCTCTGAAGACATCATTCCACAATGTTAATTAGAAGTTATTTTTTATATTTCTCTAAACTACTCTGTCTCTGAAAATCTACTTTTATATTTAACATGGGATAACTAGGTATTTTTTACAACTTCTAAATTCAAAATAGTACCTTTGATAATCATCTTAACTCTCATTTCAGTAATACTGGAAGGTTTTCCAATTTTAAGTCTATTATATGCAATTTGGTGACCGAACATCAGAATTTAAAATCGAATGTGATTTTATTGCAAATCTCTAAAAGGACATATTTATTTCAGAGATTGAACCAAGCATACATAGTAGAGAAGTAAAGAAATACAAGTCTGAAGTAGTTGAATTTGTATAACTCCTTCATCAATTCTGTTTGAAAATTTAATCTTATTAACTTTAGTAGTCTTTCCCTGGTGACTTCTTTTAATTGACACGATGTTGCTACAGAGAAACATGTAGTGAAGTTTTATGAGGAAGAAAGTAGAAATAGAAAAACCAAAGTGTGCCTGTAAGTCTGCCCCAAAACTATAATATCATTGGTTTTATTTCTGTTTGTACAATGGTGATTATGCCAGTTACTTCCCAGAAAACTACACGAATAAATTAGTTGTAAGAATATCAGTGTTTTCATTTAATGCAATTCCTATCAAAGTATCACCCATTTTTTTCAAAGAAATGGAACAAATAATCCTAAAATTTATATGGAACCAGAAAAGACCTCGAATAGCCAAAGGAATATTGAAAAAGAAAGCCAAAGTTGGTGGCATCACAATTCCGGACTTCAAGCTCTATTACAAAGCTGTCATCATCAAGACAGTATGGTACTGGCACAAAAACAGACACATAGATCAATGGAACAGAATAGAGAGCCCAGAAATAGACCCTCAACTCTATGGGCAACTAATCTTCGACAAAGCAGGAAAGAATGTCCAATGGAAAAAAGACAGCCTCTTCAATAAATGGTGTTGGGAAAATTGGACAGCAGCATGCAGAAAAATGAAATTGGATCATTTCCTTACACCACACACGAAAATAGACTCAAAATGGATGAAGGACCTCAATGTGAGAAAGGAATCCATCAAAATCCTTGAGGAGAACACAGGCAGCAACCTCTTCGACCTCAGCCGCAACAACATCTTCCTAGGAACATCGCCAAAGGCAAGGGAAGCAAGGGCAAAAATGAACTATTGGGATTTTATCAAGATCAAAAGCTTTTGCACAGCAAAGGAAACAGTGAACAAAACCAAAAGACAACTGACAGAATGGGAGAAGATATTTGCAAATGACATATCAGAGAAAGGGCTAGTGTCCAAAATCTATAAAGAACTTAGCAAACTCAACACCCAAAGAACAAATAATCCAATCAAGAAATGGGCAGAGGACATGAACAGACATTTCTGCAAAGGAGACATCCAGATGGCCAACAGACACATGAAAAAGTGCTCCACGTCACTTGGCATCAGGGAAATACAAATCAAAACCACAATGAGATATCACCTCACACCAGTCAGAATGGCTAAAATCAACAAGTCAGGAAATGACAGATGCTGGCGAGGATGCAGAGAAAGGGGAACCCTCCTACACTGTTGGTGGGAATGCAAGCTGGTGCAACCACTCTGGAAAACAGCATGGAGGTTCCTCAAAATGTTGAAAATAGAACTACCCTATGACCCAGCAATTGCACTGCTGGGTATTTACCCTAAAGATACAAACGTAGTGATCCGAAGGGGCACGTGCTCCCGAATGTTTATAGAGCAATGTCTACAATAGCCAAACTATGGAAAGAACCTAGATGTCCATCAACAGACGAATGGATAAAGAAGATGTGGTATATATACACAATGGGATACTATGCAGCCATCAAAAGAAATGAAATCTTGCCATTTGCAACGACGTGGATGGAACTAGAGGGTATCATGCTTAGCGAAATAAGCCAATCGGAGAAAGACAACTATCATATGATCTCCCTGATATGAGGGAGAGGAGATGCAACATGGGGGGTTAAGGGGGTATGAGAAGAGTAAATGAAACAAGATGGGATTGGGAGGGAGACAAACCATAAGTGACTCTTAATCTCACAAAACAAACTGAGGGTTGCTGGGGGGAGGGGGGTTGGGAGAGTGGGGGTGGGATTATGGACATTGGGGAGGGTATGTGCTATGGTGAGTGCTGTGAAGTGTGTAAACCTGGCGATTCACAGACCTGTACCCCTGGGGATAAAAATATATTATATGTTTATAAAAAATAAAATTAAAAAAAAAGGAATATCAGTGTTTTAAGTCATGAAATTCCTATGCAAGGGCAATGTACATATAACTAGAATGTTTATAATAATGAACAAATGGTAATATTTCACCTGGATGGAAATTAGGTGGTTATTGCCTTTTTAGAAAACTTAACTAATGCCAATTAATTTAGAGTTCAATAATGACATGTATTTTTCTAATTTTACTACATTTAATTTCAATTTATTATAACTTTGATTTTCTCTTACTTTTCAGTCATCAGATTTTCAAAAGTGACTTTTTCATATCTCTGTATAAACATCAGTCAATTAAGAGTAGGTAAAAAGCACAAAGGAGCTGTTACTGAAAGGAGCTGGGTAAAGCTAACATTCCTGAAGACAGCCTGATAGAAGGGGAAAGTGAAACACGCACACACACACACTCAATGCAAAAATAACACAATATTTCAATAAAAACAACAACAAAAAAATAGGACATTTTGGGCAAAATGATCAATGTATTTTAGAAGCATTTCACATGAAAGTTATTGTTTTAAACAACAGCCTGAATTATCACTAGTAATTTGTATTACCAATAATATAATTATTTGGCCCTTACACTGACTCTTCCCTTGAAGAATCCACATAGCTGAGCTTAACTTTATACCACTTAAAATATTAGGAACTGAGCAATACATTTGGAAACAATGTTACATTGTATTTGTTTTTTTTTTTCTGAATGTGTTCGTAGAATCTATGGATTATTTAACTTCTTTTGTTTAGAGTGATAGATTTAACAAGATTTGTTTCTGTGAAGAAAGAATTTAGAGCTCTCTTTGGCTCTATTCCTAGCCTCCTTTTTCTCCTTGTGTTGGTTTTGGGTACACTGCGTACTCCCCCTTCTATGTTAGATTCTTGGACTGCGCCTAATCTGATATTTGCTGTATAATCTGTAATGGTCAATAACTCCTTTAGCGACCTCTGATGATGTAGAATCAAATCCCACTTACACCATTCAATATGCCATCTTAGGTACAAAATCAAAATCATGATTTGTATTTCCCAGGAGTATTAATAATTAACAAATATAAATGACAATCAAAATATTGAATCCTCTAAACACCTCAACATCATAAAAAGTACTATTAATTTTTTTCTATAGAACTTTCTAGTTTTTGAGCTTTATGAGAAGATTTTCTTGCTCTTTTCACAGAACTTATGCAATTTACTTTTGTATGAAAAACAAGAAGAAATATTGAGAAGTCAATAAATTTGAGGAAGTTTTAAAAAATTTAAAGACCTACTAATTATTGTAGAAGATATGATCTAGTTTACTGATACTGAAATGTATCAAAAGTGGGTTATTTTCTTGCAATTTTTTACTGGTATCTTACCAATTTTTTTTTTTTTTTATTTCAGAAGAAAGATTTCAAAATAATCACCAAACTTTGCACTTTAAGAACTAAAATGGATCGGGGCACCTGGGTGGCTCAGTGCTTAAGCCTCTGCCTTCAGCTCAGGTCATGATCTCAGGGTCCTGGGATCGAGTCCCACATGGGGCTCTCTGCTCTGCAGGGAGCCTGCTTCCTCCTCTCTCTCTCTCTCTGCCTGCCTCTCTGCCCACTTGTGATCTCTCTCTGTCAAATAAAAAAAAAAAATCTTTAAGAACTAAAATGGAAAGAGCAAACCAAATCTAAAACCAACAGAAGTAAATAACAATGAGAGGTGAAGATATAGAGAATATGAAAACAATTTTCTATTGTTCAACAAAATAATATTTAACAAAAAAAGTTGATTCTTTGAAAAGTATAAGTATAAAAAGTGACAAATATTTTAGTAAACTGAAAAAAAGAAAATAATTAGATTCTAAATCAATAATGAAAGTGAGATGGTACTACTGACCTTACAGAACTAAAAATAATTAAAAAGGATACTATGAACAATTATAGGTCAACAAATTAGATAACATAGATAAACTAGATAAAATGGATAAATTCCTAAAAAACACCAGGTTCCAAAACTCACTCAAGGAAAAACAGAAAATCAAAACAGACATATAACTAGTAAAGAGACTGAATCAGTAATTAAAAGCTTCCCAAGAAAGAAAAGTCCAGGACCAAAAGGCTTCATTGGTAAATTCTACTAAATATTTGAGGAAACATTAACACCAATGTTCCTAAAGATCTTCCACAAAAGTAGTGGACTTCTTCCATCAACAAGGCATATTAAAAGACCTTGCATATTAAAGCCCATCATTACCCTGGTACTGAGGTCAAAATATGAAAGAAAGGAGAAAGAAGAAAGGAAAGAAAGAAATAGAGAGAGAGAGAGAGAAAGGGGGAAGGAAGGAAGGGAGGGAGGGAGGGAGGGAGGAAGGGGAAGGAAAAGTGGGAGGGAGAGGGGGCAAGAAGAAGGGAAGGAGGGAGGGAGGGAAAGAAGAAAATTACAAAGCAATATCTCTTTAAATGTAGATGGAAAAATTCTGAATAAAATACTACCAAACCAAATCTATAAGCATAGTAAAAGGATTATATACCATGAGCTGGTGAATTAATCTTAAGACTGAAAGGGTAGTTTGTTATGAAAAACTCATTCAATATAATTGTCTACATTAATGGAATAAAGGGGGTCATGGTCATTAAAATTGATACAGAAAAAAGAAATTTCATAAAATCTAACACTCTTTCCTAATAAAAACACTTAGCAAATTAGTAAGAAAAAGAAATCTTTTTAATTTGATAAAGGATATTTATGAAAAACCTAAAGCTAACATCATACCAATTGTCACCAAAACATTCCCTCTAAGATCCTGGATAAAACAAGGATGCCTACTTTTTAAAGGTTTATTTTATTTGAGAGAGAGAAAGAGCTGGGAGGGCCAAAAGGAGAGAATCTTCAAGCAGACTACCCACTGAGCACGGAGTCCAACATGTGGCTCAGTCTCACTACCCATGAGATCATGACCTGAGCCAAAACCAAGAACTGGAGGCTTAACTAAGGAGCCAGCCAAATGCCCCAAGGGTGTCTACTTTCATCACTTCTATTCAACATTATATTGGATTTTCAAGCCAGAACAATAAGGCAGTCTTTAAAAAAAAAAAAAAGAAAGAAAGAAAGAAAGAAAAAATGAAATGCATTCAAATTGGAAAAGAAGTAAAACTATCTTAATTCAAAGATGCCTTGATATTATATGTAAAAAATTCCTAAAGAATACACACACGTACACACACAAACCATCAATACTAATAATTTCAGCAAAATTGCGGATACAAGATCAACATTCAACACTCTGTTGTATTCTATATGGTAGCAATAAACAATCTGAAAATGGAATTAATTGTTTTCATTTACAATTGCATAATAATAATAAAATGTCTAAGAATAAAAGTTTCAACACTGAAAGACTTTCACATTGAAAACCACAAAGCATTACTCACAGACTTTATAGAAGGTTAAATAAGTGGAAAGTCATTTTTGTACATAGCCTAAAATACATCATATTGTTAAAATGGCAATACTCCTCAAAGTGATCCAGAGATTCAGTGCAATCCCCAGCAAAATCCCAATAGCCTTTTTTTTTTTTTTTTTGCGGGAATGGAAGAGGCAAACCTAATATTCATGTAAGATTGCAAGGTTTCCAAAATAGGCAATTAACCTTGCAAGAGAAAAACAAAGATGTCAGACTCAGATTTCCTGATTCCAAAACTTTCTAAATACCTATTTTATTCACTACTGTGCAGTTTCATCATAATAATAAAGTTGTAGCCAATAGAAGGGTATTCTGAGTCAAAAACTATGGCAATACTTCTATGGCTAAATTTGTTTTTTTCAATGATACTAAGACTATTCAATTGGGTAGGATAGTCTCTTCAACAAATAGTGCTGTGAAAAATTCATATCCACTTACAAAAGAATGAAGTTGGTTCCCTTCTTCATGCCATATATAAAAGGTAACTAAAAATGAAATAAAGAAACAAGTAAGATCTGTAACTATAAAAACCTTAGAAGATAACTTAGGTATAATTCTTCATGACCTCAGATATAGTGATAGATTCTTGGATGTGACCTCAAATGTACGACTAACAAGAGAAAAAAAAGATAATTTGGACTATATCAATATTAAAAATTTTGTGTATTGGGGGCACCTGGATGGCTCAGTGGGTTAAAGCCTCTGCCTTTGGCTCAGGTCATGATCCCAGGGTCCTGGGATCAAACCCGGCATTGGGCTCTCTGCTCAGCAGGGAGCCTGCATCCTCCCCTCCCCCGCCTGCCTCTCTGCCTACTTGTGGTCTCTCTGTCAAATAAATAAAATCCTAAAAAAAAAAATTGTGTATCACAGACCACCATCAAGATACCATTAAAAGTGAAAAGACCTCCCACAGTATGAGAGAAAATTTTTGTGAATCATATATCTGATGTTGTCTAGTATCCAGAATAAATAGAGAAATCTGAGAATTTAAGAGCAAAAAAGACAAACAACCCAATTAAAAAATGGACAAAAGACTTAAACTGAAATTTCTCCAATGAAGATATACAAATGACCAACAAACACTAAAAAGGTGTTCAATATCATTAGACATTAGAATTGCAAATCAGCCCACAATGAAATACCATTTAATATTCATTAGGATGGCTATCATCAAAGAGCTGAAAAATAACAAATGTTGATGAGGATGTGGAAAAATTGGAACTCATGCCTTCCTGGTGGGAATGTAAGACGGTGCAACACTGAAGAAAACAGTCTGGCGATATCTCAAAAAGTTAAACATGGAATTATCATAGGATCCAGGAATTCTATTTCTAGATATATATCCCTCCAAAACCGTAGATAGGTATTCAAACAAAAACTGTACAAAAGTATTCATAGCAGCACTATTCTCAATACCCAAAATGTAGCAATAACTCATGTCCATGAAAAAATAAATGGATAAACAAAAGTAATATATTCATGTAATGGAATATTCAATCAAAATGTGGATGAACCTGGAAAATATTAATCTATGCTAAAGAAACCAGATACAAAATGTTCCATAGTCAATGATACAATCAGTATGAAATATATTCCATTTATAGGTAATACAAAAAGGTACATACAACAGACAGAAAGTGTATTAGTGGTTTTTAAGGACTGAGGCAAGGGGGAATGGGAAACAATTGCTTAGTAGGTACAGGTTCTCCTTTAGAGACAATGAAAAAAAATTGGAATATTTTAAAACTGTAGGTGATGGTGGCACAGCATTCTGAATATACTAATACTACGAATTGTACATTTTCAAATGTTTAATTTTGTATAATGTGAATTTCACCTCCAAAGTTAAAAAACAATCTAAATCTAAATGTTAATTGATGGCTAAGCTACAACCAATAGCAAAAGAGGAGTAGGAATTGCAGACTCAGTCTAACTCAGGACAACATTGATGATATCAAACAATGCTATCCCTGATTTATGGCATATTTGAATCAAATAGCAGTTTTGTCACACCCTGGTCCCATTCTTAATTTTAGTTAATGGTCGGAGGAAGCAAACAATAAAAACAGAAACATCCTATAAAAGACCATAATAGTCGTTAGATACAGAAACAAAAGAAAACGACAATATCTATATAATTTAGCTTAGTCACCTGAAAGAAGTAAAAAAAATAAATTTTTAATGTTTGCATTTATAGATTCTCTGAGTCAACCACGCTTCTAGAACATTTGAGATATTTTAGTATTTAGTGAGAAGGAGTCATTTACTTACCATGGAAATATCAGTCAGGTATCTTAAATCTTTTCATACCTTATATTTTTTATCGAAAGAAAACCTAGATAGTTGGCTAAGATTTATTACTTAAACTCCTCAAAAAAAGGAGGAAAATGATGTGAGAGGGAGGGAAGCAACAAAAACAAGATTCAGAAAACAAATAAAATAAGACCATAATAACACCACACCAGCAATCCCAGAAGAGTATTAACTGAACATTTTTTTCTGCATGTGGAAAAAAATATTGAAAAATAAGTTTGAAAATAAGACTGAAAAATAATTCAGACTTATTATTTCCTTCCTTTAAATACTGGTATGAGTTCTAATGTGAAACAATATTCCAGTTCAAGTTCCTCATGATTATATAGTAAAAAGGTGTGTTTTGGAGTCACATGAATTTAAGTATTTTTCTTGTGTAATTTTGAATAAGTTACTTTATTTTAGCTTTGGTTCTTCTCTTTGTTAAATATTCCAATAATGCAAACCAGTGAATATTAAAGAAATTACATGTACAAAGTCTGATATATTGTAGGCACTTAGTAATTACAGCTATTATCATTAACTATAATTGAAAAATATCGAGAACATATGTTAAAATTACAAATAATGCAAAAATAAGTCACCAGTTTCTTTTCAAGAATTTAGATCATTGCCCTGAATAGGGAAGATAACCATATTTAAGAGCTCTGGTCTTTTTTTTTTTCCCTCGGCAGGTTTTCTTCTCTGCTCACATTCTTTTGAGGTTCACTTAGCTGCTTTGGCTTTAAAAATAATTCCTCACCTTTTACCTACTCAAAAAGATACATGTTGCTTTATGAGAGTTAACTAGCATTTCAGAGCAACAGTTGCTAATTTGCTTTGATGTTATTCTTTAATTTACGTCTACAATGGGTGGGTGAGTGATGGATGGCCTGCACAGATCTCTTCTTTATTCAGAGAACTTAGTGCTCAGATACTTAGAAATGCCATATGGAGAAATATTTCTGTTTATCACATTCAAACATATGAGCTTATGCTTACGTTAAGCCTGATTCTATATCTTTATTTATTGATTTCAATCCCAATCCATCAGCATTAATATATGGAATAATAAATGATTTTCCCTAAAGTACAATGATCTAGTATAATGCATAATTATATTACTATTCCTCTAAGAGAAAAATGTAAAATGTTTATTTGAGGATAGGGTCATTGAATCCAGCTCTTTTCTTCTGATGACTATGAAAGATTAAGTATATTGTCCAGTTTTCATGGCTGATTACAGAATAAACAATTTGGTTTAGAGAATTAATGGAGCCAGTGACCTTCCATTTAACTCTTGATCTATTGGTGTAACTAACAATGTTTAAGTTGTTATATTTCACACAAGCCTTTTCTGTTCATTTCTGCTGAAGATTTTGCTCCTGAATTGTTTGGTCATTTTATTTTAAATATGATTGAAATAATTTCTTCTTCTCTCATCATGTCATAGCTTCAGATACGTACAAAGTGTGGATTCACCAACACTTCTAAATTAATTTCTGTAAGTTTTAAAAAATATTCTGCAGAAAATTATACCCAACATTGGTGGCCTTTCTGGGCTGTATAAATTGCCCATTTCCCAAAGGAATCCCATGCTTACTTTCAATATTCAATACATTATACTAAAATCTGTGCATTGGAAAGCATCTCTTTATATAAAGTCAACTTTAACAAACATAAATATTGCTATTTTAAATTTCAACAGTAGCCTAATTTTCAAGCAGCATATCTAGTAGATATTTAACTGGTTTATTTGTTTTAACTCTAGCAAATTTTGTTCAAAAATCCACAACTCTTAATGGTCATACAAACTGAGTGAACTTTTCTCTCTCTTATAATCAGAACAATTCAGCCACACAGAGGGTAATGTGTGCCATATTTCCTACTAATTTTTAATAATGCCATCTTTTACTCCAGCTAGTTTATAGTTACTAATTTGTCTAATATGTTACATCATTTTTCAACTTTATTATTTTTTTTAAGTAGGCTCCAATGCCCAGTGTGGAACCCAACACAGGGCTTGAACTCATGACCCTGAGATCAAAACCTGAGCTGTGATTAGGAGTTGGACACCTAACTGACTGAGCCACCCAGGCACCCTCCCAACTTTTTGACCCACTCTTCTCATGATGTTCTATACAGAAAGTGATTTGGGTACTAGAAATACATCACAGAACATGGAATAGTCACTGTTCCTGATGAGTGTAGAGTCGAGGATTAAAAATTTGGACCTGGACACTAAGCTTTCTAGCTTCAAATCCCACCATCCCATATGACTGTGTAGCCCTCAGCAATCTAGTTTTAGACAGGACTAGCAATGACATCTATTTATAAGGGTTTTGTGAGGACTGAATAAATTCATGTAACACAAATAAAATTGTATCTTGCACACACTTACTCCCATATATGTTTGTTCAATGAATATTTAAACAGAGACACTAATGAGTACACAAATCAATATAATGTATTAAGTGTTATAATTTGACACAAAATTACATTAGAAAATGAGCAATTTACACAGACTGATGGAGATTTTGAATGCCTTACTGGAGGAAATAAAGTAAATGTTGGAAAATTGTGTTCAGATGAAGGAGGAGGAGAACACATTTCAAATAAAGGGGACAAAATAAGCAGCATAGTCTAAAACAGAAAGTATAAGCTACTTTGCATCACAAAACTGAAGAGTAAAGCATAGTCATCTATTTCATTCTGTTTCTAAGTTCCCTGAGAGGGAAGTCTTGGACTACCAGATGTGTGTACTGTTAGTCTCTAACCCAGAGCTTTACATAAAAGATATTCATCATCTCATGCATTATTCCTGTGATAGCTTTCTAAACTTCTCTCAAACATGTTCTCAATCACATTTCAATCTACTTCATGTAGAGCTTCCAGGATAATCTACAGTATATACATAATCCCTCAAAAAAGAGTAGGCTGAAGAACATTAGCTGCTGCTTGTTACCAATGGCATTAAAGACATATTCCTGTTCTAACACTAAACATATTTTTCATACTTTATGGCCTCTTTGCTTTTTATTCAGCCTCCTCTTTTCTTCTGTCTCAATCATATATATTTATCTATATATATAAAGCAAAATAATTTTCTAACTGTAAAATATCCATTTTATATGGCATACTTTACTAGGTTTTTTTTTTTTTAATTTTTAAAACATGTTATTTATTTATTTGAGGCGGGGGGAGCACAAGTAGGGGGAGGAGCAGAGGTAGAGGAAGAAGCAGAATCCCCACTGAGCAGGGAGCCAATATAGGGCTCCATTCCAATACCCTGGGATCATGACCTGAGGCAATATCAAGAGTTAGATGATTAATTGACTGAGCCACCCAGGTGCCCCCAAATCTAGAAGTTTATAAAAATGCAGTTGGAAAAGCAGAGAAAACAGCAGAAAACAAAAAAGAAAATGCTCTTAAAGGAAAGAGATTTCTTGAATATTGGTCAATTCTTAGTACCATGTCCTTGAGTGTTAACTGTTCTGAAGGTCCTGCCCTTGGATTTGGACTTCTACATTAGCTATACACCTGTCCTCTTAGAAAATAATCTCCACAACCACACACTTTCTCAGGGAAAATCAGATTCCATCTCATCTTCAATCAAAATTTGTAATGGCTTCTATCACACTCAGAGTAATATGAAACTGGCAGTACTTCTCCAAACTAATTTCCTACCTCTGGAACTGTAGAGGTCTCCATGCTGTTCCTCAAACATGCCACAGGATTTCTGTTCAATAACTTTGCACTCAATTACCTCTATCTAAAATACTTGGCTTGATTGTTTTCTCACTATTTATTTTTTAATTCATATGATCTTTCCACAAATATACCCTACTATAATTATTGTCAGTAAATTTACATTCTAATCTCTTCCTTGACCTTTTATGTATTTTAGTGAGCTAGAGTCAGTTGATAAGATTTTGGGCATCCTGGATACTTCTAAGAGTCTCTAGGCCTTGCAAGTAGAGTCTAAACCCAGGATTCTGTGGTCAAATCCAAGAACTTCTTAGTAAGGTTCTGCTCAGCAGGCAGCTTTTTGGTTGGCATTATATGATTTCTGCATGTCATCCTATTAATATCTACAAATTCCTCGTTTGAAGGGTTACTGAGAATACTAAATATTATACATAAAGTATGTGATAGACTGCCTGGCACAAAACAATGAAGACGGTCTACTATTACTATGATTGCTGCTCTAATGAGCACCTGAGTTTCTGAACAGGAAAACTAGTTTTACCTCCTGAGTTAATGAGAATTTTATTAAGGGTCCAGAACTAATTTTCTTATTTAGATTGCCTGGGCTAATCCAGAAATTAGTTAGGTTTGGAGTTATCCCACAGTAAGTGAAGTTAGGAATCCAAGGGGGCTAACGTAAAAATGTGAAGATAGCAGCACAGCTGAGGAAAAATGAGCATCTAGACTGGGCCTTAGGATTGCCTATACTGTGTTCCCTTGATTTATCCTGGCTGACTTTGTAACCAAAAAACAAACAAATGAATAAAAGAAGCAATTTGAGCATTCCTGGCAGGATGCCTAAATACTACCCTTCAAAGTGCCCTAGGGAATATATTTTATTTTTCAAAAATAAATCCAACTGTAATGCAGCATACTTCTGTCTTTGAAAAGGAGACTACGAAAGAAGGCATAGCCTTCTCTTGGAAAGAATCTATAGCCTGAAAATACATTTGCAGCAGATTACAATCTGATCACAGCTTCACTTATCTATTTGGAAAGGCATTTATATTGCACTTATTACCTAGTTCCTGTTAAAGCTGTTTATGGAGACCACAAGGAAGAAATAATTTTTATGCTCCTTTTAGTTTGCTATAAATTCAGAAACAATTTTGCTTGAACAGCTGATCTGTGAATTAATAATGAGGGACTATAACTTTTTTTCACTACAGTATGTCAAGTACTTCTTTGT
This sequence comes from Lutra lutra, assembly GCF_902655055.1. Classification (NCBI taxonomy): domain Eukaryota; kingdom Metazoa; phylum Chordata; class Mammalia; order Carnivora; family Mustelidae; genus Lutra; species Lutra lutra. Next base: position 77,814,267 of record NC_062279.1, on the reverse strand, counting down.
GTTTAAAAATTGATGAGGCTCAAAACTCCATTTCTTTACACAAAATAGATTTCAAAGGCATATGGGACAATCACCACTTCCCTCATATGGAAAGTATTTTCCAGGATCATGTCTGGCTAGAAATAAATAAATAAATAAATAAATAAATAAATAAATAAATGAGTTTAGCTTTGATTCAGAATGAAGTAAAATATTATGTTCTTTCTTTAAGTACTTCATGAAAATATTCTCCTGAAAAATGATGTAAAGAATAATATTTGGTAAAATATATATCATAATTTATCTCAGAAATGCTATCTATCTTAAGAAACAATTGGGGCACCTCAGTGTCTCAGTGGGTTAAGCCTCTGCCTTAGGCTCAGGTCATGATCTCAGGGTCCTTGGATCAAGCCCCACATCAGGCTCTCTGCTCAGCAGGAAGCCTGCTTCCCCCTCTCTTTCTGCCTGCTTCTCTGCCTACTTGTGATCTCTGTTAAGTAAATAAAATCTTAAAAAAAAAAAAAAAAAAACAATTAACTGGATCTTTCTGTAATGTGAATAATCCTCTTAATTGTTTTCGTTGGCCTTGTATGTTTGGATTTTTATATCTACTGTTTTTGAAGTACCAGTATTCTTTCCACTATATTTTTCATTCATTATTAGCTTGAATTTCTTTTGAAGATTTATTTATTTTAGAGAGAGAGAGAGAAAGAGAGTGGGCGAGTGGCAGAGGAAGATGGAGAGAGAAAGAGACACTCCTCAAGCAGACTCGCAATGAAGCATGGAGCCCAACACAAGGCTCAATCCCAGGACCCTGAGACCATGACCTGAACTGAAACCAAGAGTTGGATGCTCAGCTGACTGAACCACCCAGATGTCCCACTACTAGCTTGAATTTACCAAGACTAATACATTACTGAAATGAGCTTCCTATCATTGGGATAACTGGACAGGTAGAGGCAAAGATGAAAATTCCCTCATTTCCAAATATGATGCCTTAGTCCTGAGCATGGACACATCAGTAATTGAACCAGAGTCAATCTAAAGGTTGTCTGAGGCAGTGGACAGGGTTTGATCTTTTCTAGTATTTTTTATGGTTTATCATTAGATGGAGGGTAGAGAGGAGATAATGTTCATATTGAAGTTGAAAAATTGCCCAGATTATCCATGCAGTGAGAGTAATTCTTAAAGTAGCTTTAATATAATTATTTTGTCATTGGAAATAGGGTGTTAATATAATCAAAATATTTACTGACTATTTACTGGGGAATAAGGGATGGCAGTTAACGATATAATGTCCTAAAGGTATATAGTCTATCCCGCATAAATTTTTCATTTTTGAGGGGCAGGGAGAAAATTTCCTAAGTAGTGTCTTTAGAAGATTTGCAGTGTCATTTATTTAAAGAAAGTTTATACCTCTTATCTAAAATTTAAAAAAAAATGATTTTCCTTTGTATTGTATTGTATTCCCATTCTATCTCTTTTTTCATATATTACATAAATGAAATCTTCCTTCTTTCTTGTTTTCTTTTTCTCTAGGACTCAGTATGGTGATTAGATTTTGTAAATATCCAGTCTCTAAGTATAGAGATTGGAAATTAAGTCAGATAGTGGCAGATACCCTCTGCAAATGAACTTTAATTTTAAGAAATTTAAAAAGACAAAAATATTATATAATTTTGGAAGTTTTTTAGAGGCAGACACTAAAGTTAGAGAGAAAGTATAGCTAGGAAAGAAAACCATTTTTATATCATAGAATGTTGTTATCTTGTTCATGCTTTCCATAATTAGATATTAACTACATTAAGGTATGTAAAATACCAATCCAAAGATTCTGGGATGTGTGGAATGTGACAGGAATAAGTTGAACTGAGCTAGGATTTATTTGTAGTTAAGACTGTACTTGACAATATGGTGAGTTCCGCTGTGCTATAGATATCACTGATTTTTGAATAATTATGTATTATATTTTAATAGGTATTAATTGCCCAGGAAGTCCCTATTCCAAAGATTGTTTGGCCTCCTTTGAGAGAATGATTAATACTTTGTAATTCTTATATAATATCACAAGGCATTAGAGAGAAGAACAGCAGAGAGCCAGATGTTCTGGTCTGAGACAATCTTAAGACCTTGAGTTTGCTTTAGAACTGGAGGAACTTTAAACATGATCTGGTTCAATCCCTTCATTTCACAGATGAGAATCTTGAAACCCACTGAAATTAAAGGATATACCTGAAGTCACACAGCTCAGTTACTGAAGAGCTTGGATTAGAGCCTATGTTCTTAAATTCTATTGTATTCCCCTCTCAGGAGCGAGATGATTGTGAGTAAAGCTTATAAGGTAAAAAAAAAAAAAAAAAAAAAAAAAAAAAAGATAGAGATAGATAGATATATAGATGTAATATAGATATGTAATATAATAATATAATAGATATGTATTTAAATTAATGCATAAAGAAAAATAAAGATTAATTATTTAATAGTGATTGAAAATTCTAAACCAACAGAAAGTGCCAGAAAAAGATATTTAAGAAAAAAAATCTACCACCTTCTAGGTAGTATCTCAATGTATACTATTTGAATAATACTATTTGTCTTGTGTAACTTATAAACATTTTTGTAGCTACATATTTTTACTATATGTAGATATTAAATTTAATAAATTTGATTAACATACATATATAGTAATTCTACCCAAATAATATTTAACAACCATTGTTTATTAGGTACTACAATAAGTGAACAGTTTAACAAGTTCTATAAAACTCTAGAAGTTTAATTTCTAGAAGGCAAAGATACAATTCTATGATATAAAATATGATATTATAAGTGCTACAGTAGCTGTAATCATATCAGCTTTGAGAACACAGAAAATGGACAGAACAATATAGATGTAGCTACAGAATGGTACTGAAACATCTGGAAAAAAAATCCTCAAAGCTAAAAGACACAATGTGATGTGAATTTTAAACAAAAGACAGAACCTTGTAGGCAGGTATATGGAGGTGGGCATTTTTCATAGGAATTATTCCAAGTTTACTTTCATTACATGTCCTTTTCCCTTTCCAAGCTCGAGGGCATAAATCTTTCAATATAAGAGGGTAAATATTTATTTTATTTATCAAGAGGAGTAAAACAACCATTCTTTCTCTGATCTTTAGCTATGAGTGACTTGAAAATAATAATAATAATACATAAAACTTACTAGTTACTTAATGATCTCTAACCACACTTAGAATATTTGCCAACTATCTCAGTTGAATTCAGTTTATGAATTCATCATAAAATGGTTTTTGAAAGGATTTATATTCTCTAGCAAAGATCATGTTGAGTATAAATCATGTCAAAGATTGAGAAAATAGATTTCAAAGTCTACATCTATTGTTGAGATTAAAATACAAATAAGGTATTATCTATGAGAGAAAACCAAGCATTGCTAATATGAAGATATTATAAATATACAAAATAGAGATTAGCTAGAAATTAGGAAACCCCTAAATTGGATACTAAGTGTTCAATAGTAGAAGTTAACTTTAAAATTTTACCCAGATCTGAAATGCTTCCTTAGAAAGATAGTCCCCTCATTTTTACTGTTACTTTTAATTTAACTTAATTTAACTAATTTTATTAAGCCCTTGCTGACTATTGATTTCGGTAGGATCCATGTCCCATGCTGTGCCAGCCATGAAAATAAGATCATCAGTTCTTCTCCTGTGGGGACCCTAATTGACTAAGGGTCTCAGTGGCTGTGCTTGGAAATCTATAGCTGTATTTGTGACCTAACCATGTTTTCCACATGCTGCTCTGAGCCAGTGTTGGAGGGTAGTACTGATAGGAAAGCAGACCCATTTCTACTAGATGAGAGGCTTCTCTGAATGGGGATTTTGGCTCTAGGACTTTCAACAGCACTGTTCAATCTTCTGCAGACTCTGGGAGTCTAGGATTTTCACCCAGACTCACTTTTTTTTTTTTTAAATAAGATTTCATTTATTTTATTTGAGAAAGAGAGTGATGGAGTCAGCAGGAGCAGGGGGAAGTGGAAGAGGCAGACTCCCTACTAGACAGGGAGCCCTACTAGACCAGGAGCTTGATTTCAGGACCCTGAGCTTAAGGGTTTTTGGCTCAGGGTCCTGTAATCAAGCTTAACTAATCAACACTTAACTAACTGAGCCACCCAGGTGCCCCTCGCTCCCTTTCTTTTAATTCTTCTTCACTCAGGGTCAGACAGGAACAAAACATTTCTGCTTGGTGTCTGCTTTACAAAAGATCCAGAATAAGACACATACATATAGAGGATATGTAAAAATAATGTCCAATTACAATAAGCTATATCATGAATGTGACAAAATTTCAACAGAAGTAATAAATTATTATTACACCAGATGTTCAGTCCTCATAGTAAACAGTCAAAACTAGACTGTTCCTTGGCAACTCTCAAAAAAGCTATTCAAATCGGTCAATGAATGTAACACTTTATGCTTCTACGATACAGAACCAATGGGATGTCCCCCAAAGGAATCAAAACAGGTTTTTAAGTGTATTTTTTTCTGATTATAAAAGTAAGCATGCTATTGTTATTTTTTTAATTAACATGGCATTTTCTCTACCAGCAATAAATTTCCTCATGTTTTTCCCCTTGTTCAGTATGACAAGCTATGCGACTTTTCATAGCTGTCTCAGAGTAACAATGGTTGATAGATATTCTCCATTTGACACAAGCAAAAGGGCACTTATTTTTTAATGAAGTTAAAAATTTAAGAACATGTCTGGATTGGTTAGCACTTCTTGCAGAAGATACAACAGAATGCTTTCAGTTGGGGGAGTAATTTTACCAGCCCACCAGTCTCCATAAGAGGATGTACCTGCTGGTAACCCTGAAGATAGAATAAAGATCTAGACAACTCCATTCTGTTTATTCCTTCAGTTCTCAAGAGATCTATATATCTTCCTAGATTCTTCCAACTCTTTGGCGGATTTTGGCTATTGCCACCCACTTACCTGATCTAATAAACAAACATTCCTAAGTGTTTACTGAAGGAGCGAGCTGATGTTTATTTTCTGTGCAAACTATGTGCTAGCATTTTCATGTCCCAAGCTTTGCTTTCTTTATTTCTTTAAAACCAACTGTATGTATCATTGCTACTGCCAACTCTCTGACCTTTCTGCAATGATTGTGTCCTTCACTTCTGTTAGAAATGTCTTGGCACTACCTCCATGATAGCACTTACCATTATGCCTTAAACTATATTTATATATTAAACTATTTTACAAGGTTATGAAGAACTTGATGAAAACATATGTGTTTATGATTTCTGTATCAAACTCCTCCACCTATGCCTACATTTAGCTGCAGATGGTCAGATTAAGCCAATCAAAAAATTGGGATAATTCCTTCACTAAGATTAATATGAATTATTAGCTTTTTTTGAGATAGAGACAAAGAGTCTTCCCCTAAGTAATTTCAAGGTTGCAGAGGAAAGTTTTTGAAGTCTGTACAAGTAGCTTCTACTAATTATATTTAATCATTCCCTTACTGAGCACTTATGTGCCAGGCAATGAGGTATGGGTTAGGTATAAAAATACAATGATTATTATGATTCTGTTATTAGGGACCTTATTCTCTCTTATTCTCATAGGGAAGACAACTATGTAAACAAATAGTTTTTGAAAAAATGAGTTCTGCCGTTCTAGAAACTTGCATAGAATTCCATTACAATTATCAGGGGCTACAATTGTTTCCACAGACTAGATGAAGTGTAGACACACTGTAGCATCAGTGAGACTGACACAATAGAGACACTGGGAACAGTTTGTCTGAAGCCCAAGATAAATATTAGGAAGTAGCTGATTGTGAGGATGAAGAAAAATTGAAAAATCTAGGTCACAAATGTCTTTAATCCCATGAAAAATATTCTGGTATTTCTTGTTAAAGATAATAGGTACTATTGTCATATTCGAAGCAAGGACTTGCAGTATGAGCAATAGGGACAATTATTAGACAAATTAGATTAATTTTGGAGATAGAATCAATAGCACTGGTTGATCTTGTGGAAGTGTGAAGTATGGTGGGTGAGTAGTCCACACAGATGCAGAAGTCACGTGGCTGGAAAGGGCATGGACACGAAGGTTCTCACTGAGATTTTTAAAGAGTAATTGTTGTTAAAGTGTGGTTTAGATGTTGTTAGGTAGCAATAAGAAGTGGAAGTGATTCAGCTGAGATGAAGGATTATACATTTCTACAGCGGATCACAGGTCTTTTTTTCATGGTAATGAAGGACCAGTTGTCTGTAGATGACCTGTGGGCAAAAATGGGAGAGGCAAACAACTCCCACTTCTCAGCCCCACACACATCAAGTCTGTTTACAATAAGAATACTCGGGCATGTGTGCAAAAATAGCCTACAAGAAGGAGAATGGAATTTCATTAAAGGCAAGGAGGGTGAAGAAAAATGCTTTTAACAGTCTGTGGAAGTAAGGAAATTTAACTCAAATAGCTGTCTATAAAAATAAGATAATGTTGAGGCATCTGAAGTGATTCTCTGCCTATGAGCCCCATCTGTCCATTTGAGGTTTTTCACATTTATCTTTAAGTTGGCCAAAGACTATACTTAGGTTTTGTTTTTTTTTTTTCCTTTTTCTTTTATGTCCACAATGTACTGGGAGAAAATAACTGCTACTTAGAAATGAGTGAACAGCTTATTGTACGGGATGTATTGATGGTAAAAATGAATATACATTCAAGAAAAGATTTGATCTAAAATCTTTCATATGTTGCTTTTTAATTACCCTTTATGTCTTGCTGATGATTTAAAAAATAGACTGCCCAATTATCATTTTATATGGCTACAGAATGGCATTTTTCCAATGTCCCATGGGGGGGAATATTTATAAAAGTCTAAAGAACAATAGGAATTATTTTCCAGCTCTACAATTCATAAATCTAAATGAACAAAAGATAACTGAATTGAATTAGGTATATCATTACTGGACAAGGGATCAAAAGTAAAATTAAATTGATGACTTTAATGTAATGAACTATGATATTCCAGATGCTTAAATATGTTTACAAAGTATTTAATTATCTTGTATGAAGGAATGTTTTTGGAAGAGATAAGCACTCTTCCCCGATATAATAAATCAGAAATGAAAATCATTTTATAGTAATTCCTGTCTCTCATACTTGAAATTTAAGTATATATTTTATTCTTTCTAAAGTTTATCCCAGCACTATTTGGATAGTGAGTACAAAGACTATTTTTAGAGTATTTAACAGACTGGCAGCTATACAGAAAGCTCATAGATGATGATTAAAATAAGAAATGAGCTTGCTTTCTTTCCATTGGAAGTCATTTTTAAGCACTGAAAACACCAGAACATAGCACTACCCAATTATTATAAAGCACACATCCAAATCAATAAAATTTCATTGATTCAATGTCTTTTAACATGGTATGCCACTGTTTGTGCATTAATGAACATCTCTCAAAAAGCGTCCCATAAAACAAATTTCAGAAATATATCTGACTAAACAGTAGACTGTGCAAAATCTCTCCACAAAGCAAACAAACAAAAGGAGACATTTTAAGTGGAGGTTAACTGTGTGTGTATGTGTGGTGGGGAGTGGATCACTCAGGGCCCCTCAGTAGGAAGATGTTTAAGAACACTCAAATGAGGCGCTCTAACCAGACTATGCATGTTTGTGTCCCAGCTCCATCATGCAATAACTTGCGTGATGTTGAGTAAGCCATTTACATTCTCCATGAGTGTTTTCTTAATGCATGAAATTGGATTAGTGTGGTTGTTCTGATTAATAATAGGCTAAAATATGCACAAGATAAAACATTCCCTTCACAGATTAAGCATTCGATAAACATCAGTTATTTCTGAAGTGATATTAAAAATATCTGACATCTGATAGGTCATGGGCACCAGCCAGTTGGAATGCATGACAACCTGATATCCACTTTGTCAATGCAAACCCTGATTATTTAATACACACACATACATGCATGTGTAAAATACATGTACATACAGAGTGATTTGAAACCAACTGACTCTTTTAAATTGGTATTAGTCAAAAATTAAGTTGTGCATGTAAAAGTTATCAAGATATCCTTTAGTGCATCTAAAGATTATCAGAAAAGTTCTCCAAGTAATGGCCAAAATGAGCTGGCTCTGAGAGAGGCATTTATTGATACTACAGTTTGGCATATTTTCTATAAGTGATTGAAGATAGATTATTGTCATTTTCAGAAGCTATAGGTCCTGACAGAAATACATAATGTTGAACAATACAATATCTGCTATTAGAGTCGTGGAGAAAATAAGATGACTTTGCAATTCACTTCACAATGACAGGGCTACTTTTGATTTTATTTATTTTTCTTTTCTTGAGCAGAAAAAAAGAATAGACATGATGCTCCTAGGGGGTACTGAAAATAAACATGTCATCACTGAACATGTAAGGGATTCATTGACGTACAGACCTTTGCTCCACTCTATCATCTATCTATCTGTCTTTCTATCTATCTACCTGTCATCTATCATCTATTTACTGCAGCTAACACAGTGAGAGTAATCACATATGTGGACTTGTTGATGAAGTGTTTTATTTTCTTTCCCGCTGTACCTACAGAAAGTCTCTGACAACCTCATTTTCCAACAGACTGGGGTTTTGTCCTGTTTTTCTCATGCTGTTCTGAGTTTCCTAATGAACATCTACTATGTCAGTGGTCTGTTCATTCTGTATAAAATACTGATGCGCCTCTGGACCTGCCTTTTAGTACCTCTCCATGATTTTTTATTTTAGAGGTTCTTGTTTTTACCACATTTTTCCTTTCATCCTTGTGAAAAGGAAGGACTCTGTCATGGCTCTGATTTCAACCACTAATGATGTTTTACTTCAAAAGGTCTAAATGAACTATACATAGGACTGACATATATGGTGGCACATACTGGACATAATAGAAATAACTGTGAGTGATTCTTTATTAATTCATTTTGAATATTACTGATATTCCTAGTAAACTAAGTAATAAATTTGAGAGTGTTCAAACATTTACCTGCTTGATGCTCTTCAGGTAAAAAGCCTGCAGGCTTATCATTTGATTGCTTTGATACTTTAAAAAATTCTCCAGTATTTCACTTAACAGGTATTTATTCAGAATTCTTCCATGTCATCTTTATTATAGGATTATTTTACTTGAACTATTTCTCTCCAGAGATGAGTTACTCAATACAGCTCTCCAAAGGAGTTATGTGAATCATCAATACTCATGATTGCCAAAAAACCAAAACTATACTTGGTTTTGAACTTCTTCCTATATCTTGTTTGCAGAAGAGTATGAATTGCTTTCTCTAGAACACCAATACTAAAAATCTAAATTAAAATGAACAACAACCCAAAGCTTCCTGAGCTTTATAATACTCATAATATACTATGAGTATATACTTAATACTATAATACAGTAAATATACTGAACATCAACCTCAGATGATATTCTTCTTTGTAGTGTTACAATTTGATAAATTCAATTTTAAGAAAAGAACTACACTCTTTGCAGAAATATTAGCCATGGGGTAGGTAGGGTTCTAACTTACTTATAAAACTTACCAATTATTCAGTATTGTTACAAATCAGGTTTTTTTTAAGGTTTTTTATTTATTTATTTATTTTATTTGACAGAGAGTAACAGCGAGAGAGGGAACACAAGCAGGGGGAGTGGGAGAGGGAGAAGCAGGCTTCTGGCTGAGCAAGGAACCCCACACAGGGCTCAATCCCAGGACACTGGGATCATGACCTGAACCCAAGACAGATGCTTAATGACTGAGCCACTCAGTTGACCCTGTTATAAACTAGGCTGATGCTAAATTAAAACTGAGACACCTACTGAAATATGCACTCCAATACATATTGCTTTGAACCAGAAAAAAAAAAAAAAATCACTGAGTAAACATCTCTAGAATATTTTCAGAATCTCATGAAAGACATAAATTTCAAACAAACATTCTAGGAGATTTATAATGAAATCTACCCAGGAGAGGGGAAAAATAGATTCCCTAAACCTTAGAAGAACTGTAATATTCCTGGAGTTCAGGTTTGTTCAATCACAAGTTTCACTCAAATCCTAAAAGAAATAACAAGCTTCCCTTTGACAAAGTCCTAGGGAAATTTCTCTTCTTAGCACTTAGAGAAAATGTGGATTTGTGCAAACCATAGATATAGATATCCAGACTGAAAAACAATGGCCTTTCTTATAACTTGTAATTTAAGGGACTCTGAGGAAACCTCTACAGATGAAACCCTATAGTTTTAGCGTTACTCTTGAGTTGCCTTAGTTGTCCAAATATCTCCAAACTGAGTCGTCTTCTTAAGGTGTTACACAAGTGGTTGATAAATAACAATTCCCTGTCTCCACAGCACTAAAGCCGTGGAGAAGTTTTTAGTAAGATACAAACTGGACTTGACTCATGGCCCTTTTTTTTTCTTTTATGCAGAATCACCATGCTAGACAGACAGAGAAACATTACTAAGTGTGTTACATTTTTTTAAAGATTTATCTATCTATCTATTTATTTATTTATTTATAGGGAGGGAGGGCCTGAGAAAAGGGGACAGAGTCTTAAGCAGACTCTGTCCTGAGCATGGAGACCCACAGGGGGCTGGATCATATGACCCTAAGATCATGACGTGAGCCGAAACCAAGAGTCAAGTAAATGCTTAGCTGACTGAGCCACCCAGGCCCCTCTAAGTGCTCTATTTTTTAACAAATATTTATTGAGTGCTAATTAGTATAACTGCTAGGGTTATAATAACTATACTGTGATAAGAAATTCATCAACCCAAGGGAATAGGAAAATAACATTTGTTAACCACGTTTTGTGTGCCAGGAATTGCACAAGATCTTGCAATCAACTCAAAAGAGTGTGAAGTGGATAATATGCATATTTTAGACATAAGAAAACCTACTCTTCGACTCTTTCATCTGTAAATAATAGGATATGCAATCCAGACATTTTAAACCACAAAAATATGGGATTTCATGCAGATGGAATTCTAGAACCAGCTCAAGTATAGCTGAAATTTGGTCTACAGTAATGTAATATAGATCATATTTTTTCTTAGTGTATATTGGCTCTGCCATCTACTATATTGATTTCAGGTCTAGGCTTCACATGGTGTGAAAGTAACTGCTGAAAGCTCTAGATCTCCTAGACCAGTCTACACACAAAACCAAAGTCTCTTTCCAGAAAGTCCCAGAAAAAGTGTTCATTATAACATATGAGTTCAGAATGGGTTATACACCATGTCTACACTAATTATTGGGGCCAGAGAGAATTTGGGGACTTACTTGTCTATGCCTATCTCTGGTGCTCTTCCTCTTTGGTTAGTAAGTGAAGCAAGGCAGGTAAAAGACACAGGCCTAAGAAGAGGGCAGGATGAACCTCTAGCAGACAATTAAAAATAATTTGCCTTGATAGAGTTTGGAGTCTGCATACAGAATCAGGGAAGAAATGAAAGTGAAGGTGAGTGGGTCAGGCTTTCTCCTTCTACCATCCCCACCCATCTCCATTTAATTAACCTGGGTAGTATGAAATTTATTTCATTTACATTATAGACTTCAACAGAGGGTCCCACTGCTCTAAGGAAGAGAAAAAGAAAGAGCATGAATATTTTAAAAATAGATGTCAATTCACCTGAGTAGGGACATAAATTGTGTAAAGCTGTAGGTGACAGGGGTGGGAGCTTGGGTGAGGAATAAGGTAACACAATTATTCCAGTAAATAAAAGATAAACTAATACTTGAAACAAGCAGCATTTCTGGATGAGACACATATCCTTAGCAGACAATTTTTTAAAATGTCCTTTACAAAGTTTAATTTACTTAAAATCACATTGTAGTAAGTGATAGCATCTGAATTTGAACCTATATTCTTACCATTCCAAAACCAGTTCCTTTTAAAAAATACATCTTGGGCACCTGAGTGGCCCAGTTGGTTAAGCATCTAAGACTTGACTTTGATCATGATCTCAGGGTTGCAAGATCCAGCCCTGTGTCGGGCTCCACGCTCAGACTGGAGTCTGCTTGAGACTCTCCCTCCATCTTCCTCTGCCTCTCCCCACTTTTGTGCTCTCTCTCACTCTCAAATAAATAAATAAATTCTTAAAAAAATATGTATTTTTAATTTTTTTTATTAACTATTGAATATACTATAGGAAGTTAGGACAAAAATCTGTACTCATGCTCCTATTAGAATCTAGAATAGTGTCTACTATGTGAACAGTTCAACTGTATTGAATGAATGAATGAAATAAAATAACAATTGGCTGATGCCTTAACAAGAAGTAAATTCTAAGGAGAGTGCTATTATAAATGACAAAGCAATAGAAAAAGTTGAATGACTCAGAATGCACTTGAGTTTGGCCAAGAAATTGGCATGAATTAAGAGGTTCTAAATCAAAATCATAAAGAATACTTTAGAGAAAATGAAGGGTTAAGTAGAAACAGGGAAGTATAGGAGCTACTCAGGTTCACACTGGCTAGACCCTAGGGTGTCTGCAGATCACACACTTAGGAAGTGGCTTAGGTGTAGCTTAACTTCAACTTAAATGCAGTAAGAAATATAGATACAGATATAGATATAGATATAGATATAGATATAGATATAGATTTTTTTTTCTTTCCAGTGCAAAACTGTAGTACCATAGCTAGAAATTAAAAAAAGGAATGTAGTAGTTCTCTGTTTACTGAGTTGAAGTATGGAGAAAAGAAGAAATATGGAGAAATAGTCAGGAGCTCCTTACATTAGTAAGGTGGGACATAAGGAAGCTCAGCTTAAGGCTGTGTCATGAGAGCAGAAAGGAGTAGATTAATAAATAGATATTATGAAGTTAGACATGAACAGACAGCAAAAAATTACTATAGAGTCTGTAGGGACTGTAGACACCACATCATATTTTTTCTCTATCCCTTCTGAAATCATTTACTTGTCGAAGAGGAAAATCAAACTGATCTAAGCAAAATTAAGTACTGTGCTAAAGACCCCAAAGGATCTGAAGAGCTACTTTCCATCCTAGATCTGTGTGAGTCTCAACACAAATGAGAAATAAAAAAAATTCAGAATGTCAAGGGGATTCCAATTAGGGAGATTATAATAAATTTTATAAAAGGTGGCTTTGAGATAAGTCCTGGAGAGTTTGTTAAGCAGACAATGAAGAAACAGGGCATTCTGCAAATTAATTCAGATAGGTGAGAAAATATGGTGTAGGTTTGTTGTGAGGAGGCGAGTTTTGTTGTAGCAGAGATAACAGAAAAGTGAGAGAAAGAATGTGTTAAAGGTAAGTGTGAGATAATTTATAAAAGATATCAGTCATTAGGTTTTACCCTAAAAGTGAGAAAAGGACTTGAACACTAAAATATATTAAATGCTAAGAAACTAAATTTAGACAGAACAGAGTTTATAGCTGGTTCCAATACCTATTAGTTAAGTGATTCACCATATGTAGAACAGGGATAAAAATTTACATAGCTGCTAGTTCTAAATGAGTCAGTGCATAAAAACTCTGAGCTCACTTTCTGGCATAGATTAAGTGCTCAATGTTTCCTCATCACTCTTAACATATTATATAACAACCATAGTAATAAGAACAAAAACTGTAACCAAGCAATACAACTGGAGGGTATATAAATGATACAGTAAGCTCTGACTTTAGAAAATCGGGTTTTGCTTCTATATTAAAATAAAATTATAAGGAACCACTTATTATACATGACTACTATACATAGGAACAGAGAAAAGATGGAAATTACTCATGAAACTATTAGACAATATGAATAAGTGGTAGTGTATTTCCTGTATTTCTAATAATTTTCTCATATATCTAGTCCTCTTCTCCTTAACATTTTCATTCCTTTACTTCCTGCTAAAATTCAAATTTGTTATTTATTCCTGTGCATAACTTTTAGGAAATCATTATGAGTCTGTCATAATTTAAAAAATGACTCTCTTTAAATTATTTACATTAACAACTTACAATTAAATGTAAAGTTATTGTGCATGTTTCACTTGTATAAATACAATAAAGAACAATGTTTACCTGATGAATTTGAAATTTTAATAACGACTTCATGAATTGGAAGCATAAATATAATTTATCTGCTTTCTGTAAACCCACATATGGTTTTTCAAAAGTGTTTTCATGCATTTAAAAATTTTTAAAGATGGCAAATGGAGCAAACTGAAATTAAGTAAGTGGTAAAAGTATCGAAAAGATTATTAATATATCTTTGATTGTGACAGGGCACAGACTGGATTCAGGAAATGAAAAATGTAACAGGCTAATGTGACCTCTCTTTTCATAAGACCTCTTATAATGATAGCCATGAAGTATATCTCTTAATTCACAAAACAAAAAATACTAAGTTGTCAAATGTATATCTAAAAGGACTATTACTAAATAATTTCTATTCCACTTTAAGTCTATTTTTTAAAAATCATTTGCATCCAACAATGTCTTTGAACTAGATTCGGTTATATTCCAATGCAAATAAAAATTTAGATAGAAGTAGGGGTTTTGGGCGCCTGGGTGGCTCAGTGGGTTAAGCCGCTGCCTTCGGCTCAGGTCATGATCTCAGGGTCCTGGGATCGAGTCCCACATCGGGCTCTCTGCTCAGCAGGGAGCCTGCTTCCCTCTCTCTCTCTCTCTCTGCCTGCCTCTCCATCTACTTGTGATCTGTCAAATAAATAAATAAAATCTTTAAAAAAAAAAAAGAAGTAGGGGTTTTGATGTCAAAAATTACCAAACAAAATTAAGGCTGTATATAAAGAATCAGGAAAGCATGTTTAGTCAACATAAAGATAAGTGTACCTATGATTTATTAAAAGTATTTCTTAACATCATCTTCTTATATAAACTAATAATCTATTTTCAAATTATTTTCACATATTAATTAAATTAGTTTTTCAAGCTTTTTAATAAAAATTCTACAGATCTTCCAAATATTCTATTACTTTATATTTGTACAGCTAGGTTTTTAAGCAGAATTTAAAAAATGCATACTTTAATTAAAAACATAAAAAATGTTTTCTATCACTCAAATTTGATGAATAATCTTGATTTACATTATGAGAGGAAAATCTAGGTTATTTTAGGATTTTCTTGGCTTACTTATATAAATCATCACTACTCTCATAGCACATGCAAACCCTGATTTCCTTTTGTTTCAAAGAACTAAAAACTACATTTATGCATTCAAATTACATGAGCATAAAAATAAGCTTCTACATTACAACCAACAAATGGATTACTGTAATTTCATACTGTTTTCCTTGAAAATCAGTTGTGAATATAGAAAAAAAAATCTATAAAGATTCATTATCCACTTCCCAAATAACAGAAAAATGGGAAGGTAAGAAAGGAAAATTTTCTATAGTGTAGAAAAATTCAGCTAATCTCAGTATAAACCAATACAGAGATTTTAACCATAACTAACCCAGCTAGCAGTTTCATAAAAATCACTTAAGGCAACTGTCATTTTTATCTCCCCTGAAGCTGTCTATTTCAATCCATTTTGTAAGTTTTATGTATCCTACAAGGCACTAGTGTATACACCAAAGGATAAAACCGTGGGAGTTTGATATTTGTTGCCTAATGTTCTTAATCAACTCAGGTAGTTATGTTGAGTATTTCCACTCATGATAGATGATAGATGAGACCTAATAGGTAGTTTCTCTATATATCTACTAATTTGGTGGGTTTTTCTGTTACAGTACCTTTTAAAGGCTCTCTGACATCCTGTCATGTACTTCATTTTTGCTTGAACCAAATCTTTAAAACCAAGGAATTTTAAAACCTGAAATTTTGCTGCAGGATTTCTTTTTCACAAGGAGAAGCAAGAGATATAACACTGCTACAGAACAAGTGGTAGTTAATTTAAATGAAAAAAAGGAATGCATTTGTGTAAATATATTTGATTGGCTTACAATAATCAATACCTTTTTCTTACATGGATAGCCATAGTGAAGCCAAATCCATAGATTTACAACTAAATTAGAATGGCACAGGAGCACATGAGTGGCTCAGTTGCTTAAGCATCTGACTTGATTTTGGTTCAGGGCATGATCTCAGGGCTGTGAGATTGAGCCATGTCTTGGTCTCCATGCTCAACATGGAGTCTGCTTGGGATTCTCTTTCTCTCTCACCCCTCTGCCCCTCCCTCCACTCTGGCACTCCCCCGACTTACTACAGTATGAGTTGTCTCTCTCTCTCTCTCTGTGTCTCTAAATAAATAAAATCTTTTAAAAAATGCTATAAAATATGAACTTGTGTGGATTCACAATGAATATTTTTTATAGTCTTAAATCGTTATAAATAGAGTATCAGTGCCACCATGTTGTCCATCTAAAGACACCTCCCACTACTATCACTAATTTTACATTTAAAATAAGTTTTTATAATTAAAATTGAGAAGTGATGTGTGTGTGTGTGTGTGTGTATATATATATATATATATACTTATATATATATGTATTTAGTCACATTCACAGAAAATTATAAAAAAAATGTTCTATTGACCACAGTTCTATTGACTTTACATAATATTCAAAGATAAAATTATTTATTTTCAACTATATTGCTCTATTGAACTGCAGTAGGAGTCTTTCATTCAAAAAAGTTTTTGTTAAAGTTATAAGTGTATGTTAAGTTTTAGCATTTTAATAATACATTTCATAAAAAAATTAATGAATTCATAAAATAAGATAGTATGGTAAAATATATCAACTTTTAACAGAATAGTAACAAAGCCACTTCAGATAGAATTAGAAAACCCAATATACATTATTCTTTTGTATATACATTTTATGAGAACTAGTTAATGTCTTATACACTTGATTCAAAATACTATAATCTATTAAACATATGTATGAAATAGGCCATGTAGTGCACATATTAAATTCACATAAGAAATCAGTTAGGTTCCCAGGATGAATTTTTCCCCTTTCTTGATATATTGTATTGTTTTTTAACTTTTGGTATTTTTCTTCATTAACCTTAATTGTTATCTGAGTTTGTTTTTACTACCAAGCAAAAAAGTGAAGTAATCTATACAACCATATCATTTACTCATTTAAGGTAAAATAAGTTTGATTTACAATTCCAGCAAAACTTAAAATCATATGTGACAAAGGAAAAAAAAAAAAAGACCATACAAATTTGCTATGTATATCCCATACCTGCCTCCTAAGAATCCTGGGTCCTCTCAAATGGACAGCTCTATGTTTTACTGAACACCTTGATGAGTTAGCATAAGGACCTCTGAGAGAAGCAAGAGCTATTTTTCTTTGCATAATAAAACTCAAGAGGCAGATTTGCAATGTAGAGTGTTTCTAAATTACACATTATTAGTGCTCCATTGATTTCTTCAGTAAAAAATGTCGTAGAATGAATCTACTTAGGGGCTTTATTAAATCTTAAAGCTTGGAGTCTACTAATAACACCTGTACAAAACTTTGCCTTTTTAAAAAGTAATGAGATCCTCATATTTTAAATATAGTTTGCTCTTTAAATCCAACTCATTTACCCATACAATAAAATAATAAAAAAAAAGATTACATAGCTAATATGGCCTACTAATCTGGCTAAGTGCATATTCTGCCAAAAGAGGAGTTGGCCTTCTTGGACACTAGATTCTTTCTTTTTTTTTACAGGACTCAGATAGTGCAGAGACCTATTAATGTAGGGCAGAGACCAAGCAGGGAACAGACAGTGTTCTCTAACTCAAGCAATAATGAAATTAACAAACTGAACACACACACACGCACACACTCATGCACACACACAGGCACATACACACGCAACACTTGGCTGTAAGTGCTCAATGGTTTTCTGTCTAAGCATTTTATACTCAATGTGTTAGGTACACAAATATGCTTAAGAAAGTGGAAAATAAAAAAGCAAATCCAGTAACCAAAATGAAAAACGAGAATAACATTACAGATCCAAATTGAAGGGTGTGTTTACTTATTCTTTTTTTTTTTTTTTAAGAATTTATTCATTTATTTGACAGAGAGACACAGCGAAGAGAGGGAACACAAGCAGGGGGAGTGGGAGAGGAAGAAGCCGGCTTCCTGCTGAGCAAAGAGCCTGATGCAGGGCTGGATCCCAGGACCTGAGCTGAGGGCAGACGTCCAACGACTGAGCCACCCAGGTGCCCTGTGTTTACTTCTTTAAAAATTAGTATGTTTAGGGGCATCTGGGTGGCATAGTCGGCTATGCAGCCGACTCTGCCTGCCACTCTGCCTACTTGTGCTCTCAATCTGTCAATAAATAAATAAAATCTTAAAGAAAAAATAAGTGTTTACTTCTTTAAAAATAAGATGAAACAAGTTATCAAGAGCTTATGTAGAAGACACTGTGCACCCACACAAAAAGGTTGGAAAGTTTGCCAACGTGTTTTGTATATGGATTGCATACACACTCCCAAACATATACATATGTACTGTGTTTAATAAGCAACTTATGATTGTCTTCTGTTTTTCAATAGTGCACTAGGCTATGCAAATGTAAGGGTCCCAAGATATTGCAGGTCCTGACAATCTAGAGTTTGTGTTTGTGTGCTGTGGAGAGGGCAATGAAAAACCTCAGAGACGCTGGGGGAAGAGAAGATCATAGTTTCAGAATTCATAAATGTTTCAAGTATTCACTATATGTGAGAATACAGACAGAGAGAGCTCCCACTCCTGGTTTATTTAGAATCCTTATAGTTTGTTAGTTTATTTCTTTGTGGGAGAAATTAGCATATAAGGATGAATGATGTAACCCCCCCCCCAAAAAAAAAAAAAGAACATCACTGAACTGTGATTTTGTGAGATCTTTATCTAAGAACCATTTTTGAAACAATTTTGATTATTGCTTATCATCTTGAGTTTATATTTTTCCTAAAAAGATTGAACAACTGATATTTTCAATTTCTGACGTGCCAGGATTTCAGTTACCCAGGCAATTTTGCTGCTGACATTGTATCTCCATATACCTGGCCTCTCCATGAATCAAGTCACACGTGTAGGGTTGTCTTGATAAATGGCTAGCCATATATATAATTTTGCTTTAACAGATTTGATAAAATATGAGGAAGAATGATATACTTTACTTTAACTTTCACTTTCACAGAATGTTTATTTTTCCCTTGGAGAAGCTTCAAGGAAACATAAATCAAACCCAATCCCTTCTTAATCATTTCCTTGCTGTAATTTATAACAGAAAAGGAGCACTATAGACCTCTTTCCAGACTCCCAGAATGGTGCCTGCTACTTGTTATTTCAGCTTTCTTCATCCTTTACAGTGGAGCCATAGCCATTGGGCGGGGAGGACTTATGACTCATCTGGAACAGGATAAGCCCTGAGCCCCTTATTCCACATTTGTCTGCAACCCTTTTACATTACATTCTTCTCACTCATTTGACTTTTGAGGTTCTTAAAACTGCCTTTCCAGCCCACCAAAACTGAAAAGTAACACTGAGGTCCACTTTCTATGAAATTCCTGAATTACCCAATTTGAGATAATTATTTGACACTGACATCATTTTAGGGTATGTGGTAGGGAAGGGAAGGGATGAATGTTACAAGGAAACTTTTGGAACATTGTTTGTTTGTTTGTTTTGTTTAGTAGGTCAAGTCCAGAGGAGGAGAAAAATGTTGGAACTGGCATTCTCAGTTTTTATGTAAATACTTATTGCTTTCAAGTTTTCTGTTATATATACTCTATTCATCTTATTACTTATCATGTAATCATAGATTGAAATAAATACACACACACACACACACACACACACATCCTCCCAAGTTCAAACATTAATCTTAAGAGACTACATAATCAACCAATCAACCCATAAATAAAAATGCCAATAAGAAAAATGTCAAATTTCCGAACTGCCCCTCCATTTTCCTTTCAAGAACTAGGAGTACTTTAAAGGTAATTTCTAGAGAAACATAACCCAAAGTAACAAGAGTAGTTTAAATCCAGGCAATATTACCAAATGCTGGTGTTGGAGGTGATGTCAAATGTAGACAAGCCTTTGAAGAATCTGAAATAGCATCATTGAAGTTGTTATCTTCCCTTTCTATCACAGCACTACTCCTGAAGTAACACATAAATCAAAAATAACTTCCTTCTTTTTTTTACTAAAAGTTTCCTCTGTGCCAGGTGAACTAGGTGGGATTAAACTTGCCTGTAGTTACAGTCAACTTCAGAGAGGCCAGGAAATGAAAGATACATGATTTGTAGATGTTACAAGGGTCAAGCTATAAAACACAATTTTTCTTCATGTATTTTATCTATTTAAAATTGTATCAAAGGTATTATTTTGGTCAGTGAAAATTTAAATACTTTCTTAGAGCCCTAATGAACCTGAATATTAGCTGTGCCTTTGTAATGTAGGTGAAAATATCTAGTTGTTCCCCCCTTCCTTATCTTTCCACTAATTTTATTCATAACAAGACAAAAGCTCTCAGAAAGACTTCCACAAATTCTTGCATTTGTCATACTTTGTACTTTCTGGCCTTCTCGGTATCTTCCACTAAGCTTTATCAAGTTTCCTTGCTCTCAACCACGCTGGCCCTTAAGTAAATCCCACTTTCATCACCCCACTACCAAAAATAAATCATTCTTTGGAAAAATTATTGAAGTATTTTTGGGGAGAGTCCCATGGAAACACTGTGCCATTCATTGCTTGAATATCTTTCATCTCATTAGCTTCTCTCATTTTCTCAATTCTCCTCACCCCTCTAAACTCACACAAGGGAATATTTTAAAAATAAACATACGATAATGCAATAAATCACTGCCAAACCTCTGGTTTTCATTTCCTATGCTCATTATAGTAGCATTTGCACAGTAAGTTGTAATCTTTACATATATCACAATAAGAAATTGGCATTTAAATTTTTCTCTTCAGAATAGTATAAAAATGAAACACAATCAATTATGTAAATGTCCATTCTTTATGAGATTTAGTTGCTTTGAAGATAATACAACCATTACGATACAACAATTTTTCTGGAAAAAAAAAGAAATTGCTTTGAAATTACTTTTTAATCTCTAGCTAATTAAAAAACTGATGCAAAAATTACTAAATCCCTCCATGCATTATCCATGTCATAAAAAACGTAAGAGTAGTAGAACTATATCTTTCACATATCTATTTGCATGTAATGATATTATAATAACTTAGCACTTTGGATACAAGTTATGAGTACAATAATGAAACATTTTCCTTTACATTTGTAGAGCACTTGTGCTTAAAAAAGAAAATGAATTATTATTTAAATTTTTATACATTAAATAGACATAACTGATTCTTCTGAGAATTACACATGCATTTTCATTTTCAATAGTCTCTTTCAATTTTTCCTTTCTGGATATATTTGTATATAGAAGAAGATAAAAATGCAAATTGAAATTCCTCATATAAGAAATTTATATTTCTCATGTCATTACAAAACACATTCTTTTTGCACTGCATAATCTCTTCAAATTTAGAACTATGATTTATGATTAATTAATTACTTGGTGGAGTTTAAGGTTTTTAAAGAAAATTATTTATTAACTACAAGTCTGAAAAATGAGTATCTAGTTAATATATGCTGCCAGTTAACTGAAATGTGCTATGACTTACTAATATGAAAAGTACATCACTTATTAAATATTCAATGGATCTGTTTTTATGAAAATTAACAGAATATAAGGTATAATTTCTTTATTCTTACTTTAAAAACAAAAAAGAAAACATAATTATAGAGTGATTTAAATCAGTATATTTCAATAAACATCAGAGTATCATCTGTATTATTAGCTAAATATCAAGTAATTTAAGTTTTCCCTAAACAATTGGAGAAGTAGATATTAAGCAACTCACACTCAATATTAAAAATACATATGTTAGAATTTTAATAAACTTTTAAAAACAAACTTTTAGTCAATAAGTATTTAGTCAGTCCCTTTCAGAAGCTGAGTAGGTAGTTGGAACTTTGGGGAGACAGGATTATAATACATCTTCTCTTATCTTCCAAGAAGTTTAGTTTCATTAAACCAAAGTGACTTCACAGTTGGGGCTCACATATCTGTATCTTAAAGAATGGCTGCATGCTAGTTTAGAGTTATTATCCCCTGGTAAGCATGCATATTCAAGAGAGTGTAAGGCAGGGACACAAGCTGTAGCTGAGTCCAGTAACCAGAACTCAATATTTTGAACACCATTTTGATTTAGATCAAAGGAAGTATGGCATCAGTGTATCTGGTATATCCTCAGCCTAGGGCTCAGGTACTCTTCTGATTCCTATGGAGAAGGAAGGAATACATAAAACCAAAAAGGGATTCTTTTTACTATTAAAGTGCCATTCCATAGGATGAAATGGGAATAACTGTATGTGTGCTCGCTTAGGCAACACATATACTTAAAAATAGGAATAACTGGGGCACCTGGGTGGCTCAGTGGGTTAAAGCCTCTGCCTTTGGCTCAGGTCATGATCCCAGAGTCCTGGGATCCAGCCCCACATCTGGCTCTCTGCTCGGCAGGGAGCCTGCTTCCTCCTCTCTCTCTCTGCCTGCCTCTCTGCCTACTTGTGATTTCTGTCTGTCAAATAAATAAATAAAATCTTTTAAAAAAAATAGGAATAACTGCATGTGGTCTGGACTGTGTCTCTCAAGGAATGGGAAGGAGTTCACTGAGGAACTGAATAAGTGCATAGAATCAGTCCTTCTTTCTCAGATATTTTTTAAATGTAAATGAGTTTTCCGAAATTAAACTTTCTCAGGTCATTCAAAATGGATAAAAAAGATATGAAACACGTGTACACACATAAACACACACATACATTCCACACAATGGAATATTACTCAACCATTAAAACAAATGAAGTCTTTTATGACAACATGAATGGACTTAGAGGTTATTCTGCTAAGTGAAATAAGTCAAACAAGGACAAATATCAAATGATTTCACTTATATGTGGAATCTAAAAATCAAAACAAAATGAACAGACAAACAGAATCATAAATACAAAGAGTAAATGTGGTTGCAGGGAGGGGACAAAAAGGGGGATGGGTGAAATAGGTGAAGGGGATTAAGAAGTACTAACAGGGGGCCTCCTGGGTGGCTCAGTGGGTTAAGCCTCTGCTTTCGGCTCAGGTCATGATCCCGGGGTCCTGGGATCAAGCCCCCATTGGGATCTTTGCTCAGCAGGGAGCTTGCTCCCTCCTCTCTCCCTGCCTGCCTCTCTGCCTACTTGTGATCTCTCTCTGTCAAATAAATAAATAAAAATCTTTAAAAAAAAAAAAAAGAAGTACTAACAGGAAATATAGTCAAAAATATTGTGGCATTTACATATGGTAACAGGTGGTAACTATACTTACCGTGGCAAGCATTGTAAAACATAAGAGAATTGTCAAATCACTATGTTGTACGTTGAAATTAATATAGCATCATATGTCAACTATATTTCAATTAAAAATGAGGGACATAAATTAAGATCCAAAAATTTTTAAAATGCTGAAAATTTTAAGCTGTTTTAAAAAATGAACAACTTTATAAATTTTGTGAAGATTGATTGTTTTTTAAGCTACAAGCTTGTTTTTTAACATAGATGGATAAAATAATTTTGGTTCTCTTAAATTCCTCAGTCTTGATTTACTCTACAGACTAGATTAAACAACCCTGAGAATTATAGACATTGAAAAGGGAGAAAAATGTAGAAAAAAAGGAGAAGTTAAGCAGGGAAAATACAAACCTTTAGCAAAATTGTCACTATTCACAGGGAAGCCTCTGCTACAGTGTGGATTATGAGTAGTATCTACATCATGATTATGGGCAACTTAACATTTTTTCGATTTTTTTTTGAAGATTTTATTATTTATTTGACTGAGAAAGAGAGAGAGTACAAGCAGGGGGAGGGGCAGAGATGGAGGGAGAAGCAGACACCCTTCTCAGCAGGGAGCCCAAGCTGGGACTCCATCCCAGGATCCTGGGATCATGACCTGAGCTGAAGGCAGATGCTTAACTGAATGAGCCACCCAGGCCCCTGCAACTTAATATTTAAACATTATTTCATTCCAGTCCTCAGAAAGAAATGAAGTAAACTGGCTAAATTCACAATAGCCAATGGCAAATGTTGTTGCTGGGACCTTCAGGCTTTGATCTGACAGGAGATGTAAGTACTTATTATTTGTATTTACTGTTTACACATAATTCATGTGCACTTAATACAGTACTTGTTGCATCTCTGATACCATGTTAGATGTTGGGAAATTCAGTACATAAGAAATACAGTTCCCTTAATGCTATGTAATTCTCTGTTTTAGACATAGTCTGGCTTAGGAAATAGCATAGCACTTTCTTCTTTATTTCCATTCCTGTGAGAAACATGAATGAAGAGCCTACCAATTTTTAGGCACTTAGGGTATAAAATCCTGACACTTGTCCAGAATCTTTTCAGACATTTGAGATATAAATTATTTGAAACGAGAGTGTAGCAATCTGAGAGAAAAGTAGATTAATGTGATGAGGGGTCAGAGGAAGGAAACTCATATTAATTAAACACGTACTCTGTGTCAGACCTTCTGCCTGGCCTGGAAATATATACCAAGCCCAGCATCAGAAAATCGTCTCAAATTCTGAAAAACTCAAGTTACAAACAAGATCAATCTCTGCAACACATATTTAAACACATGCCAGATTTGGTTAGAAAAATATGTTACATGAGATTGGTAGGAGAAAAGACTGTATCTGTCCCTCAGATTTTCCTGCTGTAGAAAAAAATTCTCATTATGTTAAAAATAATTTATATTTAATATTTTGACTTTGAAAATGCATGCTAATTTTTACTCTCACTCTTCGCTTAGTAATAGGAATAATTACTTTGAAATGCAGTAGAAAATTTGACCATTATTCACATTCATGAAAATGGGACTGTATATGCAAGCTATGCAAGTAGGCTTGCTATAATTTAATGTATTATATTTTACAAGTATGGCAAAACAACCCTGCCTATCCATCCCTAAAAGGAAAATGATGTTTAAAAATATCCTCAAGCATACTTTTCAATGTTTCTCATAATATAAAGAAATAACTAAAATAAAATTTTACCTTATATGTGTTCCCATTATTTAGATGTTCTTCTAATTATTAGCTCCAACTCAAACTATATAGTAATCATTTCAACCCTAAGAAGATATTGTGTTCTGACTGTATATATAGCAATTCTATAATCATGCAATATAATCTTGTATATCAATTATAAATACAAACCCAGAATTACACATAGCACTTGCTGCATTTAGACAAAGTTAAACTCTTGACCTGGTTAAGCATCTGCCTTCAGCTCAGGTCATGATCCCAGGATCCTGGGATGGAGTCCCAGCTTGGGCTCCCTGCTGAGAAGGGTGTCTGCTTCTCCCTCCATCTCTGCCCCTCCCCCTGCTTGTACTCTCTCTCTTTCTCAGTCAAATAAAGAAAGCTGACCTGGTCAGCTTGACCTGAAAGCTATTTTACCACAATGATATAATTTACTGGTTTCAGGGGAAAAGAAACAGCCCGAACTATACACTATTAACCCTACTAGTATTGTAGACCAGGAAATTTGCCCCAAATAATTCTGTTACTAGTGCATTCAGGAAAAAAAAAAAAAAAGTGAAGTTGATAATAGTATATTGAATACAGTAATGTGTAATAGGAGAATAGGGTAAATAAAAAGCAAGTGTTACACAGTAAATTATTGATGAGTAATAATTTATCAGCAACTTGAAAATAACAAAGGAATTAATTATAACACTCATTCCAAATAAATTAACTTGTATCTTTATCGAGTAAGTATAAAAATGTATATTTTTTTGGTACTATCTCAAACGGTCCCATTTTTGGTTCATATTCTAGTTTCTTTTGTGTCTGTACTATTATTGCACTTACAGTCAGATGTAAAAATTATGGCTTGGATACAATACTTTAAAAATATGCTGCATTTTCAGAAAGTTCTACTTATTTTCCATAAAACATGTAATAACTATAACAGGACATTATGTTTTTTAATCACTTTATTGCTGAGCACATAATAGACATTCTGAAAGTAATGGTCATTTGCTTGAAAAATATACTAACCTCTTTGAAAACATACTTGGCTAGGCAAATGACAGTTTCTATGTAGTGTGAAGATGAACACAATTCTGATTTATTAAACTCCCTTTTTTACTTTTGGAAGTTTCAGAATTCTTATAACTCCAACTCTTAGATAAGATAATTTCCCATTTAATACAAAAGAAATATATATATATCTAGAAGAATCAAATAATGACTCATATAACATCTGGAGCAGTTCTCTCTCAATATATATGTGAGAAACACAACAAAATGATAGTTTGGTTCAAATTCACTATCATTGCTAGGTGATACTTTAAAAGTTTTTCAGTAAATTGTCAAAATATAGTACTTGAAATTATGATATATTCTGTCTCTCTGTGTCAAGCATTTAAACCCTTCTATGACACTTTGGAGTGATGTCATTAGAAGTAATTATCTTTTCACCTCTTATAAATACATCCAAGGATAGAACACACCATGTTTCTTCAAAGTGTAGGCCTCAAACATTTCATTTCAATTTACTATATGCTTCCAATACAGTTTTATACTCATTTCTATAAGAGGAAAATGATTAAAGAATGTCATTATAATATTTGAATGGGTTTCTATGAAAGTGTTTCTTTCATCATGCCAAATTCGAATATCAGCATTTTACAAAGCCTAATAAGAAAACTCCAATGGCAATTTGCAAAAATATTAACTATAAAATTGATTTAAAAAAGCAACTGATCATTTAAAATTTACTCCTTTTTGAGGCATAAAAAGAAATACATGACAGGAAATTCATTACTAATGTTGATAAAAGTTCATCAAGCAGATGAGACAAGGTAAATCATGTGCAATTATGTGTGTATCCGTGTATAACAGAAATGCGTTTTGTTTTTTATGACTTCCCTGGCTTCCTATCAAAACCAGAGAGAAATCTAAAAGTTGATAACTCATTTAGCATTTACCTTATGTGGGTGATGATGAGTGTTGTAGTAGGAATAAAAAAATCATCCACTCGGTCAAACTGCTTTCCCACAGGCTGGGTGTGAATAGTATGGTGTGGCATATTCCCGCTGGCCAGCGTTATTACCTAAAGAGAGCATACTACAATTAGACATTGCCAGTGCATTCCCTTAGCAGTACCAGCATTAATTTTGTTTAGAGATGAAGCAAATCAGGAAATGTTTCAGAGACTCTTTATTGCCATCTCAAAATTAGTATATCATTAAGGAAATTGGATTTTTGTAATTGTTTGCTTATTTTCAACATAGAAATTTGTTTTTCTAAAGAAATAAAAAATAGAGAATGATTTGTCTTGAATAATTTCTGCCTAAATTATAAAATAGGTAGAAACAACTTCTGTATTATAAAAGCATTAACCTTGCTATAATGAGAAAAATAAAGTAACCGTACATATGATATAAATGAGATTATTGGTTGCTTGCTTCTCTTTCTTTCTTTCTTGCTCCTCTCTCTCCCCCTCTCTCTTTCCTTCCCTTCCTTCTTTCTTTCCTTCCTTCCTTCCACTCTTTCTTCAGCTTTGTGGAGTTGATGATAGTATATTGAATACAGTAATGTGTAATAGGAGAATGGGGTAAATAAAAGCAAGTATTACAGGTTTTTCTTTCTTTCTTCAGCTTTGTGGAAGTGTAACAACAACAACAAAAATCCTCATTATATAGAACACAGCTGGGAACAAAACTGAAAACTCCAAAACAAATCATATGAAATCATTTTAGTTCTTAGCAATTTTAGAATAGATTAAATTATAATATTTTTTCCTCCTATAAATTGAAAGTAACAAAGTTCAGTAAGTTATTATTTATTATTATTATTATTTTAATTTGTTTAGAGAAGAGAGAGTGAGAAGTGGGGAGGAGGAAAGGGGGAGAGAGACAATCTTGAGCCGGCTCCCTGCTGAGCACGAAGCCCAACATGGGCTCCAACTCAGAGATCCTGACCTGAGCTGAAAACCAGGAGTTGGATGTTTAACCAAACTGAGTCTCCCAGGTGCCCCAGATTTAAGTAAGTTCTAATCAAAGACATTTCTTCTTCTTAGTCATCATTAATTGGTTTTTAAAGTCTTTATAATCCAGGGTGCTGGGGCGGCTCAGTGGGTTAAGCCTCTGTCTTCAGCTCAGGTCACGATCTCAGGGTACTGGGATCTAAACCCTGCATTGGACTCTCTGCTGAGTGGGGAGCCTGCTTTCCTCTCTCTCTGCCTGCCTCTCTGCCTACTTATGATCTCCCTCCCTCTGACAAATAAATAAATAAAATCTGAAAAAAAATAATAAAAAATAAATAAAACCTTTATAGTCCATTAAAGAAAAGATCACTACATTTAAATTCTTTTATTCCTTGTATCCCATTATGCACCAAATTCTATCAGTTCTTTCTTCAGAGTTTTCACACCTCTCCATTTGTTTTCCTATTGTTTCTGCTGGTCAACCATTGTTCTGTGTTAGCCTTTTAAAGCACTTTCTGTCTTTATTTCTCCCCTTTAAAGTCCTTTCTATATATGGTCCCCAAATTAAACTTCCTAAATAATTTACTGACTCTCTTAAGGTAATTACTTTCCTCCTTCAAAACGCAGTTTTTGGTTTTTATGACAGGAGTAAGTAGCACTTTGATTTTTTTTTTTCTGAATAGCTAATTTTTCTTCACTCATATGAGTATGCTTTCATTGAGTTCCCCTGGAAATTGCCTTTTCAATGAAAATAGTTTATTATGATTATAACAGGATAGGCTCAGTTACGTTGTGGTTAAAAAAAAAAAGAAGAAAAAATATACTAAAGTCTTAGAGGCTTGAAGATTTCATCTCACACCCATTAATTTCCCAGAGGGTTTTGGTGGGGTATCTACTGTTTCACTTAGTATCCCATGCTGAACAAGCAGCCAACTACCTTGACTGTTTCCACTGACAACAGACCACATTTGCCAGAACTAATCATATGGCTTCACCTAACCAAAAGGAGCCTATTGTGTGCCCAGAGGAAGAGAGAACCAAAGTCTTTAATAAAAGCTTGAAAGATACCATACCTATTTTATTAAGGAATGTCAGTGAGGACGTTTTCAGTGGATTTTAGCCATTCATGTCTATAAGATTTTAATAAAGGTCAACAGAAGTAATGGAAAAGGAATTCCTCAAATTTTCTTCCCCTTAGTTTGTATAGGGGTGCCTAGCTCTGAAATGCATGCACATGTATTCAAAATTAATAATAATACTGAGACTGACGACAGCAATAATAATATTTACTAAGAGCTTGTTATATGCCAATTGTGTTCTCAGTAGTCTAAAGGCATCACATAATTGAATATTCAAACAACACTATAATGTATCCCAACTTTACTGATGCAAAAATATTTTATGCCAATGAAGGTATATTAAGCATCTGAGCATCTCCTTTGTGTTTGGCACAGTCCTAGGTTGTAAAAGATACAATACCACTTCCATAGTTCTTCTCAGTCTGGACTTTGTTCCCTGATGGTTCTAGGTCCTTCTCACTGCTGCAGGTGAACAAGATGTAGTGGACTGCCAGATTCAGGACTGAGCTGACTAACAGCAAGGACGCACAGGTTGATCTATGATGCACCTTAATCAACAGGCCCAATCTTATGACAATCCTTGGTTCATTCCTAATTACATCTTGCTGCTGGTTCCTCCATATGTGATGTCTTCCACATACCCACAGCTACCACATCCCACTGTCACCCCATCTGGCTGGGGCCAACAGCAAGGTGTAAAGACTTTATTCCAAGTTGTTTCCTGAGGACATTTCTTCTCTAATTTTGTGCATTTGAAAAAACATTGCATATGGATTGTAAAACTGTGCAGATGAGAGTCACATGACTTTTAGAATAGCATGTCTTAAATTTTCATTAGGCATAGACACCTTTTAAAAAGGAAAAAAAAATAACTATGATAAATCTTTGAGAATTCATCTGAGAACACTAATTGGAAAATCACTCTTATACACCTACCATGACAGTTTATGGGTTTTTATTAGTTAATTATAAAAATCACAGAAAATAATATATTTTGCTTCCATAATTGACAAAGATGTATAGATTGGATTATAGTCAAAATGAAAACACAAAATAGAAGTATAAATAGGACTTTTGATCCTTGATAGGTTTCAGTGGCCACTATTATATACTACATTAGGGCAAAAATTTACTGCCTAACTACTCATCACAAGCTATCATCAATGTCTCTAGTTCTAATCTGATCTATCAACACAGCACAAGGACACTTGGGCAAAAATGGGATTTTGCCCATGTTTTGGTTTGGTGATTTTGATTTCACCAAAGGAAAGTCTGTTTCTCTTGTCAAACCAATCTTAAATTCCATTTCCTTTTGCAAATGTTTCCTGAGAATCTTGTTGGAAGACAATCATCCTGAATATTCTGATATTTCTGCTGAGTCAGGTCTTTCTGAGCAAAGAGCTCTAGCAAAGTTGGAGAAAGGATGATGGCATAGCAAAAATGCCTTGGAAGATGAAGGTGGGGTATTGCACCTGAGAGAAGTAGAGACTTAATTCCCTTGAGCCTTACTGACATTCTAGCGCACTGATCAGGTAAAATTTGCATTCCAGAGTATAACAATCTCTATCTGTCATGAGAGATAGATTGATATACCAACAGTCTAAAACAAAACAAAACAAAAAAAAACCTCTGAGACACGTAATTCCAGGTTTCTTCTGTTAGTGCAAATATGCTATTCATACAGAGTAACATTAGTCTCTCACCGCATCACCCTTGGGATGGGGGCTGGAGTATAAACACTAGCACGCTCCTAAGTAAGAAATGGTCTGTTCTCTGATCCAGAGACCCTGTGTTTCCTGTCAGTCTGTCTAACTATCTATATATTATCTTATCTAATCTGTCACATATATATGTGTATGCATTTGTGTATAAATGTTACTTTATGCAAATAAATCTTACTATATGTACTATTTTAAGAGTACTTCTTACATTTTATTTTACATTTACATTATTTACATCTCAAATCTTACATTTTATTTTCAGGCGTGAGACTCACCTTTCCCTCTACCCAGCAAATATTTTAAAAATTCATTAAATCTTAAAAGCATATTTTTATTGAACTTTCAGAGAAAAAGAACCCATTTTTAAATGGCTGAATAATGTGTGGAAAGTTACTTAACACCTTTTCAAAGACTTTTTCTCCCTTTCTGTATGATATTAAAGGAGTTTGCCTAAAGTGCTTTATGGAAGGTTTGCAACACTGAGAAAGCTATTAATCTATCAAAGTAGCAAGTACCAAAGGGGAGGAGAAGGATTCAGTTCCAAAGAATATGCTATATTGAAAATTCATCCAGCTTTAAAAGAAATATATATATATATATTAACTTTTATAAGCTGTGTTTATTTTATTTTAAAGGTAATAGCATTAAATATAATTCATAAGTGAATTTTTTTAAAAAAATCATAGATATAGACCTGTTCTATCTTGTCAGGATTTAAGTACAAAATATCAAATAACTAGATAATATTACCATAATGTGATGATAGATGAAGACTATATTCTTTCCATCAAAAGATGAGCTCTATTACTTCACCCTCTTGAAACTAGGCAGTCAGTGTGACTTGCTTTGATCAAGAAGTGGTGGTGGTATTGGCACAAAAACAGACACATAGACCAATGGAACAGAATAGAAACTCCATAAATGGACCCTCAACTCTATGGTCAACTAATCTTTGACAAATCAGGAAAAAAAAAATATCCAATGGAAAAGTCTCTTCAATAAGTGGTGTGGAAAATTGGGTAACCACATGCAGAAAAATGAAATTGGACCATTCTCTTACACCATATACAAAGATAAACTCTAAATGAATGAAAGACCTCAATGTGAGACAAGAATCCATCAAAATCATAGAGGAGAACATAGGCAGTAACCTCTTCAACATTGGCCACAGTAACTTCTTTCAAGACACGTTTCCAAGGGCAAGTGAAACAAAAGCAAAAATGAGGTTTTGGGACTTCATCAAGATAAAAGTTTCTGCACAGCAAAGGAAAGAGTCAACAAAACTAAGAGGCAGCCCATGGAATAGGAGATGATATTTGTAAATGACATTACAGATAAAAGGCTGGTATCCAAGATCTATAAAAAACTTCTCGAACTCAACATTCAAAAAAACAAATAACCCAGTTAAAAAATGGGCAGAAGACATGAACAGACACTTCTCCAAAGGAGACAAATGTCTAACAGAAACACACAAAAAAATGCTCCATATCACTAGCCATCAGGGAAATACAAATCAAAACCACAATGAGATACCACCTTATGCCAGTGAGAATGGCAAAAATTAACAATAACAACAAAAAAATAATAAAACAGGAAACAAAAAATGTTGGTGAGGATGTGGAGAAAGGGGAATCCTCTTACACTGTTCATGGGAATGCAAGCTGGTGCAGCCACTTTGGAAAAGAGTAGGAAGTTCCTCAAGATGTTAAGAATAGAGCTACCCTATGACCCAGCAATTACACTACTAGGTATTTACCCCAATGATACAGACGAAGTGATAAGAAGGGGCACATGCATCCCAATGTTCATAGCAGCCCTGTCCACAAGAGCCAACCTGTGGAAGGAGCCAAGATGCCCTTCAGCAGATGAATGGATAAAGAAGATGTGGTACAGGGGCGCCTGGGTGGCTCAGTGGGTTGGGGCCTCTGCCTTTGGCTCAGATCATGATCCCAGGGTCCTGTGATCGAGCCCCACATCGGGCTCTCTGCTCAGCGGGGAGTCTGCTTCCCTTCCTCTCTCTGCCTGCCTCTCCGCCTACCTGTGGTCTCTGTCAAATAAATAAATAAAATCTTAAAAAAACAAAACAAAAAAAAAAAACAAAAAAACTTATTAAAGAAGATGTGGTACATATATGCACTGGAATATTACTCAGTCACCAGAAAAGATGAATACCCACTATTAATGTCAACATGGATGGAACTGGAGGGGAATTTTTAAAGTGAAGTTAAGTCAAGCAGAGAAAGATAATTATCATATGGTCTCACTCATATGTGGAGCATAACCAGTAGCACAGAGAACCATAGGGAAAGGGAGGGAAATCTGAAGGGGGAGAAATCAGAGAGGGAAAAGAACCATGAGGGACTATGGACCCCAGGAAACAATCTGAGGGTTTCAGGGAGAAGAAGGGTAGGGGGAAGGGGTAACAGGATGATGGGTATTAAGGAGGGGACGTGCTATGATGAGCACTGGGTGTTTACGTAACTAATAAATCATGGAACACTACATCAAAAACTAATGATGTACTATACAATGGCTAACTGAACATAAAAAAAAAGTTAAAAAACAAAACAAAAAACAACAACAACAAAAAGAAGTTGTGGTGGAAGTCACTTAATGAGAATTCTAATGCCTACATCTTAATTAGCCTCACAACTTCCACTCTTTTATACCCTGGAACTACCATGCTGACATGCCAGTCTAAAGTATGACCAGGCACATGCAGTAGACCTAAGCCACCCAACTATTCACCACTAATACATAAGGGACGTGGGGGTGAGGCTATTTTGAACTACCCAGCTACTATAAGAAGATGAGTGTGGCCATCTGAGTGTTCCCCAATTATGTCCACAAACTTCCCAGATTGCTGAACCACAAAACTATGGGTAGTAAGTCATTCTTTAATTCTATTTAACACATCAAATTTTAGGATGATTTGATTTGCCACAATAGATAACTGGAATACTATTATATGTTAGATGTTTCAAATGACACATATTTCTAATGAAATATAATAGGAATCTTCATTCTGATAGTTCTCTTAAAAGATTTCCATAGTACTGTCTTTTGTAAGCTAAATATTGCAAAACTAAAAATCTTTCAAAAACATTTAAGGTATTGGTAGTGACAATGGATTAAAATAAAAAACATGGCACTCAATTGACTTACTGAAAACCAGCCAAAGTTTAATGATTTGTAATAAGAGGAATGTTCACAGCCATGCTATAATCACAAGATAGTCTGAGATATAGATAAAACATTTTCAGGGATGAATGTTCCTTCTCATTCCCTCTCAGTTTTCTGTTAAACTTTTAACTCCAATAATTGAAACTGTGCCAAAGAGACATTGTCAAAATATATAATTTTTCCTCTGTCAAGTTCTATATAAACAACTTTAAAACATAAGCAAAATCTACAAAGATTATACCGCTTATTCCCCAATTAGAAATGAGTCTGTTCTCAGATAAGATCATACTACCTGTCTGGAGAAAAATAGAGATCTGCCTTGAGACTATCTAACTCTCTTGGTCTCTAGCTCACATGTCCCATTTTGAAAAAAGAGATGGAAACAAGAAAATTCTCATGAAAACTGGAGGGAGGCAGGTAATTGTTGAAAGACAAATTATGACTATTTTTCACTAATGGCATTGGTTTTCCTGTCATTGGTTTTTCTGTTTGCATATAGTCTAAACTTTGATAAGAATGACATGCAAGGGGCGTCTGGGTGGCTCAGTGGGTTAAAGCCTCTGCCTTCGGCTCAGGTCATGATCCCAGGATCCTGGAGTCGAGCCCCGTGTCAGGCTTTCTGCTCAGTGGGGAGCCTGCTTCCTCCTCTCTCTCTCTGCCTGTCTCTCAGCCTACTTGTGATCTCTGTCAAATAAAAGAATAAAATCTTGGGGCGCCTGGGTGGCTCAGTGGGTTGGGCCGCTGCCTTCGGCTCAGGTCATGATACCAGGTCCTGGGTTCGAGCCCCACATCGGGCTCTCTGCTCAGCAGGGAGCCTGCTTCCTCCTCTCTCTCTCTGCCTGCCTCTCTGCCTACTTGTGATTTCTCTCTGTCAAATAAATAAATAAAATCTTAAAAAAAAAAGAATAAAATCTTAAAATAAAAAAAAGAATGACGCAGTATTTTCCATTCAAACAAGTACCTGTGTATTAACTTCTTCACTCTTTTCTGTGCAGATCTAGAAGTGATTAAAGTACAGTCCTCAGATGAAGATCACTCTCGAATAGTTATAAATATCCAATGAGATAGCTAAAGGTTTAAATATCACCGGTTTTCTCAAATATACTGAGATGTGCTTACCTGCAGTGTTGGGGAAGTCTTTTCCATGGTACCCCAGCTCAGCACCCAGACCTGATCATGTGATTTGTCATAGTGTAATTTAACTGGTACAGGGTCTGTGCTTACTGCCTGTAATAAATGGGAGTTGAAAAAAAAATGTTTTCAGATTGAAATATTAGTTTAAAACTATGCCAGACATTATGAAAGAACACAAGCATTTAGACACCAAATTAAAAATTTATGTTGCCAACTTTCTGATTTTTCTAAACCTTGATTTTTCTAATTTGGAAATATGATACTTTACCCAGCATGTTTTTGCACAATTTCATATAGTGTTATGTTCCTTTATTACCTATGCGAATTGGGTGTCTGTGGAGAAGCTATTTAGGAACTTAAGATATATAAATGATTAATATGTATATTATATTCAATTGTTGAACACAGGTAAGAACTACATTTATACTATTAGGGGTTTTTTTGTTTTGTTTTTTTGTTTTGTTTTGTTTTGTTTTTTTCATTCTAATGCTGGGCATGGGATTTGGCCATCTATAGTGCTAAAATGCCTAAGTCTGATATACAGTGATAACCCTAATAACAGATTACCTGATTTAATTTCCTTAACGAGAAATCTAAAATCACGGAAAGAAATAAATGCATTTTTTTAACCATCCTTGATATGGTGAATGTGTTTTTCTGCTACTGTTTATAATATTTAGCATTTACTTAAAACAAAACTTTCAGAAAACAGATTGCTGCCAGGAAGTTATTTCGCTTACCTTTATTTCAAGCTATTTATATTTCAAGCTAATACCTTTTTTAAGTAATTTCCTGTAGTAGTTCTTTATGTATATTTTTTTAATTTTATAACATGAAACAAATTGTATTCAATAACACTACCTTTATTCAATATTGAAAGCATTTCTTTCTGAAGCTCTGGTGAATATCCTTAGAGAATTTCCCAAGTCCTAGTTCATAATGCAATCCTCTTCTCAGTGGGTTAAAGGTAAAGTACAGTTGTGGTTGAACATGTGAAGGTTCATATTTTAGCTAAATGTTAGCAACTTAGTCTTACTAAAGTATTTATTTTCAAAAGCCTTGCCCTGGATATTATCTATTTAAAATTCGCAATACTCTTGGATTACTGAATTAATTATTTAATTTCTTGAAAATGCCTACTTTAACATTTCTGTATTAATGTTTTCCTGACTTTCTTCCTGGCTAATAGAGCCATTATGTTGTTTTGGGATCTTGTGGCCAACAACTTTCTCAGGGAAGGCAGATCACTTGGCGAGCACCAGAGATTTAAGCCGATTCCCCTTTCACAAATGCCAAGTTTCCCAGCCTCTCTAGTGGCTCCCGTGGTCACATGACCTAGTCTCATTTATACATGATAAGGATTAACACGATGAACGATATCATGTTTGACAATGATACTATGCCACAGTTTCTCTTTTTTCCTGTTTTGAATGCTATCATATAACAAGATTAAGCCTTCATTTCCAAAGTCATTTTGAGGCCTGAAACAATAAGCTTAAGAAGGAAAAGCCACACAACGCTTTGAGGATTTGGCAGGAGAAAAATGAAAGGAGAATGAATTCTCCATAACAGCCTTGAGTTGCTGCACAAACCTAGAGTAACTGTCTCTAGACGAGGTTATTTGGGATAATTAAATAGCTTTATTGCTTAAGAAATAGTCTGGTGTTTTGTTAATTGTAATCCAGTGAATGCCAGATGTTTCATTTAAATTCTTCATGTACTCATCGATAATTTCAATGTGTATATAGCAAAAGTGCCATCATTAATCATTACATTAATAACAAAGCAATAAGATTCCTTTGATTTTTCATATTTTCCCTTTGATATGTAAAACTTGATCTGTATGTGATTATAACAGTTACCCTATTTTGCATACAGCTTAAAAAGAAATAATCTCTAGGTATTTACAATGTTAAAGATAAAATAGTTTAACAACAAAAGCAATAGTAACAAAGACCTCACTGTTATTCAATTGTTAAGAGTCAGTTACACGAAGAGCAAAGAGCTTTAGATAACTTTAAATATTAAGGAAAAATTTAAATGAAAATTTCCAGCTTGCCATAAGGTTCTTTTTTTTCCCTGGTTCCTCTCCTAAGTATTAACTTCTAGGGCATACCACAGTCCATGGTTAAGTTAATATCCACATAAAACAGGGCAAGAAATGGAAACAGCCTTACCAGGAGTCATCCAGCAGGTGATCAGCAGAGCTGGGATTGGATGATCTGTTTATCCCCAATGTGCAACCTCTCTGAATATGAGCCACCATCCTTCCTAGTTGTTAGTTTAATTCCCAACACTGCGTGCATACTTGCCCTCCTATTGTTCCCTCATGTATAAGAAACATTCTTTGGACTTTTTCTCTTTTGGAAGGTGGAAGGAATTCAAGGGTCCAAATATATGCAGTATCATCTGTATAAGCAGTACAGACCCAGCCGAGAACCAATGAACGGCAGAAAACACCATGCTTTTTTTTTTTTTTAAAGATTTTATTATTTATTTGACAGAGATCACAAGTAGGCAGAGAGGCAGGCAGAGAGAGGGCGGGGGAGAAGAGAGAGAGAGAGAGGGAGAAGAGAGAGAGAGAGAGGAGGAAACAGTCTCCTTGTGGAGCAGAGAGCCCGATGCAGGCCTTGATCCCAGAACCCTGGGAATTATGACCTGAGCCGAAGGCAGAGGCTTTAACCCACTGAGCCACCCAGGTGCCCCAAAGAATACACCATGCTTACCAGCATGCATTCTGAAGCAAACTGTGAATTTTAGGGTCCTCACTTAAGTGAAAAAAAAAAAGTAAAATAACAGTACCTCAGGAAGTTACTAAGCTTTCTGTGGTGTACCATGGAAATACTACTATTACTCTAAGAAAAGCTAATTGAACTAGAGGTATTTTCATGACAATAGCCTCATAGTGTTTTAAAGTTTGAAGATTCAGTATCTTTATTTAGCAAATGAAGAACCTGAGATTTAGAAAGTAAATAAACACAATCTCTGTCCTTAAAGAACTAGAGGCTAGAGGGTGGAAGAACTTAAAATAGCTAGATGCCCAGTCACAAAATAAAAATAAGGACCAAATGCCGGGGAAAGTGCAGAGGAAAAAGTACAAAGCTGGATGAAGGATAAGGGGAGGAGGTGATGCTTTGATTGAGCTTTTAAGTATGAATATTTTTATAAATGGGAAGACAGAGACTATTTTTTAAAGTTCACTGATGAGAATATGTTTCAGGAGATGTCAAAAAGCAGTCCATGAATAACTGCCTTCAAATAATTAAGATATACGTATTTGAAAGAAAAAAACATCAATTTTCAAAACAGTGTTCGATTTTGAAAAATATCTGCTCAGTGGTCTCCAAAACGTTTGAACATTTTGTCTCTCAGCATTTCAGAGGTTTGGTATTAAATTCAATACATTTTGATTTTTGGTTATAATAGTTCACCAGAACTGAAAAAGATATGCAGATCAAAAATGAAGAAAAATGCATCTGACATACTTTATTTGGAAAATGTTTAACTCTTAGGGGGAAAAAATCTGTTTACAACTTTTCAAGTGTGCAGATGTAACACATTTTACTGAGGGAACATTTACAAAGTTTTCAGCAACAAGATCATGTAACAAAGACATAAATATTTCCAAACAACCATCTTCAGGATAATCTTGCCGTACCCAATCTTCAGCCAAAAAACAGATATTTTCCTACTTATATTGTCAACTTTTGAAAGGAATAAATTGCACGTATTGGATTTCACAAAATACCTGCTAGTACACTCTGGAAATTACTTTAAATGATGAGTAAGTTTAGACCATTAGCTTCTGTAAAAGAGAAAGGCACTATATTTAATACTTAAAATATTATTTTCTTGCCACAATTAATCCTGTCTCTGTGTTATAAGTAGTTAAATATTTCTCCACATTTTATGCAAGGCTTTGTAAAGATTCTCTTATCCTTGACTGCCCTCTCTCTCCCATGCCTCACATTCTCAGGAAACCGAATTCCATCTGCCCTCTAAATACTGACCTCGGCAGTACCTTACCTGATACCATCAAGAACAGAGCCTCTATCCTCTCAACTCTCAACACATGGTTTCTAACTTTTAGCTTTATATATACTCACCACCTTTCTCAACAGATTTGTTAAAATGATTTTTATTTTTTGGTAAGTATTAGACAGATCATAATACTAATCTTCTCAAAGCACTACAGCGTTTTCTCATTTCCCTCAGAGTAAAGACAGAAGTCCTTCGAATGACTACCATGCCCTGGCTGACCTGCCCCTTCTGTCTTCTTTCTCTGATCCCTTCACCTGCTACTCCAGGGGAGGTGCTCTGGGCCCCCTGCTGCTCATCCAGCATGCCAGCCACACTTCTGCTTTTCAGAGGGCTTTTCCCCTGAACGGTCTTCCCCTAGACAGCCCAGTGTCTGCTTCCTCAACATGTTCACTGCTCAGAACTCCTGCTCCCAGTGAGGCCTGTCTGATCATCCTGCTTAATGCTGTAACCAGCCTTCGCTTGGTACACATCTTCTCATCCTTAGTTTTCCTAATTCCACCTGGTCTTACACCACTGTTTTACCTTTTCTAAAGCACTTACCACCTGACCACATATTATAATTTGCATGTTTAGTATTCCTATTTTTCATTGTCTATCTTCATCTAATGGATTCTAGGTTCCAGGAAAGCAGCTTTTTTTCCTGTTTGTTTAAGTCAATAATACAACGTACGCACTTAGAACAATACTTTTAAAGCTATTTTTTTTAAGATTTTATTTATTTATCTGACAGAGAGAAATCACAAGTAGGCAGAGAGGCAGGCAGAGAGAGAGGAGGAAGCAGGCTCCCCGCTGAGCAGAGAGCCCGACGCGGGGCTCGATCCCAGGACCCTGAGATCATGACCTGAGCCGAAGGCAGCGGCTTAACCCACTGAGCCACCCAGGCGCCCGAGAACAATACTTTTAAATAGCAGTATTCAACATACAACTAATGGGACTTTAAATCTACATGACTGGGAAAAGCAAATTGCAAAATTAAACAGCGTTCCAAAACTTATTATTATTAAGAACATCATTATTATTTTATTTAAGAAAGACAATTACACTCTGTACCATGCTTATTATGAACAGAGAAGTTTTTTAATGTTTTACAAATAAAAATTATTTTAATTTAATCTTCGTAACAATTTTTGTGTTGAGGTATGCAGTACTGTTATCTCCTTTGTAAAGATAAAAGTGAAGTAAAGTACCAATATTGATCCCCTCTTACTGTAAAACTCCTACTTTCGTCTTCAGGTGCCCTCCTGTCCACCGAGCACTACATCAGTATTCAACATACAAATGATGTAGGATTCCCATGTTAGTCCATATATTAAGAAATTATAAAATGTAATATGATGATTTTTTAAGATAAAAACACATATTAATGACATCCTAGTATTTCTTTCTCACAAGTCAGCATCTTTCATTCCATTCTGGAGACCACTAGTGTATATAGTTTTTTGTCTTGTTTTGTTTTGTCTTGTTTTGTTTTTTCCTACAGCCACCAACCATTTATCAAGAAGAAATGATATAAGTTGAATAACAACATTCAAGAATATGGGATTATAAGAAAATATTCCATATATATTCATCTTCCACCTCAGAATTAACCTATATAGATTGCTCATCTATTACTTTGCATAGATTTGTATTTAACTACTGATATTATTTTGCTAGGAAGCTTGTTTTCAGACTTTGCCTAGAGAAGCCTATGGAAATGAGATTTATTTGTAGCAGGTGATTCAACTTTCGGCCATAATAGAACAAACAGAATCAGTTTGGATCTACCGAATGACTCCATAAGATTTGTTTAAATTAAAGATTCTGATACTATAGGTTGGAAATTTCTCTCCAGTATCATAAACACTATGGTTTTCTGTACACAGTGGTATTTGCTTGGCCTGGTGGTATTCGGATAATTAAGCCACATTCTTACTTTCAAAAATGAACTGATATTTTAAACACTTTAAGAAATATATTTCAAATTACAATGTGTTGTTATTATAATTAATAAATAGTAGTGATCTACATATTCAGGTCTGAAAATCCATTTCTTAACTTCCTATATAAGAACCATTTTTGGAGTGTTATATTGTCACGTTGAATTAACTTCTTCTATTCCTTCCTTAAAATGTTTAAAATACACTATATCACGTAATAATAAAAAAGGTCTTATTTGTAGCTTTATAAAGATATCAATAAAATGTTTTTATTTAATATTTTAAAACATTGCTTGAGCATATAATTTACATCTGTCATAAGGGTTTTTTTTTTCCTTTTTGTCAATCCACAAATCTTAACTCCTTTATAATCCCCAACTACCTAGTATTACACAAATTTATTAGTGTTTCTTGAGAAGATGAGACAAAAAGAAAAATTTAAAGTATACACTATAATGATCATGGACCAGTTGCATCTGGTACTGATAATCTATGAACATCTATACTGATAATAGCAACAAAGATAAACAAAACTTGGGGTTTGGTCTTAACAAGAAGGTACAGTGAAGCACAGCTTGTTTATCAGCCTAACAAGGAGAGTACCAGCTGGCTAATTAAGTGAACCTAATTTAAACTAATGATGTTGATTCTCAAGATAATGTGCTAATGGCTAGAGGAGACTGCTTGTGACACTTAAGAATACTCCCGAGGTGTCACAAGCCACTTTGGCATCCAAGCAGAACCTGATTTTACTCCACAGAAGACGAAATGAGGTCAGTTGTTTACCAGTCAGTCTTTAATACAGCCAAATATCACCTGCCTGCCACTCTGACAAAAATTCCACAGTAAGAAAGGCAATACACATTTGATGGCTAAAGCAATAGCAACCTTACCGATTCCATTAAAACATTGTGACCTTTTATATTTTAAGCTGCAGATAAAAATATAAAAATGGTATTGTTGCACCCACTGAAAACAAATATAGTCTATTGGTAATATTTTATCATGAATTTTCTAAAATATCATGTTGTCAAGAAAATATTTGTCATTTTACTAATAAAATGTAACAAAGCTGTTCCAAATCTTTAAATTTTTAACCTTAAATGCACATTTACTGCCAATCCACACAGTCTTTTGCATGTATTGTTTTGCATGTATTTGCATGAAAAAGAAGTAGTAAGAAATATGATTTCTTAGATAAGGTCAGTATAAAAGACTAGGGATCTACTTTAACTAGATTGAAAAATAAAGCTTGAAAAATCAAAGTTAGATAATAGTAGTGTTCTTTTTTGTCTCTTTTCTTTTTTTTTTCTTCAAGATTGATTTTGGACTTCGTTGTTCCTTTTCTGTATCTACACCAGAGAAAATTCCATGGCATTTTCTATCATGTTTGGGAGAAGGTTAACTAAATTTCTGTTATAGTTAATATTCTTAGCTGTTTCTGTATAATACACTCAGGTTTGAAAGAAAGAAATAAATGCCTACAGCACACAATCAGAAATATAACTTCACTTGGATGCGAAAAAGATTGACTTAAACCTAGCTTCAGTTGAGAAAAGTGGTCAAGTTGAGAAAGAATGTTTAACTTTTTACAAAATTAACTTTGTACTTGGCAGTTGACTTTGAGTGTGCTCTGTCCTTGCAGATAAATATAGCTGTATTCATTTTTTAAAAGATTTTATTTATTTATTTGACAGAGAGAGAGATCAAAAGTAAGCAGAGAGGCAGGCAGAGAGAGAGGGGGAGGCAGTCTCCCTCCCTGTTGAGCAGAGACCCAATATGGGGCTCCATACAGGGCTCAATGGCAGGACCCTGAGACCATGACCTGAGCCAAAGGCAGAGGCTTAACCCACTGAACCACCCAGGCACCCCAATAAGTACAGCTTTAAATCACAAAGTTGTTGTTGTTTCAGTATAGTCTTTTAAGTAGCTAGAAATGTTCTTTCTTTAAATAGTTTTAAAACTTGAACTTCTTGGGGCGCCTGGGTGGCTCAGTGGGTTAAGCCGCTGCCTTCGGCTCAGGTCATGATCCCAGGGTCCTGGGTTCGAGCCCCGCATCGGGCTTTCTGCTCAGCGGGGAGCCTGCTTCCTCCTCTCTCTCTGCCTACTTGTGATTTCTCTCTGTCAAATGAATAAATAAAATCTTTAAAAAAAAAAAAAAAAACTTGAACTTCTTGGATTGTTAATTTATAAAACAGAGGGTACAATATCTAAATCTGCAAAATCTATAATGCTGTTTTAAATTGGGAAAACCTTGAGGGAATTTATAATTCTAAGAAATGAGGTATTTTCAAGTATGAAAATAGAACCACTGTGATATTTATAATTCACCTTCAAGCGTGTACTTTTGAGGACTAAAATTCACATATTCTAAGTTATGTT
Organism: Lutra lutra; assembly: GCF_902655055.1. NCBI lineage: Eukaryota > Metazoa > Chordata > Mammalia > Carnivora > Mustelidae > Lutra > Lutra lutra. The sequence continues at coordinate 77,770,749 of NC_062279.1, read as the reverse complement.
AAGACAAATATGAGGCAGTGTTCTTTCACCCAGCAGGTAAGTAGACACATGGAATTCATTATCTAAAGAGCTCAAAGACTGAAATTATACATGGCTTTGAATGTGAAAACTTAGACAAATTAAAGCCTAGAAAATTTTAGTTTTTTAAAAAGACAATCTTTTGTGGTATAGATTTAAAATTTTAGGTTGATATTTACAGTCAGTAATAGATTTCGAGAACTAGTATTCCTATCAGTAAGAACAGGAAACTGATTCTACCCAGTATGGAAATTTTCATTTTATAAACAATGGTGATCTCTGCATTTCTACAGAACAGATTGTTGCAGAATGTCCCAAATCACTGCAACTGCACTTTCATTTCCCTTCTTTCCAGTAAGGTATTCAGTAGACCCTATGATTCAAAACGTTTTCTTTTTATTGACAGAAGGGTAATATTCAACTCCATCACACATCTCACCAGAGCTGTGCAAGTAACCCCATGACACTCTGCCTTTTTGTGCTACGGTTTAAGTTCTCATATTTTTCCGACAATAGGAACAAATCTAGTACGTTATTCTTGGTTCCCACTGTTCTCCAAATAGAAGGAGGCCATAGGAAGTGAGGCAATAGGTTGATAGATGGTGGTGTGGGGCAAGAGGCATGGAGAGAAGCTTTAAATTTGTCTTTGGTAATAGAAAATCTGAGAATATACAGAGGCTCTAGCCAGAGCAGGTAGAGTGAGTAAAGCAGGAAATCAGTACCATGTCAGCTTTCACCTCTAAATGCATCTGGGGCAGAATATTTTTTTTGTTGTTTTAATTTAGAACTCTCAAATCAAGATTGCTTTTTTATTCCTATTTTGGTTACATGATATTAACATCTTTTCCCTTTAATTTGTTCTTTCCCATTTTGCTTTTAAAATTCAATACCATAATCTTTTACCTTAATACTTTCTTAGTTTCTTTTACTCTCTGCTAAGAATGTGGTTATATACTTTTACTCAATTCTAATAGTGTTAATCATGACTTTTGTCCTTATTTTTTGCAAAAAATTCCCAGCTTCCTTTTGATTAAATTTCAATAACTTAATTTTTACCTTTATACATTAATTCCTTTGTGTCTCTCTATACATATCCTTATACTTGCATTCAGATTATTCTCCTTTTCTTCAGCTAAGTTCTAAAATTATCTGGTTAAATTAATCTATTACTTTTTTTTTTAATTAAGGAGCAAAATTCCCTAAACACACAGTCTTATCTGGATTCAACATATTTAATCATGATTATCAATATTACTTGATATTGGTATTAATATTTTGCATTTATATGGGTGCTATTAATAATTAGCTTAACATTGTGTCAGAGAATCGGTATGAAGTAACTTTCATTACTATTTCTTGCAACTTCATTTATAGACCATTATTTATCAGTAGTAGCTGTTTCTATAAAGTAACCGCTAACACTGAGTTTCTGAATACTGACCCATCGCTCTTAGGGGAAATATATACTCAGGTTCCTTTGAGCCTCTGGTCTCAAGATTTTCATCAACTGATCAATAGATAACTTTGTTTCATATGTGTTTCTGTGCAAAGACACTTTATTTAATATATATTGTTCATTAATTAACATTGAACTTGTAGCCAAATAACACTAGGACTCATGGCTGAATGAAACTTACCATTGCGTACATCACAGCCTTCTTGCACAGGCATTTCAACACTGTGCTTAGGAGTCATTTTAAGCAACAGAGTTGCCAACAAAAGCACAAAAATGCAAAACACATAGTACTAAAAAGACCATGAAAAGGACACTTGTTTACAGTATAAAAATTGACACAAGAATGCAGAGTCTCTTCTTATTCAACTTTAGCTAGAAATGTGTATGTTGGGTGACAAATTTTTAACCATTCTGTTCATGTCCTTGCATGACCACGAAAGCCACATGAGTATTGATTTTATGGTCTTAAATAAATTTAGGTGAGTTTTCAAATGAGAATCAACAAATAATTAACTGTAATTGATTTCTCTCCAGCAAAGAAAGAATAACACTACACCTACATTTAAACAAAATGATCATATGATTATAATGTAGAGCAAAGTAACCAGATACTTATAGTAAATGCTATATATTTCCACTGATGTACTATTCAAAATCAGTCAATGTTTATTTATGGTGCCATAAATATACATAATGATTATCTATGAATAGTTAAGGACTAGAAGGAGTAATAAAACATCTTTATTATTTTAATAATAAGATCATAAGAAGAACTCATTGGGACTGAGGCCCAATTTTCTAGCCTATAAAAAAGTAAATGTTAGATTTTTGTCTAAAAATACTCCATAATGATTATATCATAAACATGATTTTTAAAAATATTTTAGCATTATATATTATCTTTTACATTCTCCTGGTATTTCATAGCAATTAGAGGCACTTTGAAAAATAATATAATTTATGTGACTTTTACATTTCATTATCAATATTTTCTATTAATTTTAATTTTTAAATTAATTTTAAATTTTAAATTTTATACTGTTGTCTGAAGATGGAAATGATATGAAGATAAATGATATTAGTTTTTCTCGCTTTTGAGTATCTAGTAGGTAATACATAATTAGCATAGATTTCTAGTTTGAAAACAAAATTTAAAGACCAATTTGATTATTTCTGAAACATACTTCTAATTTTAATCTGCTGGCTATAGAGTCTAAATAATCCTAAACTGAATGCCTATAATTTGATCGCCTATGTTATAGCTGAAATCAAGATCAAATTAACTTGGTCAAAATCCAGAAGTCTCAGACATAAGAGGTGAAATACAGAAAAATATATATTCTCAAGGTGGATACTGAACCATCAGACTGGATATATATGTGAACCATGCAACCCTAGAGGCCTTAGAGAAGTTTTCAAGTAGAACAATTACTGATCCTTTTCCTCATGATTATACCAGTCACTCTCTTATTAGAAATTTAACCATTAGACTAAATATCCACTGTAAATTTGTAAAACCAGAGATAACAGAGTTTTTTGGTAGAAACGCTTTTCACTCTTTTATTTGCCATACCAAACATATCCATAGTAGGCAATTAATAAGTATACAAAGAGTGGATGGATAGGTAGATGGATGATTGGATGATATCATGTGAAGCTGTGAAGGACTCTTAGAATGAAAAGCCCTAACTTTGAACTTATTGCCACTTTTTGTAGTTCTAGTCAGGAATCATTAGAGGAGTTACTTCAATATTCAAGATTTCAAACCAATATGGATGCAAAAAAGATCTTGGTAAATATAAGGAATGGTTAGCTTCTAGTGTCTCTCAGAAACTTTGATAGTAAGTAGATGTAAATCACTTCTATATGCCAAGATCTGCTATAAATGTTTTATATGCATTAAGTTAATTCTAAATACAACTTTATGAGATACTTACAATTATTAATCCCATTTAGTGGATTATGCATATCTAATAAAGCTGTTTTAAGTTTGTTTCCTCTGATCTGAGAAGCAAGAGATTATAGTAAGAGTCAAGGGCCCAGTTACTGTAGCCAGGCCACCTAGAAGCAAATCCCATATCATCCCTGGCTGTTGTGCAATGGAGTACAAATAGACTGCCCAAGTTAAACAACTTTGGAAAGAACTGAGAATGAAACATTTGGGGACTCAAACCAGGATTTTTTTTTATAACCATGACCGTGACAATGTTTACTTGCATTTTTTTTTCCTCTGTCATTGACCTATATACATATTCCTTGTTTTACTACTATAGTAAAACCTTACTAAATTATTATTATCTAACAGTCTACTATTAACTTGGCTTTTGTTAAGAATCAAGTAAGGAAGAAATAATACTGTCTCTGGAATGGTAACTGGGAATACCTTAATTAGCGTCTGACTGGAACTCTCTTGGCTCTAAACAGAATAGATAAATCTGAGGTTGATTTTTGTGGAACTAATCATGTTAATATTATGATGTGTTTATGGAATCTAATTTTTTAAAATAAGAAAAATTATTTTTTAATTCATTAAACTCAAGCAACAGACTAAGAGGAAAGTTTGCAGAAAATGTATACATTATCCAGTTATCCAAGTAATAAAACAAGTTATCAATGACAATCAGATGGCAATGTACAAGTTACCTGGTAAAGAATTGTAAAAAAATAAATATTTTTTAAAAAATCACCTTCAAAAGCAGGGATCGTTCATACCTGAACAACTTTTTGGGACTGCACATCAACAATGAGGACTCTGTCCAGAGTTGGCTGTGCAACATAAATGAACTTGTCTTTGACATTAACAGCTGAGGCCCACACACACCTCTGAACTTCATCATCTTCAGCTTTGGGACAGACTTCATCCTATAATTTAGAAAACAGGGGAAAAAGTGAATATTTTAAATTAAGATGGATATGGCATATAAGAAGCAAAATTAATGTTTGATGCTTTATTACTTTCAGCATCAAAATTAAACATACACACACACACACACATATGTGTATATATATATATATATATATATATATATACACACACAGAGATAGTGTGTGTACTAAATTAAACAATCTCCTTAAATGTAAATCAATGGAAATAACCCTTTGATATAAATTTCATCAGGCTCTTAATTACTTATTTCTAATAGGATATAGCCTCTTCATGTGTTACTATCTTGTTCATAACTCAGTAACTTCAGAAATAGATAATAAATTCAAAGTTTTCTCTCAAATCCTCCAATCTCAAGCTTCTTTACCAGACATTAAATGTCACACTGGAGTATATTTAGAGGTTATCACATCAGTGGCTGCCCCCATACCCTGTCCTTGATCTTTTCAAAAGCTACCAAATCTACCAGAAGTGATTGAAAGTTTTCTAATTTGTGGAGAATCAGAAGCTTCGAAAAATTATAAAAAGGTAGTTATTCAGAAGGCTTATTTTATTTTTCAATTTTTATCAAGGTCAAATTTTACAAAATCTTTTAATATGTCCAAGCAGATTGTTATTCTACTCCTTCACCCATAACTGTTTTCTGGTTGAATATTATATTGTTTGTGCCAGACTGCCATAAATGAGGCAAAAACAAAAACAAAACACACACACACACATAAAAACTTCTATTCCCTCTTATCCTGAATTTTGTTAATAAGTGAATGTTGAAGGGATGTATAGGCCCAGTGATCTGTGCTGGTAGACACATCACAAATGGAAGAAACGTCATTTAGCCCATTATTTTTCTTTCAGGTTTTTCTTTTATTCACTGATCTTTTTGTTTTGTAATTTTCTCACTTTACCTATAGTTAGAAAACTACTAAGAAGAAAGATTTGTTAATCTATACATAAAATATTTGTGTAATGATTCTAGTGTTTCATTTGTCTTATGATTTAGGTATGATCACTGATTACTAATATCTAATTTATTGATTTGTATACTCCAGTTAGTAACTGTTAAATTAGAACACTCTCCTTCTCTAATTCAAATAAAAACATTTCTTTTCAGCAGAGATTCCATTCACCATTTGTATTGAATAATCACGAACTACAATTAACAAAGCTTACATTATCAACACAACTAAGCATTTCTTTTAAAGATAATACTGACAGCAAATCACATTTGACATATAGTAGTTAAAATGGATATACCATAATAACACCTTTGGAAGGAGCACAAACATAGTAGGTGGTTTTTCTCTTTGCTTAAAAGCTTAGAAAATAATATAAAAACCAGAGCACTTTGAAATGAGAGCTCAATGTGTGGTCTGCTGTTTTTGTTCTCCAAATTTCAGATATGATTCAGGGAGAATCTGGAGTGTCTACTGATTTTTAAGATTCAATCCAGAAGTTGCCACGCACTGTCAAAACACCCGGAACATATGATAGTGTCTTCCTTTAAACAGTACATGTTATTCCCAGGCTTCCAGAATATAACCAAACAAATTAAAAACTAAACATCTAATGCATGATTCTGGTAGTTCTGGAGGTAGAAAATTAACTCCACTACATGGGATGTACCACTATCATTTTAAAATGATTACCAGTGGGGTCATCCTGAGTCATGTCCACGGCACCCTCAAGTTGGCACAAACCTGAACTCTGTCCTCAGCACATGCACAAAACAGTTTCACTCATCAACTCACTGAAACATTACTTTCTATACCAAATATATTGCTTCAGAACTATATTAAATATCTTTGACAAGAACCTATTTTGTGAGAATCCAGCTCAATATAAAATATGTACTTCAGAGGCATGAATATGTGGGGGAAAAAAAAGTGGGATCTAAGGTTGATGAAAGGCTCTGAACACAGGGAAATTGTTTATAAATTCTTTGCTGTTGTGTAAAAGCTACAAAGAAAATCTGCCAAAATAATAGGAAGTGTGAGTGACCTGACACAAAACTGTCAGCGAAACAACTGCTGAACCAGGAGCAATTTCCACCCCTTTGTTTGCTACAAAACTATTCAACAGTAAAATAAACTGCTCTGATGGGAATTATTTCCTATTTGTATGCTGTCTCCATAAGATGTCCCTGATCAGCCTCACAATCATTTTTACAAAGCCATTAAAAGTTTCCTGACAGCCGCCCTGAGTTTTCTTTGCTTCACTTTATGCCATTATTTCTGATTATAGTCTATTAGGTTCCATTTTACAACGGCACTTTTATTTTTTCAGATCACATAGATTAATATTTACTTCTATGGACGGGAATTTTAGAGGAATGTTTTTCATATGCATTAGGCATTTAATGAGATAAAAGATGAGCTCAAAAAAACCAAAGATGCAAAATAAAATTAAGATAATACACACTGATGAGGAAAATGGTGAGGAATTATATCAAGAAGTTTAATTAAATCACTTTTTATAGAAATGTGTACCACAATTTAGAGTAAAAGGAATTAATAAGATATTAGAACTAATAAGGGTAAGAGTCAATAAGAAAAAGAAAATTATAGTTCATAGTTAGAAATTATCTATCTCCCTTTAGGTAATTTCCATATTTAATTACATCCTGTGTATACATTATCTCTTTCCAAAATTTTAAAGGCAAACAAGATGTTTCTAGTGATGATATTAGTTTGGATTTAACATTTAAAACAATACTGATGATACCTGATTGCTGAAAATAAGTAGGTCAGTTAGGTGGATGTATGCATTCATCTTCTATAGGACTTTGCCATTTTTATTTATTGTATTGATTGACTATTAAAAACACATTTCCCAGGATGCTTGGGTAGCTCAGTCCGTTGAGCCTCCAACTCTTGGTTTCAGCTCAAGTCATGATCTCCAGGTGGTGAGACTGAGCTCCAAGTTGGACTCACACTTAGTGGGGAGTCTGCTTGAGAAGATTCTCTCTCTCTGCCCTTCCCCTCATTCAATCTCTCTCTCTCTCTCCTCTGAATAAAGAAATAAATAAAATCTTAAAAAAATGCATTTCCCTCAAATCTCCAAATTCCCATCTCTCTGTCCTCTTCTTCCTCATAGTCTCTCTTTCAGCACGTATTCTGTCATTCATGCCGGGGACAAATGTTATTTGTCACAAGCACCTCCATTTTCCTTGCATCCAACTCAGTAAGTTTCTATCTTTATCCCCTCCTCTCAACCTTCTCTCCAATCATAGATTTGTCCACTGTCCTTTGCCTTCCGAAAGATCTGTCCTGTATTTAATTTGTCATTGTAGTCACGTCCAATGTCAACATTCCCTTGCAATTTAAGAAGAAAAAAAAACAAAACATTACTTGGATTTATCTTCTTTCCCTTCCAATCATCCAATTCTCTTCAGACACTAAACAAGCTGTCTAGAAATTTACCTCCATTTCCTGACCTTTCAGTCTAAATTGTTCATACTTCAAATAGCTTTCATCATCCTCTTTCTTTCAAAACTGGAGAGGTCACTAGTGGCCTCAGAATTTCCAATCATTAGTCTTTACTTCTTGTTGGGAAGCACTTATTGAGTACTTACTATGTGAAAGATAGTGTGAAAATTATATTTGGAAATAAAACTATGAATATACAAGAATGCCTGCTCTCAAGTTATAGTTTCTGATGAATTTGGCTATTCAGACATTTATTCTTCCTAAAATATTCTTTCATTTTTGCAAGGTAAAAATCAGCAAAAAATGGCCCCAGGCCAAATTCATACCATTGCCTTTTCTGGTATATGGTCCAAAAACTGAGAATGTTTTTTGCATTTCTTAATAGTCAGAACAAAAATCAAAGTAATACTACTTTGTGGCATGTAACAATTATATGGAATTCAATTCAAATTTACATAAAGGTTTATTGGAACAAAGCCAAATCCATTGACTTAAATATTGTCTATGACCATTTTCATGCTATAATAGCAGATAAAGATCCTGTGGACTGCAAAGCTTAAGATATTTACTATCTGAACCTTTGCAGAATAAAATGTTGTTGATCTCATTCTTGAATATTTCCCTATCCTAGTTATCATTTAAATCCTATTAGTGAAATTCTGTCATAGTGGCTTCTTTATGTTATGTTCCTTAATTATGATTCAGGAAAGGTAAGCCTCAGACTTTGGTTTTCTATTCTATTTCCTTTACATTAAATTCCTCTTAGAGTGAATTCATTTTTATTTATTGATTTGATTTAGAGAGGGGGTGGTGGGAGGCAGTGGGAGAGAGAGGGAGAGAATCTTAATCAAGTTCCATGTCCAGCATAAACCCCAAGGTAGGGCTCGAGCTTACGACCCTGAGAACATGACCTGAGCCAAAATCAAGAGTCAGACACTTAACCAACTGAGCCACCCAGGTGAGTCAAGAGTACAGTCGCTCTTACTGCCTGGTTGTAATCACGGTTGAATGATACAAAGAGATTAATCTGTGACTTGACAGTCACCAGGCATTCCTTCCTCTATCAGTCTCTTCATAGAAAAAAATCTGTTAAATGAACAATTTGAAATAAACAAAGGAAAAAAAAAGTATACTATATTAAAGGTAATTAAAAACTAAATAGAAAAAAAAGGTGAAGTACACAGATGCACATGAACACAAGTAAATAAATTATAGATAGAGGATAGATAGATGACAGAAAGGGAGAGATACACAGATAATATAAACAGACATTATCTATGTAAAGATATATAAGGTTTGGTTTATATTAGGAAACTTTATTGAAAAAAAAAAAAAACCTAAACGATTCCATAAAATAAAAGAAAGAGTATCGAGTGATAAAATAACAGAGTAAAATTAATAATAATAATCATGTATAAGGCTATATGCAGAACATAAATATGGTTGGTATATAAAGTATCTTGTTTAGAAGTAGACAGCAGTCTAAGGAATGCCAGGCCTAGGAGCACAGGAAACAAAAGCACTAAAAAGCCTAGGTAATTAAATACAAATAGATTAGACTTCTCTAAAGTTATACAGAAAAGTAAATATCTGATCTTTTGCATAATTTGGATTCCAAATACAGTAAGTAATACACAGAACTTGAATAAAAATAAACTGGCATTAGTATTATTTAAAAAGGCAGAAATAAATATGTAACATATAATGTGATCTAACATGTATTCACCCAGTTTAGGCATTGATTTTGGCAGCATGTGGATTCACCCAATGGTGGTAGATAGACACTCCTAGGTAGGTAGGTACTGAACTACTGGACATGTATATTAAGTCAAAGAATGAGAGAAAGATGGTTTGATATTATGATCAATATGTCGCATTCAAATTGAAAATTTTTAGGTATATTGTAGACCTGGTTGCCTTACTGATCTGGTCACTAATTATTGAAAATAATTTGATTTTAGTAGTTCTGCATTGATAAATTCTTCTGCTTCTTTACCAGTCATGTTCTTAAGACTGTCATGATAGTTCCCTTCTTTGGCAGTAATTGAGAGTGGGTAGGAGTAGAGGAACATTGGAGAAGGAAGGAAGGAAGGAAGGAAGAAAGAAAGAAAGAGATTGTAAAAATCTTATTCAAAATGTATAACACGATCTTCATTACTTTCCAACAAATAGTCTGTTCTTGCTAAAATATTCACATCAAAATTTCATAAAAAGCAATGATTTTCCACAGAAAATAAAGAGCATACAACACATTTTATTAATCAAATTATTTTCAATCTACATTTGGCCATCATATTTCCAATACCTATGTGACTTTTGGTCTTCCTGATTTTCTTCTTGTCTAAACTTCTATTATATTTACATTTTGTGCCACAAAACTTGACGTATAACCCTGTACTATCATCCTCAGTTAAAATGTTGGCCTTTGCTCTTCCTATATTTTTACATTTTTCCAAACACAATAGTAAAGATACAATATTTCCTCAGTAAATACTTGTTTAAATGTCACTTATTGTAGAAACAAAAAAGTCAAAAGTGTATACTTCTCAGTCATGCCATGTCATCCAGAATGATTGAAAAACTAAATTTTAGAACAGCACTATTCAAAATGTCTGCAAACAGATGCCAGTTGGCATATCATTTGTTACCAAGCTGAGAATAATATAGAAATTGAAAATAAACATTTAGAACCTTTTATAGTAATTTGACATTGCCATAAAGCCATGTGCTCCTATGATCAGTAAACTTATCTTTATGAACAAGATTTAGATCAGTTTGGGTGGTGTCAAAATTGCCTGGAAGGTTTCTTGGAATGAAAAATACTTACTGGTTAAAAAAGAAAAAAATAGATTGAACAAAAACCAAAGTGATTCTTCCCCTGCAAATAGTTTGAGAAACAATTGATTTTGAGCTTTCTTTTCTGTCTTTCTCTCTTTTTAAAATCCAAACTGTCATAATCTGAGTCTACTGAGATATATAGAAAAGTAAATAATGAAACACCTTAAAAAATAGTGTTCACTTAATCAATAGAATACAAATAATTATTCTCAATGAGATTTCCTTCAGGTTATCATGAATCAAGACAAATAAAACAAAAGTTCTTTTGTACTGTATGGAATGTCTAGGTTGGGATTCCTAGGATATTTTTCATAGCCATCTGGAAATTAATGTAATCCAGGTTAAGCTTTTTTGAATACACCAAAAACAGTATACTCTGCTGAAACCTGTAAAACAGGTTTTACAATATTTAAAAAAAAATGAGATTTTACAATAATGTATTTTAATTTAATATTAGTAGTTATCTCCCTGGTGGACCATTTTTTTAAAAAGAAAGACCTGAAGTTTAAATACTTTCATCAATTTTTAATTGAGATTACTGGTTATACCTGAGCAATACAACTGGATTGGATTTTTTTCTATAATTACATATATTAATCTATATAATTCTATCTGCCATTTCATATATTAAAGTGTATAAACAGTCTAGCTCATATTAGTCAAAGCATATGTAGTCATGGAAATGCAAGAGGTGATTTGTCTTAATTTGGCCTATCTTAGAAAACCATCATACAGCATGATTTTGATTCTAGGATATCAAAAGTACAAAGAAAACATTACAGAAATTTTCAATTATTTTAACATAAGAACATTGTATTTATGTCTTTCAGTGTTATAATAAAAATGGAGTTGAGAACATTACACTGTCATAAATTGAGAATCAGTTTCTTTAGGGACAGTGTATTAGAGAGGTTATGAAAATAGTCCTTGAAGTCAACCAGACCAAGAGGTCATGTCCAGGTTTACACTTACATTAGCTGTGTAAATACTCCTTTTGACCCTCATTTACTGCAGTGGTATAACAATATTACCTATCACATGGGATTATTATGCACATTAAATAAAATCATGTTTGAAAAGTTCAAGTGATCAATGATGTTACTTGTTATTTCCTTTTCTTAAATATTTTGTTTATTTATTTATTTATTTATTTGAGAGAGAGAGAGCATGAGCAGGGTGGAGGGGCAGGGGAAGAGGGAGAATCAGATGTCCCCCCATCCCCTGGCTGGCAGGGAGATGCATGCAGGGCTCAATCCTATGATCCCAAGACCATGACATGAACTGAAGTGTAAACTACTGAGCCACCCAGGTGTTCCATACCTGTTATTTTCATATACAAAATTTTCTAGGGGCTCTATTTCATGAAACTATAATAGCCTACATATTTTTACAATTTTTTTTCAATTTTCCATAATATTTGGAGAATAGTTCACTGTGAATATTTAAGAGTTTCAGAGAGGTACTTGAAGTATGGAATAATTGTTGCATTGAGAGAATTAAAGAGAATTTTTTCCCCCTCTATCATTTGGTAGTTCTGTGACATTGAGCGAATCACTTGACCTTTCTCATTTTGTCTAGAAACTGAGGGGATTGAAATAGGATTTTGGGGGCACCTGGGTGGCTCAGTGGGTTAAAGCCTCTGTCTTCAGCTCAGGCTCAGATAATGATTCCAGGGTCCTGGGATCGAGCTCTGCATCGGGCTCTCTGCTAGGCAGAGAGCCTGCCTCCCCCTCTCTCTCTGCCTGCCTCTCTGCTACTTGTGATCTCTGTCTGTCAAATAAATAAATAAAATATCTTAAAAAAAATAGGATTTTGTCAGTTGTTTTCAAAAAAGAAAATGAAAACAAAAACAAAGCTCTCTGAATTACTCCTACTCTGCTTAAATGGAAAATGTTTTACCCACTTTATAAAAATATTATATTAGATAAGAATAGCAGCTAAAAAACAAATTTTAAGAGTGTTAAATTTCAAATGTCTACAGAATATAAAAGAAGAAAACTGTAGAACTTTTATAAATGTAGGACTAGACGGTTTGTGTCTTGGTTCTCTTGGTTCTTGTAAAGGAGTTGAAATCCTATCTCAGGGTTGGTCCAGGGGCCAATAGACACAGAGAATCCCTGGGGCAGAAACTTAATGTCTGTTGGGAAAGGCACAAATTTGAATAATGGAAAGGACAAATTAAATATCAAAACCAAAGGTATAAAGTTATGTTGAAAAACCAGTAAATAGTGTTTGACAAAAAAGTGTTGGTATTAAAAACTAATATCAGGCACTAAAACAATTGGACAATTATGGTAGATATCAGAAAGTATAAATTATATGTACCAATTTGGTTCATGGTGGATAACTTAAATAGTAGTGGGGATAGTTGAAACTAAAGAATTAGTTGTGTTTAATTTTGTTCCCCAACATAATGAAGATTTGATTTGTATAAAAGTAATAATCATCTTTCCTGACTTTGTTTTACAAAACACAATTAGTAAGGTGGTTAGCTAGAGGGAAAAAAAATAAGATTAACAAAATTTTTCCTTATCAAATAACACATGAGGTTAACTGACCAGAAAGAAAAAAGAAAAGAAAAAAAAAAAAAAAGAAAGAAAGAAAAGAAAAGGAAAAGACAGAAAGAATGAATGAGAGCAAACAAGCTGAGCCATAGTATGTAAACATTTCTTTAAAATAATGAAAAACCCGGGACGCCTGGGTGGCTTAGTTGGTTGGACGACTGCCTTCAGCTCAGGTCATGATCCTAGAGTCCCGGGATCGAGTCCCACATCGGGCTCCCAGCTCCACGGGGAGTCTGCTTCTCTCTCTGACCTTCTCCTCGCTCATGCTCTCTCTCACTCTCTCTCAAATAAATAAATAAAATCTTAAAAAAAATAATAATGAAAAACTCATAATCATGACATCATTATGAATACTAATGAATATCATGGGAGTATGGGGCTTGTTTCTTTCTAATATGTTCTATACTCTAGTTTCTTTAAGTAGCAGCAAAAAATACTTGTTCAAGTGGCCCCTTCCAACTATTGATTAGAAGACTCATCAATAAAAAGATCAATTAAACATTTCTTTAAATACCAAATGTACACATTCCCTTGTACAATTTTTCTGATGGCTGGATACCTAGTCTTGTTGTTGTTGTTGTTGTTTTTAACTTCAAGAAGAGGAAGACTTCTTTGTAAGGTAGGCTTTTTAATTTTGACTAAAGAACATAAATCTCTCCCTAATAGCTTCCCATCATTCAATTTGGTTCTTTGTTTGAAACAATACATTTAAAATTTTTTTTTTTATTTATTACCATATAATGTATTATCAGCCCCAGGGATAAAGGTCTGTGAATCGCCAGGTTTACATACTTCACAGAAATCACCATAGCACAACCCTCCCTAATGTCCATAACCCCACCACCCTCTCCCTAACCCCCTTCCCCTGGTAACCCTCAGTTTGTTTTGTGAGATTAAGAGTTTCTTATGGTTTGTCTCCCTCCTGATCCCAACTTGTTTCATTTATTCTTTTCCTACCCCCCAAACCCCCCACATTGCATCTCCCCTTCTCATATCAGGGAGATCATATGATAGTTGTCTTTCTCCAATTGACTTATTTCGCTAAGCATAATACCCTCTAGTTCCATCCACGTCGTCACAAATGGAAGATTTCATTTCTTTTGATGGTGCATAGTATTCCATTGTATATATATACCATCTCTTCTTTATCTATTGTTGATGGACATCTAGGTTCTTTCCATAGTTTGGCTATTGTGGACATTGCTGCTATAAACACTTGGTTGCACATGCCCCTTCGGATCACTATGTTTGTATCTTTAGGGTAAATACCCAGTAGTGCAATTGCTGGGTCGTAGGGTAGCTCTATTTTTAACTTTCTGAGAAACCTCCATGCTGTTTTCCAGAGTGGTTGCACAGCTTGCATTCCCACCAACAGTGTAGGAGGGTTCCTCTTTCTCGGCATCCTTGTCAGCATCTGTCATTTCCTGACTTGTTAATTTTCGCCATTCTGACTGGTGTGAGGTGGTATCTCATTGTGGTTTTGATTTGTATTTCCCTGATGCTGAGTGATGTGGAACATTTTTTCATGTGTCTATTGGCCATCTGGATGTCTTCTTTGCAGAAATATCTGTTCATGTTTTCTGCCCATTTCTTGATTGGATTATTGGTTCTTTGGGTGTTGAGTTTGCTAAGCTCTTTATAGATTTTTGGATACCAGCCCTTTATCTGATATGTCGTTTGCCAATATCTTCTCCCATTCTGTCAGTTGTCTTTTGGTTTTGTTAACTGTTTCCTTTGCTGTGCAAAAGCTTTTGATCTCAAAGAAATCCCACTAGTTCATTTTTGCCCTTGCTTCCCTTGCCTTTGGCGATGTTCTTACGAAGAAGTTGCTGCGGCTGAGGTCGAAGAGGTTGCTGCCGGTGTTCTCCTCAGGGATTTTGATGGATTCCTTTCTCACATTGAGGTCTTTCATCCATTTGGAGTCTATTTTCATGTGTGGTGGAAGGAAATGGTCCAATTTCATTTTTCTGCATGTGGTCGTCCAATTTTCCCAACACAATTTGTTGAAGAGGTTGCCTTTTTTCCAATGGACATTCTTTCCTGCTTTGTCAAAGATTAGTTGACAATAGAGTTGAGGGTCTATTTATGGGCTCTCTATTCTGTTCCATTGATCTATGTGTCTCTTTTTGTGCCAGTACCATACTGTCTTGATGATGACAGCTTTGTAATAGAGCTTGAAGTCTGGAATTGTGATGCCACCAACTTTGGCTTTCTTTTTCAATATTCCTTTGGCTATTTGAGGTCTTTTCTGGTTCCATATAAATTTTAGGTTGTTTCTTCCTTTACTTTGAAAAAAAATTGGATGGGATTTTGATAGGGATTGCATTAAATGTGTAGATTGCTTTAGGTAGCATAGACATTTTCACAATATTTGTTCTTCCTATCCAGGAGCATGGGACATTTTTCCATTTCTTTGTGTCTTCCTCAATTTCTTTCATGAGTACTTTATAGTTTTCTGAGTATAGATTCTTTGCCTCTTTGGTTAGGTTTATTCCTAGGTATCTTATGGTTTGGGGTGCAATTATAAATGCGATTGACTCCTTAATTTCTCTTTCTTCTGTCTTGTGGTTGGTGTAGAGAACTGCAACTGATTTCTGTGCATTGATTTCATATCCTGACACTTTACTGAATTCCTGTACAAGTTCTAGCAGTTTTGGAGTGAAGTCTTTTGGGTTTTCCACATATAGTATCATATCATCTGCAAAGAGTGATAGTTTGACTTCTTTGCCGATTTGGATGCCTTTAATTTCTTTTTGTTGTCTGATTGCTGAGGCTAGGACTTCTAGTACTATGTTGAATAGCAGCGGTGATAATGGACATCCTGCCGTGTTCCAGACCTTAGCAGAGAAGCTTTCAGTTTTTCTCCATTGAGAATGATATTCATGGTGGGTTTTTCATAGGTGGCTTTGATGATATTGAGGTATGTACTTTCTATCCCTACACTTTGAAGAGTTTTGATCAGGAAAGGATCCTGTACTTTGTCAAATGCTTTTCCAGCATCTATTGAGAGTATCATATGGTTCTTGTTCTTGAAACAATACATTTTATCATAAATTTTACATAAAAGTCCTTCAAATGTTAATGATAATTTGTTAATGTGGCTTTAAAACATGGCTCCCAAAACTGAACTTGAGTTTTTTTAACTTCAGTCCAACTTGTGGAGCTCATTTCTTTTGGCTTACTGATTATCCACTTCATAGGTATTATTTATTTTGAAATCTGTAATTGCTTTAAGTATTATGATCAGAGCACAGAGAAATGAAATCTATCAAAATACAATTTCTTGCTTTTAGAAAACATTGTAAGTGAATCTCTTTGGATTAATTTACTTTGATGCTTTGAAATTCTTATATTAAAATGGAGTAAATTAAATCATTTATTATCATTATAAGTCCATGGGATAAAGAGGAAACAAAGTTAAACTTTTAAGGAAAAGGATTGAACAGTTGTAATGAGATAATATCAAAAACAATATAACATGTCTTTTCCTTCTTTAAATGGTCATCTTTTTTTTTTTTTTAGTAGCGATGCATGAGATTTGATAATGCATATTTTACTAATTTTTCTTTTTGGAGACATTAGTTGAGGAGCAACACAGGTTTTATTGATTACATTTAAAAAATGCATATGTAATCTCTTCCTGTGAATACCTTACTTTATCTTGTAACTATTTACGAAGTGTTGACCTAAAAGCATAAATTGAGTTAATTTTACAGTTGTGGGAGTAACTACATTTGGTCAAACACTGTGTAATATCATTTAGGAATTGAGCTTTTTTCTGTAGCACATAATCTCACAATGCAGATGGTGACATGTCATTTTGATAGAGTTCTTCCATCTCCCCATATTGTCCAGCACATAAACGCCTTATGTGGAAGACAGGCATAATAATTTTTGCAAGACTACTATTTACTGAAACAAATTATTCTGAAGGGTGATAGATTTATCTTTACAAAGTATAGGGCTGTTTATAGGATAACTATATGCATTTCTATTTTTAAGCCTTATTCCAACACACACATAAATTTGTTCCTCATCAGAATATCTATACTGAATAACATTACACTTTACCTTTTAGGTGAGTATTCTTTTAAAAATTATTAAAAATTAAATCAAAAAATAATTTAAAATTTAAAATTAAAAAAATAAAAAATTAAAAAAACTATTGAAATTATTTTACTATGATTTATATTATTTACTGTTTAATTATTATTGCAAATGACCTTATAGTCTAAAATGCTGACCAAATAATTTATACACCTATGTATTTTATTATGTTTGTATCCGTTAAATAAAAGCCATGAAAACAGACTCATTTTGCAAATGTTTAGAAATAAATTTTATGTTAAAAAATAACTACCTTCATTATAAGTAAGAAAATACAAACTAAAGGTACATTTTCTTTGTCCTTTCTCTTTGAAACTATATCTTTACTTATTATATTGCCCACAGAATTGTATTTTTTGTTGTCTCTTTCTTACTGATGCATTAGATAGGAGTTCTGCCACACTATCAGTTTCAGAAACATTCTTGAGTAATAACATGAAAACCATATTGAGAATTCACCAAAAATGCCTCTGCAATTTAGTTCAATGCAAATCCCCTAAAATGTATACGGATTATTTAAGCAGATCTGCTATTATTTTATTCTACCTTTAAGTTTTCCAAATAATTTCATAAGTAAGATATCAGTAATAAAATACATTTTTAAGAAATTATATTACTAGATAAGTATATGCCGAACATTACACATTAAACAGTTACTTCTTTTTAAATGAAATCCAGTAGATACATTATGTTACACTAGCATCAGGTGCACAGTGCAGTGACTTGAAATTTTCCTACATTATGCTGTGTTCACCGCAGGCATAGCTACCCTCCGTCACCTACAACACTCTTCCAATACTATTGACTGTATTCCCTGTGCTTCACCTTTTATCCCTTTGACATTCTCATTAAAAGTTACTATTCTTCAATGAAAATGATACTAGTATGTAGATTTTTAAATATGCTAAGCTCATTTTCTTCTGCCCTTATCATAGGGAGTACATTTTTCATCTCAAAATTGAGGTGAGGTAGAAGTGACCCTTAGGGTCTTTTTCGAGATGGAAGAAATAACACTGAAGATAGAGTAGTGAATGGATCCAGTTTCTGAAATACGAAACACTTTGGTGGTGATTTGGGGCAGCTTAGACTGCTAGTAGTTGTGTCACTGGATAGTGGCTTGTGCTCCATTTTCTTTAGCACTGCACAGATGAGATTTCAAAAGTGAAGGGAAAGATTGCTGTGTTGTTTGGCAAGTCCAAGATGAACTTTGGGTTTTGTCTTTAATTTACTATGTGTCCTCTAAAACTGTTTAAATAAAATTTTGAAGACAAATTACTAAAATACAAAAAAAAAGGAGTTTTAATGGGTAATGCATTACTATCTTAAATAGTTAAGAGAGAAACAATAATTTTGAAGTTTAAGTTTTCTTTTTATTCTTGTTATATAGTTGTATCTCCAGTCTGAGAAACATATAAGATCATTATATGAGAAGTATATGGAAATATGCAAAATTGTCATTTTAAAACTTTCAGCAATACTTTTTTTTTTTTAAAGCAATTGCTTGAGGGAATTAATTTGCTGTTGTTTTTCTTTCTACACCACCTCTTAAATTGTGCAAACTGAGATTTATGACCTATCTAAAATATGAAAATGATACTAAAGAAATGACCAGCCTTTGGTGTTAAATTGCAGTTTTGACTATGTATGAAATATAAAATACAAACAATAAGAAATAAAACAATAAGAAAAAATACAAACAATAAGAAATCAACAGCTTGGAAAATTAAAGTTACATAGAAATTTTAGGAAATTTCAAGAAAAACAAGGACAAAGATTTAAATAAATCATTAAAACTACAAATTTAATTCCCAAAGCATTAAAATTATGACATAATTGTCAAAATATTTAGAAAGAGGAAAAGTTAGGAAATGCATAAGCAAAATTATTATCGTCCATAAAGAAACACCAATGGAAAATATAATTCAAGAGCTATCACTACTGAGCATAATCTTTAAAGTGAATAAATGTAAAGTAATAAATGTAATGTAATTAATTGCACACAGTGGGACTGGGAATAGAGAGACATGAAGAAAGAAACTAGTAATTTTTATCTATGCTTTTTTGCATTATTTTATCATGCAAATCTATTACTTTGGAAAAAGTAATCGGTACTTTTGTTGTGAGTAAAACTAAATCTTAGACCAGAACTGTAGTTTAAGATTTATATAAGATAAATTGATGTGATTTTATAAATTTCAAGTAAAAAGTTTTCATGTGTAAGGACGTCTGAATGAATAATTTTTATAAGTTAAACTTCAATTTTATCCTTAAGAAATTTACATTGAAAATTCTAAATTACTATGAACATATTTCTTTCTGAAGTGCATAGAATGTACTTGTATGTGTATAGTGAGTCCTTATTTCTCATGTAAAAAAAAAAATGTTTCAAAATGACAAAAGATTGCCTAAGACATAAGCAGCATTCTGGTCATAATTATCTAAATTACTTGGCTGGTTCTCATTAATAATTCTTGAAGAAGATTTAATCTACTTTCTTATATAAAATCACCTGTTACTCAAATCCATTAACACGGCTGTTGCACAATTCACATGTTTCCCATTGTTGTTCTCCCAACGTCAGGCTTACATACTTATAGACTGTAAGAAGCACAATATAAGAGTTTTTTGTATGTATGTATTTATTTATTTATTTTAAGATTTTATTTATTTATTTGACAGAGAGAGATCATAAGTTGGCAGAGAGGCAGCAGAGAGAAAGGGGGAAGCAGGCTCCCTGCTGAGCAGAGAGCCTGATGCGGGGGCTCGATCCTGAGACCATGACCTGAGCTGAAGGCAGAGGCTTAACTCACTGAGCCATCCAGGCACCCCATAATGTAAGAATTTTAAAACACTAGATTTTTAATCCACAATCTTAAGGCCTCTTCAAGCTTAGGGCTTCAAAGACCGATGTCATAAATTTTATTTCTCTCAACACCCACTGACTAATCTACTGAGAAACAGGTAGTTTACACTACTCTTTAGGAAGTTCATTGCAGGACATCACTGCAACCACTAAGGGACAAAAGCTTAAATCTTTATCATTCTAAACTCTTTTTAAGATAAGCCTTGCTAGAATAGAGGCCCACTGAGAAAAGAGTAAGTGGGGAAACACTCCTCTCTGAAATGTACAGTAGGCATTGAATTCAAAAGCTTGTTCAGTGGCTTCCTGAGGAAATGGTCTGTGTCATTTAAAGGGACTGCTTTTGGGACGCCTGGGTGGCTCAGTTGGTTAAGCAGCTGCCTTCTGCTCAGGTCATGATCCCTGCATCCTGGGATCGAGTCCCTCATCGGGCTCCTTGCTTGGCGGGGAGCCTGCTTCTCCCTCTGCCTCTGCCTGCCATTCTGTCTGCCTGTGCTCGCGCACTCTCCTCTCTCTCTGACAAATAAATAAATAAATAAATAAATATAAAAAAATAAATAAATAAAGGGACTGCTTTTTTTGTTTGTTTTGTTTTGTTTTAAGATTTTATTTATTTATTAGAGAGAGAGAGACTGAGATCACAAGTAGGCAGAGGGGCAGGGAGAAGCAGGCTCCCCACTGAGCAGAGAGTCCAATGCAGAGCTCCATCCCAGGACCTAAGATCATGACCTGAGCTGAAGGCAGAGGCTTAACCCACTGAGCCACCCAGGTGCCCCTAAAGGGACTGGGGTTTTAACCAATATTTTTGTGGACAGAGTTTGGAGAAATGGTAATTGGATAAGAAACAGAATGAAATGCTGAAAAGGGAAATGTGGAAGAATAAGTAAGGGAATGGCTGAATGCCCAGAAAGCTGTAGTGCTTGAGGTAAGGGAGAGCACCAAGAGAGAAAGAAATGTGCACTGTTGTGTTTGCCTATTTCTAATTTCAGCTTCAATTTCTTGATATCTAAGTATTCTGAACACTGTACATAATCTGTTCCTAAGGACGAATTCCATTCTAATAGAGTTCTAGTAGTATTTATTTATAAAAGTAAAGTAATTTTCATATGTGGGAATTCCAAACCTAGAAAATAGACATTTTAGAGGTGATTCACATCAGACTTCCTATAGAAAGTACATTCCCCTGCAGTTCAGCACCATTGAAATCACCATTAAAACTAGTAATAAAACTTTCATGTCTACAAATATAAGACCTGTGCACAATAAGATACATGGGATTGTCATTTAAGCTCTCCTAGTACACATGAAAAAATAAAGAGCACTGTAGTATACGTGAAGAACAATAGCTAGAGCTCTAATAAGCAAACACAGAAGGAATGGAATTAAAAAATATTAAAAAAATAAAAGAATAGTAGTTAAAGATGACGAAATAGGTGAAAACTAGAGGAGCAGAAGAGAGTCATCTTGGAAAAGCCCGTCATCCTGAGTCTATAATTTAAACATTTTTCAACCCTTTTCAGTTTGCCTTCTGAATTCATGAGAAATCCTATTTGCTTGAAGTTCATACTGTAGGGGACAAGATGAAATCATGTGTACAACTAGGATAAATATAGCAAGAGTCTTATCTAGTAAGGCTATATAACAAAAAAGAAAAAAAAGTGATGAAAGTATAACTAAATCATGTTGCACGAATCCTCACCAACTCACTATAAAAAGCTGAAACCCGATGTAATCTGACATTGCACAAAAATTGAATTTTTATTTAAAGCAAGCAAATAGCATCTTCTGAGAGGTTTGATGGAAAATTCTATATTCTAAGTATTTCAGTGTTTATCTAAATGTTACTAACTAATGAGTTATAGTGGAAATTGCATTGCCATTTTCTTCATATCAACAATGACTTTGAAAAATATTATATTCATGTTTAATCGTTTCATGGGAAGAAATAATTTCAATAGACTCATTTCCGCTACTCTTGCTCAAGAGATTTTCTAAATCGCAAGGAAATAGTTTTTTTTTCCTGTAATAGAACTCCAAACTATCTTATCCAGTATATTTGCACAGTACATTTTGACTATGTGATCCTGAATTAAAGAGACGCATGAGGGGGGGCGCCTGGGTGGCTCAGTGGGTTAAGTCTCTGCCTTCGGCTCAGGTCATGATCTCGGGGTCCTGGGATTGAGCCCCGCATCAGGCTCTCTGCTCAGCAGGGAGCCTGCTTCCCCCCTCTCTCTGCCTGCCTCTCTGCCTACTTGTGATCTCTGCCTGTCAAATAAATAAATGAAATCTTAAAAAAAAAAAAAAATAGATGCATGAGGTTATATTTACCCTGAACAACTTATTGGTAAATTATTCTATGGAACAATTTTCCACAAACACATAAGAAGAACACTGTTTTGTGGGAATTGTAAAGTAAGGAATAATATTAAGGTGAGGAAGAAATTAGACATATATGTGTTTAAACTTAGAGAATGCATAGAAGAATGAAGGCTCTAAGCAATGGAATTTTCATTAAATTCATTTAACAAACGTTGTTTGACTATCTGCCATGTGTAAGGCACTGTACGCAACATGTTGGGAATACAAACATGAATTAAATAGGCCCTTGACCAAAAGCGATAGTAAGATGTGACGGTTAACTTTATATATTAACTAGGCTACGACTAGGCTATGGTGCTCTATTGTTTGGGCAACCACCAGTCAAGATGTTGCTGTGAGGTTGTTTAGAGGTGATTAACATAACTGTTCTTTACAAAACAGATCATTTTCCATAATATGAGTGGGCCTCATCTAATAGATTAAAGGCCTTAATATTTAAGAATGAGTTTTCCCAAAGACAAAGGAATTCTTCCTAAAGATTTCCACACAGAAATCTGCTTGTTTCCAGTCTGCCTACAGATTGCTAACTCAAGGCTTCAAAATGAGTTTGTGTCTGAATTTCCGGTCTATTTGCCTCATCTCTGGATTTCAGACTCCAGATTATAGCATCCACTCTTACCTGAATTTCCTGCTGGCTGTTCTCCCCTAGGGGTTTCAGACTTGCCACCCCACCCACCATCGCCTGAGACAATTTCTTGTAATAAAAAAAATAGAGATAAAGACAGAGATAGATGGAGATGGGGATAAAGACAGTGATAGATATATATATATATATACAGATATTAATTCTATTGGTTCTGTTTCTCTGGAGAAAAATCTTCTCTTTACATAATACTCAAAAATTTCCTCAGGACATTATTTTATAATTAGAAGAAATGTAAATCTAGAAATGTAACACCAGATAGCTTACACACTCTGAAACTGACATCTCTCTTGTGTTTAAACAGAAAATAAAATAGCTTCACATAAGAAATAATTATTTAGGAATAAAAAATAATAGAGCAATATGAAATAAAAGTTTACTTGCTGTAATCTTTATTTCATATATATATGGACTATGTTAGTTACATGGGAAATATCTTTCTTTGTTGGTATTCATAGAATGTCTCTATAGTCTGCATTTAACAGTTGTAAGTAGGACATAGTTTTAGTTAAGTCACAATTTTCAATATTATTCCTAATGCTTTAAAAATATATATTGGTCAGCTGAAATTAATTTATCTTTC
The DNA here is from genome assembly GCF_902655055.1 of Lutra lutra. Taxonomy (NCBI): domain Eukaryota; kingdom Metazoa; phylum Chordata; class Mammalia; order Carnivora; family Mustelidae; genus Lutra; species Lutra lutra. The sequence goes on along the minus strand of NC_062279.1, from coordinate 77,746,992 downwards.
AATTTTGACATCCAAGGCAATAGAAAGGCCATAACTTAAAGAACATACATTTGGGGCACCTGGTTAGCTCAGTCAGATAAGCAGCCAACTTTTGATTTTGACTCAGGTCATGATCTTAGTGTCATGAGGTTCAGACTCATTTTGGACTCTGCCCTCAGTGGGGAGTCTGCTTGAAGATGCGCTCCCTCTCCCTCTGCCCCTCTCACCATTTATGTTGTCTCTCTCTCTCTCTAAAATGAATAAATCAGTCTTTAAAAAAATTAAAAAAGAAAACATTGATATTTGTTCTCAAAGGTACAAATCTGATGTTTCTTACTCTTTTTGCTTATTCTTCCATTAGAATATTAACTTTTTTGCAAATTTTTGTTTTATATAATATAGGTAAGCTAACATGTTTTCTTTCATTTTTGCATTATGCATTCTTAGCATAAACTCATATGTAGCATGAATATAAGGTTTCCATAGGCTATGATTTGGAAAATCTGATGCAATAAATTAGTTCTTCGTAACTATCCTGGCTTTGATACACTGTTGATGTACGCTTGCAGATAAGGGGTTCTCAGGTTGAAGGAAATGAGTGAAGACTGCTATCATGGGGTTTGGTTTTCACTTCTTCAATTTTTAATTTTTAGAGAAAATCATCTATAATGTATATATGTATGTATGTAATTTCTCACTATATATAGCCAGATATATAGAGATAGATAGATATACATAATCCTATGTAATTTCTACTTTAGTTGTTTTAGGAGAAGCCTATGTATTCAAAAGCTTTAAAGAAAGAGGAATTCAGGTAAGTCATCCCTATTGTCCAGACATGTCACAGTGTCACATCAAGTTTTTCTCGCTTTTTTAGCTTTAGATTCCAAATAGTTAAATTAACTCAACCAGAGCCATCAAGAAATGTTCTGAAAAAGCACATTCTTCACCATTTGCATTGAACCAAATTACATAACATTTGTTATTACAAATAACAACTCTGGAATTACAGAGTACTGGTTAATGGTTTAATTCCAGTACTCTGGAAGAAAACTCTTTGTCTTTAAATTCACAAATCAAATTCATGAGGTGACAGTTTTCTTATGAATAATATGGGTTTCACAGATTATCTTATTAGTTAGTAACTGAAGTTTCAAGCTCTGTGATATGATCAACACATCTGTGTCAGCTATAAAACTGCTGATCCTGTAAGACTCAGAGATATATTCTCCTACAAAATTATTTTACTTTGATTCGAATCATTTTGATGCTACATTTCCTATATCTGTGAATTAGCCCAGATTTTTCATCCATAATGCTTTTATGAAAATATGAATGTGGTATAAAATTGTATGATTTGCTTTATCACAAGCAAATATTTATATTTTCATATATACATTTATTTATTTACATACACATATGTACTTTATTCAAGATGGTCTCAGTTATATGATTATAAAACAAAACAAAATTATATGTGCAATTTAAAATATTATGACTTATTAAACCGTAACTTAGCAAAAATAATAATTCCATTTAGCAATTTATATTATAACAAATATTTTAAATTAAAAATGGTTTCATTTGTTTTTATTTTATTTTATTTTATTTTATCTTAAAGATTTGTTTATTTAAGAGACAGTGAGAGAGAGCACATGAGTGTACATCAGCGTGGGGAAGGGCAGAGGGCAAGAACCTTCAAGCAGACTTCCTGCTTAGTGTAGAGCCCAGCATGGGGCTCCATCTCATGACCCATGAGATTATGACTGTGAAAAACAAGAGTTGGATGCTTAACTGACTAAGCCACCCATACACTCCAAAATGGTTTCATTTCTTTTAAACAATCATAGACATAGTGAGTTAAATTATTTCCTTTATTTCAAGAGGTCTTTTTGCTATAAAATATCTGGAGGGTAGCTGGACTATCTTATTTCACGCATATACTTTTTTTCTTCTTATTTTAGGGCATAGATTTAAGGTATAAATTGTTGTCTCCATCTAACAATATACAACAACAGTGGCTAGGTTGAAAATAGGACTTCAAAGTAAGAAATCTAAATAATGACATTAAATATTTATTTTACTCATATCTCATGGCCATACCAACCTTAAAAATGAGTATCAAGAGAGGGTCTATAATGAGGTCTACCAATATCTTATCTTATATGGGGTGTTTGGTGCGTTTCCAAATGTGTACGGGAACACTTAAATAACATAGATGATTTAATATTACATATTTTGGTGTATACATGTTTATGTGGAGAGATACATATAGTTATGATAATATAAAAATAATTATAATTTATTATTATCTTATTAAAATATAGTCTCTATATAATCTATATAATCAATACCCATTTTGTTAAATATCATTTTATTTTCTGAATTCGTACCAATATTTTACAGAAAAAAAAATCTTTCTGGATGGGTAAGGTACACATAAATAAATTAAAAAAACTAATGTTTTGTATATAAATCTAAAGTATTCATTCCATTGAGACCTCATAAAAATGAGATGAAAAATAAAAAGAAATCTATCTTTATAAAGCAACTAATAGACCTCCAATTTCCCATCAGATTATTTGCATGCTATTTTCTTTCATTTTGTTAAAGTAACCATTGCCTATCAAAATGTAAAACATCCTAAATTAAGGAGTAGGTAAACTTACTACACTGTGTTCATCCTACATATTTCACTTCTATTGTCTTTCTTTAATTAGAACAAGTAATTAGGAATCCACAACATATCACTTTTCTTCCTCAAATATTAAACTTGCATAGAATAACAGCCCTTATCCCAGTTTTAATATTCTCCTCCCCAAACATCTCATATGCATGGATTTCCTTGTGTTTCTGAAATGTAATTCTACTTAACAAAAACTGCCCCATAAAACAGCAAAGAAAGTTTTTAAATACTTGCCTGAAATCCAAGGAGCTTTTCACTAGGCTTAATGTGCCTCTGAAATTCACATTCTATGGGTTGTATCACTTTGATTCCATCTTCATAAAAAACATAGAACATGTTTCCAATTCCCAGACCTTAGGAATAAAAACACATTCAAAGTTCAAAATAAAATTATCAGAAATCTTTACAACCCAAACTCAGTGTTCCTCATAATACCAGCAGGAAATCAATTTGTAAAGTTGTGTAATATTAATAAAGCAAACCATATGAAGCCTTTACCATACACCAAAGCAACTTTCTGATATTATGCAGATATTCTACTTTATTCTCCCTAATCTGCAATTCAGTGATTTCTTTAATATAATTCAATAAATATTTCAGATAAAAATGAAAATAATAAACTCTTTGATACATAAATTATGTCTGAGACCATCCCCCACTTAATTTAAGTGTTGACTAAGGAATAAAAATATTTTTTGAAGAATTATATTTACTGTATATTTCTTTAAAAGATTTTATTTATTTATTTGACAGACAAAGATCACAAGTAGGCAGAGAGGCAGGCAGAGAGAGAGAGGAGGAAGCAGGCTCCGTGCTGAGCAGAGAGCCCGATGTGGGGCTCGATGTGGGGCTCCATCCCAGGACCCTGGGACCATGACCCGAGCTGAAGGCAGACGCTTTAACCCACTGATCCACCCAGGCACCCCTATTTACTGTATATTTTTATTAGAGTTCCTTAGGGAAAATAGATTTTCACTCTTTGTAGAAATATACTTTATACATAAAGACTGTTAAAAACAGAAGACCAAGCCCTCCAGATTTTGAAGAATATATATTTTCCAAAATAGCTTTTGTAAATATAATCCTACATAGAGGTCTTATATTTCAGTTTTATACCAACAAAGTTTAGGATCCATTTCTGTACTTTAAAACTTGAATTAATTTACGGTCTTAGAAAAATCTGAATGAATGATTTAAATCATACTTCTAATTTTGTTCACACTACAAATCTGGGTGTATGGTATCTCAGAAATTCATCTCACTTACTTTTTCAAGCCACACGTAATGGGTGCAGGATGCTACAAATTTGACACCTGGAATGCAGTTGGTGTTAACTGATGCCTACACCTGGGGATCTTCATTTATTCCACCTGTTTTCTATGTCTCTTCTGGTTCTGCTTTGTTCCAACATGGCCAGACCTAAGTGCATCCAGTCACTTCCTTTTCTGATCCTCACTTGATCCTTTGCCTGGTTGTACTGGTTTGTACAATCATATTTGTTCAGTCTAACTATAGTATACACAATTGAATGATAGCATGTGTTCTTTAAAAGATAAGTAATGGTATTCAAATCTTGGTAGTTTGAAAAGCCAAACCATTGATGCCTAAAAGATTTAAATTCTGAAAATTCAATAAAAAGAAAGAATTTACTTAAATACAAAAAATTCCCCAATTTTCCCCAAGTATGATTTTCATTTTGATTGATAATACCTGCAAGGTTTAGTAAGTCAACCCTGAGGACCATGATAAAGGTGTACTGATTCATAAAAATACTTGATTATTCAATTTAAACCATATATATTCTTATTAAATATGTACCTAGTTAACACAAAAGTCTCCAATTTTGTCCATTGAGTCATATATCCATCTATATTTATGATTTAGAGGGAAATGTATTTAAGCATAATTATGACTTTGTTGATGTTTATACATAGTGGTTATAATTTTCTTTTAGCACATGAAATTATTTCCATCTAATATGCTTATGCGTTTTAAGTGACTGCAGATTGTTTTGACACATCTTATTGTTTTATAAATATTCTATAGTACTCATAGTTTAAAACATGCAATCTTTATCAGTTAATTACATACTATAGTTCCAGGGAGCACTACATTATGATGGAATATTCCTGAACAACAGAAGTGGCAAAAACAAATTCAACTCATATTTTTCAAAAAAATAAATTTAGTAGTTGTCAGCTCTTATTTATTATTATAATTATGCATCAAGGAATATAAGTTCTATCCCAAAGGATAAAACTTTTAAAATGTCAGTTTTTATTCAAAAACAATTGATTCTTATTACCAAGCTTCCATGTCAACATTAACATAGGACTGACATGCGCTACATGTCAGTGACTCTCAATTTAACATTATTGGTTGTTGAAACTTGGGAACATGACCAGGTCTCAATGTGGTGCTAGTTTTCAGCTGTGCCAGTTACACACCCATGTTTGATGATTATTACAAAGCTCCTAAAATTTTTAGTGAACATGACTCTCCCTCCCTTCAGCTGCTGCAAAAGTTTGCTCCCCAATTAGGAATTCAAATGTGTTTGAACCTGACAAATACTCTAAGTCCAGACTTTTTGCAGTCTGGTGAAATATTTCTGCCCTTATTCAAATGGATACTTTCATTATGTTATTTACCATAATATGTACAAACTACAGTCAGTAGGATTCCACTGCATGGTTTCACTAATGAAATTTCTGAGCTGTATTTTCCTCTAAAACCCATTTAATCCATCCAAATCACTTGTTCAAATCTGAAGTCTATTTTCTTACTTTTTATATGAGTTACACATTCAGCATTTTTATGAAGCATGAACTACTTTCCAGATTACAGGTTATTGAAGAAATACAGATTTCATTACATAAGGTTTACTTTGTTTTTGAACCTTATTTTTTCCAGTGGAAATATAGTTTTTCAGTGTTGATGAATAGTAATGACAACAAAATACCATGTCTAAATATATTAGGTAAAATAATAATTATAAAATAAGTAACTATTTTTAGTCAATCTGCTATGAATTAAAATTTTATGTATACCCTTAGAGCCATCTATGAGTTCCTCATCTCTCTACCCACAAGACACATGTTTACACTTTCTTTTTTGGGGGGGGTGCTAGGGAGTTGTTGTTGTTTTTTTTTAAGATTTTATTTATTCATTTGAGAAAGAGAGAAAAAATAAGCATGAACAGGGGAAGGGAAAGGGCAGAGGGAGAAGTAGACTCCCCTCTGAGCAGGGAGCCCATAGGAGGGCCTGGATGTTGGAACCCTGGGATCATGACCTGAGCCAAAGGCAGATACTTAACTGACTGAGCCACACAGGTGCCCCTTGGCTAGAGAGATTTTTTAAATCAAGTTTTCTGTGGGTTTTAGCAGCAGAATTTATGATCTGAATATATGCTACAAAAGTGCTTCTTTTTAAATTTACTGCCATATAAATAATTACACTAGGCACAGAATAATATAAATTACCTGATAATGAAAATGTTGGAAATTAAAGACACATGTAGATTTTCATTTGGAGCATTCATTAACTTTACTTACAAACAAAATAATAATGTCTTTGTGTATGCTCACTATAACTGTTACGTTCCCATGTCTGAACTTTTTTTTTTTTTTTTTTAATGGGAGAATGTTACAGAGAGATAAACTCCATTCTCTGGGTTCGAACAGCTCAGAGGCCAATCATGGCTCTAGAACTTTGTTGTACCATGAGAAAGTTATTCAGTCTATGTCATAATTTCCCCATCACAAGTTTGGAGTTAATAATTATATCATACAGCTATTGTAAGAAATTTGATGGAGAAAGTAAAATATTTAGCAGAGTGACTGGCACATAGTAAAATTTTCAAAAAATGGTACTGTCACTATTTTTATGACTGACATTATCTTTCCTTTTAAACATTAGTAGAAAAAAAATGACGTAATGGTATATAACCAGATTTTGGTTTCTGTTTCCACGTTTTCCTCAAATCTATACTGTGAGATATATTGCTACATTTCAGTTTTCTATGATCTTTTTTTTTCTATGATTCAGTTTTCTATTGCCACATTTCATATTCTATGAATCTATGAGCCTGCTAAAAGATCAACTTCATGTTTATAAAAAATAAATTAAAAAAAAAGATCAATTTCATATGCTAGTAGGCAATTCTCATAGTTGATCCTTTCAGAGGGTCTGCAAAGTCAAAATAATTTTCATAATAATACTAAGGTGTCATTTGCATTTTTCTCTTTCATTCTCACTAATTAGATCCTTCCAAATGTAGAATGTACCTTTGACAGGCTACATGACATATGATGTAATGAGTGATATCACAACAATTCATTGAATAAGCAGATATAGGCATCCAGCATCTTCTATTCAATCAGACATTAAAAAGATTTTCAAAAATACAAAGCAATGTGAATCTCTTCATTTTTAAAAAAAATATAGCTTGAAAACTGTGCTATTTATGGGTACTTATAAATGAATTTATTATGGTTATTTTCAATGAATTAATAAATAAATATCTGTAATTTTTACTTTTATTTTTAATATGGTAAATATAGGTAAACAAACAAACAAACATAAACTTTCAAGTTCTCAGTAATTTTGAAGAATGCAGAGGGGTTCTGAGTCCCAAAAAGTTTAATAACCATGTAGGTTTCAATTACAGTTCTCTCCTTATTCATGCATTGTATTGCAGGATATTACAAAAGTTCCTGGCTTCAGTCAAAAGCTTCACCACTCTCATCACAGTAAGAATCAGCAAGATGTGCTGCCTCTAGTTTCTTTTTTCATCGCCGGTGAAGACAGACACACGTACTTTGTCTTTTCCAGGTCGACTGTTAATCTAATGGAGTATAGTGGCTCCAGAAAGTGATCCATAATTTGTTTGTTCCTTGTGAGCTTTCTTTTTGCTTTGTTTTTCTTTCTCTACAGAGAAAGGATGCAAGCAAGAATTACTTGCAGTCTTGTAAGAGGGAAGTATTTCCCAGAGGATTTTCTAATCAATACTGAACCTTTAAATACGTGAAATGGTCTGAGAAAAATGTTTGTAATGCACATGTCTGTCTCAATCCTTTAGGATAGTTGTTCATGAATAACAGCATATTGTGATAATACAATGATGTTATATCTTCTATTTAGCACATATATTACATAATTTGTATTAGTGATGAAATTCAGTTAATTTCTGATTACTGGATGGACAACAATAACAAAAGAAAGTTAATAATATATTTTGTGGTGATGTTTGTCTTCCTCTGATCTAAATTGCTATTGATTTAAGATTTAAGTTGTGGTCAAGAGCAAAGTATAATCATATGATGCAGTGATTTGGTAATCAAAGATAATTCAATAAATCTTATTCTTATAAAGTCCTTTATTAGTTGATTTTATTCTTTCCACTTTTAAGAGATCCTAAACTCATTTTTTTTTGAAATCTGGAAAAAAAATCTCTTTTTCTAGCTAAAGAAAAATGTAGGCAAAAGTAGATAGACAATCCATATTGCGTTTCTCATCTTGAATAATTTAGCAGAGGAAATATTGTTGGTTAATGAATATCCCCATGTTTTGTTTCTTTGTCTTTACACACAAAGTAGCATCATTCCACTGCACCTCAATAAGATCTTTATATTATGTTCAACTAAAATAAAACTTACTATTTCATTCTTGCTAAAAAGTGAATGGTTGTCTCAAGCTCTTTACTAGTCACTATTAATCCAGAAATTGGGTATTATTTGCCTGGTCAGAGTGATATTACCTAAAACCAGTCCTTTTGAGTCAGTATACCATTTCCTGAACTTCCAAAGATATGCTGAAAAAGCTGAATGCAAATCTGCATTGTTAATTTCACATTTAACAAATAACATAGCAAAGGTTATAACATAATAGAGTATTTGTGCTATATAATTAATGTTAGATGGAATCATATATAAAATTATATATGTATTCATATGTGTATGCATGTATGTATGTATATATAGATCTAGCATGTATATATACATATTTATGTGCATGTATATACACACATATCTGCAAATGTGTATCTCTTGCCAGATCACAATTTTGATTTGAAAATTGTTTTAATGGAAGAATATAGAAAACTAAAAATGTTAGGTTGATGTTATTATTTAAAGCAATGAGAGCAGACTGGCTAATGAAAATACCAAGAACTTGATTACGATTTAATTGACATCATATATTGACCATTAGAAGACATGGTCTCTACCTCTCCAGAATGCTATAACTTTCTAAGTTTGATGCATTCAGAAGCCTACGCTCTGAAAATTTCTTTTTTATTTTAAATAACTCATCAATATTACTGTGAGACAGTAATCTGGTCCTGAGAACCTCAGTATTATTTTTCTCTAAAAATAAGTTTATGAGAAACTTATGGAACTCACAAAGCTGGTATATATTAGTCCTAACCTCCCTTGCAATGTAGAATAGTCTGGCCAATGAAATGTGAATAATTTCAGGATGAAGAAGTTAAAAGATGACCTGCTTGCCATATCCCCTTTGCCCCACTTTGATGACATTATAGATCACAAAGTTAATCAGATTATGCTTTAATATGTACATCTTGTTTTAAGATTTCCCTGCAATTTTTATTTGCATTTTGTATTGGTAGGTGTAAATGAGCCTGACTAATATAATGTTTACCTCAATCATTTCTATATTTTCATGTGAATAGATTCGTAAATATTTACAAAGAATAGAAGAGGCATTCAATTTTTATAAACACAGAAATTTTTTTTTTGGCTTTCAAATCATTAGTCATAACCATCCAGTTTTTCCCAAAATAGACTTTATTCAATATTGATCCTAAAGATATTCATCAAAATAATTCCATGTTATAACAAATTTAGGAAATGTTATGCTATATAGTGAACCATCTTACATCTCTCCTTGGAACTGAATATTTAAAAGTTAAGATTAATTCATCAGTGAGTAAAATGGCTTAAAGTTCTTTAATTTGGTGTTTATCTAAATCAAAACATGTGTTATTAAGTTAGACCATATAACATATTCCTTAACTGTTGTCCACTAAATAAACTTTAAGATGTATTTCATTAGATTATATTTTATTACAAGATTATAAAAAATATTGTAGAAGGAAACCAAATAGTGGATCTTTTAATGTGTCTTTTGAACTCACATAGTAAAATTAGTTATCAGTAAGAATGATTAAGATTTTAACTTACTAAATCAAAATTTTCTTTAAGGAAGATATTCCTATCTTTATAATTCCAGTATTTTCAAAGTGCTTTACATTTAAAGGGCTCTTTAAAATATTTGTCAATAAATAAGTGACATGTTTCCTTTCTTAACAATGTCTTTCCACACACCTGCAAACCACAATGATGACTAGAAAAGAACTGGAAGAACCCAGAGAAGTAGAGGACACTGTGTTTCAAGCTTAAAAATCCATATGATTCCTAAGATAATACATATTAAATTCAGTAACATCGATTTAGATTACAAAATCCTGGCTAAGCTAGATTCTGATGCTCATGTTTAAAAAATAATTTTTCAGCTAAACAAAATTTCATGGTTTTAATACTTGCATATAAGTACAATGGCATTATAAGAGGTTTATAATTTTTAACTCTCTTTCCAAGATTTATCTTAGAATGTCTGAGATTGGGATGCCACTGCTGGGATAAATTTCTCTTGGCCATGGTAAAGAGCGAAGCATGCAAACAGAAAACGTTATTATGGCAGAGATAAAAATAGATCTTGGAATTATGCAGTTCATCATTGTTACTATTCTGTCTTTTAAAAGTAAAGGTAAAAAATTTTTGGAAACTTTAGTTAGCTATTAGTTTAATAACTTTTTATGAAATAATTGTATACACTGTTAAGATTTAGTGATTCCTCAAGCAGCTCTATTATCTCTGGCTACCATTACTATTATTATATGTAATCATTTCTACTTGTAATGCCTCGCCAATAAGTGTGGCATTGTAAAACAATAATTTACAGATGCCTATGAATCTAAATCAGGCATATTGTTTTCTCAAGTATATTATGTTAAATCTTGTTTATTCTAAGACACAACAAAGGACACTGATGATAATTGCACAGGAAATAAAAGATTAAAAACTTTACCCAAAGGCATTCATTATATATGTCTTAAACTTATCTACAAAATATATTAAATAATGATTATTTCTCAAGGACATATTCTCTGTCAAACAAAGTTATGAAGAGTAAGCAAATCTTTAATTAATGGAGATGATGGAGAATAATTATTGAGAGTATACATGTTGAAAAAACTAACAGAAGAAAATATTAAATAGATAAAAATAGTTTCATGTATGAATCTCAGGGTGATTCTAATTAATCTGGAGATCTCATATTTTTAAAGGTAGCCTGAATAATATATAATTATTACATATTAAAATTGTACAATAGTAATGTTCATAGTTATCAGTCAAATTACACGAAAGCATTGTTTTACATGCTTTAAGGACATTTACATATCACAATTTTATAAGGAGAGTGCCAGCTGTATTTTAAGCAATGTATTAGAAAATTCTGACTCAGAGAAGTAAAATAACGTATCTAATTTTTATCAGCAATTAACCAGCAAAGCCAGATCTGTGCTACCTGGTCTCTGATTACTTGGGTTTTTGTTCCTTCCATTACAATAGCATGAAATCAATTTTTAAAATGAGCAGAGATATATTTGTTTGATCTGAAGAGGGAAGAGAGTGTAAAGAAATGTTGTTTAACAGCTATATTAATGCTAGTTTTGCAATGACTACATCTGTATGTTCAAATGTGAAATATCTAAGTGGACTAAAATGAGAAGGCATAGTCAGGGCACCTGGGTGGCTCAGTGGGTTAAAGCCTCTGCTTTCAGCTTGGGTCATAATCCCAGGGTCCTGGGATCGAGCCCGGCATCGGGCTCTCGGCTCAGCAGGGAGCCTGCTTCCCTTCCTCTCTCTCTGCCTGCCTCTCTGCCTACTCGTGATCTGTCTGTAAAATAAATAAATAAAATCTTTAAAAAAGTAATAAAATGAGAAGGCGTAGTCATATCAGAATGTCTTTAGTAAATCAGACTTTGAAGAAGCCTATACAAAGAATTTCAGAAGCAACAGATACCAAGGGGAGAAATGGTGGTGCGCCTCATCATTGAGAACAAAACTGAGATGCCTCAATTCTCAAATTAGTTGAAGTTTATGAGACAGGACCCTCACAGGTGGCAGTGACTCCAGTTGATATGGGAAACTGTAATCAGGGAAGAAAAAGTTTATCTAGGATGGATTTTTTTTTTAAGTTTTTTTATTATTTATTTATTTGACAGAGATCACAAGTAGGCAGAGAGAGAGACAGGAGAAGCAGGCTCCCCGCTGAGCAGAGAGCCCGATGTGGGTCTCGATCCAGGAACCCTGGGATCATGACCTGAGCAGAAGGCAGAGGCTTAAACCCACTGAGCCACCCAGGCGCCCCTCTAGGATGGATTATAAGGCAATATTTTGATCCCTGCTTACCAGAACAGTAATGGCGACTTATTACATTTTACTTCTAAAAATTTATCTAAAGTATGTGAGTGCCTGGTGAAACACATTCTCCCCAGTCTTCACAAATAAGAAAAAAAATAATAATAATAAATGGAAGTGGATACTGTTTATAGAATGTAGTCTATATTTAAGGAACTGGTAGCAGCCCTACTGAGTATAAACGACTATCCTTATTTTTAAGATAACCAAATTGAGACATAAAGAGGCCTCAGTTATACAGTGGTGGAGACTAGATTTGAAATTAAGTCCTTCAAGTTTACAACCCATTTTCTTAAATAATTTATTACCTTCCCTTGACAAGGCAATGGTTTTTAAAGTTTTTTTTTCCCTAATCTAAATCAAGGTTTATTATGGAAGTTATGTTTAAGTTTGCTTTTATTTCTTTGACTTAATTTTAAATTCTTAAAAGCATTTCAATATATTATAATGTACTTTACTGATTATACATCAATAATAAATCTAACTGATAAAAAGTATTAAATATTTCTAATGGTATCAGGTCTAAAAAAGATCAATTTACAATCAAACAAAAATATTGAGTCAACATAAAATTGAATAAAATAATTATTAAAACTGATATTCAACAAATCTACTAAAATTAGGGAAAATAATCACAATATAAAAATAATGGAATTTAGTACCTTCTTCTCTCCATAATATGTTAGCTACTGCAGCATGTTAAAGGAAAAGGAGAGAAAGAAAAATGAATAAATAGAGCTTCAATTGCATAATAATATAAATAACTATTAAAGAGGTCACAATCCCTAGGATAGAACATGTACATAAAAGTGGTGATGGTGAATTCAACAAACTACTTTGAATTAATAAAACAGCAAAATTCTGGTACTAGCTAATAATGCTCTTTTCATTTCTTAAAATTACCAATTCTTAGGAATAAAGATTTTTGTTAATAAAGAACATTTTATGCATCACTGGAAAGAATGGGATATTTAGTTTATGTTATTAAAATACATCTTTAGAACAAACACTAGTAGTTAAAACTATTTATTTAAGACAGTATCGTTAAAAGTTGTTAACTAAAAAAAAAATTTAAATTCTCAGTAATCACAATATGCAATATTCTTATATAATATGCAATATTCCTGAGCAAGAAGAGTTGTTTAAATAAAGGATTTTGAACACAGACATAACTTATTTTTAAGTAATATATGTTTTCATTTTTTAAACCAGACAATGAAATGCATCTAAATATATCTTGTGTAGTTCAATGCACAATAATGATTCATATTAAATTGATTCTGGACAATGGTTATATTAAATACTATGTAGAGATTAAATCAATAGAGTTAAAATATTGAGATAGAAATAAAGAAAAAAATACCAATTAGAAATATTCTCAGAGAAGTGTCTGCCTCCATTACTAATTCAAATTCACCCAAATTCTGTTTTCAGAGCAAAATAATATATCAAGAGAAAGTGTAACTGAAACAAAATCTCATCTAAGTATACCCTGAGTATTTTAACCATATTAAAAGCACACTTTTTTTTTTTTTTTAACTGAACCCCTGATGAATGAAACAGAGCCAAATCTATAGTCCAAAGTTCCTAGTTGGAGGCTGAAGGCCCACATATCGAGTTTCAAAAACTGCTAAACATTTAAAAAATATTTTTTTGTAAAGTGACATTCATCCCTTCAAAACATTTTGTGGTGCTGTTCTTGTTGTCTACAGTGTTCTTGAAATGAATATGAAAATGATAGATCCTATTTGCTAGGAAAGGACACAGACCTCAGTTATCAGCAGTTAACCTCGGTCTGGAAGTAGATGATCCTGTTCCTAAAGTTTCATCAGAATGTCAATAGTAGTCACAGTGCCTACATCATTCACTTCATCTCATCACAAGGGCATTTTATCATCTCACATTATCACAAGAAGAAAGGTAAGTACAGTACAATGAGAGAGAGAGTATATTCACATAACATTTATTATAGCATATTATTATAATTATTTTTATTAGTTATTATGGTCAATATTTTATGGTGCCTAATTTATAAAATAAAATTTATCATAGGTATGTATGTATAAGAAAAAAAAAACAGCATATATGGAGTGTAGTACATAAGTAGTTTCATGTATCCACTGGGGGTCTTGGAACATATTCTCCGCCTGAGGGGGAACTACTATATTCAGAGAAATTTAAGTAATTGAGTATGTCTGAGAGAAAAACTGATAGAAGATGGGGTCAGAGAATTTTTCCAAGAGTAAATTAAGAAAGTCTTTTGTACACAATGCAGAAGAAAGTAAATTTTCCTCTGTAGGTTCAGGAAAGGCTGGGCCATGACTTCTCTCTCTCTCTCTCTCTCTTTTTTTCTGTTTTATTAAAAAAAGAAATGCAACAGATATATGTTTCCTCATATCTCCATTCATTTGCTTAGGGAGTGAGCCACCTACTATGTGTCAGACATTGCATTCAGTGATATAATACACAGATTATGTAGGCCCATTCTCTCTGTTTATAGAGTTTATATTCTAATTGAGAAAAAAATATTATTCACCACACGACAGAGAAAAATTTTTAAATTACACATTTAATGGGTTATAAAAGAGAGGAACAGTACTGGGAAGGCTTTTAGCAGGTGAATTAAACATAGAGCAATACCAAAGGTGAAGGATACAAGATGAATTAGAGTGAACCAAGTGAGAATTGTAAGGGTAGGTTTCTAGAGGGAAGAAAAAGCCTGCACAAACCTTAGTGGTATACCAAAGCCCTGCCAGTTTAAAGGAGTTAAAGACAAAGATATTTTCAAGGTAGGCAATCATTTATGGGAAAGTAGCAAAAAATACATAGTTTGTGATATTGACATCAAACAAGGTAAAATTCAAAGCACTTTATATTGAAATTAATATTATATAAACTAAAACCAACATATTAAAATATGAAGCAAAAGCTATTAGGACTGGATACAAATTGATAAATCCACAATCATATTTTATTTTGTTACCTTATCACTCTCAGTATTTGAAAAAGTAAAAGAAAAAAGACAAAGTTTAAATAATATAATTATTAAGACTGAATTAGTAGTTTCATATGAGTGTTGTACTATACAAACAGAACATTGAACTATAAAAACATAAGTGTTTTTCAGATTTTCTAGAAAAATTTTCAAGAGTGGTCACAAAGTAAACTAGAAAATGAAAAGTCTTTCTCTATTTTGTAGGTATATTCTAATCAGCATAGTTTAAACATTTTCAGACAATAAAATAAATATGAAAATCCATGAAATGTGTTTAAACACATAAAATTCTTCCACAAATTATTTTTTTTAAATCAAATATGGGGTACCTGGTTGGTGCAGTAGGTTAATGTCCAACTCTTGGTTTTCGCTCTGATCTCAGAGTTGTGAGACGGAACCCCACATCAGGCTCCATACTCTGTGCAGAGTCTGCTTAAGAGTCTCTCCCTCTCCCTCTTCACCTCCCCACTGATCTCTCTTTCTCTCTCTCTCTCTTTCTCACTCTCTGCCTAAAATAAATAAATAAAATCTTTAAAAATAACTAAATAATAAAATATGACTATGATTCATGTAAGACAACAAAAATGAATATTCAATATGTGGACCTAAAGAGTTTTGGCCAAGAGATAAAACAGAGACTTGATTGATGCATTATTGAGCAAAATAGAAAGAGGAAAAATGATAGAGAGAAAGCAGAAGTGGAACCAAAACCAGAAGGAAGAAAAAAGGGAAAGAAATGGAGAGACAAGGAAGATAGAAGGAATGACTATAGCTATGATTTTAAATTAATGTAGGTTTTTTTGTATTTTCAAGTTTTTATTTAATTTACAGTTATTTAGGGGCTCCTGAGTGGCTCAGTGGGTTAAACCTCTGCCTTCAGCTCGGGTCATGATCTCAGGGTCCTGGGATTGAGACCTGCATCGGACTTTCTGCTCAGAAGGGAGCCTGCTTCCTCCTCTCTCTCTCTGCCTGCCTCTCTGTCTACTTGTGATTTCTGTCAAATAAATAAATAAAATCTTTTAAAAAATTAAATTATAGTTATTTAATATACAGTATAATATTAGTTTCTGGAGTAGAATTTAGTGATTCATCACTTTAATGTAGAATTTTTGCTAATAAATTTTGTAATCCTGATTTCACTCAAAAAAATTCAAAGAAATATAAATATCCAAACTGAAGTGAAGAAAAAAATGAATAAAAATAAACATTGTATTGATTGAAACATTTTTTAAATTTAAATTCAGTTAATTAATGTATAGTATATTATTAGTTTCAGAGCTAGAGTTTAGTGATTTATCAGTATTATATAATACCCAGTGCTCATTATATTATGTGCTCTCCTTAATGTCCATCACCAGTTACCCTATCCTTCCACTGCTCTCCCCTCCAGCAACAGTTTTTTCCCCTATGATTAAGAGTCTCTTATGGTTCATCTCCCTCTGATTGTGTCTTATTTCTTCCTCCCTTCCCTTATGACCCTGTCTTGTCTCTTAAATTCCACATATGAGTGAGATCATATAATTGTCTTTCTATGATTATTTTTTTCTCTAGCATAATACCCTCTAGTTCCATCCATGTTGTTGCAAAAATAAAGATTTCTTTTTTGATGGCTGATTAATATCCCATTGTCTATACATACCACATCTTCTTTATCCATTCATCTGTCGAAGGACATCTCTGTTTTTTTCCACAGTTTGGTTATTGTGAACATAGCTGCAATAAGCATTGGGGTGCAGGTGCCCCTCCAGATCCCTACATTTGTATCTTTGGGGTAAATACCTAGTAGTGCAATTGCTAGGTCATAGGGTAGCTCTATTTTCAACTTTTTGAGGAAACTCCATAATGTTTTCCAGAGTGTTATATCAGCTTGCATTCCCACCAACAGCATAAAAGTGTTCCCTTTTCTCTGCATCCTCACCCACACTTGTTGCTTTTTGTCTTCTTAATTTTGGCCATTCTAACTGGTGTAAGCTGGTATCTCATTGTAGTCTGGGTTTGTATTTCCCTGATACCAAGTGATACTGAGCATTTTTTCATGTGTCTGTTCATTTGTATGTATTCTTTGAAAAATGTCTGTTCATGCCTTCTGCCCATTCTTGATTCGATTATTTGTTCTTTGGGTGTTGAATTTGATAAGTTCTTCAGAGATTATGGATACCAGTCCTTTATTTGATATGTCAGTTGCAAATATCTTCTCCCATTCTGTCAACTGTCTTTTGGTTTTGTCAATTGTTTCCTTTGCTATGCAAAAGTTTTTATCTTGATGAAGTCCCAATATTTCATTTTTGCCTTTATTTCCCTTGCCTTTAGAAGCATGCCTAGTAAGAATTTGCTGCAGCTGAGGTCACAGAGGTTGCAGCCTGTATTTTCCTTTACAATTTTGATGGATTCCTTTCTCACATTTAGATCTTTAATCCATTTGAGTCCATTTTGTGTATGGTGTAAGAAAATGGTCTAGTTTCATTTTTTCTGCAAGTGGCTGTCCAATTTTCCCAGGACAATTTGTTGAAGAGACTGTCTTTTTCCTATTGGATATTCTTTCTTACTTTGTCAAAGATTACTTGACCATAGAGTTGAGGGTCCACTTCGGGTTCTCTATTCTGTTCCATTGATTGATGTGTTTTTGCCCCAGTACCATACTGTCTTGATAATTACAGCTTTGTAATAGAGCTTGAAATCTGGGATTGTGATGTCACCAGCTTTGATTTTCTTTTTCAATATTCCTTTAGCTATCCAAGGTCTTTTCTGGTTCCATACAAGTTTTAGGATTATTTGTTCCAGCTCTGTGAGAAAAGCTGATGGTATTTTGATAAGGGTTGCTTTGAATGTATAGATTGCTCTAAGTAACATGGACATTTTCACAATATTTGCTCTTCCAATCCATAATCATGGAAAATTTTTCCATTTCTTTGTGTCTTCCACAATTCCTTTCAGGAGCATTCTATAATTTTCTGAGTAGAGTACCTTTGCCTCCTTGATTAGGTTTATTTCTTGGTATCTTAGAGGTTTTGGTGCAATTATAAATGGGATCAGCTCCTCAATTTTTCTTTCTTCTGTCTCATCATCAGTGTATAGAAATTCAACTGATTTTGGTGCATTGATTTTATATCTATCACCTTGGTGAATTATTGAATGAGTTCTTGCAATTTGGGGGTGGAGTATCTTGGGTTTTCCACATAGAGTATCATGTCATCTCTGAAGAGTGAGATTTTTATTTCTTCTTTGTTGATTTGGATGACTTGTTGTTGTTGTTGTCTGATTATTGAGGCTATGACTTCTAGTACTATGTTGAAAAACAGTGGTAAGAGTGGACATCCCTGTCCATAGGGAAAAAGCTCTCAGTTTTTCCTCATTAAGAATAATATTCGCTGTAGGCTTTACATAGATGGCCTTTTTGATACTGAGGTATGTTCCCTCCATCCCTAAACTGTGAAGAGTTTTAATCAAGAAAGGATGTTGTACTTTGTGAAATGTTTTTCTTGCATCTATTAATAGGATCATAAGATTCTTAACTATTATTTATTAATATAGTGTATCACATTGATTTGTTGATGTTGAGCAAGCCTTGCAACCCAGGAATAAATCCCGCTTGGTTGTGGTGAATAATCCTTTTAATGTATCATTGTATCTATTAGGTAATATCTTGGTGAGAATTTTTGCATTATGCTCATCAGGGATAACGGTCTGTAATTTTCCTTTTTGTTGTGGTCTTTTGCTAGTTTGGGGACCAAAGGAATGCTGGCCTCATAGAATGAGTTTCTAAGTTTTCCTTCCATTTCTATTTTTTGAAACACCTTCATAAGAATAGCTATCAGTTCTCTAAATGTTTGGTAGAATTCCCTTAGGAAGCCATCCAGCCCAATCTCGGGTCTTGTTTATTGGGAGATTTTTGATGACTGCATCAATTTCCTGATGATTATGGGTCTGTTCAGGTTTTTTATTTCTTCCTAATTGAGTTTTGGTAGTTTATAAGTTTCTAGGAATGTATCCATTTTTTCCAGGTTGCCTAATTTGTTGGCATATATTTGCTCATATTATGTTCTTAAGATTGTTTGTATTTCCTTGGTGTTGGTCAAGATCTTTCCTCCATCATTCACAATTTTGTTAATTTGGGTTTTGTTTCTTTTTGATAAGTCTGGCTAGTGGCTTTGATAAGCCACTTTGAAGAATCTTATTAAGATTCTAATCCACTAATAAAGAATCTTATTAATTCTTTCCAAGAATCAGCTTCTAGTTTCATTGATCTGTTCTTCTGATTTTTGGTTTCTGTTTCATTGATTTCTGCTCTAACATTTATTAGTTCTCTTCTCCTGCTTGGTTTAGACGTTCTTTGCTGTTCTTTTTCTAGTTCATTTAGGTATAAAGTTAGCTTGTGTATTTGAGACCTTTCTTATTTCTTGAGAAAGGCTTATATTGCTATGTACTTCCCTCTTAGGACTGCTTTTGCTGCATCCCAAAGATTTTGAATAGTTGTGTTTTCATTTTCATTTGTTTCCATGAAATTTTAAATTCTTCTTTAATTTCCTGGTTGACCCATTCATTCTGCAGTAGGATGCTCTTTAACCTCCTATTCAAGTTTCTTCCAAATTTCCTCTTCTGATTAAGTTGTTGTTTCAAAGCACAGTGGTCTGAAAATATGCAGGGAATAATCTCAGTCTTTTGATATCATTTGAGACATGATTTGGAATCTAGTATGTGATCTATGCTGGAGAATGTTCCATGTGCCCTCGAGAAAAACGTGTATTCTGTTGTTTTAAGATGGAATGCTCTGTATACATCTGAAGTCCATCTAGTCCAGTGTTATTCAAAGCCCTTGTTTCCTTGTTTTCCTTCTGCTTAGATGATCTGTCCATTGCAGTGAGTGGGTGTTAAAGTCCCCTATTATTAATGTATTATTATCAATGTCAGTTTTTATTTTTTATTTGGTTATTAACTGGTTCATAAAATTCATTGCTCCCATATTAGAGACATAAATATTTACAATTGTTAGATCTTGCTGGATAGACCCTTTATATATGATATAGTGTCTCTCTTCATCCCATTCTACAATCTTTGTCTTAAAATCTAATTTGTCTGATATAAGGATGGCCACCCCAGCTTTCTTTTGGAGTTTTTTAACATGATAAATTATTTCTCACCCCCTCACTCTCAAACTAGAGGTGTCTTTGGTTCCAAAACAAGTCTCTTACAGACAACATATCCATGGAACTTACTTTTTTAATCCATTCTGATACTTGTGTCTTTTGATTGAGGCATTTAGCTCATTTACTTTCAGAGTAACTATTGAAAGATATGAATTTAGTTCCATTGTATTACCTGTAAAGTCACTGTTTCTGTATACTATCTCTGTTCCTTTCTAGTCTTTTTTTGGGGGGGAGTCTTTCTTTGCTTAAAGAATTCCCTTTAATATTTCTTGCCAGGCTAGGTTAATGATCACAAATTCTTTTAGTTTCTGTTTTTCCTGGAAACTTTTCATTTCTCCTTCTATTTTGAATAAATAACAGCTTTGTTGAATAAAGTAATCTTGGTTGCATATTTTTGTCATGTAGCACCCTGAATATATCATGCCAGTCCTTTCTGCCCTGCCAGGTCTCTGTGGATAGGCCTGCTGCCAGTCTAATGTTTCTACCCTTATCGGTTATGGACCTCTTGTCCTGAGCTGCTTTCAGGGTTTTCTCTTTGTCTCCAAGATTTGCCAGTTTCACTATTATGTGTTGAAGTGTTGACCTATTTTTAGTGATTTTGCAGGAGTTCCCTCCCTCTGGACTTCAATATCTGTTTCCTTCCCCAGATTAGGGAAATTCTCAACTATATGTTGCTCCAATATATCTTCTGCCTCTCTCTTTCCTTTTCTTCTGGGATCCCAATTATTCTAATATTGTTTCACTTTATGGTATCACTTATCTCTCAAATTCTCCCCTCATGATCCAGGAGTTATCTCTCTCTCTTTTTTTTTTTTCTCAGCTTCTTTATTCTTCATTATTTTCCCTTCTATATCACTAATTCTCTCTTCTGCCTCATTTATCCTAACAATTAGATCCTTCATTTTTTATTGTATTTCATTAATAGCCTTTTTAATTTTGACTTGATTAGATTTGGGTTCTTTTATTTATCCAGAAAGGGATTCTTTAGTGTCTTCTATGCTTTTTTCAACCCCAGGTAGTATCTTTATAATTATGATTCTGAGCTCTAGTTCTGAAATCTTGTTTCCATATTGATTAGGTCCCTGGCAGTCTCACCTTTTCTGAGGTGAGTTTTTCCATCTTGCCATTCTTGCAGAAAGTGGCTGCTTTTCTATTCGTATAATTACAACAATTCTTTTCTTCGATCTCCAATTGAGTTCACAAGTGTTCAGAATGATTTGATAGCTATCCAGCTGAATTCCTGGGACCAGACAAAACTAAAGTCTCCTACTCCTCTACCATCTTGGAAAGTCCCTGATTGAAACATTTTTAAAAATAGTTTTTTTCCAACATCCTCTCAGGGTCTGAGGTTTTGTAATGAATATTTACTAACTTTTAAGATTTGTACAATTCCAGTTCTGTTAAATATGTTTAGGCTATGGAAACATTTCTATTTATTTTATAAAGTCAACAAAAGCAATGCCAATATCTAATCATAGTAGCAAATCAAAGGGAATTATAGAAAAATTTCACTAGTGACAAAAATTAAAGATAAAATGTAAACAAAATTCATCAGGGTATTAAAGGTTGATCATAGACAGGATCCCTTTGGAATGAAGGAATGTATTTGTAAGAATTTAGTTAAGAAATTTAATTAACTTAATGTACTTTACTAGTATATCAAGTGAGAAAAAGCAATGTAATTTAACTAAACAACTGTAATCAGATAAGATGTGTTTCCTATTACTAAGTATAATCTAAATACAGTAAATCTAGTGTATCATTCACTAAAAATATGCTAGATGGAAAGCTATATATTTTTAAAACAAAAGAGTGAATGTTATAAAGAGAATTTATTCTGCAATTACTTAATTTAAAAACTGCATGTATTGTTATTGTATATTTAGAACATATTCCACTTTTATAGTATAAAGTTGGAATGCACATTAAGTGTAAAAAATAGTTTGAATTCAATTACATAGGTATAATAACCAAGCCTCTTTTCCTTAGATGTCTTATTATTTTTCTGATTTTTATGTAAGTGTACATGTAAATGGGGGTATTTTTGATACTATGAATATACAACATGTAAAATAATTTTAATCCTGCATATTTATTTATCATATCTCTACTTTGGTCTTCAATATACAGTTTAAATCAATATACACTATTTCTTCATTTGGTTTTCTTCCTTTAAAAAATAATACTGTTCATTAATAATCAATCCAAACTTGATACCTACTGCCAGAAGCTAGTATAAGTTATAAGATTCAGTAAGTATCATTGACTTCTCAGTCATATACACATCTATATGATGTATGTATATATACATATACATTGACATACACATGTGTGTGTGTATGTGTGCATGGATGTATTTTAACTGTGATGACCATCCTTCAGTGTAGTAATTCCATTGCTATATATTCCTACAAGAGGTGTAGGGATGGTTAAAGCCACTGGCACATGTTCAAGTTAAATGCCAAACATTGTTATCAGCACCACCAACATTATGTGCAAGTATTCACTCCTCCACGCTCAAGGTAGACTAAAACTGTATGTATGTGTATGCATGCACATGTGCATAATATTACCAAATATTAATATATAAATATATGTTACATATAATATATGGTAGTTTGATTATGTTATATTATTTTTGCAAATATTGAAAGAAAATTTTCCTGTTTTTTAATGCCTTTAAACTATTATTTCTATTGGGATATTACTTTTCTCTTCTGTATGTATATACATTTTAAAGATTTTATTTATTTGAGAGAGAGAAAAGAGCATGAATGGAGGGAGGGGCAGAGGGAGAAGTAGATTCTCTCTTGAGCAGGGAACCTGATGCAAGTGTTTGATCCCAGGACACTGGGATCATGACCTGATCCAAAGGTCAGCCACTTAACTGACTGAGCCACCCAGGTCTATTTTTTTTTTTTTTTAATTTTAACAACAACTTATATTGGAATGACTTTATCATATTGATCTATATTTCACATAATAAAAACAGCTATCTATAGTGAATGCTGACTTAATCACACCACTTATTTACTTAAAAACATAATGCATATTCGTGTGTGTAAGTATATACTCTCAAAGTCCTTAGTATAGCACATACAGTCTTTTATGACATGCCTGTGTCATTTTAAACTCACATTCCGAACATCAAGACATTCTGAATTTCTTCATGGTTACCCATATGTTAAATCTGATAGTAATATTCTTACCAGAAGTATTCACTTAATTCCCCTCTAATTCTCCTTTAAACCAGCTTATTATTATTTTTTCTAAAATCTGTAGCTATCCTGTAAAACAGAGTCTGAGCTAAAGAAACTGGTTTTTTTTTTCTGTACTTATTGAATCCTATTATTATGCCCTTAATACAGCATAAATGAAATTTCTGTTCTGAAATCTTTTATTTTTAACTGGACAACAAACCCCTCAAAATTGCAGGACACCCCATAATTTAGTATTTATTCATAACTTAATTGAAATATAAAATTGTTTCTGAAGATAACATATGCCTTATAATGAAAATGTGGTCCAAAGAAACAGATATCTGGACTCTAGTAACAGAATCTTTTATGAATGCCCTTTTAAATAAAGTGCCTTATTTTATATATTAGGGACTTGTGATTACATTCAAAGTGATGGATCTCATGTTAAATATGCTATCTGTATGTGGAAATATATGTGAAGAGTTGAATGTTATATAAGTAACAGCAAAAGATGATTAACTACATAGCAACATGCTATAGTACTGAACAGATATTTTATTCACATGGAAACTGGTTGGCTTTGCGATTAAATAAGTTTTTGCTTGTTCTTGTCTTTGAAAGTGTAAGGTTTTCACTAGTGGAAAACATTTTTTTTTTTATAAACTGCATTTATGTAAGGATAACATTTTAGTTAGATGTCTTATTCTCTGCTTCTCCTTTTGGATTTAAGAAGTTGACTTAACTTCAGAAGGCAAATGGAAAAGGGCAATGTTAAAAGAAAATGTAAATAAAAATTTAATGTGTCTAAAAAATGTATGGTTAGTATTATGGTAGCTGAAATTTCTTTGAATGTGCATATGGAGAATGAAATGAGACATTTAAAATAGACTATTTTTAGGATGGAAAGCTATATAAGATATGTCAAGTACATTGCCTGCCATGTGCCAAATTCAAAGCCACTTTCAAGTAAAACTGTCATTTGTTGGGCACTGATTGAAGATGATTCTCCCCTATGACTGCAAAGATTCCCAACCTAGTGTCTAACATTAGCTGATTAGGCTAGAGTGTCCAGCTAACCTTAGGGAATACGACTCAGAAACTGGCCAGGAATCTGTGCTCCTAATTTCTACAGACTAATGAAATGGGATAATCAGATTCTTTTCAAGGATAATTTGAGTCAAGAAATCATGTTAAAAAAAGGGAGAGGACAGAGAACCAGAATTGTAAGAATGCATAACAAATGGCACCATGACGTAGAGTCAGGGCCTTTAATGATTTGTGAAAACAAAGGTAACTCAAAATTGCAAAAGGGACCCTTCCATGAAGAGAGAGAGTCAGTAGTTGTCTATGGAACATCAGTTTCTGGGTTCTGAATGAGGATACATCCCAGACTGCTTCACATTGCCAGTTTAACAATCACATCAATTTAAAAATAACCTATACTTAGCCAAATAGAGAACCTACTTCTGGAAACCAAATAGCCTGAGTGAAACCAAGACAATGTAAGAACTTTTGCCATGTCAAAAGATTAAAGCCACAACACAAAACAAATAAAAACCATATCCATCTTTCCAGGAACCTGGCTGGTTCAGTCGGAAGAGCAAGCAACTCTTGATCTCAGGGTCAAGAATTCAAGCACCACAATGTGTGTAGTGATTACTTAAATAAATAAATAAATAAATAAATAAATAAATACATGAATATGAACAAACTTAAAAAATACAATATCTGTCTTTCCTTCCAATAACAAATCAAGTAAGCCAATATTTGCAGTAGTTATTGCCTGATGCATAAAACATTATCTCAAGACTTAGCAGCTTAAAAATTAAAAAAACAGTTATGGTATTTGTGGTAGTGGGTTGGCTAGAAGAATTCTGATTTGGGGTATCTCATGAGGCTCGAGTTATCTGAGGGCTTAACTTGGGCTGGAAGATCCACTTCTGAGGTGGGTCACTTAAATGGCTGCTAATTTAGTGCTGGCTATTGGCAGAAAGCCCCAGTTCTTTACCTATGGGACTCTCCCCAAGTCAGCTGACATGTTCTCACATACAGACAGTTAGCTTCCCCCAAATGAGTGAACGATGACAGCGAAGCTGAAGCCATAGTGCCCTTTTTGACCTGGCTTCAGAAGTCATATACCTTCACCTCTACACTACCCTACTTGTGATAGAAAACTGATCTGTTTCAGCGTGGGAAAATAATACAAGGGTGTATGTATCACAGAAAGAGGAGGATTATTAGGATCATCTTGGACACCAGGGAATGTTAGTGTAACAGACTGCTTACTAAGCAAACATAACTTCAAGAAAAATTTTCTAGCTAACATCCTCCCAGGCACACTGCCAACAACTGAGCTTTTCTTAATAGAAATTCTAAGCCCACCACTGTCAGAAAGTGACTTGATTTTGATTATTCTTCACAAGAATGATTGATTGCCATGTTTACATGATTAACAATAAACAGTGGCAATATTAAACAATTGTAGTGAATAGCTGCAGATACACGGGAAAATCTTTGCCTTCTAACTTGCTTATATATACTATGGTTTTAAGTAGGTGGCAAGCAAAGTTACTTCCTCTTTCGCTTTAACTTCCTCAGCTAGAAAATACACCAAATGGTTGATTAGAGAATTACAAAATAAAATGATTATTAAATATTTTAAATAGTACATGACACATAATTAATTGCTCAATAGGTCTTGGCTATATATATATATACGTACATACATCCTAAGTAAATATACATACATATATATATATATATATATATATATATATGAGATATATATATATATACATACATCCTAAGTACAACTCAAGATAATCAATCATACCTATAGAAATTAAATTAATAGAAATGTTGCCAAACAAAACATTGCATAAAAGTATATCTTAACGTATAATTAGGGCTATCAGAGGATTCTCCTTATTATCATTTGAGAGAACAAAGTAATTAGAAAAATAGAAGCCTACTTAGATATTAATTAGAATTTTGTGTAAGGAAAACAATGAAAAATAGAATTTAAAGCTATTTCAGTGCCGCCTAATTTTTATAAAAGGGTATTATTTCTAATATTTTTAAAAGATTTATTTATTTGTTTTATAAAGAGGGAGGAAGAGGGAGAGAGAACAAGGGCTAGAGTGGGGGGAGGGGCAGAGGGAGCCAATCTTCAACAGAATCCCCACTGAGAATCAAGCTAGATCTCAAAACCCATGAGACTGTGACCTGAGTCAAAACCTAGAGTCATACGCTTAATCAACTGAGCTACTCCAGTACCCCACTAATAATTTTCATTACTTCTCTCATTTTCTGAATTTCTCACTACTTAATTTTCAAATATCTACTTAATATATTTATGTTAATATGATGTTAACATATAAATAGAATTATATTTAAATATAGAGTAAAATAAGAGATACGAAATTTTTGAAGGAAATTGACTACCTTAAAACATCATTTATTAATAAGATAAATGTTGTTAGGTAAATATTTTATGAGGGAAATTACAAATTATAATTACAAATCTCAAGTTAAATTAAATTAAGTCTCTTGATAGTTAAGAATTTTGGATAAACACATAGTTTATAATTCAGTTAAAATTCCTCAGCTTTAAAGATATTATAAAAGAGATTAGTAGCAGTGCAATAAAAGGCATCAGACATCCAAACGAATAACTGCTATAGTCAGCTATAAACTTGTCATCTGAAATTTCTAGCAGTCACAGGATGAAAGGAAAAAAAAATTGGACTTTATACTGTCTGAGAAGTGTTCATGTAGAAAACGACATAACACAAGCTGATTATAAGTAAACGGAGGTTAACTTCTTCTTAGAACAGATTTCTAAAGAAATTACATGAAATATATAGACAAATTAGACAGTATAAGGCTTTTATGAGAATTCCATGAGATAAAAATTTTAAATTGCTTTGAACAGTGACTAGCACATACTCAGACAACCTCATGTATGCACACACACAACACGTATGTTTGTATGCATGTGGACACATATCTTTTTGGAAAACAGAAACACATTTTTCCTAAGCATAACTTCAAAGGTAAGAACTTGATATTGTGACTCAAATATGAAGTAAGTTGCAGCACACATTAGCCTATACATCTTGTCTTTTTAATTAAGAAAAATAAAATAATGTTTGTGTGTACACAGAGTTGCAGAACACGCATTTAACCTATTTACCCAAGGGACTCTCCCCAACAGTCCTTAAAATATTCTTTTCCAAATATCAAGTATTAAAAGCCCTAGCAGACTAATGACAAGTTCTGAAATAAATTCAAATTTGTCTCTTGTAATTGCTTAAACTTTTACATTTTGTTGATTAAAGTGAATTTACTATTGCTTTTGATTTGCTTTTAAACACAATAAGCACCAGACTTCACACTCTGTTACAAAAATGTAAAATGTGATATTCTCAATCTGCTGCATTCCCATTCTATAACAATAAGGTCACATGAGGGGATGCCTGGATGGCTCAATCAGTTAAGCGTCTACCTTTGGCTCCCCGTTCATGATTGGGAGGGGGTCCTGGGATCCAGCCCCACAATGGGGTTTTTATTCAGCTGGGAACCCAGCTTCTCCCTCTCCTTCTGCCCCTCTCCCCTGCTCATGCTTGCTCTCTCTCTCCTTTCTCTCTCAAATGAATAAATAAAATCTTTTTTAAAAGTTCTCATGTAATGGGATTAAAGGGATGACTAATTCTATAACTGAATTCATTTTCCTCAAAGTATTTTAAATATATCTTAGTTCTTCTACAATTTCATGATAGAGAACCTAGATATCTGTGTTATGCAGTGAGAGTTTTGATGTAAAAATGTTAATTGGAAAATTAGAAATTAATCATGTTTTATAAAAGAATTTCAGTTTAATCATGGAAGCATTTGTGATCTTAAATTAGAAAGTATCCTGAGGGTTCCAAGACGAGCTCACTGGACTCTGCATGTCCACTTTGTTGATTGAGAGTGATCCTGTCAAATCAGATTGGTTTGCACTGGCCAATTCAACTTTAGCCTGAGGTCCCTCTAAGTGTTTTTTTTTTTTTAGCTCCTGGGATAGTTTTCCTTCTCTTTGACTTAATTGTGAATATAGTACCTGCTCAAAAAATTATCGTCTTGATTTTGCTTGCATTAGTGGGAAAGGAATGGCAGCTTCTGCCTAAAAGAACATCTTAAACTTCTGATTTTGTTCTCAGCTCTCCATGGTACTGTCACTTACTAGTCTATGTTTTCCTAAAATTCTCAGTAGATACACTTCTAACTCTTGGATTTTACTCACATGTTTTTAAAATATCATTGAGATGAACTAAGTGAAACATGTGTTTCTAATGTGATAAACTAAGAATCGGTTCAATAATTTATTTAAAGAGGAAAATATAATGAAACCAGAAAAACGTCTCCAGTCATCCCCAGTTCTTTTTTCCCTGAATTGGCTAACATATTTCTTACATTGTTCCATTAAAATCCCTGATCATAATTTTATTTAAATCTCTAATCTTCCAGAAGGCTCATATCTTCTCCAAGGAAATACTGTCATTACTGTTTTAAATGTCTGTAAAAAGCTTGAGAACCACAACTCTTTCCCATCATGTGAGAAGGGGAAATTAAAGCATGAAGACTGAGTAAAGGAGGCAAGAATGTACCCTGCCACTACAAAGAAAGATTAGGAATTGTAATTACCAGCCATATCATTCTAACACACACTGTCTTCTCTACTTGAAACATCATTCCTGCCTCGGGGAGCAGCATCACTGCTTAACCACTGTTACAACACAGAAACAAATGCTGGACAATCGTAAAAGGAATAAAGTGGTCTGTTCTTCAGTCCTGTCTTTCCTCTCTCCTCTTCTTTCCCATCTCCACCCCTATTCCATGAAGATTCTATATTAATAAGAACAATGACAGCTGCCTGTTTTTCCTTCCATTGTCAACACTGAAGAAGAAGGGCAGAACAGACAACAGACAGCAGTGATACTCTAGCAGCTGCAATCACTGGCATGGAGAAAAGGGAATGAGGTCAAAGATGTTCAGCAGAGAAATGACAGGGAGAGAAAAAAAAAAAAAAAAAAACCACTAAACTAGGCCAAGTAGTAGCAGTGTAGCCACCCGTGGCTGTGGTAAAAATGAACGTTGGCACCGAAATGTGAAAGAATTTTCAGCTGAAACCTCCTGATATCACAGTGACTCTGCACACGTGTAACCTTTAATTATTGCTCACTCTTGAAAATAAAATGTGGTGAGACATGACTTGTAGGATACTATATAAGAACACATTCATATATATATATATATATATATATATATATATATATACATATATATATGTATATATATATTTTTTTTAATTAATATTCCCTATGAAACTTATCTTTCTTCCCATACTCTTCCAGAAGAAGCAGCAAGGATAATCATCAGACTTGAATGAAACTCTGAAATTTTATGTCCTAGGAACATTTTTTCAAACTCAAGGATAAAAGGTTAGGATGGGAATCAAAAACAGAATTTAGCTTCACAAAAAAGTGATAGAATATCTAAGATACAAGAGTAAACAAATAGTTGTGACAATTGTTAATAAAAATGTAAGAAATTTCTAAATATATCTGAATTTCAAAGTATTTTGCTTCTAAATATAAATCTGAGATGTCTAGTTTGGAACTCTTTCTTGAATGGGCCCAAATCTAGTTTATGGCACTAGCACATTTACCCATTTTTTTTTTTTACCCATTTTCATAACTTTTATCCATTGTTCAGTATTTAAGAAAAATTTAAGCTTAATAATCATTGACCCCAAATAATACTAATAATGGTAATCAAAACAAATACTTACTGAGCCCTCATTATGTGTTAGACACTGTGCTAAGTATTTTATAGCATTGGATACATTAAAATGTTATATCTGCAAATATCTCCGATTGAGTTAATTTCTATAATAGCTTACTCTAAAAAGGCAAAATAAAGCAAGCACTTGTTAAAAATATAAGAGGCTAATCACATAGTCTGGGGTAAAATAATAATATTTGAAAAATAAATTGAGAAACAGAACAACCACTTTTTAATGTATCACATAAAATGTTTTCATATTAGGCTGTAGCCAGAGCTGTTTATCTGGCCAACATCCTACCAACCATATTTATATCAGGGTGAAGTACAGATTGCTCAGGGGGCCACAAAAACATTAAGTTGATGGTAGATTATCTTCTATCTATTATCATAATAAAATCTTTCCAGTGTCAGTTTTGCTGTAATTTAATGGTTACAAATTAATAGGCATAAGCCACCTAAGGCATAATTTTAGTCCTTGACTATTTTAATATGATTATTTATTATGAAAAACAATGCTTTATGAATGCACTGGTTTTCTTCTTAGAAGTTCAAATAGGCTGATGAACCATGTAACACTACTTTTGGGAAATGCTATTATGCCAAATACTCTTGAAAAGATGGATAAAGGGAGATAACCTCGCATCGAATGCTCACATTAATTGTGTTCCACCAGCATGCTGTAATGAGTTTTCACAATACACGTTCTGTCTTGAGATTAAATACAAGCTTGTTTGTCTTATAAACTAAGCTGGGAATTAGAATTTTGGTTAATTCTACTCAATAAAAAAACAAGGTCAAATGTCCCCTATATGTTAACAATAAAATCTAGCAAAAAAAAATGCTTATTGTGATCTCTGAAAAATGAATACATAGATAAATTTTCCCTTTGAAGGAACATAGCATGTAAGTCACTCTTAATTTGACTTTTTCATTCAGTTCAAGGCCTTCTTTAGTTTGGTTCTACCCAATGATTTGTTCTCACTATGTATATTGTAAATTCCCAGCAAGCATTTTTATGGTGATATATTACACAAAGTTCATGAAACCTACCATGTACTTTATGATGGTTCTCTGAGTTTTACATACTTTTAAGTGTCCAACTATGGAAGTATCGTGGTAGCCACCAAATATCAGCTCAAATATCATCACCTCAATAAGGAAGGGCTATGCCATGCAACTTGGTTGGAATTTGTTGTTTCTGTGCCTGCGATCCTATCATAACTGGGTTATATGCCTAGTGCAACAATTATTTTATTTTGTCATGCATTGTAGTTTCTTCTACTTGCACTAAACTATAGCCATTATGAAAGTAGAGAACCATTAACAGCATGCTAGCAACATGCTTGTTTTTGTGTTTGTTTTACTTCAGTAAATATTTAATAAGTGAAAGCATGAATGAACAAACTATTGTTCCCTAGAGATTTCTTTGTTCTCCTTACAATGAAACCTCTTATTCACTGTAAATTTTGTAAATGTCCATTTCCTAATAGATAATTAAGAAAGGAGTAGCTAAGTTTGAAGTAATACTGACATTCATGCACATGGGAGGGTAACCAGCTTCACACACATTTAAATTACAGCCATTGTAAAATGTATTTAAATTAAATTTAGTTCAGTTGCCATAGAAATACGGATGGAATTAAAAGGCAGATAAAAAAAGAAATTACAAACTGTATCAAAATATTAAGTACATGGCAGGTTCTTCTTAAATAACTTCTGAACGAATGGCAATTCAATGTTTCTTTAATACATGTGATTGCTGGCTCCCAAGTTATGTGTGAAATCAACTCTAATAGATAATGATGCCAAAGTGCTTTCCAAAAGGTGTAAGATGACAGTGGTACTAACAATGTGTAATGATTCCTATTTTTTCAAATCTCACCAAGTCTTATTATTATGCAGTGTTTTAACTTTTGGTATTCTAGTGCATGCAAAATGACATTTCTCTCTGATTATAAGGTATTTTTCCTTGACACCTAATGAGGAATAACATCTTGTCATGATATATATTGCCATTTTATTTATTTATTTTTCTTGTCTCTGAAAGCTCTTTTTAAAATTATGCTCTAGTTTTCCTTTGGGTTGTTTCATTAACATCTGTCTATCTTTCTGCCTATGAGACTAAATTCTTATCAAGTATTTGTATTGACAATATCTTGAGAGTAAATTTTATGATCACAACTTCTTAATTTTAACATAATCATACTGTTTCCTCCAATGTTTATTCTGCTTTTGAAATACATCCCTAAAATTACACTTTGATATTAACATTAGTATAATTGTAATTTATATAATACTAGTTGTAATATATATAGTATGTTTACATATCTCTATCTATATATATATGCAGTCTTTAGTTAAATTTCATTATAATAATTAAATTGGAAAAGAGATTGTTTATTCTATAGTACTCTCAGTCATCTGAATCTGAAATGTCTCTAGAAACATTTTGACTTCCTATTGAAAAACGTTTGAAAAAAATTTTTAAAAAGTTTGAGATAAAAAGAGAAATATTTTATTTACTAATAATTTATTTTCTATTAAAATTTCACTATTGCTAGAATTTTTCCAAAAATTTTATTTTTGTTTACACCAGAGTTTAGTATAAAGATATGTATTAGATAGACCAATATAAGGCAAAGATATTCATATTGACCACAAGTCTACTGCATGAAATAGAAAATGGTTTTTTAAGGACTTTCATTTTTTAAAAAAGATTTCTATATTTTTTAAGATTTTATTTATTTATTTGACAGACAGAGATCACAAGTAGGCAGAGAGGCAGCAGGTAGAGAGGAGGAAGCAGGCTCCCCGCTGAGCAGAAAGCCCGATGCAGGGCTCGATCCCAGGACCCCGGGATCATGACCTGAGCCGAAGGCAGAACCCACTGAGCCACCCAGGCTCCCCAAGGACTTCCATTTTTAATAACATTTCATATGTAGTGTTACATTTCATATGTAACACAGGTATGGAAATGTGCACTAAGTTGAAAAGTAAAGCAAATAAAGAGGCAGAACAATAATAAAACAGACCCACTCTTCCTAGATTATTCATCTCATAATCAGAATTCAGAGATCTGGACAAACAGAGGACAATAGGACACACAAATGTGTAATCTGGTTCTGCAGACAGTTGATAAAAATGTGTGGCATAAATTAGATTTATGAAACTTGAAGAAGGTAAGTCACTGCAGCCCCTCACCCCAGAGCCTGTGCATTTGAAGGGCACAGTTATTTTAGTAATGTTTCACACATTTACACTGTTTTCCAACCAAATTCCTATATCAGAGAATTCTAAGAAAATCACAGAGTGATGATAATTCTAACTTCTTTTTGAAACTAAGTGCACAATTATTTTGCGAAGGAATCACAAAGCTTAAAGCCTCTGGAATTATAGAATTTTAAAGTGAGCTCTAACATTCTTACCTGACCACCACCAACAAAATACTAATATGTAGATTTTCTAAGAGTGTCATAGAGATTTTATACATAGCACTGTCACTGTATAGAAGCTTATTTAGTCTACATGCCTGAAGTAATATAAATAAGATGTCACCATTGCATGCCTAATTTATCATCAAATAAATTAGGCAAATTGGCATTGTGTAATATGAGATGAGATGAGACTATTCCAATGAAGGTATATAATGCCTGGCAGACGAAATGTGCACAATAAATCAAACTAAGAAAGCTTTGAGTCTTACTTTGTTTCTAGGCAAAAGAGATGCCTGATTGCTTAGGATTGTTGTAAACCTGTCAATCTGATGACATTCAGATCACATAGCATCTTGTTAGATAACAAGTCTCTACTATTGTGCAAAAATGGAATAGCAATGTGTTAAACAGATCTATTTAATGACATTGAAAAGGATTTTATTTTAAAAATACAGCCTTCAGATATGGAAATCACAAGGCAGATAATTTCAGTGTGTTCTGGGTCAACAGATGAAAAGATTTATGGAACAAGTTACTCCACAGGATGTGACAATGTCATTGGGCAAATTGAGACTATGAATATTAGAATTTATGATAAATAATAAAAGCTCATAAAATAATAACTGCTTATCAAGCACAGTTAACCTTGACATGAGTCTGATTATCCTAAGTGCATTTTATTCCACACTAAGCTTACTGATACGTAAAGGTCTATGACAAATATTAAATAAATAGGCTTGGAGACTTTTCAAAAGGTATATGAATTGTTCATTCTGCTTTAAATGATTTTAGTATAAATTCTCTGCTGAATAATATTCAGTGAATGTTAAATTTAAAAAATGATTTTTTTCACTTATTGATTTATTTCATTCTTCCTGAAATATTTGTTTTTATTTGATTCTTTTTGATTCAAGCACTTAGCTTATAACTATCAGGATTAAAATTTCACACTGCTTATCATAGGCACACCTTATCTTTAACTATGGACTTTTCTTATTCCTAATTATTCTACCTATCGCACATTGGTCGAGTATATAAATTATAATTAATTGATGACTGCTGCATTTGGCTTCACTGTACCTGTTTACAGACTATGCTCATCTACTTATATTAACTTTCTAGCCTCTAAAGATATCAATAAGATTCTGCTTAAATGATCTCATTAAATCTATACAACTGTCCTGGGGCACCTGGGTGGCTCAGTCAGCTAACCCAGCTCTTGATTTTGGCTCAGGTCACCATCTCAGGTTCCTGGGAACTAGTCTACATTGCCTGTGGGCTCAGCTGGGAGTACACTTGAGGATTCTCTCTCTCCCTCTCCTGTTGCCCCTCCCCCACTCACACACACACACTTTCTCAAATAAATAAATATTTTTAAAAAATCTATACAACTGCCTTTTTGAAGTAGGTATTCTCTGTTCTTTAAAAATAGGAAGTAAAGGGGCACCTGGGTGGCTCAGTGGGTTAAGCCTCTGCCTTCGGCTCAGGTCATGATCTCAGGGTCCTGGGATCGAGTCCCGCATTGGGCTCTCTGCTCATCAGGGAGCCTGCTTCCCTCGCTCTCTCTGCCTGCCTCCCTGTCTGCTTGTGATCTCTCTCTGTCAAATAAATGACA
The DNA here is from genome assembly GCF_902655055.1 of Lutra lutra. Classification (NCBI taxonomy): domain Eukaryota; kingdom Metazoa; phylum Chordata; class Mammalia; order Carnivora; family Mustelidae; genus Lutra; species Lutra lutra. The sequence goes on along the minus strand of NC_062279.1, from coordinate 77,711,605 downwards.
TCTTAAAAAAAAAAATTAGGAAGTAAAGGGGTTCTTGGTTGGCTCAGTCAGTACAACATGGACTCTTAATCTAAGGGTCTTGAGTTCAAGCCCTATGTTGGGTGTGGAGCCTACTTAAAATTAAAAAAAAATAATAAAGTAATAAAAATAAGAAATGAAGTCTAGAGAGTTAATTAATTTTTCTATATTATCAGAATATATTCTATTTTCAAAGTTTGCAATACTGTACTCAAACTGTTTATATATAAAAAGACCATGTTTTAATCTATTTTAAGATTCTTTACTCAACTTTTTTTCAGTTTCTTTTTATTTTTTGACATGTTTTTATTTAAATTCTACTTAGTTAACATACAGTGTACTATTAGTTTCAGGTGTAGGCAATCTGGCTCTCTGTCACCCAATTGACTGCCAGGGTTGACTTGGCTGATCTGACTGGCTAGGCATGTGTCCCTTTCCTCCCTGTCTGCTACATGTGCATCCTTCCTAAGCTGCACCCCAGTGGAAAAGGATGACCTTATCAAGGTGTGCTATTTTGGTCAAGGGTATAGGAGTAGCTGTACTCCCCTGCTAGAACATCCAAAGAAGTTCTCAAAGTCCCTTTCCTCTACTTCCAAAATAGGCAAACACATCTTAAACATTTACATTATCTTTTGAAATATTCAGGTATGAATGGCTACATTTTACCATATTCTAAAGTCCATGTACTATTAATTAGTCATTGTATTTTTGTAATATTACTAATTTACATTAGCAATCTATATTTATATAATTTGTACATTCAAGTAATCTTGTTGAACTTACCACATTTAAAATATTGTTTTAGAAAATCTTATAATTAATTTATTTTATAATTGTCAACTAATATTAATTTACTGAAGTTAATTCTAAAATAAGGATGGTTGTAAAGGCTCTGTATTTCCAAATATAATGCTGACTGTGACAATGATAAAAAGTAAAGTTGTATATACTATTACAATATATTCTGACATTCTGTCCTAATATTTACATTAAGCTAGATTAATCATATCCTTTACTAAAATCCTAGCAAGGTGTGATATAATCTGTGCTCAGTGCTTAATGCAGCCAGTAGCTTAAAAGCTTTCAATAGCAGCCTACACTCACACTGCTTTTCATTTACCTTAATCCTGAAGATGAATTATTATCATCTGGGAATTGAACTCCGTTTGGGAATGGAAATGTATCAAGTGCTTATGCCACTTGCAAGCCGTTTTCAAATGAATAACATTTACCTCTGCCTAAAACCCCCTCATATATTTCATATCATCTGTTACAATCCCCTATGGCCCATTTCTACTCTTCTTTACATTTAAATCCTCTCTGTATATCACCCCATTAAATCTTAGTTCTCAAACCCTATCCCTAATGTACCTGTAAATGAGATTACTCTGAAGCATTTTTGTAGTTCAATTTGTCATATGAGAAAACTTCATGAGGTTTGTTGACAAAGTTGGGCACTGTAACTCAAGGTTTTCCAATCCAAAGATTAGGTTACAAGCAAAACATAAACTCCTTAGCCATATGATGCTTTGCATGAATTGTTCACTCAATGATATCATCCTGTTGGGAAATGTAGTATAAGGGGAAAAAATGTGATTGATATTACTATGACTGCTCTATTATGTAGAAAATAACAGATGATTGCTCTGAAGCTGTAGCTAAACAACCTTAAGAGTGTTGTGTCATTTAGTCCAAAAGTTGTAAGTCTTCCCCCATGTTTATCACCGTCTATATGGAATTTAATACCTCTCTTCTCTGCATCTTTCAAAAAAGAAAATGGAAAACTTTACAGAAGAATTTTAAAATGTAATAGGAGGAGGGGCAAGATGGTGGAGAAGTAGGAGACCCTGTTTCAACTGATCCCATAAAGTGAGCTAATTATCTACCCAGAAAACTCTGAACACTCATGAAACCAGCCTCAGATGTAGGATTATACACTTCTGGATCTCTATGAGGGCAGAAGACACCAGTGGACAGGTAAAGCATACTGGGAATGATCAGACTGATATCAAAGGATAAATAGAAGGGGGAGGGAGCCACCAGAAGCAACCCACTGGAAAGTAATAACCCAATATGAAAGTGCTCTATGATTGGGGACCAGCATTGACTTAGAGTCTGGTTAAGAACACTCAAAGAGCAAAAGATCTGAAAGGGCAACTGGTGGAATCAGGTGGTCATGGGCATGGGCCTAAGGCCACAGACCCAGGATGGCCACCGCCAGAGACCACCCATGCCAAGGAGAATGCGGCAGCAGAGCCTTCAATTCCTGGTCCCAGAACCCCCAGGGTTGCATGGCTTGAGGGAATCTGGTGGGCACTCTCTAGAATCAAGCCTTTTGCACTCTGTGCTCACTGCGTGACCACAGTCTGAACCACACTCCCCACCCATGCCTGAGAGTGCTCCGTGTGGGCACTAGCCAGTGTCTCTAGGACTGGCCAAGAGTCTGAACACTTCCAGCTCAGACTTGAAATGGACAAACCCAGACAGCAGTCCTGGCAAAGGCAGCCACTGGAAGTGGGTTCCCTGGACAATTATCACTTGTGGTTTTGGCACAAGGGTGCAGGAACAGGTGGGTGCTTTGAGTGACCCCTGAGATGGTAGCTGGGGATGTGTACTGCCTATGGGAGGTTGCACGGCTCAGCAGAGATTGCAGAAGGGGAGTCTGTGTGTTCTGGACCACCCAAAGGGGAACAGACTGAGGCTTCTCTCTGAGACGGAGGTCTGGGTGCAATTTGCTTTCCACTAAACCTCCAAAAAGCTGCAAAAATCTGCCAAAGAACATAAACTTCCAGAGAACAAAAGCTTAAAACCAGTTTCCACAGAGCCCAGCCCCTTGATAAGGAGTAGGAAGACTCAACCCAAGCAAAACTGAGTGAAAAACAATACAGCAGACCCCTCCCCAAGAAATGCAGACAAAAGAATGAGAGGACAACTACCACAGGGGCCCCATAAAACTGTAAAACCCCAATATCAGGCAAAAACAATATATTAAGCTCCTGGTATTGCCCTAAAACCAGTATATTACATAGATACAACTTTGATTTTTAATTCATTCTCACTATTCTTTTTTTAAAATTTTTTAACCTACTTACCATTATAACTAGAGGTTTAATACAACATATTCCATAATAATCTTTAAACTTGAACTTCTTTCATACATATACCTGTATTTTTCCATTTCAAAGATTTTATTTACTTATTTGACAGAGAGAGATCACAAGTAGGCAGAGAGGCAGACAGAGAGAGAGGGGAAGATCTCCTTGTTGAGCAGAGAGCCCAATGTGGAGCTTGATCACAGAACTCCAGGATCACAACCCAAGCTGAAGGCAGAGGCTTAACCCACTGAGCTACCCAGGCACCCATCTTTTTCTTTTCTATTTTTTTTAATATACATATATATAAACTTCAAGGTAATACTCTTTCCCTAATCAATATTACCTCTTTATATAAACCAGTTTTAATCTCCCTTTATCTCTGGAAAGTTGAGTCCTTTAACAAAGATATCAAGATACACCCAGGAAGAATCAAAATAAACTTCCTTGCCCACATCCAGGATTTATAACCACCTTTCCATCTTTTTCAGTCAGTATTCCTGTGTAATTGTTTTTGTTCTGGTATTATATAAATCTCATCCTTAGGGTTCATGTTGGCTGTTTTTTTTGTTTTGTTTTGTTTTTCTTGTCATTTACTTTTGTTGGTCTTTTGTGTGTGTGTGTGTGTGTGTCCGATTTGTTTATATACCTCATAAATCTTATTTCTAGGGCATATTTTAGTTGGGTCTTCTGTTTCTCTCTCTCTCTCTCTCTTTTTTTTTCTTCCTTTTTGATGGTGACTTTGATTGCTCAGAAGCATTCCAGGGTGCACCTTGCCTGGATCGTGGTTGATATATTCAGCTACACATCCCCTCAACCACCTCTCACCAAAATGACTAGGAGGAGGAACAACCAACAGAGGAAAAATTAAGTGACTGTGCTCTCTCCATCAGAGCTATTGGATATGGACATAAACAGTATTTTGGAAAGGGAATTCAGGGTAACAATTATGCAGGCAATGGCGAGGTTGGAGAAAACCATTAATGACAACATTGAATCAATTTAAGGCAGAAGTGAAAATTGCCCAGGAAGAAAGTAAAAAATGCTATTAATGAGTTCCAATCTAATTTAAATTCCCTAACAGCTAGGGTAACCAAGGCAGAAGATAGAATTATTGATCTAGAAGAGAAACTGATAGAAAAAAAAAAAAAAAAAGGATCAGGAGGAGTCCTGGAACAAACAGCTTGGAAGCCATGAAAGTAGAATTAGGAAGTAAATGACTCTATGAAACATTCCAACATCAGAATTATTGGGATCCCTGATGGAGAGGAGAAAGAAAGAAGACTAGAAGATATAGTTGAACAAATTCCCCATGAAAATTTTCCCAATCTGGGGAATGGAACCAGCGTTCATGTCCTAGAGGCAGAAACACTACCCCTCCCCAAGACATGAATCTAGAAAGACCTCGAAACATGTTATTGTGAAACTGATGAATAATAATTTTAGACAAGAGCTCTTAAAAGCAGCTAGAGGGAAGAGATTCCTCACATACAGAGGAAGGTCCATCAGAATAATGTCCGATCTGTCCACAGAAACTTGGCAAGCCAGAAAGTTCTGGCAAGACATATTCAGGGCACTAAATGAGAAGAACATGCAGCCAAGAATACTTTATCCAGCAAGGCTGACATTCAAAATGGATGGAGAAATAAAGAGCTTCTAAGACTGGCAAGGTTTAAAAGAGTAAATGACCACCATGCCAGCACCACAAGAAATATTAAGGGGGGTTCTATAAAAGAAGAAAGAATCCAAGAGTGTCATGGAACAGAAATTAACACAGACAATCTATAGAAACAAGGACTTCACAGGCAATGTGCTGTCAATAAAAACATAATTTTCAATAATCATTCTCAACTTGAATGGCCTGAACACTCCCATAAAATAGCACAGGGTTGTAGATTGGATAAAAGGACAGGACCTGTCCATATGTTGTCTACAGAAGACCTATTTGGAACCTTAGGCTACATCCAGACTGAAAGTGAAGGGATAGAGAAGCATCTTGCATGCCTCAAAAGAAAGTGGGGTAGTGATAAATATTTATCAGATAAATTCGATTTTAAACTAAAGACTGCAGTCAGAGATAAAAAGGACACTAGATCATTCCTGAAGGATCTATCCACCGAGAAGATCTAAAAATTATGAATATTTATGCCCCCAATATGGGAGCAACCAACTACAAAAAACAACTGTTAATCAAGATATTCATATCAATATGAATGCTTTCATAGTAGGGGATCTTAACACTTCACTCTCAGTAAAAAACAGATCATGCAAGCAGAAAATCAAAAAGGAAACAAGTGTATTGAATGACACATTGGACCAGATGGACCTCATAGATATATACAAAACACTCCATCCTAAAACAACAGAATACTTATTCTCTTCAAATGCACATGGATCTTTCTCCAGAAGAGACCATATTTTGGGTCACAAAAAAAGGTTCAACCAATACCAAAAGACTGAGATTATTCCCTGCATATTTTCAGACCACAATGCTTTGAAAATGAAACTCAACCACAAGAAAAAAACTGGAAGGAATTCAAACACCTGGAAGCTAAAGACCACCCTGATTAAGAATGTTTGTATCAACCAGAAAATCAAAGAAGAAGAACTTAAACAATTCATGGAAACCAAAAGGAATTAAGATACTTTAGCCCAAAACCTATGGGATACAGCAAAGGTGGTCTAGGGGGAGATACGTAGCTATCCAAGCCTCCCTCAAAAAAAAAAAAAAAAAAAAAAAAATTGAAAAAAAAATTGAAAAAAAAAATTGAAAAAGCCAGATTATACCAGCTCTTGTTACACCTTAAGGAACTGGAGAATCAACTACAAATTAAGCCAACCCCATACACAAGAAAGGAAATAATCAAGATTAGAGCAGAGATCAATGAGATGGAAACTAGGGATATAGTAGAACACATCAATGAAACCAGAAGGTGTTTTTTTTTTTTTTTTGAAAGAATCAATAAGATCAATAAACCATTGGCTAAGCTAATACAAAAGAAAAGAGAGAGGATCTAAATTAGTAAAATTATGAATGAAAGGGGAGAGATCACGTCTAATACCAAGGAAATAGAAACAATCATCAGAAATTATTATCAACAGTTATATGCCAATAAGTTAAGCAACCTAGATGAAATGGATGCATTCCTAGAAACCTATAAACTTTCAAAACTGAATCAGGAAAACATTGACAACCTGAATACACCAATATCTAGTAATGAGTTTGAGGCTGTGATCAAAAACCTCCCAGAACATAAGAGCCCAGGACCTGACAGATTCCCTGGAGAATTCTACTGAACATTCAAAGAAGAAATAATACCTATTCTCCTGAACCTGTTTAAAAGATAGCAACAGAAGGAAAACTTCAAGACTCTTTTTATGAAGCCAGCATTACCCTCATCCCCAAACCAGGCAAAGACCCCACCAATAAGGAGAATTTCAGACCAATATCTCTGATGAATATGGATGCCAAGATTCTCAATAAGATTGTAGCTAATAGGATCCAACAGTACATTAAAAAGTTTATCCACCATGACCAGGTAGGATTTATCCATGGGATTCAAGGGTGATCCAACATTTGCAAATCAATCGATGTGATAGAACAAATCAGTAAGAGAAGAGAAAAGAACCACATGGTCCTCTCAATTGATGCAGAAAATGCTTTTGAAAAGATACAGCATCCATTCCTGATTAAAACGATTCAAAGTATAGGGATAGAGGGCACATTTCTCAACTTCATAAAATCTACCCCTGAAAAACCCATAGCAAATATCATCCTCAATGGGGAAAAGCTGACAGCCTTTCCTTTGAGATCAGGAACATGAAAAGGATGTCCACTCTCACCATTGCTGTTCAATATAGTACTAGAAGTCCTAGCAATAGCAGTCAGAAAACAAAAAGGAATAAAAGATATTCAAACTGGCAAAGAAGAAGTCAAACCCTCTCTCTTTACAGATGACATGATACTTTATATGGAAAACTCAAAAAACTCTACCCCCAAACTACTAGAACTCATATAGCAATTCAGTAATGTGACGAGATATAAAATCAATGCACAGAAATCAGTTGTTTTCTTATACACTAACAATGAAAAAATAGAAAGGGAAATGAGAGAATTTATTCCATTTACTATAGCACCAAGAACCATAAGATACCTGGGAATAAACCTAACCAAAGAGGTAAAGGATCTGTACTTGAGGAATTACAGAACACTCATGAAAGAAATTGAAGAAGATACAAAAAGATGGAAGACCATTCCATGAGCATGGATCAGAAGAATAAACATTGTCAAAATGTCTATACTACCTAGAGCAATCTATACTTTCAATGCCATCCTGATCAAAATTCCACTGGCATTTTTCAAAGAGCTGGAACTAACAATCCTAAAATTTGTGTGGAACAAGAAGGGGCCCCGAATTGCTAAGGAAATGTTGAAAAAGAGAAACAAAACTGGGGGCATCACGTTGCCTGATTTCAAGCTTTTACAGCTTTTACAAAACTGTGATCACCAAGACAGCAAGGTACTGGCACAAAAACAGACACGTAGACCAGTGGAACAGAGTAGAGAGCCCAGATATGACCTGCAACTCTATGGTCAAATGATCTTTGATGAAGTAGGAAAAAATATCTATTGGAAAAAACTCAGTCTCTTCAATAAATGATGCTGGGGAAATTAGACAGCTATGTGTAGAAGAATGACACTTGACCATTCTCTTACACCTACACAAAGATAAACTCAGAATGGATAAAAGACCTCAACATGTGGCAGGAATCTATCAAAATCCTAGAGAACATAGGCAGTAACCTCTATGACATCGGCCACAGCAACTTCTTTCAAGCTGTGTCTCCAATGGAAAAGGAAACAAAATGAAAATGAACTTTTGGGACTTCATCAAGATCAAAAGCTTCTGCAAAGCAAAGGAAATAGTCAACAAAAGAAAGAGGCAACTGACGGAATGTGAGAAGATATTCGCAAATGACACTACAGACAAAGGCTGATATCCAAGATCTATAAAGAAGTCCTCAAACTCAACACACAAAAAAAAACAGATAATCACATCAAAAAATGGGCAGAAGACATGAACAGACACTTCCCCAAAGAAGACACAAATGGCTAACAGACACATGAAAAAATGTTCATCATCATTAGTCATCAGGGAGATTCAAATCAAAACCACATTGAGATATCACCTTATACCAGTTAGAATGGCCAAAATCAACAAGACAAGTGTTGGAGAGGATGTGGAAAAAGAGGAACCCTATTACGCTGTTGGTGGGAATACAAGTTGATGCAGCCACTTCAGAAAACAGTGTAGAGATTCATCAAGAAATTAAAAATAGAGCTTTCCTATGACCCTGCAATTGCACTACTGGGTATTTACCCCAAAGATACTGATGTAGTGAAAAGAAGGGCCATTTGTACCCCAGTGTTCATAGCAGCAATGGCCACAGTGGCCAAACTGTGGAAAGAACCAAGATGCCCTTCAACAGACGAATGGATAAAGAAGATAAGGTCCATATATATAATGAAGTGTTATGCCTCCATCAGAAAGGATGAAATGAATACCCAACTTTTGGATCAACATGGATGGGACTGGAAGAGATTATGCTGAGTGAAATAAGTGAAACAGAGATAATTCAAGCAGAGAGAGTCAGTTATCATATGGTTTCACTTACTTGTGGAGCAAAAGGTATTACATGGAGGACATTGGGAGATGGAGAGGAGAAATGAGTTGGGGAAAATTGGAAGGGGACACAAACCATGAGAGACTGTGGACTCTGAGAGACAAACTGAAGGTTTGGGGAGTGGGGTGGGGGATGAGCCTGATGGTGGGTATTACGGAGATCATGTATTGCATGGAGTATTGGGTGTGGTGCTTAAACAATGAATTTTGGAACACTGAAAAAAATAATAAAATAAAAATTTAAAAAATGTAATAAGAATATAAACTGGTGTAAAGAGAAGTAAAGTGTAGCTTTTGTTTTCATTCTGTGAAAAAAGTGGACTCTGGTGACAAGATATTATTTAAAATATCTTAATAGCTATATTAAAGAAAAAATGTATTCTCTAATCACTTGAGTCAAATTGTTTTAATGTAAAATGAAATAATGATTTTTATATTTGGATATGTAATTGCATAGATGTCTATATATACTCATTTCTCTCTCTCTTTCTCTCTCTCCCCTTATCTCTACATCTATCTTAATATCTGGATCAATCTCTATTTGTCTCTATGTATCATTCATTTTAGAAACTCTAATTTCTAACAATTACTAGATTCTCTAGAGTTTTTAAAGAATAACTTCTGTCAATATTTCTTGCAAGGAATAAATAATTACTTTCATAAAATAAGCATGAAGTGGAGGAAGAGCTACTTTATGTCTAGCACTATGGAAAGTGCTTTATAATATCTACACAGATATCCCTTAGTGAGTTAATATTCATACCAGATCATTATAGATAAAGAAATTAGAGCTCAGAGTGGTTATGTAATAGCTCCAAATCATAGAACTATTATGTGGTAGGACAATGACTCTAACTCATGTCTAATGGCAAAGTTCGTGCTCTTCTGTGATAGCAATCTGCTTTTTTGGATGCACATTGTATCCCATCACTACTGAAAGGGAAAATGACCTGTGAATTTATTTTTCGTGAATGCAGAACGGTCAGTAATTTTTTAATAAGTGCAAATAAGAAGATGAAAGTATCACTGATGGCTCTGTGACTGTTTCCTTTGGCTTTTTTGAAAATATCTACATATCCAAAATGCATATTGTATAACCAATATTGGTCTTTGTCCATGGAATTACTAGAAGAGAACCCAGAGCAATCCTTAAGAAGTAGGTTACAAAAGCCAACACCTTTCTCTAATGTGATCTCCACTTGATTTTGCTTTTGTTTTTGTTATACAGGATTCTGACAGTTTATTGAGTACTAGGAGACATCCTAAGGAAAGCTTGTCTGCTACCACACAGACATTCTTACATTTCAGTTTCTTCTTTTCTGTATCATATGAACAAAAACCAGGAGAGTGAGAAGTCAACCTATGGAATGCAAGAAAACATTTTCACTGAGCATGAGAAATGCAAATCAAAACTGCAATGAGATATTCTCTCACACTTGTTGGTATGGTTATTATTATAACAAAAGATAAAAGTATGGGCAAGGATGTGGAGAAATTGGAACTTTTGTGCCGTGTTGGTGGTAATGAAAAATGATATAGTCATTATGAAAAGCATAAAGGTACCTCAAAAAATAACAATGGTGCTATCACATGATCCAGTAACCCAATTTCTGGGAATATAACCAAAAGAACTGAAATCATGATCAAAGAGCTATCTGTACTCATACATTCATTGCAACATCATTCACAATAGCCAACATATGGAAACAACTCAAATATCCACTGACAAATGAATGGATAAAGAAAACATCGTATATACATACAATGGAATATCATTTCACCTTAAAAAGAAAGAAATCCTACCATTTATGACAACATAAATGGACCTGAAAGACATCATGCTAATTGAAGCAAGACAGCCACAGAAATACCAAGACTGTGAAATTGTACTTATGTGAACTATCTAAAAGAGTCAATATCATAGAAACAAAATAGAATGGTGGTTGTGAGGTGATGCGGAGGAGGGAAAAATGAAGAGTTGTTCAGTGGGTATAAAGTCAAAGTTATACAAGATAAACAAGCTCCAGAGATCTGTTACACAACCCAGTGTCTATAGTTAACAATAAAATGTCATGCACTTAAAAACTTAAGAAGATAGAATTTATGCTGTGCTCTTACCAAAATAAATGAGTTAATTCAGTTAAAAAATGAAATCTGTTAGTTTGCTCTCTCATTTTTTTTAAAGATTTTATTTATTTGAGAGAGAAAGAGAGAGAGAATGAGCAGGGGTGAGGGGAGAAGCAGGAAGGAGCAGGAGACTCCCACTGAGCAGGGAAACCCATGCGGGTCACGATCCCAGAACCCTGGGATCATACCCTGAACTGACGCAGGCACTTAACTGACTGAACCACCCAAGCACCCCCTAGTTTTCTTCCTTTCTCTTTGAAAATGTTACATAATTTAAATACATAAGGAACATCTACAAATAATTTATATCCAGACTTAGGAACAAAATGCTCCAAATCTTTCACTTTTATTTTCCTGTAACATGACTTTGAAAGTTCTATAAATATAGATGTAGTAAGGCCTGAATTACTAAAACTGAAAAAAATGTTATTTCTTATTTTAATACCATGCAATCTCAAAAATTATTAAAAATGGATAAAGAAGATGTAGTGTGTATGTATGTGTGTATATATATGTATATATACACACACACACACACAATGGAATACTATGCAACCATCAAAAGAAATGGAATCTTGCCATTTGCAACAATGTGGATGGAACTAGAGGGTATTATGCTGAGCGAAATAAGTCAATCAGAAAAATACAGTTATCATATGATCTCTCTAATATGAGGAATTTGAGAGGTAGGGCAGGGGGCTTGGGGGGAGGGAAGGAAAAAATGAAACAAGATGGGATTGGGAAGGAGACAAACGAGGGTTGCTGGGGGGTGGGAGGGTAGGGAGAGGGTGGTTGGGTTATGGACACTGGGGAGGGTATGTGCTATGGTGAGTGCTGTGAAATGTGTAAGACTGATGATACACAGACCTGTACCCCTGGGGCAAATAATATATTATATGTTAATGAAAATAATTTTTAAATGTATTATTTTGACCTAAAAGCTTAAAGTAATAAGTAAAATAAAATAAAAACATGATTTCAGAAACTATTTATAATTAAGCAAACATTCATATGACTAAGTTTATGAATCAAATTATTTTAAATCTTCCTTAAAATTATCCTCAAATTTACACGCTGGTAAATACTAAGTGATTCACCCACTAAAGGAACTCTGGCTAAGTATTTTAATCCTGTAACTAAGGAAATATATTAAAAAAATACTTGACCAACAGTAAAAGAAAATCAGGATAGAAAGTTGAAATTAAAATATGTGTCACAAATGTCATCATAAAGGACAAAGAAAGCCAAAGTATCCAATTACTTGTCATCTAAAGTTATTTTTTAACAGAAAGTGAATTGCAAATTGGTATTTAGCAGAAATATATAAAAGGAGTAGACAAATTATGGTGGACCTTATCCAGGTTATTAAATCCATCTTTCTTTTCTGTTTTTCTACCTTAAAAATTTTCTTCTTAAATATTTGTTTGTAATGATCATTGTCCTAGGCAGACCAAATATAGACAAAGATATATTGGTAGTCAGGAGTTAGATAAGATCCTTCTTCCCCATTGGATCCACTAATATGTCATATACTCACTGATTTAAAGAGAAATAAGATTCCAAGACAATGCTTTACCCTTGTTCAAAAACTTGATTCAGAGAAATAAGCAAGCCAAACTAGAGTCCTCCAAATATAGGGCCCTTGCAATAAATTAGATTAATAAGACTTGTAAAATAGTATAACAAATCAGACTGAGAAGCAAAGAAAATAGTCATGCCGAATGCATCCAGACCCACTCCTAAAGCAATCAAACTGTGGCATATGGAGACTGAGGAAAGAAAGTGTCTACGGGATGTCCATTGAACATTCATTTGATACATGCTATAAGAGGACTTTGAGTCCCAAGCAATTTAGCTATAACTAAAAATCCATCTATACCATCTCTACCCTATCCATACCTCTTTCACTAGGTAATAATTTTTTTTTTTTAAGAATGATACACTTTTTTCTTATTACATGGTATAACTGGGAAACATGTACAGCAATGGCAAAGGACTTCTAGCCCTAAATGGAGAAAACATCCCAGGGATTGATGTCTTATGGTGAGTGTCTTATGGTGAACAGGGCTTACTGCAGAGAAGCCCTGCTCTAGGGCTCATGAACCACCAGTTGCAAGGCAACTGAGAGAAAAAGAAATATATGAATTTATTAAACCTATAGGATCCCTCTCTGCTGTATCTTGGAACCTTGAAATGCCATGTCGTTTGGGAGAGGGATTTTGTGGGGAAACTAAATTCCTCTATGTGTGAATGGGAAGACAGGATCTAAAATATAGTGGACATACTTGCAAAGGAAATAAAATCATTCTAGTGTTGTATTAAAAATTTCACAAGCTTGTTTAATTCTTAAATCTGATTTTAATATTTTAAGATTCTTATCTTTCTTATGCTTGAAAATTTTTTTAATGCATTCTTCATTTTGCCAAATTTTCTGGTGCTTTTGCTTTTTGAAGAAAAAAAAAGCCTAATTGTAGAGTACAAGATGTGTGTGTAAGTGCACTGTAGGTGTATACTTACGGGTCTTTCTAGCAGAATCTTCCACAAAAAGAGAAGAGATGTCTTCATCCACTCCTGCTTCATTCTTGGCGATACAAGTGTATGCTCCTGTATCTTCATAGCGCACATTGCTTATATGAACCTCACTGCCATTTGCTGAAAACAGAAGGCAAATGCAACTTGTAAACTATGATTTCAGTTTTGGTACAGTGCTTTCCGATTACATAGTCAAGCAGTTCTCTTAGCTTGTCCTAATTAAACTGTTCTCCTTCCTACTTCCATGCTTTGGAGGCATGCCAAATTATTACAAAATCATTCAAGTGTTTCATAAACTGTGTTGTCATTCTATTGAGAGCCTAAAACTCTATGTCAAATGCACAAGCTTCATATTTTATCTTTATTTCCTATTTCCCACATTTCATATGTATTTCATATTGAAGACTATAATTTCACTTGTATATTTATTTTTAATATTCAGAATCCGCTTTACAAAATTTTAAAATAATAGCAATATTGTTCATACTCAGGAGAATATGGATAAAAAGACTTTTCATAAAGAAATTCAGTGAGCTACATCATGAAATATAGTACAATTGCCACCTATTAGGTACATTATTGAGACCGTATTATACATCTGGAATTATAAGGTAAGGTATTAAGTAAGGAAAACAGAAAGGTAGGGTGCCTGGGTGGCTCAGTGGGTTAAAGCCTCTGCCTTCGGCTCAGGTCATGATCCCAGGGTCCTGGGATCGAGCCCCACATCGGGCTCTCTGCTCAGCACAGAACCTGCTTCCCTTTCTCTCTCTCTGCCTGCCTCTCTGCCTACTTGTGATCTCTATCTGTCAAATAAATAAATAAAATCTTAAAAAAAAAGAAAGTTAATAACACATGATTTGTCTGCAAGATTCCAGTCTTTTGCCAGAAATATCCATAAACAATATTATAATGATATAGTCTGTATTGATGTACAGATATACAGTCATAAATTGATACAATCAGTATACAACCAAAGGATTAAGAGAATAATTAGCTCAATTTTTCAATCTTAGTAAGGTCTTTTTTTTTTTTTTTTTTTACTTTCCAGTTCTTCATTCAAGACACACACATTATTTAAAAAATACATATTCTTTTTTTTTTTAAAGATTTTATTTATTTATTTGACAGAGAGAGACCACAAGTAGACGGAGAGGAAGGCAGAGAGAGAGAGAAAGAGGGAAGCAGGCTTCTCGCTGAGCAGAGAGCCCGACGCGGGACTCGATCCCAGGACCCTGAGATCATGACCTGAGCCGAAGGCAGCGGCTTAACCCACTGAGCCACTCAGGCGCCCCTAAAAAATTCATATTCTTAAGGGCAACAAAGCAATTCATTAGATGGATCTACTTTAGTAGTTTTACCTTTAAAATAGTAAGTCCCCTCATTAAGACAATGCTATTATGAAGAATGCTATGATGAATATAACTCTTAATATAATAACTTCTTAAGGTAAAACCTGGTTTCCTAATATAGAAATCAGGGCATAATTAACCACCGTGTTGGAAATATGTTGGAAATATACAAGTAACTTAACATATCTTATTTCTTAATTGTCCTAAATAATTCATAATTTTCAGAAGCAGAATCATAAATGCATAGATTGATCTTATGGAAATCACTCAATTCAAGACATAAGGGCTAGACACCTATCAGACTCTAAAATTCAGTGGTCATTGTGCTCATTTGTTTAGGTTTCTTTCTCTCTCTCTCTTACTTTATTTTTATTCTTTCTTTGTTTCTGTGTGTGTTTCATATTATCCAATCACAAGAACACCATGCATCATGTGTGACAGAGAGTAATATGACTATTTAAGACAGATAAGTGATGAAATAATCCATAACCCTGTTTGGGATAGAAGATGGAAAACCAATGGGGAAAAGAGCTTGGGAATGCCAGTGGCTCTCAAGGGATGTGAATGGGATATGGAGAGGCAGTGAGTGTTTGGGGGAGGAATAATGATTCAGATAACTTGAACCTTTTTCTCACATTACAGATGGCATTACTCACCTCCATTCCCCCATCCATTGTTGAGAATCACTACTCCAAAACAGAAGGTTGACCATTTGTTTTGGGGTTGTGGGTGCTTTGTTTTGTTTTGTTTTGTTTTCCCAATAAAGCCTGGGTAGCTATGCTTTGTAGGCCATAAAGTATGTTTAACACTACTCACCTCTGTCATAGCAGCATGAAAGCAGCCATGAACAATATTTTAAAACATGAGTGTGGCTGTGCTCTAAAGACAAAAACAAAAACAAAGCCCCCCAAGTGGCTTTATTTACAAAAGGGGCAGTTTCCCAGATTTGGCCTGTGGGCCTTAGTTTGTAGACCCCTTAAATACACTATTTTTAAGCCTGTGTCAGCTTCTTGTTTTGCATGATATATGGCTCTCTCCAAAGAACACACTTTCTCTTAAGAACCACACACTTAGCAACCTAAATTCTCCAAGATTTTTTTTTTAAATATCAAAATCAATTTACTCCTTTTTCAAATGTTCTCTTCTCAATATTTTTGTATGTCCCCCTAACCTACATGCTCCAACTGTCTTCCTCCTTCGCTACATAATCTGCCATTGCTTGATGTTTTCTACTCTATTGTCAGAACTAACAATTTCCTCATGCATTTATCATTCTGACAGATATACCTTACCAAATGCCAAAACTAGAAAAAGTAGACATATCTCTGCACTTAGTGTCTCTGCATCTAGTTTTCTGAGTACATTAAGAGACAACTGCATAAGCAAATTTACAAATTCAGAGTTTTCAGTTTGCAGGATGTTCCATGCTACTTGGTATTCACTTCACTTGACCTTGATAGGTATATGCCTTTCATTTCCTACTCTGTTTTTATTTCAAATCTTTACTCTGTTTGATGTTTCCCATCCTAATACTAACTTCTCACCCTAAGCAAGTGACCTTGTTTTTAAATCATGAAGTGCATACATGTAATTAGCAAGTAAACCCAAATCATTTTGCAGTATATATCCTTACTAAATCATCACATTTTATACCTTAATCTTACACAATGCTGTCAATTATATTCCAGTCAAAGCTGAGAAAACAAGTAAATCCACCTTCTTATTTCCATCTACAACTTCACATGTATTTACTTCTCAAAAGAAGCTCTCTGTTTCTTTCCAAATAATATGTCCCTTCTTTCCTTTATGATTTCTACAGTTATTTAGTCATCATTCCCCACCTCCATTTTCTGCATATATTTTTTCTCTCTTAGTATTTCTTCCACTCGATGCTCTAAGAAGAAAAAAATATCATTTGTCCTAACCCTTTCCATCAAGAGCAACTACCTTTTCTTTTGTCCTCCTTTCAAAATCTGAAGAGATTTTTATATTTTCTTACCTCCTCTCTTCTAAACCTAAGAAAACTGATGGCTATGAATAAAGTTTTTCCTAAATGTCAAAAGGTCAAACTAATCACCTGACCCATGAATACATTTCAGTGACTTTCCTCGACCTATCTATGCATTTGATATTGTTGAACTCTTTCTCATACTTTGCTTTCTTTCATGTAGGATCACCTTTTTCTCTTGCATTTTGCTAATTTTTAGTCTCCTTGTGTTATTTATCATGATTTGCCTTCTAATTAAACATTTCTGCTTTTCTAGGATTTTACTTCCTCTCATTAACATATCATCCCATCCATTGATGTATTCAGTCCATACCTAGACTTACATATAAACGCTAGCTAAGCATTTGTTGAATAAATGGATAATTAAACTACAGTATTTGGTAACATGTAATCATATGGAAAGCCACAGGGATTTCACATGCCTATGCACCCAGATTTATCCCTTAGGTTGTGCTTTCCACTCACTTTTCATTTTTCATTCTCTCAAAACTTCAGTGATTTTCTCATTAAAAAAAAAAATGATAATAGCTACCTTACAAGGGCCCCCACCCTTTCATTATTGAATCTGGAGTGTAATCAGCCCCTCATATGCGCCTTTGTGTGTATTCCTAGAAACAAAGATATAATATGCTCATCTAATACTGTTTACTGCTGTTAAATGGGCAAGAGATGATAAAAGCAGAAACTAATTAGGACTTTCTTCACTTTAATTTCTGTTAATCAGATCAATCCTTTTCTAAGATTATAGACACTAAAGATGTAATCAGTAGATGTAAACATGTAAATTCCTTGAATTTACTTCTACTAATATAGAGATTTGTAAGATCTAGGTTTTAAAGGTCACAATTACTTTCATGTCATTTCTGACTTACAAAAATAAAATAGTTAATATTTCAAAAAGATTTATTTAAAAACATATATCAAAATGTTCACTGTTAAAGTGTAATAAGAAGTAAAGTCTATGCTTATACAAATAATGCAAAAATGAAAATATATTCACTTGTAGTATGAATCAAAGGAATTTAAAGCATGCAATAAAGAATATAGTGTCATACAACATACACTCCAGTAAAATGACTCCTCATGTTCTACTCTTGATGGTGGAAATAAGATTTATACATTTTTAAACTTACTAGTATAATCAACATATATGCAACTGCTTTTCCATTATTTAGGTATTTGGCATCACAAAGATTTTTTTTTTGTTTGTTTTCTACTTACCACATATTCATTATTATTATAATCTGTATAATAATTCTGTTTCATATTAGACTATTCAAACTTTGAATATTTTATATGTTAAAATCCAATAATAACATTAAATACCTTTCAAACAATGTAAGTGTAAGACATATTTAGTAACATTTTTTCTTTCTTCATTTGCAAGTTATGCTACAAAATATTCACTAAGGGATTCTATACTATTGATACTCTCTAGGATTCATTTTTAAAGTATGATTTAAATATTTAAATGATCCTTTCAAAGTGTATTCTATGAAAAAATTCATTTATTCTGTTCAGCATTTCTGCTATAATTCATAGAACAATTACTTAAAAGATACATAATATAATATTTTACTTATTGCTGAAATAAAGGCATAACTAATTATTATGACAACATTATTATTTAAAACACAAAAAAATACTAATGGACTCTATTTCAAATAAGATGTCTTAAGAACAACTATATATTTTTTTTCATATACATGACATTTGGTTGCCATCAACTAGCTTTTTTTTTTTTTTTTCAAATCATATAAACTCTGTTATAAATTTCAGTATAAAATTTCTGCACGGTCATTTAAGAGGAAAAAGTGCAAATAAAAAGCACCTTGAAGTGTGAGTTGTTTGGACAGCTTTGGTGTTATATCAATTCCATTCTTGAGCCAGCCAAGCTGAGGGTTTGGTATCCCCTCTGCGTGGCACCTGAGACTTGCAGTTACCCCAGGTTCGCGAGCCTGACTCTCTGGATACACCCGGATTACTGGAGGGACTACAAGAAGAAATGGGGAAAAAAAAAATTGAATTAGTAAGCCATATTCTTTGATTTTCTAAAAATTGCAGTATGAGAAAATTGTTAATTATGTATTTTAATGATATATTTTTCTATAGATCTTAGTTTCCAAATAATTTACCAGTTACCTTTAACTGTACCAGTAAGCTTTAGTACATAAAGGTTACTCTGAGACTGTGCCAGGAAAAATACAAGCTGAGTTGGTAATAGGAGAAGTTTTCAAAGTATGATAGAAACATTAAAAAAAAAAAATACAGAAGCCAACTTAAAGGGACTTTTATTTGTCAAATATGAGAAAATTTGAGCATTAAAATAAGGAACAATTATTAAAAACATAAGGAATTTAAAAAGACTTAAAGAATTCAATTGTAGGGGCACCTGGGTGGCTCAGTGGGTTAAGCCTCTGCCTTCAGCTCAGGTTATGATCTCAGGGTCCTGGGATCGAGCCCTGCATCAGGCTCTCTGCTCATCAGGGAGCCTGCTTCCCCCTCTCTCTCTGCCTGCCTCTCTGCCTACTTGTGATCTTTCTCTCTGTCAAATAAATAAATAAAATCTTAAAAAAAAAAAAAGAATTCAATTGTATAAATAAGTAAATGAATATAACAATGAGGAACAATGAAAATTTTTTCCTTACCATAGCATATATAAAGGATCAGGATAACAATTACATTTACAGAAGCATCCAAAAAGAAAATATTTAGAAATAAATTTCACCAAGGAGGTGCAAGACTTTCACACTGAACACTGCAAAATGAGTTGAAGTATATTTAAAAAAAAATAATGAAAAGTCATGAGTTTATGAATTGAAATAATTAATTAGTAGGATAGTAAGAACTGGTAAGAATTATAAGATGATAATACTCCACAAAATTGATCTATAAATACAATGTAATCCTTATCGAAATTCCAACTGCATTTTTTTTTCTTTTTGCAGAAATGGAAGCGCTAATCCTCAGATTTCTATAGAATCACAAGGGACCCCTGAAATAACCAAAACAACCTTGAAAAATAGTAACACTGGAGGTCTCATACCTCTCAATTTCCAAATATACTATAAAGTATGTGTATAGTATATATATAGGAATCAAAACAATATGATACTGGCATAAGGAAAAAACAAATCTATGAAATAGAGTTGAGTTGGGAATGCAGAAAAAACCTATTAATCTATAATTAATGACTTTAACATAAATGCCAAGAAATAGTCTTTTCAAGAATTGATGCTGAAACAACATCCATATACAAAAGAATGAACATGAACTACCTCACAACTTATATAAAAATTAACTCAAATTTAATAAAAGACCTAAATGTAGGAGCTAAAATAATAAAACACTTAGAAGAAAACATAAAGGTAAATCTTCCTGAACTTGTGTTTTACTATGTCTTCCTAGATATTACCCCAAAACCCAAGCAACAAAAGAAAGATCAATAAATTGAACCTCATTAAAATTAAAATTGGAGGTGCATCAAATGACACACACTATCAAGAAAGTATATATACAACTCACAGATTAAAACAATATTTGCAGGGAGGAGTCAAGATGGCGGAGAAGTAGCAGGCTGAGACTACTTCAGGTAGTGGGAGATCAGCTAGATAGCTATCTAAAGATTGCAAACACCTACAAATCCAACAGGAGATCAAAGAGAAGAACAGCAATTCTAGAAACAGAAAATCAACCACTTTCTGAAAGGTACGACTGGCTGAGAAGTGAATCCAAAGTGACGGGAAGATAGACCGCGGGGGGAGGGGCTGGCTCCCGGCAAGCGGCAGAGCAACGGAGCACAAAATCAGGACTTTTAAAAGTCTGTTCTGCTGAGGGACATCGCTCCAGAGGCTTAACCGGCGTGGCCTCAGGTCCCGCAGGGTCACAGAAGGATCGGGGGTGTCTGAGTGTCGCAGAGCTTACAGGTATTAGAACGGAGAAGCCGGCTACAGAGACAGAGCTGAGGAGTGAACTCTAAGCTCGGGGTTACCTTGAACTGGTCGCAGGCTCAGTCAGCTCAGAGTGCGGCCGGAGGCCAGGGTGATGGGAGTAATTGGGCATTGTTCTCTGAGGGCACACTGAGGAGTGGGGCCCCGGGCTCTAGGCTCCTCCGGGCCGGAGACTGGGAGGCCGCCATCTTCATTCCGGTCCTCCAGAACTCTATGGAAAGCGCTCAGGGAACAAAAGCTCCCAAAAGCAAACCTGAGCGGATTACTCAGACTGGCCCCGGGTAAGGGCAGTGCAACTCTGCCTGGGGCAAAGACACTTGAGAATCACTACAACAGGCACCTCCCCCAGAAGATCAAGAAGAAAGCCAGCCAGGACCAAGTTCACCTACCAAGGAGTGCAGTTTCAATACCAAGGAGAACAGCAGAATTCCAGAGGAGGAGAAAGCAAAGCACAGAACTCATGGCTTTCTCCCCATGATTCTTTAGCCTTGCAGTTAATTTAATTTTTTTTTCTTTTTCATTTTTTTTCTCTTCTTCTGCTAATTTTTTTAACTTTCACCCTTTTCTTTTTTAACGTTTTTTAACTAGTTTATCTAATATATATACATTTTTTTCTTTTATATTTTTTCTTTATTGGTTTTCTTTTTTAATTGTTTCTTCTTTTTTTTTTTTTTTTCTTTCTGAACCTTTTTATCCCCTTTCTCCCCACTCACGATTTGGGATCTCTTCTGATTTGGTTAAAGCATATTTTCCTGGGGTTGTTGCCACCCTTTTAGTATTTTACTTGCTACTTCATATACTCTTATCTGGACAAAATGACAAGGCGGAAAAATTCACCACAAAAAAAAGAACAAGAGGCAGTACCAAAGGCTAGGGACCTAATCAATACAGACATTGGTAATATGTCAGATCTAGAGTTCAGAATGATGATTCTCAAGGTTCTAGCTGGGCTCGAAAAAGGCATGGAAGATATTAGAGAAACCCTCTCTGGAGATATAAAAGCCCTTTCTGGAGAAATAAAAGAACTAAAATCTAATCAAGTTGAAATAAAAAAAGCTATTAATGAGGTGCAATTAAAAATGGAGGCTCTCACTGCTAGGATAAATGAGGCAGAAGAAAGAATTAGCGATATAGAAGATGACAGAGAATAAAAGAAGCTGAGGAAAAGAGGGACAAACAGCTACTGGACCACGAGGGGAGAATTCGAGAGATAAGTGACACCATAAGACGAAACAACATCAGAATAATTGGGATTCCAGAAGAAGAAGAAAGTGAGAGGGGAGCAGAAGGTATATTGGAGAGAATTATTGGAGAGAATTTTCCCAATATGGCAAAGAGAACAAGCATCAAAATCCAGGAGGTTCAGAGAACCCCCCTCAAAATCAATAAGAATAGGTCCAAACCCCATCACCTAATAGTAAAATTAACAAGTCTTAGTGACAAAGAGAAAATCCTGAGAGCAGCTCGGGAAAAGAAGTCTGTAACATACAATGGTAAAAATATTAGATTGGCAGCAGACTTATCCACAGAGATCTGGCAGGCCAGAAAGAGCTGGCATGATATATTCAGAGCACTAAACAAGAAAAACATGCAGCCAAGAATACTATATCCAGCTAGGCTATCATTGAAAATAGAAGGAGAGATTAAAAGCTTCCAGAACAAACAAAAACTGAAAGAATTTGCAAACACCAAACCAGCTCTACAGGAAATATTGAAAGGGGTCCTCTAAGCAAAGAGAGAGCCTAAAAGTAGTAGATCAGAAAGGAACAGAGACAATATACAATAAGAGTCACCTTACAGGCAATACAATGGCACTAAATTCATATCTCTCAATAGTTACCCTGAATGTTAATGGGCTAAATGTGCCAATCAAAAGACACAGATCAAAAGCTTTTGCACAGCAAAGGAAACAGTTAACAAAACCAAAAGACAACTGACAGAATGGGAGAAGATATTTGCAAATGACATATCAGAGAAAGGGCTAGTGTCCAAAATCTATAAAGAACTTAGCAAACTCAACACCCAAAGAACAAATAATCCAATCAAGAAATGGGCAGAAGACATGTACAGACATTTCTGCAAAGAAGACATCCAGATGGCCAACAGACACATGAAAAAGTGCTCCACATCACGCGGCATCAGGGAAATACAAATCAAAACCACAATGAGATATCACCTCCCACCAGTCAGAATGGCTAAAATTAAAAGTCAGGAAATGACAGATACTGGCAAGGATATGGAGAAAGGGGAACCCTCCTACACTGTTGGTGGGAATGCAAGCTGGTGCAACCACTCTGGAAAACAGCATGGAGGTTCCTCAAAGTGTTGAAAATAGAACTACCCTATGATCCAGCAATTGCACTGCTGGGTATTTACCCTAAAGATACAAATG
This sequence comes from Lutra lutra, assembly GCF_902655055.1. Taxonomy (NCBI): domain Eukaryota; kingdom Metazoa; phylum Chordata; class Mammalia; order Carnivora; family Mustelidae; genus Lutra; species Lutra lutra. The sequence goes on along the minus strand of NC_062279.1, from coordinate 77,688,453 downwards.
TAGTGATCCTAAGGGGCACGTGCTCCCGAATGTTTATAGCAGCAATGTCTACGATAGCCAAACTATGGAAAGAACCTAGATGTCCATCAACAGACGAATGGATAAAGAAGAAGTGGTATATATACACAATGGAATACTATGCAGCCATCAAAAGAAATGAAATCTTGCCATTTGCAACGACGTGGATGGAACTAGAGGGTATCATGCTTAGCGAAATAAGCCAATCGGAGAAAGACAACTATCATATGATCTCCCTGATATGAGGGAGAGGAGATGCAACATGGGGGGTTAAGGGAGTTAAGGAGAAGAGTAAATGAAACAAGATGGGATTGGGAGGGAGACAAACCATAAGTGACTCTTAATCTCACAAAACAAACTGAGGGTGGATGGGGGGAGGGGGTTTGGGAGGGGGGGTGGGGTTATGGACATTGGGGAGGGTATGTGCTATGCTGAGTGCTGTGAAGTGTGTAAACCTGGCAATTCACAGACCTGTACCCCTGGGGATAAAAATATATTATATGTTTATAAAAAATAAAATTTAAAAAAAAATTAAAAAAAAAAACAAAAAACAATATTTGCAAAAAAAAAAAACAAACAACAATATTTGCAGATTGTATCTAATAACATAGTAGTATCCAGAATATATACTGAGCTGTTATAACCCAGGAACAAAGTGCAAATCACTCCCTTTCCATAGCAAAGGAAACTGTCAACATAATGGAAAGGGAACCTATAGAATGGTAGAAACTATTTGTAAACCAGATTATCTGATAGTAGTCAATATCTAAAATATACAATGAACTCATGCACTTTAACAGAAAAAGCAATTAAAAAATGCCCAAAGTACATAAATATGCATTTTCCAAAGAAACTGCAACCTCAGAAAGGTCTAATACAGGGACCACCTGGCTAAGCTGTTCTCAAATTCCTTTGTTGTCTTATTTCTCTACTTATTACCTCATATTTCTAACTCCCTGTTATTATCTCATAAGACAAAAAAAAAATGTTTGTTGGTTTAAACCACTAAGTTTTAGGATAACCTACTGTGTGCTTATATGTATAGTAAGTTTCTTGGTTGAAGAGGTTTTGCCTTATTTAATCTTTATATCCCCTTACATAGTTGAGTGACAAAAGCACTATAGAGCAAGAAGTGTTCCACAGAATGCGTATTACAGACACATTACACATATATTTTATTCACACCCACCCACACTTTAGCATTTGTTATTTAGAATGACCATGAGAACATATGTACTCTGCATTTTCCTTAGTAAGAATATGACTTGGTAAATAAGGAGAAACATTCTGGTTCTCAGTGCAAGAATTTTCTACTGAAGCTATCTTAGCTAAAGACAATAGACACATGTTCTTCGGGACCATCCTGCTCTTTGGTTAATTAATATACTTTGAACTGCCTGGTTTCTTTTATTTTTCACCCAATGGAATGCCTGTCAAAGATGCAAAGTTAAAAATCAGACTGAGACTCTCTTTAGGCTCTCAACTTGAGACCCAAGTTAATTTCACCACTGTTTTTTCTAGCCATTGTATACACAAGTTAGATTGACTAACGAATAAACGTCAGCCTTCTAGATTTACTGAAGTTATAAAAGCAATTCAAACCAAGAGACAAGTTGAAGCCACAATTGGACTACAGATATGCATATCATCCTACTGGCACGTTCATTTTGGCTATACACTAGAGATCCTAAACTGGACTCATATCAGCTCTTATATGGAGACAAAGGGAAGGAAGTGGTACTCAGAAATGCCCAATAATCCTTTCAAATTGAAGCTGGGTCTTTGTTTTGTGAATTGCCTTTAATAGTTTTTGGAACAGAAAAGTAATAAACTTCCAAATTTCTAAGCACTAGATTTTTGCTGTATCCTTTCACCCTCTCCTAAATATAAGTCAGAACAAATGCAATATACACAAACATCCACAACAATAATAGGAGTAAAAGCAGGCTCTGATTTTTTTTTTAACCTTGATGACTACTTAAATGGTATATTTTGAAATATCAAATATATTTTCAAAATTAGTCCTCATAAAATTTTTGCACGTACTTTCTTAGTAACATAGAGCACATATTTAGGCTTTTGGTATACATCTAAAAGGATAGAGTATTTTTTGTATCATTTTATTATATTGGAAGTTCAATTTAATAACTTTTTAAAGAGATAGAATAATATATTTCCAGCAAAACCACATTACCATAAGATCTGGAGTAAAGAGAATTTTTTCAAATACTCAGACCTAATCTCTAATCTCTTAACGACTCAGGAGTTAGGAGATGAGCTTTCTAAAAAGACTTACATAGAGTGCCAAAATGGAAAACTACTCTCTCAATAAACATTTAAGAGAAGAAAATGTATCTTGCCACAAAACTTATAGCTAAAGCAAGGACCAAGGTTTCTTACAACATTCTTTGGAACAGCAAAACATTGAGATGACCTAAGTATATCGAAATTAGTTTGAAACGAAGCACATCAGTCAACTCAATGATAACAATAGATTCTACATCATTTATATTTAAAAATGTAGATATTATATGGGTCACCTATACTGTCACTGATACTCCCTTAAGGACAACTTTTCAAATAAGATATTCAATTTCCCCCTGCGTTCCTAGTTGTTTTCTACTTTATTGACACATTTGCATGTGCACTGAAAGGAAAACAATGAATAATAATTTTTGCCACATTGAACTTTTATACCCAAATAGACACTATGATATTTTGAAAAAAATAATAATATATAATATGCTTAGTATATTGGTATCAAGTGATGGTCTGAAAAATATCTCTTAACTTACACAAAATTGAAGGATAAGTGATTGGCATAACAACTATTTAACCTCGGTGACAAGCTACACATTTAAAAATAGGTTATTTTTCCCGGGATACATATTATGAAATATAAATGAGGATTGATGGCAGCCTGAATTAAAAAGTCAATAATCCTCCAGAGAACATTTCAAGCCATTTGTTACAGTCATTTTTAGTTAGGAGGTGTACTCTATGAACTTGTCTTTCCTTGCTGTTGCTATTGCATGAATAAAGAAACTGATGAAAAGGATCAAAGTGTTTTCACATTGGATTTAGAATCCAATCTGCATATGCTACCATGAAAATATTTAAATAAGGCTCCCAATATCTCAAGGAAAAAGGTAATATTTAAACGTAAGTGTCTATGTACTTAAAATTTCCTAAGGATATCCAGTGTCTCACAAATTTACTCTTGAAGAAGTTTATTTGATATAATATTATATAATAAAGTCAAATGATATCTATGTAAGTAGAGATTATTGCATATTGTTCAATAGCATCCTATAAAATATAACCAAATAAGTTTTTGTCACTTAAAATGGAACAGATTTGAAAGGATGTAAATATGTGAATTTTATTTATGAATAAAATTTAAGAAACTTATAAAATATGATCTGTTTATTCTGAATTTTAGGATAATATACAAATATTTATTGAGCACTTCTGTGTGTAGCATATTGTGGTAAATGACTTTCTCTCTCCATCTCTTACATGCTCTGTTTTATACACTAACATGTTGATTGGGTATTGAGCTCAGGTTTTGAAATTAGCCAAATAAACACTGGAAAAATGGATTCTTACCCTAAATTGCATTATATTGTACCAACCATAAAATAAATGTTCCCATACACGTAACTACTGGAATTTGTGACTTGGAATCCAAATATAAAATCTGAATTAAGTGTTTTAGCCATTATATATAAGGTATATTTGAGGCCCTAGAAAATTATATTTTAAAATGTGAAGTTCAAGTAATTATCAGTGCATTTATAGTAATTTGGAGAGGTATTAATAATTCATCTCAAATGGTTACAACTTTTCAAGGAAACTGAACCGCTTTTTTCCATAAGCCAGGTAAAATAAATATCATCATATGACTGTATTAAACTGATATAATAAATCTGCATTTAATTTACCTAATGGTTCTTAGAGCATAAAGTATAAATAATAAGATATTGTATACAGAGGACTAGTTGCTCTAAGAATACATACTTAAGGCTAATACTTTTTAACTAGTTATAGAAATTAAAATGAAAATGGGGTTCTGCAGACACTTCTCCAAAAAAGACATACAAATAGCTAACAGACACATGAAAAAATGTTCATCATCACTAGTCATCAGGGAGATTCAAATCAAAACCACATTGAGATATCACCTTACACCAGTTAGAATGGCCAAAATCAACAAGACAGTAAACACCAAGTGTTGGAGAAGATGTGGAGAAAGTGGAACCCTATTATACTGTTGGTGGGAATGCAAGTTGGTGCAGCCACTTTGGAAAACTGTGGAGATTCTTTAAGAAATTAAAAATAGAGCTTCCCTATGACCCTGCAATTGCACTACTGGATATTTGCCCCAAAGATACTGATGTAGTGAAAAGAAGGGCCATCTGTACCCCAATGTCCATAGCAGCAATGGCCATAGTGGCCAAACTGTGGAAAGAACCAAGATGCCCTTCAACAGATGAATGGATAAAGAAGATATGGTCTCAATATACAATGGAATATTATGCCTCCATCAGAAAGGAATAATACCCAACTTTTGTATCAACATGGACAGGACTGGAGTTGATTATGCTGAGTGAAATAAGTCAAGCAGAGAGAGTCATGTATCATATGGTTTTACTTATTTGTGGAGCTTAAGGAATAACACAGAGGACACTGGGAGATGGAAAGAAGTGAGTTGGGAGAAACTGGAGGGGTACACAAACCATGAGAGACTGTGGACTCTGAGAAACAAACTGAGGGTTTTGGAGGGGAGGAGGATGTGGGGCTGGGTGAGCCTGATGGTGGGTATTATGGAGGACCTGTATTGCGTGGACCACTGGGTATGGCGCATTAGCAATGAATTCTGGAACACTGAAAAGAAATAAAATAAAATAAAATAAAATAAAATAAAAAATGGGGTTCTGATAGTAAATATTAAGTTTAGAATCAAAAAAGCAGTTCAGGGCGCCTGGGTGGCTCAGTGGGTTAAGCCGCTGCCTTCGGCTCAGGTCATGATCTCAGGGTCCTGGGATCGAGTCCCGCATGGGGCTCTCTGCTCAGCAGGGAGCCTGCTTCCCTCTCTCTCTCTCTCTCTCTCTCTGCCTGCCTCTCCATCTACTTGTGATCTCTCTGTCAAATAAATAAATAAAATCTTTTTAAAAAAAAAAAAAGCAGTTCAGCTAAAGAAAATACAATATAACTAGTGTATTTTTCTAGGTCTTTCTTCCTGGAAACTTTGGGGTCTTTATGGAATCAGTTGTGAATATTTATCAGCTCAAAACCATAAAGTATTGAATAATATTAACATATATAAAACTTGGTACTAAGGTTGGTGGATATATTTCTTAAAGGTCTATAATAACTTCATTGTATTAAAAATAAGTGTTTTCTCAATAGTAGGAATTACCTAATACAACCTAATCATCTTTCTAATCTAGTATTAGAAACGAACTTATGAAAAAATAGCTATCTATAATACTAAGCCCTGATTTTTCATTCTTTCACTTTCATTCTGTGATCTTTCTTTAGAAATCGCTGCACTGTTCCAGAATGTATAAAAACAGCATAACCTGCGTACTTTGGAAACCTGATTTTTGAGTCAGGAAGCAGAGATGACTGACCCAATACAGTGACTGTAAATCTAACTAAAAACAAAAATGAATTTAAGGTGAATTGTCAGGTCACTGGTATGTAAACAACTAAACATTGTTTTTTTTGTTTTTTTCTCAACACTATTATCTTGTATTCTTTTGAAGGATTCTATCACTGCTCTTCCACAAATTATTCACACAGCTGCAACTGTTAGAGGAGGTTCTAAGAAAGCTTGAGGGTAAGAATATAAATGCCTCTGAAGTAGTGCTGACTCACAGCAGCATCTGGATTTTTCTGTTTGTATTATGACTTCCTTTGTCATTAAAGCAACTTTCCTATGAAAAATTACAGACAGAGTTTAATAAATATTTTAAACGCTACTGAGCTTGTCCAATGCCTTTTGTCTCTGACATTATTAAAGCCATCAATTTCTCTTTAACTTTGTCCCAAAGCAGTCTTTTTATATTCATGACTTTCACACTGCCTCTTGTCGATATTACAAAACTCTCTGATCACATTATTGCAGCCTTCATAAAAATGTAGAAGATGCAATGAATGTTGGAGGCAAAATATAAATTAACAAGAATATACTTATGCTCATAAACTTTTGTGATTTTTCTACTGGATCTTCCTATATATCCTACAGTATTTTAACAGATCACAACTTTTTAAGCTATTTTGAAAGGGACAGCAGTCTATCCTAGTTTAATGAACTTAGATCTATCCTACCAATCCTTAAAGTTAGTGGCCCTTTTAATTCTTAATTTTTAAAAAATGTCAAAGGCCATCATTTATAGAAATGCTCTCTGAAATAAAATCTAGCCAAAGCATTCAAGGTAATAATATAGAATGTTGTTTTTCTAAATCTATGAAAAAAAGAACTAATGAAATAAATAATTTAATGTCTGGCACATGATGGTTACTGTTTTTTTCTTAGATGTTACATTTAATATATATTTAATTTAAAGAAATTTTCAGAAGATATCAAATTAATTATTTGAGGCAGGGAGTGTTCAGTAAATACGTTATAGTAACCTCTCCACATACACACCTGAAAATCTGAATGTATTCCTAACACTCTATGCTCTAAGGGATAAAATATCTAATTTCTTTAGGTCTCAGATTCCCCATTTATAAAGTTTGAAACCCTTCCTAGAATTAAATTGATTAAAAGAAACAATGTATGGCAAGTGGAAATATTAGGTGTTGTAGCTCACACACTTTAGTTTCCAGAAATCATATTTTTGCTATTACATGAAGAATGACTGAGACTTAATAGGAGAAATGACAAATGTATGTACTTTCACTAGTCAATACCAATTGATTAGTAGAAATGGACTTTTTAGAGATCCAGGTTGGAAGTGGCCTAAACCCATATATGGGTTCAATGGGATAGACTAGCTATAATTGGTAAGCCATAGCTGCCAGGACTAGAGAAAGGGAAATGGAAACAAGACACATTTTGCAAACTTGCTTAATGTTTAAGATGTAAATATGGGGGCATTTGGGTGGCTCAGTGGGTTAAGCCTCTACCTTCAGCTCAGGTCCTGATCTCAGGATCCTGGGATTGAGCCCCACTTCAGACTTTCTGCTCAGCAGGAGTCTGCTTTCCTCTCTCTCTCTCTCTGCCTCTGCCTACTTGTGGTCTCTCTCTCTCTGCCAAATAAATAAATAAAATCGTTTAAAAGTGGATGTAAATATAAGCCCTATCTAAATATAATGTATAATTAGATTTATTCAAAGCTGCCACTAAAAGAATTCTAAACAGGTCAAGTGAATCTTTTAAACTCTTCAATCACATTTATAGCTCATTGGCCATTTAATGCACACATACCCTATAAAAAGGTAGTTTTTGTGACTGGAGAGTAAGGGAAACAATTGCATTCGTTAAAACTTAAAAAGATACAGAAAAATATGTCTTTGTGATATTAAAATGTGTAGCAAAAAGCATAACTTTCCTTAAAGCTATTAGTTTAGCTAGACTTATCTTTTTCCACCATTTGTATATGAAATGGAAGAACTTTCAAAACATGTAAGACCATAAAATATAAAACACTTTGTATCAGGCAGGATTACTGTACTCAAAAGGTAGATCTTAGGTCACAACTTGGGATGAAATGATTTGGGCAGACTTACTCCAACTCTTGCAGTGCCTGTTCCTTCATTTGAAAAATAAATGTTATGATGAAATAATGTGACGGCATTTTAAAATAGAAAATGCCTTGCAGATAGAAATGGAGAGAAATGAATTTATGATAATATTGTTGAGGCAAATGGTGAAAATCTTTTCAATAGAGTAGATGATGATAATTACAAATATTCAATAATTTTTCTCAGGGATATTTTTTATTGCAACTACTTTATGTAAAAGGCAAACAAAAAATCTGTAAGTTTAGAAGGTTAAATTCATCTATAGTTATAACAGTGCTAACACACTGGGGATTATAAATATAATTTCCTAATTTCAGAATGAGCTTTTTGATAGGAATTATAAATGCAATCTACCATAATTAAAGATAGTCATGTAATTCTAAACTACAATATTAATTTACTAAAAATGTACAGATAGTTCATCTGAAAAAGGCAGTCTTGAATAAAACAGCAGTAAGGTTTATTTTGTTGTTGTTTTTTAGTTTTTATTTAAATTCAAGTTAGTTAACATATAATGTATTACTAATTTGGGGGTAGAATTTAGTGATTCATCCAGTTGGATATAACACCCAGTGCTCATCCCAACAAGTTCCCAACAAGCTCATCCTCTCCTTAATGCCATCACCCAATTACCCCCATCCCTCCACCCACCTCCCCTCCACACAGCCCTCAGTTTGTTTCCTAGAGTTAAGAGTCTCTTATGGCTTGTCTCCCTCTCTGTTTTTATCCTATTTTATTTTTACTTCCTTTTATCAGTTGTTTCTTAAATTCCACATGTGAGTGAAAGCATATGGTATTTGTCTTTCTCTGACTTACTTCACTTAGCATTATACCCTCTAGTACCATCCATGTCACTGCAAATGGCAGTAAGCTTTGTTTTAAGCAAACATTATTTTACCCATATTTTACTCAACAACTGTCAAAAAAACTTTGTTACAAAACTACAAACAAAACTGTAGCCTTAAAAACTATGCAAAAATCACATTAAGTGTAATCCTTATTAAACAAAGACAAAATATATGACTATGTCTTATTAAAACAATTGCTTAAATTTTTCATTTTTAAATTGACTAGGATTTTTATTTATTTATTTATTTTTTATTTCATTTCATTTCATGACATACATAAAAACTTGCTAACTCCCACAGAGGAGGACTATGCTATTTTAGACTTAATGCATTTGATAATTTTTAGAATATCCCCTTACTTAATGGGCAGTGACAAGGCTTTTTTCTCTCTGGTTAAAACCTAATAATTTCATCTCATACAGGATCTATTATCAGAATCTATCCCTGTTTCATCTGCTAAATCCATGAACCACATGAAGCCAGACCGATCAGAGTTTGAGGCCCATGTTCAGCATGTAAAGCACCTGTAGTTAGAAACTTCTTAAGATTTCTCAGTCTTGTTTTTGTCAGTCATAAAATTAGCATATTAGAAATAATTGCCTCAAGGATTTTTGAAAAAGAAAGAGATCATGTATGTAGAAAAGCCATTTAAAATGTTGCAAAATAGAAATTACTCACTCATGTTGGCTCTAATTTGTTTCTCTTTAATTTCTTTTGTTATTGATATCTTAATATACTGTGTATTTATTATTAAAAACACATTATACAGAGGAGGCATATAAAATATTAATTGCCTTTCTCACCACAGATTTTTGAAATGACCAGTTTTAATCTTTCAGTGTACTTTAAGTTTCACCTCTATCTTTACACAACATACATGCACGTATGTATTTCTCAAATATGAACTTCTTCTCTATATTTTACTTTGGATGTTTTTCATTTTAGACATCTTAGACATATTTGAGGACAATATATGTAAATAAATTTGTTGTTTTAATAGATTAATAATTTTTGCCATAAGGGTATATGATAATTTATTTAACAATTTTAATAATGATTCAGGTCAAATTTCACACTATTTTACACAACTGTATATAAAAATCATTCTTGTACCTACATACTACTGTTGCTTTCAATTTTTCAGATTAGCTGAGTCAAAGAAAAATTGCTACATTGAAAAGTACATGCATTTAAAATTGAATGTTAGATTACTATGCTAACATTTTGTAGAAATCCCTTCTCCCAAAATTAACCACTGTATGGGAGGGTCCGTTTGCCACAAATTCACCTGAAATGGGTATTATTAATCATTTAAATTTGGCAAATATTTCCTTATTTTAAATAAATTGAATTTCATTGTTTGCTACTTGAATATGTTTTCCTATACTCATTAGTCTTTTTTTTTTTTAAAGATTTTATTTATTTATTTGTCAGAGAGAGAGAGGGAGAGCGAGCGAGCACAGGCAGACAGAATGGCAGGCAGAGGCAGAGGGAGAAGCAGGCTCCCTGACGAGCAAGGAGCCCGATGCAGGACTCGATCCCAGGACGCTGGGATCATGACCTGAGCGGAAGGCAGCTGCTTAACCAACTGAGCCACCCAGGCGTCCCTCATTAGTCATTTTGATTCCTTCCATGAATGGCCTGCTCATAGCTTTTGCCCAATTTTTTTCTTGTTAATATATAAGAATATTCATCTAGAGAAATATATCCTTTATCCCTTATTTGTGTTGTAAATATTTTATCTAGTATATTTTGAGTAATTACAATACAGCATATTTTTTATTTACAGTAGCCCATAAAACATCTCTTTTATTACTACTGGATTTCTTGTTTGCTAGAGAAAAATATACACACACTGCCATCCTCAATATATTAAATATTTTCCTTAACAATAAACGTTCTAAATTTATTTTTCTTTTTAACACAATAATATTTCTAATTAGATTATAATCTAGTTTACAATCCGGTTTCTGGGAAACATTTTTACATAATGTGTGAAGAAACATAATTTTCTTTCAGTGACTTATTTTTTTATATATCATTTAAGAATGAAACAATATATTTTCAATAATTGGATATCCTTTCTTCACCACACTGTGTATAATTTTTCAACAAAGTATATATTTTCATCATACATTTAAGTGTTTATTTTTATTTTATGTATCATATATATGCACATATATTTTCAACTTAAAATTATCTAACATATTTACTGACTGCATCTCTTTTTTGGTATTTTACCCACTTCAAGAATCTGTACTATATTCTTCGGTTAGTGTAGATTTAAATTGTTTTACTGTCCCTTAGAAAAAATTCATGCACACTAGTGTCCATTTTATCAGTTTTTTCCCCTCATTTTTTCTTTTATTAAAAGAAGTGGGATGGGAGAATTAGGGGGAGCGGAATGAAAAAAAAGAGAGAGAGAGAGAGGTGTAGGGAGGAAAGAAAGAAGAAAGAAAAGAAACAGAGAAAAGAAAGGAAAACAGATTCTTGGAATTCTTGTTGAAATTGAATTGAACTTATAATTGAAGAAGTTGTGCAGTTATTTTAATATTGAATATCTCCCAACCTAAGAATGTAGTATATTGTTCCATTTGTTTATATTATTTTTGAAGTCCTTCAGTAGAATCTGAATTTTTTTCTACTAACTTTTTTAACATCTGCTTATTGCTGTTAATGGAAAATCCCTTTATATATATTCGTAAGTAAAGTGTCTATGAGCCCTAATTTTCTTTTAGTAAGAAAGCTTTTAGAATTTGATCTCTTGGGTTTCAAAAGTAAGCCATCATATCATCTGCAGATATATATAAAAATTGTCTATCTTGTAATATTTATAAGTTTAAACTCCAAAATAATTTGGATAATAGTGGAAATGGATAATGAATTATAGTCCTGAAAAAACACATAATAGCCCTGGCTTGTTTAGATGTTAAAGGAAATATCCATTTTATTAGTTGGCATTTTAAAAGTAAGCATTGTAAGGTACAGGCTGATTCCTTTGGTATCTAAGTACATCATGGTATATTAATATTTTCAGTTACATTTCAGCCACTTTTCAGCATTATATATATATATACATGTATATATATATATTTGACATGGATATATATGAGAAAAAAGTATATATATGACATCACAAATGCTATCCAGCCAGCCAGCCAGCCAGCCATCTTTCTACTTATAATCTAAACACAACATGTATATCTCAGACATATTCATTGAGTTGCTTTAATATTGTTTACTTTCCCTTAGATTTTATTCATTTAATCTGTCAAACTTTTTTCTAACTATACATTAAAAATCCTCACTAACATTATAGCTTTATCAAATAATCCTTTGATTTTTATATTTTGCTTGTTGAAATTTTAATGTATATATTTGGCACATAGAAGTTTTTAACTCTTACATGTTCCTTTATATGTTTTCACTATGGGAAAATATTTTTCTTTATTCTAGCCAATGGGTTTAGCATAAATAAAACTTTAGCAAATATAGGTACACTACAATTGATTTCATTTAGTTTATTTTTTTACACATGTATTGACCAATCACTTTATCATCAATATGGTTTTGTCATTTCGTTTTAGGTTTTTCTTGCAACTATCATATAGTTGATTTTTTTTTTATCCAAACATTAAATCTGAAGCAGGAGTTCAAAGCACATATATCAATTGTAATATGCATGATATTTGTTTTAATTTTTCATCAAATTTTATACTTGCATTATACACTGTTGCTGTTTCCCCATTTTTTCTGACTTTTTCTTACCTATACTATACCAATAAAGTTCCTTTTTATTCCTCCTTCTTCCATTCTTCATGAAATTCCCATCTTTAACTGTCTTATGAAAATCTTATTTGTCAAGTTATATCTAAGAATTAAGTAACATCTACTCCTAATTCAGGACGTAAGATCACCTCTATCTAAAATAGAGTTTTAGAATTTTTTTTTCTTCACTTCTTTTTTGCTCCTCACATCCACTCTCAAACCTGGAAAAAGTAAAACAGGACCAGCAAAAACACTAACTCAAACACATCATTGAAAGAGGAATACTTTTATCTTTCTGGCCTATTTAGGGATTAGAATTTAGAAATCTATGAGTTGTCCAGGAAAGAAGCAGTTTTGCGACTATAGCAGAGACGGTACAATTTGACAGAATGCTGTCATCCCTTCCTTTGCCTGCTACCTATCAGGTCATACCCCTAGTATTTTCTCTTTTGTTAGTGTTAATGTATTATCCTTCTGTCATGGCATTATCATTGATTCACATCACATACCCTATACAAAAATTAACTTAAAATGTATTTAAACTGCAGAATATAAAACTGTAAAACTTTAAGAAAATGCATAGGAAAAATTCTTCACTACCTAGGAATCAGCAAAGAAGTCTTAGATTTGACATAAAAGAACTATTCATTAAAAAAAAAAAAGATGAATTGACCACAATAAAATTTAAAACTTTTGCTCTAGAAAAAATATCCCATGAAATGGATTACGAGACAAGCTACAAACAGACAGATGAAAAAATGTTCATCATCATTAGTCATCAGGGAGATTCAAATCAAAACCACATTCAGGGGCGCCTGGGTGGCTCAGTGGGTTAAGCCGCTGCCTTCGGCTCAGGTCATGATCCCAGGTCCTGGGTTCGAGCCCCACATCGGGCTTTCTGCTCAGCAGGGAGCCTGCTTCCTCCTCTCTCTCTGCCTGCCTCTCTGCTTACTTGTGATTTCTCTCTGTCAAATAAATAAATAAAATCTTTAAAAAAAAACTTTATAAAAAACCACATTCAGATACCACCTTACACCAGTTAGAATGGCTAAAATTAACAAGACAGTAAACAAGTGTTGGAGAGGATGTGGAGAAAGCGGAACCCTCTTACATTGTTGGGGGGAATGCAAGTTGGTGCAGCCACTTTGGAAAGCAGTGTGGAGATTCCTTAAGAAATTAAAAATAGAGCTTCCCTATGACCCAGCAATTGCTCTACTGGGTATTTACACCAAAGATACTGATGTAGTGAAAAGAAGGGCCATCTGTACCCCGATGTTCATAGCAGCAATGACCAATGTTCTTGGTTCTTTCTGTGGAAAGAGCCAAGATGCCCTTCAACAGATGAATGGATGAGGAAGATGTAGTCCATATATACAATGGAGTATTATGCCTCCATCAGAAAGGATAAATACCCAACTTTTGTATCAACATGGACAGGACTGGAAGAGATTATGCTGAGTGAAATAGTTCAAGCAGAGAGAGTCAATTATCATATGGTTTCACTTATTTGTGGAGCATAAGGAATAACATGGAGGACATGGAGAGCTGGAGAGGAGAAGGTAGTTGGGGGAAATTGGAGGGGGAGATGAACCATGAGAGACTGTGAACTCTGAAAAACAATCTAGGGTTTTGGGGGGTGGGGGGTGGGAGTTTGGGTGAGCCTCGTGGTGAGTATTATGGAGGGCACGTATTGCATGGAGCACTGGGTGTGGTGCATGAACAATGAATTCTGGAACACTGAAAATAAATTTAAAAAAATAAAAATAAAAAAAAGAGAGATAAGCTACAGCTTGGGACAAAGTATTTGCAAAACAGATATACAAAAAAAGAATAAATAATCATCAAAACTCAACAGTAAAAAACAAACAAACAAACAAGGAATTCAATTAGAAAATAGTTAAAGGATATACCAGGACATTTTATCGGAAATGATATACAGATGGAAAGTAATCACATGAAAAGATGTTTGGTTTCATTAGCCATTACATAAATGCAAATTAATATGACAATAAGATTTCACCACACATATCAGAATGACTGAAAGAAAAACAGTGATAATACCAAAAGTTGGCCAAGATACAATAAAACGTAATCCCTCATGCATTGCTAATGATAATGTCCAATGGTACAAGCACTCTGTCAGTTTCTAAAAAAAAAAATCTAATTATGAAACTACCATATGACTTAGCAATTAAATTCCTGAGTATTTATCCCAGAGAAATGAAAATTTGTGTTCATATAAAAACCTCTAGATGAATACTTTTTGCAGTGTCATTTGTGATAGAAAATAACTGGAATCAGCCTAAATATCTTTCAACAGGTAAATGAATAAACAAACTCTAGCATATTCACATCATGAAATACTATTTAAAAAAAAAAAGAACAACTATTGAAACCTACAACAATATAGATGAATCTCCAGAAAATTGTGCTCAATGAGGAAAAAAAGCCAATCCCAAAAGGACATATACTGTATAATTCCATTTATATAACATTCTCAGAATAACTCATTATAGAAAGCGAGAACAGATTAGTGATTGCCAGTGGCTAATGGGGGGGGTGTAGACAAGAAAAAAGTAAGTGGGTTAATTAAAAGGCAACATTAGGGATCCTTGTGGTGATACAGTTGTGTTGTATCTTGACTGTATCAATATCAGTATCCTAGTTCTTATGCTGTACTAAAGTTTTGCAAGATGTTACCAATCAGAGAACATGGGGAAAGGGATTAAAAGATGTTTTTGCATCATTTTCTTAAGTCGTAAGAATCTACAGTTATCTCAAAATAAAAAATTTAATGAAAATGTTATTGACCTGTTTTCAATAAAACATGATTTATTTCAATAGTGAAGAAAAGTCCACCCTGAGTAACTCAAAGAAAATTAGTCATGCCATTGTAACCATTATAATGCCATTCTAACTTTCCCAGGAAAGCCTTTGTTTCTGGTTTCTCCATACTCTCTGAATTTCCATAGCTTTGGTTCCCTAATATTGCACTTTGAAATATCTCACTACTGATCTGTGCTTGACAGGCTCGCTAGGGGCGGAGGGGCGGTTTCCATAGTCCTAATGGTGGCTGCTGTCACCAACAACTAATGGTTGTTATGTCTCAAGCTAATGTCATGTTCGACTCAGAAATGGCATGTTTCTTACAAGTTTATTTGCAAATAATGCTGCCACCACATATCTCCAAATTTAAAAAAAAAAATGTGAGCCATCTGTGACCTGCCCCTCTAATTTATTGGTAATCTTCCCAACCAATCCACTAATTATTTACCACAACATATTTACTACTAATTTTCTCTCAATTGCATTCCCTTTTCCTACCCTAAGTCTACTTAGCAGCTTTCCTATTTCTAGCCTTTGTTAATGTAAAATCTATTAAGTGGTCTTTCCTACATTCCTGTGCAAATCCGTTCTCCACATCACAGCTAAAATTATGTTTAAATTGAAAGTAGGATGTTGCATCTAATATACTCAAAACCCTTTATTACATTAACCCCCCCTTTTTAGAATAATATCAAAACTACATAACACAAAATGTCCTTCACTGTCTAGTCTGAACTTGCCTTTCAAATTTTACATCTTGCCAATCCTTTCTGAAACACCTGTATTAATGTTTCCAAATTATCAGGTGCTGTTCTTTCTCTTCCTGCTCCCATTCTATTCCTCTTCCTATTTCTATTTCTGTATCTCCTTTCTGTTTTCGCCTGCTTTCTCCCTCACCACTTTCTCCTCTTTTTCTTTCTCTTCCCTTTTATATTCCATCTTCTTTTCCTTATTTTCCTTTTTCTCTTTCTTCAGTCTCCTCCCCATTTGTCTATCCATGT
This sequence comes from Lutra lutra, assembly GCF_902655055.1. Classification (NCBI taxonomy): domain Eukaryota; kingdom Metazoa; phylum Chordata; class Mammalia; order Carnivora; family Mustelidae; genus Lutra; species Lutra lutra. The sequence continues at coordinate 77,672,234 of NC_062279.1, read as the reverse complement.
TTTAGTTGTAAAATTTAACTTATTCTTTCATTCTTAACTTCATTATTTTTGAGGTGTTCATTAAATGTTTATTGAATAAAAACCACAGAAAAGACAGTCATGGGGACACTCTCCAAATGTGAGAAGCAGTCCCTGTGGGAAATAAAGAATATTCTCAGCTATGTGGGTTTGAGTCAGTTAAAAGGCAAGCCTAAGGCACACATCTGGTGGCCACCTTTGTGTCGAAGATGTGGTGGGTGTATTGCTCAGTGGAAATATTCTTCCCCATTTTTATTAGGCTTCCAGTCACAGCATGCGGGTAAGGGTGGGTCTCCCTGCCCCTAGATGGGTCTCCCTACCCCTTCCTCCAGGGCAGAATGTCCACCTCATTATTTTTTAAATAGGCAATACATCACTTGATAGAAAATTTGAAAGATACAAAGAATATACTGTGAAAAGTCTCCCTCCCAGCTCTACCTCCCAGTTATCTAGGTTTCTTCTCTCCGGAAGCAGCTAACAAAAGTTACCAGTTTTTTCATGCATTTTGACAGAGATATTACATTTATATACTCTATGATAATGTATATTATATGCTGTCATATATACAATAGACAATATATTATCCAACCATATATGCATAGCTACCTACATCCAACTATATATGCATAGCTACTTACATACATATACTTATATACATCTCTCTCTCTCTCTCTCTCTATATATATATATATATATGGATTTATCTTGTTACAGGAGTTTGACCTTACGCAATTCAATTGTGTGAACTGAGTAAACAGCCTCTCAGGCTATTGTCTTCCTGTCTGATTCTGGATTCTGAATTCCACAAGACAGACAGTGAAGGAGGAAAGGTAGTTTTAAAGTACCACAATAGGTAAATCTATAGAAATAGAAATTAGATTAGTGGTTGCCTGGGGCTAGAGGATTGAGGGTAAATGCCAAATGGCCACTAATAGGTACAGGGTTACTTTTTGCGATGGTAAAAATGCTCTGGAATTAGATAGGGGTGATGGTTGAACAGCTCTAGGAATATATTGGAAAAAAAACACACACTAAATTGTGCACTTTAGAAGAGTGAATTATGATATAAGAATTATAGCGTAGGGGAGCCTGGTTGGCTCAGTCGGTTAAGCGTCTGCCTTTGGCTCAGGTTGTGATCCTGGGGTCTAGGAATCGAGCCCCACATCAGGATCTCTGCTCAGTGGGGAGCCTGCTTCCTGCTTCTCCCCCTCCCGTTCCCCCTGACTGTGCTCTCTCTCTCTCTCTCTGTGTCTCACTCTCCCAAATAAATAAATAAAATCTTATAAAATATTACAACTTAAACAAAAGAAAAAAATGAAAAGGAGAACAGTAAGTACAGTACATTATCATCTGTGTGAAGAAAAATTAAAATAAATGAAATAACTAAAAATAAAATAATAAGTAAAGTAAAATAATTAAACTAAACTAAAATAAAATAAATAAAGTAAAATAAATAAAATATTAGTGGCTTATGTGTCTCAATGCAGCTAGGCTGAACTACATATCCAAGAATTCCCTTTCTTGTATTTTTCCAGTTAAAGTAGGTGGATAAGAGGGTTTTGTTTTTTGTTTTTTTTTTTTTTAAATAAGAGTTAGTTCAATTTTGCCTGAGGTTTGTTGGGCAGAAGTAAACCAAAAGCCATTCTGAAAGTTGGGAAAGGGTCCTCATGTGATCTTGTAGCCACACAGTGTTGCTTATCTGGGGCTCAGATGTTGGTGATGAAGGGCAGCAGCCAGGCCTGCAACTGCTCCCCTTTCCTTCAGCTTGGTAAATTCTGGGCTTGGTGTACATTTGGTTCTGTTCAACAGAGACCAGAATCTCATACTCTCACCTCATTGAGGTTGGAGGCAGTGAGAACTGACAAGATTGTGAATTCCAGTTCAAAGGTTTGTATTTTTCCTTGTTCTCCTCCAATATACATCTATTTTCCTCTCTTCAATTCCCCCAGTTCTGCTTCATTGACCTATATGTCTATTCAATATCAGTATAATACCATCTTGGTTATTGTAACTTTGTAATCCCATTCATATTTTGCTTGTACTATATTTCTCTATTTTTTATAATGTCACTAATGATATATTAAAAAGCAAAGTTCTTAAGGAGAAGGCAGCTTGGATTTTTTTTTTTTTAATTTTTTTAAAGTTTTATTTATTTATTTGAGAGAGAGTGAGACCGAGGTGGGGAGAGAGAGAGAGAGAGGAGTAAGCATGGGTAGGGTAGGGGTGGAGGGAGTAGCAGACTCCCCACTGAGCAGGGAGTCTGATTTGGTGCTTGATCCTCTGACCCTGGGATAATGACCTGAGCTGAAGGCAGTCGCTTAACCAACTGAACCACCCAAGTGCTGTATTTAACAAGAAGTTGAAATAGCATCGAGAATGACAGAAAGCACTTCAAAGAATATAATTATCATTAATTCACTTTTGGGTCCTCAGCATCCAGCATAGTATATAATAGATCTAATCTACAGTTCTAAAAATAGATAAATTACATATGTGTGAATAAATGAATGAACAGGATCTTGATAACATCTTTATATTCTATCACCATAATAGCATGCCAAAGTTCGCCCTGGTTTCATTTCAGCCTCCATTTTAGTTCCTCCCTCTTAAAGCTGTGTTTGTTTTTATTGTTTCTGCTCTTGTCAATGCATTGCTTTCTCTGCCGTACCTGTTAATGTTCTGGCATGTGTCACCTGCAACATAAAATCCGATCAAACCCTAGAGGTCAATGGATATTACCACTGCCTTCTCCTCCTTTCCTATCTGTAGTATTGTCCCTTAATTAGTATAGATTTTTTAAAAATCTAGCTCTCCTAAACCATTCTGTGTCATCTTTGATAATTTGGCCAGAAAGGACATAGACTATTCTATCCAGATATACAAACTGGAAAAATTGAAAGTTTAATTTAGAATTATTTAGACTAGATGGGGCGCCTGGGTGGCTCAGTGGGTTAAGCCGCTGCCTTCAGCTCAGGTCATGATCTCAGGGTCCTGGGATCGAGTCCCGCATCGGGTTCTCTGCTCGGCAGGGATCCTGCTTCCCTCTCTCTCTCTCTCTGCCTGCCTCTCCATCTACTTGTGATCTCTCTCTGTCAAATAAATAAATAAAATCTTTAAAAAAAAAAAGAATTATTTAGACTAGCTAATCTAATTTAAAAGTTTTTTTAAACAGTAATCTGTTATTATATATAATCAAATCAAAATTTAAAAGAAAAAGAAATATTAAAATGGTCATAGTAGTATGCTAAAAGGTAAATATTCAAATTTTTATGCGTTAAAGTATTTTCTGCATGTTAAATTAGAATAAACAAAAAAGAAACAATGATTATCACTCACCATATAGGTATTTATTGCTTAATTTTTTAGCAGAAAAAAGTGTATAATTTTAAAGTTAATTTTCTTCAGTGATTAAATTTATTATTATTCAATTGCCTAACTAAACTTAAATCAATAATCAGTATTTATTATGTGAAGTATAATATTATTAATTGCACACACATAATGACATACATAAACACACATACATATACACACACACTCACACAAGTATTATTTTTAACACAAGTCCAGTACTTCACGTGATACAATAATAATTTAAAATAATCGCAACAATAAAGATTTTTTTTTTTGGAAATATATTCCTATAAATTCTTAGTTTTTCTTAAAAAGAAACTGTAGTTTTCAGTTTTATCAATAGATGGCACTACTATTTACCACTTTTTTTTTTTTTTTTTTTTTTTTTTTTGCTGCACTATACCTTAAAATATTTGCTAAAATCTGTCAGTTGATCAAATAACACATTATTTGTATTCTTTCTAGAAACATTCCTTTTGGAGACTTACTTTCAGTAAACAATTACTATTACATTGACACAATTGATGTGTTACTTTAAAATATTCACTTTCAAAACTAATGTAGTTTTTAAAACTGTGATAATTACTGTAAAATGCTTGTGTTCATCCATAAAGTTTCCCAGATACTTTCTAAGAAATATTTTATTTTTATTTTTATTTTTAAGACCTTCTGACTTAGCATTTGTGAGAAAAGGACTGTTGTATATGTTGGGAGTAGTACTATCATTGGGTGTTTTGCTTATTATTTGCTTTTATTTTAAAATAATCAGTGGTCTTAAAAAGTGATTTAGAGGAAACTTTTAAAATTTGATGGCATATATTACCTATGAATGGTGATAGAGCCCTGCTGATAGTCACAAATGATCTATTTTCTATTGTTAATCCCTTGTGCAACTAAATGACTGGTAAAATAATCGGTATTCTCTCATGAAGCCTCTCAAGTCACTATTCTAGATGTTAGTTTAGAGCATTCTCTTTGTTTAACCTCTGGCAAAGCTACTTAAACTAATTTGTGTTAGCTGGAAGTGTGGAGTCAGAAGCAAAAGAGAACTTCTTGGGCTGCCTTATGAACAGTAAAATAATCAGAGCCTTCAAATCTATACTGTCTTTTCATTTTCTTTTGGCTTATCTTGTCTATCACCAACATCATATTCATCATAACTAGCAAGTAACAACAACATCTTTTAGCACGTGGTCAATATAGAGTCTTTATTTGTGGCATTAAACTTCTAGAAGTATGCTTGCTTCATCATCTCAACTAAATTGAAACCTCCTTGTCCTTAATATAATCTCCATAAATATAATGCCATAAATGTATATGCAGATTTCTGAGGAAAAAGCGCTATTGTATGACCACACCTTTCTCTTTGGCTCTCATCTAAAATTATTAATCCAAATGAGTGGCAATCCTGCTACTAAAAGAAAATGTACTCAAGCTAGGGTGTGCTCATAGGCTCATTTTGGAAAAGTTCTTCTTTGCACCTTACACAAACTTTTTGGATTTGTCTGACACCCAAATTTCAAAAAGCCTACATGGGTAGGAGCTATGTTCTTATTTATACCACCACATTTAATTAATGACCTTATCTACTGTGAGTTTAATCCAAACGCTGCTTTCATCATTGTGAGACTACTATGCAGCTGATCTTTGAAGATCACAGATTTGAATTGCACAGGTCCCTTTATATGCAAATTTTTCTGGTAAATACAGTACAGTACTATAAATGTATTTTCTCTTCCTTATGGTTTTCTTAATAAAATTTTCTTTTCTGTAGCCTACTTTATTGTAAGAATGCAGTATATAAACATATAACATGCAAAATATGTATTAACTAATGGCTTATGTTATCAGTAAGGTTTGCAGTCAGTGGTAGTCTATTGGTTGTTAAGTTTTGGAGGAGTCAAAAGCTATACACATATTTTCAACTGTAAGAGTGTTGGCACCCCTAACCTCCACATTGTTCAAGGGTCAACTGTATATGGAGATACAAATACCATGGTACATGTAGAGTGGCCAATCTTTATCAGCCCACAGCCTTGTAGTTGATTATATTTTAGTATAAACAAAAAAGTTTCCAGAGTACCTGGGTGGCTCAGTGGGTTAAGACTCTGCCTTTGGCTCAGGTCATGATCTCAGGGTCCTGGGATCAAGCCCCGCATCAGGCTCTCTGCTTGGCAGGGAGCCTGCTTCCCCCTCTCTCTCTGCCTGCCTCTCTGCCTACATGTGATCTCTCTCTCTTTCAGATAAATAAATAAAATCTTAAAAAAAAATTTCCAGTTCAACAAGCAAAATAGATCAATATATAACTGCTTACTGTGTGCTATCTGCAAAGTACAAGATTCAGCGTATAGGAAAAAAAGAATTTATGAAACATGGACCTCATTCTTTGGATATCTAATTGCAAAGCTCCATATACATCAAGACCCTAAAGAAAGATGCTATGAAAATCAACCTAATAGTCCTAATGAAAAAAAAAAAATATATATACATATATATATACACACATATATATACATATATATGCAATTTTATATATATATATATATATATATATATATATATGGCAATGCAGGATGTCTAAGATGAAAGAAATTACTGGGAGCTGCAATGCTTGTAGCTACATGGACATGAGCATGGAACACAAACTGAACCTTAGCAAATGGATCTGAATGAGGTCAGAGAAAATGGGAGGCCCACCCATGCCTGTACTCCGACCCTGATGGCTTCAAGAAGTAATGTGCTACAAGAGTAAACTGCATTGAAAAAAAAAAAAAAGGACTGGATAATAAAAATCATGTAAATGAATTACAACCATCACTCATAAGAAAAGCATAAAGAGATGGGCGCCTGGGTGGCTCAGTGGATTAAGCCGCTGCCTTTGGCTCAGGTCATGATCTCAGGGTCCTGGGATTCAGTCCCGCATCAGGCTCTCTGCTCAGCGGGGAGCCTGCTTCCCTCTCTCTCTCTGCCTGCCTCTCTGTCTACTTGTGATCTCTCTCTGTCAAATAAATAAATAAAATCTTTAAAAAAAAAAAAGCATAAAGAGATATTAATTTGGAGAACTCGTCAAAGCCTAAATACAGAATGTGAAAATATAATTTTATACTTTCCCAAGATATCAGAAACAGTCTACAATTAACTGAATTACTGCTACAAATGATGTCCTGTTTCATTGTTAAATTAATTTCTAGAATGTTCTTTCCATTTGGCAAGTTTAAAAATGATATAAATATCAAATAATGAAATCATATTTACTGATATATTGTACCATGTAATATGGTATACTAAATGACATATAAAGGAGTTAAATTGGTCCAGTAATGACTGGTTATAACTGCCTGCATTATACTAAGCTATCGTTTCATAATTTAAAACATCTTACTATTTTGGATTGAACTGCAATTTAAGCATAATATGGAAGAAATAATTGTAAATAATACATATATCAAATGCAAAATTCAGGGAAACACCATCGCCAATAACAGTAAAACAGTACAAGGGAAGAGAATGAACAAATTTATTAATTTAAATGAAGTAAAATTTATTTTTAGAACATATGGCTTAACAAGTACACATGTAAATTGCAAAAGGTGCTTAAAATCTAATTAAGCTATCTTGAGAGTTCCTTCATGTTAAATCTTTAAGATCAAATAAGCCTCATTATCACATTAACCTTCTTTCAACTCTCTTGTTATACAAGTGTCATTACATTAATTAGTCATTATACTGTTCTTTAAGTGCTGGCCACCTCATGAGTGTTTTGTAACATTACCTAGTACTTGTATACACAGAAATCATCTATAAAACAGCACTTCTATGGACAGGTGTAAACCAGCCCAGTAAACTAGGTTGTGCTAATCTAAATGGGCCTGTCGATATAATCATTATAATTTTATGAAGAAAGATAATTTTGTAGCATTTAAAAATAAGATTTAGTACATTCACTCACACATAAAAGTCCATGAATACATTCACTTATAACCTAAAAGAGATCTGGCTGAATAAATTTAGGTCTGAGTCAATCATGGATGAATACAAAACATTAGTATCTGAGAATGAGTCATCTACCTGAGAAATTTGCTCCTATTAACAAAAGACTCCAAGTAACTCTGATTCATGGAGATGATTGTATCTCTCCCAAGATGTTCAGAAGTCCACAAGTAGGAGGAGGGAGGAAGTATCGGCTTGGCACACTTGAAGAAAGACTGAGCTGGTTCAGTTCTTCCTTCTCACATCTGGGGTCTGTGTGTAAAGAGCATGTGTGTTGTTCTGCTCTGGGGAAAATCAGGTCTCGGCTTTGTTTCCCTGTGCTGAGGTCTATAACAATGTTCATGAGTTATTAAGCGTATTAAATTATGGAAATTAAACAATTGTCATAGATCTCAAACACATTCTCTAAGCAGGTTTTCCACAATGATATGCTGATATGTGTATAACTCACTACCTTTCTCTCAATTGTTTCTGAAGATCAGATCAGGAGGGGAAGAAACTGGGGATATTTACCATCTCTTAGATGCTCAACATCTGATGCTTTAGGAAACTTTGACAAATTTATAGAGCAAAGTTTTGTTGACATAATAACACCAGGAGGAATCACAGCTTTTGAAATAGCTCTGGTGGGTAACTTAGATAATACATGCTTTGAGGGTGATTTGAGAGAGAGAGAGAGTAGGAAAGTAGGTTTCTATATGCTGCAGCCTTAGCAAGTGGCTTTAGGCCTTAAGCTTCAATAAATACTGGCTAATTAGATTTGATCCCATTGGGTGACTTTTTCCCCCATAAATGAATAGCTGTGTTTATGTAGGCAGAACTGTGTCTAACAAATACAGACCTTAGAAGCAGGTCACTCTGTTTGTATAGACTGTCATAATTCAATTTTGAATTACACAGGTGCACTTTGTTTGGGTATTTTAATCAAAGCCAAAGTAAAGGTAAATCCTTTTTATGTATCACTAAGTGGCTTTTGCTGTTTCTCAAACATGTCTGTAGGAAGGGTTTTTGTTGTTTTGTTTTATTTATTTTTTTTCTAATGCACAGGCAGCTAATTTCCATTAGTGTTACAAAGCCCTAAGTACAGGTTACTCTTTTATATTATTAGTGGCATACCTAGGTAGGCAATACTAAATTGACTACCCAAATTCCATTAACTACCTTTTTGTTACAAAACGGGGAGCTTTCTCAAAGACTTAAGTACCAGCCCACTGCTAGTGGTCACAAGTACTCTGGTTTCCTTAATTATATAAACTCTGATCATGGCTTTAGATTTCAGAGATCTATAGTGCGTCTTGACCCAAAGAAAGATGATATATATTTTTAAACAGACAAATGGGAAATAAAAAAATATCTTATCTTTATTCTAGAGAAATAAATCTCAAGGGCTGGATAGACTAGCAACTGCTGGTGAAAATACTGCCAACTGAAAACCTAAACTGGAAATTAAACTTCGATACCCCCATTGTCTCTAGGAATTCGGTTTGCTTAGGATGTCAAGGAGGAACTGAAGCCATTTAAAAATATCCTGTCATTTTCTATCAGGACGTGAATAGCAGCAAATGAATACAAGTGAAGAAAAGACCAATTAAACTGGAAAAGAGAGATTTACTTAGGAGGACATCTTAGAGGACAGAGCAGACTGATATGAAAAAAAAATTAGATCTTGAAGTCCAATATATACACACACAGACAACACATGCGCATGCACATGTCACCTACAGCCAGCTCTTAAAAAGGGTATCATTAAAAACCGAGGAAATGTTTTAGTTGTCTATTTAATAAAACCATAGGTAGTACCCCCTGCCATCTGACAGCTGAAGAGAGTGGAAAGATCTGAGAAAGCAGACTAGAATGATTCCTCAAAGGGATCCTGAACTAGGAAACAAAAGGGAACATGTATTTATCATTCCTATGTATTTAATCAGCACATTGCTTCATTCTGGGTATCAAAAAGCAGACAGAGAAATAATCTCCTCCAGTAAAGAAAGACCAAAAATGAACTATGAACATATTAAATAAGTAATTTGCCTTAAGTCTAAGATGCTATAACATATATTAATAACAAAGAAAAAATTGCTTCCAGTTTAATAGATACATTGATTCTTATAACCCTGGACTGTAGAACGTATCCCTATTTCAAGGATATTAAAATATAACAGAAAAAAACAGCATAAATAATATGTTAGGATGTGTGAGGTTATTAGAGGGTAATAGCACTATCGATAAATAAAGTTGAGAGTGACTGCAAGTGGGAGGGTGGGATTAGGTATAATTTTAAATTGTGTAGTCTGCATACGTTTCATTAAAAAAAGGAACATTTAACCAAAGAGTTGAAGGAGGTTGGAACTGAGCCTGGTGGGGATCTGGAAAATATCTTTAGGCAGAGGGAATAGCCAACTGAAAATGCTTCCTATACTTAAAGATAAAAAGAGCATTTGATGCAGCTGGAGTGAAGTTTGCAAAAGGAAGAGTAGCAGAATAGGAAGATGCCATAAAAATCAGAACATTTAGTGTTTTGATGGACATTCAAAAGACTGGCTTTTAATCTGAGTGACACTGGGGGCTACGATAGGATTTTAAGCACAGTAGGGACATGAACTGATCCCATAAAGGTGAAATTAGGGATACACAAAAATAGGAATGATCATAGTAAGTTGGGAATACACAACAACGAGAATAATATCTCACAGATATCTATCAAGTGTTTACACTGACTGTGGAAAAAAAAATATTAGAAGGACAGAAGAGAAGCATCAGATTCTCATAGCATCCCTGGCTGTATTTCAAAATGACAGTTACTGCAGGTGGCCATGGAGCTATCCTCTGCAACTAAGGGCACATGACCAGGAAATCTATGGAAAAAAAAGATTCTGAGAGAAAACAGAGCGAAGAGGAAACATGCTAAAAGGAATCTAGGCAAAATAATGGTGGATCATGTCCGGACACAGATTAGATGCTGTTCTAATGGAAGAAGAACCTCTGGCTGGTATTACTTGAATCAAGAAGGAGAAGGTGGACAATATTTGTCTGGACTGTGAATGTTTTTGGCAGATCCAGATGTGATATTTTCAAATCTCTCCCTGTGAAAGATCCCACAGGACAACATATAAATGTAAGGACCTATTTAGCAAGAGGTTTTCATTAAAGTTAAACTGTCCCTGCTCCCCTTCCCCCAGGGGATTCACTTAAAAACAAGTCCCAGAAACCAACTCCAGGTAACAAAGGCCATATACAAGGGTGGGTCAGGCCAGGTGGAGACCTCCGATCAGTGGGGGGGTTGCATACTGTCTCCTTGCTTACCAAGGAGTATGGGCCCTGCCCTTTGGGAGCCTTTTTGGTGCCAGTCCTAATCAAGGTGTAATAGGCTGGTTCAAATGTCTACTAGGGTAAATTGTAATTCAGTTGGTCACCTAGCATCACTGTGGAGCTTCTTGTGTGTGTTACAATCTCATTGGTCACCTGTGCGTGGCCAGGCCCAACCACATGGCCTTTGCCCTTAAAAACTAGTCTGTGAAACAGGGAAGGGTTGCCCTCTCTTGTAAGAGGTGCGTCCCCGAACGTTCGGTTAGATTCTTGATGCTTAGTGCGAAATAAAGCTTTGCTTGATCTTCACTTTATATCAGTCTTGCTCCTTTAATCACACACCCATTATTGGGCATAACATATGGGGGCTTGTCCAGGATTAAACGACGAGAACTGAGCCAGCATCAGAATTTCTGGGAAAAGCCTCGAGGTAAAATCTCACAGATTTTACTCTGTGGGATCCACCAATCTCCAGGTGCTCTGTGAGATCGGTTGGTCTGTCTGGGTGGAGCTCCAGGTATAGCCCACCAGGGTGAAGCCAGATGAGGCCATGCTCCCCAGGGCTGGAGAGGAAGCGGGGATGCCCCTTCCCTCCACTGGTAGATCGCCGGGGGTTCGAGCCCCCCCTAGATAGTCAGGGGGTTCAAGTCCCCCTAGGTACTCAGGGGGTTCAATTCCCCCTAGGCAGTCACCTAGGCGGTCAGGGGGTTCGAGTCCCCCTAGGCAGCTAGTGTGTTCGAGTCCCCCTGGACGGCCAGAAGATCAAAAAGTCCCCACCGGTGGCAGGTTCTGGGTAAGAACTGTGGCCTGTGGTTGTCTTTGTCTTGTCTTTTTGTTGTCTGCTGTGCTGTTTGTTGTGTTTGAAGGAATGGGGCAAAGAGAGAGTAAGGGAACTCTGACTCTTAATGGCTATAACTGGAGCCAACTGGGGTTAGTCTAACTTGAAACAGAGACTTTAAGGAATATTCCCAAGCAGCTGCCAAAACAACTTTGTTTCAGGGACATTCCTTGCCCTTTCTGGCCTGACGGAGACTGCCTAGCCCCTCTCCCTTGCTGACGAAAAAGCATGGCGCCTGCTCCTCTCTTGGAGCTGATGAGCTCTAGAACTGGGAACCCTTTCTCTGCCTCCTGGTGGCACTTCGTTCTGTTCTTCACTGTCGGGAAACAAGAAGAGCGCCCCCTGGACCTAACACCCTCCTCTCCGGATCTTCCCACCCGGGTCTCAGGTAAACATTTGAAGTGGAGTGGGCCCAGGTAGAACGTAAATCAGTATTTGAACTAAGTTAAGTTTGTTGGGTTAATTAGGATAAACATGTCTTTTGAGTTAACAGTAGTAAATGCGAAACTTCAGAGTTTTTACTTAAGGTCAAGTAAGCTCGTGTTATTTGTTAAAATCTGTGTTAAATCTATTACCAAAGAGATGACTAAACTGATGGTTAATTGTCTGTCTCAAAGTTTTAGTGGGTAATTGTTAAAGTAGCTTTCAAAGTCTTTGGTAACCTGAAACTTTAACCAAATGGGATAAAATGCTAGAGCGCTGGTTGCTGGAACTAGGTTTGTGCTTTTGAAATCTGTTGGTAAACATGTTTTGCTCTTAACTGATTGATTAATTTGCCATCTAAAGAATTCTGTTTTAACAGTTCACAATTGGTTTATATTTAATCTTCAGTAGAGGTTAAGGTATTTCTAAGAGTACAAAAGTTTGTTAAGTGTAATTAAGACTGATGGAAATAAGGGAAACAGCTCTGTATGTAAAAGTAGGAGATATGTAAAAGAGAAAATACCAGGTGCCTGATCCTGTTTGAATAAGAAGTCTGAGCTAGATCCATTCCTAAAGAATGGAAGGGGAGACCTGGTGGGGGGAGGTGTCCAACCTGTTTGAATCTGAAGAGTGCCTGACTGTGTGAATGTGTCTGTATGGCTCCACCACTTCGGCTACGGAGTCTGAGTGGGCTGCACCCTGAGTCTCACGGGGAGTCATATGGCATAACAGTCATCTACTCCATGGAGTAGCCTGGTCCGGGGTTTATACGGACAGACCTTAGCTAAGATGCTCCTAAGTTCCCATGAGGGATGCGAGCAGGACAGCATCTGAAAGATCCCCCTCCCTTTGTCTGCGATATTATTCACGATGGGAGGGAAACCCAGAAAACTCATATCTTAAGACTGCACGCTTAAAAATAAAAAAAAGGAAAGACACTGGTATAGAAAAGCTAGTTTTCTCTCTGTTTAAAAGGGCAAAGTTTTCTTCGGTTAATTGAAATGTAAATGATTTTCTCCTTGCCTGCCCAGAGTTGTAAATGAGATCTCTTTGGCTCCTAAGGCTTCCTTGATATGCTAAGTTACTCAGCGAGTACTGCTAATCCAATGATAAACCTTGGGTTGCATTTGGGTAAATGCTGTAATTATTCTAGAGGTTCTATACATTTCCTACAATTTTAATGTTTTGATAAGGGTCACCACTTGATATTTAACCATATCTATTCTGAGTTTTTGTCATTTGTAATTGTTTTAGTTCTCTTGTAAGATGAATTCTGCCTTAAAGGAAATTCATATGGGAAGACTTTCAGGACAAATAAAGGTCTTTGATATGTTTAAATCCTGGGAACTGAAATGGGTAGGAATTTACAGAAGTAAGGGCTAAATTCGGACTAAACCAGAATTAGTAACATGGGACTAGATGAACTGAAAGGTTGTAATGTTTTGTCTCAATGTTTGAAACATGACTGGCTCTGTAATGTTTACTCTTCTAGACTAGGGAAACTTTTTCTTAAGTTATCTGTAACTTTCAGAGATGTAAAAGTACTTATTTGTAAACAAATCAAGGCATTCAACTTTTCTCTCTATCTGAACCCTCTGAAACCAAAAGGTTTGTTAAGTATTCTTTCTTCCTTGGCAATCAGTCATTTGCATAAGTTCAATAAGAATCTGTTCTCCTTGTAACAGGACACCATTGGGAACACTGGTTATTTTATCAAGGCTTTGACTGGAATGTCATATGTGAAAAGACTCAGATATGACCAGCTTAAAGGAACTAAGGTTGACTTTATAAAACCTGGACCCGTAAAGCCTCTTGGAACTGTTGGCCTGATACCTTGCTTACAGAGTTCCCAGCAGCTTGACCAGGTGAGTAAAGAATGTCACTCCCTGGTAGGAGGAGGAACCTCAGATTACTTTGGGCACCTCAGGAGTTCGCCCAAATCTGACAGGTATTGCAGGCATGTCTGATGGCAAGTACGTGGCTTGGCTTCTGGCCCGGAGAGGCTACTAATAGTTCAACCTAGAGATTCCTTATAAGAACCAGCAAAGCAGATTCTAAATCTATATGATTACTCACTGTTCTTGCTGAGCTTATGTAAATAATTAGGCCAAGTTTGTTAAAACTGGACTTGTTTTTCAAGTGAATTAGTCCTGATTTGGCTATCTCTGGAAATGAGGGTTATTTTAGAGAGAAAAAGTAGTTTTAATAACACACCTTTATGGATGTTAAATTCTAGATTTGGTTGTCTTTAAATGTTTGTTTGCCTAAGATAAACAGCTTAAGGTAAACTTCAGAGAAGTTGCAGGATAACTCGCGTAAGCGATCTTGCCTTTGCCAGTCAGTCAGCCCCAGATATAAGGAAGAAAAACTTCAGAAAATTAAAGAATTTGAAAGGAAGAATCTGACTGAATTAGTGGGAATAGTGGAAATAGCCGCTGAGGACTATGGGTCATGCTTGTGGGGGACGAGAGCTGTCTCACAGACTTTGCAGGGAAAAGGGTATCAGGTGTCAGCAGTGAAAACATAGCTTTGTAAGAGCCACTCCACTTATTTAGACTTTGGTCTCCATGAGGGAATTCCTTGGAATGGTGGGCTACTGCAGGCTGTGGATACCACAGTTCGTGGAGATGGTGCAACCTCTCTACGAACTGGCTAAGGGAGGACTCAACTATGGTAGAGTGGACAGCTGAGGCAGAAGGATCATTTCAGGAATTACAAAGAGCCTTACTGAGTGCCCCAGCATTGGCCATCCCAGATGTTACCAAGCCCTTCCACTTGTATGTGAATGGAACGGCAAGGGTGACTGAAGGAGTTTTGACTCAGACTCTGGGGCCTTGGCAAAGGCCAATAGCTTATCTTAGCAAGAAACTAGATCCAGTAGTGGCTTGGTTCCCCCTTGCCTCTGCATAATTGCTGCCACAGCCCTCCTGGTCAAGGATGCAGGTATATTTACAGAAGTGGACTAAATTAGACTATGAAGGAGATTGGGCTAAGACTAGAAAGAAAATTATTAAGCCAAATACATCAGGGCACTCATTTGGGGACATGCAAGCTTAAAGAGCTTATGGGCTAGCAGTTCCGGGTTTCTAAATTAGGGCGTATGGCTCAAGATATGGTTGATAGATGTACTCAATGCCAGGTGGTAAATGCGGGAAAAACTAAAATGGAAAGAGGGAAAAGAGATAGAGGTTTGGGTTACCTCTTGCTATTGGGTCAGACAATGACCCTGCATTTGTGAGTTCAGTCTCACAGGTATTGGCTAAAGCTGTAGGCACTAAGTGGAAACTACATTGTGCCTACTGGCCCCGGAGCTCAGGGCAAGTAGAAAGAATTAATTGGACTCTTGAAGAGACCTTGACAAAGTTAATTCTGGAGACTGGCAGTGGATGGGTAGATATCCTTCCCTTTGCCCTCCTCAGGGCGCGATGTACACTCTACTTAAATAAGGTGACCCCCATTTAAAATAATGTTCAGGAGACACCCCCCCCGCCGCCCTCTATTACAAGAGGTTGCTATAGCAGAAATGACTGATCAATCTGTACTCCAGTCACTGCAGGCATTACAGTCTGTCTTAAAGGGAGCCCATGCAGGGATCCAGACTGCCCACACTGGGCTGGAGACGGAGGTGGAGCCACATCCTCGCCAACCCAGGGACTTAGTTTGGATGCGCTGTCACCAACTGGGAGGCTTGGAGCCTCGCTGGAAGGGACCATTTACTGTCATCCTGACCACCCACATGGCAATAAAAGTATATGGCGTCAGGACCTGGATTCATGCGGGTCACATCAAACAAGCCGAGGACGAGAATGCCCTCCAGAGGTGGATGCCGCTGCCCCTGGACACTGCCAATCATGGACTAAAACTAAGACTCAAAAACAATGAGTTCATTAAATTCATTGTTGCCTCTGTTGTTAAGATATAGGCAGGAGGTATAAGCAATTGCGAAATAAAGGGAAGCGGTGTGTGTGTCGGGGGGTGCTCTGCATAACCTTAGAAGAGAAATACTGTTTCTGGGTAAATCACACTGGAGTCATTAAAACAGTCTAGCAGCCATTAAAAGGAGGGTATAGAACTGGCTAAAGAGTCAAAATTTGACTAGTCTCCAAAGAAAAGGGGGGAATGTAAGGACCTATTTAGCAAGAGGCTTTCATTAAAGTTATACTGTCCCTGCTCCCCTTCCCCCAGGGGATTCACTTAAAAACAAGTCCCAGAAACCAATTCCAGGTAACAAAGCCCAGATACAAGGGTGTGTCAGGCCAGGTGGAGACCTCTGATCAGTGGGGGGGTTGCATACTGTCTCCCTGCTTACCAAGGAGTATGGGGCCTGCCCTTTGGGAGCCTTTTTGGCACCAATCCTAATCAAGGTGTAATAGGCTGGTTCAAATGTCTACTAGGGTAAATTGTAATTCAGTTGGTCACCTAGCATCACTGTGGAGTTTCCTGTGTGTGTTACAATCTCATTGGTCACCTGTGAGTGGCCAGGCCCAACCGCATGGCCTTTGCCCTTAAAAACTAGTCTGTGAAACAGGGAAGGGTTGCCCTCTCTTGTAAGAGGTGCGTCCCTGAATGTTCGGTTAGATTCTTGATGCTTGGCGTGAAATAAATCTTTGCTTGACCTTTGCTTTATATCAGTCTTGCTCCTTTAATCACGGACCCATTATTGGGGCATAACAATAAAGAAATACACAAGAACAAAATGTTTGGGCCTAAAGGCAGGGAGCAATAAAGAAGAAGGAAGACACTTATTTCTAGCATACCGCCCTGCTGAAGGAAAAGGGAGAATCCAAATTAAGACGATAATGAAGTTGGTGAACACTCCTGAAATAAATGATGGAACAACTAAAGAGAAAGAGAGCAACAGAGCAGGGGAAAATGTAATAGAAATAAATACTACACAAGGTCTGCAATCCTTCTAAATTGAGGAAATGACACAGTGTAGAGCTCATGGTGAAGTTAAGGTCAGCAGTAGTCCCCTGAAGGCATAGTTTTCAGAAACATTAATCTCAATTTTAGTCTCAGAATCAGCTAAAGGCTATATGTCAGCTGAAGCAATGTGGGGCCTTGGTGAAATCGTTGTGGACCTGGTTTCACAAATACAAATAATTCCATGTGGCACTGGTTCCAAAAACGCCTATTCCCCAGAGACAATATGATTGTCTTAAATGTTTTCTTAAAGAGGTGGCACTCTACACTACTTGGTCTTTCTCCCAGAAAGCTTACGAGCATTGTGTTCTCATGACAAAATCAGGCTGGATGTGTACTATAAGTATTACTGTTTCATTCTGAACCCAGAGCCAGCTTCTCTTCCTCAAATTCCCTTACAACAGAATGTACTAATTGTGAACCCTAGTAAGCAGGCAAAGGGCTATCTGCTACAAGGCCCACCCTTATAAGCCTCCTACACAATCCTTAAAGTGTTGTCTCTTCCGTTATCTGCTAAACAAACCAACAACAAACAAAAAACAAACAAGAAAACAAACAAACAAAAAAAGCAGAGGCTCTACTGGAGGATCCCAAGGCTTTAGGGAAGTGATTCTTAAACTCATCAGGAGATCTTTTTTTTTTTTTTCTTTCAAAGCTATAGTTACCAGGTAATAGAATCCTTTACATAGACGGTGTAGAAATATGCAATTACTCTAAAAATATTTTTGAGGTTACTAATAATTTCTATACTTTATTTCATGGATGGATAACTGTTCAGAGAAATAGTCCATAGACTGTAACAAGGCCATGGCAATAGCATCATCTTACATAATATTGTGGCCTATAGAAAGAAGGATCCTGAATCACTGAATACATCAAATACATCAAAGAGAGCCTCTCTACCAGTCTGAAGCTGGACTGTAGGAGAAATGACAATAAACCTGATAAATAAATATAAGATACTGGTTGAACTGTAAGTCCTTGAAATGGTGAAAGGTTAATTTGGTAACTTCATCTTGTACAAAACTCAGTGTTGCTGAAACAATTACCACAGGTTTAGTGGCTTAAAGCAACAAAAATTTATTCTCTTAAACTTCTAGAAGCTAAAAGTCCAAAAACAATTTTAGGGAACTAAAGTCAAGGTGCTGGCACGGCTGGTTCATTTTCGGGTCTTAGGGGAAATCCATCCTATTGTTATTTCTGGGTTCTTGAAACCACCTGCATTTCTTGGACTATGACCCCTTTATCAAATCACTCCAACTACTTCCTTCTGTTATCATAGGTCCCATTTCCTTCTTTGACTTTTTTGCCTCATTTGTGTGTGAGTGCTTATATTTAGAACCTACCTGGGTAGTATCTCCAATTCAAGCTCCTTAGCTTAACCACATATGTAACTCTCCTCAAAAGCCATATTAGGTAACATTCACGAGTTCCAGAGATTAGGATATGAATATCTTTTGTGAAGATATTATTAAGCCTTCCATGCCCAGGAAATTTCTTTTTCTTCTGCTAACTTTAAAACATAATTTCCTTTCTCTCAATTCAACATATCTCCTCAGCTACCACTATCAGATCCATATTCTAATAAACAGAAATGAAGAAAAAGAGAAAGGAAAGCACATAACTTCCCTTTTATGTTAAAATCCAGACATTAGGGGTATCTTCGTGGTTCAGTTGGTTAAGTGCCTGCCTTTGACTCAGGTCATGAGACCAGCATCTTGCGATAGAGTCCCACATTGGGCTCCCTGCTCAGTGGGAAGCATTTTTCTCCTTTGTCTGCCACTCACCCTGCTTGTGCACCCTCTCTCTCAAATAAATAAAATCATAAATAAATCATAAATAAATAAATAAATAAATAAGCTCCAGATATTAAGCACATTAGTTATTAGCATACTCCATTAGCAAAAACCTTGTTACAGGACAATACTTAGCTTCAAAGACATCTGAGAAAGGTAAGTTTAGGTGGGTAGTCATGAAACTGGCTGAAACTGGGCCTCTATCACTGAAGAAAGCTGTAGAAAATTATTTGGCAGATAACAATCTCTTCTTCACATGTAATCACAAAATTAACCTATTTTGGGGTAGTTATGATCAATTCAGAATAATTTCTTTAGCTTTGAGAAATTGATATAGGAAAACTCATATTCCACCACAGCCAAAACACAATCTGTTGCTGCTGTTGTTGTTGTTGTTTTTGTCGTTGCTATTGTGGTTGTTTTTCATTCTCCTCCCTTCATGTACTACTGAGTGCCAGCTCTACTTGTGGCAGAATTAAGTAGTGGACATTGAGAATAAAACAAGTATTACTCAAAATTTCTAAATTTATTTCCTATAGTGTTGGTGCTGTCAGCATCAGCCATTTCACCAACTTCCAGAAGGTTTACAAAATAAAGGTCATGAGAAAGCTTGACTTTAACTAACAAAACCTCTCAGTCTTTTAAAAAATGGTTCCGTGAACCCACTTACTCTTGTTGGAAGGAATGTAAACTCGTGCAGCCACTCTGGAAAACAGTATGGAGCATCCTCAAAAAGTTAAAACTAGACCTACCGTATGATACAGCAATTGCACTACTGGGTATTTACCCAAAGGATACAAAAATAGAGATTCAAAGGGGCACATGCACCCCAATGTTTATAGTAACATTATCAACAATAGTCATATTATGGGAAGAGAGCAAATGCCCATGTTCATCAACTGATGATGGATGAAGAAGAAGTGGTACACACACACACACACACACACACACACACACACAGTGGACTATTTTCAGCCATCAAAAAGAATGAAATCTTGCCATTTGCAACAACATGGATGGAGCTAGAATGTATTATGCTAAACAAAATAAGTCAGTCAGAGAAAGACAAATACCACATGATTTTACTCATATGTGTAGTTTAATAAACAAAACAAATGAACATAGGGAAAAAAAAAGAGAGAGGCAAAGCATAAAATGGACTCTTAACAATAGAGAACAAACTGATGGTTACCAAAGGGAAGGTGGGTAGAGGGATGGGTTAAATAAGTGATGAGTATTAAGGAGGGAACTTGTTGTGATGGGCACTGGCTGTTGTATGTAAGCGATGAGTCACTAAATTCTATACCTGAAGGTAATAATACACTGTATGTTAACTAACTGCAATTGAAATAAAAATTTGAAGAAAGAAAAAAGAATATCTTCTTTTTTGGTTCATATGAGATATAAGTTCATGATAGAAAATGTAGAACAGATAAGCCTCTGCTATAGATAAATAGAGCCAATATGAAACAACCATTATCAAATGTTGCAAAACCATCAGCGGAAGATCATGATCCCTAGGGGAAAAAAAAAGAAAAAAGAAGAAAATGGGTAGAGCTTGTAATTGCCTGTTTTCTGCCTAGAGACATTTAGTTTATGTTGGTATGAGGCAGAAGAATTGAAGGGTCTTGCTCAAATAAAAGAGTATTTCCTGGAATTCAGGAAACTGAAAGGACATTCATTCCATTTCCTGGAATTCAGGAAACCTTGAGACCTGGAATTTGTAAGAAGAGTGTCAGAAAGGACAGAAGTATGTAGTGATAGAAAAAGCTACATGAATCTGAATCAGGTTTCTGTTGGGGCTTCAGCTCAAACCATAGGATGAAACACCACAAAGTCATGCAAAGTTCAATGGCTATAGAAAGAACAACTACTAGGGAGCTATAAATTTAAAAACTTCAAGAGCTTACTCAAGAATAGGTGACATATGAGTTAGATTAATCAGACTCCCAACTAGAGAGACCTAATAGAAAAATAAACAAAACAAAACAAAAAACAAACAAACAAACAAAAAAAAACAGATTAAAGGAACTTAAATAAACACCTCATAGAGACCCCAGAAACACTACATCTTAGGAAAATAGTGAAGCAAAACTTAGTGTAAAGTTTACTCTAGAAATACTCAAATTGAGTTAAAAAGAAAGCTTCAAAAAAGGTCTAACAGATAGGCTAATGCCAAAGAAACACTTCTAAAAGGAATCCCACAAATCTCTCTCACCAATTTCCATCATCTAAAACAAAAACAAACAAAAACAACAACAACAACAACAACAACAACAACAGAAGACAGATGTGAGAAGGAAAATCATATTCAAGAAAAATATTGATCAATAGACAAAGATATAAAATTTCAAAAACCATGAAATGATCTTCAAAATATCTGGTATAGATAGATTCAAATGTTTAAGGGGAACATGAACACAATCAAGGAGAAAATGGGGGTCATAAAAAACAATCAAAATCTGAAATCGAAAAACATGATATCTGAAATATATCTTTAAAATACTTTGGTTGAGTTTAATGGCAAATTGTATATGCAGCAAAATAGATTTGTGACTTCAAAGTCAGAGCAATAAAAACTATCTAAATTGAAGTATAATGAGGGCAAAGCATGAAGAGGGAAACAAATAAAACTGATTTTATTGGCCTATAGAAAAATGTCAAGCAGCCATGCATATCTGTACTTGAATTCCTAGTGGAATCAGAAAGCAGGAATCTACTTAAAAATGATTGCTCTTTTTTTTTCCAAATTTGCTGAAAAATGTATATCCCAAACTCCAAGAAGTTGAATAATCGTACAGGATAAATACAAGTAGAGAAAACAGAACCCAAGCATATTAATAATTGAATTGCTGAAACCCAGTGAAAAATGAAAACCTTAAAAACTTCCAGAGGAAAATTAAAAAAAAAAAAAAAAGACAAGAGGTATAACTGACTTCTCTTTTATAAAGCATTAAAACCTACAAGCCAAAGTACTCATGAAAGAAATTGAGGAAGACACAAAGAAATAGAAAAATGTTCCATGGTCCTGGATTGGAAGAACAAATATTGTGAAAATGTCTATGCTACCTAAAGCAATCTACACATTTAATGCAATCCCAATCAAAGTACCATCCATTTTTTTCAAAGAAATGGAACAAATAATCCTAAAATTTATATGGAACCAGAAAAGACCTCGAATAGCCAAAGGAATATTGAAAAAGAAAGCCAAAGTTGGTGGCATCACAATTCGGGACTTCAAGCTCTATTACAAAGCTGTCATCATCAAGACAGCATGGTATTGGAACAAAAACAGACACATAGATCAATGGAACAGAATAGAGAGCCCAGAAATAGACCCTCAACTCTATGGTCAACTAATCTTCGACAAAGCAGGAAAGAATGTCCAATGGAAAAAAGACAGCCTCTTCAATAAATGGTGTTCGGAAAATTGGACAGCCACATGCAGAAAAATGAAATTGGACCATTTCCTTCCACCACACACAAAAATAGACTCAAAATGGATGAAGAACCTCAATGTGAGAAAGGAATCCATCAAAATCCTTGAGGAGAGCACAGGCAGCAACCTCTTCGACCTCAGCCGCAGCAACATCTTCCTAGGAACATCGCCAAAGGCAAGGGAAGCAAGGGCAAAAATGAACTATTGGGATTTCATCAAGATCAAAAGCTTTTGCACAGCAAAGGAAACAGTTAACAAAACCAAAAGACAACTGACAGAATGGGAGAAGATATTTGCAAATGACATATCAGATAAAGGGCTACTGTCCAAAATCTATAAAGAACTTAGCAAACTCAACACCCAAAGAACAAATAATCCAATCAAGAAATGGGCAGAAGACATGAACAGACATTTCTGCAAGGAAGACATCCAGATGGCCAACAGACACATGAAAAAGTGCTCCACGTCACTTGGCATCAGGGAAATACAAATCAAAACCACAATGAGATATCACCTCACACCAGTCAGAATGGCTGAAATTAACAAGTTGGGAAATGACAGATGCTGGTGAGGATGCGGAGAAAGGGGAACCCTCCTACACTGTTGGTGGGAATGCAAACTGGTACAATCACTCTGGAAAACAGCATGGAGGTTCCTCAAAAAGTTGAAAATAGAGCTACCCTATAACCCAGTAATTGTGCAACGGGTATTTACCCTAAAGATACAAACGTAGTGATCCAAAGGGTCACGTGCACCTGAATGTTTATAGCAGCAATGACTACAATAGCCAAACTATGGAAAGAACCTAGATGTCCATCAACAGATGAATGGATAAAGAAGATGTGGTATATATACACAATGGAATACTATGCAACCATCAAAAGAAATGAAATCTTGCCATTTGCGATGATGTAGATGGAACTAGAGGGTATCATGCTTAGTGAAATAAGTCAATCGGAGATAGACAACTATCACATGATCTCCCTGATATGAGGAAGTGGAGATGCAACATGGGGGGTTAGGGGGTAGGAGAAGAATAAATGAAACAAGATGGGATCAGGCAGGAGACAAACCATAAGTGACTCTTAATCTCACAAAACAAACTGAGGGTTGCTGGGGGTAGGGGGGTCAGGAGAGGAGGGTGGGGTTACTAATTGAAAAATTGCTCAGACATTGGGGAGGGTATGTGCTATGGTGAGTGCTGTGAAGTGTGTAAACTTGGTGATTCACAGACCTGTACCCCTGGGGATAAAAATACATTATATGTTTATAAAAAATAATATTAAATTTAAAAATTAAAAAAAAAAACTACAAGCCAGAATATAATGCAACAGTAAAATATTGAAAGAAAAACAGAAAATAGAAACTGCTTTCCTAAATTTCAATATCCAGCAGAAATATTCTTAAATGAAGGGGAAAAAAAATACCTTTCCACAAACAAATTGCTGATAAAATTGTTAAAAAACTGTTTATTAGACTAAAAGAAAATGGAGAAATTTGGATTTACATAAATGAATGAGGAGGATCAGAAACAGTAAAAGTTTGTCTCTTCTTTTTAAAAAATAATATCTTTGAAGGATATTTACTTATTCTTTTAAAGACTTAAAGATTTTTTTTCTTTTTTTAATTTATTTATCTGACAGTCAGAGATCACAAGTAGGCAGAGAAATAGGCAGAGAGAAAGGAGGAAGCAGGCTCTCTGCCGAGCAGAGAGCCTGATGCGGGGCTCCATCCCAGGACTCTGGAATCATGACCTGAACTGAAGGCAGAGGCATTAACCCACTGAGCCACCCTGATACCTCCTTTTAAAGATTTATATATTTATTATGTGTGCATGGGTAAGTGGGGGGGGGAGGGGCAGAAATAGAGGGAGCATCTCAAGCAGACTTCTGCTGAGTGCAGAGCCCCACTCAGGACTCAAGCCCACAACTCTGAGATCGTGACCTGAGCTGTAATCAAGAGTCAGACACTCAACTCTTGAGTGTCAACCAACTGAGCCACCCAGTTGCCCCAGAATATTTACTTACTGAAAGCAGAAATAAAACAATGTGTTATAGAGTTTGTAACATACATAGAAATAAAATATTTAACAGTATTATCACAAAGGATGGAAAGAGAGAAACCTAAGATTTCTGTTTTAAGGTTTTATTTTAAATGTGAAGTAATAAAATATTATTTGAAGGTATGTGGTAATAGGATAAAGTTGCATATTGTAAATATAGCTTACAGCTACACCTAAAAAAATTAAGCAAAGATATATAGCTAACAAGTCCATCCTGAAAATAAAATAGAATTCTAAAAGTTATGCAATCCAACAGAAGGAAAATACAAGGAAATAATAAAGAATAGACATGACTATTTGAAAACAAATAGCAAGATGGTACACTTAAATCTAATGAGAATTAGCCCAAGATAAAGATGTTGAATTTATACCCAAACCATAAACTTTTCAAGGACCTCTCTCACCAAAAGGAAATTAAATAAGAACTAGAGGTAGAATTTGATTCTTGAACTTTACTTGTAATTAAAGCATTTGGACTTTCTCTAGATTTTATGTTGCAAGGGCAGAGTACTTTAATTTTGTATATTAATTACTTTGGATTTATTTCTTTGAAACTTTAATCTTTGAAGTTTTATTTCTCGGTGGGAATTTAATAATTAGATTACATATTGAAGTTTGAGCATGTATATGCTCTTGCTATTACATAATAGTAGTGTCTTGATGTCAAGATTTAATATAATTGCAGAGGCTCTGAAGAGCTCTATCAAACAGTGTAACTGGACATAATTTAGCATGGGGGATAATAGAGACAGACTTTTCAGACTCTGGAGTCTATGAATTAATACAATGTTTAATCATATTTCAAAGCCTTCTGGAAGCAAACATATGGTGCCTATCAGTAGCTTGCAGGGTGAGCTACGAAAGGACAACATTTATTATTAAGGTAAGGATATTCTTAAATGTGACTGTCCCCAAAAGCAGCTTTGAGAAAAGAACTTACGTTCATGTTGCTGATTTGGGACGTGATCCCAGAAAGCACAAGCTAGAGACCAGAAAGGTAAGATGGATGCAAGAAAAATAGAAAAGAAAGAAAAGAAAAAAATAAAAAGGAAAAGAAAAGAAAAGAAAAAAAAGGGGGGGAAGGAAGGAGAGGGGAGGGGAGGAGAAGGGAGGGGAAGGAAAGGAAGGAAGGAAGGAAGAAGAGAGAAAGAGAAAGAAAAAGAAAAAGAGAGAAAGAAAGGGAGAAAGAAATAGGAAAAGAAAGAGAGAAGAAAGAAAGAAGGAAGGAAGAATCATATGGAATGTATCTTAGAATCTTCTCTCTGAGTGAGTGCGAAACAGCGATTCTTACTTTTTCACTTGTGTCCCTCACTGGTTAAGGACTGTCCGTGTAAGACATTAAATCCCTGGCACATTTAGACTCCCTCGAGTTCAGCTGATAAAGCTTCCTGTGTCAAATAAAATTCTTAGGAGAGTGGTTTGGGACACATTCCTGAAGCATCAAGCCATCAGGGGATGTCCACCACAGTTGAGAAGGCCTAGGTAGGCTTTTGGGCAAGACATCAACATCAACACATCTGTGGCCAGACCTCCTAGAGGGATGACTGATTTGACACATGGCTGATCCCACCCCTTAAGAGACAGCCACTTCCCAAGATCACTGTGAGCTTAGCTTCAAGTCAAAATTAAGAGAAGAAAGCTGGAGTGTATGAGGAAGGAACACATACTCCCACTTCTTAGGTCTTTAAGGATTAAGATTTCTAGAGCAGTGATTCTCACACATGGTCAGAATCATGAGGAGAGTTTGTTAAAACACGGATCACTCTCCTTCAGGCACAGAGTTTCTGATTCGGTAGTTGTGGGTGCAAGTCTGAGAATTTGCCTTGAAAACAAGTTGCTGATGCTGTTTGCCGAAGAACTACAGAGAATCTCCGAGTCAGAGTAACCTTCAAGGCTTTTCTTTCTCATCTTTCCCCTGCTCATCCAGGGAGGAAGAGTGCGAAGGGGGAGGTAGGCCTCTCACCACCTGCTTTCTAGATCTTACTGCTTGCAACAAGATTTTATTCCCATTTGCATTTTGGCTATACAGAAACCTTGGCAGGGAAGGCTGCCTGTGACTGGAGAAGGAAGTTCAAGTCTATGATGCAAGACAAAGCAGGCCATTGTTGCCCAGACTTAACCCACTTTCTCTAAACAGCTTTGTCAGTAATGGAGGTGAGGTTTCCATACCTATACATCTGGCTCTAGTGTCTTCCTTTAGATGTTTTCAAACTTCGAAGGAGAAAAATGGGATGTTCTATATAGACATCCTATAAAACCAGCAATTTTGTGCACACATTTCTGCCATGAGCAAGAAAAAAAAAAAATCCACTTGATATTATGTGTAAGGTCTTAAACAATATGAACGAGAAGGAAATTACAGCATACATTAGAGGTCTATTGTGAATATGGACAAGCTTTCTGCCCAGAGGGTAGTGTAAACACTGAATGACTTTTAAAATTTCAAACATTCTGTTTCATAAGCTGAAGATCTAAAGACGATTTGCTTTATGTAAAAAGAAAAGAAAAAGCATGAAATGAATTCCGCTGGCAGAGTCAAGCTCCTTTGATTTATACATAATGCTGCTTCTGACAAGGACACAGAAGCACTCTCGTATTTCAATAATCTAATTTTGCATTGTTTGAAAAGAAACAGGACTATTGATAGACTTATTTGGCTTTCACCCTGGGATATTTAAATAGACTTTGCACTTCAAAAACACTTTCACAAATTCCAATAACTTGTGGTATTTTCAGAGCTTTTTATGGTAATCGATGATATATTTTATTTTTATTACTAATTGAAAAATTGCTCAGATAAATATGTTAAGTTTTCTGTGAAAACTTAATTTTCTAAAGGCCTTTTTAACCCTTTCTGAAAAGTGGATGAAGTATAGAAAATGAGTACTTATTTATACATAAAATATACATTTAAAGTTATTATTGCAAATATGAAACATCACAAAACCAAAGGAAAGGAAAACACACACACAAAAAAGAAATCACTTGTTTAGCAAATCATTTGTTCAGCTGCTGCTGTTTTACAGCTAATCCTACCATTTCTAAGTAATTTTATAAAGTGTCATTGTTCTACTACTGTTTTGCAAAAAGTTTTGGTACACCAGACATTTTTGTGACAAAGATGGCCACTGACCTATCCAATATTTATTTCTTCTTTTAAGTAATTGAACCCTTAATTGTTGTGGATGGCAAAACAATAAGGCCAAAGAAATATACTTAAATCTCTGCATTTAGAGAGGGTCAATGGAAGTTACTGTTGTTACTTCCATTAAAGTTATTTCAAAAGTGCTCTCTCAGGTGACAGGTGTTATTTTTCCTCCCTCTTTCTTCCTTTTTCCTTGTTGAAATATGAACATGATAATTGGAATTTCCACTGCCATTTGGAAAAACATGGGATGACACGGAGAATGGAAACCATGTTCTCACCATGGTAGGGGAAGCAAACGATAATGATGACATGATGGAGTTGCCTTTTGAAGTGCCTTATCTGGGCTTCTTTTACATGTAAGAAAACACAGCAGTATCTTCTTTAAGCCCCTGTTATTTGGGGTCTCTGTTATCATGCCCAAAGGTCATCTCTTACTGATATACATACAATACATTTTCTACTTGCTTTCTGGTTTCTTCAAATAGGTTTAAATATTAAATATGATCCTTGAAATGCACTTATTATTTTCCCTCCTTGATAAAGATGCCGTAGAACAAAGTTTTGATCTACTGTGTGAATTAATGATGAATTAATGTTATTCTTCACTTCATTTCTCCTTTTCAGCTAAGAAGAGAACTGGCAAGTTAGATTTAGAACAGCTGGCTCCCTGAACACCTATCAAACCTTAGTGGTTCATGCATTCTTTTGTAGAAACTTGACCTAATTAAATGTGTTTCTGATAAAGAGAAATTGCTAGATGCCTTAAGAAAGTGCTTTGAATGAAGGAACTGCATTTTGCTGGTTCTAGCACCCCGTTTTAGAAGTACTTGATCAACTTGGAAACACCAGTCGCTATTTTAGTTCATTTCACATTTCTCATGGTCTCACTGTTTTCCTTACCTACCCCTTTCCTTACCTTACCACTTCTTCTGTGGTCCATCATTATAATAATTCTCTTGTAAACTTATTTTCCTCATTCCTGTCTCTCTTCCACTTACTCACCTGACAAAATAAAATGCTGGTTTAACCCAAATCTCTTCTTTCTATGATTGCAAATGCACAGCCAACCACAACTGAAGGAAAACATACTAATATTTATCACCTCAAGGATATCCAAAGATCTGCCTGACATACCAACTATCAGCTGCTATTTCTATCACCCTCCTGATCTGCAAGATAATTATTTTATCTCCCTTCCTCTGCTCAAATCAGCTCTTACAAACTCCTCACTTTGAATAGTTGGTATTCCTGGCTGCACTGAAGAAATCCAAGCAATGCGAAGAGGATTATTTCCTCATGTTTCCACCCTGAGCATCTGTTCCCAGTCTGTCTTGCTCCCTGTTTCAACAGATTAACTATTCAACTTCCAAAGACCAATCCTTCAATGTGTGTACTAATTACATCAACTTTTTACAAACTTGACTACTGCAATTTTCCCTTTTTTCCCTCTTAAATGATCTGCATTTCCTCTTTACCAGATTATTCACATCAGCGTAAAAGAGTATCATATCCGCAATTTTTATAAAATCCCCCTGCTTTAACTCCACGGCTCTCTCTACTGCAGTTCTCTCTCTGTTCAGTCTCAACCGATGTTCAGCAGTAATGTCATCATTTTTCCTCTTTGCAAACCCCGCGCCTTCATAAAAAACATTTATACAAAGAACTTTGGAGCAGATTAAATGTAGTGGGAGGTAATTGAAAGAGAACGGTTTTTCTCCCAGGTTCAGGGATCTGTTTCTAGAAGAGAGAAAGCATTAAATCTCAGCAGCAGTCAATGCTTATATTGAGTCCTCTAAATTAACTCATAATGCTGAGACCGATGGTCATAGCTCTGCGGCTGAGACCTCATGGTTCCCACATTCTCACATTCCATCTTCAGAAAAACCTTGTGATCAGAGAGGAAGCAGTTCATTCACAAGGTGGAGATAAAATAGGGAAGGTGCATTTCTCCAGTGCTGTTCAGGGCACATCTTGCAACATGAAAGCCTGCAGTTTGGCTCAAAACCCCCTTACTGGGCTTCCCAGCTGGAGCCTGAAAATGAGTAAGTTATGCAAGCAGCCTGCTTCAAACATGAATGGGGAACAGAAATGCCTAAAGAACAGTTATTTGAAATGGTTCTCATGTTTTACCAAGCATCACAATTACCTAGGAAGCTTGCCAAAGTGCTGTATTCAAATCAAGTTCCAGAAAGTGTTAGTGGAATCCAGAGTTCTACGCTTTTGATAATTTTTTCATGTGATTCTGATGTTGCTAGAACATGAGCCATACACTACTCTACAGACTACTAAGAACTCAACCAGCTGGTCCTTAGACTAAGAGAACTAGAACTGGGAGTGAATATAAAAGACAGAACTAATTGTTAACCAAACAAAACTGGAGAATCTTTCACAAAACAAATAAATAAATAGCTTGAGATTTAGTTTTGTCAAAGAGGCCATTCGTCTGTAAACAGTTACAACAAAGAGGGAGGTTAAGAATCAGATTTGCAAAAACAACCATTTCCCCAGGATGCCACATCTAGATAGAGAACATCCCCCAAACAAGCTTGTTCTGTCCTTCCAAGATTGTGCATCCTCAGGTACAATTGCTGTATCCAAAGTCCAACTACAAACATCTGAGACCACTGGGAGTAGCATGCATCACCTCCTTTGTACCTTGTATGCTCTTTTCACTGGTGTCCTTGAAAGTTCGCTTCCAAGCCTTGACCTATCGATAGTTACAACTAGGTTTGTATTAGAAACCAAGGCCTAGATCTGCTCCTATTGAGTGCCCCCAACAGTCAAACCATCAACTCTCCAATCTTCTCAAACTTTTTTCAATACATTTTAATTGATTTCTCAGGACATACTTTCCATCACAAGGTGCTCATTCTAAGTCTTCTTTACTCCACTTGTTAACCTCAGCTCCAAGGCTCAATCCTCAATATGAATATTTATACTCATTCCTAAGGTGACCTCATCAAGATCAAACTTATGGCTTTAAATATAGTTTATACACATTGATATTATCTAAATATACAACTTTAGGCTGTCACTCTCCTCTGATTTCCATACTTACATACTAGATTGCATATTTGATTTCCATCTAGAAATTATATTGAAGTTAATTTGTCCAAATATATTATATATATATATATATATATATATATATATATAATCTCAGTCTCCAAATGTGCTTCTTCTATATTCAGTTAATGTTACAAAGATATATCTAAATGTTTCAAATTTAATGGGTTTATTTTTTTTTTAATTCTGTCTTATATTTACATGCCATTCCTCAGTAATATCATCAGATCTACTTTCAGCAAATACACTAAATTTAACCACTTTTTACTCTTCATCATTAACATATTTTTAGCCACTGTTATCTCTTCCCTAGACTATTAAAATATTTGAACAGATCTCAATGCTTCCAGTCATTTTAAAACAAATCAGAATATGCCATTTAGTACACTAAATACTTTGATAGCTTCTCACATTATACTTAGGGTGGGAATCCAAATATTTAATTAGGTCCCCAGGGATCTAGGTGATCTGGCCCCAGTCTACCTCACCAAGCTCATATCTGTCAGTCTCCTTTTAATTCATCCAAACCACACAAGCCATCTTGCTGTTCCTACAACAAGCCAAGTAAGTTTCTGTTTCCTTTAGTAAATCATAAAGTTATACACACACACACACACACACACACAAAATATGGAAGTGAATCAGTATGAATTAATGTATCATACATATAATCCTATGTCATCAATTGAACTAATTAGCTAAAATTTGAATTAAATCAGGAAAAGAAAAACATCCTCTGATTATAAGAATAGTATCAGGGGCACCTGGGTGACTTAGTTAAGCATCTGCTTTTAACTCATGTTAAGGTCTCCAGGTCCTGGGATTAAGTCCGAGTCCAGCTTCCTGTTCACCAGGAATCAGCTTCTCCTTCTCTCTCCCTCTGCACCTCCCCCAACCACATGCTCTCTTTCTCTCTCAAATGGATAAATTAAATTAAATTAAATTAATAAAATAAAATAAATAAAAAATCTTAAGGAAAATAGAATATCAGCCTACATGGCCAATGTTCACAGCCATTAAATTAACAATTAAGAGTAACATTTGCTGTACATAAATAGCAGTTTTTTAATATCATTAAGATCAACCAGATAATCTGATTAAAATTTCAAGATGCTTAATTTTTTCAATTTCTAAAATTCATATGGTTGCCTAATTGTTGATATTTAAATTTCAGAAAGTAATAAGCTTTTTATGCTTTAATTTTCAATTAGAATGAATTATTCTGTACTATTTCACAATGAGAAAAGTAAAATTTATAGCATTTATCCACCCAACCACCTGTTTTTTTTTTAATTGAAAAAGGTTTTACATTAACAATAAGTTTCAAAACAAAACAAAACAAAACAAAACAAACTGAGACTTTGCCAAACTAAAAAAATTGAAAACTTGCCTTCCTAATCAATTGTGATATTCTTTGATTACATAGTGTAGCATAAAGCAACAATATCAACTCCACATTTCTTACCATTTACTTGGAAGATGTGAGTTTGAAAGACTTGTTCATAGCCATCTGCATAGCAGGTGTAATTGCCCATGTGAGTTGTGGTAACCTTAGTAATATACAAGGACCCATCATCTCCAAAGTCCTATAGAAATAAAATAAAATAAATTGAAATCAAATGAGATCTTTGTATTTAAAATGCATTTTAACAATTCACCTTTTTTTAGTGTATTTAGGAGCAAAGTAAATAGACTAAAATATTGTTTTTAAATTATCAAAATAATCATTGTTAGTCTTATAGAGTTAGAAGACCTATAATTACCATATTCTCAAGACATGTTTTGTTTTAAAAAAGTATAACTTTACTCATACATGCAGCTTTTTTAGTATTTGTTTGAATTATGAGTTTATATATAAAGTAACTCAATTTCCACATTTTTTTCTAATTTAGTTACAGCAGTCTCCCCTTATCCATGGTTCTGTTTTCCCCAGTTTCAGTTACCCATAGTCAACTGCAGTTTGGAAGTAGATGATTAACCTTCTGATGTATCATCAGGAGGTCAATAATAGCTTCATGCTAAATCACAAAGTCTACATCATTTACCTTGCTTCATCTCATCACGGAGGTATTTTATCATCTTACAACATTATAAGAAGTAGCATGATGTACAATACAATAAGGGATCTTGAAAGAGACCACATTCACATAGCTTTTATTACAGTATATTGTTGTAATTTTTCTATTTTATTATTATTGTTGTTAAGCTCTTACTATGCTTAATTTATAAATTGAATTCTATCATAGGTATGTGTATATAGTAAAAACATAGAATATATATAGGATTTGATACTATACATAGTTTCAGGTATCCCCTTGGGGTCTTGGAACGTAACTCCTGAGGATAAAAGGGGATGGCTATACCTTTTTAATTAATAAAGTTTTAAAATGACTTTTTTCTTATTTGTAGCTAAAAGAAATAGCCCCTAATTATATTTTTACATTAGTAATTTTCTATTAATTTTTATATAATTTAATTATATATTTACCCAGAAATAATGATAACATTTATAGTCAAATTGATAGAATGTGATTTTTGATAAACCTTAGGGACAATCAATATATTAGAACAAAATAGCCATATTATTTCAAATCTATGGAGACAAATGTATGACCATTTTGGAAAAAATAAGGAGAAAAATCTCACTCTATCAAAATCAAACCAAGAAGCACCTCTAGAACAGCAAACACTAGAAAATCTCTTCTTCCATAAAGGCAATGAATACATAGCAGCACTTGTCAAAACCAACTTTTCAGAACAGTGGAAATAGATAAAAAGAGTTTGCACCAATCTATAGAGCATTTACTTCAAAAAATTGCTGAATCTCAGTAAGAACAAAGAGATGTGAACCATCAGCTTTGTAATTTTGTCTGCTATGAAAACCAACATCCTAGCACACACTGGAGGGGGGGAAAAGGGCTTGGAGCTCCTCCAAGTTCCCATCCCTGGAGAACTGTCACCATTTGACCTATCTAGCAGGCCCCTAAAAAGTTCAATTTTTGTGACTTCATTTTTATTTGAGCAAGACTTTAAGTTCAGTCTGTGTAAACAGTCCTATCCCTAAGACCTTTATTGAAAAGAAACAATAGTAATTGTTTAACATTACAGCTTATTATGTTGGAGATACTGATTGGAGATAACAATAGGTGCACCAAACCAAACCAAACCAACCAACCAACAAAAAATTTAAAGGAAAAGTGGAAATGAGATAGCAATAGGGGCATATGAAAAGATCTGTATATTTCTGGGAATCTAGAAAGCCATAAAAATGTGCAAGAATGTGTGCATGCCCAAAAGAGGTGTATGTGCGTGTGTGTCTGTGTGTGTATATATAATATATACGAATTAGGAAGAGAATCCCTAATCTTTCGTCTCTGATTGGCTTTGAGGTCCTGCACAGACAGAAAGTGAAGGCTAAGGCAGACTTGTAACTGTCTATGGGAGTATTGAGTACATAACACAAAACAGAAAGAGAGCACCTTGGCCAAGTCTGGAAGACTAATTGATTCAACACATTTAATTAAATATCTGTTTAATCATTAGCTCATCACTGAACTGAGTGAAGATTTCAGTAACTAAATATAAGAAACTGAGTAAAAATAAACTCTCCTTCATCAAAATTAAAAATCTGTGCTTCCCAAGGGATACTACCAAGAAAGTGAAAAGATCTCCAACAAAATGGGAGAAAATATTTACAAATCATTTACCTTATAAGGGCTTGCATCTAGGAAAAAGAAAAAATACATACATATATATGAATAATAAAAGGACAAACAATTTTGTTAAAACAATGAGCAAAGAATTTAAGTAAATATTTATCAAAAATGAATTACAAATGGGCAATAGGCACATATAAGGAAAATCAACATCATTAGTCATTAGAGAAAGGCAAATAAAAACCACTATGAAATACCACTTCACACTTACTAAGATGGCTAAAATAAAAAGACTAACAATTGTGGAAGAAGATGTGGGAAAGTTGAAACCTTCAAACATTGCTGATGAGAATATTAAATGGGATATCTACTTGGAATAACAGTTTTGGCAGTTCTTCAAAAACTTAAAAACTTGAACAGAATTAAAAGTTAAACTTCCTTAAACAGAGTCTCATATGTCTAAAGCAATTTGATTCCTAGGCATATACCCAAAGGAACAACAACAAAAAAAATCTTGTACAAGAACATTCATAGTAGCATAACTCATATTAACCAAATAATGAAAAACTCAAATACCTGTCAATTGATGAATGGATAAACACAAAGTGATATATTTATATATAATAGAAAATTGTTTGTCAGTACAAAAGAATAAAGTCCTGATATATACTACAGAATGAATGAATGTTGAAAACATCATGCTAAATCAAAGAAACCAAACTCAGGGCACCTGGAGGGCTGAGTGGGTTGAGCCTCTGCCTTCAGCTCAGGTCATGATCTCAGGGTCCTGGGATCGAGTCCTGCATCGGGCTCTCTGCTTGGCGGGGAACCTGCTTTCTCCTCTCTCTCTCTGCCTGCCTATCTACCTACTTGTGATCTCTCTCTGTCAAATAAATGAATAAAATCTTTAAAAAAAAGAAAAAAAAAGAAACAAACTCAAAAAGGCACAAATTGTATGAGTCTATTCATATGGAATGTCTGGAAAGGCTAAATCCATAGAAATAGAAAATAGATTAATGGTTATGAGGAGCTGAGGGGATGGAGTGATAGGAAATGAATGCTAGTAAATATGGAGTCCTTTTAGGAGTGATGAAAATATTCTAAACTTTGATAGCTACTATGGCTGCACAATTTTCAGAAAATACTAAGACCCACTGAACTAGACATTTTTAAAGGGGTTAATTTATGAAGATTATATTTCAATAAAGCTGTTACTGAAAATAAGTTATATATAGAATATTTAGATTTTATATATATATATATATATATATATATATATATATATATAAAAACATATAATGGATATGTGTTAAAATAAAACCTCATATCACTTTGACCAAAAGAATCTTAATTTAGTATAAAAATTTTTAGAAATCAAGAAAGAAAGAATGACCAAAATATGCTTATGTAAAGAAAAAACACTTTGGCTTTACAAAACATTGTAAGCCTTAAAAGAAAGAAAATGAACCACATGTTATATATATGCAAAATATTTAAAAATGTATTTTATTCCTTATTTATATAGTGATTATATTTCAGATACTGCTCTAATTAATTCAAAAATATTGACATATTTGATCCATATAATAAACCCATGAATCTACTAAAGAGAATCTAGGAAATTCCTCTCACGTTATAGCAGCAGATACTAAGATGTTAAGTAATCTCCTTTGTTTCTCTTGGCCCCTAATTAGTAGAACTAGGATTTGAAACAAGGTAGGCTTACTCCGGAGGCTGTGCTTTAAACCCTACATTATGATGCCTTCCTTGTCAATCACAGACTCAAGTAGGGATAAGGACAGGAAAAGAGAAACAAAGAAGAAAGCTATGATAAAATGCCCAAAACAAAGAAAGTCAATTATGCTGTTAAGTCTGAAGAGAAAAAGGCTAGAAATATAATGAAAGCACCTATGGAAAAGAAAGAATTAAAGCTGAAAGATCTGAGACTTAAGTCAAAAGACAACAACACTTAAAATAAGTCAACAGCCATGGGCCACCTGGGTGGCTCAGTTGGTTAAGCATCTGCCTTTGGCTTGGGTCATGGTCACAGGGTCCTGGGATTGAGTCCCACATTGGGCTCCCTGCTTACTGGGGAGTCTGCTTCTCCTTCTTCTCCCCCGACTCATGTTTTCTCTCTCTCTCTCAAATAAATTTTAAAACAATCTTTAAAAAAATAAATAAAATAAAATAAACCAACAGCTATGTCTCTTTCCTTTCTCAACAGCAGAAAATGAGGATGACTATAAGGATGTTGTTGAACTCACTCTTCTCAAGATGTAATTGGCATATTTTCAACATCTTCTACCACAAATACTAGTAAAAGGTTTTTATGTATGTGGTAACTGTTAAGACTTAGTCTTTAAGAATTGTTTGATGGGGCACCTTGGTGGCTCCATCAGTTAAGAGGCCAACTCTTGATTTAGACTCAGATCATGATCTCAGGGTCTTTAGATCAAGCCTCACATGATCAGCGGGGAGTCTGTTTGAGATTCTCTCTCCCTCTCCCTCCACCCCAACTCTTGCTCGTGTGCTCTTTCTCTAAAATAAATAAATAATCTTAAAAAAAAAAAGAATTACTTGTTTATTGTTTCTTCCAACTTTTAACTTTGGAATTTGCTATCATTCATTCCCTAATATTTTAATGCATTCTTTATCTTTTGTGTAGAATAATTTGGTTTGAAAATTGTTTCTTTCCTTATATCAACTTCATGATTAGAAAGGCCTTTTTATTCTGATTTAATATAAATATTTTCCAACATTTCTTTCTCATTTCTTTATGTTTATAAAATTACATTTTAATCTCTCAACATTTCCTTTTTATCTTTTAAAGAACTGAGCATTCATCTTTACATTTTTTCTAAACTATAACTAATTGTATCAGCAGCATTTGTTCAAGAAACACCCTTCCTCATTTGTAACTATGATGAGCAATGGGTGTTATACACAATAAATCATTGAACACCACATCAAAAACTAATGATATACTGTATGTTGGCTAACTGAACATAATAAATAAATAAATATCCGTGTATCTTTAAAATATCATAGTACCTAGTGACTTACCAGTATTCACATAGCAGTGCTCAAAAAAATACCTTGCATGTTTCTTACTTTAGCTATATTCATACCATGTTCATTTTTTTAAAATAACTTTCCTCTAACTGATACTCATACAGATTGATTGCAATCAAGAAAATTACTCTGAAGATATTGAACCTGGGCCTGAAAATAAGGTAAATGCATTCTGAGTCAAGACAGGAAGAGACAGAAAGAAGGAATAAAGGGAGAGAGAAGAATGAGAATAAAGAGGAGAGGGGCAGGAAGGAAGAGAAAGCTGGAGGGTAAAGAAAAGGACTGACAGGAAAGAAGGAAGAAACATAATGTATGCTCTGACCATCAGGTCATTTAGCTGAAGAATAATATTTCTTTAATAACTGTCAGATAAAATTCTTCAATATCATATGAGATTAATCATACCACATTTCAAAGCTGTCAGGGAGAGCTTTCGCAAAGCTACAGGGAAAGCCTCATGACCTGCACAATAGGAGAGGATTTAGAACTTGAACCCCAACAGGGGAATCACTCTGTGACACACATGTGTGATAAAACTCCCTGCGTCACCGCACCACCACTAAAAACACTGCTCACTCTTAGGGCAGCGCACTTTGTTTAGAGAATGGAAATGCCAAATATAAACCTGAAGCTGTGATTCTAGTTAATACTGAAGCAGACAGTTGATATTCAACAGGATAAATGTGGAAAAGCCAAACTTCTATAGAAATCAACTAATACTGATCAGAGTTACAAAATATTTTGCAAAAGATTATGACCCAAAAGTAATGACTGATAGATAACCTAAGATATGATAGTAAGATATCTAGTATGCATAAAGTAAACAAGCAGGCAGGGGGGCAAGCACATATGAGAAAGATTCATCACAAGCAGAACAAATCTTGGAGACCAAATCAGAACGGAAATGAATCCCTTCACTGGACAAGAAAAACTGGAAGTAATTGTAAAAACTCAAAGCATATTTGTTATTTGTAATTATTTTTATATTCATGTATGCCAAACTGTAATTAGATCTCATGAAGTATATTTTCAAAAAAATACTTTTTAAAGTCTCCATAAAATCTGAAATAAACTTTTCCATGTGTTGTTCTACATAGGTACCTAGAAAGCATGACTCTTCCTTGTCTGCTACAATCAAGAGTCGTTTGCCTAATGGTATGAAAATTACCAGAGAATATAACTTTGAGAATGTTTATTTAAAGTATCTTATTGCTATGTGTTATTCTGCAACATGAAATTGCTTTAACTTAGAATATTTTCTAAATTAGCATATGTGTGACCCCTTTTAGTTTATATATATCTTTGCTTATGTTTTTTTCCCCTTTCTTCTAAATGGAAGCAAAATCTTCTAGTCTCAATTTCTTTCAATATACAACTTATAATCACCTTTTCAGATAGCATTTCTGTATAAACAAGACTTTAATATTCTCTCATCACTTTGAGTAAGACATGGATCTTTTCACTACGCTAACATCAAGCCCAATAAATATTTATTGAGCCCTTAAATATGTCAGATGCTATGCTAAATAATTATATAAATTACCAAATTTCATCCTTCATACACTCTTTTTCAAAACCACTACTGTTAGTCCCATTTTATATATAAGAAAACTGAAACACCCTGATTTTAAGTTTGGGGTTACCAACTCCCATGGTCTGAATATTTGTGTCCCCTTCTCAGGTCTTATATTGGAATCCTAATTTGCCTAGTATGGTATAAGGAGATTGGGCCTTTGGGAGGTGATTAAGTCATGACAGTGGAACCTTCGTGAATGGGATTAGTGTTCTTTTAGAAACGACCTAACATAGATCCCTTACCCTTTCCACCATTTTGAGACACAGGGAGTAGCCACTGGCTATGAATCAGGAAGAGGGCTCTCACCAGTACACTAATATGATAGTGCTTTGATCTTTGATTTCTCAGTTCCAGAACTATGAGAAATAAATTTCTGTTGTTTATGCTACCCAGTCTGTACAATTTTGTTATGGCAGCCTAATGGGCTAAGACACCACCAAAGTGAGGGGTCTAGTGCAGAATGGAACTACTGCAGAATTGAACTACTCTTAACACATCCTCCTCTTCCCAAATTCCCCATTATTTTAGCCAGTTCTCAAAATTCCTTTGAGTTCTTTTTAATATAAATTTTGAGAATATATATATAAAGTATATACACTGTATACACACACACACACACACACACACACACACACACACACACACTGATAAATCAGTCCTCTTTACCTCATCCTGATTCAGCACTTCTGATCTTTAAATCTTTCATTTTCTCACCATTTTTCTAATCTTAAATCAAATGTGCAATTTTTATACACAATCATGGTTGAGAATTATGGCATTAAAATACAGTCTTAGAATTCAGGGACAAAATCTTGCACTTATTCTGGGCCCCCATTATACCTTTATAATTTTGCTGCCAATAGACATTCTATTAATATTTCTTCAATTATTAAATCTTCATGAGCCTCTACAAAATTAAAAAATTGCCTCAAGGCACTGATGTCTGGAAAGTCAATAGAAAAAAGCAAAATCATTTATTTTGTTGATTATTTATATCCTTTCAAAGCAGAAAGGAAGAGAGTTGTGGTTTAAAAGAAAATCTGCAGCACATTTCTAAAATTTCAAAAAATTTTATGGCTACTATGTTGTCTATAATCAATTATGTAAGAGTAAAAATTAAAAGATTTAACAACCTATAAATGACAAGCATTGATCACCCTGAATATGCAGGGCAGCACACATCAAGGATAATTATACCAGAGCATAACAACTGAAATTCAGACCTATATTTAACCACAAGCATTTGTTCCAATCTGAAAGAAAATCCCATCCATTAAAAAATGGTAACTTTGAAATTTAAAACTTACTTTCCTATTTCATATTATGTTCTCCATACTTCTAAATTGCATGGTACCAGTGTTACTATACTTTAAATGAGATTTTCTATGTAATATTCATTGCTTTGGTACATACTAACATTATAGTAATTTGTAATGCTGATTATGTTAGTGTGCTTTTACTTTGTAATCTCGTGCAAGCTATTTTCCTAGCTTTTTATGCATATAAAATGTATTTTCATAAAATAGCAATAAGTGATTTAAGAAAACATCTACATATTGAAATTGACGAAGTACTATTATCTCATGATTTATGTGATTTTTCTAAGAACTATGGTAGTTTCTCACTAGTCTATTGGATATTAATCTATCAACAATAAATACAATAGTGAAATATGAAATCTGATAATATAAATTTAATTTGTTAAATGCATTATTTTTCAAATCTTTTTTTCACCTAAAGTCAGTCATTTTATGTGTTAATTTAAAAAGATACACTAGAAAATAAGTAACCTAGTGTGGACTGAAATTATTACTTCAAGCTGAAAAGCAAAAAGTCAAGCAACTGCATTCTTGGGTGAGAAAACCAAAACCAAAATTATGAAAGCCATGTGTAACAGTATTATTTGATGTATGTGTGAATAATTAGATTAATCATACTTTATTTCACTGAAGAAAATAACCCTGCACTAATTTGAAAAGATATAAGCACCCCTGTGTTTATTGTAGCATATTTATGATTTCCAAAATATAGACGTAACCTAAATGTCTATTAACAGAGAAAAGGATGAAGAAGATGTGGTATGTATATACAATGGAATATTCCTCACACATAAAAAAAGAATGAAATCTTGTCATTTGTAATACCATGGATGAACCTAGAGGGCATTATGCTAAGTGAAATGAGTCAGAAATAGAGTCATATGGTACTTATAGACAAACACCATATGACTCTATTTATATGTGGAATCTAAAAAAACAAATGAACAAATAAGGCAAAACAGAAACAGACTCTGATACTGATTGCAAACTGATGGTTGCCAGAGAGGAGGGAGATGGGAGACAGGTGAATGAGGTGAAGGACATTAAGTGGCACAAACTTCAGTTATAAAATAAATAAAACAAGAGGACATAGTTCACAACATAAGATAAATGTCAGTAATATCATAACAACTTCATATGGTGATAGCTGGTAGCTAGCCCTGTTGTAGTCATGATTTGGTAATGTATACAAATATTGAATCACTGTGTTGTACATCCAGTGCATGTCAATCATTCTTCAATAATAAAAAGGAGATCTACAAAAATTGTCCACTGATATAAGTAATAAGATATAATATAGATAATAATAAGATATAAGTAATAAGATAAATTTAAAAATCTATCATTCTCATAGAACTACTATTCAAAGGATTTAACATAATATGGAGTCAGATTTGCCATGAAGCTGATAAAGATTAAGTTTCAGAGTCCCTCATTTATTCAAGCCCTTTCTAAGGATCTGAAAACAACCCTACAATGTGTTTATATTATGTGTTTCTATAAAATTTACAACTATATTGAATTGTCTTTGATTTCTTATTGTAATAAATATCTAAGTTTATATTTAATTTCTATTTATAATTTGTATTCAAACTGAAATACAGCACCTTCAAAATGTAGGTGCTTTAAAACTTCAAGGTCATATAACATTGAACCACCCCTGATTCTACAAATTCTTTATATTTTGGCAATACTATGTTTTACACACAAAGAAACAGAAGTCAAAAAGATGAAGTGACTTCTCTATGAAGAATATTTTGTTAATGATACAGTATTCAAAACTAGGCTATCTGGCTCTAGAGTCCAAGTTCTGTAAGTCCATGCTTTAAAGGGGTGCCCAGGTGGTTCAGTCAGTTAAGCCACTGACTTGATTGCAGCTTAGGTCATGATCTCAGGATCCTGAGATGGAGCCCTGCACTGAGCCCTGCATCAGGCTCCAGTGCAGAGTCTGCTTGTCCCTCTCCTTTCTCCTGCTCGCACTCTCTCAAATAAAAACATAAAATCTTAAAAAAAAAAAAAAAAAGGGAAAGTCCATGCCTTATGGATATAGACATAAATATAGATGAATCCACAAAAACAATGGCAAATATATATGGAATACAATATGACTCAATTTATATAAAATTCAAGCATGTAAAAATAAACAGTATTTTATATATATATATATTATATATACATATATACACACACACGCATTTATGGTAAAACAATTTAAAAAATAGCAAAGAACTACTTAATATATAACTCATGGTAAGTGTTATATCTACAGAAAAAGAAAACTATAATCAGGAGGAGACTATTATAGGAAAGAACCTATAATAGGGAGGGGTCTCAAACTTGTAACTGCTGTATTTTTTAAATGGTTATTAAGTCTATAATTACCAGTGCATCATTTTGCTTTAAGTTGTATACACTCTTGGGTATGTGTAATATTGAAATATAAGACAACCAATTCAATAAAAAATTCTACTAGACCTTAAATCACATACTTCAAAATATATAGCTTCCCCTAAGTGTATGTAGAAAGTTCCAAGTCTCCTTCTTATTCCTTTCAAATAGACTGGAATTTTACTTCTTAAAATTGTAATGGAAAAAATAAACATTTAGATGCTAAACTATATTCTGGCATGTTCTGAAAGAGGACCAACTTTTATTTGATTTCATCAAAAATATTAATAACATAATACCCAAAAGTACCTGGAATCCTGGTGACTTGGATATAATTAGTGAATTAATAATGTATATTACAAAGGTCTGGCTCCATCTTAGAATAAAGAAATGGAAAGAGTGTCACATCTATCCAAACAATAAGAAGCTGGGGAATCTGTAAAATTGTCCTGTGTTCTTGAACTTATCAGAGTGCTGACTTCAAAGGCAACTGACTAGGGTAAAATCTGATTAAGCTAGAGTGAGCCTCCAGAAAGAGACAAGGCATAAGCATTCACCCACCTAGACCCCAGCACTGGAAGAAAACAAGGCTGCCATACAAATGAGTGTTAAAAAAAAAAAAAGTGATTTTTAATGGATTACTGAAAGTTGAACATACACAATTTTGAGTATAGACCCTTGGGAGCACAAACACTTGGAGCCTTTTCTCTGTGGACCTCACTATTTGTTCATGAAAAAGACTGCGGGCAATAGAGATCAGGAAAAGCATCTCTTAAAGTGTAGTTCTAAGTTGTGTAACATAATGTAGTTCTGCTGCTGAGGAAAAAAAAAAAATCAACAATTCTTGCCTGGAGTCTTCTCCCCAGTGGGATAAAGTTTTAAACTGCTGAAGAAAGGCAGCAAATCCTGTCATTTTCAGTGAGTGAAAACTTACTAGTTGGGAAAGGGAGAAAGGAAAGAAATCCTCCTACTTCCAGAAAATTAAAGATCCCTTACCACTGGGGACAGGCAGGATCACTGAGAAAACTCCACTCAAAAGACTCAGAGACACATGAACAGCCCAAAGCTAAGGTTGAATGAGAAAAAAAAAAAAAAAAAAAAAAATATATATATATATATATATATATATATATATATATAAATTCTTTCTTGCTCCTCACCACCTAGGCTAGACCAAGAACCAGGAAATAAGCAGTAACACAATAACTGAATACCACTAATGGAGGGACTAGAGCATAGAGAGACAGCTTCTCTGAGTCACCAGCTCACAGGAAAAGCCTAAAACTGATGGTGGACAGAACACAATCAAGAATTTTCTCAGATAATCAGTCTAGTTCCCACCCTAACCAAAAAGTGCCAGTTGAGGGACTTGAAGCTGGTGACACATTGAAGATAATGATTGCAACCAAGAAAACTGAAATGTGGCTCAACTCCTCCATGAAGGCCTAGCAGAGAAAGAGTCATGCCTATTCCCAGGCATAAATACTATTTACCTTGGTCTCTACTACCACACACAGAACTATGTGGCTTTCAACTAAAAATTATGAGGCACACTAAAATTGGAAGGAAAAATGATCTGCTATTGAGAGACAAAACAATCAATAGAACTAATCTCAAATATAAATCTATTGTTAGGAAAATCACATAGTGGATAAAATAACTATGATTAATATGTCACAGGCTCTAGTGGAAAAACTCGAAGACATTCGTGAATAGATGGGTAATTTCAGCAGAGAAGTAGAAGCAATAAAGTGTCAAAGGACATGCTGGAAATAAATTTAAACACACACATAATAACAAAGATGAAGTGTTTTTGACAGGCTCATCAGTATGCCTGACACATCCAAAGAAAGACTCGGTGAAC
Source organism: Lutra lutra (assembly GCF_902655055.1). Taxonomy (NCBI): domain Eukaryota; kingdom Metazoa; phylum Chordata; class Mammalia; order Carnivora; family Mustelidae; genus Lutra; species Lutra lutra. The sequence goes on along the minus strand of NC_062279.1, from coordinate 77,627,996 downwards.
TTGAATATAGATCAATAGACTTTACTCAAGTGGAAACACACACAGGAAATTAGTGAAATAAAATGGAGAGAGAAAACGAAGCATCCAAGAGATATAGGCCAATATCAGTCTAAAATATGTGTAATGGGTGTGGTGCATAAACAATGATCTTGGAACACTGAAAAAATAAAATTAAATAAAAGAAATATGTGTAATGGGAATCCTAGATGGGAGGGGGAAGAGGGAGAATGGAAAGAAAAAAAATACTTGCTAATGAATAGTCAGGAATTTTCCAAAAATGACAGATTAAAACAAACAAACAAACAAACAAAAAAACCTGGAAATATGTTGATACTGCTGGAGACCAAAGATAAGGAGAAATGCTAAAAGTTATCAGAAAAAAAAAATATATATATAATTATATATATATATATATATATAATCATCTTTAAGAAATGGAAATCATCTGAGATTTTTGAGACCAAATATAACCAGAGTAAAAGTATCAACTATCTGGTGAAAAAAAAAAAATTACATATATTATAGAGGAGTGAATGATCTACCAGAGAGATTAAGAAAAATCAGAGAAGTGAGGTAACAATATGGATTCTCCAACATAAAATGAAAGAAGTTCTCTTTGCCTGGCCAAGGAAAATTGGACGACTGAGTCATCTATAACATTGCAAATATCAATCAATTAAATGTATGAACATATATAAATAAAAACACATACAATGTTAACAGAAATGATGCTATTTATTTATTTTTTTTTTAAAGATTTTATTTATTTATTTGACAGAGAGAGATCACAAGTAGACGGAGAGGTAGGCAGAGAGAGAGAGGGAAGCAGGCTCCCTGCTGAGCAGAGAGCCCGATGCGGGACTCGATCCCAGGACCCTGAGATCATGACCTGAGCCAAAGGCAGCGGCTTAATCCACTGAGCCACCCAGGCGCCCGAAATGATGCTATTTAAATCATAAAACTAATCATCTCTTGGTATTTGTACCTAAGTAATATTCATTTCTAATTATTTTCAATAGCATTCACTTCTTATTTTCAATACAATTTTGATAATTGTCTTCTCAATATAGTTTGGGGTTGATTTTAATATTCAGTTAAATTATGTTTAATATTCACTGACAGATATTTTAAATTTCTTGGATTAAATCACCAAATATATTTTTTAAAGATTTTATTTATTTATTTGACATAGAGAGATCAAAAGTAGTCAGAGGGGCAGGCAGACGGGGAGGGGGAAACAGGCCCCCTGCTGAGCAGAGAGCCTTATGCGGGACTCGATCCCAGGACCCTGAGATCACGACCTGAGCTGAAGTGGAAAGTGGGTCCAGTTTCTAAGTTTCTTATTGCACCATCTTATTGTACCATTAACTATTCTTGTTTTTTTTTTAGATTTTTATTTATTATTTATTTGAAAGACAGAGATCACAAGTAGGCAGGCTCCCCACTGAGCAGAGAGCCCAATATGGGGCTCGATCCCAGGACTCTGAGATCATGACCTGAGCCGAAGGCAGAAGCTTAACCCATTGAGCCACCCAGGTGCCCCCAAATCACCAAATAATGTTATACAAAAATCCACTTAGCATTATTTCCATGGATTGTCAGTCTTGAATCAAAAGAACTCTGGGAACCAGAAGGAAGCAGGCACATGATTCAAAAACCAACCAAGAGGCAGAAATCACACAATAATTTGAGCATGGAAATGTCAATTAGAAATTCCTAACTGGGGGTGCCTGGGTGGCTCAGTGGATTAAGCCTCTGCCTTCAGCTTGGGTCATGATCTCAGGGTCCTGGGATTGAGCCCCACATTGGGCTCTCTGCTTGGTGGTGAGCCTACTTTCCCCTCTCTCTCTGCCTGCCTCTCTGCCTACTTGTAATCTCTGTCTGTCAAATAAATAAATAAAATATTAAAAAAAGAAAAAAAGAAATTCCTAACTGTAACAGTGAATTAGAGTAATGGGTGATTATCTGCTATAAAGGGAACTCTAAACAATATGGCAATAACAGGTATAGGAGCAACCATTGTTCCAAGAGATGAGATAGTAAGCCTAAGGAAGAGACTCCTCTCCTGCATTGTTGACACCTGGACCTCTTTGTAGAGGGTGGGAATGTCTATGGCTCATAAGAGAGTAGAAAAATTCACTGAGGCTGTAAAGCTTTTACAGGAGAAAATGTTCATAGGAGGTAACATGCTGGAACCTCCTACTGAAAAGCCATTTAACGGTGTTGCTGGCGAAATCTGCTCATGGGAACTACTATGAGCTGCTATAAATCACAACTTTTAGAGCCAAGGGACTAAGCCAGGAGTTTCATGAAGTCTAGGCACTGAGAAATTTGCATGTAGTGCAGGAGTCTGCCAAGAAATACACACCAGAACTTGGAAGAGAAACCTTCCACTCTAGTGTTCTTCTAGTCTTCTCTACTAACAAAGCATGCCATCTGCCACCGGAGAAATGTTTACACATATATTATTGCAGAACTGTCATTTAAGGGTGATTAGAGAGGAGAGAAAATGGATCAATAACTAGTACATCAATTTTCTCAAGAAAAATGCCAAATTAGGCAAACAAATAGTCAGCTGTCTGGTCTACTGCAAACCACATGTTTTGCACTGCACACACTTTCTATCCTAATCATTTATCAGTAAGGGAAAGAGAGGAGATAACATACAGAAAAATAAATTCAAATGTATCCCAAAGCTAGCGACATTATTAATTTTAATTTGTGAAAACTCATCGAGCTGTAAATTTATGGTTTATGCACTTGTCTGTAACATTTTTTATATTTTAATAAAAATGCTTAAAATACAATATCCATGTTGCAAAGTTTAATTTCTGATTATTAGTACCTGTACATAGCACTCCATAGAATCCATGTACTCAGGCCTATTGACGGATATGTCTCTCTTTTGTAAATGTCTATTTAATTGAAATGCTCTGAATTGAGAATGATTTTCTTTCCAGGCCCTAAATAAAGGTTTGTTGAAAAAGAATTGAAGAATGAGTTTATTTTGGAAGTAAAGAGTTGTCAGTCATTCAAAGCAGGTTCTTTTCTATGATTTCTTGGATATTTCCCATTTTTCCTCTAAATGAAGATAACCCATTATATATCAAGAAGCTGCTACCAACAGTATTCATTATTTTATGGTAAAAACCAAATGACCCCATTTCATTCACTAAGTTCTTGCCCTTCAATGAAATTTACTAGTTGGAGACCCACCCAACTCTTCCTCAAAACGGAAAATTGAATTGTCTTTGCTCTTCAGTGGAAAATCACTCCATGTCTTAGAAAGTGGGTCATTTTAACATTGTTGTTAACATAAGAATCCCCTTTTGTGGTAGACTGATTTCATTGATGGTCTCAATTAATTGATCAAAAAAAAAATTTCTAAGCAATGTACTTTGCTCTATAGCTTTCTAGTCTTCTCCTCTTTGACTATGAGTTTTGCTGTGTGATTTCCTCTGGCTAAGTGATGTTACATATGTGATGCAAGCAGAGGCAGTGAAGAAAGGAAAGTACATTTCTGCTTGCCTTGTTCCATGCCCAGTCCTGCTCTCTCTTGGATCCTTGCCATCAACAAGAGCAGAAACTGAGATTAGCCTACAAGAAAGTGAGAAAACACATGGAGTAGAGCTAATCATCCCAACTGAGGCCATTCAAGACTAAGCAGTTCTTAGTTTACACACAAGTTTATGTCTTAGGAGTGAGATAATTTAGAAAGGTAAGTGTAGTTCAATCTAGATCAGCAGGACCTCTAAGCCGACCCAAAACCTTGCAAGGAATACTGAATGGTGGTGATTTTAATTCATTAAATTTTGGAATAATGTGTCATGTAGCAATGTCTGCTTAGTGTAATTTCTTACCCCTGGCTGAAGTTTCCTCTTGATTATATTTTAATTATTAGAATTCTGTTTTGTTTTCTTAAGAAATTATGTTCATAGCACTTCCCTGGAGTTACTGCACAGGCAAACTGAATAAGAACCTAAAAGCTACACTGAGATTTTTATATGAAGTGGTCACTTGGTTTCTCAATAGCTAGAAAACATTTTTCTTCATATCAGCAATGAGAGATTGTATATCTAAATTGCATTATAATCAAAATGCAGAATATTATATACCATGAACTTTAAAATTACTTAGGATGAGTTAAGAGCTTAAATGTAAAATCTATGAATGTTGAGTGTGCTAAATAATTGATGAAAAATTAAATTAATTTATTGAATATACAATAGTAATTTTCTTAAGAAAGTTTGCAAGGTTTGAATAAAAGATGTTTTTAAAATCATTTGGAGGACACCTGGGTGGTTTGGTTGGTTAAGTGTCTGCCTTTGGCTCAGGTCATGAACCCAGGGTCCCGGGATTGAGTCCCTCATGGGGAGGGAGGGGTTCTCTGCTCAGCAGGGAACCTGCTTCTCCCTCTGACCCTCCCCCTGCTTGTGTTCTTTCTCCCTGTCTATATCTCAAATAAATAAAATCTTTCTGAAAAAGAAAGAACAAATTAAAATCATTTGGAAATCTTTTACAATATAAAGGTTATAATTCAAGAAAGTCAAGGTAGACTGTTTTACTATATGTGAACTAAACACCAGGTTGTTATTAAGTAACATACCAAGTTTGATGACTGTCAGTGAGGTAGTAATGATGAAGAGCTGCACAAAGTGGGCAGTCTCAAGTTCTGAATCATTCTGAAAACTTGGGGAAAGGACTTATGATTTCATGATTAGTTAAGAAATATTGTGTACATGAGACATTAATTACTGACATTTTCTTCTGTGTGCACTTAGATGATGCCTTTCTTACTGCACAGCTGTCTCTGATAAGTTAGGAGAGAATGGGAAGTATTGTTCTGCTAATTGCACATTCCACTGCTAAAATATAGATCCTATTCGAAACAATGATCGGTTTGTTTTTCATATTAATGCTCTCTGTTTCTGAGATAAGAATAAAGAAGACTTTAAAAAATGAAGAGCATTAAATACCTTCTCTAAAACAATTTATTTTTTCCAGAAATGTTTATTGGGTAGTTCCTCTTTACCAGCCACCTTGAATCTCTGACAAAAACTACCTAGCTGTCCTTTCAGATGTCTTATGGGAAGTGATAATTTCCTTTTAACTAATCACAAAGGAAAACATAAAATTGGTATTGAGGACCTGAATAAAGATGGTTCTTTATTCTACTTCTAACCTTAAAAAAAAACAAAAAAAAAAACAAAAAACAACTTTTCCACTCTCTAATTCAATGTATGCTCATGTAGAACAAAGATATTTACAGAATTTATAGGATTTGATGATTTATCATCTTGAAATGTTTATTTCTCTTTCTACTTATTCTTTCTGCTTTCTTAAGCATTGTTGGATGATATTAGATATCCATACATGTATACTTTTCCCACCAAAACTGTACTTCTTAGAGAAGCCTTGCTGTTACTTTTGTTAACAACATTTCAATTCTAATTATTTACATAAGTCATCAACTTTTTGAAAAATCAAAACTCAGATTTGAAAACCATCTTTGTCACAGACTGATTTTAAGAAACTTGAGAAAGTTGTTTCTTTTCTCCTATCTTCATTTTCCAGAAAGTTGTTTCTTTTCTCCTATCTTCATTTTCCAAATAGGCAGAATGGGAATGAAAACATTTGCTCACTTTATCTCACAAGCAGATATAAGAAGAAAATGAAATGCTGCTTTGGAAAACACTTTGTAAATGACAATAAAATGTGAGACCATGATCCTCTTAATGATAAGGAATTCATTGTTGGTATATTGACACATCTAACTTTACATGCATTGCAGGTTTCCAAATGGAAGATAAAGTTGTTAAAGCAACAAGTAAGACAACTATCATATGACCTCCCTGATATGAGGAAGTGGAGATGCAACGTGGGGGGTTTGGGGGGTAGGAAAACAATAAATGAAACAAGATGGGATTGGGAGGGAGACAAACCATAAGTGACTCAATCTCACAAAACAAACTGAGGGTTGCTGGGGGGAGGGGGGTTGGGAGGGGGATGGGGTTATGGACGTTGGGGAGGGTATGTGCTATGATGAGTGCTGTGAAGTGTGTAAATCTGGCGATTCACAGACCTGTACCCCTGGGGATAAAAATACATTATATGTTTATTTAAAAAAATTAAAAAATTAAATTAAAAAAAGCAACAAGGAATAAAACTTTATAATTATTTCTAACAGTTCATTCCAACATCAACCATCAGTATATTTTTCACACAGTAGGTAAAATTAAGATGTTCTGAAGTTGTTGTTTGTTTGTTTGTTTTTTTTAAAGTGAAGCTGTATATCTTTTATTCTGTTCGGAGAAACTGCTTCTCTGTTTCTTTTCTTTGGGCTACATAGGGTCAGATAGCTTTATTGTTCAGACGATAGTTTCACATTTAGAGAACAATTGGAAAGAAAAGAGTAACTGGAAATAAAGCTGTACTTCCTCATTTGGAAATTTTTCACACATTTAAAAAATTATCAAGAAGGAAAAAGTCATTTGAGACTATGAATCTCAATTAGTATGTCTCTTTTAAAAACGTTTGACATCTGGGGGCACCTGGGTGGCTCATCAAACATCAGACTCTTGGTTTTGGCTCAGGTCTTGGTCTCCTGGTGATGGGATAGAGCCCCTTCTCTGGCTGTGTTCTCAGAGAAGAGACTGCTTCAGACTCTCCCTCTCTCTCTCTCTCTCCACTTGTGTGGGTGCACATTTTCTTTCTCTCTCTCTCAAAAATAAGTGAAATCTTTAAAAAGTGAAATTAAATTAAAAAATAAAAACATTTTCCACCTCATGTTAACTTTTGTAGGAGAAAAAAGACATGTGGCGGTGCACTACTAGAAAATGTCATGTGAGAGTTTTAGATTTTATATCTAAAAAGAATATCTGATTGCTTCCTCAGTCTTATCTTCTGCCATCAGGCTCTACCTATCATCTCTTTGGTTTCTTTCCAGCAGTCCAGGATCCTTTCCACCCTGCAGTCCTCATACCTATTGCTTGGCATACACTTTTCAAAATATTTCATATAATCCTTGAAATAGTACATTAAATCTCATATGATAACATAAAAGTTCTCCTTTCTATAACCTGTCATATCACTCTATGCTTTTTATTCTTAATTTTTAGTGTAAGTGCTATTAGCTTTTAAATTTTGTGTGGCTACTTTTAATGATCGATCTCTTATCCATGAAGGCAGATAGCATGTAGTTCACTGCATTTCTTCAGCATGTGCCACAGTGTCTGGAATATAGGAAGTATGCAATGGGCATTTGAATGTGTTAATTTAAAAAAAAAACAGTAATTTCTCTTTTTTTAAATTTTCCAGACTTTTATTTGGAAAATTATTTATCATAAATAACATTTAAAACTATGTCATGCTGAAAACAAGTTTATTTTACCTTTGACTATATTTTTTTATTAAGTGATAGATCATCAAGTGTTGTCATTTAGATTTATTTTATTTCACAACCAACAAATATTCTTAAACCTTAAATTATTGATTTCATTGGATTCCAAGGCAAATATTTTATTTAAAGATGGTTATCAAAATTAAATTCAACTCTGATATGTCATGTGGTTAGTTTGCAGGATTATATTAGTTCAAGCTGTCAAGAACTTGAATGGCTTATATTTTTTTCCTCCTTACAAGCTAATATGTAAGCCTGCTCTACTTTTGTGAATGCTGGCAGAAGACATGCGATTCCTGGGTCAGAGACAAAGGTCCTTCTTACAGGTGGTACAGCAAGCAGTATGAGCCTCCCACTTGCATCAGTTTCCCTTGCCCTCTCAGCCTTACCGGAGCAAGGCAGAGCAGCCTGGGTCAATGCTGCAGACAGCAAGCAAATCTGAACTCAGGAGGTAGACACTATTTCTGTTTTCAAAGACCATATACTACACCAATACCCTTACAGATACAGCCAAGAACAAAAACCATCAGTGCCTCTGTTCAGAAGACATGCAAAAATATTAAAGACTCATGGAAAATTATTTTCTAATGTACTCTTCTCAGATTAATGCAGATCTTGCGGTTTATACTTTGAAATAATCATTTTGTTGATGTTATCAGAATAATACACACATGTGTCAGAACATTTTTATTTCAATAGGTAAACTTGGGCCCACTAAGTATTACACCAATTAAAAAATGCGCTGGCTTATTGGAACTCTTCTTGCTAATAACAAAGAGATAACAATATGCGATCTCAAAAATGTTGAATGTCGGCTTTCCTTCTCTTGGATTATATTTCTAGAGTCAATCATGTTGCACATTTGTCAAGTGCTCTATTGGGTGTGTGAGACTTACATATGCTCTAATCATAGAACTACAGTTTATTACAGAATGCTTAAGCTGGCAGCAGTGATAAAGATGATTTAGAAGTGTACATTATGTAGAACATCAAAAATCACTTGTATCTCTTTTCCTTTCCCAACATGTGCTATTGGCCTCAGAAGAAAACTGATTCTATCACTGTTTCAGCCCAATTTTGCTCTAAATGTGAGAAATGTGAGGTGATTGCATGGCTGAGGTCAGTAAAGGCAATCCAGATTTCCCAAATCTAGTGCAAGCCTGCTTTAAACAAGAGAGTGGGGAGGATCATATCAGTGGGTATAATACATTGCTCGTGCCGTGGAAATCTACATTAAAAATCAAATGATAAGGGGTTGAAATTGAAGATGAAGACTCTGCCACAAATTTCATTCTGAAAATGATAAGACAGCTTGCTTTCATATTTATATGGAATTACTAACTTAAATCACTTTCTTCTGTAATTTGTTTCATTTATACTTTGGTTGTGGATGAACTTTCTCTGTAGAGATTTTCATGTGCTGTAGGTTCTGCATGATAATTTCAGGTGCAGATATAATAAAAAATTGACTATGCCTGTCTTCTATTTTCTATAGGCTCTTTTCTCATTCATAACCAAAAAGCCATCATAATTTTTAACATTATGAAAGAAGTATATAAAATTATTTGTAAGATAGCCCAATTCAGATATTTATTTTATCAAGAAATAAATGGACAGAGAAGATCTGAATAATTTGCCCAAGGTGATAGAGTAGGTGAGATCAAGAGATAAATATATATATATATATATATATATATATATATATATATATAAAACTTCCTAATATCAGTCAGTTATTTAATTCATCACCTAAATGGTTTTTTTTTGTAATTTAATCATTAATACTTTATCAAGAAAATTGAGATATATTTTTTTTTCCCCTTTAGGCCCTTGCCTGGCACAGAACATATGATAGCCATTATAACTAATCTTCTAAGTGAGAACCTTGTGTTGGACTAGAAGGAAAATATAGACCACTTGCATCAGGTGTGGCATCAATGGGATAATGTGTCCCAAATGAGAACTGTGGACCACTCAAAGTGTTGACTGAGAACAGGACATTGGATCAGAGATGCCATGATGGTCGGGTATGGTAGGCTTTTAGCCATTGATGAAGAAACAGCAGAAACATCTCTAAGTCAAGTTATGAGAGCAGAGTCTATAGAGAGGACAGAAAGAATGGAGGAAGGGTATCTAGCACAATTGGGGATACCGCACCCATTCTGAGATGCCTGTAAAGCCAAGGTAGGGGAAGTGACATTTAAACACTAGAAGGTAAATGCTCTTTCCTAGATGTCTTTAAAACTCATGAGATGAAGAGGTGCCTGGGTGGCTCAGTGGGTTAAAGCCTCTGCCTTTGGCTCAGGTCATGATCCCAGGGTCCTGGGATCAAGCCCCACATCGGGCTCTCTGCTCAGCAGGGAGCCTGCTTCCTCCTCTCTCTCTGCCTGCCTCTCTGCCTACTTCTGATCTCTGTCTGCCAAATAAATAAATAAAGTCTTTAAAAAAAAAAACAAACTCATGAGATGGGATGCCTGCTGAAAAAGAGACATAAATGGAGGAGACTGCATGCCAGGTAGTGGTGGGTGACTGATGTGGATCACCTTTCACAAGCTCACAAAATTCCTGGGCAATGGGCAAGATGATCGACATTAAACAGATGAGAAAACTGAGGCTCAAAGAGGTGACTTCCTACTGCTAGGAAGCAGCAGGGCCCAGAGCTTGAGCCAACCTTTCCTGGTAGGTTTGATTCTTTTTCAGAAGGTGTTACCTATAGACAGGTGCCTGCTGTTGGAAGCCCAGTGGATACAATAAAAGAAGCAAAGAACAGTAGTGACATTGTGAAGGGATTTACCATGGCTCTGGCCTGGCAGAGAATGAGGAAGTGATTTCCTGATGGAGCTGGGAAAATGGGCACAAATATAAGATGTGGTGGGATGCTCCAGCTACTCAGCTACCATTGGCAGGAGTAGCCGAGGAATTCTTAGATTCTCAGTTTGTGTGTGGATTTCCTAACCATCAAGGAAAAACGGAGGGAAGTGATCTTCCATTTCTGCTCTGCACTGGTGTGGTATTCCTGGTTTAGTAGGTGGGGAAAGGGAGAAGTTGGAAAGGAGGGGGAGAAGTGAGGAGAAGGCACTTTTTCTTCAGTGGCTAGAGAGGCAGGCAGCCACAGCTCAGCACCACACCTCTGCACTGAGGTGGCCTGATCTCCCACTTCCCTGGGAGCAACACAGGATGTAGTGGGCTGGTGAAGGCACTGACCAGTCCCACACACAGGCCACAACTCCCACGTGAGTCTGAGGACATTTGAACATGTCTTAATAGTTAATGTGTGGTATGGTATGCCTTTCCATTAAGGTGTGGACTCCATGAGTTAGGAGTATATATTTTTGTTTGTTTGTTTTTTAAGGATTTATTTATTTATTTGAGAAAGAAAGTGTACATAAGTAGGAGGAAGGGCAGAGGGAGAGAAACTTCAAGCAGACTCCCCACTGAGCACAGAGTCTAACACAGAGCTCAGTCTCATAACCCAGTAGATCAAGACCTGAGCCGAAACCAAGAGTCAGATGCTCAACCAACTGAGCCATCCAGATGCCCCAAGGATTGTATCTCTTTAAAAAAAGAAAAAAATGGTCATAGATCAGACTTCTCCAGGAATACACTATGAGGCTCCTTCTGGAATGTTCTCTGGAGCAACACCTGTGAGAGTGTGAGGCAAACAGCACTGGGGAGATGGAAAGGATGAATGGTGACATGATTAGAACAGAGGACTTAGCTGACACATGGGGAACCTGGAGGTGGGTAGGTGCAGGCTCTCCACCAGAGCAGGAGGTGTAAATTTCTTTTTTTTTTTTTTTTTTAAGATTTTATTTATTTATTTGACAGAGAGATCACAAGCAGGCAGAGAGGCAGGCAGAGAGAGAGGAGGAAGCAGGCTCCCTGCTGAGCAGAGAGCCCGATGCGGGGCTCGATCCCAGGACTCTGAGATCATGACCTGAGCCGAAGGCAGCGGCTTAACCCACTGAGCCACCCAGGTGCCCCAGGAGGTGTAAATTTCTATTTCTTTAAATTTCTTCTGTAACATTGTATGTGTTTATCTAACAAATAGTTATTTATAACTTACTACAAACAAGTGTTATAGTAACTCTAGCCTCCATTGTAAATTAGCTAGGAGTTAGCAATATATTATATGTTTTTATTTATAAATGAATTTTTCTATCCATTATAAATATTTATAAAATACCCACTAGGGAATATACAGTATTCAAGGTCCTGTGTATATAAAAGCGAACCAACTCACCAAAAAATCGCCTGCTATCAGGAAGCATAATTACAGTGAGAAGAATTAAATAGTAAACACACGAAAGAGCTAAATTCTGAGCACAATATTATAGGGAAAAATTAGGCTGGAAAAATTACTTTGGACAAAATGGCCATGCAAGGCCTCCCTATGAGGGCATACCTTACTAATACTACTATAAGCTTGAAAAGGAACCAGCCTTGAGAAGGGGAAAAAAAAAAAGAACAGCAAGATGCTAAAACTCAAAGCCTCAAAGGCCAGAGACACTGAAGTTAATTTTGTGAATGTCACAGCACTTACTTTGGGCTGGAAGAGTTCTTCTGGAGACAAGAGAAGGGGATTAAAGCTGGCACTGCCAGTCTAAAGGTTGTTAGTAAAGGACGAGTTGGCAAACAAAAAGACTGAAGATCAGCCAGAAATGTAAAAATAAAGCCAGCAATGTGTAGGAAGCCAAGAGAATAAAGAGATTCCTCACCTTGTGTGCCCTCAGATAATTAAGAACTTCTAATGCAGAACTTCACTTAGTTGGGAAATATGAGAAGAAAATAAATACAAAATCAAAAAACAAAGTACAACTTTAATGTTACTTTAGAATAAAATAAAAGCAATAAAATATACATAAAAGTAACTTAAGTTAATAAATGGAAATATTGTATCCATATTTTTAAGAGAAAATATTTTATACCTATCGTTTTCAGGATAATAAACGGTATGTAGCAATGGCAAAGTAATAAAAGAACAAGGATTTATTTTAAAGTAAAATAAAATCAGTTGCATTTTATAGGGCTAGAAAAGTCAGATTTCTCTATTTTGCCCTTCATCAGAACTAGTGTGTGATCAGGATGAATGAATTTGGTGCTTGAAATCCACACTACTATGTTCTACCATTGTGATATTCATTAGTGCACCCACTGGTATATTAACATAAATTTGTGATGTGATTTTCTACACTTTTAACAAAGATAAAAGGTCATGTAGTTCACTTGCAGATTAGAAGTACGGAAGACACAATATCTTTTTAGGACATTACTTCAATGAGGGCAAATAAAGCTATAAAGCTTCAGAGGAAATTCCTGCTTCTGAACTGAGAAGCTGGTTAACAGTGTTTAGGAACTGGGGGCTAAGGGAAAGGTGTTGAAGTAGAATCTATAATAAAAGCAAGAATTACGTGATGAAGGCAAATCACACACCTCTTGTCTCAGAATTATCATCTATGAAACGGGAATGTTAGTATAACCACCATGTTGCAAGATTGATTCCTTTTGTAACATATACTTACAAGTATGTCGGCAACACTGCAACTGTACCATAAGTATTATTGGTGTCTTGTTATTTTAATTTACATGGTTTAAGAATTATACCTTAAAAATTGAGTACTGAATTTCAAACAAGCTTGGAGCTAATTAAGGTATTAACAAATCTGTTAACCAAGCCTGATAGAAATTATATCTGTTGAACTCAAAATATAATCACAAATTTTCTTGGAAACCAGAACTAATATGTGATGATTCACTAATGCAGCATCTAGTATAATACTCCCAACACTTAATGTGGTGATATATGTTCTCACTAGATGATGACACTGATGATAAAAAACAAAGACCCCGGGGTAGGAGGACTCCCGAGCACAGTGGGAAAACAAGGAGACCAGAAGAAAAATTCCATGATTTCTTTAAATAGTATCCAGTTTAAGAAAACATATAGGTAAACTCATATGCAAAAAGTTGTGGGGTCTTTTTAAAAGATTTTTATTTATTTGACAGAGAGAAAGACAGCACAAGCAGGGGGAGCAGCAGGCAGAAGGAGAAGCAGCCTCCCCACTGAGTAGGGAGACCCACTGGACTAGAACTTAGATCCCAGGTCTCTGGGATCATGACCTGAGCTGAAAGAAGATGCTTAACCTACGGGGCCACTCAGATGCCCCCATGTGCAAAAGGTTTTATTTACATATTAAAAATACTCATCTAAGCTCTCCTTTAAAGAATACATTCCCTCAGTATCTTTTAAATTATAAATTACAAATTTTGTTTCACATTTAACTTTTCTGAAACATATCTGGTCAGTGAACTAACAATATAAATATAGAAAATGCAAAAAATACAATTAAGTCTGAAGGTCATGTTTAAAATATTAGTTTTCTGTGAAGACTTTGAATTGAAACAAACATAAAATATACAAAACATGAACTATTAATGTAGCTCAATTATACTACATATATCATTGACTAATCAAATTATTTTATGTTTATTTTATTATTAAATAATTATATATTACATCCCCAAATTCTTCTTTTTTTATCTTTATTTTTTTATTTTTTGTTTTTTTATAAACATATAATGTATTTTTATCCCCAGGGGTACGGGTCTATGAATCGCAGGCTTACACACTTCACAGCACTCACCATAGCACATACCCTCCCCAATGTCCATAACCCCACCCACCTCTCCCAACCCCCACTCCCCCCAGCAACCCTCAGTTTGTTTTGTGAGATTAAGAGTCACTTATGGTTTGTCTCCCTCCTGATCCCATCTTGTTTCATTTATTCTTCTCCTACACCCCTAACCTCCGACATTACATCTCCACTTCTTCATAATCAAGGAGATCATATGATAGTTGTCTTTCTCTGATTGACTTATTTCACTAAGCATGATACCCTCTAGGTCCATCCACGTCTTCGCAAATGGCAAGATTTCATTTCTCTTGAGGGCTACATTGTATTCCATTGTGTATATATACCACTTCTTCTTTTCCATTCATCTGTTGATGGACATCTAGGTTCTTTCCATAGTTTGGCTATTGTAGACATTGCTGCTATAAACATTCAGGTGCACGTGCTCCTTTGGATCACTACGTTTGTATTCTTCCTGACTTGTTAATTTCAGCCATTCTGACTGGTGTGAGGTGATATCTCATTGTGGTTTTGATTTGTATTTTCCTGATGCCGAGTGATGTGGAGCACATTTTCATGTGTCTGTTGGCCATCTGGATGTCTTCTTTGCAGAAATGTCTGTTCATGTCTTCTGCCCATTTCTTTATTGTATTATTTGTTCTTTGGGTGTTGAGTTTGCTAAGTTCTTTATAGATTTTGGACAGTAGCCCTTTATCTGATATGTCATTTGCAAATATCTTCTCCCATTTTGTCAGTTATCTTTTGGTTTTGTTAACTCTTTCCTTTGCTGTGCAAAAGCTTTTGATCTTGATGAAATCCCAATAGTTCATTTTTGCCCTTGCTTCCCTTGCCTTTGGCAATGTTCCTAGGAAGATGTTGCTGTGGCTGAGGTCAAAGAAGTTGCTGCCTGTGTTCAGGTCCTTCATCCATTTTGAGTCTATTTTCGTGTGTGGTGTAAGGAAGTGGTCCAATTTCATTTTTCTGCATGTGGCTGTCCAATTTTCCCAACACCATTTGTTGAAGAGACTGTCTTTTTTCCACTGGACATTCTTTCCTGCTTTGTCGAAGATTAGTTGCCCATAGAGTTGAGGGTCTATTTCTGGGCTCTCTATTCTGTTCCATTGATCTATGTGTCTGTTTTTGTGCCAGTACCATGCTGTCTTGATGATGACAAATCATCAAGCTTTGTAATAGAGCTTGAAGTCCGGAATTGTGATGCCACCAACTTTGGCTTTCTTTTTCAATACTTCTTTGGCTATTCAAGGTCTTTTCTGGTTCCATATAAATTTTAGGATTATTTGTTCCATTTCTTTGAAAAAAAATGGGTGGGATTTTGATAGGGATTGCATTCAATGTGTAGATTGCTTTAGGTAGCATAGACATTTTCGCAATATTTATTCTTCCAATCCAGGAGCATGGAACATTTTTCCATTTCTTTGTGTCTTCCTCAATTTCTTTCATGCGTACTTCATAGTGTTCTGAGTTTAGATTCTTAGCCTCTTTTGTTAGGTTTATTCCTAGGTATCTTACAGTTTTGGGTGCAATTGTAAATGGGATTGATTCCTTAATTTCTCTTTCTTCTGTCTTCTTGTTGGTGTAGAGAAATGCAACTGATTTTATATCCTGAGACTTTACTGAATTCCTGTACCAGTTCTAGCAGTTTTGGAGTGGAGTCTTTTGGGTTTTCCACATATAGTATCATATCATCTCCAAAGAGTGATAGTTTGACTTCTTCTTTGCCGATTTGGATGCCTTTAATTTCTTTTTGTTGTCTGATTACTGAAGCTAGGACTTCTAGTGCTATGTTGAATAGCAGTGGTGATAATGGACATCCCTTCCGTGTTCCTGACCTTAGCAGAAAAGCTTCAGTTTTTCTCCATTGAAAATGATATTTGCAGTGGGTTTTTCATAGCTGGCTTTGATAATATTGAGGTATGTGCACTCTATCCCTACACTTTGAAGAGTTTTGATCAGGAAAGGATGCTATACTTTGTCAAATGCTTTTCAGCATCTATTGAGAGTATCATATGGTTCTTGTTCTTTCTTTTATTAAAGTGTTGTATCACATTGATTGATTTGTGGATGTTGAACCAACCTTGCAGCCCTGGAAAAATCCCACTTGGTCGTGGTGAATAATCCTTTTAATATACCGTTGAATCCTATTGGCTAGTATTTTTGTGAGAATTTTTGCATCTGTGTTCATTAAGGATATTGGTCTGTAGTTCTCTTTTTTGATGGGATCCTTGTCTGGTTTTGGGATCAAGGTGATGCTGGCCTCATAAAATGAGTTTGGAAGTTTTCCTTCCATTTCTATTTTTTGGAACAGTTTCAGGAGAATAGGAATGAGTTCTTCTTTAAATGTTTGGTAGAATTCCCCTGGGAAGCCATCTGGCCCTGGGCTTTTCTTTGTTTGGAGATTTTTGATGACTGTTTCAATCTCCTTACTGGTTATGGGTCTGTTCAGGTTTTCTATTTCTTCCTGGTTCAGTTGTGGTAGTTTATATGCCTCTAGGAATGCATCCATTTCTTCCAGATGGTCAAATTTGTTGGTGTAGAGTTGTTCCTAGTATGTTCGAATAATTGTTTGTATTTCTTTGGTGTTAGTTGTGATCTCTCCTCTTTCATTCATGATTTTATTTATTTAGGTCCTTTCTATTTTCTTTTTGATAAGTCTAGCCAGGGGTTTATCAATCTTATTAATTCTTTCAAAGAACCAGCTCCTAGTTTCATTGATTTGTTATATTGTTTTTTTGGTTTCTATTTTATTGATTTCTGCTCTGATCTTTATGATTTCTCTTCTCCTGCTGGTTTTAGGGTTTTTTTCTTGTTCTTTCTCCAGCTCCTTTAGGTGTAGGGTTAGGTTGTGTATTTGTGACCTTTCTTGTTTCTTGAGAAAGGCTTGTACCACTATATATTTTCCTCTCAGGATTGCCTTTGCTGTGTCCTACAGATTTTGAACCGTTGTGTTTTCATTATCCTTTGTTTCCATGAATTTTTTCAATTCTTCTTTAATTTCCTGGTTGACCCATTCATTCTTTAGAAGGATGCTGTTTTGTCTCCATGTATTTGGGTTCTTTCCAAATTTCCTCTTGTGATTGAGTTCTAGCTTCAGAGCATTGTGGTCTGAAAATATGCAGGGAATGATCCCAATCTTTTGATACGGGTTGAGACCTGGTTTATGACCCAGGATGTGATCTCTTCTGGAGAATGTTCCATGTGCACTAGAGAAGAATGTGTATTTTGTTGCTTTGAGATGAAATGTTCTGAATATATCTGTGATGTCCACCTGGTCGAGTGTGTCATTTAAGGCCTTTATTTCCTTTTTGATCTTTTGCTTAGATGATCTGTCCATTTCAGTGAGGGGAGTGTTAAAGTCCCCTACTATTATTGTATTATTGTTGATGTTTTTTTTTTTTTATTTTGTTATTAATTGGTTTATATAGTTGGCTGCTCCCACGTTAGGGACATAGATATTTAAAATTGTTAGATCTTCTTTTTGGACAGACCCTTTGAGTATGATATAGTGTCCTTCCTCATCTCTTATTATAGTCTTTGGATTAAAATTTAATTGATCTGATATAAGTATTGCCACTCCAGCTTTCTTCTGATGTCCATTAGCATGGTAAATTGTTTTCCACTCCCTCACTTTAAATCTGGAGGTATCTTCAGGTCTAAAATGAGTTTCTTGTAGGCAACATATTGATGGTTTTGTTTTTTTATCCATTCTGATACCCTGTGTCTTTTGATTGGGGCGTTTAGCCCATTAACATTCAGGGTAACTATTGAGAGAGATGAATTTAGTGACATTGTATTGCCTGTAAGATGACTGTTACTATATATTGTCTCTGTTCCTTTATGATCTACTACTTTTAGGCTCTCTCTTTGCTTAGAGGACCCCTTTCAATATTTCCTGTAGAGCTGGTTTGGCGTTTGCAAATTCTTTCAGTTTTTGTTTGTCCTGGAAGATTTTTATCTCTCCTTCTATTTTCAATGATAGCATAGCTGGATATAGTATTCTTGGCTGCATGTTTTTCTCATTTCCTGCTCTGAATATATCATGCCAGTTCTTTCTGGCCTGCCAGGTCTCTGTGGATAAGTCCGCTGCCAATCTAATATTTTTACCATTGTATGTTACAGACTTCTTTTCCCGGTCTGCTTTCAGGCTCTTTGTTGCTAAGACTTGTAAATTTTACTATCAGTTGACGGGGTGTGGACCTATTCTTGTTGATTTTGAGGGGGTGGGGGGTTCTCTGCACCTCCTGGATTTTGATGCTTGTTCCCATTGCCATATTAGGGAAGTTCTCTACAATAATTTTCTCCAATATACCTTCTGGTCCCCTCTCTCTTTCTTCTTCTTCTGGAATCCCAATTATTCTAATGTTGTTTTATCTTATGGTGTCACTCATCTCTTGAATTCTCCCCTCATGGTCCAGTAGCTGTTTGTCCCTCTTTTGCTCAGCTTCTTTATTCTGTTATTTGGTCTTCTACATCACTAATTCTTTCTTCTGCCTCATTTATCCTAGCAGTAAGAGTCTCCATTTTTTATTGCACCTCATTAATACATTTTTTTATTTCAACTTTGTTAAATTTTAGTTCTTTTATTTCTCCAAACCCTCTCCAGAGAGGGTTTCTCTAATATTTTCCATGCCTTTTTCAAGCCTGGCTAGAACCTTGAGAATCATCATTCTGAATTCTATATCTGACATATTACCAATGTCTGTATTGATTAGGTCCCTAGCCTTTGGTACTGCCTCTTGTTCTTTTTTTTTGTGGTGAGTTCTTCCACCTTGTCCTTTTGTCCAGATAAGAGTATATGAAGGAGCAAATAAAATAATGAAAGTGTGGCAAAGACCCCAGGAAAATGTGCTTTAACCAAATCAGAAGATACCCCAAATTGTGGGAGGAAGAAAGGGTATAAAAAGAAGTTCAGAAAAACAAACAAAAAAAAAAAAAAAGAAAAAAGAAAACAAATAAAGAAAAAATATAAAAAAGAAAAAATATATATATTAGATAAACTAGTTTAAAAAGTTAAAAAAAGAAAAGAATAAAAGTTAAAAAAAATTAGCAGAAGAAAAAAATAAATTTAAATTAAAAAAATTAAATTAACTGCAAGACTAAAGAATCATGGGGAGAAAGCCATGAGTTCTGTTCTTTACTTTCCCCTCCACTGGAATTCTGCTGCTCTCCTTGGTAGGTGAACTTTGTCTTGGCTGGATTTCTTCTTGATCTTCTGGGGGAGGGGCCTGTTGTAGTGATTCTCAAGTGTCTTTACCCGAGGCGGAATTGCACCGTCCTTACCAGGGGCCAGGCTAAGTAATCTGCTCGGGTTCACTTTCAGAGCTTTTGTCCCCTGAATGCTTTCGGTAGGGTTCCGGAGGACTGGAATGAAAATGGTGGCCTCCCAGTCTCTGGCCCGGAGGAGCTGAGAGCTCAGGGCCCCACTCCTCAGTGTGCCCTCAGAGAAAAGAGCCCAATCACTCCCATCTCCCTGGCCTCTGGCTGTGCTCCGTGCTCACCCAGCCTATGACCGGTTCAAGGTAACCCCGAGCTGAGAGCTCATTGCTCAGCTCTGTCTCTGTAGCTGTATTCCCCGGTCTAACACCTGCGAGCTCTGCGACACTCAGACACCCCCAATCCTTCTGTGACCCTGAGGGACCTAGGGCCACGCTGGCCCTGTGTGGGCTTCATCCGGTTTAGCCTCTGGAGCTATGTCTTTCAGTGGAGAAGACTTTTAAAAGTCCTGATTTTGTGCTCCGTTGCGCCGCCGTTTGCCGGGAGCTGGCCACTCCCCATGGTCTACCTTCCCGTCACTTTGGATTCACTTCTCTGCGGGTCCTACCTTTCAGAAAGTGGTCAATTTTCTGTCTCTAGAATTGCTGTTCTTCTTCTCTTTGATCTCCCATTGGATTTGTAGGTGTTTGCAATGGTTTGATAAGCTATCTAGCTGATCTCCTGCTACCTGATATAGTCTCAGCCTGCTACTTTTCCACCATCTTGACTCCTCCCATCCTCAAATTCTTCTTATGTTTAAAGAAAGAAAACAGCTGAGTACTTAAATTTAAAAAAAAAAATGGTATAGGCTTGTATTCAATAATCGCAATTTAAAATACTCTTGTTGCATTTTATTAAACTCCTTAGAGTGGAAACATCACAGTGTGGATTTTATGTCAGATAAACCTTATCTTTCCTGTGATATTTTGACATTCTTATTTAACAATTATCTTGTCTTAGAATTATAAAAAATAAAATTAAAAAAATTGCTATAAATATTAAAGCTTAATTATTCTGTATTGGTTCTGATAAACTTCCCAGGCTTGTTCTAGTATGAACCAAATGATCTGATGTTTAATAATTATATGAACCTGAGAAAGTTAGACTCCTTGAATCTTAGTTTTCTCACCTTTAAACTAAGGTTGGTAAAACTGAATTTATTTTAATTAAATAAGTTTAGGTCAGTAAATCTTCTAGTGTACTATCCATCACAAAATAGGCATCCATTAAAGTAGAAGCAAAGAAGGCATTTGGCTGAGTGACAAGAGCAAGGATTTTGCAATCAGAACCCTAGGAAGGACTTAGATTCCTTTCTGTACCCTTGTGTTCCATTTCACAAGTTAAACTAGCTTCACCAATCAGTAAGAATAAAAATGTTATGTTTTATGATACATGCACATGTGGTTTCTGGTAAACTGCAAGTAATCACAATCATTGTCTTTATAATTATATTCCAACAATCTATTCTCACTAATAAACCTTTTATCTATACTCTGATAGCAAATCATTTCTATATTCCATCCATTATACAATACACTATGTTTAAACTAAGTTTATTCCCAGGGACTAAGTATTCATAATCTCTACATATTCATCGACACCTTTTTATCATCTGATGTCGACAATCTCAAAAATATGGGAGTAAAAGAGAACTTCAACTGAGATATAGGACTGAAATGAGGTGTCTGCTATTCTCTCTTATGGAACCTCAATTAGAGAGATTTATTGAAATGATAGAAACTATAGTCAATCAACAAAGCTGAAGCAATCAGGTGAGATTAAAGGATAGAAATGTCCTGAACAAATTAGGAATCCATGTACTCCTTTGAGATTTAGACAAAAAACTACGTACAAACACATTTTTTAAAAATGTAATTATATTTAGGGTAAAAAGATTCTGATTTTTTTTGCCTCTTTATATATCAAAATCTTACACATGAGAAACATTTAAAGAATCATGCAATACTTTTGTTATCTAATAAAATATTATTAATTTTTTCATTGTAAGCATATCAATCCATGTAGCACAGTAAGAAATGTTAAGAATAAGTGACAATGGGGAGCACCTGAGTGGTTCAGTGGATTAAGCCTCTGCCTTCAGCTCAGGTCATGAGATCTCAGGGTCTGGGACTGAGCCCTGCATCAGGCTCTCTGCTCAGTGGGGAGCCTGCTTCCCTTCCTCTCTCTCTGCCTGCCTCTCTGCCTACTTGTAATCTCTCTCTCTCTGTCAAATAAATATATATTTTTTAAATCTTTAAAAAAAAAAAAAGAAGAAGTGACAATGGGATTTAATTACCCTCCTTGGATCAAATAAACATTATAACTAAATGGTACAAATATTCTCCATTCTTCAGTTCTACCTATATTTACATATCAGTATACTTCCAGCATCATCAACATTTTCCATAATCATGTATATATAAACTTTTTACTAGGCTATCATAGCAATACATTTTTTTAAATGTAACACACTTAGCTTCCATTTGAAAAATTATGTTTTTAAGCCAACTTTTAAAATTGTTTGGATTCTATTTGCTACTCAGCAATCATATATTCTTATGCTGGTAATCTGACTTTTAAAAGAGCAATAAATTCTCTATTCTTTCTTTTTCTTTTTTCATTTTTTTACTAACTGTATCTTCAGATTTTATTACTTTATATTAGAAAATGTGGAGAGAACCAATCTAAACACTTTACAAACTTAATTTCATGTCTGAAAGTTCATCATCTTCATTTGACAAAGAAGAAAGAGGCTCCAAATCTCAGTCTAGATCACGCATCAAGTAAAGGTCAGAAAAGGACCTATACTGCCTTAGCTCAGTACAGAAATCATGATTAAGAACAAACTGTTACTGGGACACCAGTGTGGCTCAGTCGTTTGGGCAACTGACTCTTGATTTCAGCTCAGGTTCAGACCCCACATCAAGCTCTGCACTCTGTGTGGCATCTGCTTGGGATTGGTAATCTTCACTGTATCATTCCAATTTTAGTATATGTGTTTCTGGAAGGGAGCATTGTAACATATTCATTACTGTTTAAAATTCATGTAGTTTGCAAGGCAAAGTATACATTAGGAATGCACATAAATAAGTTTAAGTTAAAAAGTTATAATCATCTTGTTTGTTTTTTACTTAAGATAGGTCACCTTGTATTTAAGAAATTAAGTTTGCATTATTATAGTCCAACAATACTCTTAGACGAAATCATTTTGATTTTTGTTTTTGTGGACACTAGACTGTAACATGTGGCTGGAAAAACATGGACCAGAATGATTTAAGTCACTACCCATCTAAAGAAAGCTATATTCATCTTGTGAATGTCCTAACACAGTGTTCACAATTTTTTTTTAAATTTTTCTCAAGCCTCAAGCCTCACTCATGAAACTGTCATGATAGGCATAGAAAATTTTTATCCACTTTACAGAGAAGATGTAGTGCTCTTGTATCTTTTCTCCTCTCTTATTTAAAATATACTCCTTTTTTTAATGTAATGTGCATATCACTTATATCAGAATCTTTTTTTTTTAAAGATTTTATTTATTTATTTGACAGAGATCACAAGTAGGCAGAGAGGCAGGCAGAGAGAAAGGAGGAAGCAGGCTCCTTGCTGAGCAGAGAGCCTGATGCGGGGCTCGATCCCAGGACCCTGGGATCATGACCTGAGCTGAAGGCAGAGGCTTTAACCCACTGAGCCACCCAGGCGCCCCTTATATCAGAATCTTAATGAGTGATTGTTTAAAAACATAGATTACTTTCTCCAGGCCAGCTACTCATTAGATCTTGGAAAGGATAAAGCACATCATAATTAAAATCTTCCGGAGGTGATTTTTAACATATCATAATTTTTAAGACCCTCTCCATATACTTTTGCATTTTGGCCTTTCTTTTTTTTTTTTTTTTTAATTTATTTATTTTAAAGAAAGTTACAAGTAGGCAGAGAGGCAGGTAGAGAGAGAGGGGGAAACAGGCTCTCTGCTGAGCAGAGAGTCCGATGCGGGGTTCTATCCCAGGACTCTGGGATCATGACCCAAGCCAAAGGCAGAGGCTTAACCCACTGAGCCACCAAGACGCCCCCGTTTTTGCCTTTCTTAATGGAAAACAAGCAAACTAACTCCCCTTCATTTCCACAAAGGAAATAGTTTTCTTATCTATACTATCTCACATTTCCTTTTGTCATTCCTTTTCTAAAATGTCCTCCTTTGGAGTGCCTGGGTGGCTCAGTTGGTTAAGTCTCTGCCTTCAGCTCAGGTCATGATCCCAGAGTCCTGAGTTAGAGCCCCATGTTGGGTTCCCTGTTCAGAGGGAAGCCTGCTTCTCCCTCTGTCCTCCACTTGCACTTGCACTTACTCTCTCTCCCCCCACATCTCTCCAGTGGTCTCTCTCTCAAATAAATTGATAAAATCTTAAAAAAATAAAAAACAAAAAAATTAAAATGTCTTCCTTTATCTCCAGCATGTTTAAAAGCCCTTATTTACTGGCTTATGCAATATTCATGTCAAGCCCTTTTTTATCATGGCATTATCTGATCTAGAAGCAAAAATGAAAAATTAGCCAAAAGATTAAGCTATCCAAGTGAGATATTAGGAAGTTTGTTAGCATTTCTTCCTCCACTTTCTTTATTCACCTAAAATGGCTACATGATATCTAAAGTGCAACAACTCTCACAAAGGAAGGTACAGAATGAGAAATGGAGAGCCTGGTTCTTGATGACATAGCTGATCAATCATTACAAATCCCAGCCTGCCCATGAAAGATAAACACCTCCTTATTTATTTAGGGCACTGGTTTTTGAGTTTTCTGCTATTTGTAGTTGCATTCAACCCTTAGTTAAGACAGTGTGTAAACAGGGACAATTTCTACTTTATTTTTTAATTGTTTTGATCACAGTGTTTTTCAGGCATTTTCACTGCATTATCCTTCTTCCATTTTCTCAGGTATTCTGTTAATATCAATGTTAACACCTGGAAATTACCTCTGGGTACAAATGGATCCTGGATATCAATGAATGTTATCAACATATATATTTTTTTTTGTTTCTATAACTCTGTTCTGGTTTTTAATATGATATTTTCATTTTTAAGCTGGCTCTATCCACATGATAGCTTCCATAACAGAATTTCTCAAGATATGACCTCTGTAGTATGTCTTTATAAATCTGGGCAGGACAGAAAGTGCTCAACAGATTGATCATTTCATCCAAAACCTAGGATTGATATTGACTGCATGTTTTGATGAATAGACTAAGTTATGTGTGCTCCATCTAGAACTAAGGATGAAGTCAACTTCATCCAAATGCTTGGACACCGAGTCATGGAGATGGATATCTATAAAGATAAAGAAATGCTGAGCAAGTGAAATTAAAAAACAACAACAAAAACAACAACAACATAACACTTTCTACTCTACTACAACCTTAGTTTTTACTTTTTAAATTTACTTGGAATGCTACAATATCTATTTTTTTTTAATCCTCTCTCTCCAATACTTCAGTTGCATTCTCAAGCCAATTGTTTCTTCCTATGTCTAAGTCCCTTTAATAACTTCCGTTTTGAACTATGCTTATGTTGAACTTCTCACTACTGCCTAAGGCAAGAGTTTGGAATTTGAGACTGCTCACATAACTGCCTATTAGGTGGTGGTGTGGGTGGGGGAACTCTTCAGAGGAAGAAAAAAGAATCCAGAGTGTCCATAACATATTTTTCTTATTGTCCACTATCCAGTGAAAAATTAACCAGACAGGC
Organism: Lutra lutra; assembly: GCF_902655055.1. NCBI lineage: Eukaryota > Metazoa > Chordata > Mammalia > Carnivora > Mustelidae > Lutra > Lutra lutra. The sequence goes on along the minus strand of NC_062279.1, from coordinate 77,602,954 downwards.
AAATAGGAAAAGATGACCAAACTCAAGGGAAAAAAAAAAAAAAAAACTGTCAATAAAAACTGACACTTAAATAACCTAAATATGCAGTAGGTAAATAAGGACTTTACATAAGATATCATAAATACAATCAAAGAGTCAAAAGGAAATAAGGAATGACAAGAAAAATAATTTCAGCTGCAATCCTATATACGTGTGTGTGTGTGTGTATGCATACATATCTGTAACAAAAACTCCAAATTAAAACAAAAATAAGAACTGAAAAGTCAACATATAGAATTAAATAGTTAACTATCAAATAGAATTAGCATTATATTGATAATTCCTAGGGAAGCATCAGTAACTTGAATTCATTTAAATAGAAATTATGCTCTCAGAAAAATAAAGAGAAAAAAGCATTAAATAAAATTTAACAGGGTCCTGGAGACCTGTGGAAAAAATAACAGTGTAAAAATATATGCAATTTTAGGGTGCCTGGATGGCTTAGTTCAAGTGACTGGCTTCAGCTCAGGTCATGATCCTGGAATCCCAGGATCAAGACCCACATTGAGCTCTCTGCTCTGCAGTGTGTGTGCTTCTCCCGCTGACCTCCTTCCTCTCATGCTCTCTCTCATTCTTTCTCTCTCTCAAATAAATAAGTAAAGTATTTTTTTAAAAATACATATGCAATTTTAATACCAACAGAGAGAGGAAATATGAGTAGAAAAAAGTATTTACTGGCCCCAAATTTAGAAGACAATATCAACTTATGAATCTGAGAAACTAAACAAAATGAAACTTGATAAATGTAAAGCAAGCAATAATGATACCCAGGCACATTACAGTCAAACTGTGAAATTAAAAGATGAAGAGGAAATGTTTAAAGCAGGGGGGGGTGGGTGGGGGAGGTAACATACTAGATATAGTAAACAATAATGGGATTGACTACTTCATTCTTATTAGCAAGAATACAAAATAACAAAAAGAGGTAGAAAACAATAGAATGGAATCTTTGTTTTATGAAAGGAAGTGAAAATAAAATTATGAGCACAGAATTATATATCTGATAAAAAATAACCATTCTAGATGAAGAGTAGAGACATGTTCAGATAAACAAAATGGAGAATTACAAGCTTATTTACTGTATAAAAAATTCTAAAAGAGGTTCTTCAGGATGAAAATAAACACATAAGTAATAAATATATCATATATAAGTTTATATAGTATATAAAATATTATATATAATATATAAATATAAATCTATATAATATAAATCATATATATTATAGTATATATACCACATTATATATTATATATATACACATATATGTGTGTGTGTATATTTATATATATATATATATATATATATATATATATCACCAAAAACACAACTTAGAAAATGTTTCAAGGTAAATGATAATTAAAATATAGGATTTCAAAATGTATGGGTTGCAGCTAATATGGTGCATGTATATTTAAATGGTATATAGGAAAGTAAGAAAAATTTAGCTTAAATTAGCTAAGATCACACCTTAAGAATATAGAATATATAAGCAAATTAAATCCATATTAAATAGAAGGGAAAATAAAGACAAAAGCAGCAACCAATACAATAAAATAAAAACAGAAAAATTAGCAAAGCAAAATTTAGTATTTGAAAAGATTCATAAAATTGATCAAAGATAACACTTCTTATATCTAAATTAAATAGATGCTATTATTACAGATGCTAAAGACATTAAAGTTATAATAAAGTCATTTTTTAAAGATTTTATTGCTTTATTTGAAAGAGAGAGAAAGAAAGAGAGAGAGCAAGCATTGAGGGGAGATGGGTAGAGGGAGAGGGGGAACCAGCTCCCTACTGAACAGGGAGCCTGACTTGGGGTTTGATCCCAGGACCTTGGGATTATGACCTGAGCTGAAGGCAGATGCTTAACTGGCTGAGACACCCAGGTGCGCCTATAATAAAGTCATGTTTTCCATAACACTCTTATGTCAATAAATTAAAAAATAGGAATTTAGAATACTTGACAAATTGCTTAAAAATCACTCTTTAAGTCAATCAAAAGGAGATGAAATAGAAAATATGAATAGCTCTATGTCTCTCAAAAATTTTATTTATTATCAAAATCTTCCCCCACAAAGAAAGTTCAGAGTTTAGATATTTTTACTAGTGAAATGAATGAACTAATATACCAATCTTACACAGACTCTTCCATAAGTAGAAGAAGAAGGCACACCTCAATATATATTATGAACTCAGAAAAACCTTGCTATCACAGCATGACAAAAACATTACTAGAATAGAAAAATGATAGACTTTCATAAATACAGACATAATAATCTTTATTAAAATATTACTACTTGAGATGAGGGTATTATGGAGGGCACATATTGCATGGAGACTGGGTGTGGTGCATAAACAATGAATGCTGGAAAGAAATAAAATAAAATAAAATAAAATGGAAAAAAATATTAGTACTTGAAAGTAGCAACATATGTAAATGATAATATATAAAAAATAATAGAGTATGACCAAGTAGTTATTCCAGGAATGAAAAGTTAGTTAAACCTTAATACAACATAATCTCCTAAATTATCAGAACAGCATTATCACCTTAATAAATGAAGAAAAAATATCTGGACAATTTTCAACTCTCATTAATGATAAAATGCTCTGAATACTAGGAGCAGAAGATAACTACCTCAATCTGATAAGGGATATCTTGGTCATGACAATAAATCATGCCAAAGATGCTTTATTCAGGAAATTGAGGTTGGTAGATATTATAAAAATCAACTTACAGTGAAAGATTAAAAGAGAAAATTCATAAGACCATTCTAATAACTGCTGAAAAATAACACATTTGTTAAAATCACCAATGGTAACATTTTCAGAACATTCAGAATAAAATAAACATCCTTTATCTGCCAAAAGATATTCAAAATGCCTCAATTAAATGTTGTATTTAAGGGTTAAAGCCTTAAAGCTTCCTTTAGAGACTGGTAAGAAGAGAAAAATTCCCATTATCATCATTTTCATTCAACATTGTACTGGAGTTTCTAAAAGGTACAGTAAGTCAAGGGAAAGAAATAAAAGCAGAGATAGGAAAGAAAGAGCCATGCCAGTATTCACTGATGTTAGGACCAAATTATGAAGTTTCAATGAAGTATCAGGTGAAAATACATATAACTCAGACACTTATGTCTTCAGCATGAGAAATATTGTTTAGATCAACACTTAAAGTGCTCTTTTTTAAATGTATGAATAGATTTTTGAGGCACAAAGCCTCAGTTCCATTCCTAGCTTTATTTCTAGAGTTTTCTGATATGTTCACAGAAATATCAAGCATCACAAGGGGTGGTGGCAGTTAAAATTATAAGTAAATACACACAAACACAGTTGTATCTTAAGTTACATCTGGAATGTAACCTAGACCGTAGGAATTTCCCCAACTTCTTGGCCCATGTTTTATTTTATAAGATACTGGATCCAATTAGAAATTATATTAATGAAGACCATTGTCCTCATTCTCAAGTGCACCAACAAAAATGACAAAACCATGACTAAAAAGAGAATTTTCATTTTGTTTTTTTAATTTTAAAATCCTCACAATTTACAAACATACATTCATTCAAATTACTCCATTTTTATTTCAACATTCCTGTGGAATTAGATTAAATAAACGACCACCAAATGATCATGCATTTAAAAAATTTAAATTTTTTTTATTGTACCTGAACTCCTTATAAAATATATTATGATTGTTCAAGATTATTTATAGTTTTTATATTGGTTAAATGAAGTCCCTGTTTGTCAGAATAAAGTGAAGTGTTATGTTAACGATGAAACAATTTCCTATGTAATGTTTTAAAAATATTTATTTATTTATTTTGGGAGGGACCATGAACTGGGGGAGTGGCAGAGGGAAAGAATCTTTAAGCCAACTCCCCTCTGAGGGTGAGCCCCACAAGGACTCAATCCCACAACCCATGAGATCATGACCTGAGCTGAAACCAAGACTTGGACCCTTAACCGAATAAGCCACCCAGGCACCCTTGTATAATTTTTGGTAAGAGTTTATTTTAAATTAGTTTTAATTTCAGTTTTTAATAATACACGTATTTGTGTGTGTGTGACATGGTTCACAAAAGAAGAAATAAATTAAAAAAAAGAAAAATAATAAAATCATGGTAATGTATTTCATATCTCAAAAGATTGATTTCTGGCGTGATATATTTCAAGTCAATTATAAATATCTCTTCATTTCTGTTAATGAAAGCTATTTCTTCTGTTAAAGAAGGCTATTACTTTTCCTCATTAAGTGCAACCTCTAAGAGGAGACTTTCCAGAATATCTTGAACCTTTTGCTTGGAGACCCTTAATTTAATATATTTGAGATATTTAATATGGTAGAACTCCCAAGGACTTGCTTATACATCACAAATTTATTATTTCTCTTTAATTAAACTCGCATAAGCTCTTAAGCAATCAAATTTGCAAGAGAAATTTTTAAGTGATGAGAAAGATTACAAGGATGAATGTACAAAAGTGAAATTTTCCAATACTGATTACATGCTATTTTACATAAGGCAAAGACAGTGGAGAAGATAAATGCTTCCTCATAAGAGATAAGGTAGTTATCACTAATTAAGAAAATACATTTGAAGCAATTACTAAAGGATAACAGCAGTAACTCCATTCATATTTTGACTTTCCCCTGTCTGCCAAATTGAAGTGTAGACCTCTACTCCATAATTGACTGCACTAAATTTGATCCTCCCCACTTTTTTATATTAATAGGACTACTTGTGAAGTTTTAAAAGCCTAAATGACTTCCTATCCTGGAATCCAGAGAGAAGCACTTTGATTTTGATATTTTAATTTTTCTCTTCATGTCTTTTTCTCTTCATATATCCATAGCTTAATAATGTAATTCATTTTAAAGAGTGAAATTCAGGATATCTTCTGATATAATAATTCAGAGAATAGAGGGGATACACAGTTACATGCACTTCCAATTTGATGATTTTATAATGTATTTTTTTCATTCTTATATATAGATACTTACTGAAAGTTGCTTTATATTATGAATAGAGTTACAGATTTATAGTAATAGGTTTCTATTGTTTCCCCCTTTTTTTTTCTTTTTTAAAATTACTTTTTATTTTTTCCCCACATTTTTATTTAAATTCCAGTTAGTTTTATTAAATTCCAGTGTAATATTAGTTTCAAGTGTACAATATAGTGATTGAATACTTCCATACAACGCCCGGTGGTCATCACCAGTACACTCCTTAAATCCTACCCATCACCTATTTCACCCATGCCCCCATCTCTGGCAACTATCAGTTTGCTCTTTATAGTTAAGGTGTCTGTTGTTTTTTAACCACAGCACATTAAAAACTTTCATCCTTCAATGTAAAGTTAATTAATTTGTGTGCTCATTAAAGTGCTTATAGTAGAACTCCCTTTCGCAATAGAAAACTTTGCACTGCTTGTGAAACAAAATGTCATCTAATACTCTGCAGTAAGTTAAGCATCTAGAACAAGAAAGACTGATGTTATTGCAAGATTAAAATAAGTATTCTTAGTTCTAATCTGTATCAGTGTCTGTTCTATGGACATATTTGCTGTATACAAAATTTTAGTTGCAATCTTATGCAGAAGCCTGATGCTGTCTAGACTGGAAAAAGCAGAAAAGCAGGTGTTGTGGTGAATAACATGTAAACTGTGTGGGGCCTCTTTGGCCCGCATCACAGCAGCTGCAGTTGGAGTCGAGTAAGGGAATAGCAGTCCTAACTCTATGATTGTCAATGGCATGCAGTATTTTTCATTAATGGGATAACACAATAAAATACCCATCATGTGGAAATAATAGCCTTCAAAAAGTTCTCTTTAATCACATGAAAATTTTAGTCTTAATAAATTAACCATTTTTCCATATTTACCAGTTTTTAATAGCAGTATTTTATAATAATTTTAGGAAATGTGTTTTTATCAGATACCTCTGTGTAAAATATTGACCCTCAGAAAACTTAATGGTTAATTACATTGAATTAACTTTTCATAATTCACCATATTTTTATATCTGTTACTATAGCACCTAAGGCATAAATAGTATATAATCAGATGATTTTCCACATGATCACTGGACATTATCAAATATGTTTCTGGAGTATAAAAATGGGATTGACTAAAGTAATAGTATTTCTATTCTATAAATAACAAAACATAATTTCACATCTGAAATATAAATTATTATAAAAATTCTGAATTTATACTAATACTATTACACAGATATAGATTGGAATATTTTTATGATGGCAACATATAACAAAATAACTCATTTTTGATTCAAATGTAATACACAAGGAAGATTAAGCATGAATCGAAACATTTGTATATAGACAAAATGATATGACTTAGGAGCCAATAAATTTGGCTTTTTTTTTTTTTTAAGTGGAAATCTTCCTGCATTTGTGTGTCATTCTTGCACCAGGGATATGCTAATCTCTCTATGCCATTCCAATTTAGTTTTATGCACTGCCAAGCAAGCACCAAATCTGGTTCTTAAAATTCTGGCTTTACTTCTAGCCCCCTTTGTATGATTTTGGTTAAATCGGTGTCTTAGCCTCAGTTTCTCGTACATTAATTGGGGAGCACCTTTCCTTACTGAATTTGAATATCATGATTGGATATTGTGATTGAATGAAGCAATTTAGTATAACTTTTTTTTAGCACTGTGTCTATCATGTGATAGGCACTCCAAAAATGTTGATTTCCCTAACATGTTTTTATTTTACTGATTGGATTTGAAAATCTATAATCTCTATGTTTTGAATTATGGAGAATATTTTAGCTTTAGGAAATTGTTGCAAAAACACAATGAATTGAACTTAAAATATCAATAGGCCCTGATGAGTCTAAAGGCTTTCTTACGGTGGAAATGTCACACTCCAATCAGAAACATGATCACAGTTATAAAAACTGCTTAAAGGAAACACACAATTGGCAACTCCAGTTTTTAAATTATGCTTAAAGAAAAATTACTATATAAAACATAATTTCAAAGTATAATCATTTTACTTCCTCAGATTAACGGAAGATGAATGACAGCCATATTACTTTTAATGTGCCAAGAGATGCCAAAAAGGACATTGGAAATCACTTTAGTCCATTAGGGGTAACATTAAATCCCAATGAAATCTAAGTTTTAATTTTATAATGCATCTCAATCTGAAACCTTCATTTCTAATTAGTAATTTATTCCTTTGAACTTCCTATCAGGTTAACTGTGCCAGTCGTAAGCCCTCAATTACAATTTGTCACTTACTCATTTCTGATGTCAAGATTCAGACTACTAATGGACAGCCATGTTATCCTGCTACCTGGGTGTACAAAAAAAAAAAAAAAAGTCACTGGTCTCAAGGACCAATAAAGCTCTATATCTTATTGATTGCTTAGTATATCCAACTCAGTAGTATTTATTGGGAACTTCCAATGAAGGTATCACTTTGGTTATTGTATGGTACACAATATTTTAACTGAGAAGCACTGCCAATGAGCAAAAACTTTGGAATATAGTGAGGGAGCTAAGGCAACATATATATAATATGTGTTAGACAAAGTAGAAAGACATGATATTAATGAATCATTAGTAAAATCTAAGTTTGTTTTATTTCTATAGATCAGTAATCCTTTAGGGTACATCCAGGTAGCAGAAGCCTATGGATGTCTAACATAGGTCTCACACAAGGAATTTCTTCCTCCTTTCATCATTTTCAAGTGGCTTATGGGACTACCATCTACATCTCTACTTCAGCTCTGTTTTCTATCCCAAGTAGTAGCAAACATTTCCAAACTTATATTTTATTAGTAAGGAAGAGTAAAATTAGAAGATATTATAGGAAATCATTATATAGGTAACTTATAAAAAATGTTTTTGATGAGGAAAGCAATCTTAAGTAGAAGAAAATGGATTTTTTTTTTTCAAGCTAAGGTATAAGTTTTGGGTTGAATCAGTTTATGGCCAAATTATTGAGGAGTCTGTTTCCTGGTCAGAAATCAATGTGTGATCTTTCAGGTCTGACCACAGGCAGTAGCAAAGGTTCTGCCTGGCAGACCTTGCAAGGGAAAGCTGCCTTTCCCACACCAGACTTGGAGCACAGCCTGGGCACTGCAATCTCTATAGAAAGTTACAGTCAAGAACTTGGCCAGCCATGCTCTTATCTATATTACTAGTCCCAAGCACCTCCATTAGGTACCTGCATCAGGAACCTCTCTCAGAAGCACCTCTGACAGGCACCTCTGCTGAGACCTCTTTTTGGGGAAAAGGGTGGGGGCAGGGACTGGAAGATATTTTTTCTACTCTGGACTCAGTATTTAGTACTTTGTCACTCCTAGCCCTTAACCATCCCTCCCCTCCTCTACCCAAGTCCATAAAACTGCAGGATCCTTTTGTTCAGCTTCTTTTGGGAGTGAGGCAATTACTTCATTTTGGCTAGCAATTCACCATGTCTGCACTGATCCATTTGACTCTTGACTGGTGTCACATCACAGAGAAAAATGGAACAATGAGACATTTGGCATTTTATTTAATTTAGGCTCTTTTTATATTTTTACACTAAGTGACTAAAGACTTGCATGTTACTGTCATTTTGGCTTGTTCTGTCAACCAGTTTCTATGACACCTAGCAGCTGAGGAAGCTCCAGCTCAACTCAGCCCTTGAAGTTATCTACCTTCTTTGAGTCTTTCTTGTCATAACACTGGGATATTGATACCTTTCTCATTGTAAGTATAAGAGACGATATAAGTAGATTTCTTAAGATAAAACTGAAACTCAATTATAGCAATCTCGAAACCATAACTGTAACTGGAAACTTGAAGGATCTCCAAGACAGCAAGTAACAGTGATTGAACGTATGAATCATTTTACACTTGGTTAAATTTTTATAAATATGAACAATAAATCTTGTGTCTTCAAACTACACTTTTTTTTTTTTTTAAGATTTTATTTATTTGACAGACACAGTGAGAGAGGGAACACAAGCAGGGGGAGTGGGAGAGGGGAAAGCAGGCTTCCTGCCAAGCAGAGAGCCTGATGAAGGCTTGATTCCAGGACCCTGGGATCATAACCTGAGCTGAAGGCAGACATGTAATGACTGAGCCACCCAGGTGCCCCTACACATGTTTTCTAGAGGATGTCCTGTAGAACATCTTCTAGAGGATGACTTCAAAGTCAACATAAGTATATATATATATATATATATATATATATATATATATATAAACATTTATAAATATATAAACCGTATTTTAATTCCAACAAGAAACCAACTCACAAGAGTCTTTTATTTTTACCAATAGTACTAGGTACTATAATAGTATTAATAGTACTACACAATAGTTATTAGGACCCAAGCTTTTGAGTCCTATTTTGTTTCTGCTTTTTCCCTGATTTGTTGACACAACATAGCTTCTTGTGCATTTGTGAAAGAGACAGACCTTCACTTGTAATCTGTACCTGTTATATTAATAGGAATTTGACACAAAATGTCATCTTGTGTTTCCCCAACATTTCTTTAACATATTTGCTTAATAACAAACAAATAAGCAAAACTTAAGCAAATGAATTCCTTACAGGCCAAATTAATATTATCAGATAGACCCAGGCATTTTTCAGTATTGATTTAGAGTCAAGAAAATTTCATTCTCCACTGTTATCTTCTACTAAGAGTCACTATGGCAATGGAGCTGGTTGATTCTAAGTTTCCTGAATATTATTTGTCCATATCTGCCTTCATAAAATGTCCTTCTAACTGAAGTTTCTGCATACTATTTAGAATTATTCTGTTCCTCTTAATTCTTTAAGGCCAACTTAAACTTGAACTTCCCCACCAATATTTTGGTCCACAATTCATAATCCTTTCTTCTATCAATCATAGAATAACCCACATGTGACCCACAACAGTAATTTGATACTTGATGCTTTGTTGTTTCACTTTTTTAACGACATAAGTATTATTCAAAGTACCTCATAGCCTTCTTAGGATTACATAATTACCACAGTGTTTTGACTAGACAACTTCAATAATAAAAAAAGTTTATATTAATTATTGATTTAAGAAGTATAGTTTCAAATTTGAATTTCTACCTGAATAAACTTGGTAATTAAAGCAAATTGTATAAGGGATTTCAGCATATTATTTAAGCGGGAACTTAGGCATTTCCTCTTAAGTTTCAATTTATTCTTCATTTATTGATACCTAATTTCTCTCATTTAAAGCTACTTCCAATTTAGAAATATATTGAATTTTTAGTTGGCTCATATGAGATTTATTTTAGTGTGTGACAAGGTCAACTTCAACTGCAACAAAAACAACACATTTTAACTGATTGCCATTCTACTGCACAAAGGTAACTTCTTTTTTTGTATGTTTTTTTTAGAGGACAGTAGATTCAAGGAAACATGGTTGCAATGGTATATTCAGAGATAGGTGTGTACTGTTTCAAAGTCTTGAAAATTGGTATCATTTAGAGGTTAATAAGATTTCTTTTCAAAGTAAATTACATGACCAACTATATCTTTCTGTTAATGTAATTATATTCTTTTGGGTATTCTTTACCAGATTATAACTTGCATATTCCACTCTGTGTCAAGAAAAACACATTACATGTAATATTAAGAGTCTGAAATAAAAAGAACATTTTCTTGACAATTAATTTTGTGTTTTTCATTTAGAAGGTGAATATTACATTTTCTTATGAAATACTCATTGGTGTTACATATACTTCTAATTTATTCAATAGTTGATTTTTTGGTTCTTTGTTTAATAAAATATTCAGATATAATAGGATAAAATTTTATTAGCAAATGAACAAGGGAATTTTAGTGAGAACAAAAGGAATAAATGGAGTAAATGTTCCTGTGAAGGAAGGAAAACTAAATCTTATTAAATTTTTACTACCTATCTTATGTTAATTTAAAGATGTATGTTTCATTTAGTAGAATTTTTCACAAATCTGTAAGGTAAGTTGCTGGAAGACCTTTATTTTCTTTACAAATAAAAAAGTTGTGACTTAGAGAGATTTCATGCCTTGCCAACATTCAATTACCAAGGATCTGACAGAGCAATAATTTCAGTGTTTCATGGATGCATCTCTCTTTTGGGCCAAGGATTATGTTAAAGTCTCTAATGTTTCAACACAGCAGAGGCAATTAAATTCCTTCCACCCACCCCACAAAAAGAAAAAAAAAATGCTGTTTCCAATGCAGAATTTTATCACTAAATAGTATAAATAATAGCTCCTTCTTTTATTCAGCTAACTTGCTGGAAATGAATAGCACATTTTACCAAAATATCGTGCTGGAGTCTATAGGAACCGTAGATGCTTGGAGCTTAAAATACTGTTGAACTATAACTTTAAAAGAGTTAAAACACAATTCCAATAAACATATAAAATTAACAGGAAACAAAGATTTGTTTTTTTTTTTTTTATCTCATTAATGAGGGAACCAGAAAGATGGTAAACATAGCTTAAAGCCCATTGGAACAGATGATATTTATATCATTTAAGGCATGCTAATGTAAGTTTGTGAAGTTTAACACAAAGTGGTTAATAATTATTTTGGAGTTATCTTTTCCATAGAACAGAAATCATTTGCATTCACATGCATATTCATAGGGTCTGTGACCTAATAAGTAGTTCATGGACAAATTACAACCCTAGAGAATTGAGTAATCTTTAGGTGGAAGTATTAGCCCATACGTCAAGATGGTCTTGAAAGATATGTCATTATTACATATCTTTGTAACACACATAGTCCCAAGCAATTGACTCTAGGCCATCAGGCAGAAGATGCCCCCTGCACTTGTTTACCCTAACCCAAAATATGAAACAACATCATAACATCTTGCAATCAGGGTTAGCCCAGTTTGTTTTACTCTAAAAATTATATTGCCCTTGTTCACCTCATACACTGAAGATTGTCTTTATTTTTGATGCCAGTTTTTCTTGCCATAAATTAAAATAACTCTTATATCTATAAACTCAAGGATCATAGACCATACAATATGTCCCCTGCTATTAACTCATACATCTTTGTTAACTTTGTAAACATTCATTGGTAAGTTGTCAAAGGATCACATTCCAGCTAAATAGTTAGACTTACTTATGCCATAGTGGAATAGAAATGAATAAAATAAGGGAGGAATTAATATTTGTCTTTGGGACAATAGCTAGTTAATTATTTTTAGACAAAAATTATAAAATCACAATGCATTTTCCCTCTTGAAAGGAGGTCTTATAAATCACAATAATGTCAGCATAAATATATTTGAACATTGATTATATAAATTTAAGAATGTTTACTAGAGTTATCTATCATAAATATAATTTATTTTCAGTAGGAAAAATAGTAATATATAAGCAATTGCCAGTTAACATGCTTCACTAATATAACTGATTTCACATACCTCTGTATCAAGTTCCTTGAATGAACAAAAAAGTTTTTTTTAAAGTGTTCTTTATTAGTAGTGTTTTTGTCTTATTTTAGTAGTGTATGCAGTTAGAAATAAAATATATGATAAATTCCCAACTTCTGTCAAAATCCTGCTAATAGAAATGAAATAACAAATCCTTGAAGGAACAACAAAATTGGATTTTACAACTTTTTTTTCTTTTTGGCTAATTACTTCTAATAACCTTAAATTTCCCTCTCTAAAACATTGAGTACTCAGAATGATAATGTTGATGGCATATATGAATTACTGTTACAAGACAGAGATATCAATGATACTATTTATTTAGATTAAACTGTAACTTTTGCCTCTTGAACAAAAGGAAAAAGAAAAATAAAATAAGAATTAACGATTAATGTTAAAGTGATGAGTTGCCTTTCTATATTAAACAATCTTCACCTATTATGCCTTAAATTATATAAGAAGATTTTTATTTTGAACCTTATGATTGTTGGTGGCTGTGAAGAAATTCTACCATAGAATTCCCCATCAGTTTTTTTAAAATAAACTAGGTGGCAATATATAGCTCTTACAAGCTGGGCATTATTTAAAAGGTTAAGAAGAAGTTAACTATAATTAGAAGGCAATGAAAAGTCTACTGTGAAATGAATGGTATGTATTTTAGGAGGTCTGTAAGATCAACTGGCATTAGTTATATATCCTTCAAATGGCACTTGCTAATCTCCTTTGATATGAAACTGAAAAGTTGCTTAAAATTTTATAGATGTATTATTTGTTTAAATTTTGGTTCTATCTGTAAATATGGACCAAGGTGACTGAAGAGAACCAAAATTATCATTGAAATTCTGCAGTTAAAAATCAATTTAAACATCATCTTGTTTATGAGTATAAATATGTTTGTTTCTCTTGTGTTGAGAAGTTAATACATTATATATTTTTTAAATGATACATTTTAATACTTGGTAAATATTAAGTATCCATCCATCATCATCATTGCATTATGTGTTGTTAAGTATAAATGTAAACCTCTATAATCAAATGCAAAAACCTGATTTTATTTAATATATTTAAACCGTTTATCGATATATTAATAATTTGAAGCCCTTTATTAATCTATTATCTTTGCTAACTCTTATGCATAACTCCATTAACTATACCATGCTATCTCAAGCCTGCTGTACTCTTATTCAGAATACCTGTCTGTCACTCCTTCACCTAGTTCTTTTTTTTTCCCTTCACCTATTTCTTACCTCCACTGCAAGTCTAGTGTATTCTTAGAAGTCTTCTGTGATTCTGCAACTTAAATTTGACTTCCCTTTACTATTCTTTATATATTTGCATATAAATTAAACAAATATATGTATAGATGGCCTCCAACTTACTATTTTTCAACTTCACCATGGTGTGAAAGCAATACACATCTTGTAAACACTGTACTTCAAATTTTAATTTTGATGTTCTCCTGGGCTAGCACTGTGCCATTCTAATATTCCTAGTGATATGGGGCAGCAGCAGTGAGCCACAGCTCCAAGTCTAACATGCAACCATAAGGACAAACAACCCATACATTTAAAATCATTCTGCACACATACAGTCGTTTTGTTTTTCACTTTCAGTAAATTACATGGGTTGTTCACCACTTCATTATCAAATAGGCTTTATGTAAGATGAGTTTGCCTAACTGTAGGCTCCTGTAAGCGTTTGGAGTGAATTTACAGTAGGCTGGGCAAAGCTATGATATTCAGTAGGTTAGTTAAATGTGTTTTCCACTTAAGATAATTTCAATTTACATTGGTTTTATTGGATGTAACCTCACCATAAGTTGTGGAAGATCTGCATTTATGAAACTTTCATACTGCATTATTAAATATAATGTACTTTATATTAATTAATTAATTATATTAATTATATTATATTATTATATTATCTTAATATATATTATATTAAATAATTAATTAAATATAATGTATATAAAATATAATTATTAAATATAATGCAGTTGTGTTCTTTTTTGATTCCTTCTATCTGTGAGATTTTCAACCTGGAATGATGTCTCTTATAGGTATACCCTCAGCATTTATTTTTTTATTTTATTTATTTTTTTTAAAGATTTTATTTATTTATTTGTCAGAGAGAGAGAGGGAGAGAGCGAGCACAGGCAGACAGAATGGCAGGCAGAGGCAGAGGGAGAAGCAGTTTCCCTGACAAGCAAGGAGCCCGATGTGGAACTCGATCCCAGGACGCTGGGATCATGACCTGAGCCGAAGGCAGCTGCTTAACCAACTGAGCCACCCAGGGATCCCTACCCTCAGCATTTAACTGAGTGTCTGGAAAAGTGTACTAGTTAAAGCAATATTTGTTTAATCGATGAAGAATTAACAATGACCAAATATGTGTTGCCGCTCATCTTTTTCTTCCCCCCTTATTGCATATCATTTGAGATTAAATTGAAACCGTAGTAAAAAATCAATATGCTTAATGAGAACTGTTATTAAAGAAATGGAATCCAGATATTGTTGAGCTGTGTTAGGCTTAAATGATAGCCAACAAATATCAGTTGATTGATAATCCTGCATGTGGCTATAGTAAGTAAATAAAATCTCTAACAAGATGTTGAATATAAAAAGTCTACAAATAAACTCAACAATGAATAATTGTGAATATTAGAAATATCACTATGTCATTTGTTATTTGCACATTTAAATTTTATTATCTCCTAGGTGTCAGTACAGGGCTATAACATCATAACCCAAAGCTGAATATGTAAATGTCCCTGAGCTCAGAGTTTCTAGAGAAGAACAGCAAGGATGTTAATAGCTCTATTATGAAGCAACAAGTATGGTAATTGTGAGACAAAGAACTTTAAAAAAAAAGAATTTAGGCATAAGAAGCATTTATCTATTTGTAAAGAATGCACTGGACTTAGATTAATTAAAAAAGACAAGGGAAGATCTTCCAGTAGAGAGAAGAATGTGTTTGAGAATGGTAATAATAACACAACTTAATAGTCAGAAAACAGCTAGTGTTTGGAGGGGTTGTAGGAAAGAATGAATATGTATGAATAGTACCAATAATTAATAAAGAAACAGGCTTTCCAGAATAAGCTAAATAATTTGAAACTTCTTTTTTTCATGAAAGCTACAAGCAGCCATTAGAGGATTTTTAAAGAGGAATGCACAGTGGCCAAATATAAATTATATGAGGCTCCTTCTGCCTGTAATAGGAAGTGCAGGTTTAAACTGGAGGGGCAGTCCCAGTAGGAAAGGATCAAGTTCGAAGGTGAGACATGGTAAGGGCTTAAACTAAGGCAGCCATGGTGGAAATGAGATGACAGAAGAGATTTAAGATAAATAAAAAAGTTAAATTCACAAGGTTTTGTAGATTAGATCTGAGGGACAAACTGAGAGAGAACTTGACCAGAACTCAATTTTCTGGCTACATTGAAATGGAATAGGAAACACTGCAAATGTTGCAGGTTTGGGGATGAAGATAATTGGTCTGGATTTTGATTTGGGAAACAAAGGAGAAAGAAGAATTACATTTCCTTACTACTTACAGCCCACTGACATGTCCTTGAAACAGGCAGGGTGACATTCCTCTAGGAACTTAGCTGCCTCGATTTTAATACTTTGCTAAGAGCAAAAGACAATCCTAGCCCAACCCCCAGGATCCTATAAATCTAACATATAAAAATTCCTTTGGAAACTTCCTTTATTTTTTTTTTTTAACTTTCTTTACTCCAAAGATACATGTTGGCAATCATCCTTCAAGCATATGACCCTACTAATATACATCTGAAGGGTCTCATGACCATGGTTTTACTAGACAGTAATAAATGATGTTTCCTCAATAACAAGTAGCCCCATCAAGTTCCTGGAAACCTTCTTTCCAAAATAATATTCAAGCAGCAGCTATTAGGCAATGTTTACGATCACGTGCAAATTCACCAATTTAACAGCTATATAGGTTATAGGTGGAAAATGAATGCATGTTGGATGTTTGATATTTCTGGAAGAAATCCAACATCTTTAGCCTTGCCAATGCTCCTTGCTTTCTTTGGCTTAGAAGATTTTGAATCATAAATATTCTCAAATTCCCCTTGGATTTTAAGAGTCAACAATGGCCTCCGGCTTATATTAAAAATAAATTAGTGATAAAAATTACATGGTGAATGATGTATTATATTACAAACATTAAATGTCTACATTTTTAGTTAAGGGGAAAAAAGAAATGGATTGTTTATAGTCTAGAGAAGAAAAAAGTCGATAACTTCCTTTTTAATAACCGGTGTTGATGTTATACTCTAATATGTTCCATGTTAAAATAGAACACTATATGTTTCTAAAAAGTTGAAATGAAATCTTGCTAACTGAATTGTTTTTATTGGTGGCATATAATTTGGGTTCTGTTATCAATGAATAGCCTAAAGGGTAAAAATGCTCCTTTTGTATATATGAGAACTTTAAAATTCATAGATTTAAGGGAAAAAGTTATATCCTCATACTACTGTATTAAAACTGAGTAACAGAGTCAGATATCTCTACTACTAAAATAATTTTCAGTCTTTGGGAATGAAGTATGACTTGGGGATTTGATTTTTAAATTTGAAGTTCAGTACTTATTCTGAAACATTTTTTTAAGCAGAATAAGGTATAGTAGTTTATATTAAGCATTTAATTACTTTAAAAATCCAGACATATTAAAATAAAACTAATAATAAAAATTTTATTAAGATTTTAATTTTGATAAAATTTATTGATTATGCTGTGATATGCTATCTCTCAGTGCTAGTTTGCCAGCTACATACATACTAGGAAATCAAGCATTGAAAAAACAAACAAAAAACAAACAAACAAAAACTAATGTGCAAACTGCTACACCTACAATTGGATTCTGATTTGAATTAAAGTGATTATTTCAACTGATTTATTGCCTGTGAGTGACTTACCATGTTTCAAGAGGACACTTTGCTTTAAATGGATGTTAGCTGTACATGGGGAGAATTGCTTCAAATAGGCAACAGCGATAGAACTATCTTAAAAATGATCAGAAAAACTGATGAACCACTGAACTCTACCTCTGAAACTAATAATACACTATATGTTAATTGATTGGATTTAAATATTTTTTTAAAAAAGAATGAGCAAAAAAAAATCAGACCAAATAATCAAAATAAATAAATAAATAAATAAAACAGTAGAATATTTAAGGAGCGGCCTATTAGTACTAAATACACAATCAAAGAAATTAGTTGAGGACTGATGAAACTACCAAAGGAGCAGAAGTGGTGTGCAGAACTGCTCAGATTTGAATTTAGATGGATAATCATATTTAATCAATGCTGAAAAACAAACAAACAAAAAAACAGACTATAAAGACAAAAGCAGAACATCTTCTATCCTCTTAGATGGCCATGGATAGAGAAATAGAAATTGATGTCCTCTTCCACCTTTGTAACTGAAGGCTAGGCAGTACATCTAGCTAAACAGTGGTATTTACCAGTCTCCCTAGTACAATTATTACAGTTATTGCTCATCAGTGACCCATAAACAGTTTCAGGACTTCCAGGAATAAATTCTTTTATCTTCTACCTGCTTTGTACTGTTGTGGACACGGACTGTAGAATGACGGAATATAGATTGGTGGCTGGAGCTCCAACAGCCCGCTTGATCCTGAGATGACCTTAAAGATAAAAGCTATCCTCTTAGAATACCAGAAAAGAAAATAGAAGATTGAGATCCAGATGCTTCATGGAGCAATCATGTGAGCTATGGAAAGTACATTTTATGAAAGAATAGACTCCTTTGAATTTAATCTACTGTTTTCCCTGGCCTCTTCTCAGTGTGAGGTACAATTACTAACAGGTTAGACAGATGTAAAGGAAACAAAAATCACAGAACGAATGTTAAGAATGTCTCTCAAAGATTGTTGAATACTGCTGAGACTATAGCTATTCTGATGCACAGTGTTCTTAGTATCATAGGAATTAAGTATTAATCTTCATATACTTTCTGAAGAAATTTCACAGATATAAACGAATTTAGGAAAAAAATATTAAATAAAAAATTACAGTTGGAAATCTTCTGTTTTGAATCATTTGAGAACATTAAACAAGAATATTTAGTAAGATAGAACACATAGGAGTGACTCTTGGACCTGTGGTTTGGAAGTTCTGTATGAAGCAACAAAGAATGAGCAAATAGGTGATGGTTTTCTTGAGCAATAATAAAAAAATAACTAACTAAAATTTACATGCATCATAAAATCCCAAAATCACTAAGACAAAGGATTGCCCTATGTCATTTCCACGGGCATCCCATAACACACAATTTTTACTTCTTTTCATCATCTAGGATGATGTATACTTTTTAACCCTCACTTGGAACACATAGCATGGAAGGAACAGATGAATACCCTGTTTCTGTTTCATTTTCAAAGCTGTACCCTTTCAAATTGCATTTAAGATTCTGAGTCTCTAGGTGTGAACCTCAGTGGAGAAATTTATACAATTTTATTCTAGAAAATAAACCATTTATTGCTTGATTAATGTTTATTATTTCTAATACACTATGAAGTATCTGAAGCAAAAACTGCCCTTACCCAATCTAACACCTCACAAGCTTTAGGCTATTTCCCAACCATAATAGCAAATACAAAAAGATTAATTGTTGATAACTGTAGAAATTCTGACCATCAGACAGAATTGGTTTAAGTTGATATGATCTCTCTAATACAGTGCTCCATAACCTGCTTACCACATCTACTCACATGATTTGGGTAATTTCAAATGATCTGTGGTGCACCTCCCAGTCAGTAGTGTGGAAATGGAAGTGTTCCAATAACCCTCTTCTACTCTACGTCCAATATTCATTAAGCTCTTCAGACTTCACAAAGTCTGGAGTATAGCGCGTGAAATACACAAATTATAAAGCAACATCTATTTAGTACTCACATTGATGTCTTCCAAATCTAAATTATTTAGAATAATATTGTTCCTTTTCCAGATGATGGGGGGTCTCAGTGCCCCCTGAATGGCACAGCTCAAAACAGCACTCTGTCCCACAGTTGTCGCTGTAATGCTTAGTTTCTGATCCTCAGGCAGACTCAACTGGATAACCTCTGTAAAGATAAAGTGTCAGTAATGTTGATGAGCATGTAGTTTTATAAGGTTAATTAGTACAAAGTTTCTGAATACTAGTAATTAAGGCTTTTAGTTTGAATAAAATGGAAAAAAGCTTGTGATGAAATGAAAAAAAGGAATAAATTGTTTCCAATAAAAGGTCAGAATGACATTTCAATTTAATTGATTGACAAGCATCCTCATGAGGCAAAGAACTATTAAACATAAAATGAATATCAGAAGTAGAGTTATAATAAGCCTGGCAGATTGCACCCAAAAGAGAGATAAATTATTTAACTGCCAAATCAACATGTAGTGTGACATCAGCATTGAAATAAAAATGATGTTGTTTATTCACTGATAGATTTATATTGTAGGTGAAGTGAGATCATTGCTGGCTGGCTTCAGAGAACACTAGCATAGCTGAATGGGTAAAATGCATCATTATGCTGAGAAACATAAATTTACTCTAAAGGGATAAGATTTATTTGGGAAGTTGACGAAGGAAAAACTGAAGTTCACCAACCAAACAGCAATTAAGTGAAATTCTGTCAGCTGCCTTTAACAGTCAGTGTTGGTACAGTACCGTTGCTTCCTAATCCTTAAATTTTAAAGTCAAGTATAATATTTTTAACTATTCAACACATTTCTCCTAATAATTATGCCAAACCAGAAAATATAATATGAAATCTGGATCTGGCTTTCCTTTTCTGTTTTCAGACAATCTTTACCAATTATGGGAATTAACATGTCTGTCATTGTGCACTTTCATGAGAGATGACTGGATAATCCTACAAGTTTTCACCCATGTCTCATCAGCTGACATTCACAGACACTAACTTTTCTACCCTGAGTTTTGCATTCTGACTTTGCTCAGTTTTAGCCAGGTTAAAATATCACAAATTAATATTCTGTAATGAACTTTCCATGTTGGTGGTGGGGGGTGGAGACAATGATTGTCTTTTGTTTGCTGTGATGGATGATATGTTTCATGGGGGCATTGAGTACAGGAAAGCGGTGGCTTTTAATTTGCAATAGATATGTATCAGTTGCAATCTTTGCTGTGCTCTGCCCCCCAAAACCCCTCTCCTTTCCTTTCACATTTCTATCTTCTTTCTCTCTCTTTCTGAATCCTGTGTCCTCTTGAGAAGAAAGATAAATGCCAATCAAATACATTTTATAGAATGTAACTATTCAATAAACAGTTACTTTATTTTTTGTTACCATCATAAGTTGTCAAGTCAAAAATAGCATACATTTTTGTATTGAAAGATTGAATATACAATCCCCCCACAACCACATGGTAAGCATTAACATTAAATGATCTCTGTTGTCATGAGCCCTGTCTTCCACACCATTAGCTGATGAATATAAATGAAATAAACTGACTTTTACTCCTTGTATAAGATCTAGTGCCTAAATCTAAAAGTCTTAAAGACTTAAGGAGCAGGGTTTTGTATTGTTAAAGAGGTGGACGGGCTTGCCTTTGAAACTGAAAAACCCTATGAGCGAGACTCAGGCCAAGTTGATTCTTTTTGTCATGATATCACTATAGAAATGATACAAATGGGTAACAAGGACCTTGCTCAGTCATTTGTATTGACACCCTAATGTTCGCTAATGATATTTATCAATATTCATATTTTATTTCAATGTTTCTTGAGCCAAAAGAACTTAAGCAATATGCTTAATCTTCTTTTCTTTAGTACTCATACTCTTTCTTTCTTTCTATAAAACCACTAAAATATATTTGGCCAATTAGGCATAGAAAATATTTGAAATTTGCAGACACAGTGTTTCTTTAGGTCTTTTTTTTTTTTCTAAGATTGTATTTATTTATTTGAGAGAGAGAATGAGAGAGGTAGGGGCAGAGGGAGAGGGAGAGAGAGAATCTCAAGCAGACTCCATGATAAGGATGGACCCCAACATGGGGTTCAATCACATAACCCTGAGATCGTGACCTGAGCTAAAGTCAAGAGTTGGATGCTTAACCAACTGAGCCACCAAGGTGTCCCTAGGTCTTTTTTATTTTAATATTACAAACCTATAGAAAAAGGGAGAATTACAAAAGTAATAACATCATGTAGACTATTATAAGGATTATTAATAATTTTCTATTAACATTTCTGAATTCCAACTTCTGGATTATCATAAAATCATGTAAGAAATAATGTGACATCTGGTTCTAAAATCAGCATGTTAGCATTGACTATTCTGACATTTAGAAATACAATTGCTACTAAGTCACCTTGGAATCTCTTTACTAACCTCCTGTATCTGGTATTAGATCTCAGGCCATTGAAATTAGTTGGGCTTTTAGTAGTTATACACTAACAATGCTAATTAGATAATATGAACATGTTAGAGTAAATGTGGAGATTTGGCATAACAATGTGAGACATCTTTCTAAAATGTAATTTTTTGAGAAGATACATAATGAGAAATAAGAATTACTGTTTACCCAGGGCATATTAACTTGCACAGCAAAAAAGTTTTTCTTCAATTTGGAGATTACATTTTGAAATTATTTAAAAAACTACCTCAGTAATATGTATTCTTAGATAATTATGGGTATTTTGAAAACTCCAAAATTTTTTCCTACATATTTCATGCTACATATATATTTCTCTTCTTCCCTGACGTATCATATAGGACTACATGCACAAAGCCAATTATGTTCACTAGCTACTTGTCAAAATTAAGAGCTTTTTTCCTTAAGTAAATGCAGCAGCAAGATGTCTTTTACCTACAAAATTGTCATGCTTATCTTTACTAGTCTTTCTGATAGTTATTAACAAGGAAAGATTTAAGCACACACATTCACTAATATTAAACACTTTTATTCTTATATTCTAACTTTCATCAAACATGCTTTAATGGTGGAGAAAGTACACATAAAACTTATCAGATTTCTATTTTATAACAAAATGGTGATTATGTCTAGAAACACATTAACAACCTAAAATAAAATCTACAAATCAATTCATAAGCCAACTTAAGATTTATTTTAAGTGATATTAGTATAGGTTGGTTGTCTCTGAGTGTTTGTGTATATTTAGTGTTCACAGTTATCACTTTAGAAATGAGTTTCCAGGAAAAATATTGAAAATTTAATTTCTCATTAATTAATATTAATCTATATTTTCATGGATATACATTAATGATAGCATATTTCATTCTATAACATTCTATCTACATCTTGTGCTAGTTATGTACAGACAACTGCTTTGCAGAAAATAAGATCTACCGTTTTAGAACCCTCTTCCATCCTTTCAGGTCCAATGATAACACACATATGAAAAGTCTTCTTTAAGTAAAATCATGTATTGCATGATATCAAGAGTTAGTTGATGTCTTGAACAAAGATAAAAGCATTAAAATACATAGGCCGGGTATAACAGATGGTACTAAGTTTTTTGAAACACTTCAGTACTTCTTTTGACCTATGAGCTTTGTGTCCTATTGGAAGACCTTTCAGTATCCAAGGAAATAAATCAGAGCTCTAGCTGTGGTGTTTCCTCTAATCTCATGTTATGAAGACTACTAATGCCATCTCTAGATCAGCTTTTTCTTTTGATTACTTGGGAAAGAGAAGAGGCAAATAAAAGAGTGGAACACATTCTGCACTTTTTTCATTTTCACAACTTGCCTTAGAGGAATATTAAGAGATTGCTTTCAAAGAAATGAAAATTGTTTAGTCTCTTCTAGCAGAATCCAAAGCTAGAGAGACAAATACAGTTGAGTCCAACTTCAACCACAGCAGGTAAGTATTTATGAAGCATTTATTCTAATAGCAACTAGGTGATAGAAATAGTAATAGGAACATGGGTGTAAGTAGTATGTGTTCTAAAAAAGTACAAAAAAGGAATTAAATAATATGAATATTTGTGAAACACCGATTAAAAACAAGATAATTGTAGTAATTTGATTAAAATAAATTCATTTAAAATCATCAGAAAAATTTAATTTATCATAAACAAGATTCTTTTCTTTTGAAATTCCTAAGTACCTATTTATGTTGAATATTTGAATACTAGTTTTAATCTTATTGCCCTAATTACACATAACTATTATTATAGTAATGAAATATAGAAGAAATTTTATCAATAAAATTTTCAAATTACATGTATTTTTCCCTTCTCTACTCCATTAAAAGTAGCTACTAATTAAAAACAGATAAAATACTTAAGTCAGAAATGTATCATACACACAAAAAAGATGGAAATCCCAAGTGGAATTATTGATTATTCTCATAATAAAACTACACTTATTCAATGATACACCCCTTAACTAATGTGAAAATTCTGATGGTATCTTTTGTCAAGAAATAAGTGATTTCAAAATAAATATTAATTTTTACCTAATTTAGACATGTCAAGATGTATTCTAATTTACTGTGATCAAATGTCTAGACTTGCTTATCTGTACACTATTATATGCTTATCAGAATGTGTGTTGCAAAAATAAAACAAAAGAAATTTAAAAAGAGATCTAGAAATGTTCCTTTGATAGCAATGGATTGAACTAACTCTTCCACTGAAGAAGTAACACAGCAACAAACAAACAACAAACAAACCTGGAATAAATACAAATAATATTCTTAAAATAATATATGAAAGACTTATTCTTTTCATTCTTATCTCAGGAAAGAGATAATAAGACCGTGAAGAACTGCCCTGTCTCTATCTTGACGAGAACTATAACTTAGAGACCTAAGATTTCACCTTGAGTCACTTAGTGCTTTGGGAATTTTTTCAACTAGAGAAGAAGACTGAGGTTTAAATGCCCTTTGGTGGCTTTTTGCTCCTTCAGGAATATGGGATGGGTACAGTAATGGGCTACCACCTTCTCTCTGCTAGGACTTCAGGATGCCTCACTATGCAAGTGAATATGGACTGCAGCTCACTTTTATCTCACTTTTTTATCTCACTTTTATCCAGTGTCTTGTAAAATATAAAATCTTCCCCTCTATAGTAAGATAGTATCATCCTAGTTATCTAATCAGTATTACAAACAATTCTTAATAAAATGTCCAAGAAACAGTCAAAGATAACATGGCATACACAGTGTGATGAGAATAAGCAGAAAGAGGATACAATAGTAATAAATCCACCAGGATTATAAAATTAATTGTTTATGAAAATAAAATCAGTTCAGAAAACTCGACAAAGACTTTAAACAACCTATAAACATTATAAATTCATGAAAGAGCCAAATAGAAATTATATAAGTAGAAAATGTAATAATTGAAATAAGAATTAAATTAGGCTTAAGAACAGATTAGACACAGCAGAAAAGTTAATGACTAAACTAAGGAAGAGATTAAAAGAAATATTACCCAATGAAACATAGAAGGATGAAGAATTAAAAATACAGGTGAGGGTAACAAAAATACTTTCATGTGAAACCCGCAGAAGGAGAAAGCAAAGAAAATGAAACAGAACTAATATTTGAAGAAATAGGACCTGAGGATTTTCCATAAATGTTGAAAGATGCCAATCAATAAATTGGAGATCATCAAATGTCTAGCAAAGCAAATGAAAAACCACAATGATTTACACCTAGACACTTAGTGGTAAAATTGAAAAAAAAAATCAAAGAGAAAGAAAAACCTTAAAATTATGCAAATAAGAAAATACAGATTGACTTTATAGCAAGTAGAGCCAGAAAAGTAACCAGTGTCACCAGCAAAAATAGGAACAAGAAGCTAATGGGATGCTATCTTCTAAGTGATGAAACAAAATAAAATCAATCTTAGAATTTTATATACATAAATAAAAATTAAAATAAATATATTTTTAAAAACAATTAGAAAGTTCATCTCTAGTAAACTTGTCTCAAGGTAAACTCTGTAGGATATTCTTCTGGCAGAAGGAAAATGCTCTTAGATGGGAGCTCAAAGATGCATGAAGGAAAGGAGAGAAAAGAAGGTGTTTAAATATAAGTGTTGAAGTTTAACATTAAACTTTGTTACTTCAAAGTGCCTTATAATATAGAAGACTATCTCCATATTCCTGGGCAGAGAAAGATTTTTCAAAGCACACACACACACAAAAATGAACACTAAAACCAAAACAAACAAACAAGCAAAAAACAAACAACAGCAGCAGCAATGAACTCACCTCAAGGGAAATGATTTATATGTTTAACCACATCATAATTTAGATCACTTATTCTTCAAAATGTACCTTTAACAGACCAAAAATGCAAGGCACCAAGCAGGAAAATAAATTCATAAAACTAACAAAGATCTCAGATAGAAAATTAATAATGATCTCCTAAAAATTAATAAGTAAAAGACAGTTCCAAAGAACCACCAACCAAATACTTGAACAAATATTCCATGAATTAGTTAATCCATATGGCTTAAGAAAATATGAAAAAGTATTTAACAATGTGTGTAATCAGAGATGAAAATTTAAGCCAAAACTTTGAGAATGGCATAAATGATAAAGTCTAGTGATAAGTATTGAAAGAATATGAAGCAACAGAAATTCTTACATTCCTTGAAAAAGAGTGTAAATTCATATATATACTTTCTTTCTTCATTAGTAAATAAAGCCTCATCTACACAAACTTGCCCAGCCAATTAATGTTTCCAAGTTAGCCATATGTCTTGCAGAAGCCTAGAGTATAAGTGTGTTTAGGTGTTATTAAAAAATATGTATACCAGAGGTAGCAATGCATATATTATGAAGATGCCTTTAATATACTGGACAGAAGGGAGGGGGAAAAAAAGAGAGGTCTAAATTGGGAGAAAAGAATCTGGTGAGGAATAGAATAGAATAGAATAAAAAATTCCCAAGTTTATCCTGAAGAAAAAGACCTGCTAGACAGGAAAATTCTAAGAATACAAGTGAAAATGGAATTATTTCTGCCATGACTTCTGAGAGAAACCAGAAGGACCTAAAATCAAAACCATAAATATTCAGCAGTTAGTTAAAACAAAAACATCATTTCTTCTTATGTCATTGGAGGGATTTAAAGTTATGGGAAGATATTTAAAAAAAAAAAAAAGACTTCAGTAAGAGATTTTTCTAGATGACAATGAAGCAAAAGTTCTTGTACAAAATTGGAATTTCATTTTTAATCTCTTTATAGCTCTTTAATAAGGACAATACAGCATTATAGACAGGACTGTATTTTGATAATACTTCAAGACATTTTAAACGTTAACAATGGTAAGTCATATTTTCTTTTCTTTTAATTCATGATTTTGATATTCCTTCTGTGGTCTTATAAATGCAGTGCAATTACCATTCAACATTTCTGTTCAATTTTATTTAATTTCTCTCTTTCAAATAACTTATATACAGTTGAATTTAAACTGGAATATGTGAAGAATAAGTCTATTCATTCAGTGATATGTATAACACCAGTAATTTGGAAAATAATTCTAATGAATAATAGTTTCCTTTTGAAATTTGACCTAACAAAAATTGTATCCAGAGAGAACTAGGTGGTCACTCAAACTAATCAAGTTAATTTTAA
This sequence comes from Lutra lutra, assembly GCF_902655055.1. Lineage (NCBI taxonomy): Eukaryota > Metazoa > Chordata > Mammalia > Carnivora > Mustelidae > Lutra > Lutra lutra. The sequence goes on along the minus strand of NC_062279.1, from coordinate 77,575,880 downwards.
CATTATAATTTGGAAACCTTGAGACAATATCATCAACAGGACTCACATTTGTGACATCACCGGGATGCTTGCCTCAGTTTGATCTCTAATGCACACTCTTTCGAAGACTTCTTTTGACAAGTTATTTAAGCTCTGTGAGTCTCAATTTTTCCATCTTTACAATAAGGATGATAGCTAACTCTTATAAATACTATGAAGATAAAATATGATATTTTAAAATACTACTGTGCGTGGTCTTTAGTAAATTCTGGATATGCCACACCGCTCTCTACTAGTGGAGAGCTATTGAAGTACTTGTAGGTTAAGATAGGCACCGTTTTACCATGCTTAGGAATATGTTCGCTTTGAAAAAGGCACTGCTTATATAAATTCTACTGGTTTAATTTTCATAGATATTAGTTAAGCATGAGAAGAAAAACCCACGCTCATGGCCCACAAGGCAACTTAGGCTCTATTTTGGTTCTATTCTTACATACAAACGAAGTATCCTTTATGTTGTACTTAATATGCAGGCTAAGGAAAAGGCTATTGAACATAATGATAATCACTCTCCTACCTTCAAAAATCATGAAAAATATAATGAAATGTTGAAGAAATCAAGTATCTTTTTCCTGTACAATTTGTGATATAAATGCCATGTGTGATTTGAGAAAATTTGGTATTATTCTCTAAACGCCTAAATTACTGAATATATGAAATACTGAATAAATTTACTATCTCTAATAATCTTTGAAAAGTTTCAGTGTGATCACTTACAAATGGAATTCAATGTAGTAAATTGGGAGGAGAAATTGCACAGACATACGAAGGAAAGAATCTAACATGAGGAGTTTGCTGTGAATCCTCATTTGTCAGTCAGGGCAAAGCAATCAGCTAATCACTGTCTATTTCCTGTATAACAGTGTGTTCAGTGGTGTGTTAAAAAGCTATTACGGATATAAGGAAAGAATGTTAACCTGTGTTTATTCCTTCAACTTATCTCAAGGAAACCCCAGGACGTTAATGTTAGAGTCAATCAAATGGCACATTATTTGCTCTGTCTTTAATAAATTGAAATTTTTTCACTACTTTTTAGATTACAGTCAGTCAGACAGAGCTAAATGAACTATTCCCTCCATGCAGTGTAAGCTAGATTTCTGAGCATTTCAGACTGAAAAAGATTTTAGTATTGTTTGCCTAATTAAAACAATTCAGGTAAAGGAGATTGCTGTTTGCCATAACACACTGCTATTAACTGATAAAACTGAAACTGGGATCCAGAGCATTAGCCTACACTATGAAGTTTTACAGAGTTGGAGTCTCCCTATTATGTTCAGCAAATAGATGTGAAAGATGGGGAATTGAACATTGGCTGTTCATTTTGGCAGCTCTTCATAGCTTCAGAAGACTGGGTCTCAGCTATGCAAATTCAGAAACAAATTTAACAATTCATCCAGAATTAATTAAGCTATTGGGGATTGACTGAGCTAATCAAAATCACAGGATACCTTTGTTTATACTGAATACCAATTTATTCATTTACAATTGGGAAAGCATCAGGTTTAGTAAGTGGTGTCAGCTCTGAGCCTGGGAATCTCCCTTCTAATGCACAGGTCAAAAGCTTCTCAAGATTGATGAACAGAAAATTACAAAAAAGGGAGTCAGCTATTCTCAAGCTAGTCAAGCTCTAATCAGCTAATGAATTGCCCTTTTCAACTCTAAAGACATTTCTGTCTAGAGAGCCTTTCCTTTTCTTGTCACTTTCAAGTTTACTGACAAATTCTTCGCCCTTAGCGTCCTGTTTTTTTTATTTTGTTTTGTTTTGTTTTGTTTTATGCCATGCAAATCACCATATGTTTGCAACTAGAGCATTAACTCAGGTAGGTTATAAAAGAGTTGAGTACATAAGAGCCTTCTTCACCTCAGGAAATGTTCCCATAGTCCTGGGCAAATGATGCCATGCACTAAATCAGACCCACCGGTTGTTTTTGTAAGTAAATTTGTATTGGAACACAGCTATATTCATTTATTACTGTATTGTCTTTGTCTGATTTCAGTTATACAGGTAGAGCTGAATAGTTGTTACAGAAATCTTATGGTATGGTTAAGCCTAAAATATTTATTCTCTGGCCTTCTGTGCAAAGTTGCCTAGTCATTGAAATACTACTTTGCACATTTTATATCCCTTTAACACGCATTAGTTATTTAAATGTGATCTATTGGATTCTTGCTCATATTCCAGGTTCAGAACACCAAGCATAAAATAATTACTTACAGAATACATGAAAATTGTTCCCATTTATATATGGGTGAATTTGTAAGCTACCACTGTATTTTTTATCATCTTTGAAGCTTCTATAAATAAGGAAAGGATGAGTTTCTCTAATAACTATGACAATTGCTACTCTTAAAGTACAAAACAAAATGTAAAAGTGAGTCAAGTTTGTCTTGACCAAATACAAATTTCTTGTTCCAGAGAGTAACATCCCCCTGGGTCCATCTTCTCCAAGTTTATCACGTAGAACAATGATCATTTCTTCTCTCTTTTTAACATCCAATCAAAATACTAATTCTCAGGACACATTTCTCAGCCAGAAGGAAAGCAATCTGATTATCCCATGTAAGTCATTCACAGTAGTAATCTGTGAACAAGCCTGATTTCCAAGAGAGAATTTACATTTTAATAGGGAACATTTTAATTCAAATGTGTCTTTAACCACCAAAATGCTTAGCAGAAATACTTCGGAGAAGGAAAACATTCTAAGGAACCCTTGTCAACTCTGCCACCACTTTCTCAATAAGAAATCGAAGGGAACTACATCAACAAAGACAGATTCAGTTTAACTAAACTTGAGACAAAACCTGTAGAGATTATAGGGCTCTGACATTTCTCTTAGAGCATTTGCTTTGAAAAATTGCTATTGTAAGCTCCTTCTCTGCCCCTTTGAGATGTAAATCTTCTCCCAGCCTCCAGCTGGTTATACCACCCAGGAACGCCTTTCTCAAGGACCTCAGAGCCATTCCTTTGAAATGTAATCATCAGGGAAGATTTTTCTTATCACAGTCTCTGTGAGAGGGTGTGAGGCTAACTCCAGTTAGCGCCCTAGAGGGGACATGCTTGGCGTCCTCAAGTTGACCACCACCTTCTCTACCCTATTGCCCTTCAGTACCTTTCCATTTGCTCACCCTGGTGCTTTATAACTTGTCTGCCTTTTGCTTCAGTAGAGTTGAGTTCAGTCATTCCCCCTATTGCAATTGTCTTCTGTGCCTTTTTAACTTGTGGGGTGCAGTTATTCATTGAAAATCAGAAATCAGTTTTCCTTTTCTGAAAAAATCATGGTATTTGCTTACCTTTACTTTCTATTTCCCAATCCCACTTAAGCACAGGGACTTTACAAAGTATAAATTGAGAGGATGAGTGACATTTATTTATGTTCTACCATTCTGGAGAGGTCTAGAATTGAAGAAAAAGAGATTGCTCTCATTTGTTTTCACCTATACCCCCAAAAGCCATAAATTTAAGGATTTTTACAAGCTTATGATTGTTGCTATACGATAATGGTTTTATATCACTTACAAAGCTAGGAATCTGTCTTCTGTGCATATGAATGTAATTTAAATTACTTTACATACTTCTCTTAGGAACTTCTGGGCATAATTTTAAGCACTATCACTACCTGGAAACTACAGGTCCTTACAAATCCTATGTAAATACAGTACAACTGGAAGCTCTCCAGTAAATCAAACACTGTCTTAATGCCTAAGAACCCAGATTTAGGGTCATTTATCTTCATCAACAAAACAAAGAAGGGAAGTGAACAATGATGTACTTTACCCAGTAAGTTTAAATAGATACTCTATACATTGACGGCTAAAATTAATGTACTAGATTTAAATGATACAAACTGAAATGTGCTTATGTAAATTAGAACTTGCATGGCTTTAATTGAAATTCTATATGTATAAATCTCCTAATTGCTAAAGCACATTATTTGAGAAAAAGGATTCAGTATAATAAATGTCAAAATCTACATTTTGTGGCTTTTCCATGCAAAAATCTCAGTCTTTTATGTGAATTTGATATTTGCAATAAGTTTCTCAATTTTGTTGAAGATTTTACTAAGGTACTATGTCTTCATCCTGCTCATTTAAGCAAATTTTGTCAACAGTACTGACTAAAAAAGTTAAACATATTTCTTTTTAAAAGAAGCTGCTCAAGTAAATCCAAAAATATTTTTTAGTAATTCTTAAATAGTAAAATTGATTATTATAGCATCATAGGACAAACAAGTAAAGCATGCATTTTTTTGGTTAAATAGGTAAAAGATTGGGTCAAACTCACAATACTGATGAATGCCAACCTCTGACACTGTATTTATTTCTTTGTGACAAACAAGTACTAATTGTCAAATGTCACTATTTTTATATTTAAGTCTGAGTTTTCGATTACAAATTTATGATAGAAAATATTTATAATTTATCAATTAACATCTCTTTATATTTTAAGTAATTATTTTTGAGAATATATTTTCTATTTATTTTAAATTCATGAAAAAAGGCAACTTGTTTTAAAAATTATATGAAATTAGTACAATATTTCAATATATATTTATAAAATGTCAAAGAAAAATGCAATAGTATTTTAACATTTATAATTTTTTTTCAACTCTGTTTATTTGAAAGAGAGAGAGACAGAGCATGAGCAGGAGGAGCAGAAGGAGAAGGAGAGAGCATCTTAAGCAGGCTCTATGCTGAGCGGGGAGCCCAACGCAGGGTTTGATCTCCCCACCCTGAGATCACAACTAGAGCCAATATCAAGAATCAGAAGCTTAACTGACTGAACCCACCCAATCCCTGCTTTAAACTTTATTTATTTATTTATTTATTTATTTATTTATTTATTTATTTGACAGAGAGATCACAAGCAGGCAGAGAGGCAGGCAGAGAGAGAGGAGGAAGCAGGCTCCCCGAGAGAGCAGAGAGCCCGATGCGGGGCTCGATCCCAGGACTCCGAGATCATGACCTGAGCCGAAGGCAGCGGCTTAACCCACTGAGCCACCCAGGCGCCCCTGCTTTAAACTTTATAATCTAATTCACTTAGAATTGAAGCTATTTTAAGGTACAAATAGTATATTTCATATAGCATTGTCCACAAGAATGATTTTGTTTAGGTTGGATAATATTTAGAAAAAACTAAAAGACACTGAAGGAGTAATGCAAAAAAAGCACTCTATAGGTTTTCACTATTAATGGAAATTTTTTAATGCAAATATATATTCAGCAGGATACTAAACTAACATTTTATAGCATTAATGTCATAACTGAAAGAATTTCTTTGGGAAGAAAACATGGGTAGAAAGAATAGCAATGAGGAAAGAAAATAATGAAAAGATTTGGTACAGCAGATTCGTCTTATTATTTACTGGTTTCTTTTCTTCAAGGCTACCCTAGCCTTTGATGTAAATAATTTGAATAATCCACAACTCTTTTATATTTGCATTTGCCTTAGAAAAAAAACAAATTGCTCCAACACACAACAACCAGAGCTGCCTGGTCCAGCAGCATATTTGGATTTTCTAAAGCAATACTGGAGGGCCAGGCACTGTTGTCATATAGTATGTCACCATACCAAGAGGCTCCCTGATAGGCTTATTTGATTGAGGTGTCATATATTAAAGAGATAACTAGTGACCAAGTTTGAAGCACTATAAGCACTAGAAGTCGGTGACTTAACAGTTTATAAGAAAAATGTAACAAAGGTGAAAACATGCCCCATAGATTTAATGAGGTTGAAATACTGGAAAGTTTAAAGCTTGTTTTTCAGAGAACTATTTTCCCCTAATTAGCTATTGGTCTTTTCAGACCCCACTAATAAACTCCCTAGCTATCTCTACAGAAGCCTGGACTCAAAGTCAACTAGTATGTTTCGAGCCTAGGAATAAGCAAGGCTCTGCATTCTTTACCCAACATAATAAGTCCAAGACCCCCACCAGTTTATACCAGCTCTGAGAGCCTAACCATAGCCCCTTCTCCCTGTCCTGAGATACCCTCCTGATGTCAGGGACTGAACCTTGCCTCATTTTGGTGCTGTTGCCACCCTCAAAGTGAACATAGGATGTACGTTATATATAAGTTTGCTCAGTGTGCTTGCTCCATCTTCCCTCATGAAGAGTCCTAAATTTCATCAATATGTATATAATCTCAATCCCTATGATTATAAAAAGAAAAGAAAACAAAAAACTCCTTCTCTTCCCATTTGGGGAGGCAGATTTTGAGCTTCGTCTTCCCTCTCCTGGCTGCCTCTCAGATAAACTCTTCCCTTGTTTCATCCCTGATGTCTCAGTGATTGGCTTTGGTCTCCATCATGCAGATTTGGGTTAGGTTACAAAGGCAATCAATATACAGAAGGCAAAAAGGGGGACTATTAAATTTGATAAAGAAACATTTCAGTCAAGACATGTACCAGTCCGTTTAACAGAGGGATGCATATAAATCTTATCTTTGGGAGAACCCTTCGGAACTTGAGCACCCAGTGCTGTCGCCATACTTCTGGGACTCCACAGGAAACAAAACCCCTCTCTCCCATACAGAAGTTTTGTGCCACAGTATCTGAGATCAACTTTATAATCTCTGATTTACTCAGCTCAACTTTATAATCTCTGATTTACTCAGCTATCTGTTACAAAACTAACATCATAAAAATAGAAAGAAAGGTATAGATACAAGACTGTAGATATAGCAGGATACTTCATAAATATTTCATTTCCCCATATAGATATAACTCTAAATAGATATGCTTCTAATCACTTCAGTAAAAAAGTTAAAAATGTAGTAATTGATAATTATGTAATTGCTCAATATTAATTAAATAATATACATCATTTAAAAATACATGGGAGGCATTTTGTTAGTATTATTCCCTCCATGAAAATTTGATAAACTGATATAGGTATTATTTATTTTTGAACTTGGTATATAAAGAATGTCAAATCATAGTCTCTAAATACATATTTACTAGAATTTCATTTATTCTGGAAATTGGAATATAAATGAACAACAGAGCACAATATTTTCCCAGTACCTCTTAATTATCAATTTAATATTAGATAATCCAGACATTTAGCTCACCATTTTGTTAAAATAGCAACACCCAGGAACATACTGAGATTCTTAGCTAATTCCTCTTATGCTCATAAAGGTAAAGCTGTGTAATTAGCACAGTTAAGAAAGTATTTTCATATAATCCATTTTTTTATTTATCAAAATTCTAATTTGGTAGTTTTAAGAAGCAGGGATTTACTGTGTACCATAAAAGCATAAACTTGTGTGTAGTAATTTTCTTTGGAGTACAAATAATTCTAGTAAGATAAGAAAAAATATATTATTTTCCCTGAAGCCATGTTGCATTGCTGCAAAATACTTAAACAAATGTGCTTTTAAGGAAAAATTTAAAAACAAAACAAAACCTAGAATCATGATGTAATTTATGCTAATATGATGCTGTATGATAGAAAATCTTTAGAAGTTACTAATATATGTTTTATATGAATGATAAAATTCATATTTTCTCAAAAGAGGAAGAATTGAAAAAATATTAGGCTTAACACCATGTAATATATTATTACATGTGAAATATTACCTTGTTTTGTGGCATATAGCCAATATAAACTAATTTGTATGATATGATTATAAAGAACAAATCACATTAGAAGAGTATGAACTGGCTCCTGGTATGTTTCTAAATTTAAATTCTGACTCTAGCACTTTCTTGTTATAGGACCTTGGATATAAATCACAAACTGCCCTCATAGAAATCAATAAAATTAATTAAAGGTAGGAATATTGGCGGGGGGTGTGAAGGGAATAATTGTAAATATGCTGTCTTGGTTTTCCCTCATTAAGAAAGAATATTCACAACAATCTTTAGTCCCAATTTGCAGACATTTGGGCTAGGCAAAATGTAACAAAAGAACAGTAAACCAATCTTTGAAGTATCTAAGGCCCTCTTTCTTTAAGGTCTGCTTTAATCATTATTGCTACTACTGCTGATAATATAAATTACACAAATAAATCATTGAGAATATAGAAAGAGAATGTAATAATTAAATGAGTCAAGTTGAATTCAGAGAGGACTCTATCATTACGTTTGATCAACAAAAGAAGAGTATGCATTTATCAAAGCTACAGATATATTTTCAAAATAAACTGTAAACCCAGTGGAAGTTGGAGAAAACTTTCAGAGTGATGAAAAGTAAGAAATGGGAAAACAGCAATACAGGATGAGATTTAATTTAGATAAATGTAAGGTAATACACAGAAGGGATGCCAAGAGAAAGAAACAAATTGAAGAGTATTGGGTAGAGAACTCCTTTTGGAGATTAACTATGGCTTATTGTGAGAGAGAATTTTTGCTACATGACAGTGAAGTAAAAACTAAATGAAATATATCTTGTAGTAGATGAAGAGGATTATTAACTTTTTATCCATATACCCAGAGTTTATTTTTAGCAAACAAATAATCATTTTAAAACAATAATTTTAGTAGCCAGATGTTATTGAATACACACTAGACATTATATTAAATTATCTAGTATTGAACACTCAAAGAAATCTGAAGTATTGTTACTCTCTTCATTTTACTGTTAGATTTAGAGATGTTAAATAATTTTTCAAGGTTATACAGTTGTATAAGTAGTGGAGCAAAGATGATATAAAATTTGAAAATTTATAGCATAAAATTTAAATTAGAGAAAATAAAAGGAAGCATACAAAAGCACTGGATATTAATATGTAGGAATTAAGGGTTTTAGTAAATTATGATTTTCACAAGTGATATTTGCTAACATACATTGAGCATTGATTAACTTTGTGCTACATACTCTTTTCCATACTTTACTAGTTTTTATTTATTTAATCCTCAAAAATCATACGTGTTAGAATTATTATTCCATTTTGAAAGTTAGGGAAACTGAAGTTGAGAACAATTGTGTAACTCATCTTGGTCATACAGTGCACATAAGTGGTAGAGCTGAGATTTGAACCTAGCAATCCCACTCCTAGCTTCTGGAACAGTGCTAGTTATCGCTGTGTTATATTGAATCTAGTATTGGGAAAAGGGTGCAAATGTAGAGTAGAATATGATGAAATGCAAGAAAATGGAGTTATTGAAGAAGGACTATGCCTAATACATAGTGTAATTATTAATAAATATTTATTAAATGTATAGAAAATAACCTAAATGAGTTTAGGTAAAGTTTAGAATCAGCATTCACTCATTGAGAAAATAAAAATAATAAACCAATATGCTATCTTTCTTCCTTCATTGACGATAGTTACTGGCACATATTATATGCTGGATACTCTTCTGGTGTGAGGGATACATTTTTGAAACAGACAGAAATGGTCCTATAGTCACAGACCTTCTTTCCCAGAAAATACTAAATAACATTTCGCCAAGGCTCAGATATTTACATTTTTATTCCTGATTATATTCAGGAATATAATATTCAGGAAGCAGGCTCCCTGCTGAGCAAGAAGCCTGATGTGAGACTCTATCCTAGAACCTTGGGATCATGACCTGAGCCGCAGGCAGACGCTTATGGGACTGAGCCACGCAGGCATCCGAATGATTTATCTTTCTATTAAGTGAGAAAAAAATGGGAGGGAGAATTATTACAAAATGCATAATTTCATACATATTTCTAAATTTCTAAATATCCCTGGGAGAAAACCTTTGGAAAAGCAACTATTTTGCCGCACAAGAAATTTGCAAATAATAAAGTACAAAATTTAGAGCACATGCTAACAGTGGCCTGATGAAGGCTTGAAAAATATGAGGCCCTGAAAGACTGAAAATAGCAAGATTCAAAGGAATTCCATGTTTTCTACTCTTTTCTGTTTGTCAGTCCCTTTCTGGCACTAAAGAAAAACACATTAAATCATTCAGTTCAGTGAAGTGTAACACCGCAAATGGTAATAATGTGTGGATGTAGTCCAAAAATCAAACTGAATTATAGTCAAAGCAAAAGTTTCATTACATGAAAGACTAATTATGGAAATCAATTAATGGAACAGCTAAGTCCAGCCCTGGGTCATGTGACTCAAATAAAATAGTCTCTGGGTGTATGTGTGGGTGTGTGTGTGCATGCATGTGTGCATAAATTAAAAATCATCTTCATACAACAGAAATGACTCCACTAAAACCTGTTTGCATACCGGGACCGCAAACAAATACTTTAGGACACTATTTTTGGTCTCTGTTTTATAAAAGGAAAAGTCACAAGAACAAAAAACTATATCACAGATTTTGAGAAATATAAAATCTTATTAGGAAAAAGATGGACATGAAATTAATAATAGGTCAAAATTAATAAGAATGTTTAACATTCCTGATATATATTGTCAAATTACTTTTATAAAAGAAAACTAAATTATACAAAGATTATATATACATATATAAATTCTATTACTGTCTTCACATTTTAATTCTTTTATAATTTTATATATGAAACATATTCAGTGCATGATTTTTATAATAATGGGAAAAAACAGAAAAATAAAACTGTATATAAAAATTACTCATTACTTACCTGGAGAAAATAAAAACACTAATTTGAAAAGATACATACATCTCTATGTTTCTTACAACATTATTTACAATAGCTGAGCCATGGAAGCAGCTTAAGTGTCCTTCAATAGATAAATGCATAAAGAAGATGTGTTATACACACAATAGAATGTTAGCCATAAAAAACCAATGAGATCTTGTCATTTACCATGATGCAGATGGACCTAGAGGTTATTATGATAAATGAAATAAGTCAAACAGAGAAAGACAAATGCTATATGATTTCACTGAACTGTGATGCAAAAAGCAAACCAAAAAACCCCGAACAACTAAAAAATAAGAGACTCACAAATATAGAGAACCAACTGATGGTTGCCAGAGGGTGGGTGGTAGGCAAAATAGTCAAGGGGGTTAAGATGTATAAGCCTCAAGTTATAAAATGGTGATAAAAACTAAAGAGAATATAGTCACAAATATCATAATAAGTTTGTATAGTGACAGGAGCTACATTTATCTTGCTTGCCAATTTAACCACATCTTTCAAAAATGTTATGGTTTCTCTCTTACAAAAATATTTTCATGATCCTTGTAATTCTTAGGATTTTCCCTCTTATAGTCACTATACTTTTATGGATAAGTTAATAGGAAATATTTAATTACATTGTTGATGCAGTGAATGGTCGCTTTCTTTCACTGTATTTTCTAAACATTTATTGCACTATAATCAAGAATAGTACTTCTTGTGTATCCTTCTTGAACTCAAAAGCCTTCTCAATTAAATGCTTTTTAATGGAGATCTTTAGATTTTCTTGACATACAATTACATCATTTGCAAATAATAATTGACTTTTTCTATCATTTCTTACTGATTTTATTAGCCTAATTATGATTAATTAATTGCAAAATAAACAAGTTACAGAAGTCATGAACTGCTTCATTTCATGTAGCACTAGGTTTTGTTGGAAAGAATTTATGTCACTAGGCACAGATAAATATATATATCTGTTCATACTACATCTTTCTGGTATAAGTTAAGTGTATGGAAATGGCATAACTAATATGAGTCGAAAAAAATGTAGCTTGCTTAAGAATGTTTTCTTCACTTTCCTGAAAAAGAAGGACAGATCTTGCTTTTTCCATGTATTATAAACTCTATTATGGAATAAACTTTATAGGAATAAACTATTTTTTTTCTTCCTAAGGTAACTTTTGTTCATTCTGTGGAAAGGATATAGAAAAAGGATTTGACAAAATTCAGTACGTTTTCATGATAAAAACACTCACTGAACTAGGAATGGATGGGGACTTTCTTTACATGACAAAAGGCACTTATGGCATGTGTGTTTTAGTTTTTATTCATCTAGTGGGTTTTTTTTTTTTTTTCCTAACCTACTGTTGTTTGAGAGTGTATTGTTTAATTTCCATGTTGTTTCTGATGTTTTTCCTTCTTTTATTGATTTTAACTTCATCCCATTGAGGTGTGAAGTCTTCAACTAATATACCACCTCCAACGGCACTATAGACACATATTTTATAACTATATATCTCTTCCTTTAATTCTGTCAATGTTTGTTTCATGTATGTTGGGATTCTATTGTTTGTTGTATATATGTTTATAAATATTATATCACTTTGATGAATTGACACATTTATCAGTATATAAAACCATTCCTTATCTCCTATAACACATTTCGATATAAAATATTTTTTGTCAAATATGGATATAGCCATCCCAGCTCTCTCTTGGTTTCTAAATAGTAACATGGAACATTTTTTCCATCCTTTCACTTTCAACATATTCATGTTTTTTAATCTACAGTTAGTCTCTTATAAACAATATAGAGTTGACTGTGTTTTTTGAATCCATTCCACCAGTCTCTTTAACTTGAGAGTTTAGTCTGCTTTCATTTAAAGTAATTACAGATAAAAAAGGACCTCTGCTATTTTGCTGTTTGGTTTCTGTATATAGTATACCCCTTTGTCCTTCATTTCCTCTATTATTGTCTTCTGTTGTGTTTAGTGCCTTTTTTGTGCACTCATGAATTGCACTTGTGAATTTGCTCTGTGAACTTGTACACTGTGAATTATATTGATTCCCTTCTCATTCCCATATTTTGATTCCCATATTTTGATGTTCTAAATTTATACAATCAAGTTTGAACTGAAACCAAAGTAGTTAAAATATCATAAATTAACTCTACTCCTCTCAGCTCTTTCCTCCACTGCTTCATGCTGATATTGTCACAAATACATATTTATACATTGTATAGCTATTAACATAGATTTATATTTATTGTTTCATAAATTTGTTTTTGAAAGAGTTTAAGCAAAAAAAAAAGAGTTACTTTCCAACTTTTCAACTACAAAAGTTCTATTTGTTGTCTTTTTACAATTTCTATCTCTTACTGATATTCCCTACTTTTTCATACACCGTTCTCCTGATTTACTTTTATTTCTTTCTTCATGGTTTCCTTCAGCTCTTTGAACATCTTTCAAGTGGTTTATTTAAAGTCTTCATTAACAAGTTTAGTTTCTGGGCTTTTTCAGAGATTTCTGACATTTTGTTTCTTCTTAATGGGATATATTTTCATGTTTCCTTTGGTATTTTAAATTTTTGTTGTTGTTGTTGAGAACTGGATATGTTTAATATCATAATAGAGTAAGTTGGTAAATCACATTCTCCTCTCTCCCCAGAGATTACTGATATTACTTGTTGAGGGCTGCAGTGGTCCATGTGTTTAGCGACTTTTTGAAACATCCCCCACCCTCGGCCCCGGCAAAGACTGTACTTTTTATCACATGTGATCACAAATTATCTGTACAGTCAGAAAAAAAAATGTTTTCTATTTCTTTAAATTATGTTTATAAATGCTAATTAGGAAGCCACTTGAGCCAACCTACACACCAAACTCCAGCAAACCAACAGGCAAATTAACAGGGTACTTCTGATCTCTATAAGATAATGTAATTGTCCACACTCACCGGCAACCCATACTAGGAATGTGTGCTGCCATTCACACAGTAGCTACCTACCCTGGCACTTGGTAATAGGAACCATGGCTACTATGTGAAATGACAAAATTCCTCACACTTTACCAGCCTTTGTATTTGTCAGGCATTCTCCTGGACACTACAATTGTTTGGTTGGAATCCAGAGGCCTGAAATCATTGAATTTGACAATTCTTGTCAGGTCACTTGTTGTTTTAGTGGCAAGTGGCAGGACGATCTCTGCGAGCTTCTTGTTCTACCATCTTCTGTGGTATTACAGAGGGCAATTTTGAAATGAATAATGAAAACCAATCAATAGGAAAGTCTAGAAAAACTGAAATTCATAACAGTAATGAAAGTATAGAGGAAATTGGGGAATGAAAGGGAATGAACTGAAGAAGTAATTTGAGGAACAGTCTAAAACTCCAAAGAGCAATAAAAGAACTGTGAAAAGCAGAAAGAATAGCAAAGGATCAATAAACAGCTTCCAGTTCGAGGTCTGTCCTTAAGTAGCTGAGAGATTTTGAAACATTTAATATTTAAAAACTTTGTTTCTTTCTTTTTAGAATAAAGGCATTATGATCTCTATAATTCCTTTCACCTCTAAAACTTTGAAATTTAAATACATAAAAATAAAAAGTATTAAATTTTTTTAAGTTTTCATTTTGAATCATGCTTTACTGCACCCTATAATGCATACATAATAAGATGATAGTCCATGTAAATAAGTTATAGAAATATTTTTACTATTAATCGTACATTATTCAACATTTGTTGAACATTTAGTATGTGCTACTTAGTGCTAATCACATGAAATGATTAGTCTTTTCAGCTCAAAGGCAAGACAAAAGTGGTCTGCATTTTTCTTTCCCCAATTTTCACCCCATGTGTTTTATGGAAAGAGAGCAATGTTTTTTCCCAAGCAACAGCCTGTGTTGTGATAACTTGGAATCTGCTATCTAAGTTGCAGGATACTCTCAGGCATAGATTTTCATTATTTAACAAAGATGATCTGCAAGAAACACATTAATAAATTCACATTTAAGGTACGGAAAATGAGTGTAATTTTGGCCAATTCATTTGTACTGCATGACATACTGAATTTCTATAGAATACAATTACAAAAATTTATGTTAATTTGTACATTTATATACATATTTTTATAATGTATATAACATGTTACTAATTATAAAATAAAAGATTTCTACATAAAATGTATGTTTTAATTACATATTCAATTATATATTCTATTAACAATGATGTGATTTGGAACTTCCTATTTCTTTTTCAAGTTTTATTTCATTGTTTCCTTGAAAAATAATGCTAAAATTCTAAACCAATAAAACTATAATGAGGCATATTCTTTATATCTGGTGTTAAGATTAAATTAAGCTTGCATTCATTTGGTTTGCCTCTTTAGAATGTAATTTAAAAGCAACCAACTTTTTAAAAAAGATTTTATTTATTTATTTGAGAAAGAGAGAGAGTGAGAACAACCAGGGGCAGGGGGAAAGGAAGAAGCAGATTCCCCACTGAGCAGGGAGCCTGATGCAGGGCTCCATCCCAGAACCCTGGGATCATGATCTGACCTGAAGGCAGGCACCCCCCAAAAAGCAATCACCTTTTAAAATTACAGAAAGTACATTTATTCTACAGGCTATGCTTCAAGTTTAATGAATATTTGATCATATGCATGTGCATGATTTGATGCATCTTGATGCATCAAAGTATCAATAAAGGAAAAAAATATGTACTTTAATGGGATATTTGTTATTGATAGTTTTAATTTCTATTCATATGGGTGACAAACTTGGAATTCAGTGGAATTAATTATTTGCATTTTCTTAAATGTCTTAAATGTTATTCTCACTCAGAAAAAATCTTAAATGTAATCAAAACATCTTCCTGATACATTTTCAAGTAAAACTAAAGCAATTATTTTTTTCTAAAATGAAAATTATTTTAATATTTGATTGTAAGAATTGAGAAGAAACTTGTAAATTATAGTTTTATCATCCAGTATAAAATCAATACAAGTTTTAGGTAAAACAAGGCGTGACTTTACAAACAATATAGTTTTCCCTATTATCCAAAAAGTACAACACACCTATAAAACATTTCGTAAACCAAAGTGACAAAAAGCTAGACTATCTCCCACTTTCTGAAGTGTTAGGTAACTTCATTTTCACAAAAGACTTACCTTAGTATTGTAGTGCCTTTCTTCATAAAAGTGAAAATCCTTTGGGGGTTTCTTTCAATCAGCAAAAGCAAGTACTCAAGCAAGTCTTTTGTAAAAGTGAAGTGGCCCAATGCGAACTTTTGGAAAGGGGGAGATACCTGTATCACTCTGTACTTTCATAGTGACCATTTATTCTTGCAAATGGTAATGCTTTAAGCAAATTCTTCACATTGTCTCTCTCATTCAAGTTCAAGATTTTATTATATGAGCAGGTGGTTAGAGGACTATGATTTGACTTAAATAGTTGTGAACTGATTCATTTTGATATGATATTCATACTATGTTTGAATACTCTGTGTATGGAATAACCAAATATTAGGTCACAGTTCAAAAATGGCTTTATGCTTCGATGCTTGGTATAAGAAACAGTTGTAATGGTGATGGGATTGATATTATAAGTGCATTACCTACATATAAATATGTTAATATGTTTATTTACAATGATGTATTTTATAAAATATTGTATGAGTTATTCATATCATAGTATATTACATACTTCCTTAGTACATATTTAAATCTGTTTCAAAGTAGGCAGAAATATGTTCTGAAATTGGTGGTAATAGTGGAGTCTTGAAAAGTTGACCATGGCATCCTCCTACTTAAAATTATTAAGGGCTGTGAATTGTGCAAGACATGAATCACAGACCTGTACCCCTGAAACAAATAATACATTATATATTAGTTAAAAACAAAACAAAACAAAACAAAAAAAACTATTAATGGTTTTCCTTGATTTACAAAATAAAATGTAAGCCACTTTATACCATAATTGTTGTATGATACTAAGGATGTAACTAAAATCACTTTGGAATTTAAAAATCTCCTTGAGTCAAATGAAAGTTTAAGTGCCTGCAGCTGATGAGGATGATAGGAACATTAATTACATAGTGATAATCATTTATTTTTTATTAATAGGTCAATTTAGCTCATTTGAAGTCTATTTGAAGTTGCCTTTTCCAACATTTCGAATTCCTCAGCGCCATGCTTTGGCATGAAGTCCTTTAGGAGGCTCCCAGGGATATAACAATTTATTAGTGGCCATTTATCTATGGGCAGCCACACAATCATCCCCCAAAAAAGTATGCCATCCCAGAATGCCATTATGCCATTACAGGGTAAACTCAGGACTTCCACACTCTGCATTTTATTTTTTGGGACATCCTAGAATGAAAGAATGAAATCAATCCTGCTGATTATGAGACTGTGTTAACAACCATAGTTATGACTGGCTCCAAAGGTAACAATTCCCCAACCACCCCCCCCCCCCCCCGGCCCCAGGCCACCCTTACTGTAGAATGCTTAAAACAGCCACCTTTTATTGAGTGACGTCTTCTGTCAACCACCAATGTCTTCATATCTACCCTGTGGTTCTTGCTTCCATCAAAAAGATACAAAGCTGAACTCCACTTCCTCCAGTCCTTCCTCAGAAAAACAACTGATACATAGTTGTTATGGACTGAATTGTGTCCTCAATTTATATGTTGAAACCCTAACCTCCAGTACTTCAGAATGTAAGTATATTTGGAGATCAGCATATGAAAAGGGTAAATACATTGAAATGAGGCCACTGGGAAGGGGCCTTAATCCATTATTATCTGTGTCCATACAGACAGTGAGACACCAGAGATGTTCATACACAGAGCTGACAATTGTATGAGGCCAGGGAGAGCAAGACATCTATAAACAGGGAGAGAGAATTCAGGAGAAACCAAACCTGCTGACACCTTGATCTCGGAATTCTAGTCTCTAGAAAGGTGAAAAAATATATTCTTGTTGTTTAAGCCACCCAGGCTGTTCTCTTTTGTTATGGTAGCCCTAGCTGACAATATTCTTCCTTATTGCTGCAAGTTACTAAACTGAGATTTGTTTGGTTACAGGTTTGTTCCTGGTAAACTTTACCTCACGGGCTTTATCATCCTATTCCAGAGGTTCAAAACCATTGTTAGGGCCAGGTAACACCTCTTGAAACAAAAACCCCATATCTCTTTCCCTTCCTTCAACTTAAACAATTTTATTCCCTTCAAATGTGTGGACCTTTATAACAATAACCTTTTGATGAGTTGTCTTGTGGAACACTGACTCTTACTGGCATTACTCTACTTCCCAGGCAGGAAATAGGTTCTGAAAAACTCAGACTTCATG
Organism: Lutra lutra; assembly: GCF_902655055.1. Classification (NCBI taxonomy): domain Eukaryota; kingdom Metazoa; phylum Chordata; class Mammalia; order Carnivora; family Mustelidae; genus Lutra; species Lutra lutra. Next base: position 77,557,964 of record NC_062279.1, on the reverse strand, counting down.
TTGCTGAACCACTTACAGAGGTTACATATACTTTTTAATATGTAATATTAAATGTATTAAATGAATGATGAATCCATAGACAGACCTTCATAAAATGTAAGTCAATTTTTCAATTATCTGCTATAATATTAAGATTGATAGTATAGACAATGATCCAGCTCTACCTCATTTCAGTCATAGATCTTCCTCCTCTTCTTTGAACTTGAAAATGTATTTTTCCTTTATATATTAAAAGCACAAATAAATAAATATATAAAAACACAAAAAGGTTTTCATAGAAAATAAATCCCTATATTTTTATCCAACCCACAATTTTCTAAGAATATTCAACCATAAAAAAAAAAAAAATCTGAGCATAGTGTTAAAACCCTATGAAAATGCACAATGGGAATTTGAAAATAAATCTTGGAAGAACTGATTGCTAAATCTTGTCAAAGTTTTATTACAAACCTGGGACAAGAAAGACAATTCAAGATTTCTTTTCTGACAAATTATTTTTATAGGAAGACCAGATAATTAAAAACGCTAGTAAACTACGTACCAAAAAAAAAAAAAAAAAAAAAGAAAAGAATTTTGGCTCATTACAGACTGATGTTTACTTAGGTAGTTTAAAGACAAATTCTGTCAGAATCAGCTGTTTAATTTGATTTTAAGTAATGCTACACTTTGTTAATCATATGACACAACAAAGTCCCCACAGATACATAAACATTACCTTTCTCAGGTCTGAGACTGTCTTCTTTCTCGACATGATCCACTAGAGGTTTGTTTTTCTGGGCTTTTGTGTCTGGAACTTTCTTATCTAACTTACTTTTTTTTCAGACATTACTTAACATTCTTCAAGCAGTAATCTATCCCTTCTACAAGTCTTCCTTGAACTTCAGATACATTTAAATATTTAAATATTTTATTACACCTCAAAATTGTATAATTTGCAATAATCTTTCCCAATAAATGGTACATTCCTCAGATACAGATATAACATCTTATGTATATTTGTAACTCTATATTCCTGTTTTTTTTTGTTTTTTTTTTAAAGATTTTATTTATTTATTTGACAGAGAGATCACAAGCAGGCAGAGAGGCAGACAGAGAGAGAGGAGGAAGCAGGCTCCCCGCTGAGCAGAGAGCCGGATGCGGGGCTCGATCCCAGGACTCTGAGATCATGACCCGAGCCAAAGGTAGCGGCCTAACCCACTGAGCCACCCAGGCGCCCCTATATTCCTGTTTTTTAAATGAACTTGCATATATTTATATTTCTAACTCTATATCAAGAACAAAGTGGACAGATATTAAATGAATATTGAACAAAACTTGTTTGTGACAACAAATTAGAGAAGATGAAAATATTTATTTTTATGAAGTATGGGCATTTTTCTTTACAAAAATATATTTATATGTATTACTAGCAAAACAAAACAAAAATTAACAGAAGATGTATTAATTTTGAAAGAAAAGAGTGGGCTTGAGGTAAGAAAGCTGAAGGGACTCCATTTTAGAAAGGCTCTATCTCTATTATTGCTAGACTCCATTTACTCACGTTCCATATTTTGCCTCTGCATAAGCCAAAGAAGCTATGTTCCCACTTCAAGGGGGAAGCAAGAAAGTTAGTCATTCTCTGAGATTTGTCCCAGACCCCAAACACCTGATAATACCTAAGAAAAGCCAGATCCCAAACATGTTCCAGACAAACCTGGGCTGATGCTGGCATCAATATTTTTACCTTCTGCAATTTATGGAAAAATACTTATCGTTCACCTGATAATCACCTTTGATTGGACCCTATCATGGATTCCTGAAGAAACATATAACCTAGATCTTTTCCCAATGTAAACCCCCAGCCCCAAGCAACAAGACTTATTCTCCTTTCCTTCCCACGTATCCTAGGCCCTCCATCTGCTATTCTGCACCTGCCACTCACCCTAGCCAATAAACTCTCTTTCACTTTTTCTGGCTTGCATTTGATTTCCATCCTGCATAAAGCAATGACCCCTCCTAGCACGTAGTGTGGGACACTCCTCTGCATCCTCTGGCCCAGCTGGTCTGCATTAGCCTCATTAGGAAGCCACAGGGAAAAAAATGTATAATATTCATAGAAATATCTATGTTTTAAATTGATTTAAGCTTCAGTTGGAAAGGATAATAAGCACAATATTAGAAAATCATGAAGGAAATTCATTTTTTGACCTAAAGTCAAAAGGCCTTGGTCTGAATTCCAAGTCTGTACCTGGACTGCTTTGTGCTGTGTGATTTGGTCAAATCCCATCTCTTGAATTCAGTTTACTCACTTTACAAAATAATAAAAGAACACCTGTCTTGCCAGCTTTCTTTACAGGCTTCCTGTGAATACCAAAAGTTTAAAGGTATGTAAAAGACTTTATCATTAAAAAACATTTTTAAAAAACTTTGGTTTAATGAAGATTATAACAGCAATTATGTTTAATAGAAGTGAAAGGATTCCACTTTTTACTCTCTCTCTCTCTTTTTTTGAATAATAGGTTTATGGAACTATTTATCGTGAATCATTGACTTCATGTCAGTGAGTTGGGTTTAGTTTAGAATCAGATAAGGATGGATCAAAAAAAGAAAAAAAAATCTTATTTCACTGGCACCTGTTGAGGCTTAACCAACAACATCTATAAAAGCACTAGGTAAAAACATTAGTTTAAGAATTAACATGTATTAGCTTATAGAAGTTTAAGGAACTTGGAGTCCTCAAAATTAGTCTTTGCAGACTGAAATCAATTCATTAGCAATATCAAATAGCTAGTAGAGTAGTATTTCACTAAAAGGAGACTTGGAATAATAGTAAAATATCTACACACACTGGTTTTTGCTTTGTTTTGTTTTGTTTGTTTTTTAGATTTTATTTAACTATCTGACAACAAGAAGGGGAACACAAGCCAGGGGAGAGGGAGAGGGAGAAGCGGCTTTCTGCTGAGCACTGAGCCCAATGCTGGGCTCAATCCCAGAACCCTGGGATCATGACCCAAGCTGAAGGCAGATGTTTAACAACTGAGCCTCCCAAGTGCCCCTCAATTCTTAAATAAATATTACTTTTTTAGATTGTAGTTCATTTTACAATATTACTCATTTTACTATATACCTAGTCTAATGCATTTATTTAACCAAAACATCTCCACAAAAAATTAATTTGTTTCTTTCTATAAATTAATTTGTTCAGAGAGAAATACTTTTCTAGAAATACAAATTGAGTATAATTACCGATGCTTACATGATACTTTTCACTTCTCAAGCAAGAAATTTAATTTTCACACATCAGAAGAACTTTGTATTGAAATGAATTTTAAACCTAATTTCTTGGCCAAATTCCTATTATAGAAGCAAGACATGCATTCTTGAAAAAATCCTGTTTATGCAGTTAATGACTCGGTTATTTTGTTACTAATAAATTTACAGATTATGACAATACATTTATTAGAAGATATATGACTTGAAAAAGAGAAAATACTATAAAACGTTGAAAATATTTCACTCAGTGTGCCTGAGTGTCTCAGTCCATCAAGCCTTTGACTCTTGGTTTCAGCTCAGGTCATTATCTTAGGGTAGTGAGATCAAACCCTGCATTGGGCTCTGCGTTCATTGCAAAGTTGGCTTGGGATTTTTCCTCTCCCCCTGCCCCTCCCCGGGCCTTGATGTGTGCACATGTGCTCTCTCTCTCTCTCTCTCTCTCAAAATTAAATAAATCTTTGGGAAAAAAAGGAAAATGTATTTTACTCATTACAAATGCCTCAATGGCATAAAATTTTTTAAAGCATAAAAGTCGAAGTAGGTCCTACGTATAATACTTCTGTATATATAATCTAACTTATTAATGAAAATGAAACAATTTAAGATCTTACTTCAATGTTTCCTCATAAAACCTCACTATTCTAATGTTGTTATACCAAATATAGTGATTTATGAAAATATTTAATTTGTGAACATATTAATTTGCTAACATAACAGATTTTGTAAATTTTCTTTTATCACACAGTGGAGAACAAGTATTACTAATTTTTTAAATGATTCAAATAAGAGAGTATATTCTTTTGTACAAAGGATAAAAAAATCTCTGACAATATTCGGTCTTTAAAAGTGACTTTTTTTCATTGATACTTGGGGTTTAAACCTGATAACATTGAAATACAGAAAAAAAGACAAGAGGAAGAAAACAGTAGAAAGTAAAAGATACTCATTTCCCCCACAAAACCACATTTTAAGTTTTGTAAAGGTATACTTGATCAATTACAGAACTTTAATGCCTGCCTGCAAAATTCCAGATTGTAGAAAGCTGAGTGAGCACATATCATTACAATGAGGAATTTTATAGTTAGAAGAAAAGTTAGACATTTTCTATCTCCCGCTTAAACAGTTCAACACTGAAGGCACCCAGGGTCCTGTCCCAAATTCAGAGGCAAAAAAAAAAAAAAAAAAAGACTATAACTCTTGCTCCTTTATAATATGTCTATATCTCTTCTCTATTACATTTTTTTACCTTTGTCTACTTGAGAAATCTATAAGACCTCTCAAAGTTTAAGCTTATAGAAAATAATTAATCCTTTGTATTGTATCACTCCTTTACTTAGAATTTACTTAAAATAAGAGGTATTTGTTTTACAGTTTATATTTGCACTCAATATTTCCTAAATAACGCTCATTTTTTAGGAGAATATTTCCATACTTAATGTGTCATTAATTGTATTCCAATACATTAAAGATATTAAGAACACACACAAAAAAAATCAAAATAAGAAATCCACAAAAAACCTAAACAAGTGTAAGCCCTGAGTCAGAGGGAAGTGACTCTACTGTTGAACATCCCCTTAAAGCTATTTCAAGTGTTATGCATCATTTAGAGACGGTATTTCTTACTTATACCTTTTAAGGATATTTACATACATTTTTAAAGTTTTCAAAAAAACCCTCATCATTTTATGTTTGCTTTCTTTGTGAGGATATGGCTTTGTTTCTAACATTTTTCCCCATTTCCAGTGATATATGTATGTATATATGTGTGTGTGTGTATATATATATATAGTAATTGGGGAAAGGAAGATGAATTGTATAATAGAATGAAAGAAAGAGTTTCATGTTATTACTTGCCTACCAGGCACAAACATGATGCCAATTCTAGATCTATGGAAATATATATTAGGAATATTTCTTCTGAATAGATTTTTTTCATATGTTAAATTTACATAAAACTATGTAAATATTACTCAGAATATTTATGAAATGTCAAAAGCAAAATAATGTTAATAATTTGCTAATTTGCTTTTTCTTAGAGCATTTATCACAACAGCTATAATATTATGTAAATATATGAAAAATCCAGTATGCATTGATGATTTATAATCTATACTGGCACAAAAATTTGCTACTATTTTACCTCTAACATATCTGTGGCTATTTTTCATAACATAGCTCAAACAATTTCAGTTGGCCTGAAGAAACTTTTATTTTATAAATACAAATTTATTCCACTTTTATTATCTTACATATACCAATTTAATTTTTAACATATTTCATAGGAATTTTAAAAAATCTATTTGATCCACAATTTCAAAGACCTAGATAAATGAAATATAAGTTTGAAGAAATGAATCTTACTTTTAAAATAATCTCAGTGTGTCATCAAATAAATTATTTATTATTTATCAAATGAATTATTTAAATTGTATTGGCTTCCATTTGTTAAAAGGCTTTTCATAGAATACATGCTAGGAAAAGAAAAGAAATCAAGAGATATAATAAATTCTCAAACACATATGACATAAATATGATATTGAATTAGAAAATTTAAAAGGTGATTATATTTCATTGATTTATTTTTGAACCTCTAAAGTAGAACAGGAAGCAGAAAACAATATTAACATTTTAATGAGAATAATGATGCATAGAATTGTCAAATAACTGTTGTGCACCTAAAATCAAAACAAATAAAACACTGTATTTAACCATACTTAGAATAATAATACATAAATAAATAAATAAAAACTGTAATACTTAAAACAAAACAAAACATTTGCCTTTCTCCAAATAGTGCAAGAAGAATTATCTCATGTCAATGGTATTTATTGAGTCATATCCCCATAACTGTGGAGGAAAAATGTGATCTTCACATGGGCCACATCTGGGTTACTATCTGCCTCAGGAACTAAGGATGAGAGAAAAGGTAGTTCTCTGGAATAATCCTTCTCAAAGTTTGTCTTAAAAATGCAAATTCTCAGCTATACTTCACACCTATTCAGTGAGGAACTCCTGTAATGAGACTTAGCAATCTGGTTTTTAATACATTACCCAGGAGATTCCCATAGTTGCTTGAGTTTGAGAACCAATGTGCTGATATAAAATATGGGTTTTAGAACTAGGAGAATACAGAGATTATGGGTGATAAAAACAACAGCCACAATAATTTCTTCCATAAACTATTTGTGATGTGCAAATATGCATGTGAGTGTATAAGTGTGGTTTTATTATTAAACAATAGTTTGTTGAGTTATCTGACAGATAATTGAATCCTGTATTCGTTTATATCAGTCTTCTGCATAAAATATTGAACTTTATTTCTACATTATTATAACTTTATTTCTTTAAGATAAATTAAACTCATACATATTACAGATATATAAAAATTATGAGACACATTGACACATTTATTTCCCTCCTTTCTGTGTTTTCCTAATTACTATTTTTAAATGTGCGAGGAAAACACCTCAGGAATGGTAGTATGAGAGGTCCATGGACTCCTACCTCATAAAAACAGATACACTTCACAAAAACAGTAATGGTTATTATTGGTTTAAAAAAAATAATTAAAAAATGAATGTTGGGACGCCTAGGTGGCTCAGTTGGTTAAGCGGCTGCCTTCGCCTGAGGTCATGATCCCAGCGTCCTGGGATCGAGTCCCACATCGGGCTCCTTGCTCAGCAGGGAGCCTGCTTGTCTCTCTGCCTCTGCCTGCCACCCTGTCTGCCTGTGCTCTCTCTCCTTCTCTCTCTCTGACTAATAAATAAATAAAACCTTTAAAAAAAAAAAAATGAATGTTTTCTAATTGTCCTAAAGGCATATAGCAAATGGAGATACACTTATTCTAGGAGATCAGGAGGTCTAAATATCTGTAAAACCAGAGACAGGCTGTGGCATTTGAGCCAAGACCTCTTCCCTCTTTCCTGAACTCATCAAGATGGTAGCTCTACACTGGATATATCCAGCAAAAAAATGGCCCTGCCTCCCTCCCCAACTAGAAGTCTAGAGCTAGTTTCTTCCTGGGAGAGGAAGGCTGTAATCTCTTCTCCTTTCCTTCAGCTCCATAGTAGAGAGGCTCTTTTCCAGACAAGCATGGGTGGGAAATCTGAATTCCCTTCTTTACCCAGTCCCCACTGCTAGGGTGCAAGAATGCTAGGCTCAATTGCACTCACCCCTACACACACATCAGGTGAAAACCTCACCTTAGAAGACACAAGGCAAGACAATCAAGGCAACAAACCCAACCCAATAAATCTCTCAGAGAACTGGAGTGTCACTCAGAGGGAAATAGGCTGCTATTCTCACCACCAGGACCAGTGCAACAGCATAGAAATTCTGCCCAAGGGGAGAGGCAAACCACAAGGAAAATGGATTTCCATAGCAGTGTCTAGGGTGGCTAACATTCTTTAGAACAGAATATGGGAAACTTCAAGGCTAAGGGGGGCTGATGAAAACAATGAATATTTTAGTGGTGAACAATTGAGATGGGCTAGTAACTCCATGATTACAACACATGAAACTATAGGCAAGCGAGACACTTAACAGAAAATAGAGAAAGAAATAGCTAACAACAGGCCTCTTAGGATTGAAGCAAGCCTCAAAGAATGCATCAAAATTACTCTAGCAAAATGACCCGAATTTAATTGTACCTGATTATGGATCACTGACTGCTCTAGGATGTCATCAAACAATAGAACAATTAGCTAACAATTAGTGGAAAAAAAAAACAAATGGAAGTGATATCAAAAAAACAGACTGAGCTGAACAGAAATCAGGGAGAGAGGCAAAGAGAGCCCTACTTTAACCACTGATAGACTTGGGATGGGGGTATCAGAGGGAATGTGTGCATGCCCAAGAATAAGTCCCTTGAGTTGCAATAACAAAAACTGAGCTTTCTTTTGCAGAGAAAAGAGGCTTACTGAAATATTAAGTACAAACTACTAAACATAGTAAGCAAAAAAAAAAAGAACAAGAAACTCTAGATTGGAGGATCAGTATTTAGAGTTGTTACTATATATTGTCCAAAATGACCAACTGTCTTTCCAACTCACTCTACAGAGTCAATATTATCCTAATGCCATAATTAGAGAACACAGTAAAATGATATATTCTTTTGGTTATACTTCTTATGGATATAGTTCTTTTGATTATGGATGCAAAAAATTATCAACAAAATACAAGCACACTGAATCCGGATATATATATATATCCAGAAGTTAATTACATATTTGTGTTCAAATAATGTACTTTTAATTAACACTTATGATATTGAAAGTCTTCATAAAATATAGTATTAAAAATAATCGTAGGTAATGCCTACAGAGTTAAAACTTCTATTAATATTTTCTTCCAGCTTATTTTCATGTGCATTGTATTTATTTGTTTTGTTTTTTTTTTTTTCCAGGATTAGGTTCAGGTTGTTTAGCAAAGTTGCATTCAATTTTTTTTTTTTAGTTATTATCACATCAATATTTTCCATGTCATTAAATAGTCTTTTTAGTTTTAATCTATTCTAGAAGCAGAATAGCTTAGTGCATGTGGAGCCAGATAACCTGTGTTTACATCCTGACTATGCTGTTCACTAGCGTTTTTACCTCAGGCAAATTACTTAACCAATTTGTGCCCCTCTTTCCTAACTATGAATAATACTGCTTATCCCATAGGCATGTAATGGGAATTAAATGAGCCTATATATATAAAGGTATATATAGATACATATATAAAGTGCTTAGAACAGTCCCCAGTATACTCAATGACTCCTATCATCATTCCTCTTTCTCCTTGAATATCCAGATGACTCCAAGGACTGAAGTATTGACTTTTTAATGTTATGAAGTTTGTCTTTTCACAAATGCACTGATGCATTATGGAAAAAACTAAACCTTATGAAAATAGTGTATTTTTTAAAAAATGCTTATATATTATGTATTAGGTGATATTTTCATATATGTTGCTTATATATTCCTTTAACCTTTCAAGTATTTTTTTATATGGTAACTATTTTTAATTCTAGGTTTAAATTAGCTGTTTAATTTTTATAGACCTCAAATAGAGTCAAGCTCTCATGATAACTGCGAATTTGAATTTTCCTTCTTTTTAGTGATTTTTTAAAAAGTAATAAATATATAAGTAACTATATGCACATGGTATGAAATAAATAATATTGAAGAATTTATAGGCTCAGTGGCACACAAGAGTTTTGCCTTTTCCTTTTTTTTTTTTTTTAAAGATTTTATTTATTTATTTGACAGAGAGAGATCACAAGTAGACAGAGAGGCAGGCAGAGAGAGAGAGAGGGAAGCAGGCTCTCTGCTGAGCAGAGAGCCCGATGCGGAACTCGATCCCAGGACCCTGAGATCATGACCTGAGCCGAAGGCAGCGGCTTAACCCACTGAGCCACCCAGGCGCCCAAATAATTCACCTTCCTGGAGGCATCCATTTCACAAGTCACTTAAGTGAATTTCCACTGTAATTATAAACATGAACAAGAGATTGTGAGTTGTTACCATATAATGTTCTCGGGTCTTGATCTTGTTTTTTTCTATTAACTGTGTTGTGGAGAGGTTTCATGTTAAATGTTTCTGCCTCATTTTTTAAATGCTTAATATCCCTTTCCCATATCCCTGAGAATTTAATTTTGATTCATTTCACTTACCTGGGTATAACTTCAAGAAAGTTTTACAGATAGGACATCGGGGAGTATCCTTTCTGGGTAACTGTATTTATCTTTTTACTGCTTTCATTTTAAAAGTAAACCAAGCAAATAGAAATAAAAGCTTGCATCACAGGCATTGTCTATACATCATACGATGTCTTTTTTTTTTCTTTTTTAAGGTTGGGGAGCAGAGGGAGAGGGAGAAGAATAGAGAGAATCTTAAACAGGTTCCCTGTTTAACATGGACCTTGAGGCTGGGCTTGATCTCATAAGCCTAAGATCAGAGCCTGAGACAAAACCAAGAGTTGGATGCTTTACTGACTCTGTCACTTAGGTGTTCTGGGCATCGTAAATAGTGAGACTTGTCTTCCCTTTGCTCTGTCCTCATCTTTCTATATTCATTCATGAAATGATCATTTAAAAGACAACAACTGAGATTTTCAAAAGGCAGATATTAAAAGCGCATTGAATCTCCAAAGATGGAACAACTGAAAAAAGCTAGAATGATCCCTGGCAAACTGAGTTTTAGATATGTGAACATCAATATACACAACTATTTCTCTTAAAGTAGGAATTAACCACAATCCAGTGCCTACTGTACAGGACCAATATCTAGACAGATGCCCGGGTATGGAGGGTATAGTGAAAGGAAAATCAACAACAAAACAAACAAACTCAGGATTTTGAAAATGATATTTAATCAGAGGGAAAAGATACTCAAGGAGAAAATAATCTGAAAACAGTCTGAGAGAAGAAAATAATTTGAAAATAATTTTACAGAAAAAAACAAGTTATTCTTTGGATGCTCAGTGAAATTCAAAATAATATTAAATCCATGAAAGAGAATTGAAGGCCGTAAGAAGAATAGTCTTTTTGAAAGGATATAAAAGGTGAAATAAGAGTAAAACTGAATGAGAACCAATGATAAGCTCATAGGAAAAAAAAAATCATAAAAAAGCAAAATATCATTAGCAGAATTAAAAACTATTCAAGACAGAATTAAAAGCTATTCAAGACAGTAACTATTTGCATAATCTTTGCCAGAAGATCAGACTTGATAATGAAAAATTTAAACAACGGTGTTGAGAAAAAAATTTGAGAAAATTTCCCTAAGCATTTAGAAAAAATAAAATAAAATAAAATGCGAATGAAAAGAGGTACTAGATAAGGAGGACAGAGAGTAGGCCACACCAAAATATTATTCATGTTCCTGAGTAGATGCCAGAACAATGAAATAAGTGTTGTCAATAAATAATGCAATTTTTAATAGGGAAGAAAATCTTTTTGGAACTGAAAAAAATACCTATGTGTATAGGTCAAGAAAGTTTATCATATCCCATACAAAATAAATGGTATAAATTAATGAAAATACATCCATAATGGACAGAACATTCACACATATACATATGCATGTGAATAGGTAATATACGTATATGAAGGAATTAAAAACTAAAGACATTATAAGATGTAGAGGGGAACCTGGGTGGCTCAGTTGATTTAGCCTCCCACTCCTACTTTAGGCTCAGGTCTTGATCTCAGGGGCATGAGATTGAGACCTGCCTCAGTGCAAAATCCGCTTAAGTCTCCCCTTCTCTACCTCTCCCTGCCCTCTTTAAACTAAATGTCTTTAAAAAAATAATTAGAATGCCTTTGTCAAAAGTTCAGAAATAACATAAATAAAACCAAAAAGTCATCAAAGTAGTAATTAGCAACAGTTTATTGTGTACACACTAAAAAGACAGTTTGCAAACTGGGAGCACTCAAACCAAAATGTGGAATGAGGCTCAGGAGTATAAAGAAGCTTACTACAGTGAGAGAGCAGTGATTGTTTATTCTTCACAGTAATTGGGTATAATATTAGAATTTTCTTAAATTATGGGGAACTGGTCAGTGGTTACTTCATATCAACCTTGGGAAACAGTCTGTTTTACTCATGATTTCCAGAAGTATAAGCAAGAAATGACCCAGGTCAGGTTAGTCTTGCAAAAGAGGCTAAATTAAGTTTTGTTTGTGTGGCTAAACTGGTTTTGTCTGTTCAGGGGATTTTCAAGGTTGGTCTTCATTTGGTTTTGATTTTAACACCCTTAAAGATGTTATACACTGCCTAGTATTTTGTCTGATACAGATCCTTCATCTCCTACTTAAAAGACAGAGAGAGGGAGAAGAACAAATTGCTTATGTTATAAAAAGCATAAGTTGTCCACTGATAGTTTTTCCCATCCAACTCCATCAGTTTTGTAGTCAGTGGGTAATCCTTCAATATTCTGCCAATAGATCTCTTATCAATCTAAATTTTGGTTTAGGTATTCTTATCTTCACATATTTTGGTGCATGGGGGAGCTGCTAATCATATGTGTTTATAATCCTGACTATTAACTGAAAAGCTTTATATGTATACATTTTCTCATTTCTTTACAAATAACGTTTCATCAGGAAAAAAAATATATTTTATATGTTCTCATAAATTATAAAGATGCCTCCTTATTCAGAAATGTACTTTCTGGCTGGCCCCTTGGATGACTTGGCCTTGCAGATTCCTATTCTTATGGAATTATGTATTCTCTAGAAAGCAATGTAGCTGGCTTTCTATACATGTAAGGCTGACACTTACAAAGAGTCACCTATAGCTCCTACTAAGTATTTTTCATAAAGACAGTTTTAACAGTAGCTGTTCAGGGCCCAGAAGCCTTAGTAGCATTCTAGTGACCCAAAAGGATTAACATGCCTCCATGATTTTCAACTAGTGACATTTAGTATATTTAGCTTAAAAAGTTAATCAATCATGCCTTATGAGATATGCCATTTAAAAAATAGTTTGGCCAAGAATATAATTCAATATATTTAAGTGAATAAAAGCTGTGAGAATGATTAAAATGGAAATTGTCTGGATGGAGGAAGTAGCTAGTTAAGTGCCACAGGGTTAGTTCTGCATATAGATAGATCAGCGGTACCATTATAAGGAAATACATCACTGCAATTTACATACATCAGAATATTTAAAGGTACTGGAAACACTGGTAGGGAAAATCACCTAAAGCAAACTAAAAGGAGATAACGAAATGTGAGCTGAACATCAAATGAGATTCATCTATAGTGTAGGAGAGAAAATTATTTGAAATTCAATAATTTTATAGGCAAGAATTATCTGGAAAGCAATATTCTAAAAAAGACTTAGATGACCCAACTAATCATTTTGAATCAATTTCATGTTGTGAATTAATTAAAACTTAATGACAAATGTTGAATAGGATTAATCATTAAAACAAATAGATACAAGAAATTTTTATAAGAGTAGAAAGAAACTTGCTAAGGAAATGTTTGCATTTGCATTTAATTTCCCAGCTGTGTTTTCACATCAGTGAAAGGATGAAAATAAAGCAATATTAACATTTCTGGGAACTAATCCCACACACCCACATAATCCTTAAGGCAAGGAAGTAGAAGCTAGACATGTTATTCCAGAAAGAATTGAAAGAAAAAGACATCTTAAAAGTCTTTTTTCTTTTTCATTTATATTTTCATCCATATCATGTATAAGATGTTATCACACTCTAATTATAATTTAATTCACCAGATATCCTCTGTGTCTTTTTATAAATTCAATTACTTTGACCCCTGGCTCACCAGTATAATGATACCTGATTATGTTCTTTTAGACTATCCCTTTGCAAACTATTTTAAAATTCCCTCACTATTTTTTTTTTTCTTTTGAATAATCTTTGCCAAAAGAGGAGTGGAAATCTTCTGCCAAGTTAAGTAGCTTTATTCCAATGAAAAGCTTGTCTTCATGGAATGGTGTTTTTTTTTATGTTTTTCACTTTCTTTTTCTGATATAGTATGTCTTCCATCCTAGTCCATGAGGTCATGGTCCCCAAAATATAATTCCAGGAGACCTTGCATTGCAAGAAAAAGCTCAGAAGTTGTCTACTGGAAGTGAGAAAACACCTGACAAGTGGGACTTGGACCACCCCCTTCCTGACCCAACATAAACAGCTCAACATTTGGGGCACCTGGGTAGCTCAGTGGGTTAAAGCCTCTGCCTTCAGCTCAGCTCATGATCCTGGGATCCTGGGGGTCCTGGGATCAAGCCCCACATCAGGCTCTCTGCTCAGCAGGGAATCTGCTTCCCTTCCTCTCTCTCTGCCTGCCTCTCTGCTTACTTGTGATCTCTGTCTGTTAAATGAGTTAAAAACAAACAAACAAAAACTTAAAAAAAAAAAAAAACAGCTCAACATTTAACCATTTAAAGTTTCAGAGTTTTGTTTTTGATGCCACTATTAATGAAACTTTGTACAAGAATTATTGGTAGATCAACATTTTCAGAATATAAACATTGGATTTCTAGTGGCTTTCGTGGGAATTTCAAAGTCTTCACTAAATTATTCTTTCCACATCTCTATCCTCAGTGCCCTGAGTTGAGTAAAGTCAGAATAATCTCTTTTTTAGACTTTAGTAATAAATCTCATTTATTAATTCATTTAACAAGTACCATATATCAGTCCTTTCCAGGTTTGTGATTGGTGCTGAGTTAAAGAGGTGAATGAAATACCTAAAGTCTTAAAGAGCTTGCCATTCTATTGGATTAGGTGGGAGGGTGGAGGAAGAAGACTGAAAAGTACATAAGCTATCATCTGGAGATTATATGAAGGAAGGTAAAGTAAGAGACTGATAAAGTGCCATTATTTATAAGATAGTTGGGGAAAAAGACCTGTTGGATGTGATGAAAAATAAGAGAGATCTGAATGCAGTAAAGAACAAGTTATGTGCATATCTATGTTGTGATGGGGAGGAGACAGTAATATCAGATAAAGAGAATACAGCAAGTAGAAAATTTCTAAGGCAGGAGCTTGCTCCCTATGGTCAAGGTTCAGCATGGAGATCAATGCACTGAGAAGATGGGTAGAGGAAGTACCCAAGGTAGAGGGGTAGTCAAGAATTAACGGTCATTATGTTGTGCAAAACCTTGTTAAGAATTTTGGATTTGATTTTGAGTGTGATAAGAAACTAATTATTTACTTTTTAATGGAGTTTCTCTGTAGAGACTAGTCTATGGAATAAAGGCAGAGAAGGAAATGGAAATGATAAATTGGAAAGGTGGTTTTGGTAGTAGTCCAGGCTAGAACTCATTCAGATACATATATCAGAGTTAGAACACATCTTTTGATTGGATATAAAATAGGTGAAAAAGGAAAATCAAGGATAACTTTTAAAACTTTGCTTTGAATATTTGGACAAATGGAATTGTTGTTCCCCTAGATGGGTAAAGACTGGAAATGGAGAAGATTTGGTAAATATTACATTTAGGTACCTATAAACATCCAAGTGGAGATATTGAGTTGACATTTAAAAGAAGGGCTGTCATTGGAAGCATAAAATGGAAACAATGAACTTTCGGGTGGTATTTTAAACCATGGAACAGGAGTTAACAGAGAGTGAGGAGCTCACATGAATATTCTGAATTGTGAATACTTCTGTACTCTACTGTGTAAAAGTCAAGAAGATGAAAAACATCCAGTAAAAATATGAGGAACAAGTAACCAGTGAAATTGGAAACAAGCAAAACTACAGAATATGTCTGTAGGAAGCCAAATGAAGAGAATATTTCACTAAACAAGAGAAGACTCAGCTGTTATCAAATACTTGGACATTAGACAAAATTATCTTGCTTTCTGAAGTTCTTGAAATTGCCCTTTTTTGTAAGTGAAAAAATGGTTGTACATAATCAGTTTCCCCTAGATCATCCCAATGCCCTTTTTGCACTTTGGCTTCCATTTTCCAATGGAAGGAAAAACCTGCATTTATGTTAAAAGCTTGACAAGTACGTTCTCGGGGCATTTTTCTCCCTTTTCTCTTCCTACCCTCCTTAAAACATCTATTTCTTGCTCCAGTGATCCTGATTGTGTGTATAATAGAGCGACATTATTTATTTTAAATAATCAAAAATCATCGGTTGCTTGTTCTAACATTCTATCTAGTCGTTTTACTACAAAAGTGTGTTGCTTTAAATTAGTAAACTCTTTAAATTTATTCTTTATTAAATAGGCTTCAAACCTGGAAAGAAAAAGGTATATTGAGATTGACATTAAAAGTGCTAGTCTTAATACCTAGTAAATGTGGGATAGAGGAAATAACCCTCAGGCTTTCTTTGAAAAAAAAAAAAAAAAAACAATTTATCTACTAAAATCAAGTGCACCTGTTTGTCTCTATAATCAACAAAGCACAAAGCAAACTTTATTTCTCCCAGTGCAGAAATTATGGCTTGTGTCTAAAAACAAACATTTTTAATTAGAGCTGGTATTTTTTTCTGTTTTTCTTCTATCTAGAAGAGACTGGTTAGTATGTAAAGGTGACGTTGGGAGAGCCACAAAACTCAGCAGATGACAGCGTTAGACAAAAAAGCAAGGAGCAAGGATTTAGTCAGCAGCCCAGTGAATCCTGGTCATGCTGTGAGCATTCATTATAGGAGACAGCCTAGTGGATTAGAAGATTTTTTTAAAGGATTAAGAGATTCAAATGCCATTTTTTTTCTTTTTCTTTTTTATTCCTCACAATAGACTTCATTGTGTAAATTGATTATGAAATGTTTTATGTCTGAACATTAAGTAGAACATGAATGTAGCATTAAGGAAGACTGAGTACACTTTTAACTGAAAACAACAACAACAATCACAACACAGGACTCAGAATGCAATGTTCTTATGTGTATTCTGGTTCTGAAGGAGAATTTGGGGTTTTCATTTATATTCTCTTTGAGGTGACCTCCATCCATTTCTCACACTTTAATGAGTTTCTGCATGCCCTCTGAGTCTTCCCTTTGGATGGGAATCTCCTGAAAAAGCTTTCCCAAAGGAAGTTTTGGGAAAGGAGGAAATGCTATATATTTTTTTAAGATTTTATTTATTTGACAGACAGAGATCACAAATAGGCAGAGAGAAAGGGGGAAGCAGGCTCTTTGCTGAGCAGAGAGTCTGATGCGGGGCTCCATCCCAGGACTGTGGGATCATGACCTGAGCTGAAGGCAGAAACTTTTACCCACTGAGCCACTCAGGCACCCCAAGGAAATGGTTCTAAAGTAGGAATGTAAGTGACCAAGAAATAGGAAATTCTTTTTAGCTCACTAGTAAATAAAAGAAATAAAAAAATGATGAGATTGTTTTAAATATTTATAAATGTGGTAGGTTAAAAAAAAGTGGCAGCACAATTTCCAAAAAGTTATGGGTAAAAGGTAATCATTCCCCAGGAGTGGAAAAGGGTATATTTCTGGGGAGCAATCTAGCATTAAAAGTCAAAAAGTTATAATGCATATTTTTTTTCTTTTAAAGATCTTATTTATTTGACAGATGAAGATCACAAGTAGGCAGAGAGGCAGGCAGGGCAGGAGGTGGAGGTGGAAAGCAGGCTCCTTGCTGAGCAGAGAGCCCAATGCAGGGCTCCATCCCAGGACCCTGGGATCATGACCTGAGCTGAAGGCAGAGGCTTTAACCCTCTGAGCCACCCAGGCACCCCCATCATGCATGTTCTTTAATAAACAATTCCAAGTGGAGAAAATGGAAACCATTCTAAACCCATTGATAGTGGACTAATGAAATACAATGTATTACAGGAAAAAAAAAAAAAAAAGCTACCAAAAACAAAAAGAAACTTACATGAAAATATGCTTATTTTGGGGGGTGCTTGGGTGACTCAGTGGGTTGGGCTGCTGCCTTTGGCTCAGGTCATGATCTCAGGGTCCTGGAATTGAGTCCCGCATCGGGCTCTCTGCTCAGCGGGGAGCCTGCTTCCCTCTCTCTCTCTCTCTGCCTGCCTCTCCGTCTACTTGTGAGCTCTCTCTGTCAAATAAATAAATAAAATCTTAAAAAAAATATGCTTATTTTTTAATGTTAAGGGAAAAAATATGAAATACCATATAGAAAATAATTAATGAAAAACTCTAAACATCTGTGAAGATATATCTAAGGAAGAATGTGTGCGTGTGTGTGTGTGTGTGTGTTTTTAAATGGATAATCAATGTTTTTCTCATTGTTTTGTGGGATTTCTGGTTCTATTCATGTTTCCCTCCTTTTTTAAAGCATGCAATATTTTTACACTTGAATAATGTAAGGCTGTTCTGTGACTCTGTGAAAAAAAATTTTTGAGTGTTTTAGTGACTATTACCTTTTCATAGTAATATCACAAAACAAAGAAACCCATGTGACCTTGAATTACTCAACATATCTCTAACTACTTAACCAGGAAACACCATTTGACATAACTGCCTCTATTGAAGATGGTCTGAGAAAGACCTTTTGAAATTTCCACATCTCAACTGTTCACGCAGTGTCACCTCCACATCCCTAGGCAGAACTGTAATAACATGCATATGAGTAAAATGTGTTTGGGTATTTGGGTTTTCCCCTCACATTATTAACTATTATTATCCATAATTTATTGTACAATTATATCTTATTTATAGAATGTTAACCAGAAAAGAGGTACTCCTTTGGGTTTTTGTTTGTTTGTTTTTTTAAAGAATGATTATTATTATTATTTTTTTAATTTGAAAGAGAGAGAGAAAGCATGAGAGTGGGGAGGGTCAGTGGGAGAAGCAGATTCCTCACTGAACATGGAGCCTGATATGGGACTAGATCCTGGGACTCCAGGATCATGACCTGGGCCGAAGGTAGTTGTTTAACTTGGGCGCCAGCCAAGCACCCAAGAGGTACTCCTTTAAAGCACCAGGTTGTGTCAGCGCCTGGCTAGCTCAGTTGGTAGAGCATGAGACTCTTAAATCACAAGGTTGCTTAGGGGGTGTTCAGACGTAATCCCTAATTAATTAACTCTACATTATATTACTAAACACTTACTGCATTTGGACAAGGTGACCGTGTATGATTTGAAAAATACACATGTTCTGTTTTTGTATTAGGCAAACCCTGGCATCAATTCTCTGATTTTGGTTTTCAAACTCCATCAGTCCTGAATTAATTTTGTGAGGGAACCTTCATTGTCTGTGGGAAATCTATAGTGGTTCCAGCAGTCACTATTGGGAGGGTTAACATAATGGTCAAACGATTTTTTTTTTTAAGTTTTTTTTTTTCCTTATTTATTTGATAGACAGAGACACAGCGAGAGAAAGAACACAAGCAGGGGGAATGAGAGAGGTAGAAGCAGGCTTCCTTCCTCATCAGGCTCCTGATGTGGGGCTCAAACCCAGGACCCTGGGATCACGACCTAAGCAGAAGGCAGACACTTTATGACTGAGCCACCCAGGCGCCCCATGGTCAAACGATTTAACTAGCTGAATTTAAGAATGCTTATCAGCATTTTTTTTTATTATAACAGATCTTAGCTCTATATGTATTACTTTTTAAAGCACCTTTATTGAGATATAATTCGTAGACCATAAAACAATTCAATTCACCCATTTCAAGTGTACAATTCAATGTTTTTTAAAGTATATTCATGGAGACATGCAACCATCACCACAATCAATTTTATTATTTTTTTAAGATTTATACACCACTATCAATTTTAGAACATTTCTACAATTCCAAAAAGAAATGCCTTACCTATTGTTAGTCAATCCACATCCACCCCAACCTTCTGTATGATATTGAAAAGAAGTATTAAAAAACATTGTTTCTTTTTCCTGGTCTTGGGAGGAAACCATTCAGTCTTTCAAATTAAGTATGATGTTAGCTGTGGGTTTTTCAAAGATATCCTTCATCAATCAGATTTAGGAAGTTCCCCCTTACTTCTAGTTGTTGAGTGTTTCTATCACAGAAGTTTTTGGATTATGTCAAGTATGTTTTCTGCACCTACTCAAATTAGCATGTATTTTACACTATTTTTTATGCTATTGCTGTGGTATATTACATAAATTGATTTTCAGATATTGAACTGATCTAAGATTCACAGGATAAATCCAACTTGGTCATAATGTATAGTCCAAGTTTTAGTTTAAAAATTCAGGAAAAGTGAGCCATTTTGAGGAGATAATCTGATTGTCAGAGATACTGCCTGCCACTTATGATGTTCCTGTAGGAGGTAAATAAAATACTTCTGTACTTAATCAAAGGTGCAGTTTGAAGTAGCAGATGATTTACCCAAGTGAGGGATCCTGCTGTTGCTTGACCTTATAAAGGGTTTTTGACAACAGACTTCTTTATTTACATCGTAATACTCTATATTTTGAAATAATAGTTGTCTTTAGTTATTCTTTGTATCAATATAGTTTGAAATGATTTGAATTGCTGCTAGTCCTTCCCAAGCAGGGCACCAAAATTAGAGAGAGAGAGAGAGAGAGATTGATTATGGGTCAACATATTTACTTTTAATTTAGATTCAACTCGGATCAGAAATACCTCTAGCTGCAGGTAGCCCCCATGTGATTCTGCTTTGGTAGTTTCAGAAGGGATTTAAATTATTGAATACAGCAAGCCTGGCCAATTTGATGAATAGCTATTCACCTCAATCACTTTACTGAATGACTAACCTGCCAAACTGCTGAAGAGTTTTTGCAGTTTTCATTTGTTTCCTGATGGCTTTTGTCTCTGCTCCTGAACCCCGAGTCTTTATATGAAAATGTGTAAAAGTTTTTTTCTAATCTAATATATTGTCCACTGTGGATTGAAAACACACATCTAGTACTTATGCCCTTTCCACTGCCCACCTCAGCATTAGCCTCTACTTGTTGTTAAAATAGCAGCACAAAAGTAGCACAAATAAAATTGTAAATTTAAGAGAAGACTTTCTGAAGAGGTAACTTCTTAGTTTTGCAAAACTTAAATGAGACACAGGAGAGGGAAATGTGTTCAAGGAAGAGAGTAGCTTTTTAAAAACCATGGTTGAAAACAAAGTGTGGCAAGTTCCAAATGTGTTGAGTCAAAATCTGTGAGGATGTAAAGTGTTACAAGTAGGAAAAAAGAGCAAAGCAAATAAAACGATGCTCAGAAGTTTAGCACAGAAGACAGCATAAGCCTCAGTTTGATTCCCAAAGTCACTGAGAGCCATTGAGGGATTTATAGCAAGATAGTAATGGTTTTGAAATTTACAAATATCACCCTGTTGGCAGTTTAAAGATTAGAGCTTGAAAATAATTAGGATACTTTGCAATAATCTAAGCAATAAATGCTATAAGATTAATCAATTAATAAAAATGTAGATAGAAAGGGGACATTTTTGAGAGGTATTTTAGTGAAGGAAAATTTTATTGTTGATAACTGATTGTGGAAGCCAGGGAAATAATTCATTCCGAGCAGTGCAAAGATCTGGGCCTGGAAAACTGTGCTTACTACATAGAAGAAATAATGGAGGAACAGTGGATTGGAAGAGATGATGAGAATGTTGGTTTATTTTGGATTTAAGATGTCACTTGAGGGAACACGTATAGCAATTTATCAAACTCTGTGTGTGTGTGTGTGTGTGTGTGTGTGTGTATGTGTGTGCATATATGGATTTGAGCTTAGAAGGGAGTGACAAATAAAGATGGGGGCATATATAATTGAAGTCATATATCCCACAGGACAAATGAATTAGTCACAGGAAAAGTAATAAGCATGGAAAAATAAGAAAGAGAAAGAAAGGTACATGATGGAACCAAGTCTATGTTAATTTCCTTCTGTTTCAAAGAATTGAATGGGAATGTTGTAACTGCCCAATACACTCCACATGGCAGTTGTAACTGTCCAACTGTCCAATAACATATGTCTACACACACAAACACCCCACACACACACACACACACCATAAAATATTCTCTCTTTCCCTTTCCTTCTCCCCTCACAAAATAATTATGGAGAGAGAAAACTTGGCTGGAACTCCCAGGTACTGAAAACTTGTCCACACTAGAAAATACTTTTCATTCACTCTCTGATTGCAGGTATCTTTGCTGGCATTTTATGATGTAGCTGCACCATCACTTAGATTTTCACCACCACTACTTAGCCTATATCAGTCTCTTTAGTGTGCCACACAGGAATGAGAAAGGTCACACAGTTGTAACAATGCCTAGGGAGGTATTAAAAACAGAAAAACAAACGAGGGCAAAAACTAATAGAGCAGCAGTCAGAGTTATCAGACAATGGTCTGCCTACATGAACATAGAGAAAACTGATTGTAGAGGAGAATGGGTAAATTGTCAAGGAAGTAAGAAGAGAGCTAAGAAAGCAATTGGCATGTTAGAATGCTCATTCTAAAGTCGAGGTTATCATAATCTCTGAACAATTTGAATGCCACTCTGGTATGCTGTCACAAAAGGGTCCAAAAGAAAAAGTCACCGTGAATGGATGTGTGTTCTGGGCTGATGACGTACAGTCAACAAATCCTCGAGTTTTAGGAAAAAATCTGCTTCTGCTACCATGGTTATCTCTGTCCAGAAACTCCTCTGGATAGCAGCACACTACCCATGGGGGGAATATCTAGATGAACTAATAAGTTTTATCAAGTTCTAACTTTGGAGTCTTAAGCACAAAACATCACTGTAGCAGATGCACCAGGCAAGACTATCTACAAAGAAGATATCTGGCTGTATGTAGAGCTCAAGCTAGTGAAGTGGGACCTAGTGTTTACACAGTAGATGCACGAAATACATCTCGAGATTTAGGTTAGAAAGCTATGCGATGCTAGAGTAGGCAGAGAAATTACACTCCAAAGATTCTGTGTCCTAATCCCCAGAACCTGGTGGATACATTATGTGGCAAATGGGCTTTGCAGAGGTAATTAATATGCGGCCCTTAAAACAAGGAATTTATCCTGGATCCAGAAGGGCCCAGTCTATTCACATAACTCCTTAAAAGGAGAGAACATCCTTCATCTGGAGTTGGAGATACTCAGCAGAAAGGGAAGTAGGAGAGGGACTCAACTGCCCATTGCTGGAGGGGAGGCTACATGGAAAACATGAAAATGAATGTGGATAGATCTTGGAGCAAAAACTGGCCCAAGACTGACAGCCAGGAAGAAAATGGAGGCCTCCGTCCTTCAACTGCAAAAAACTGAATGTAGCCAACAACCTGAACGAGCTGGGAAGCAGATCATCCCCATGGCCTCCAGAAAGGACCACAGCCATCCCTAGAACTTGATTTCAGCCTTGTGACTGACACAGAGGACCCAACCGAACAACACCATAGAAAGACTTCTGACTTACGGAACTGTGGGATAATAAATAGTTGTTTTAAACTGTTAAATTTAATTCATTATGGCAGCAGTAGAAAACTAGTATGTACGTACGAACTTGTGATGTTCCTAAGAATTTAGGAACATAAAATTATGAAGTCAAGGGGCACCTGGGTGGCTCAGTGGGTTAAAGCCTCTGCCTTCAGCTCAGGTCATGATCTCAGGGTCCTGGGATCAAGGCCCACATCGGGCTTTCTGCTCAGCAGGGAGCTTGCTTCATCCTCTCTCCCTCTCTGTCTACCTCTCTGCCTACCTGTGATCTCTGTCTGTCAAATAAATAAATAAAATCTTTAAAAAAAATTATGAAGTCAAGATAATAAGAAATTCTTACCACTCATGAAAGATAATCCAAGATACACATTTTATTTCACCTTGAGTATCCCACTGACTTAACAAAACAATAAATACTGAATATAAGTTCAGATGAAAAAGACAACTTTAAACTACCTTAGAGACACGATTCAGTAATATACACCAGGTAAGCTACCCTATGAAAACTATACAATAAAACACAAATTTTAGGTGTAATTAAGATAAGAAAAAATGACTAAGCCTTGGAGAACTATTACATAAGTGGGAAGTATATGAAAAAAAAGCGGGTAGTACATGATACTACTGTTAACAGTAGATAATGTCCCTTTAGATCTTCTAGTAACACTTTAAACAGAGATTATTTTAGGAGTCTTCCCTAACATGATGAGATTATGCTGCTACCTTCAGTTAACATTGTTGCTTCTTCAACTCATTCACAGCAGTCTTGGGCACCTGCCCCAACACCAATCTGAGAATGGCCTCTAAAATCCCAGAAGTTTGCCACAAAAGCATAGTGAACCTACCATCACTACACAAGACAACTTCTTAGACACCTGGCTCTACATCTCTCTTCTCAGTTCAGAGAACAGCCTGTGTTTTTCACAGGTGCCTTCTTGTTGTTTACTTTAAATAAGATGGAGCCCCTGCTGCCTCTCCAACTTGAGATATCCTCTCAGGGAGTGTGGCCAGAATACCAAAGTGTTTTCATAAAATTCAGGTGTAAGAAAGTTTTAGTGCCTACTCTACACCTCCTCCACTTTTACAACCCCCAAATAACTCCCATAAAATGAATGTTTTACTGTCCTCTACCCGTCAGTTTCCTGTAAGTAAAAGTTTAGAAGTGTGTAGGGCCAAAAGGTGTAGAGGCAGTTGAGGATACTTTATGATGCTGAGCATGTCAGATTTGAAGCTTCATGGGTTTTAAACACACAGTTCTGAATAACTCTGCCCTCATACCTGATCTTTCTAGCCCAGCGGTCTTAAAAAGGGTGGCAATTACCACTTCATCATGTTCAGTGACATAATGATTTGCCTCCTTATATTATTTTCCATGATTTAAAGATTTGCAAGGAAGAACAAAAATAGATATTTTAGGGAAAGGCAATTCTGAATTATGAAAATCAGGTACAAAACTTATGGAAGAAATGAATTCCTTCACATCTGAAATGAAAACACCCCAAAACTTACTCTTCTGTGTAAAACTATTCATTTTTTTCTACAGGCATTTCTGATGAAGTTGGGTGGTAGCAGGTGGTCCATGATTAAAACTGAATTTCAAGTAATTTCAGGTATAGAAAGATGGCAGTGATGGAGGGGTGTCATAGGTTCTGCTTCACTACACAGAAGATCCAGAGATAAAGGGGTGATGAACTTCTAGAGTAAGAAGGCAAAATCATTATTAGCCCTATGTATGTGTAGATGTAACACTATAGTATTTTTCTGTCTATGTTTATTATTCACAAAAATTTAGGAGTAATTTCAGCCTAGAATACTCTAAATCAGGATTCATTGGGATTGCTTGTCTGTGGTCTATGTTTGTGTTCCAAGATGAATGCTTTTACTATTTTATGACAGCTCTAGTCATGTCTGTGAATACGATTTGTGACAATCTTGTTCAGTTTTTGTGTTTTCCGGTTTCATTTCTGTGTGTGTCTGTGTGTGTGTTATATATACAGAGTCACATGATAGAAGAGCTTTGCATGAAACTCTTATTCTTTCAAGAATTATAAAGGATCTATATTATATTGGAAAATTTGTTGATAGTATATAGTATCCAAGGAATTATAAATAGGAACTCTTTTGAAATATTTTTTAAAGTACATAGTTCTCTTCTGAACTCATTTACAACAAATGTGAAGGACAAAATATTATTAAGTATCTTAATCTAAAGTCAGTTCTTCTGGAAGGAAATATTTTCCATTTTATTTTTATTTTGTCTATTTTATTAATTTAAAATGAATTTTAATTTTATTTAAGGTATATTTAAAATAACTTTCCATAAAGAATGGATTGCACAAATCAGTACCTAAGGATACCTAAGATGGTATCCTTAAAAGATGGCCTCTACCTTCCTATAAAAAGTGAGTAGTAAGAATTTGTGGCTGTCAGGAATCCATCTTCAGTTGTCGACCTTTGACTTCTCCTTCAGCAGGATTTGCACACATCTAACCCTTTCTTGGAAATGATGCATTGCCTCATTAGCCAGAATATGGGTCTATTATTCACAGATTTTGACTCAACATTAATTTCCATTTTCTTGCTTTCACATGAATTTGGAAGGATTTCAGATTTGCAGCTCAACACTGAGCTGGGAATCTTATGCTAGATAAGTAAAAATTGTTAATGAAAACTCTAACATTTTCATCAAAATAGAAGAAACTGAGAATTTGGGGGAAGATGTAGGTGTCTCTCCCCAAACAAGCAAAACATCACGTTGCTAGTGCCCATGCAAAGGAAATACGTGTGTGTATGTATGTGTGCATATATATAAATTTTAAGGTCATCTATTACTGTTTTTGTTTGTTTGTTTTTAAAGAAAGGGAGAGGGTGGGGTACAGAAGGAGAATCTCAAGTAGGCTCCACACCCAGTGTGGGGCTGTCACAGGCTCCATCCCACAACCCTGAGATCACGACCTGAGCCAAAATCAAGAGTCTAATGCTTAACCTACTGGAGCCACCCAGGCTACTCATAAAGGTTTTTTAAAGAGTGTTTTAGATTCACATCAAAATTAAGAGGGGGGAAAAAAAAAAAAGAAAGGAAGAAACTACGTATGTTTAAGTGTATAATTAGATGAGTTTTAATGTGTATACACACCCTGAAAACATCACCACATTCAAGACAATAAACATAACTATCACCCCAAAAGTATTTAATGCCCCCTTGTAACCCTTTCCTTGCACTTTCCCTATTCATCTTTATAGTATTCTCAAGCCAACACTGTCTCTCTTTCTGTTACTATAGATTAGTTTGTCTAGTATGTACTATTTTTTGTCTGAACTTCTGTATGTAAATCCATAATCATTTTGATTTATCCATCTCGTTGTGTATAAATACTTGATGAATTTTTATTCTCAGGGTCATTCTTTTTTTGTGGACATTCCATAATTTTCGTATCCATTTACCAGTTGATAGACATTTGAGTTGTTTCCTGAGTGAAATAAATCAAGCAGAGAGAGTCAATTATCGTATGGTTTCACTTACTTGTGGAACATAAGGAATAACACGGACGACATTGGGAGATGGAGAGGAGAAGTGGGCTAGGGGAAATCAGAGGGAGAAACACACAATGAGAGACTGTGAACTGTGAGATACAAACTGAGGGTTTGGGGGGGTAGTGAGTTTTGTGGTGCGTATTATGGAGGGTACACATTGCATGGAGCACTGGGTGTGGTGCATAAACAATTAATTTTGGAACACTGAAAATAGAATAAAATTAAAATAAAAACCCACCTAAGTACAAGTATTTGTGTGACATATTATTTCATTTTTATTACCTCCTATGTAGGGTTGTAAAGCCTATGTTTGTTTAACTTTTGAGAAGCTTCCTGTTTTCCAAAGTGGTTATTCCATTACCCATTCCAGTCAGCCATGTATGACAATATCAGCTGCTCCGTATTTTTGTCAACACTTAGAGTCAATCTGTAATTTTAGCTATTCTAGTGAGAGTATAGCAACATCTCATTGTGCTTTTAATTTTCATCTCCCTAATAATTATGGGTATTGAAAATTTTTCACATTAGGGCATCTCGGTGGTTCAGTTGGCTAAGCGTTTGACTTTGACTCAGATCATGATCTCAGGGTCTCAGGATTGAGCCCAGGAATGGTCTAGCTCAGTGGGGACTCTGCTTGTTCCTCTGCCCCTCCCCCAACCCATGCAAGCATGCATTCCTTCACTCTCTCTCAATAAATAAAATCTTAAAAAAAAACTTTTTTCACATTAATTTGTCATTTGTATATCTTCTTTAGTGAAATGCTTGTTATTTCTTTTTCTTTCTTTAAAGATTTTTATTTATTTATTTGACCGACAGAGATCACAAGTAGGCAGAGCAGCAGGCAGAGAGAGAAGGGAAGCAGGCTCCCCACTGAGCAGAGAGCCTGACGTGGACTCTATCCCAGGACCCTGAGATCATGACCTGAGCTGAAGGCTGAGGTTTACCCACTGTAGCACACAGGTACCCCTCTTATTTCTTTTTACTTACCCATTTTTAAAATTGAGTTTTTGTCTTCCTATTATTAGATTGGTAGAATTCTTTATAGTTTCTAGATAATGACCTTGTTAGATATATGGTTTGAAAAATGTGTTTCATTCTGTAGTTGTCTTTTCATTTTTGTAATGTTATTTTTTGATAATTGGAAGTTTTGATTTTGATGACACCAATTTTTTTTTCTTAAATTTCGTGACTGGTGTTTATATGTATATTAAAGAAAACTTCACCAGCCCAAGGTAAGTAAAATTTTATTCTATATTTTCTCTTGGAATTTTTATAATTTCAGCTCTTAAATTTAGGTCAAGGATCAATTTCGAGTTAATTTTAACCTGTGGTGTATCATAAGGATGGAAATTTAATGATTTGTTTTGCCTATGTGTATGTTCCAATACCATTTATTGAAAAGATTGTTCTTTCTTTATTATACAGCCTTAACATCTTTGTCAAAAACCAACTGCTCTTATAATGAGCTACTCCTTGACTATATTTTTCTTATTCCATTTTTCTGTACGTCTATCTTTATACATATACCACACTGTTGTTATTACTATAGTTTTATAAAGTATTTTAAAATTAGACATAAATCCCCCAGTTTTGTTCTTCTTTTAAAAAAAATAGTTTGGGCTATTCTAAGTACACATTACTTTCATATAAATTTATAAACAGGCTCTTGATTTTTACTGAAAACCCTCCTAAGATTTTGCTTTGGTTTGTATTGATCCATAGACCAATTTCGATAACATTAACATTTGTTATTTCCTGAACATGTTCAACTTCTCTAATTCATTTGTCTTTATGATAGGTCTCTCATTAAAAGTGTCATTTTCAGTGCACAGATTTTGTGCATCTCTTATCAGACTTATCTCTAACATAGTTCACATTTTTTTGTTATTATTCTAAATATTTTTGTTGCTATTCTGGACATATTTTTAAAAATTTTAACTTCAATTGATTGTAGCTAGTTTATTGAAATCAAGTAAGTTTTGTATAACTGGTATAATATCCTGTGTCTTTGTAAAACTAACTTATTAGTTGTTTTTTTTTTTCTTTTTTGGGGTAGATTTCTTAGGATGATAGCGTTGTTTTCAAATAAAGACTGTCTTACTTCATTGCTAATCTGTATGTCTTTCAAGTCCCTTTCTTGCCTTATTGTACTCTATAGATTCTTAAAGGGCTTTTTTTTTTTAAAGGTTTATTTATTTTTATTTTTTTATTTTGTTTAGATTTTATTTATTTATTTGACAGAGAGAGATCACAAGCAGGCAGAGAGGCAGGCAGAGAGAGAGGAGGAAGCAGGCTCCCTGCTGAGCAGAGAGCCCGATGCGGGGCTCGATTCGAGGACCCTGAGATCATGACCTGAGCCAAAGGCATCGGCTTAACCCACTGAACCACCCAGGTGCCCCCTTAAAGGGCTTTTTAAATGCTTTCAGCAGGTGGTGATGTCCTCTCCTATATCCAGATTGCTGAGATTTTATCACTGTTGCATATGAGAATATTATAATTATTTTCATATTTGTAATTTTAGTAAAATTACCGTATTTTCTGATGTTTATCTCATTTTGTAATTAAAATTTATTAAAACATCTGATTATATTTTCTTGTATATATGGAAAGTTGGTACTTCTTTTAGAAATGTAGGAAACTGTAGGAATTACCCAGTCTAAACTGTACATTTAAAGATTAGTATTATGATTTCCATTTTTTTAAAATGACTGTTTCAAAGTCATTCAGCAATGAAAAGTAAATACATAGATTCTCTTCTCTTTTCATTTTCCTCTTTTCTTTAAAGTAAATGAATAGTATTTTTGAATTTCATTTTCAATCTACATTTCAATCTACTAATCTATGTTATACATTCAGTGGGAAAATATGAACAGATCTTTGAGAATTAAAGAATGCTAATATAAATTCATTTAAATGGGTAAAAAGTAATTTTTCTTTTAAACATTATACTCATATGAGCACTTTCATAAATATGTATTTTATAAATATTAATGAGATTTTCAGTCAACAAAAGAAGAAGTAAAACTTAGGTGCCAATAATATAACCAACATTATTTAAAGCTCTTTTTGCAATGATAATATAACATTTTCAGAGCAGTTTCATTTTGTATCATTCACAATAGATAGGTAGTAGTTTCGCTACCTTGAAAAAACATTTTAGTATCCAAGGGAAGCATGAACTTAGCATCCAGACAGTTGCAACCAAGTTTCAGTGGATGATATTAATGACTTCTGAAAAATTAGACAACTTATCTCTTATGTCTAGGCCTCATTTCCTTTACTGTTTAAATATAGGTGTTATGATTTTGATTCAAATTTCTGTGATCTCTGGTTAGGTTGACAATTTAAGAATATACATTTAATGAATTTTTTGAAATGTGCCTCACTGAAAAATAAAATAGTTAACTATGTGTATCACAAATGAATGTGGTTGTCTCAAGACCCATTAGCTAAATTCCCTTTGATTTTATGAGAAAATAAAATATTTTTTGCTTACCAAGTAGTCACTCTTTAAATTAAATTTAGATAAATTAAGTTAAATACATAATTTTTAAAATAGGTGATTTTCCTATTGGTTATTATCATCTTCTGAGAAGATCAATTAGCTAAAGTCTAACTGAATCTGTTAATGTCATACACTTTTTAAGAAAGTGTTATATTTTATTCAGAATTTATAGTTTCTATAGTATAACTTATACTTGTTAAAATAAGAATGATCTCAGCAACAACGATCAGGAAGACAATTTAAAACTACTGGTCCCTGAGCATTTTTGTATGCATGTAACTAAATGTATAAATTGCCCAGTATAAAAACAAACAAGCAAAAAACAAAAACAAAAGCAAATAAAAACCTCCTGTTATAATTTCCTCATAGTACTTTTTTTTTTTTTTTTTTTAAAGATTTTATTTATTTATTTGACAGAGAGAGAGATCACAAGCAGGCAGAGAGGCAGGCAGAGAGAGAGGAGGAAGCAGGCTCCCCGCTGAGCAGAGAGCCCGATGCGGAGCTCGATCCCAGGACTCTGAGATCATGACCTGAGCCGAAGGCAGCGGCTCAACCCACTGAGCCACCCAGGCGCCCCTCCTCATAGTACTTTTGATTACAGCATGTTATTTGCTTACAATTACCAAAATAAACATGTTCAATATTGTGGAAATCTTTACAAAATAGTTGTGCCATCTAGCTCATGTTTTACTACCATTTTGTATTGGTAAAAACTCACATTATTACAGATGTTCTTGCTTAAGAAAAAGCAGTATTATTACATAAATTTACTGTGTAGATGAAATGAAACTCCCCTAAAGCTATCTATTTAATTGAGTGAATCTACCACTTAAGTCTACCAATTTGGGCTTTATTAATACAATTTAATATATTTTGAAGGACATAAAATATATCTATTTCATTTCCTCCCTCAATCTTATAGATAACAATTTGCTATTGGACAATCAAATGTAATTGAAAAAGTAGAACTGTTATAGCCCTCTCAGAAGACAAGTAAAGAAAATAATATTGATTATGTAAAATAATTTTCATTTTTCCCTAGTGTGCAGCAGAAGAACAGTTACTAGGAGAGTTCTCTTCCTATTTCTGCAGAGCCAGCGGAAGGGGTGCATAATCTGAAAGTGATTATGAGAGAATCTGTCCTGCAAATTAGAGTTAGTTAGGAACATATTCTTCTGTATGGGTTTAGAGTGGGCTTGGCGAGAATGTCTGCAGCTATAAAAGCCTACTAGTATCTGGGTGTTGTGTGTGTGTGTTAGATTAACTTGCTGGTTTGGGAAAAATCTAAATTATATAAAGTCACATCTGCACCTCAAGTTAATGGTGTACGGTAGTCGAAGAAACCAAAATTTACAGTGTACATTACTACTCTGGATGACCCTGTGGGATTTAGATTGCCAAAAGGTGAGTCATGAATAACAAAATGGTTTTCAGAAAAAAGAGAAAATTTCCTAAAGAAACGCGAATTAGAGAATAGGAAGACAAGGAGGGTTAGTGACCAAACAAATCAATGAAAGAATCACTGTTAATTCTGTGTAGGCTTCATCTTTGGTTTATGGAAAATGTCAGATTTAAAATTCAGGTTTTAACTTTTTTCTATTTCAATTTTTAATTCTCTTTACTGAACCTCACCCTTTATGATTACCTAGCATGTCCACAAAGAACTGTGTGTTAGCTTTGTGGAAAATCAAGGAAAGGGTAAGGGAAGGAAACAAAGTGTAGCCATCAATAGACCTTTGTGGTTTCATACTGAGGTAGACACATGCAATCATAATGATGACTTGAAAAAAGAATTTGATCCTACAGTAGGGCAGGAAGAGCAGAAAAGATCACAGAATGTTGGACAACTGTTCTTGTAAAACAACTGCTCTACCTTATAAATTCACTCTGCAATAATAATAAAAAAAAAAAAATCATGTTCTACCTTTCAGGGTCTTTTTATTACCAGTTAGGCACAAACAGGAAGTAGCTCTCAAACATTATTTTTGGCATATTTTATGTTAAGTTAAAAGAATCAAAGGAAGATCAAGAGTCAAAGACAGCCAAACTTCCAGTTAAGCAAAATTTATATATTTGTTTTCAAACTAGAAAACATTGTTAAATTCATTTTTTTTATGTTTGATAACACCAATGTGGACCTCTACCCACTGATAGGTTTTTAAAATGATAGAAAAATAAGGGCAACTTCCAGCTTTTTCTGAAATAACTACTTCATAACATGTTTTCTAACTTGAAGTTTAACAATGGCCAAGTATGATGCATTTAAATATGACCATTATGAGTAATCTTAAAGGTTAAAAATTTAAGACTGACCCTCTTTAGACTTTCAGTGATATTCTTTTTTTGAACATATGAGGAGCAGGTGAACATATAGATTTAGACTATGAATAAAAAATGAGAAAACTAGTTTTTTGTTGGTTTTCTGAATAATCAGGAACAGAATATTTTAAAGAGGAAGGTCATTATTTATCTGATAAAAATTATATTAGATTTTTCTCTTGTTATCTTGAATACATGACTTACAAACTATGTATTCTGGATACCTACTTTTCTTCTGAATGTCTTTTTTTAATCTGAGAAATTAAGAGAGAGTAGGTCCATTAACCAAAGTTTTTGTGTTCAAAAGTAGCTGCTAACCTCTAAAGAATTTCAACAATGCATCAGCTTATGTTGGTGACTTTTGAAAACCTAAAAGCTTTTATAATATATTTGATTTGGGTCAATAATTGTGAAATAGTAGCTCATAATATACTTAATATTAACTTCTCTCAATGACAAAATAAGAAGGGTCAAGAATGAACGTGGGGAGAAGATGTTCATTCACTCTTTCAGATATCACATTGGAAAAAAAAATTTATGAATAAGGGTAAAATAGAAATTAAAAAAAAAACAAAACTGACATTGGAACTGATCCAGGGACAAAGATAATTAATATAATAATATGTGATCAAAGTGTAGCTTGTATTATGCTGAAACCTATCAAAATGAACAAAAATATGATGGGAACACTTACCTACAAGATAATCAAATTAATTGGTGTTAATCAAATTCAAATAATAATGCTTTACCTACTTGGAAAATTGTATGCAAAATCAAAACTGTTTGGCTTAACAAAATATTAAACTACAAAATAAGCCTTTGATTAGTTGCATGTTTTTGATAGTACTTAAAACACTCTTCTTGTTTTTTTCTGACTACTCTTGTTTATTTGCATATTTTGGTTAAATCACTTGCACAATTTCCTTAACGGTATAAGTTGCAATCAAGTTCTTTTATAAGTGCTCTATTATTTTTTTAAATTTACAGAGAATAGCATTCCTCTCCAAATTTCATTCAAGACATAGGAAAATTCTAACAACTATATTCATCTTATTTATGTATGCATAATTTATATGCTTCAATTATTAAAAATGTTCTAATTATGACTACTTGTGTTATGGGTTGAATTGTATCCCTGTCAACTTCATATGTTGAAATTAACCCCTAGTACCTGAAAATGTGACCTTATTTGAAAACAGGATTTTGCCGACGCTATTAGTTTCTAAGTGGTCATTAGAGGGGGTCCTAATCCTTTATTACTGATGTCTTTATAAAAAGGAAGCATTTGGAGACAGGCACATGCATATAGAGAAAATATCATTTGAACATGAAGATAACTATCTACAAGTCAAGGAGAGAGACCTGGAACAGAGCTTCCATTCAGCCCGCAGAAGGAACTAAACTGCCTAAAACTTGTATCTTAGGCTTCCAGTATCCAGAACCATGAGACAATAAATTTCTGTTGTTGAAGTCATCAAATCTGTGATATTTTTATGGTAACTCTAGCAAACCAATATAACTGGTTAATACTACTTTATGCTTAAAATGTTCATTACTCATTTAACTACCAAATTTTCTACACACTGAGTCCAGCCATTTTTACAAAGCTGACTTAAATGGGGAATGATTATAGCTAGAGAAGGGCAAGAACAGAAATCCCCTCCGAGCTCAGTGCAACTACTGGCACACACTAAGAGAAGGACCCAGAGTCAGAGATTGATGTCCTAGATCTGGGCAAAAATAGGTGTTCAAATGTAAAGAGAAGGAAGGATAGACATGGAGGTAGTTTTGTTTTATTTATTTTTAAGGATTTTATTTATTTATTTGAGAAAGAGAGGGAGGGGAGGAGAGGGGCAGAGGAAGAGGAAGAGGGAGAAGCAGACTCCCTGCTGAGGAGGGAGCACAGGACTCCATCCCAGGACCCTGAGATCATGACCTGAGCTGCAGGCAGATGCTTAACCAACTGAGCCACCCAGGTGCCCCAGCATGGGAGTAGTTTTAAATAAGTGAAAAATATCTCTTTCCCCAGTTCAATATTTAAGCATGTATTCAAAACATAAGTATCTAAACTGGTATACTTACAAAAAAAGAAGAAGAAGAGAAAGAAGGAGGAGGAGGAGGAGAGGAGAAAGAAACTAGATATATATGGGCTCCACAGAAGCAAGAAAATTGTTTTCTTGTGTTCTTTTGTAGGCTACCTTAAAACTTAAAGAATCCCAAAATTTAAGTTCCAAAGATGAATCAAAGACAATCCCAGATAGCAATTAAGATACCTAAAATAAGGGGTGCCTGGGTGGCTCAGTGGGTTAAAGCCTCTGCTTTCAGCTCAGGTCATGATCCCAGGGTCCTGGGATCGAGGCCCCATGTCGGGCTCTCTGCTCAGCAGGGAGCCTGCTTCCTCCTCTCTCTGACTGCCTCTCTGCCTACTTCTAATCTCTGTCAAATAAATAAATAAAATCTTTAAAAAAAAAAGATACCTAAAATAAGATAACAGCTCTTTTAGGCTTTGATTGACAATATTCTAAAAATTTATAAAGGTTTAAGAAGAGTTGTTTTTTTTTTTTTAATTTTTTTAAAGATTTTATTTATTTATTTGACAGAGAGAGATCACAAGCAGGCAGAGAGGCAGGCAGAGAGACAGGAGGAAGCAGGCTCCCTGCTGAGCAGAGAGCCCGATGCGGGACTCCATCCCAGGACTCCGAGATCATGACCTGAGCCGAAGGCAGCGGCTTAACCCACTGAGTCACCCAGGCGCCCAAGTTTTAAACCATATTATCTAATTTGATTTTTATATTTTTTATTGGCTAAGCATTCAAGCCCTATTTTACTTTCCATGTTTCAAGTAGTAAACAAAGCACTACAACACATACATACACAAAAACCTGATTCTTAGAAAGATAAATTAACTTTTCTCAAATCAAGAATAATAAGAAGCAGGGCTGACAGATAGTTCTAGTGTTTTGTTTTTAATTTCCATGTTATTTACAGCATACCACAATTACCGATCCACACAGAAGAGCTACGTCTGCGCAATGATTTTCATAAATATTGCATTAACATTAATTTTATACCCAAATTATCATTTTGAATTTGATACCTTGAAATTCACTCACTGATTGTTTTGTTCATAAAATATGTATTCAGAACACATTACCTACTTAGATCGTGTGGTACCCCTGACCTAAAAAAATGTCTACATCCTAATCCTCAGAATCTGTGAATATGTTCGATTACATGGCAAAGGGGAATTTAAGTTGCAGTTGGAATTAAGATTCCTGATCAACTGACCTTTAAATGGGAAAGTTATCCTGGAATATTTGGAGAGGGGCAATATAATCACAAGGGTCTTTATAAGTGGAAGGGAGGGGGCCAAAAAGGAGACAACCAGAAAGATGGCAGCTTGAGGAAGACTTGACCCAAAGTTGTGGACCTTGATGACAGAAAATGGAGCTATACATCAAGGAATGTGATGATCTTAAGAAGAAAACAAGGAAACAGATTCTATTCCAGGATATCCAGAAGGGATGCAACCTTGGCACTGATACCTTGATTTTAACCCAGCGATACCTATCAGACTGTCTACCTATCATACTTTAAGATAATCACCTTGGGTTGTTCCAAGCCTGTATATTTATGGTAATTTATTATGGAAGCAATAGAAAGCAAATAGAGATAATATTCCTGATCAAATGGATCTTACAACCAAACAGAATTCAGAAAAATAAATGGAATTATAAAAGACTGTGATAAGTATAGGGATTAGTATGAGTTAGTACAGGAATATTTATGCAAATCCACCAAACACAACCTAGGGACTGGGATAGAAGTGGAACATGAAGGCCGAATGTGTTTTAATTAAAATAAGTGTGGATCAGTGTTATGACTGAAGATGACTAAACATTGAGTTTCAAAAAAAAGAAAGAAGGAATGTGGCATTCATGGAGAGTAAGTTGGTAAATTTATAGCTTGTGAGAAAACAAACAAAGAAGCAACAAAAACAAACAAGCAAACCAAAAACTCTGACTAGTATTAGACTATGAGGACTAGTTATGTTAGAGATAAACTTGTTAAGGAGGGTTATTTGATAACTTGAGAGGATTGGGAGGCCATTAAAAATGATTTCAGGATGAGCTTTGCATTTTAAGAAGCATATTCTGGTAAAGGGAGTTGATTAGGAAGAGGCAACAATGGGTGCAGGAAGATCATGTAGAAAGCTGCTATATTATTTGTTTAGAAATGATGGTGGTTTGAGACATGTAGACAGCATAGAGAGAAAGGACTAGATTTTAAATTTTTTAAGGGAGAGATTCAACATGGATTTTTTTTTTAATTCTTTGAGGAACAAGGGCAAAGGGGAGAATATATTTTTAATGCTTTGGCAACTTGGTAAAAAGCCATGTCATGCTCTGAGAAAGATACACAGAGAGGAGTAGCCTTTGACAGGACACAAACAGTGAATTTAGGTTTGAACAAATGGTATTGAAGTGCAAGAAAAGAATCCAAGTGACAGCAGTCAGTGGGCCAAGGATGGCTGTAGTTCTAATAATTCAAGTCTGGAGATATGTATTATACTATGACAACATATAGGTTATAATCCCTAAAGGAAGGCAGGTTATATGAGAAGAAAAAGTCATAGGGAATAACTATGAGAAATCTTCACCTTCATATGAAGGAACTTAATTAATGGAAGGGACCAGAAATTGATTACCTGAAAATACGGTAACTGAAAAAACAAGGAGAGCAAGAATTTAAGTTGGAGAGAATAATAAGGCAATCTCACATACTGAGGAGACATCAGATAAAATAGAGCTAACAATATTTCATTGGGTCTAGCAACAAGCAAGTTAATGTTCCCATTGACAAGAACAGCTTCCCTGGAGAGGAGACAGGGGAACAAGGTTTTGAGGTAAGCAAAGGAACTATGAGTATAAGCAACTGTAAGTTTGGATAAGGGATACAAAGAGGATAGCAGTTGGACAAAAACATGCTGTGTAATGGGAAAGAAACTTAAAGTTCTTAAAATTATTAATGCCAGGTAGCCATCATACTGTGAGAAATCAGAGGTATACTACAGAGAAGGAATATTTTTTAGACTCAAGTCTTATAAAATGTAAGAAAAAAAATGGACACAGAGAACAGGTGTAAGAAACATTACAAAGGATTAAAGATGGATGTGTTTCCTTATAACGAGAGATAATGAAGATGAGTACAAATGCAAGTAAAAAGATGGATTTGTCTAGAATGTGTAACCTGTCACTGTTCATGGGGAGTTATAGCAATGCACTAATTGATGTCAATCAAGTAAAATAAACAAAATAGGATAGCTAATACTTCTTGGGCACCCAGGGAAATAGTAGCAAATTCTCCATTCTACTCAGTAAATAAAAATATTGATAATAAAAATCAGTATGTCCTGTGATTATCTGCATACACATTACAAAGTATTTGTGGATATATTTATTTTTATTATCTTTT
Source organism: Lutra lutra (assembly GCF_902655055.1). Classification (NCBI taxonomy): domain Eukaryota; kingdom Metazoa; phylum Chordata; class Mammalia; order Carnivora; family Mustelidae; genus Lutra; species Lutra lutra. The sequence goes on along the minus strand of NC_062279.1, from coordinate 77,520,081 downwards.
GAAATTGTTACTAAGTATACATAATGTAAAATTTACCATTTTGATCATTATTAAATCTACACTTCTGTGGTATTGAATACATTCACGCTGTTGTGAGACTTTCATCATTATCCATTCCATCATTATACACCAACTACCAATTTTCCCCTGTCCTAGTCCCTGAAAACCACTATCCTTTTGTCTCTATGAATTTAGGTATTTCATACAAGTATAATCATACAATATTATTCTTTGGTGACTGACTTATTTCACTTAATATAATATCTTCAAGTTTCATCCACTTGAAGGATGTGTCAGTGTTTCCTTGCTTTTTGAGGTTGAATAATATCCCATTATACATATATACCACATTTGTTCATCCATTCATCCATCAATGGACACTTGGGTTGCTTCCATATTTCCTATTTTGAATAATTCTATTACGAACATGGGTATACAAATATCTCTGCAGTCTTAGCTTTCAATTCTTTTGAATATATGTCAAGAAATGGGATAGCTGGATTATATGGTAATTTTATGTTTATTTTCTGAGGAACTACCTATCTTTTTCCATAGCAGCTATACATTTAGATTCCCACCAGCAAATTTCTCATTTTCCCACATACTCATTGATGTTTATTTCTTATTTTGTTTTATAAAAATCATTCTAATGGGCATGAGAGAGTACTTCATTGTGGGTTTGATTGGTATTTCCTGAAAGATCAGTCATAATGAGTATCTTTTTATGTGCCTACTCACCATATGTATATCTTCTTCAGAGAAATATCTATTCAAACACTTAACCCATTTTTTAGTTAATTGGGTCATTGTTTTTTGTAGTAGTAGTTGTTGTTGTTGCTGTTGAATAGTAAGGGTTCTTTATATATTATGGATATTAACTTCTTATCAGAGAAACGATTTACAAATATTTTCTACCATTCCCTGGGTTGTCTTTTCACTCTATTCATAGTATTCTTTGATGAAGTCCAATTTATTATTTTTTTCCTTTGCTCTATCATAGCCAAAAAATCATTGCCCAATCCAATGTCATATGCTTTCCCCCTGTTTTCTTCAAATATTTTTGTAGTTTTAGTTCTTACTTTAAAGTCATTGATCCATTATCAGGGTTCTTTGTTTGTTTGTTGTTTTTGTTTTTTTTTTTTAGTGTGGTATAAGTTAAGGATCCAACTTTTTTTTTTTTTTTTTTGCTATGTGGATATTCAGTTTTTTGAACACCATTTGTTCAAAAGACTACCCTTTACCCATTGAATGGCTTTGGTGTTCTTGTTGAAAATCATTTGACCATGTATGTGAGAGTTTGTTTCTGGGCTCTCTATTTTATTCCATATGTCTGTCCTTATGTCAGTGCTGCACTGCTTTGACTATGAGACTTTATATTAAGCTTTAAAATCAGGAAGTATGAGAACTCCAATTTTCTTCTTTATCAAGAGTGTTTTGGCTATTCAGGGTCTCTTGAAATTTTAGATGAATTTTTGCATGGATTTTTCTATATCTACAACAAAACAAAACAAAACAAAACAACAAAACAAGAACAACAACCCACTATCAAGATGTTCATAGGAATTGAATTGCATCTGCAGATCACTCGGATGGTACTGACATCTTAACTCCATTAAGTCTTCTAGTTCATGAATATGGACTGTCTTGCAGATATATTTTAAATCTACCACATTTGCAACTTCTTTCTCCATGATCTCAGAAACATTTACAAATAAAAATTAATATAAAGATGTTTTGTTTTTAAAATTGTAAATTCACAGGTTGCTTGTGGAATGGATAGATGAGTATAATAATAGTCACAAGTTTTTCAAGATGAAGAATTATGCTGTTGCATCTGAGATAATGTTTTAACTGGAACCTACTTTTCAAAAAAGTAGCAGACTTTTTGGAGTCAAACATGTTTCTATTCTCTCTTCTAGTAGAATCCAATGTGTAAATTTACCTGCTAGCTTGCTGATAAATTCAGAACTGTTTAATCTGTTATGCTCAACCAGGTGCAAATTCTATCACTATTACAAAAATATGGCAAGTACAAGGTTTTTAGAAAATTATTCCATTCTTTCACTAATAGATACTTTGTTCACATTATAATCTCGAGAAGTAAAAGCATATGGTCAGTGCAGCATAAGGAATGAGCACATCATTGTGCAGACTCTTTTGAAAAGTAACACTCTCTGAGATTCCTATCCAACTTAAGAAATCAATTTACACCACAAATTTATAACTGTGATTTAATTATGCATTCAATGCCTATTGATATATTTTGTGGTCCAATGAATTGATTCAGTCAAAGCTGACACACTGTGTATCTTTCTTCAATTATTATAATGTTGGGTTATATGTTCTATACAATTATAACATGGGGGGTGCTGGGTGGCTCAGTCAGTTAGGCATCTGTCATGATCCTAGGGTCCTGGGATCGAGTCCCAATTGGGCTCCCTGCTCAGTGGGGATCTCTCAGCTTTCCACTCCCCCTGTTTGTGCTCTTTCACTCTCTGTCAAATAAATGAATAAAATCTTTAAAAAAGAGACATTATATCATGGATTAGTAACAATGATGATCTAACTCCATTCACATTAGATCTTTCTCTATTTATGAAAGTATGATGAAAAGTGAAAGGAAATCTCATACCAAATGCCACCATACATATCAACACTTATAGAAAATGCCACCTGGCAACAAGAAAAGCACTTTCTATAAGGGAGCTGACTGGACATTCATCCATCTGTAACCATCTGAGGTATCTTATAGTCTTTACAAGAAAACTAATAGTTCTTAATGATCAAATTGGCACAGGTCAGTTCTCAACACTGATATCACATCTCAGCTAAAATTGAAAGAAAATCCTGATAAAGTTGCTCATAAAACTCTTTCAGTTTAAATACACTAACACTTTTAGAACTATATTTCTTCTAAATATAAGTATACTCTTTGGACTGGTAACTGTTTCTGTGGTGATAGTTACATACTATTAGAAAGAAAGTCTTAATTTTTGGTTTCAGTATTTTTCAAAAATCTATCCATGCATTTAAAAAAAAAAGTAAAAAGCCAAGTGATGCAAATTATAAAATGAGTTATGAAATTTTGGGATAGGAAATATCAGTTGGAACTATTCTGCTTTATTGGATCTAGCAGCAGCAAGATGAGTAGTTTCTGGAGACAAGAATGCAATTCTCTACTTAAATGGCTTAAAAAGTGACCACAAAGCTTGGATTTTGAGGAAGGACTTCAATTAAAATTGATTAATCCTACTATTTCCATGAGCTACAATAATGTCTCAAATACACTAATACTTCAGCAAGTAATAACTTGATGAGTCGTTTGAAATCAAAATATGAAAAAGTTCATAAGTTCCAAAAGACAGAAAAAACACAGACTAAAGAAGCAGTGAGATCTCACATGAAAATCTTTTACAGGCACAGTTTATTTTGTACATCTATTGTTATATTAAAATGTTACTTTTTAAGTTATAAAGTCTAGAAATTCAGTGCTAATATAAAATCTTTTCCAAACGTGGTATTAATATGAAGCTGTTCAGTTAACAATATAGGGTGATAATAGCAAGTGGATATATAGAGGAATGGTGTATATGGCACTTTCATGTGTTGTTTAAACATAGTTAAAAGGTGTTAAATATTTAATTATAGATTTTTAGTTGAGTGTCAAAATATCTACAAAGGACAGGATAATAATCTACGCTTTTAATGAGACTTCATAAAAATAATATCCTTTATATAAGGAATGTGTCAACTCATAAGTACAAAAAAAAAACCTCACTCAATACAGCAGTAAGATAAACTCTGGATATCAAAAGAAAATATTACTAGTTCATATATTATAGCAAAGATTCAATCATTAAAAGAAATGTTAAGCTGTCACTTATGTGGTTTTTCAGAATGTTAATACAGGATATTCTTATAAAAGATGATTCCAATAAAATGAATTGTGTCAATGGAAATGAATTGTACATATACCGTTAAACAATCACTGGTTCAGAGCTTTAGTTCGCTAAACTAATTTAGTTTGATATCATTTCAAGGTCTATTTTTCATCAGTAAGAAAAAAGTTAATATATTTCTTTTTACTTGAGTAGTTCAAAAATTTTGTAACGAATTGCTCACGATTCCTTTCTATTATCCAAAATCTATTACATCACATATATAAATTATTTCTACTATAATAAAATATCACATTAAGATTTCTAGAGATAATGAGAATATTTTTGAATGTGAAGTTGAACAAAACAAGAATTGTCACCAATTAATTTATTTAGATGTCTTTTGCAAATCATAGCAACCTTGTTGATACAATTATTACTAATACTAATTTTAGATTGCAAAATGTATATATTCTAAGGTTCTTTTCTAGAAATTGTCAGCCTTATCCTTTACCAAGTGTTTTGGGTCACTTCTTTAATTTTTTTTTTTTTAATCTGCATCTTCTTAATTACCCAATTATCCTTGTTCAATCCCTCAAATTTATCACTAGCAGCTTACAGCTTTAGTCAGCAGTGTTCTAGCAAATATTAAGAAAAACAGATCTCAGGGCACCTGGGTGGCTCAGTGGGTTTAGGCCTCTGCCTTCAGCTCAAGTCATGATCCCAGGGTCCTGGGATCGAGCCCCACATGAGGCTCTCTGTTTAGTGGGGAGCCTGCTTCCTCCTCTCTCTCTGCCTGCCTCTCTGCCTACTTGTGATTTCCGTCTGTCAAATAAATAAATAAAAATTTAAAAAAAAAAGAAAAAAAAAAAACAGATCTCTGAGCAGAGGTGGGGTGGGCTCAAGGGGTAGGACTGTCATTTGTAGCATTGGTCAATGTCCTACCATGGGCTAATTTTCAGTTTTCAATGTGATATCAACTAGATAGCAAAATTTCTGAAAATGTAATCACTGACTTCAACAACCATTGATTGCACTAATCTACGAATCTTTTTTTTTTTTAAGATTTTATTTATTCATTTGAGAGAGAGAATGAGAGAGAGAGTATGAGAGGGGAGAAGGTCACAGGGAGAAGCTGACTCCCCATGGAGCTGGGAGCCAGATGCGGGACTTGTCTCGGAACTGCGGGATCATGACCTGAGCTGAAGGCAGTCGCTTAACCAACTGAGCCACCCAGGCACCCCCAATCTTGTTTCTTAACCTCATTTTGCTTTCAGCTTTCTAAGTGATCCTTCCAAATTTAGACCTGATGATTCCATATTGCTGCCAGTGTCTTGCCTGTCACTACATTATCTTGGTTTCTGGATAATACTATGGAATTTCAAGCTCTAGCCCCTACCTCCATCCTAAGCTTCTTTTTTCAGTAATTCCCCCTTTGCATTTCCAACTCCTTCATCATCACAGTGCTTGCAATTTCCCACACCTCAGTCTTTGCTGATGCGCTCTGCCCAGCAGAAAAGCACCTGATTGCTCTGACTTTCTCTTCCACAACTCCCATAAAGAGAATAGGCTTAGTTCAACTGATATCTCTGCTGAGAATCCATTCCAGAGAGTGGTCTCTTTTTCGTTTTATTTTATATGTTGTATTTTATACAAGTCTCTTTTACTCCATGCCATATTATTTTTTAATTGTTTTTTTTTTGTTTGTTTGTTTAATTTTCTAAAGTTGAGAAGAGAAACTTTCATATCTATCTCTTTATTTGTAGCAAGGAGCCTTGATAATGTCACATGAGCATAACAAATATTGGTTGTTGTGTATAATGTTAATAATTGTGACTTGAAATATTAATCTTAATATGTAAAAATGTGTCAGTGGATTATTGCACAGCTAAGCTTCAAACTACAAAATACTTACATAAAATAAACCTCACTTACTCTTCTTTGCCTGACTCTTCTTTCTTTAGTCTCTCTTTGTTGTCTTCTTCCTTTTGTCTCTGTCTGTTTCTCTCTCTCACTTTCCCCTCCTTCTATCCTACCTTGTCTTTTTAATTTTTATTTTTAAGTGAAATTATTTACCTTTTGGGAATAGACCAAGTACAATATATCATCCACTAAAATGTTTAATTCCCATATTTATTTAATAATACATGACTGTCATTAATGGTGCATGAAACTAATAGAAGAAATATTAGTCCATCAATGTCCTCCAGATAGTTGCAATAAATGTACATTGCCTCTCAAGATTATTTGCAATCTTTAATTTCTGTAATACTTGAAACATCATAATTTTTTTTCATCCTATTTGGTCACCACCAGTAAGAATCTATTTATATTACTTAAATAACCAATAACAAGTTTACTGAAGTTTACTGAAATTTTATAGGAACTATTTCCATTAGAATGTACACATTTCTCAGTCAGTACATTGCAGATGATATACCATATTCAATGCCTCACAAAATCCTCAATCAGGCAGCTAAACAGCACTTAGTATAATGTTTCCTTTCCTTCTTGTTAAGAAATTTATTTAATTTCAATCTATTTTTAAATCACCTAACGATACAACAAATATTCATTAAAATTTCAAGACAGATAAACTATTTATAAAAGCCATCATTCCAAAATTTACTAATAATGATGGTAGTAGATTATGCTAAATATTCATTCATCAAATAGCACTGCAGAGTTAGAGGTCTATCATAAACTAAGAGAGAGAACTGTAATAGAATTTCTTTAAGAAATGAAAATCTGTCACATATTATATATATAGTTTATATAGGTAATATTCACCAAATTAATTACATCTATGAAAGTGTAAAGATGGATGTGTATTAATTCATTCTGTTAATTCTTAAAATGTTTGTTAAAAAGTAATTTATTACTCCTTTGGAATATCTATAAAAGGAACTGCCATACGAAGTATCAGCACTGAATTACTATTAACGTATGTTAAGAGATATTTTGAACATATCTTGTTAACATAAGTACTTACATATGCACATGAATTTTTAAATTTTTTTATTTTTTTAAAAGATTTTATTTATTTATTTGACAGAGAGAGATCACAAGTAGGCAGAGAGGCAGGCAGAGAGAGAGAGGAGGAAGCAAGCTCCCTGCTGAGCAGAGAGCCCGATGCGGGGCTCGATCCCAGGACACTGAGATCATGACCTGGGCTGAAGGCAGAGGCTTTAACCCACTGAGCCACCCAGGTGCCCCTACATGCATTTTTTTATTGTGATGACCCTAGGCACTATAAAATATTTCAATAACTCATATGAATTAAAGGATATTAAGTTATATTTAGTGTAGTACACTAAATCCCCTAGGGTTCTCAGAGGTAAAAATACTTGGAGCTGTTTTTAATACCTAAAAGAAAAAAACAAAACAAACTGGATATAAACATTAATCCTTGCCGTATATAAAGTTTTACAGGCTTCCTGAAAGTGTTACTCTGTTTAGTGCTGTACTGAAATAACTCAGACTAGTAATACCTTTAATTCTCACACTGAACAGCTTCTCACTGGAAGACATACATGATTGGTGCATTTGTTTTAAAGCAGATGGGGGAAAAGTAGTCCTTAAGAATGAGATATTGCAAATTCATAAAATAGAAAGGTGCTAACTGTGAGCAGGGGTTATCTGATTTAAATGATCCATTGACAGGGGTAAGATTGCAGAGAAGTAGGAGACCCTGTTTTACTGGTCCCCTAAAGTGGGCTAATTATCTACCAGAAAACTCTGAACACCTATGAAATCAGCTTGAGATGTAGGATTATACACTTCTGGATCTCTGTGGGGGCAGAAGACTATAGTAGAAAGGTAAAGCAGAGTGGGAATCTGACTGATACCAGAGGATAAACAGAAGGAGGAAGGAGCCACCAGAAGCAACCCATTGGAAAGTAATGCCCCAACACAAGAGTGCCCTGTGATTGGGGACCAGCATTAACTTGGAGTCTGTTTAAAAGCACTCAAAAAGAGCAAAAGATCTTAAGGAAAACTGGTGGAATCGGGCAGTCATGGGCCTAAGCCCACAGATACAGGACAGCCACCGCCAGTGAAAACCCATGCCAGAAAGAATGCAGTGAAGCCTCCAGGTTGTGGTCCCTAAGCCACTGGCACACGTGAGAGAATCTGGTGGGGATGGAAGCCAGTGCTCTCTAGAACCACAGCCTTTTGCACTCTGCATGTGCACTGCACAACTGGGGACTGAACCGTGCTTCCCACACTCTCCTGAGAGAGCTCCATGCAGGCACTAGCCAGTGGTCTCTAGGACTGGCAGAGTCTGAACACTCTCAGCCCAGGCTTGAAAATCTCAGCGTGCTTTCCCTGGTTGGGATCTCTCTGGCGGTCTGGACCCGAGACAGCAGTCCCAGCAAAGGCAGCCACTGGAAGCAGGCTCCCTGGACCAATATCACTCATGGTTTTAGTAGCAGGGGAGTGCAGAGACAAGCAGGTGCTTCGGGTGACCCCTGACCCCTGAGAAGGATGGCTGGGGACGTGCACTACCTATAGGAGGTTGCATGGTTCAGTGGAGTTTGCAGAGGGGGAGTCTGTGTGTTCTGGATCACCCAGAGGAGAGCAGACTGAGGCTTCTCTTTGACTCTCTGAGACGGAGGTCTGGATGCAGTTTGCTTTCCACTAAACTTCCGAAAAGCTGCAAAAAGCTGCCAAAGAACAAAAACTTCCAGAGAACAAAAGCCTGAAAAACCGGTTTCCACAGAGCCCAGCCCCTTGATAGGGGGCAGAAGTACTCAACCCAAGCAAGACTGCCTGAAAAACAACACAGCAGGCCCCTTCCCCAGAAAGCCCACTGAGAGAACAAGAGGACAACCACCACAGGGTCTCCATAAAACTGTAAAACCCCAATATTAGGGGAAAAGAAGATGCTAAGCTCCTGGTATTGCCCTAAAACTTGTATATTTCATAGATGAACTTTTATTTTTAATTCATTCTCACTATTCTCATTCTTTTTAATTTTTTTAACCTATTTACCATTACAACTAGAAGTTCAATACAATTTCCATAATAAACTTTTAACTTGAACTTTTTTCATACATGTACCTGTGCTTTTCTTTTGCTTTTCTATTTTATTTTAATATACATATAGAGATAAGCTTCAAGGTAATATTCTTTCCCTAATCAATACTACCCTTATATATAAACAGTTTCAATCTTCCTTTATCTCTGGAAAATTGAATCCTTTAACAAATATATCATGATACACCCAGGAAGAATCAAAATAACCTTCCTCATCCACATTGAGGATTTATAACCACCCTCCCACCTTAATCTTCTGTCAGTGTTTTGGTGTATTTGTTTTTGTTCTGGTATTATATAAATCTTATCCTTGGGTTCATTTTGGCTGGGTTCTTTTTCTTTCTTGGCATTTACTTTTGTTGCTCTTTCTTTTCTCCATTTTTTTTTTTCTTATATCCCTTATAAATCTTACCTCTGGGGCCCATTCTTATTGGGTCTTCTCTCCCTCCCTCCCTCTCTCTCTCTCTTATGTTTCTCTCTTTTTCTCTTTTTTCTTTCTTTTTGTGGTGACTTCCAATTGCTCAGAAGCATTCCAGGGTGCACCTTGCCTGAATCATGGTTGATATATTCAGCTACACATCCCTTCAACCACCTTTCACCAAAATGACTAGGAGGAGAAACAACCAACAGAGGAAAAATTAAGAGACTGTGCCCTCTCCATCAGAGCTATAGGATATGGACATAAACAGTATGTCAGAAACGGAATTCAGGGTAAAAATTATCCAGGCAGTGGCTAGGTTGGAGAAAACCATTAATGACAACATGGAATCTATTAGGGCAGAAGTGAAAGCCGCCTGGGAAGAAGTTAAAAATGCTACCGATGTGATCCAATCTAATCTAAATTTTCTAACAGCTAGGGTAACTGAGGCAGAAGATAGAATTAGTGATCTACAGGACAAACTGATAGAGAAAAAGGATCAGGAAGAGGCCTAGAACAAACAGTTTAGAAGCCATGAAAACTGAAATTAGGGAAATAAATGACGCCATGAAATGTTCAGATGGCAGGATGGGATCCCTGAGGGGGAAGAGAGAGAAGGAAGACTAGCAGATATAGTAGAACAAATTCTTGATGAAAATTTTCCCAATCTGTGTTCATGTCCTAGAGGCAGAAAGATAACCCCCCAAGATCATAGATTCTATAGAAAGAACTAGAGACACATGATTGCGAAACTCATGAATCATAATTTTAGACAGGAGCTCTTGAGAGCAGTTAAGGAGAAGAGATTCCTTATGTACAGAGGAAAGTCTATCAGAATAATGTCAGACCTATCCACAGAAACCTGGAAGCAAGAAAAGGCTGGTAAGATATATTCAGGGCACTGAATGAGAAGAACATGCAGCCAAGAATACTTTATCCAGCAAGGCCAACATCAAAATGGATGGAAAGATAAAGAGTTTCCAAGACTGGCAAGGTTTAAGAGTATGTGACCACCAAGCTGGCACTACAAGAAATACCAAAGGAGGTTCTATAAAAGAAGAAAGAACTCAAGAGTGTCATAGAACAGAAATTTATAGAGACAATCTAGAGAAACAAGAACTTCACAGGCCATAGGATATCAATAAAAACGTATCTTTCAATAATTACTCTCAATAAACACTCCCATAAAACAGCACAGGGTTGCAGATTAGATAAAACAACAGAACCCGTCCATATGTTGTTTATAAGAGACCCATTTGGAACCTAAGAATACATCCAGACTGAAAGTGAAAGGATGGAGAAGAATCTCTCATGTCAATGGGTCTCAAAAAAAAGTGGGGTAGTGATTTTCAGATCAGATAAATTAGATTTTAAACTAAAGACTATAGTCAGAGATAAAGAAGGACACTACATCATTCTTGAAGGGTCTGTCCACCAAGAAGATCTAACAATTGTAAATATTTATGCCCCTAATATGGGAGTAGCCAACAAAGAAAATTGTTAATCGAGTCATATAATCAAGATAAAGAGTCATATTGATATGAATACATTAATACTAGGGGATCTTAACATGCCACTCTCAGTAATAGACAGATCATTCAATCAATAAAATCAATAAATCAATAAAGAAACAAGTGCATTGGATGACACATTGGACCAGGTGGACCTCATAGATATATACAGAACATTCCACCCTAAAACAACAGAATACTCATTCTTCTCGAATGCACATGGAAATTTCTCTAAAAGAGACCACATTCTGGGTAACAAACAAAGGCTCAACCAATACCAAAAGACTGAGATTATTCCTTGCATATTCTCAGACCACAATGCTTTGAAACTGGAACTCAACCATAAGAAAAAGTTTGGAAGAAATTCAAACACTTGGATGCTAAAGACCACCTTGCTTAAGAATGTTTGGATCAACCAGGAATCAAAGAAGAACTTAAACAATTCATGGAAAGCAATGAGAATGAAGACACTTCGGTCCAAAACCTATGGGATACAGCAAAGGCGGTCCTAAGGGGAAAATACATAGCCATCCAAGTTTCCTCAAAAAAAATTGAAAAATCCAGAATACACCAGCTCTTGTTACACCTTAAAGAACTGGAGAATCAACAACAAATTTGGCCAACCCCATACACAAGAAGGGAAATAATCAAGATTAGAGCAGAGATCAATGAGATAGAAACTCGAGAAACAGTAGAACACATCAATGAAACTAGAAGCTGTTTTTTTGAAAGAATCAATAAGATTGATAAACCACTGGCCAAATTAATCCAAAAGAAAAGAGAGAGGATCCAAATTAATAAAATTATGAATGAAAAGGAAGAGATCATGACTAACACCAAAGAAATAGAAACAATCATCAGAAATTATTATCAACAGTTATATGCCAATACAATAAGCAACCTAGACAAAATGGATGCATTCCTAGAAACCTAATAAACTTCCAAAACTGAATCAGGAAGAAATCGACAAACTGAATAGACCAATATCTAGTAACGAGATTGAAGCAGTGATCAAAAACCTTCCAAAAAACAAGATCCCTGAAGGATTCCCTGGTGAATTCTACCAAACATTCAAAGAAGAAATAATACCTATTCTCTTGAAGCTGTTTCAAAAAATAGAAACAGAAGAAAAACTTCCAGACTCTTTCTATGAAGCCAGCATTACCCTGATCCCCAAACCACACAAAGACCCCATCAAAAAAGAGAATTTCAGACAAATATCCCTGATGAATATGGATGCTAAGATTCTAGCTAATAGGATCTAACTGTACATTAAAAAGTTTATCCACCATGACCAGGTGGGATTTATCAATGGAAAGTAAGGGTAGTTCAACATTCACAAATCAATCAGTGTGATAGACAAAATCAGTAAGAGAAGAGAGAAGAACCACATGGTTCTCTCAATTGAAAAAATATATTTGGCAAAATACAGCATTCATTCCTGATTAAAATTATTCAAAGTATTGGGATAGAGGGAACATTCCTCAACTTCATTAAGTCTATCCATGAAAAACCCACAGCAAATATCATTCTCTATAGGGAAAAGCTGACAGCCTTCCCATTGAGATCAGGAACACAACAAGGATGCCCACTCTTACCACTCTTATTCAACATAGTACTAGAAGTCCTAGCAACAGCAATCAGACAACAAAAAGAAATAAAACATATTCAAATTGGCAATGAATTAATCAAACTCTTTTAGCAAATGACATGACACTTTATATGGAAAACCCAAAAGATTCTACCCCCAAACTACTAGAACTCATATAACAATTCAGTAATGTGGCAGGATACAAAATCTATGTACAGAAATAGTTGTTTTCTTATACACTAACAATGAAAAAATAGAAAGGGAAATGAGAAAATTGATTCCATTTACTATAGCACCAAGAACCAGAAGTTACTTGGGAATAAACCTAACCAAAGAGGTAAAGGATCCGTACTCGAGGAACTACAGGAAATTCATGAAAGAAATTGAAGACAAAAAGATGGAAGAGCATTCCATGCTCATGGTTTGGAAGAATAAACGTGGTTAAAATGTCTATACTGCCTAGAGCAAACTATACTTTCAATGCCATCCCAATCAACATTCCATCGACATTTTTCAAAGAGCTGGAACAAACAATCCTAAAATTTGTATGGAAAAAGAAGGGCCCCCAGATTGTTAAGGAAATGCTGAAAAAAAAGAAACAAAACTGGGGGTATCATGTTGCCTGATTTAAAGCTTCACTACAGAGCTGTGATCAACGAGACAGCATGGTACTGGCAAAAAAAAAAAAAAAAAAAGACATATAGACCAGTGGAACAGAGTAGCAAGTCCTGATATGGACCCTCAACTGTATGGCCAAATAATCTTCAACAAAGCAGGAAAAAATATACAGTGGAAAAAAGACAGTCTCTTCAGTAAGTGGTGCTGGGGAAATTGGACAGCTATGTGTAGAAGAATGAAACTCAACCATTCTCTTACACCATACACAAAGATAAACTCGAAATGGATAAAAGACTTCAACATGAGTCAGGAATCTATTGAAATCCCAGAGGAGGACATAGGCAGTAATCTCTTCAACACCAGCCACAGCAACTTCTTTCAAGATATGTCTCCAAAGGCAAAGGAAACAAAAGCAATAATGTGCTTTTGGGACTTCATCAAGATCAAAAGCTTCTGCACAGCAAAGGAAACAGTCAACAAAGCAAGGAGGCAACCCACAGAATGAGAGAAGATATTCACAAATGACACTACAGACAAAGGGCTGATATCCAAGATCTATAAAGAATTCATCAGAGGCACCTTGGTGGCTCAGTGGGTTAAGCCTCTGCCTTCAGCTCAGGTCATGATCTCAGGGTCCTGGGATCTAGCATCAGGCTCTCTGCTCAGCAGCCTGCTTCCCCCCCTCTCTCTGCCTGCCTCTCTGCCTTGTGATCTCTCTCTGTCAAATTAATAAATAAAATCTTAAAAAAAAAAGAACTCATCAAACTCAACATACACAAAACAGATAATCATGTCAAAAAAATGGGCAGAAGGCATGAACAGACACTTCTCCAAAGAAGACATACAAATGGCTAACAGACACATGTAAAAATGTTCATCATCATTAGTCATCAGGGAAATTCAAATCAAAACCACATTGAGATATTACCTTACACCAGTTAGAATGGCCAAAAGTAACAAGACAGTAAACAACATGTGTTGGAGATGCTGTGGAGAAAGGAGAACTCTCTTACACTGTTGGTGGGAATGCAAGTTGGTGCAGCCACTTTGGAAAACAGTGTGGAGATTCCTTAAGAAATTAAAAATAGAGCTTCCCTATGACCCTGCAATTGCACTACTGGGTATTTACCCCAAAGATACTGGTGTAATGAAAAGAAGGGCCATCTGAACCCCAGTGTTCATTGTAGAAATGGTCACAGTTGCTGAACTGTGGAAGGAACCAAGATGCTCTTCAGGGGACAAATGGATAAAGCATATATGGTCCATATATACAATGGAGTATTATGCCTCCATCAGAAAGGATGAATACCAACTTTTGTATCAACATGGATAGGACTGGAAGATATTATGCTGAGTGAAATAAGTCAAGCAGAGAAAGTCAATTATCATATAGTTTTCACTTACCCGTGTAGCGTGAGGAATAACATGGAGGACATTGGGAGATGGAGAAAAGTGAGTTGGCGGAAATTGGTGGGGGAGACAAACTGTGAGAGACTGTGAACTCAGAAAGAAACTGAGGGTTTTGGAGGGAAAACTGAGGGTTTTGGGTGAGACTTGTGGCCATTATGGTGTTTATGTATTGCATGAAGCACTGGGTGTAGTGCATAAACAATGAACTCTCGAACAATGAAAATAAATAAAATAAAATTTTAAATAAATAAATAATCCATTGATAAGACAACATTTGGGAGGCACTGGTTTAAGGTGGATGGCATTAAATATATTTTATTGAATTCTGTTTTTATTTTCTTATTACTTTTTAAAGATTTTATTTATTTATTTAGAGAGAGAACATGAGCAGAGAGAGGGGCATTGGGAGAGGGATAGAGAGCATCCCAAGCCAACTCCATGCTGAGAGTGGAACCTGAGACAGGACTTGATCCCATGACCCTGAAATCATGACCTGAGCTGAAATCAAGAGTTTGTCACTCAACCAACTGAGCCACCCAGGCACTCCTTGAATTCTATTTTTTTTAAATAAATATCTTATTATGAGAATGAATTTTTTTTGCTTAGATGACTACATTTATTCTATAAGTGTGTATTTTTTTCTGGTTTCCTGAAAAATAGATATGAAATTCACACTATGTTATTTACTTACTACTGGAATATGTGCTTAAACACATATTTAAAATAACTAAATTGTCAAATCAGTATGTTAGGGGCATCTGGGTGGCTCAGTTGGTTGAGCAACTGCTTTCAGCTCAGGTCATGATCCTGGAGTCCCAGGATCGAGTCCCGCATCAGGCTCCCTGCTCAGCAGGGAGTCTGCTTCTCCCTCTAACCCTCTCTTCTCTCATGCTCTCTCTCTCTCAAGTAAATAAATAAAATCTTTAAAAAAAAATCAGTATGTTGTACACTTGAACTTAATATAACATTTTATGTTAATTATACCTCCATGATAAAAAATAAATAAATAGAATCTGCAGATTTCCTACATAGATGACAGTGTTGTCCCTGAATAAATATAATTTTACTTATAAAAAAACTGGAGAAGAATTTTAGATTTTTTTTAACACTCTAAAATTATACTGTTCAAGATGGTAGTCAATGACTACTGACTATTCAGAATATGGTTAGTACAAAATGAGAAATGAGATATGCTATAAATGTTAGATTTTGAAAGTTGATAGGAAGAAAATGGAAAGTATTTCCTTAATTTTCATATTGACCATACGTTGTGGATAGTAATATTTTTGGATATGTTCAGATATATTTAATGTTAATAAAATAAATTTCACTCATTTTTTTAATGTGACTGCTAGAAAACTGAAAGATATTAGGATGACTAACATTTTTTGCTTGTATTATATGTTAAATGGAGAGTATTGATTTTTAAAGAGAGAAATAATATCGTGGGAATAGTAATAAATGGATTGTTATGATTATAATTTTATAATTATGGTGACTTCATACAATGTAGGCCATTAAAAATATGTTAAGCTACATTCGTTAATACTGAGATATGTTCCCATACTTAATTAAGGTATAATTAAAATAAATCTTGAGGGGGGCACCTGGGTGGCTCAGTGGGTTAAAGCCTCTGCCTTCGGCTCAGGTCATGATCCCAGGGTCCTAGGATCAAGCCCCGCATTGGGCTCTCTGCTCAGCAGGGAGCCTGCTTCCTCCTCTTTCTCTCTGCCTGCCACTCTGCCTACTTGTGATCTCTGTCTGTCAAATAAATAAATAAAATCTTTAAATAAATAAATAAATAAATAAATCTTGAGGATATAATATTAATGTAGTCCCATTTTCATAAAATATGTATGTGTGTATATCAAAGTGATTATAAATGAATGATAGAATTAAAATTAATTCATATTTTTCTTTTATGCCTTTCTGTTTTCTTTAACTACTACAACAACAAAAATAGTCATTGTTAATGATATGGAATGGACATGAAATTAGGGTAGTTAATGAAAGCAAAGTCTGTTGGCCAATTTTTAAAAATGTGATTTGGTTTAAAATTCATTAAAACTCAAAAATCCATTTATGTCGTTTTGATTCATTTCTTCTTTTTTTTTAAACAACACAGTCTCTAATCTTGGAAACTTGACTTAAATCTTACGATTTCTATATGTTGTTGATAAGGCCTACTTAAAACTTCTTGTTTTATCTGTTTACACCCATGTAACCACTCTATGAAAGTGGTAGAACTCTTTTAAATAAGACGGTAGGCCTCTGGCAGGTATTAAAAAAAATATGAAGGTAATAATAACTATATATTAAAATACACTTAGCAAAAAGGTATTCTCTAAGTACTAGCTTCCAAACCCTTGAATTAAAAAAATATTTTTAAAAGTTTAATTGTCTAAACATATATGATTATCTTATATATTTAAAAAACACTTGATTATATATATAATAGCCTTCACTTTGTGGATAAATGCCTCTATAATGGATCATTGACAGAGCAGAATCTTATAAGGAAACTTTCAACTGGGGTGCTTGGGTCGCTCAGTTGGTTAAGCATCCACCTTCAGTTCAGGTCATGATTCCAGGGTCCTGAGATTAAACCCCTGTTTGACAGGAAGCTTATTTCTCCCTCTGTCCCTACCCAGCTTGTGCCTTCTCTCTCTCTCAAATAAATAAAATCTTAAAAAAAAAAAAGAAAATTTCAACTGAAAAATGTTAATGAAATGCATTTTTTCAGACTAACCTTGAGTAGGGAATTCAGAAAACAGCTAGTAATGAAAACATTATACATTACATTCAAATTGTTTTAAACTATTGAATAACAGCCAGTTAAAAACTAAATCCCATTCATGGAAACTCAGTTTGGAAATCTGAGACACTTTGTTTGTTTGTTTGTTTGTTTGTTTAAATAGGCTCCACACCTAACAAGGGGCTTGAACTCATGGCCCTGAGATTGAGTCACATGCTCTATTGCTTGAGCCGGCCAGATGCCCCTGAGGTACTTGAAGTTGAAATGAAGGCTTTGGTGCCAAGCTGCAGCAACTCTGTTGACCAAATGGATCAGATCTGCAGCAGTAATATAGCTCGTCATCTCCACAGGAAAATCATTATGCACAAGACACCATGCAGAGAGGGTTTCAGAACCACACAAGCACAACGCAAGGCTCAATTCAAGGAGTTTCTGAGAAATCAGTATAAAGAAAGAGGTTAACAAAGCCAAAGTACCAATGAATTACAGAACAACTTTGAAAGTCCGAAACAGCCTCAGGCTACCTCTGTTGCTGAATACCATGCTGAAGTCAGGGGAAAGTAATTTTAAGTCAGACCTGCTAAGTTATGATTGACAAGATACGATGGAGTGTAGAAAAGTAAGAATGAATAATCAATTTCCATTTTACTGTTTCTTATTTCAGTTTTATTTTGCGTCAGAAAAGGCCTTACTCTCAATATCTATGTGACAAAAAGAGTCAATACTTTAAGAAATAAATACAAGTGTTTCACTTGAGATAAAAGAGAAGCTAAAATATCTAATTGTCTGCTTTTAGGAGTTCCAAATAGTTAGGTCAGCAAGCAAAATTACCAGTAAGAAATCATAATAGAAGCTATAGGTAAAAGAAGAAAAATGAAGTTCCACTAGCTACCATTGATTAAGGTAACCTTAGCAATTGGAAGGACAGGGTCATCTTAAAATGAAAAAAAAATATATATATTCATTCTCTTTAAAATTATAGTTTAAATTGCTATTTCTTTACCTTTTATCTTTCTCTTCACAGTTGTTATGTAAAAATAATTTATTTTGTTTAGAACCAAATTTGTCCTTTTGGAATACATGTCTATAGGTAGTGTCTCAGTAATCAGGTTGGATAGTTCTTTCCCTGTAAGGTCTAAAGAACTTAGAACAATAGTTGTATAAGGTGGAAATTATCTTTAAGTGAATGGTACTGAGCTTTATTTACCAAAACTGTCAGGGTATATCTATAAACTCTAACACAGAAAATTATAATTATACTTACAAGTGAATTAATATTTTAATCAAAGTATGCCAAGAAGAATTGTTTTCCCAACTCTTCCAGCAATTAAAGTTGCTCTAAGTTTTCATATTACAATGATATGTGTGTGAGGCTATTCTATAGTAGCTATATCAATGTCAATATAGCCTTTCCCAAACCAGTGGGGTTTTTTTTGTAAGGCTAAAAAGTAGAATGTTGGGCGCCTGGGTGGCTCAGTGGGTTAAGCCGCTGCCTTCGGCTCAGGTCATGATCTCAGGGTCCTGGGATTGAGTCCCACATCGGGCTCTCTGCTCAGCAAGAAGCCTGCTTCCCTCTCTCTCTCTCTGCCTGCCTCTCCGTCTACTTGTGATCTCTCTCTGTCAAATAAATAAATAAAGTCTTTAAAAAAAAAAAAAGCTTTTAAAAAAAAAAATAAAAATAAAAAGTAGAATGTTACGAGCATCCTAGAAGCCTTCTTCTCACTTTATGTTCCCACCCCATCCCCTGCCAATTCTTCCAAAGGCCCCATCATGTGAACTATTGAAACCATAGATAAGTTTTACTTATTTTGGATTTTATCTAAATATATACTCGATGCATGCTTGCATGCTCTGCTTCTTTGCTCAGCACTTTTTTTTTCTTTTTCTTTCTTTCACTTTTCTTCTTTTTTACATATGATGTTTCAACTGCCAACACTTTTGCTTCTACCTCTACATCTCTGCTGAAAATGTTGTGCCCAAAGTCACCAATGGCCACCTTACTGACAAATCCAGTGGCCATTTATTTATCCGTCATATACTCTCTTCTTCTGAACTCTGTCAAGGAAATTGCTGGTCAACAATTTTTAAAATTTTATGACGGTATAGTCCTTTGGTTTACTTCCTACTTCTCTAAGTATTGTTTTATGTTTGCTTGTTTTGTTTTTAAATTAATCAATTAATTTTAAGTTTTGGTTCCCTGTTGCTCTTTTGCTCTTCTCTTCTCTCTTTACATACTCACCTTGGTTACCCCATTCCCTGCCAGAGTATCAATTTTTTATTTTATTTTATTTATTTATTTGACAGAGAGAGAGATCACAAGGAGGTAGAGAGTCAGACAGAGAGAGAGAGAGAGGGAAGCAGCCTCCCCACTGAGCAGAAAGACCGATGCAGGGCTCGATCCCAGGACCCCAAGATCATGATCTGAGCCGAAGGCAGAGGTTTAACCCACTGAGTATCAAATTTTAACTATATGCCCCATATCTCTATTTGTGGTCCTGAACTCCCACTTGAGCTCTAGACCACAATATTCTCCAACCAAAGTTTTCTATGTAAATATGCCAATATGTTGAAAATTTAACTCAGTATATGTCCCCAAACTTGCTTCTCTTCCTGTGTGCCCTACTTTAATAAATAGCATCATTGTTTAACTTCGTATCCAAGCTAGAGAACTAGGCATTATCCTTGACCCTAACTTCTCTATCCCATGCATATGTAATCATTCATCAAGTTGAGAGGATTCTACTTGTGAGTTATTGTCCAAATATGACCACTTCTCTGTATTACTACTTTTGTTCCTTTAGTCCTGGCCCTATCACCTTTAACTTGTATTATTGTAAGAGTCTTAATTCTCACTAAACTCTGCTAATTTTCTCAAAAAAGTCTTTCATATACTAATGATCTAATATCTATGAATATTAACATAATATTCATATTTCATTTCTCTGATTATTAGATGGTTCCAATAAGTAATAAGTAATATTTTTATTACAGCAATTGTGATTTCCTAGAAAATGATTTTTTCCTTATAATGTCATTACCTAAACTATATCCCATTAAGAGTGTTTCCTATAAAGAGAGATGACATTTTGAGTATAATCGTGAATAGTTAGGCAATTTAAAATAAGTGTTCCATTTTTTTTTAGTATTTTAAAGTTTCAGAATACTAATTATTCTTTTTAAGAAAGGAGAGAAAACTATTATGCAATTAGTTTCAATATAAATGCTCACAGTCGATGCATTACACTTGCAAAAAACTAATTATTTTATGCCTAGTAGAAACACATCTTTTTTTGGATCCTTCCACACATAAAGATAATACCGAATTGATAGAGATTTAATTAAGTGTGACATTAGAACTTGAACTACTAGAATACATATATATTTTGAAATACATGTATATGGTTTTGGGAACTACAACTCATAAGAGTTTAATCGAATTTCAAGAATCTATCAGAATTGCAAACTCCTCATTTCATACAATTTTAAGACTTGGAACTCAAGTCAAAACAATTTATAATTTAACTTTCAATTTATAACTTAACATAATTTAAGAAAATAAAGTACATAGAAAACATTTTCAAAAAATGTTCTTTTCTGGATAGCCACTTGCATCATTTTTTGCTAGCTAGAAATAAAAACTATTCCTAAAATCAATAATCCTATCATGGCACTTTATCATCTTAATTGAGTTTGACTACAAAAATAAGTAAACATAAACATTTATCTGAATATAACTTTTGAAATTGGATGCCTTAATTCAGTGTATGGTCATGTTTGATGGCAAATCATTCGGATTTACCTAGATTTAAAGTGAAAATATAGTGCTCCATGTAAATCAACCAATCAAACATTTTAATTTAATTTTGAATGGGAAGAAAATAAAGTGCTGGTTCTTTGTATGTTAATCCGAGTCCTTGTGATTAATAATGACACTGTTGACTCATTTTTAATTGTACAGGGGACCTTTGCACTGAAAAGTCTACACATTTACTGAAAATATTCAAGACAACAAAATGCCTGGGTGAAAGGTGTTCACCATCTGACCAAAGGATTTCGTATTTCCTCTAAGTATTCAAAACTATGTCACTGACCTCATTTAAAATTTATTTGATCCCATTAAATAGATTTCCAAGTTTGTTAAACAAAACAAGGCATAATTTAGCATATTTGATACTCACACTGAGGATTTATTTTAAGTACCTTTTTAATAATGCCAAAAATTCTGAAGAAAAAAACTAAGAATACCATCCAATGCCTGTTGGAAAATATTAAAATAATTCATCTTATCTAAAAAGAGAAAAAAAGGCTATTTTACAGAAAACCTTATACAGTTGATGATTTGGTATTTTTTACCATTAACCTTTTCTTGTTTGTACATTGCCTTTTACTTTACTTTCTTCCACTTTTATATGGCAGAAAGAATGATAAACTAGACTCCAAAAATCTGTATCCACAAGCAAATAATCAATGGGTCAAGAGAAGTTTTTTATTTTTTTTTTATTTTTTTTTTTAAAGATTTTATTTATTCATTTGACAGAGAGATCACAAGCAGGCAGAGAGGCAGGCAGAGAGACAGGAGGAAGCAGGCTCCCTGCTGAGCAGAGAGCCTGATGCGGGACTCGATCCCAGGACTCCGAGATCATGACCTGAGCCGAAGGCAGCGGCTTAACCCACTGAGCCACCCAGGCGCCCCAAGTTTTTTATTTTTTTTAACTTCTCTGGACTTAGTTTATTCCTTCATATCTTCATTTAGGGACTTTTTAGTTTTCTGGGTATTGTTTTTAGGGACTATCTGGGGGGAATCATTCTGGATGCAAATAATATATATATATATATATATATATATATATATATATATCCATACTAAATCTGTCATTTTTATCATTATCTGTCTGTGAGTATATACTCGTAAGGGAAAGAAAAATAATTTTTTACGTTGATTTAACTATCACAGCACCCTATACACAGGAGTACTTAATACATGGTTTTTGAATAGATTGGTTTTCTCACTATCGTTACACATTTTTACTCATGAAACTACCTTAATATTTTATAACACAGTGACTTTTAGAAACACACCATTTTAAAAAGCCTGTCACTAAACTTCACAAAACCAAAGTGGGTTTAGTTATAAAGTATTATAACAGATGGAAAGAAAGAAATAGATACATATCTCCTACTGAAGACGTATAAATATGTCTTATTAATGCAGACACATTCCATACAGATTAATTCTGCTATCTCTGAGGGATCACTGTATAGTTTGATGACCTGTTTAAATTAGTGAAACACTGAAAATGGAATACTTCCCAGAAAATTGCTTGGTGAGACCAGAAAGAATATTAAAATTTTCCATCTAATTCTAGCATTACTTAGAAAAACATTATCTTCTCTAAATGATTATGTGAACATCATTTTATCATTGTTAAGGGATAGTTTTGCGATTATACAAAAAGAAAAAAGATCATAATATGATTGCTGATTGCCAAGTGCTTTCATTATCTAATATCTCTTTATGACTTAGAATATTAAGAATGTAGACCTTTTGTGTTATACATAATTTTGACCTAATGGCAGAAACATTACAATATTCATTAAGTTCATTGCATTTACTATAAATAATTTCCATAAAATCATTGCATATTACTTTCTAATAGTGAACCCAAATCATATAGATTTTTTCCCTTTCAACTTCAACAGTTCCTAGTATGATTTAGCCCCCTCATAGACAAAACTTAACTATTTCTCTATTGAATACTTTTATTGATAATACAGATTTCTGAGTTGTAGAATTTTCCTTATCAGAACAATAAGCTGATCCACCTTGCTTTCCTTAGCAACATTAAATCATATCTCAAAATGCAGTATCATTTTTTTCCCCTAGGATAAGTACAAGCAGCTGTATTCTGGACAAGATTCTTAGATTCTTATTTACTGATATTGCTGGGGATCATTATTCAGTCTTTGCAGTGCTGTCACAAGAAAAACATATTATTTAGACATTATTTTTATTGTTTTAGTTTCTAGCTCTACCATTTCATCATCAATAATAAGCATATTTTAAATAAAAATTCTACACAGATAGCCACTTATCTTATGATGCTTGATCAATTGCATACCACTAAAAATATTTTTTGCTCTTGCTACAAGTTTCAGTCACCTAGTGACTAGTCACCTAGTCAAATCCATGCATCTACACAGTTTAAGGGTGAGAGATTGGAGTTGGTAGATTAGACTGCTTGTTTCACAAAGCAAGTTAGTAAAATAGTAATAATAATTGATATATTTTCATAGAATTTCAGACCTGGAACAGATCTTGCAGTTGAATTGGTTTCTGCAAATACCCTAGTTTGTCACACATTTGAGTTTTTATGTTTGCTATTCTTTTTGTCCAATTCCCCATCTCCTACTGACCAAAGCCCATATCCACTCATCCTGGAGACTAATTCAAAAACTACCACCCTCAAAAAGTCTCCTTGATTTCCCAAACTGGAGAGTATTTTCTCAATTCACTTAATAATTTATGTAGGTCTTTTTATGATATTTATCCCTTCTATCTTGTATCTAGTGTTTATATATATATACATATATAGTCTTTATATAATAATATAATAGGATGATATTAATATAATATAAATATAAAATAATATAAATATAATTTCTTTCTTGATAAACCATAATAACTTCTCCTTGCCACCATGAGCACACAAACTAATGACTATTATGGAGTGAAGTTCTGTGGAAAGCACATATACGTCATAGTCTGACAGAGGTTTAATAATAAACTCAGCCACTTAATTCTTAATTTCTCTGTACTTCAATTTCTCCATACAAACACAGAATAATAATACTGCTTTCTTGTTGTTAACTTTGAAATATAGTTTCACCTTGTGACATACTTTTAGGAGATTAACAGTTTATGGAGTTGTCCTCCCTTGTGATCCTGCTTTTTAATCTAAAATGGAAATGAAATTTAATTAAATCTGAAGAGCATACTGATATCTTGCCTTAAAGCTTTGTAACCTGCAACTATTTCACATATATTGTTTTACTTTTACCGAATATTACATACCATATAATTTAATGTTTAACATAAAATTATCATATGACAAGGAAATTACTACCCTTGTTTATATGAATTTTCAGAAATTTAAGTAATTTCTCTAATATTAGACCACTGATAGATGGCAGAGGTATGATTCAAAAGAGATCTTTTCACACCAAGCACATATATCATTTCCTGCCTTTCTGGAAAGTAATATATACATGTGTATACATATAACATATTAAAGATGATAGATGATAGATAGATATAAAAAATACTGGTTTCAGTGCTAAATTAAATCCTTTTGAACTTTGATTCTTTGGTGATTTTCAAACACCAGCCAGTTCATTTAATTTTTACATACATCTCCTATGTCTTTCCTTTCTCATTTTTGTCTCCTAGTCTTTCCGTTTTGAATTATTTTTAAAGAATAACCTAGTAGGTAACTTTTTAAAGCCAGGTCATCTTCATAACTCCCTTTTATAAAGCACATATAATCAATTTTAAGAATTGATAAAGCGGGGCGCCTGGCGTGGCTCAGTGGGTTGAAGCCTCTGCCTTCGGCTCAGGTCATGATCCCAGGGTTCTGGGATCGAGCCCCACATTGGGCTCTCTGCTCAGCAGGGAGCCTGCTTCCTTCTCTCTCTCTGCCTGCCTCTCTGCCTACTTGCGATCTCTATCTGTCAAATAAATAAATAAATAATAAAATAAAATAAATTAAAAAAGAAGTCTTTAAGCAATTGAAATATATATAAATTATTCCAAAGTACCTTAACATTATACCAAACACCTTAACATAAATATAATTTTTCCATTCCTATGCTTGTTACCATAATGTAAACTCTATCTAGGAATCTGCTTTAGTTTCCCAATAGTGTAAAAACAAAAAAGTCACTGTGAAAATAATTAAATTGGTTTTGACATACATTGAAAGCCAGTCAAGTACTGCTCCTACTCCAAACCTTAGAAACAACATTGTGGAATTAATGTTTTCAACTAAAATCAGTAAGGACGGATATCTAGGGTTATCAAGTATTCCCAGTTTTTCATTTTAGAATCATTAAACTCCTTAGCTTTTACATATATTTCAACAACATTTAAGTACTTAAATTATCTTACTTATATATCACTTCTCTTAAAAAAAGAACAACTTGTACTCTGAGATCAAGCAAACACACGGTATTGTGCAAAGAAACAGGAAAAAGAATGAAGAATTAGAGAATGGATATTATACTCACGGAATGTTCTATAAAGTTCTTCAAGAGCCAGGTGCTTGTCAGAGTTAAAATCGTCGTATTTCAGTAGATCATACAAAGTACAATCAGAAAGATCCTTGACAAGTTCTTCCTGTTTTATCACCTGACAGGAAAATGAAACCATACAATTATAACCTTCTTAACATTTCTATTGCACAATTCATTATACATAATAATCATTTAATAGATCATTTTAAGTCTGCAATTGGGCAAATAACCGAACCTATGAAAAATCCAGATTTTCAGTTACTGGACAATTATTTTTAACCATTCCAAAGATAAAAAGTTAAAAAGTTCAGATAGGTACTTAGAGTTTAGTCCTAACTTTCTAATACAAAAATTTCACAGTAGGACCCAGAAAAATCTGAACTTTACAAGGACATTTTGTATTTTACTCATTTTCTTTGCTCCATTTACACTGACTCAAGGAACTATCTCCACATGAAAATTGCCTCCTACGTCTCAGTGACCTCTGTCAAAATAAAACAGGACACTTTTTCAACAAAAATAGTGAGATTGTTTGTTCCAATTTTCATCTCCAAATTATTTGTGAAAAATGAAGTTAGCTTTTTTTTTTTTTTTTCTTCTTCTCTGCCTAAACTCCTCCTCAGCTGGAAGTTAAGCCATTTGGGATTGTGCGTAAACTCCCGGGGTCACAAAAGAGCTATTAAGCAAATAACTGTTTCCAGGAGCCAGAGAGAATGAATGCTCCAATTGATGATGAAAATCTACCCAAGTGTGAGTGAGAAAAATCATCAAACTGCCTTTCTACTCTGTGCTCTGTCCTATGGACTGAAGCTGTAGCTTTTTTATACTCAACTGCTCTAACTATTGCCTCTCAAATAAAAGAGCCTCAAGAATTTTCGAACATTCCTGTCCATCTGGGGGGCTGCAGAACTGTGTCCATGGCTTTTCATAGTCTCCCACATACAAAGGCAGTATTTCACATTATAGTGTGTGTTTTTTAAAAGGCAGTGCCATGTAATCAGAAAATGCAGGCTCTTGAATTCAGCCGGGTCTGGGTTCTGCTCCTGCCAAGGTCACTTCTATAATTTCTGGCAAACCATTGAACATTTCCTCAATTAGAAATTGCAGATAGCAACACTTATCTCTCATGGCTACCCTGAAGATTACACACACACACACACACACGCACGCGCATGCATGTCCATAAACGTGCACACACACACTCATATAGATGCAAGACCACACATAATGTGCACTCCAAAGTAAATCATTTAAAGTAAAAAAAAAAAAAAAATTAATGTAATGTGTTTCTTATTCAAACAATTCACTGCCGATTTCCACACCAGCTTGCACAGGCACTACTGTGTGTTCACGATGTATTACTGTTTTTGAGAAAGCAGTATGCATCAGACTTCCTTTGTTAGATCGATGGCAGATTAGCGATACCAACTTCTAAAGATTCTCAGATGCTACTGAACTACTTTTTAATAACCCTTTTGGGAACAGTCCCATGTTAAAAGTTCCGTTACTCTTGAGCATGGATGAGCTGTAGAGGTAGCTCTGAGGATGGAGCTTAGCATAAAGGTCCCTAGAGCCTCCAGCCCCCTCCAGTCCCAGCCACCTGAGCATAGCCAAACAGAACTTCCACAATATACTGAGTTATCTACTCTTGTGCAATGTATTCACATTTCATTGGTGAAGTTCGTATTTGCTGCCTTGGGGGCGGGGGGTGCCAGGCAAAACATTTATCTGCTTTAATTGATCCGCATAAATAGATATTGTTGAGAGAGAGTATTAAGCCCTACACTTTTGCACAGTCCAGCTGGAGGGATTAACAAAACTACCTCATGGCTGAAGCCACCTCTCCCATAAGCCTAGTGAAAAAACTAATACTGCTTTTCTATTTAGAAAGCAACAGAGCTCTCCGTCATTCTCCATCTGTTATTTGTTAGATCATGGAAAATGACTTTTTCCCGGGTGGTAGGGGGGCGGCATATTTCATCTGACCTCACGAGGCTCTTCCTAAAGAACTACAATGCAAGCATTGCGGTGATTTTAAGGATGCAGTGACACCAGGTTTTGGTCACGTATTTTAAGGATATATTTTAGTGGTTTTTATTCTCATACATGTTCATAAAGAGAAGGAGATGGAAAAACCAGGAGAAAAATCTTCATCATTTTCTCTTTCATATTTTCTATTTTAATAGTTTACTCAGATTAAGTCATGTATTAGACAAAAAGAATGAACTTCTACCTTTTTTCCTGAATGCCAGCATAAGACTAGATAGAACTTGATTTGATCTTGGTCTTCGTTTGATCATGATTGTACAACGTAAACTGGATGTGTTTTAATGAGTGTGCCTTAGCAAAACAAATGGTCCTGGCTAGAAGTTTTTTTAAAGCCAAAAACGAAAAGCAAAAAACCCACCTCTGTTCACCTATATTGGACCATGTCCATGTACGGGAGAGAGGTGATTCTTATCATCAATATTTCAAGTACATATTTTCTTCATTTATTCCATTTTTTGGTCAAAAAACAGCCTACTTAAAACATATTTCCTAGTAACTTCTTCTGCCCTTTAGGTTTCCTAATGGATCTGTGTACAGTCTGGGGTATTCCAAAAGAGAGAGATACTTTCCTATGACCTTTCATTCAATGGATCAATTGCTTTAGATATCTAGAGTTTTGATAAGCTTATCAAAGTGTCTGTCTGCAAGAAAGTAAGCAGATTTCCTTCCCAAGTGTACAGTAATACATTAAGCATTCTTTGACACAGGGATCCAAACTTTTAGGGCTTTCATAGCTGCCAGCATTTCCTTTATTTATGTCTGGCACTGATTCTGAAAGCTTCCCCGTCTAGGCTCCCAAAACACATGTGTTATTTTTGACCTGGTGATCATGACAGAGCCACACTCACTGCATATATTGTGAAAAAAATACATATATGGATATGTATTTTTAAATTTTTTTATATATCCTACATATCCTACAATGAAGATTTAATCAAGGAGATAACTCATAATTTCATTTGTTATCTACTGTAAAATATTGAGTGTTTTCCCCAAATTTACCAGTGTTTGGTGAACTCTCTAAGGCTAAAAGACAAAAAGTCTCACATTCTTTAATGATCAAAAATCAAGTTTCATGAATCTTGGGTTCCACAGAGATTAGAGTCAGTATGACAAAATAGAAGTATTAGTAGAATGTATGTCATCCAGGGAGCTCAGATACACAGCATCCCAGAGGGGATACATATTTAATTTCAAAGTAATAGAACTGTCAAGGTTGCATGAGGAATTGTAATAACTCAGGGATGATTCAGTGTTTTTGTATTATATTCTTTTTTGTTCAAAAACAACAACAAAAACAAAAATAAAAACAAAACACCCAGTTCCTCCCAAAGTAAACTATTCTCCTCATTATTCTCTTTCATTTGTTTATTTAGATATCTATTCAACAAATCATTTTTGACTATCTACTGTGTGCCAGACTCCTAGATTCTGAAAACAAGATAAAGATCCCTCCCACGTATAACTTATATGCTAGTAAAGGGGGAACAAATAAATACATAAGTAAAATATATTGTATATCAGACAATAACTTATTTGAGGACAAATAAAACTGGAAAGAAAAAAAGAAAATGCCAGAGGTGGGTGGAGAGGATTGTCTCCCTGCTGTGGAGATGTGTGGATATTAGTTTTCTGGGCATATATCATGACTTAGAAACCAAAGATTATTATACTGACTCTCATAAAAGAGGTAAAGTATATGGAATCAGTTCTGATGGTCTCAAGTCAGGTCATGGTGATGAGGGGTGAGGGTATAGAAGGACAATGGAGTAGAATCTTCCAATTCTGTCTTTTTCTTTATTCTCCTTGGTGAGACAGAAAAACAGCAACAGTAAACTCATGGAAAGACACACCAATCATTTGTTCAAGAGCACATCAGAGGCTGAGCTCTTCCTGATCCTTTGCAAGCTATTTTTCCTCAAACTAATTACAACCATGTCGCAGTCACAGTGATCCAGTAGATCAGAGCTCAATGTTCCTCTGTTTATACAAAGTACATCACATTTGTGAAGTTGAGGAGAAGAAGTTATATTCACTCTCTACTTGACAAATTGCATCAAAGCCTGTGGGGTCAGGAAATAAATATACTTCGATAGAAATATGTATTCTTCAGACATTATCCTTAAGATTCTCCTACACACTTGATATGGATGGGTTGGCTTCTCTACTGCTTGGTTCTCTGAACATCTTGTATACTACCTTTCTGCTTCTCCCCTCCCCCTACCCCCTCCTCTTGTCTTTCCCTTTGTAACAACAAACATGTGCCAAGAACTGTGCTAGGGGTTGGAGATATGGTAGTAAATAAGAATGACATAGCCTTTGTCCTCATGGAATTAATTTTCTGGAGAAGATAAGTGGGAACAGGAAATCAAATAATTAAATAAACAAGATAATTACAGATTGTCAACAGTGTTCCAAAAAATAGACAAAGTGAAAGGACAGAGAGTAAATAATTAATATTACAGATTATAATTGTTTAACTATATATAACCGATGTTATCCTGAACTAGGTGTATTACAAGAAAAGGTTTACATAAAAATTAATTAACATCTTTTAAGTTCTTTTCTAGGTTTTGTAACATTTAAAAAATCAATAGGGTCAAAGTTAATTATTTTGAAGGACCTGCTGAAGAGATAACATTAATGGGAAGAAAAATATTTTATTTTTAAGGCATTCTATATGACTCATAGGGATTTTCTGAATGTGAATTCCCCGTTTTAAAATGCATATTAATATTCCAAGGGAAAGATTCTATAAATGATATGCTTAAATGTTTTAAAAACAATTTTTTAAAAATTTTCCACCCAATTGTCTTGTGCATATTATGAAAAGCATTTAGCAAAAAAAAAAAAGAATACTTGAAACTCTTTACTAATGTTTCCAGATAGGATTGAAAGTCCTTTTTCTTAATTGTAGCCTCAAGCTGCAACTAAACAATCACAAGCCTTACCTTTCTCTGTTAAGTGCTAACTGTTGCTGTTATTACCCTTCTGAAATCTTTAGTAGCGTTTGAAAGGAAATTGCCAGTACTAGAAAGATCTACCTACTGGCATTGCCACTGCCATTCTAAGTCAAACACCTGGTTTCTGCTACCTTATTTCATCTACCAGAAGGTTTATGGGGCTTTAAAATGTTAAATAGGATTAATTACCATGGCATTCCCTGGAAGTCCTCACTTATCTCCCTTCTCTATCCAGACAAGAGCTTGTTTATTTGCATTTAGTTTGTTCCCACTAAAATAGCTTTAATCTATTAGACAAAACAATTCTTACCAATCTTATAGTAAATAAATATGTTGACTAGATACCAGAACCTTTTAAAAAATCTTGAAAATTGTAATAGGCTTCATCAACTCAAAATAAAGATTAATTGTCCATTCCCTATATAACAGCTCTAATAATTTTTAAAGAAAATTGTATGTACAGAAGTTGCAAAAACATCATTGCCATGCCCATTCTGATAGCTTAAAAATATCTGGTCTTATTTATTCTTGCTTTTAATTTAATTTTGTAAATGTATTCACATATGGTAGTCATTGAGCAAATAGCTTTTTAAGTCAAATATGTATAACATAATAATCTAAATCCTGCGAACAAGTAGCTTTTTTTATTATTTTAATAAAGAGTTGGCATGTGTGCACATTAGGGAAATATTTCATTCTAATATGCATGCCTAATGTGAATCAGCTTATTAAGATGACAAAATCTAAATGAAGAAAGAGCTAAATCAATATACTCAATACAGTTGCTTATTTAAACTCAGAATCACAAGGGAATGATTTTGCTTAC
Source organism: Lutra lutra (assembly GCF_902655055.1). Classification (NCBI taxonomy): domain Eukaryota; kingdom Metazoa; phylum Chordata; class Mammalia; order Carnivora; family Mustelidae; genus Lutra; species Lutra lutra. The sequence goes on along the minus strand of NC_062279.1, from coordinate 77,488,736 downwards.
TTAAATTCTACGGGTGGTTATTTTATGAAATAGGGAGAGGCCGAAGGAGTAGATTTTCCAAGCTGTTAGCACTATTTCACTTTAAGAACCCTATGTTTACTACTATTAAGTTAAACAAGGAAGCCATTAGACTGAGTTGGATCTAATGCTCTGGCCCCTATGTAAGCAACCCAATATCTAAGCCTGTAAATGCCTCAATTTTCAAAACTGACAACCAATCACAAATAGCCAAGTATGCTTTAAGCAATAGCCAATCAATGATTTCCTTACTTAGCTTTCTCCTTTTCTCTAGAAAAATTTTCCCTTAGCTCCCCTCAGCGGAATGCATCATAACCACTGCTAGTTTGGCACAGTCCAATTCAAATAGATTTTTGCCCAAATAAATTCTTAAAATTTTATGATGCCTCAGCTTACCTTTCAACACTGCTAACAAATTCAAGGGTGCCATTCTGCCAGGTGAAATCTGCTTATTAGTCCCTTCATCTTACCCTAAAGACCCAACATTTGAGACCACAGTGCAAGACAAAGTTGTCCATTCCCCTCTAAGGGACAATCTGGACAATTTCCTTTGTGTTTCATACCCTGATTTAGCTCTGTGACCCTATGAATTCTCCATATTGCTATGCACGTTTCCTTCTCTGGCTCAATTTCCATTCCTTTCCAACCCAAACCCAACATAGTGACCTCTGGAAATCCTGCTCTCTGATCAGAAAACTCTCTTTTATCTTCCATTTCTTATAAAAACATGTTCTTCACCACATTAACTTTAAGAATTCTGGCTACCCCTTAAGAAAACAATTTGTCTAATAATTTTAACAATCGGAGACCAATTTTTCTCTCATATCCATTCTATCTCAGCAAGGAAGATGGTCAATAACTCAATGGCTCCCTCTTGGCACTTCTGGATTTTTTCTGCTTCCTAAACCTGTCTTCATTAGATAGATAAAAAATGAGAGATGGATGGATAGATGGAGAGAGAGAGAGAGAAAGGACCTACTTCTTTGGATCTCAGGCCATTCAGCTACATAATTCTCTTCCATTCTCTCCCCATAATTCACAAATAAATTTAGCTGTTGATTCACAATCTTTCTGCCTACCTTAACTCTTTTAATATCCCCAGTGGTTCCACTATACATATGAATAAACCACCCAGAACCACACTGAGCCACCCCCCAACTTTATTTTTTTCTTTTAAACAATAAATGATCATTAACCTTCACACTTCTAGTGACCTTTCCCTACATGATAGACTGGCCAGGAGGAATATATTCATACCTTTGGTCACTTCATCCTGAAATCTTTATTTCAAGCATCCATCACACATTCAGGTCTGTTGTAGAGAAAATATGTTTTGAAAGCCACAAATATGTTACTATGTAGCTGAGCACCTGACTACACTAATCATATATATAACACTTGGGAGAGATATCAGGTTTGTGATCATGCTATGCAAAAATATACTTTTATGTTTGTAGAGGCTTTTGCAGTAAGCTATCATTCTATGAGTCATACATTGGTATATGATAATCCAATGTGGAGCATATTGTTATAAGAATGATTTTCACTGAAGCAAGCATCAGTAAAGCTCAGATTTCACCATAGATCCAAAGATAGCATCAAGTTCTCACTTTTGGGGAAGATAATTTAAGAAAAGAAAGAGAGAGAGATACAGATAATAGAGATGAACCTCAGAAATTTGCTTAGATGTGGGGAGTTGAGCTAAGGAAGAACACCAAACAAATAAGGTTTCACACTTTATCAAAACGGTCTTCAGAAAAAGGCAGAACATTTGGTTTTACCTTTAGTATACAGAATTAGTTACCAGCAAGGACTACTCAGTTTAATAATCTCATTGTGAATGGAATCCAGATACTATAGCGTGGATCTGAGAAAAGATACAGACCTCTACAACAAAATAACTGCCCATTCACCTGTTTTCCATAAAGAGAGGATAGATATTTAAAGACAAAATGCACAAAAAATATTTAAATGTGATTGAAATGCTACCTTTTTCATACAGTAATTAAGACACTTATATGGGAAGGAGTCAATGGTAATCTGTTCTGTTCCTATAAAACAACAAAGTTTATAAATAACACACTTTCCCTACTATCCATCTCCATATCATTTGGGGAACAGAAATCCTCACTCAAATGCTGAAAGTGGGCCATACACTTGAGGAAAGAGAGAGATACGGGACTTAATTAGGTTCTGAGAGTATAAAAAGTAAGGCACAAGACAGAGGCTAGGAATTTCCTTACATTTCAAAGACTGATGATGTATTTCTCCTAAAGAGAAGAATATGATAGATACTGGTTTTTGATGTTGGTATTATATCCTATAACCTGTCATTAGTTTTTTTAAAAGGATAGATATTGGCAACTGTGAAATGTGATGTATTTGTCATACAAATTCAGGAGAATATAAAATAGAACATACTGTTTTACATGATAAAGCATTTGGAACCCCAGGCTGAGAGAGAGATTTAGGCACTGAATCTATGGTGTAGGAAATGCAAAGCATATCATGGACAAAGCACAAGGAAAGGAAAAGTGTACAAAACACTTCATCTAAACTGGATTTCAATTTAGGATTTAAGTAATTTGTGATGTAAACACCCTATAACTCCCTTACACATCTTCAAGCAAGTCTACATTGTTTCTTGCAAATATATATATTTTACATATATGTATATATATATGTGTGTATATATATATATAAAATTATACATGTATATACATAAAATTTTTGTAGAGTTCAAAAAGAAGCACAAAGGGGACATAGACATCTAGATTATAACAATAAAATAAGTATCATTACTATTATTAATACTATTACTATTAGTTACTATAACATAGTACTCAGGATTTAACAATTCATGCTGACAAATATGTAAGTACTTCAAAAGAGATGAGCAAAATAAAAACACGCCATCGTTTATTTTTTCTAATTTCTTGGGAAAACCAAAACTATTTCTTTTCTTTTGCAGGAAACTTTTTTCTTTCTTTTTTAAAAAAAATTTTAATGTTTATTTATTTTAGAGAGAGAGAGAGAAAGAATGAGTCAGTGGGGGGAGGGGCAGAGGGAAAGAATTTTCAAGCTGATTCTCCACTGAGGAGGGACCCCCACTTGGGCTCAACCTCATGACCCTGAGATCATGACCTGAGTCAAAACGAAGAGTCAGATACTTAACTAACTGAACCACCTAGGCACCCCTCTTTATTTTTTTAAAATATTTTATTTATTTATTTTAGAGAGAGAGGGAGTGTGCACATGCGTGTGCATGGGGTGGAGGAAGGGCAGACTAAGAGGAAGAGAGAGAATCTCAGGCAGACTCCCTGCTGAGCCTGGAGCCCAACACAGGCTCCATCCCTGACCCTGAGATCATGACCTGAGTTGAAATTGAGAGTTGGATGCTCAACTCACTGAGCCACCAGGTACCCCAGACCATTTTTTCTTTTCATTATAAAAGTTGGTATTAAAATTTTTGTATGTTTAATAATGTGTATGTAGATTTCTGTGTCATAATGGCTGTGACCTAATGGTATTTAAGTTGTTATCACCTATCATCCAAGTGTAAGCATTAAAAAAAATGCAAAGGGGGATGATCATAATGGAAATATTATTCAATCACTCATTCAATAACTTAAGTATATGTGTTCTCTTTATTTACATTATCATCTGTGTCATCACATGAAAGTTAGCTTTGAAAATATAATTATAGCTAACACACTGTATTTTCTGTGTGCTAATCATGTTCCTAAGAAACATATATATTGTAAATGATATAAATATTATATTAAATTTACACAGTCAGGACTAGTGTTATTGTCAGTATATAGAAAGGAAAACTGAGTCACAGAAAGTTTAAGTAACTGGCCAAAGGTTCAGAGGTAGTAAGTAGTAAAGATGCGATTTGAACCCAGGCACTATAAAACAAAGTTCTTATCTACTACACTTTGGTCATAAAAAAAGGATTATTTTGAAAAAAAAAATTCTAGGACTTTATCAATTTAGAACCACTCATGCCCTTCCATTTGTAACATTCTCTTTTGGTCTTTTGAAATGCATACATCATTTTAATCTTTCTTGATTTCTTTTCTTCTGTTATTACCTTTTTTAACTCTTCCAGATCCTCTGTTACCAATGGCAAATCTACCAGAGAACTATCACTGAATATATTAACTTAGTAAAACACAATTCTTTTGAAAATCTAAAACTTCACTTTGCTATAAATTTATATCTTATAATTGGGTATTTTCAACATACAAAATGGGCCTCAGACTGAAGGATGAAATGTGCGGTTACAGATGTTAAGGTTGAGTGTTGAAGAGATGTATTTAACAAGATTTATTTCTATAAGTGGTCAGTTTATTTTAGTAAATATTTTCTTGCTGAGACAAATTGTTAGCTGTGATACTAAGGATCCTATTCCTTTTATCTACTACATTTTTTAAAAAAGATTTTATTTATTTATTTGACAGACAGAGATCAAAAATAGGCAGAGAGGCAGGCAGAGAGAGGGGAGGAGGAGAAGCAAGCTCCCTGCCAAGCAGAGAGCCGGATGCGGGGCTCGATCCAGGATGCGGGGCTCGATCCCAGGACCCTGGGATCATGACCCAAGCCGAAGGCAGAGGCTTTAACCCACTGAGCCATCCAGGCGCCCCTATCTACTACATTTTTTATTCATTTTCACTCTCAACTAGAAAGGCCTGTAGGTTCTAATTTACTTGAAAATCTGCAAGAAAAATTTTACAATATATATTCATTATGTGGAATAAAAATAGAATGTATGCAGCCAGCTCTCATGCTGCAATTGTAAAACCTCAAAGCCAAATTATATTCTTTAATTTTTCCTTGTCACTGGCAGTTTCTTAGAGCTATGTATTATATTTCTACTAATAATAGCTTGTAAATTATTAAAAGACACCATTAAGATCCTTTCCCTTTTTATCCTTCTAAGTTAAATTATTTCAAAATTCCATTTTAAATTATGACATTATATGCTTCTAAGTTTATTAATAAAGCCATATGTATTATTGGTTATAATATTTAGCAAAAAGTTCTTAAAGAGTAACTGTAACCCCAAAAGACACAAGTCAAAAATAATACTTATGCTATACATATCTAGGTATTCATTCTATCTTTTCTTTTTTTTTTTTTTTAAGATTTTATTCATTTATTTGAGAGAGAGAGCATGAAAGAGGAGAAGGTCAGAGGGAGAAGCAGACTCCCTGTGGAGCTGGGAACCCAATGCAGGACTTGATCCTGGTACTCCAGGATCATATCCTGAGCCAAAAGCAGTTGCTTAACCAACTGAGCCACCCAGGCATCCATCACTCCCATTTTTTCAAGCATGTTTGTTATAACCTTCTGTTGTTGTTGTTCTCCTTTTTTTATTTCATAGTTGATTACTGACAGATGAGGTACTGATATTTTCACAATACACTGCTGAAAGTGGAAATGACTTAATGTGGTATGGGATGTATTCAGAAGGATCTTAGTAAACCTCCCAGAACTTTCCTTGGATTTACCTCATGTAGACCTGAGATACAAAAGAATTCCTGAAGTTTCTGAATATAAAGTTTCTGAGGATAACTTTCAGATGAATTGGAAGAGTACTTTTCAGACATACAGCAAATCCAAAGCAAGGGAACAGAGAACACAAAATTAATTTTGTAGCAGATGAACTTTATTATAGGTTGAGTTATATCTTCTTAAAAGATATTTTGAAGTCTTAATCCTGGTGCCTCAGAATGTAATATATTTTTGGAAATAGGGCTGTTAAAGATGTAATTAGATAACCTAAAATGAGGTCATACTGGAGTAGGGTGGCTCCTTAATCCAATATGACTGGTGTTCTTTAGAAAAGGCAAGGTGTTGGGAAGACAGGCACACAGAGAGGATGCTATGTGACTATAGAAGCAGAAGGATGTTACTACAAGCCAATGAATGCCTAACACTGCCAGAAACTGAAAGAGACAAGCAAGAATCTTCTTCCAGATATTTCAGAGAGAGCATGGTATAGCCAACTCTTTGATTTTAGATGCTGAATGGAGAGAAAGGTTGATTTAGAAACCCACTTTGCAGTGGTTTTCAGGGTTAAGGCTGCCCTAGGAAATAAATACAAACTTGGTGTGGCAGAAACTTGAAACAGGTATAATTGAAGTGCTGGCACGGCCATTTTCTAGTGAGGAGAAGTTTTCCATTTGGATTTAGATGGAGCTACTATGATAATAACTGGATTTGGTCAAAGCATGTTTGTAACTAATCAATGGTTACAGTGGTGTAGAAATGTTAATAAAACTAATATATATAGAAATAATATATGTATTACATACATAATACATATATTATATTACATATAGAATATATAAAATAAAAGCAAAAGCAAAAAGCACAATATATTCTAATATGTCAAGTCTATGTAGATCAAGGTGATATGCCTCAATTATAAATTCATTTTAATTAACTAGTAATTTCTTATAATTATTATAAATATAAAATTCTACAGTTTCTTTCTTGAAAAATAAATCATGAGGTAAATGATAAGATAGGTATTTTAATTATAAAATTTAATTAATTTTACTTTTATTTTATTTAATTTTTAAATTTATTTTATTTAATTAATTTTACCTAAAATTCCAGATTTTGGTTCTTTAAATCCCAATGCCTGGATTTAGTAACTAGTCAATAAATGCAGTCTGGATTAAAGGAGATAATGAAAATGATATATATTTTAATTAACTAGAATGACAAGAACTGTAATCAATTTACTTACAGTTACTTTGATATAAAGTTCTAAACTAAGTTACACTATTCCAAATCTTAGAAATCTTTGCAGAATAAAACCAATATTCCACAATGTCAGATTTTTAAAATAAACCATGAAATTAACCATAAGAGATGAATGACATGACGTTATAGACTACTGGATTTTTTTTAATAACTATATTAACTGCTAAGTACTACAGCAAAATTCACCTCAACATAGTCACTATAGGGATTATCAAAAAGTCAGCAAAATTCCTCAGTGCTATCACCATTTTCCTAGATTGTTCACCCTAGATTGGCTTCTTTTCTTCATTACTCCCTAAAACCTGTATAATTTTTGAAGAAATCTTGTGTCTCCTATTTTACATTTCTACTACTTTCTAAAACTAGTTTAGTTTCTTGAATCTGTGTTAACATTTTCCTTCAAACTAGTTTTTCTCCATGACACACACATAAAAGCATTTCTGTTTTTCCAAAATGATCTAAATAGACCTTTGCTTATCCAAATAGTCTTTTTAGTAATTGGTTTCTCATTACATCTTTCATTTTGATGACAATTTTCAAATAAATGAAATTTAATAAAGTGGACTAAATATTTGACCTAAATTGACTGTATCCTAATTAATCTTTGGTTATTGAAACAAAGTAATTTAATAACTTCCTAAATGATTTACTTACATTATGTTATAGATGTGCTTAATTGCTGATGAATAATTCCCCTAAAGATTGGGTACACAAGTTCTCATTGACTAATAGACAAACATTACAAAAGCTCCAGAGTAGATCTGAAGATCTCTTACACATTTTGTAAGATAAAGAACTAGTGATTCCTTTAGGTATTTAAGGTATAGAAATCTATCAAAAGTAGTTACTGATTTTTAAACTACAAAATATCATATAAATGTTACTTGAAATTTTATTGCTGATAGAATAGTGTTGAAAGAAAAACAATACCAAAACCCAAAAACCAACCAAACAAACAAAAAATCTTAAAATGGCATCACTTAGGCCATGTCTTAATAAACTAAATTATAATAAGCTAATAAACTAATTGTAGTTCAACCTCTTCCAGAAATGTAGTCTTAATAGTACATCATGAATTTTTCAATTAGCACCAATGAGTCTACCACCTGGGTCCTTTCCAGCCCCCAAAAGAAGATGATGTAATCTACATGATAATAGCCCATGCTTTTCCCCTAAGGAAAAGTGGCCTTATCTAGAACAACCTTTCTCTTTTGATAGTAATTTTCCTGCCCCACTCTCCTTCTACAAAAACTTTCCATCTTGTACAACTGCCCCAGCACCCCTCTATTTGCCAAATGGGATGTTGCCCAATTCAATTTTGTTTAATAAAGCCAATTAAATCTTTCAAATTTACTCAGTTGAATCTTTGTTATTTAACAGTAATCAAATGTTGCCCTTAAAAGTATGTTTTGTCCACACTCTCAAATAATACAGATTAAACATACATTTTATTAATACAGAATAAATTCACACAGATGTAAAAATATTGTACATGATACATTTAAATAAACTTGTTAATTCAATCATGAATCATACCTGAATTAGTTCATTAATATCTACAAGTCCATTACTGTCGGCATCAAAATATTTAAACATTCGATCCACCAACAACTTCTTCCAAGATATGTCATCACCGTTAGGGTTTTCATTTTCTTGTGTAATATATTTTTGATTTTGTAAATCTAAAAGCATATTTTTCATCTTGCTGTATTCAGTGGCCTTGCAGTTATCTCCTGTAAAAAAAGAACTAAGTTATTTTAAAAGCAATGTTATTGAAAAGAAATCATTTATTATATTAATGTTAAGAAGCCGTTATCTCTAAAAATAACACACTTGTTACATGATTTTTCTCTTCCTACTTTGAATACTTTACAATTCATACAAGGTTAAAATAACGGACTATAAATTTTCAGGGTAAGATAGAAAACTTTCATTTGTATCATATCTACTAACAACATACTTACTGTGTATTTTCTCTATGCCAAAATAATTGGTTCTATGAGGAGCAATAGAAAAACATGATAGCTCCAATTGTTTAAATACGTTATCTTAATTTTAATCCTCACTATACATTCTTATATGGATAGTTCGCAGGTTTTGAAGCACAAGGAGATGAAATGACTTGCCCAAGGCAAAGGGTTAGATTGTGTTGGATTTTACACTTGAACTCATATATATCTGGTATCAAAATAGGATAGCATATTTTTAAGTGGAAGTATCTTTATATATTTGAATTTGTTTTGAAGAAGCTTGTGTGTGTGTGTGTGTTTGCATTTTTAAAAATTCTATTCTTGAAACTAAGCTCATATTTGTATTCTTACAAAAGTCTTTCTCTTTCTGATATTCATTTTTCTCTTTTTAGAGCACACAGTGTATAACATGATATATGTTTGCATTTTTATCTTGAAATTCTAACTTTACAAATTTTATCTCCACAAATGATGTGTAAGTTCATTGAACTAACAATGCATCACAGACTTTCAGTATTTCCCATAAAGTAGTGGGGACAATATTTGGCAACGTCAGAGTTAGTGAAAATAATTGCTTAGCTTAATGTCTTCAAAAATAACTGCAATTGCTCTAATATCATCACACAATTATTTTACAAAGGATTTTTCTTACACTGGTTCCCATGATAATGTCTTTAAGTAGTACATTGAAAAGTAGTATATACCATTGATAGGAAATGCGATATAAAATGTATTATAGAAAATACAGTGCCTAATGTGACTTGTAAATGAAAAAGTAGGTATTGTATTAGCCAAGAATTTTTAGAACACATTTTTACAGAAAGTACTAACTTTATAATTGTTGTCAATTTTGACAATTAGGCTTTAACAGAATCTACAATTTAAAAAGATTTCTGAAGATTTTTAAATATATGTCTGAACAGCACAGATTTGAAAAACAGTATTTGAAGTCTTATTCTCTTTCAAGACAAGATGGAAAACAATCTCTTCCAGAGAGATGAGAGACTGTTTTATTTTTCAAAGACAGCGAAGTAACTACTGTTGTTCAGCAATTTTAGTGTTTAGCAATCCTGTCAAGAACTTTTTTTACAATAAAATGTAAACTTTGTGCTGCAGATTAAGTCAATTTTGCATTATTCTATTCTCAGTTATAAAAAAGAAAATACTGAGAACGTTCTCATAATAGCAAAGAAATCACTGACAAAAGAGAGAAGTAATCAAGTCTAGAGGGATAGGTAGCAATTTTGGTGTCCATGAAAGTGGCACAAAAAAAGATTTAAAACATGTGCATGCTTGTGCGTGTGTGTGTGCGTGCACATGTGCATGTATCAGGAAGAGAGAGGAATATGTGATAAAGGAATCGAAAAAGCATCATAGACTATTCCAATAGCCCTACCCAGGATTTCTGTATCTGACTTTGGGTCTGTATCTCCTTTCATCTGACTTACAGTGAGTAGGATGGAGTTTGGGAACGTTGACCTGGGTTCCAGTCAATGTGGAGATCAGAATGCTGGTGAGAGGCAATAGGAACTAAGGTTTAAATGCTGAGAAACATTCAACTAATATTTACAATTTGAGGGAAGAGGATACATTTGAGTCGTTACACTCTAATTTTGATTAATTGAGTTATGTGATCATCATAATGATCTCTATTAATACTTTCACTTCCCAACTTGTAAATTTCCTTGAAAATCCAAGTGGTTATTGGTAATCCAAAGAAAATAAAAATAAAAGCATTGTAGTTAAGGATTTATAGTCTATGGAAATGTACAAAAAGTAGTTATAAAATCACATAAAACTTTGTGGAATTTATAGATTTAATAAAATTTCTGTCATAGATTTTTAGTAATAAATGAGAACATCTGCTATTAACAATAAGTGATATGTAATGCAGGTTTCTTATGTGTCTGGAACTTTGTATGTGCTAAATCAGTTAACTCACAACAGTCCCAAAAGAAAGACAATGCAATTATCACCATGTTATAGACAAGGAATTAAGGCATTGAAAAATTGATTTGTTCAAAGTTATAGAGCTAGAAAGGAACAGAATGATTTTTATATACAAGCAGTATCTCTTTTGCCCTTTATTCTCTACTTCTCTCATCTTCAGAACTGAGTTTTATTTTTTAAAAGATTTTATTTATTTCTTTGACAGACGGAGATCACAAATAGGCAGAGAGACAGGCAGAGAGAGGGTGGAGGAAGCGGGCTCCCTGCTGAGCAGAGAGCCTGATGTGGGGCTCCATCCCAGGATCCTGAGAGCATGACCTGAGCCAAAGGCAGAGGCTTAACCTACTGGGGCACTCAGGAACCCCCAGAACTGAGTTTTAAAATCAACTTACATATGTGATTCTATAAATTTGTCCAAGGATTATTTGTAAAGTGAAAGATAAACATAATAATAAACTATAGGCAAATAGAGAAAAAAGAACTCATAAAGGAAAAAAGAAAAAGGACTACCTGAGAAGTTACAGGCAATAAGAAAGTACTGAAGAGGAAGCTAAAGGGAGAACTTTTCAAGAAAGAGGATATGATGAAATGTCAAATATTTCAGAGTAAAAGTAAGATAAACAATAAAATAAACTCATTGAATTCCTTAAATTGTAGGTAATTGGTGACCGTGAAGAAAAATTTTAGTAAATAAGTTGAGTAAAATTCTTTTTTTTAAAATTTAGAATCTTTCTTTTTTTAAAGATTTATTTATTTATTTTAGAGAGAGAGAGAGAAAGAGATTAGGGAGAGGAGCAGAGGTAGAGGGGGAGAGAGAGTCCCAACACACTCCCCACTGAGCATAGAGCCCGATGTGAGGCTTGATTCCACGACCCTGAGCCAAAAACAAGAGTCTGACACGTAACCTACTGAACCACCCAGATGCCCCTAGAATCTCCTTTTTTATTAGAGACCTCTTTTCCACTAGAATTCGTATTTTCTTCTATTTTGTTTCATTTTATTTTAATTACAGTATATTTAGCATACAATGTATGTTAATTTTAAGTGTACAATATAGTGATTCAACACTTCCACAAATTACCCAGTGCTCATCAGGGCAAGTTACAAAGGTAACCATTGGTTTGTTCTCTGTAGTTCAGAGTCTGTTTCTTTGTTTGTTTGTTTGTTTGTTTTCCTTTGTTTTGTTTCTTAAATTCCACGTATGAATGAAATATGGTATTTGTCTTTCTTTGACTTATTTCTTTTAACATTATACTCTATAGCTATATCCATGTCATTGTAAATGACAAGAGTTTATTCTTTTATGGCTGAATAATATTCAATATTTATATTGATATCATATAAATATTGAATAAATATGTTGAAAAAATATATATATATATCTCACATCTTCTTTATTCATTCATTTATTGATGTACAGTTGGACTGTTTTGTAATTTGGTTATTATAATTAATAATGTTATAAACATAGGGATGCATGTTTCTTTTTGAATTACTGTTTTTTGTATTTTTGGGGTAAATTACTGTTTTGTAAATTTTGGGGTAAATCCAGTAATGAAATTACTGGATCAGAGGGTAGTTTTATTTTTAAGTTTTTGAGGAAACTCCATATTCTTTTCTGGAGTGGCTGCACCAGTTTGTATTCTTCCCAACTGTGAATAAGAGTTCCTTTTTCTACATATCCTCACCAACACTTGTTTCTAGCATTTTCATTTTAGCCATTCTGAAAGGTATTAGGTGATATCTCAGTGTCGTTTCAGTTTGCATTTCCCTGATGACAAGTGATGTTGAACATCTTTTCATGTATCTATTGGCCATCTGTATGTCTTCTTTGGAGAAATGTCTGTTCATGTCTTCAGTCCATCTTTAACTAGATTATTTGTTTCTTGGGTGTTGACTTGTATAAATCCTTTATTCATTTTGAATACTGACCCTTAATTGAACATGACATTTGCAAATATCTTCTAAATGGAGCAGAGTTCTTTTTACAGTGGGTTAAGGAACAAAAACAGTGAACATTTGGAAATATTAAATATTTACTAACTTTTTAGTGGAAGGAAAAGTACTAGAATTATTAATGAAGAAGGATAGATATTTAGAAATGAACATTAATAGATATTTAGAAATCATGGACTCATCTATGAATAATGTCAGGCAGGAAGGTAAGAAATTTTTATTTGTCTGCTTTGATAAGGTTCCTTTCTCAAAGCTTAATCAACAGGGAGTGTTAGATTGGTGTAGCTAAGGGAAAGAAATATTTTCCTGGATTTACCTCCTATTCTGGATGGCAAGTAAGAAATCTCCTCTGCTGTTCTTGTTCTAGACACTGAGAACAAGACAAATGAGATGCCTATTTGATGGTATCTATAGCATCATCCTTCCCATGAATGCTGGGGCTGTGCCAATTCTTGATTTAGAGACATTCTAAGGGCAGTTAAAATCCATCTGGTCTTAGGGGGCTGGGAAAGATGCAGACTCTCTGACATTCAAATGGCTGCACCTGTGTAGTTGGCAGTGCTTCTCCAAGTTTCTACAGAACCAAAGATAATTACATTTTATATATCCTATAGTACAAGCATCCATTTCAGTACAGGATAAGTGTTTAAATTTATAGATTATATCATTTATGTTTTTATTATGTTTTTCAAAGGCTGTTTTTATCTTTTGAAATTATACGTTTATCCTTCTCTCCAAGCATCCATCAATAAAAATTACCTATTCCCTTCAACACAAAAATATTGAAATCTAAGTATATAAGAATATGATTTTTCCTCTTACCATTTATATTTATAATATGATTAATTTTTTCCTGCTATAAGCTGAAATCTTAGATATTCAAAGAATAAAAATTGAATATTTTTATTTTAGTGTTAATTCTATCCATTTATTAGAATATATATTGGAAGTGTTCTTTTTTCTCAGACTGTTCAATAATTGTTAATAAAATCCTTTCACATATTTTTAGAAAAATATTTTATATTTATAGCATAAAGAATATGTTAAAACCTTAGTATGTTTGATTTAATATGTATATATGAATCAAATTAAACATGGAAAACTATTATAATTATGTTAATCTGTAAGTCGTTAAACTATGTGTGAAGGAGGTAAAATCATCTTTATAAAAAGTTGTTTGGGGGCGTCTGGGTGGCTCAGTGGGTTTTTAAAGCCTCTGCCTTTGGCTCAGGTCATGATCCCAGGGTCCTGGGATGGAGCCCCGCATCGGGCTCCCTGCTCACCAGGGAGCCTGCTTCCCTTCCTCTCTCTGCCTGCCTGCCTCTCTGCCTACTTGTGATCTCTGTCTGTCAAATAAATAAATAAAATCTTAAAAAAAAAGAAAAGTTGTCTGAACAGAATTAAAACAGACTTAAATCTTTAACTGGAAGATCTATTTAAAAAGGTAAGGGTATAAATATTTTTGTGATACATGAACTCTACTTAAATGTTCATATTAAAAATATATTAGTTCTAATTAATGTAAGTTTATTACGTTTCAGATACTGTTCTAATTTTGGGAATTCACTAATACAAACACATGGAAACATACCATTTCACAACTTAGTACTTTTTTTTTTTTTAAGTAGGCTCCATACCCAGCATGTTGCCTGGTGCAGGGCTCAAATTCAACAACACTGAGACAACGACCTAAGCTGAAATCTAGAGTCAGTCACCAACTGACTGAACCACCCAGGCACTGCAACAATTTAGTACATTTTAGGAGCTGTGATTTTCTCCTAGACGCAGGGAATTTTATTTTTAAATTTTTATTTAAATTCCAATTAGCTAGCATACAGTGTAACAGTAATTTGGGGTGTACAATATAGTGACTCAGCACCTCCATGCAACACCCAGTGCTCATCCCAAGTGCCCTCCCAGAACACCCATGACCTATTTTACCCATCCCCCACCCACCCTTTCTTTGGGAACTGTCAGTTTGTTTTTTATAGTTAAGAACCTGTTTCTTGGTTTGAGGCAGGGAAGTTTTTCAAAGAATACACTTTATTCTTTAAAATAGTTTTAGGTTCACAGCTAAACTGAGAGAAAGTAAAGATTTTCCATCTACCCTCTGTCTCCCACCACCCTGCCGACTCCCCCACTGTCAATATCCTGCAACAATCAGTGAACGTCCTAAAAGTCCTTTAGAAATCAAACAGAATGTAGCATTCTAAGCTTGCCTTCTTTCACTTAAAAATAAGCATTTAATATTCTTCCATGTTTTCTCATGGTTTGAGAATTCACTTGCTTTTAGTGTTCAATTATATTCCATTGTCTGCATTCACCACAGTTTATTTATCCATTTAAATATTCAGTTTTTAACATACTGAAGGATGTTTCTAAGTTTTGGAATTTATGACTAAAGCTGCTATAAACGTCCGTGTTCAGATATTTATGTGGCCTGAGTTTTAGCTCTTTTGGATAAGTACCAAAAAGCATAATTGCTAGATAATATGGTAAAATGTGTTGTTTTGTGAGAAAACACTAAGCCGTCTTCCAAAGTGGCTATACCATTTTGTATTCCCATCAGCAATGATTAAGAGTTCCTGTTGTTATACATCCTCACTGGCATTTGCTGGGTTGTTCTGGTTTTTTGCCATCTAATACATGTCTGGTGGCATCTTGCTGTTTTACAGATAATTTTTTTTAAGTTAATAAGCAGTATTTTAAAAAGGGTTTGGCTTTCTAGTTTGGCAAATGTGATTGTATATTAGTATTTCAAAAGTGCTCTAGTAACCAGGTCACTTTGCTCTCTTAATCCTGTGAGAACACTGATTAAAATGCCTTTGAGAGGTCAGATTAGGCACACTAATCTGTTTCCAACTATACTCTTCAAAGGTGACACATATTGGAGTAAGTCCTCAGCTCAGCCATTACTTACTATCACCATCATCTGTCACCATCCTCACAAACACAATCACATGTTATAAAGATGCAGAGAGTGTTGATGGAAAATCCAAAAAAAAAAAAAGAAAAGAAAAGAAACAGCACAATACAGTGGTGGAATTGATAACGTAGAAAGCTTGGAAAACAAAATGGAAAATGGACATTTCTCTTACCTGAAGTAGATACAACTTATAATATTAATGATCATGAAATTGGCTAAATGTGTTATTTTATTGCTTCAGGAATTTAACAGTTTTTTACGGCATTATTTTTATAGTAAAAATCAAGAAAATGTAATAAGTTTCATATGAAAAGGCATGCCTCCCATACAGCATATGAAAGTTAGTGCTGTTAAAACATTTATGAATTAAGGTTTTCCTACTTAATTTTTTTTTTCTGGCAACTTATCTACAAATATTTTATACAGGATATGTACGTCCTTCCATCTTATTGCAATCTCATAATTAAATGTTAAAATATGAGTGCATTATTGCCTTAAATATTATAACATATAACATAATTCTTGTGGAAGCCTGTATTTAATGAAGATTATTGATTATCATTTATGTTACCTATATTTATATTACTTCTCAGAGCAAAGATTGCTTAAGTAAAAACTGCTTAATTTTTCAAGAATTTGACCAAATCATTTAAAATTAACCAGATTACAAAAAGTAAATCTATCCCTGCAGCAAATATAATCAAAAGTTAGTCTTATGTAGCTCCAGTGGAAATAGATCTCTTAGTACTTTTGAACCCTAAATAATCTTTCCCCAGAATTTTATCACATCACTCAAATATGTGGTTGCCAATGAAAAAATCAGTTTGTATTGGTGTTATAAAGGATATGCTATTCATATCTGTGAAGCCATAGTCATATAATGATTTCTAATCCAATATCTATATGGCAATTGTGTGCTAGCACTGTTCTAAGTATTTTACAGCTAACTTCCAATCTTTATAATGATCCTATGAAGTAAGAACAATTACCATACCATATCATTGAAAGCATAATAAGCCCAATAATAGGCTTGACATTTGACATTACACAAAAGGCTAAGAAAATTCTAACCCTAGGATTGTAAGGCCATCTCTCAGAAATCAACTCCCATTTCCCATGAGGTATACAGAACCCACAAGTTTATATTTGTCTATTGAGAAGATAGAGAACTTTTAACTCTTTTTTCTTTTCTTATTCTACAAATTTGTGTGAAATTCTGTCAAGAACTTAGTATTCTGAGGACTGCCTACATACACAAAATCTGATATGCATATTCAATAATAAATATTTTTTTGTCTCCTATATCAGGATAGAAAGGTCTTTTCCTTGGTAGGATTTTTAATTTCCACAATAAATATTAGGGGCACTATCTAATAATGACATGAGTGACTTACCAAGCCTATCTAAACATTATGATTTTGTATGCTCACAACTTCAAAAAATGTAAATCAAATGGTGATACAATTACCAGGCAAGCTTGATAAACCACAGAGAAAAACTGTAATACTTTCACATGGGAAATGTAAATCAAACAGCCATTGAGCACTAATACTTTAGTCTGGAACAAATCCAGAAATGCACTATTATAGGACTATAGTCCTATAGTATTATAGGACTATAGTCCTATAGTACTATAAGACTATTAAGGACTCTTCCTTAAGCATTAATTTTAATGCTAAATTTATCTATAGTAGAAGTTTGAAGTTTGAAGTTGAGTTAATTTCTTCCTGAAATTTTCCATAAGCCCTGGGTCCTTTGGACAGTTTGGTGTTAAAATTACTAGTTAGGAACATAAGTATATGTCTTTTTCTGGTCACTAAATAACCTGAATAAAGTCAAGAGTTCATATACATCTTGCTTCCTAGTAACTCCGCTATTTTTTGTCTCATTTATCACAGAAAATTACAGAAGTGATAATGAATACAAGATTTTTGTCTGTGATTACTATATATATATGTGTGTGTGTGTGTGTGTGTGTGTGTATTCTATATATAATATATTCATTATTTTTTGCCAAGCAAACAGAGGAGATAATAGTCATGAATGGGCACCAACTTCTGGCTGTGTCTTATCCTATCAAATGTAACAAGAAATATTCATTCCTACCAAATATTTTATGTTATCCTATCAAATGTAACAAGAAATATTAGTTCCAAATAAATATTAGTTCCAAAATAAATCCAATTCTAATCAACTGTAAATATTCACCTATTATCATATATTAAACATCACAACAATAATGTTCATAGTGTTGATAGTGATTTATGATAAATACTTTCATATAGGTTCAATTTAGGAGTGGGTTTTTATATATATAATATGTAAGTATATATATATGATATAAGATATATGATATATATAAATTTATAGCTTTTTGGATTTGGGAAAAGATTTCTTGTATATATTGTATGTGGGTCAGTGGTATCAGCTGATTGAATATTATATCTCAATACAATGCTCATGTATAAATAATTTATCTAAATAGATGCAATATGCAAAAGCCTTGTCCCTATAGTAGCAACAACCATATGTTATTGTCATTATTTCTTTAAATCACAGCTGAACTTCAGGAGATATTATTCTATAAAGGTTCTATGATATTTTATATATTGATTGGTCATAGCATGGATGCTAGCATTAATTACTTCCAACTGCCCCAAACCAACCAAATGAACAAATAGAAATGATTCTACTAATGTGTGTCCCTCTGTAGAAGACAATTTGTATTTTCAAATCAGTCCAGTTCAGTAGTTAAGTAGTTAAATGATCAAGAAAGGACTTCTTCAACTAGACATGTATCTGTCACTCTCTACTACATAATGATTCTTTAGAGTATTTCCAAAGTGGACCCTATGTTTGTCTGAAATTTCAATAACTTGTACATAAAGTATTGTATATTAAAAACATTTAGTTATATATAACCTTTATGCAATGCTCATTGTTTTAGTATCTGGAAGATTGTAAATTTTAACTGTTCAGTTCCTCAGCATTACATATTATCATAGAAATATGACACTATTTGACATTTTCTCTTAACTCACACATACTTAGTCATATAAGATAAGAAACAAGTATCTATTTAGTCATGCAATTTCTTATGGATATACATCATGGTTTTTTTTTGTTTTTTAATTAACTTATTTGAGAGAGAGAGAGGGATAAAGAGTTTTAAGCCGACTCCAAACTGAGTGTGGAGCCCAATGCTCCATGACCTGAGCTGAAATCAAGAGTTGGACACTTAAACAACTACATCATCTCGGTGCCTCATGAATTTACCTCATGTTTTAACAATAGCTCATCATCATCTTGACCAAAAATACTTAGGAAATAGAAAAGACAGAGGACAAAACATATAAGCATTGTAAATAGGAGGACTGGAAGGTTTCTACATTGCGTGTAGACTGTGAATGCCTGTGAAATTGGGCCTGTGAGACAATGAACAAATAAATATAGAGGAAATGATAAACTAATTTTTAAATCAAATGAGTTTGAGGTAATTTTGGATTATCCTGATAGAGGTCTCAATGAGGGAAAAGGAATCATAAATTCAGAAGATTTATATTTCAGAAGGAAAAAACTGTTTAATAAATTGGACTAATGAGTCATTGACAAATACATGGCAGTTGAAATATGATTGATAAAGGAGGGCACTTGTGATGAACACAGATATCATATGTAAGTGATAAATTACCAAATGCTACTCTTAAAACTAGTATTACATATATTGTTAACTTACTAGTATTTAAGTAAAAACTTGAAACAAACAAAAAATAAAGGAGGACAATTATGTGAAGTGAAGGTGGAAATGGTCAAACTATGATCACACACATTTTCAAGGAGTATTAAGACATAGACCTCTTGGGGTGCCTGAGTGGCTGAGTAGGAAAAAAGCCTCTGCCTTCAGCTCAGGTCATGATCTCGGAGTCCTGGGTTCAAGCCCCACATCAGGCTCTCTGCTCAGCAGGGAGCCCCCTTCCTCCTCTCTCTCTGCCTCTCTCTCTGCCTGCTTATGATCTCTCTCTGTCAAATAAATAAATAAAATCTTAAAAAAAAAAAAGACACAGACTTCTTAGAGACTGCTAAAGCACTCAGTAGTTTGGTAGAGAAGAAATGAAGACAATTTCATTATACAACTTTATACAATAAAGTCTTTTTTTTTTTAGGATTTTTTTTTATTTATTTATTTGACAGACAGAGATCACAAGTAGGCAGAGAGGCAGCAGAGAGAGAGGAAGGGAAACAGGCTCCCCACTGAGCAGAGAGCCTGATGTGGGGCTCGATCCCAGGACCGTGGGATCAGGACCCAAGCCGAAGGCAGAGGCTTTTACCACTGAGCCACCCAGGTGCCCCTAAAGTCTATTTCTTGAAAATGGAGAAACTGAATAACTACTACAAATTACGTGGAGGAATATAAGGAAAAGAGATATTGCCTTTCTCTGAAATGCAAAGTTTACTGTGAAATTCAGCTGACATTTTTATTTTCACCATATGCAAGAATGTGTGTTTGTGTCTGCATAAAGCAAAATCTGAAGCTATATTTATATGAGTAATAATGCTTATATTCCTTTGATAGCGTATTGAGTAATGTTTAGAAAAAGCCTATAGGCTACTTTATTAAAGGTAAGTTCAAGATAACTTTATACAGTAAAAAGTTAATCCTTCATTAAATTGACTAGTCTCATGTTAATTTTGCTACTACTTACAAGCATATGAGCTATGAATATGTTCCACAAGAAAAAAACATTTAAATGTGTGAAATTTCTGAAGTCAATAGAGATGAAAAATTCCTAATTTTCACATTATGAATAAACAGTAAAAGATGATTACTTAAGTAGTTGTCCTTCTCATGTGTGTTTTCAGATGATGAATTACAAACCCCAAATTTTTAAAAACAATCCTTTTATAAATTAGTTGCAAAATTATTTAATAAATATATTTTAAAACAATGCCTGACTTCCTAATTTCTAAGGAAAATAAAAGCCATAATGTTTGCCTTTACATTAACTCTAAAATTCTTACTTATTTTCTTGATTTAGTTACCTATTATGAGCAGCAAAAACAAAAAATACCCTTTCTTTGAATATTACATGCATTGATATTGATACACCTATATTTGTATATGTCCATGTAGATATTATTGAAAAACTATATAATGGTTTAGTAATATTTTCTTTTCTTCAATTAAATTGGTTTCTTCTGGGCTCCATAATTAAAATAATGAGAGTAGCGTATGTAGTTTATGCCTACAGATTTTCCTTTTGTATGATTTTAATGTTGTTCAGGCCACATATTGAGTTCTAGTACTACAGTTCAGTAAATAAGTTTGGAATGGGCAAAGAAATTATTAGGTGTCTACAATGGAAAATCATTCATTATTTATAACGGCTTTCAGGGTTATCTGACTAGCCTTTCACTGCCTTTGAAATATTTTACTGCTCTGTAAATTGTAGATAACTGATACCAATGAAAAATAATTCTTGTCTATGAACTTGCAAATGAATTCTGACTAGAAGAAATTCAATTGATTTCTCTCCCCTCTTTTGTGGAAAAAGCCAGATTCATGTGTACCTGTAAGTGCATTTCCACAATTGTTTACTCCATGTAAGCATGTGGCTCTTTGGCTTCCTTGGACTGATTATAACATCTGCCTAGGTCTCTCATAAATAACAAGTTAGTTAAATATTTAACATGTATTAAACTATGACTGCATTTTGGCTGGTACCCAATACTTAATTCAAGACCAGGTCCCTCGGACAGACCCATCTTTTTGGAATTCTGCCAGGTTTAAAATCTAAATAGAAAGTTACATGAGGCATGATCTGAATTTTTATTTTATTTTAATAAATCTTTAAATCATCCTTAAATGATCTTTCTCAGACCTGATAAAATATTCTCAAGGGAAGCAAAGAAAATTCAGCATTTGATTTCTGGAAAGATGGCAATTGTTTTAAAAGTCCAAGGAAGTATAATAGTCCAAGAAAGATAGGAAATTGTATCATAGAAGGGGGAAAAAAAAAAAAGCAAAAAACACAGCACAACAGGGCAAGGGAAAAGAGGATGGGTGATGGAGAGAAAAAAGAGAAAGTGAAAAACAATTTCACACTGAGGAATAAACTTGTTTCACAAATAACCCATTTTACTTCTTTGTTTATTACAGGGAATTGTCAAAGACCTACCTGAGGGAATTAGTTATGTCAGGTTATCTTAAGTAATAGATTTTTAAAAAATCTATATCAGGCTTGGACAAACTTCTTCTGTAAAGAGCCAGAGAGTAAATAATTAAGGCTTTCTGGCCCATGCTGTTTCTGTTACCACCACTCAGCTTTGTTACCTTAGGGCAAAAGCAGACATAGGCAGTATATGAACAAATAGTTATGGGTGCATTCCAATGAAACATTATATACCAAAGCAGGCAGTGGGCCATAGCTTACTGACCCCTGGTGTATAGAATAATGGCATAGCACAGATAGATATCAATATATTTTTTGGCTCTTCTTCTGAAATCTAAGTGTAGCATTTTTGAGAAACAGAAAACAACAACAACAACAAAAACCCCACATAGATACAGATATATTCAATACTGAATTCAAAAGCAGCATTTACAAAAAAATCTTAATTCAAAAGCTCCTTTGACTTGTCATGTAAATCTATTTCCGAGTTGTGTGATAAACTAATGTTTTATTTAAAACTAAGGGATAGTGTCAGAATCAAGGAAGGCTACTATATCATATATATCCCAGGAAAGTCATTGATTTTTCTCTATTGTCATAAAAGGGTAGACCAGACCTTTTACTTTTACTGAAGTAACCTCTTGGTCAAGAGGGGTTGTTTGAGGGAAAAGCATTTTGTTAAATGTAGTCGGGATAAATTTGTTATTATATTAACTTGTGAACATAAGAAAGATCTGCTGTTTGCCTAGTGGGGATGGTCAGAAAAGCTAGACAAACAGGTAATTCAGACTCCAAAGAGTATTGTTGTCACAGCTTGAAGTTGCTTTTAAGGTGTACTAAATGAGAAAATAGGACTCTTGGAAGCAGCAGCTTTTAGTGTGTGTTTCATATTATAGCCACCTGAGGAGCATTAAAACAAGTAAGGCCTGGGCCTCTTTCTCAGAGTCCGATTTAACTGATCTGTGCTGGGATGGGACATCAATATTTTTAAAAAGCACTTCAGATGATTCATACATACATCCAAGGTGGTGAACCACTGTTTCAGAGTTTTAATAAAGTAGATTATAACTATATCCCTATAAGAGGAAAAGCAGACTTGACATTAGTGCTAAATCTAGGCCATGATCTCCTAGTTATTTCTGCACACACGGGCCTTATGAAACAGAAAAATGCCTTGAGCATTCAGGGCTTTTTATGATTTCTGTATGGTAAATCTGAGTTAAATTTGTAAATCTGAAGAAAAATATGCTTTTGTCAATGAATTGCATTCTATGTTTCATCCAGCCTAGGGGGATGGACGAAATGTCCCCAGTCCTTAGGGCTCAGAAACATAGAGGCCCTACCTGGGCCCTAAGTTTGTTTCTCCCTTGAAACTTCTATAGTACTTTGTATGAGTCACATTTATTTTATTTCTCTTTTTCTTACTTACTCTCTATCTCATTTTACCTTTTAATTTTTAAATTTTAAAGATTTTATTTATTTGAGAGAGAGAAAAAACAAGCGGAGGGAGGGACAAAGGGACAAGTAGACTCCCTATTGAGCAAGGAGCCCGATGCAGGGCTCCATCCCAGGACCCAGAAATCACGACCTGAGCTGAAGTCAGATGCTTAAATGAGTGAGCCACCTACATTTTATTTTTCAAAATATGACATTTCCCCCCCTCTTTTGGACTATGATATGCTGATGGTAAGGATCATTTATGATTCATTTTATGCCATTCACAAGCTCTTGAACTATTATTTTTTAAATAATTTTTTATTATTTTTTTAAAGATTTTATTTATTGGGGCGCCTGGGTGGCTCAGTGGGTTAAAGCCTCTGCCTTCGGCTCGGTCATGATCCCAGAGTCCTGGGATCTGCGTGTGTCTGGCTCTCTGTTCAGCAGGGAGCCTGCTTCCCTTCCTCTCTCTCTGCCTGCCTCTCTGCCTACTTGTGATCTCTCTCTCTCTGTCAGATTTTATTTATTATTTATTTGACAGAGAGAGAGAGATCACAAGTAGGCAGAGAGGCAGGCAGAGAGAGAGGAAGGGAAGCAGGCTCCCCGCCAAGCAGAGAGCCCGATGAGGGGCTCCATCCCAGGACCCTGGGATCATGACCAGAGCTAAAGGCAGAGGCTTAACCCACTGAGCCACCCAGGCACTATGAACTAGGTTTTATACAAAATAATATTTTAATACATTGTCATAAACTAAATACCAATATGTTGTTATATTTCCCCCCATTCTTCCACTGTATACACGGCTTAATATTTTATTACTATAATCAGGTAAACTCAGACCAGCTTATTCAAGAAACTATCTACAACTACATCTATCTTACTATACACACACACAAATACAAAATTTGTATTTTGTATACAAATATATACTTGTATTTTCACTACCTTCCTCAGTGCTAACACCTATTTGCTTACTAACTGTTTGTTGAATATCTTAACATCTTCTTTGAGGAAGAATAGAAATGACTAGGGGCGCCTGGGTGGCTCAGTTGGTTAAGCAACTGCCTTTGGCTAGGGTCGTCATTCTGGAGTCCTGGAATCGAGTCCCGCATTCGGCTCGCAGGGCGTCTGTTCTCCCTCTGACCTCTCCACTCTCGTGCTCTCTCGCTCTCATTCTCTCTCTCTCAAATAAATAAAATCTTAAAAAATATATATATAAATGATTAAAAGAGTGAAGTAAATGAGGGGCACCTGATAGCTCAGTCAGCTGAACATCTGACTCTTGGTTTTAGTTCAGGTCCATGATCTCGGGGTTGTGAAATGAAGCCCTGAATTGAGTTCCATGCTTAGCACAAGCACAGAGTCCACTTGGGTTCTCTCTTCCTCTGCCTCTGCCCTTCCCTCAGCTTACATACACACTCTAAATAAATAAATAAACAATAAATAAAATCTTAAAAAAAACAAAAAACAAAAGTGCAGTAAATGAGAATTTCAGTTATTACTAGAATTGCCACCATTAGGGCATAAAAATGAAGAACAGCCAGTTAATTTAGAATTTCAGATACGTAGGGACGCCTGGGTGGCTTATTCATTAAGTATCTGCTTTTGGCTCAGCTCATGATCCCAGTGTCCTGGGATCAAGCACCACATTAGACTCCCTGCTCCACAGGAAGCCTGCTTCTCCCTCTCCTGCTTCCCCTGCTTGTATTCCCTCTCTCTTTGTCAAATAAATATATAAAATCTTTAAAAATTTTTCAGATAAGTAATGAACAATTTTTTTGGCATACATATTCCCAAATACCGCATTGTAATTTATCTGACAATCTTAGTTACTAACTCTGCCTTAAATGATCCAATTACCTTTAAGACAGTATTATGTTCGTCCTAATCTCATATAAATATATTTTAAGAATCTGACATTCTCTTTCTTTTAATTGGTAAGATAACTCCACTTATATGTATTATTGTTATGTTCTGAATGTTTGTGTCCCCTCAAAATTCCCATGCTGAATTTCCACTACTCAGTGTAATGGTATTAGGAGATAGGGCCTTTGGGAGATGTGTAGGTCATGAAAGTGAAACCCTCATGAATGGGATTAATGCTGTTATAAAAGAGACCCTAAGCCATTCTGCCCTAGGAGGACATAGTAGAAAAACAGCTGTTTATGAATGAGGAACCCCTCACCAAACACTGAATCTGTCAGTGCTGTAATCTTGAACTTTCCAACCTCCAGAATTGTAAGAAAAAAAAAATATATTGTTTATAAACCACTCAGTCTGTGATATTTTGTTATAGCAGTCAGAGTGGACTATTATGATGATCAGTGTCTTTAAATTTGTTTCTGTAACTTTTATTGTGTTTGCTATTGTTTGCTTTTGTCTGTCTTCTTTTTGAATAAATTTTGTTTTGTTTTTATTTTACCATTTTCCTGTTACTGATTTAGAATCTCTATGCTCTTTGTCTTTTTATTGCAGTGCTTCCCCTCAGTATTTTATCATATAAGTTTATTGTAGAAATATGTTTTATTCTTTTCTGTGTCATTGAGAAATTTATTTAAGATTGCTTTCATTAATGGTCCAACTCTTTTATGGGATTATTTTACTCTCATTTTATTAGAGTCTTTAGGAGGTGAGGAGATAAATGTTTAATCTCATTAGATTTCTTCCTCCTTTCCTTCTTAATGTCTATTATATTTTTCCCTCCATACTAGCTGGTCAGTTAGCTCAGGACTCTGTCATTCATCTGATTTGAGCATTAATTTCTTTTCTTTTTAAAGATTTATTTATTTGAGAGAGAGAGAGAGAGAACACAAGCAGGGAGGAGGGGCAGAGGAAGAGGGAGAAGAAGTCTCCCCACTGAGCAGAGAGCCAGATGGGGGGCTGGATCCCAGGACCCTGGCATCATGACCTGAGTCGAAGGCAGAGGCTTAACCGACTGAGTCACCCAGGTGCCCCTGATTCTAACATTAATTTTTTAACTGCCTAACTTGCAACCCTCTTTAATTTCCATCTTGGTGACTTCAGTCTAATTACTGTTAATCTATAAATTAACATTATCAGGTGCTTTCTGCTTAAAACTTTTAAATGCCTTACCATTCCTTTCTATATTAAATCCAGACAGAAAAATGTGATGCAGCCCTGCCTTTCATCAACTTACCAACCTCACTTCTAGTGTAGTTCAAATACTTGAAATTCCTGAGAGCTATCTGCTTATTGGCTATTCTATTTCTTTTAGTAAAGATTTCATATTGTCTATTCAGCAGGGTCATGGTACAAAAAGCATATTGAAGACGCAGAGTAAGCATTATGTTTCACTCAAATTGTTTAAATGTCCATACACATAATGAAATTATTATAAATGGGGCACTATAACATTCTGGGAATTGCCTAATGATATTCAGTACAGCATTTAACTCTCCTAGAGTAGTTTGCTTATGTTAATTTGGTTTTAATCAAGTAAAACACTACTTTTTACCACACTAGCACTATTAGCTATTCTTGCATAAAAATGACAAGTCTTCTACAAAATTAGAAATACATATTTTGCCAAAAAATCGATCCATTCGATGATTATATGATTGTATTTTAACTATAAAGTACAAAGAACACTATTGAAAAAAATTGGTTTTAAAACAAAAGGTGGATTCTGTATGCTGTTTTAGAAGTATTGTGTTCATTGAAGAATTTGAAATAGTTTTTTTTTTTTAATATTTTTTATTTATTTATTTGACAGAGATCACAAGTAGGCAGAGAGGCAGGCAGAGAGAGAGAGAGAGGAGGAAGCAGGCTCCCTGCTGAGCAGGGAGCCCGATGTGGGGCTCGATCCCAGGACCCTGAGACCATGACCTGAGCTGAAAGCAGAGGCTTTAACCCACTGAGCCACCCAGGTGCCCCTGAAATAGGTTTTTTAACGAATGCAATACTCTCAAGAATAAGAAATTCATTTTCTCATAAGTAGCAAAGTCTATTTGTTGCTTTATTAATATAGTATTTTTGAGGCTTTTGTGTGGGAAAATTTCAATCATAACATTTCCAAGAATATTATGGTTGAATTAAAAATATAGAACTAATGCAAAACATGGTAAGCTGAGATTTGAATTCCATTTGATCCTTGGTGGTTATGTTTATCATACTTTATCAGTTAATAAACTCTGCAAGCAAAAATATTTGACATTATGTAAAGCATAATACCACCATCAAAGAAAAGTTAAAACTCCTATATCCCTCATTAATTCTAATTTCCTTTCACATATTAATCTACATGATACTAAAACTACCAAATAGAATGGATGCTACTATTATTTCCCTTTTTGGATTAGGAAGCTGTGGCACACAGAGGTTAAGTAATTTCATCAGGGTGACAGATTTCAGAAATGGTAACCTGGAATTTGACTTTTAGGTAGTTTGACTAAGAGTCTGTATTACTTTAGAAACTGCTAAATGATAGTGATTGACGTTAGACATTTGTAACTGACAAAATTGACTATAGTTTCCTGTTCCACTAATGTTTCTTTTAGTCTGTAAAATATAGAAATACCCAAAAAATTGGAGAAGGAAAAACAATAATCAGAATCAAAATTTTACCAATCCCTAACTAATACAGGTAGTTAGAATTTTGTCAAAGGTTAAAAGTAATGTTATAATAATTTTTAAAAAGTATTCAGGATTCATGGGAACAAAGTGATTGAAAGAATTTTTAAAATATACTATATTAGTCTATACCAGTGGTCACTCACTTTGTAGCCCAAATGCAAATTCTCAGCGTCAATTCATACATACCAAATCAGAAAGTCTGGGTGTATGGCACAACAGTCTGTGTTTCAGAAAGTTCTTCAGGTAATTCAGATGAGCACTCAAGTTTGATGAACACCTGATTTTACTCACAACGATATAATCCAGTTAAGAGGCCCATTTGGAAATATAAAAAACAGGAAGTTTAAGTACATTAGAGAAGAGTCTAAGCCTAAATTTTAGTGTAGCCTGGCATGCCAAATGCTAAGTGTTTTGTTGTAATAATCTGAGTTAATAAAGAAAACACATTAAAGAAATTTGAAATTCTAAACTGTGTGAAAGGGAAAGAAAAGTGGAAATTGCAGAGCCAGAATGGGGCGTGGGTGGGATTTACACAGACCAGACACCTGAGGGAAATTATGATGGGCTGTGAAGTCTTTACAATAAAACTCAAATGAAAGCTCAAAAAAGTGAACCCTAGATTCGGTTGTATATTGGGACCATATATTTTTAAATTAGTGTTCTCAATTACTAAAAGACAAGGTGCCTAGGTTATGAATTTAACTCCAATTTATGCTAGCTGTGGACATGTGAGTTAGTCATTGGCTCTTTCTATATCTTAGTGTTCTTTAATTTATACTAAATATCAAATATCAAAACCTAACTCATGAATTTTTGAAATGACTAAATTATATGTAAAGAGCTCACCACAGTTTATGACACATAACGGACTCCCTCCCCCACAATGTTAGATTTAGATTCTCCTTTTAATGTAAACAGAGTACATCACCATAGTGATGAGTGAGCTATGGGAGATTAAAAAATATATATATTTGATACTCTATTTACAAATATTTTGGGTAGAGATTAGTGATATTAATTCAATTTGAAGGTACTATCTTATGATGTTCTGATGCTTGCAAAAGTTAAACCATGGAATAAAATAGAAAATTTTTACCTGAGCTATTTTAATAGTAGAATCAAAGAGATACTTGACTCAAATGGCTTTACTTTCTATCCCTATACTCTACTTTTCATCTCATTCTCATAGTCAACATTTTAGTGCAATGTACTTAGCCTGACTCCAAAAAGGAAATGTGGAAGGAAGACCTAATGTATACATGAATAACAACAAACAATTATAATTGAATGTTCGTCATGTTACAGGATCTCAAACTGAATATTAACACATTTAATCCTTGCAGCTATTTTATGAGAAGAATATTACTTCTCTTTCATGGATGGGCAAACCATGGAAATAGGGTGTCGAGCAAGTCTCCAAAAGAGATATAGTCAGTGAATACTGGAGCTGGGTTATAAAATCAGGCAATTAAACTCCAGAGTCTGTGTATTTAATCACTGTGCCATGATTCAAGCCTCTTAAAATAAGGATGTTTACAAAGTAATATTGATTCATAGCCATAACAGCAATTCAAATATTGACATAACATTCAGGACATCTGTTCAAATTTAGATTACCATATCATACAGATGTAGTACAGAATGCCATAGACAGGCTAAGATTAGACTTGGCTAACTTATCATTGAAATAGTGATGTCTCATCTTAAAGCACTAATTATACATTTGCTTTTTAGCCCTGAGATAAAAATCCCTTTCCTATCTTCATCTTGTTTGTTCCTAAGCTTTTTGGATGTAATCTCTTAGGATCTGGGAAAAAAAAAATAGTTTACCTGTTATTTTTAAACAAATGGTTCAGGAGAAAAACTTATATCATAAATTTTGCCTCTAATTTTCAATCTCATTTAATGGGATAAATATAGCAAATAATACACAAAACCAGCTTAAGCCAGAGAGAAGCACCTCTTCAAGATGAGACTAAGGGGAACATTTCTAGATGCCCCTTGTTTCTTCCTTTACCATGGAGGAACCAGAACTGCCTCCCTCAGCAGCAGTCCCCAGGTTGCCTGGCTAGTTTTCACCTTTCAGTGTTTATGTCCAAAGACATTTTAAATCCTTCTTGGGAACTACATTTAAATTTTAAAAGAATCTTTTAAAAAAGAAAATTTTCAAGCTGGCAGATGGAAATGAATATACAAAGGCTATCTTTTTCTCTCAATTGAGAGAAAATTGCCCTGATTTCTTTACCTCTTAAGTAATGTTAACTTTTACTTTGAATTTTTGTTGGGATAAAACTGATAAATTAGCACTTCTAAGCGAGTCAAGTAGCAATTAGAAATTTAAGAAGTTCACTTCCTTTAAGCTTCAATCATATTTTAATTCAGAAATTGTCACAGAAAATAATTTTTTACACGTGAACATAAATTGCAGAAGCACGAGTATCATCATAGGTTGCTCTTCAACCTATGTATATACAACCTTCGTATAAACACCTTTAATATAAACAAATATTTCATTTAATTCTCAGAAGAGCCCAAACAATTCCTGATAAAAGAATCAGTGACTATTGTGAACTATGTTTTGGTCATATTTTTAAGTAGTTGATAAGGTTACCATAGTCAATGTGAATTTAGTTTCATTGGATAGGAATTTGGAAATACTGAGAACTGTTAGAAAATAATGATAAATGGTAGTGCCTATGTTTCATTAAACAGCTGCAGGGATTGGTATTAGGTGATGAAAAGTGCTACACTTGTCACATTATGGAGACAAAAAATAAATAAAGCAGCATTTTTGCAGTCCCACTTAAAAAAAGAAAAACTTTAGTAAATATCTAAGTGCGTAGATTTTTGTTACTGATGCATTTCTTGCGGGGAGCGGGGTTGGAATGTTTCTGGGAGGACAAGAGTGATGAACAAACTATACATTTCCTATATGAACTATATTATTCCTTTTAATCTTTTCACAGCTGGTATGCAGCATAATTGGCAAACAGTAGGGATACCATTTGGATTTATGTAGTCATTCAATGCACATTTATTTTGTGGAGAAGTGAATGGAGACTGACAGTCTTTCTCAGATTTATGCTTTCCTGGGGTCTGGGATTGTCTTTATAGGAAAACCTCCTCAGAGAAATATGAGAAAGAATCATTTCTGCAATATCAAGAGATCCTTCTGTTTTTATCATTCTGTGTTCCTAATGGAAAAGCAAAATCCTCTCCTCTTTGAAGACATTCTAGGTCTCAGATTTAAAATCTCTTATCCAGCATAGCATTCAGTTTAAAAAATACTGTAATCAGAATTTTCAGTATGACTGATACATTCTTCTGAAACTGTAGTTGAATATATCATTCATTACTGTGCTATATATAAATATTTGTAAGTATCTTACCTAGCTAATATGGTATGTATAATAATAATAAAAAAAGCCTTTGGACAAAAATGTCTCTACATGGCAGGCATTCCATCAAATTTCTTGAACACCAGATGAGCTGTGATTGAAATGTATGAAAGACAGACTAAAAAGAGATTCCTGTTGTGCCTCTAGTACTAACGTTCTTCCCTCTCCCCAGCAAATAAACTGCAAGATATGGCATTCTTTATAGATGTCTTTCTCCTTGTTTGCACAGCATTCAAGGATTGAATGTTGCTTTATGATGGCACTCAGTTTATGACAGTAGAATACAATCGTGCAGTCATCAAAAAGTCTCATGTCTATGTCTATGCATACTTTTGAATTATTTAAGTGGTGTGCTATTCTTTACATTGAAAGAAGTCCATCTTGGTTAATCTTTACTATTTTCTTCATTAGGAAAAGAATGGATTCTCCCTTAACATGAACTTGAAGATGCAGCCACATCATACCTATATTACTTCTATTATGTGATTAAACAAGTCTTCTGTGTTAATGAAATGAAGAAAGTTAACTGCCCTCCACAACAGTCATTGAGGTCTAAGCATTTCTAAAACCAGTTAGTTTAATGGTACCCTGTGTGTGTGTGTGTGTGTGTGTGTGTGTGTGTGTGTGTGTGTGTATTGATAATATTTTTCTGAATCTAACACAGTGAGCCCATTTACAATTTTCCAGACCAAAGGACTCTGACAAATGATAAGATAGGCAATACACTTAGGGGAAATGATATGGAACTCTCACTTTGCTCTACTCTGATAACCATCTGTTGAGTTAGGTAAAAAGAGATAATAAACTTTACTAGATGCACAGTTTTGCTAAGCCTGTATGTTCCATCCTTCCAAATCTTATGGTATTAATTATCTTTATTATCAGATCAATACCTAAGATGCTCAGCTGTATTGTAAGTAAAAATTAAAGCCTCACAAGCACTATGTGTCAGAGTGTCTTTAATTCATGTATTGCTGCTGCTAGAACATAAGAAACAAAGAATACAAATGCTGTTGTTGAAGAACTCCATTCATATGTGGATGGGAAGATTAAAAAAAAAAAATTCTGTTCCATCATTAATGATGTCCATGGCATTATTCAATAGAAGGATGTTTCCTGAGAGTCACACTTGAAGATAGAAGGATTGAATATATTTTGCGGCAATAGCTTGAAAATAATTTTTAAAACTTCATAATTTACTACCTGAGCAAAGTTGTTTTTCTTCTGTTATTGTGGTAAGAATTTCCAGAGATAATTAAGGCAGAAGACACATATATTGATCTCTGAGCCTTCCTGGTATCCTAGTACCTGTTATGTTTTATACTTGTTGGTTTACAAATTCAGAAGTGACTTAATTTGCTGTTGTATTGAGAAGAATACTACATGATTTCTGCATAAGGCATTCTGAAAATTCCCTAAACCTTTATACTCTTTCTGTGCATGATACTGCTCAGTGTTTATCACTGACTTCGTGATTGATTAACTGGGTAAAATTAATCTTCTAGCATAATAAGCTTCAGAGTCATGCCTCAAATCCATTTAAAAGGACCCATATAAATAAAACATTGGAATTTAATAGGTTGCAACTTCTTGAAGAGAGGTAAATATACAATCTGCACAGTCTTTTAATATCTGTGAGTCTGTAAAACACTGATGATCAAATATCCTGTTACTGACTTCATAATAGCCAAATTTCAGTTTCAAATTTCAACATATTCAAAAATATTTATGATGGTGGAGGTCATTTTTATCATACAAATAACTTTGCATGAACAGATAATTTTCTATATGCAAAAATACTGATTAATAAGTTATATAACAGTTATAGTAATAAGATGTTTGTTAATTTCCAATTGCTGTCTTAACAAATCATTACTAACAGAAGTTTGAAACAACTCAGATTTTATTATTTCACAGTTTCTCAAGGTTAAACATTTGGGTGTACTGTAGTTCATCTGGGTCCTTTGTTTTGAGTTTCTCAAGTCTTAAAGTCAGAATGTCAGTTGGGTTGCATTCCTTCCTATAAGCTCTACGATAGATTCATATCAAAGCTCATGCAGATGTTGGCTAAATTTAGCCTGAAATTGTAGGACTAAAGTTTCCTTGCTGTTACCCTTAGCTCCAAAGGCCCTGTCTATGGTATGTACATGGGGTTTCCTAAATCTCAGAACCATCAATAGTGTGTTCAATCTTTCTTATACTTCAAATCTCTCTGATGTTCCTTTCTGTGGCTTCTTGGCTTCACCAAACTAAGCTCTCTGCTTTTAAGGGCTCTTGTGATTAGCTAACTCTATCAAGATAATGCAGGAGACTCTATTTTTAGGTCCCTAATCATAACTATATCAGTAATGTTCATTTTCTCATAAAACATATTAAAACACTCATTTTTAAAAATATTTAATTATTTATTTTAGAGAGTTGGGGGAAGGCCAGAAGGAGAGGGAAAGAGAGAGAATCCCAAGCAGACTCCTACTGAGCACAGAGTCCAAAACAGGGCTCAGTCCCATGACTCTAGGATCATGATCTGAGCTGAAATCAAGAGTCAGACACTCAACTGACTGAGCCACCCAGGCATCCCTGGGATTTAGATATCTTTAAAAGTGGAGGAGTGTTTCTACTTATCATAGATATGTTATTAGTTATTTTATATATTGTGTTTTTTCACTATTAAATTATTTCAGTTATTTATTTTATTATTTTTATATTTATTTTATTATTTATTTTTATTTATTTATTTATTTTCATACTCTAAGTACTCATTGCAGTTCATTAAAAAATCATGTATCAAAATACATATTGAGCTGTTTCTAATAAGACCATATGCTTTCTGTACAATTATCCTTTTTCTTCAAAATAAAAAGCAACACTCAGGGTCACCTGGGTGACTCAGTGGGTTAAAGCCTCTGCCTTCAGCTCAAGTCACGATCCCAGGGTCCTGGGGTGGAGCCCTCATCGGGCTCTCTGCTGAGCGGGGAGCCTGCTTTTTCCTCTCTCTCTGCCTACCTCTCTGCCTGCTTGTGATCTCTGTCTGTCAAATAAATAAATAAAATCTTTTTAAAAAATCATACTTTTCCTGCTTATGAGGTTATTCTTATATTTATGGGTTGACTTTTATCACCTTTTAAATAAAAATTATTAGATATTTAATAAGATTTGTTGATCAGACAGATGGCTAAGGGTTTTCAAAGAGGTATGCCTATTGTATATTTCAAAAATTAAATTCCAGGGGCGCCTGGGTGGCTCAGTGGGTTAAGCCTCTGCCTTCGGCTCAGGTCATGATCTCAGGGTCCTGGGATCGAGCCCCACATCGGGCTCTCTGCGCTATAAGGAGCCTGCTTCCTCCTCTCTCTCTCTCTCTGCCTGCCTCTCTGCCTACTTGTGATCTCTCTCTGTCAAATAAATAAATAAAATCTTTAAAAAAAATTAAATTCCATTTCTTAATAGAAAAAAAAGATTAATTGTTCATTTTTAAGTACCAGAGGATATGGGACAGGAATGTGTAGTCAACCATGAAAACTATGAAGGGATTTTAAGACATTTAAGTTTTGTTTTTTTATTTTACATTATTTGCACAACACTATTGAAGTTCTTACACATATTTTAACTCATTTAATCGTAAAAAAGGTTTGGTATGATTATTAAACTACACTTTATAGACGAGAAACAAAGCCAATGGAAGTAAGAGATTTTCGCAAGTTATACAAGTAATGGT
Source organism: Lutra lutra (assembly GCF_902655055.1). Taxonomy (NCBI): domain Eukaryota; kingdom Metazoa; phylum Chordata; class Mammalia; order Carnivora; family Mustelidae; genus Lutra; species Lutra lutra. The sequence goes on along the minus strand of NC_062279.1, from coordinate 77,453,826 downwards.
AACACTTGAATGAACACTTTTTTTTTTTCCAGCATAACAGTATTCATTGTTTTTGTACCACACCCAGTGCTCCATGCAATCTGTGCCCTCTCTAATACCCACCACCTAGTTCCCCCAAACTCCCACCCCCCCACCTCTTCAAACCCTTCAGATTGTTTTTCAGAGTCCATAGTCTCTCATTGTTCACCTCCCCTTCCAATTTCCCCCAACTGCCTTCTCCTAACTCCCCATGTCCTCCATGCTATTTGTTATGCTCCACAAATAAGTGAAACCATATGATAATTGACTCTCTCTGCTTGACTTATTTCACTCAGCATAATCTCTTCCAGTCCCGTCCATGTTGCTACAAAAGTTGGGTATTCATCCTTTCTGATGGAGGCATAATACTCCATACTGTGTATGGATCACATCTTCCTTATCCATTCATCCGTTGAAGGGCATCTTGGTTCTTTCCACAGTTTGGCGACCGTGGACATTGCTGCTGTAAACATTGGGGTACAGATGGCCCTTCTTTTCACTACATCTGCATCTTTGGGGTAAATACCCAGTAGTGCAATTGCAGGGTCATAGAGAAGCTCTATTTTTAATTTCTTGAGGAATCTCCACACTGTTCTCCCAAGAGGCTGCACCAACTTGCATTCCCACCAACAGTGTAAGATGGTTCCCCTTTCTCCACATTCCCTCCAACACATGTTGTTTACTGTCTTGCTAATTTTGGCCATTCTAACTGGTGTAAGGTGATATCTCAATGTGGTTTTAATTTGAATCTCCCTGATGGCTAGTGATGATGAACATTTTTTCATGTGTCTGATAGCCATTTGTATGTCTTCATTGGAGAAGTGTCTGTTCATATCTTCTGCCCATTTTTTGATATGATTATCTGTTTTGTGCATGTTGAGTTTGAGGAGTTCTTTATAGATCCTGGATATCAATCTTTTGTCTGTACTGTCATTTGCAAATATCTTCTCCCATTTCGTGGGTTGCCTCTTTGTTTTCTTGACTGTTTCCTTTGCTATGCAGAAGCTTTTGATTTTGATGAAGTCCCAAAAGTTTATTTTGGCTTTTGTTTCCTTTGCCTTTGGAGACATATCTTGAAAGAAGCTGCTGTGGCTGATATCGAAGAGATTACTGCCTATGTTCTCCTCTAGGATTCTGATGGATTCCTGTCTCATGTTGAGGTCTTTTATGCATTTTGAGTTTATCTTTGTGTACGGTGTAAGAGAATGGTCGAGTTTCATTCTTCTACATATAGCTGCCCAGTTTTCCCAGCACCATTTATTGAAGAGACTGTCTTTTTTCCACTGTATATTTTTTCCTGTTTTGTCAAAGATTAACTGACCATAGAGTTGAGGGTCCATATCTGGGCTCTCTACTCTATTCCACTGGTCTATGTGTCTGTTTTTATGCCAGTACCATGCTGTCTTGGTGATCACAGCTTTGTAGTAAAGCTTGAAATCAGGTAACGTGATGCCCCCAGTTTTATTTTTGTTTTTCAACATTTCCTTAGTGATTGGGGTATCTTCTGGTTCCATACAAATTTTTGGATTATTTGCTCCAGCTCTTTGAGGAATACTGGTGGAATTTTGACTGGAATGGCATTAAAAGTATAGATTGCTCTAGGCAGTATAGACATTTTAACCTAACCAAAGAGGTAAAGGATCTGTACTCGAGGAACTATAGAACACTCATGAAAGAAATTGAAGAAGACACAAAAAGATGGAAGACCATTCCATGCTCTTGGATCGGAAGAATAAACATTGAATGAACACTCTTAACATTAAGGTATATAAAATGTTTCTGTGGAGTATGTTCTTATTTGTGCCCATTTCTCCCACTGCCATACCACCATCAGTCATATAGTCTATCAAGGACTCAGAGAACTCTCAAAAGTAGTTTGAGGGAAAAGGAATCGGTCAATTCAAGTGAGGAGTGCTTGAAAAAAATGTTCAACAATGAAGAGTGGATATTGAATCTCAGAAAGAAAAAGATGGAAAATGGCTGTTGGACATAGCAAGAAGCAAATCGCAGATGATCTAAAAATGCCTTGGAAGAGTGGGGGTAAGACAAAATTATAGTTAGCACCTGAGTTGGTTAGAGGCAGTAGAAACAGTCAAGAGTGACTATGAAAGGGATAAAAAGTTCAGTAGTCGAGAGAGATGGGTTCAAGGGAGGGTACATATATATTTTATATACTGTACTAGATATATAGATGATAGATGATAAATGATGATAGATAAATAGAAATATAGATAAAGGGTAATCATATCTATGTTTGATTATTAATGGGAAAAGAAGTTGTAGAAATTAAGGTTAAGAAAGAGCAGATTAATAAGTATATAAAAAACCAGAAGGGAGTATGAGCTTGCACACAAGTTGAGAAATCATGGTTGGGTTAGAGGAGTATTTCCTATTATAAAAGAAAGTAATTAAAAGTAATGAGTCTGGATATAGGTTAATCAGCTGGTTTAAAGACATAAAATTAATGGCAATAACTTTCACTTTGGGAATATGAATCAAGGCCATTTACTAAAAATGTCTGAAGAAAAAGGGAGACCATTTGAAATAGTTACTGTGGACGATGCAGATAGAGAAAACTAAAAAAAAAATGTAGAAACATTACTGGGCAGAATTGGTACTGAAGTTGTGGCTGAATTTGGGATGATATCATTTTGAGAAATTAGTGATACCATATAGGCGTGATCTGCAAGCATGTTGTATAAAGTTCAGATAGTAAATATTTCAGGATTTGTGGGTCATAGGTCTTTGTAGCAATTACTTAATTTTTGTTTTAACATGAAAGCAGCCATAGAAAATACATAAATAAATGGACATGGTTGTGTTCCAATAAAACCCTATTTGTAAAAATAAGTGTTAGGTTAGAGTTAGCTCAGGGGCCATAGATTAAAGATCCTTGTTCTGTAGGACTGTAGATCCATTTGGTTATAGACAAGGAAGCAGAAGCTCTTATTGGCCCTGCATAAATTTTGCTAGCCAGTGAACATGATCGGCAATAAGGCATGGGTGTCAAGAATGTAGGCAAGGGTATTTATGTGTGGTGATGAGCACTGGGTGTTATACACAATTAATGAATGTTGAACACTACATCAAAAACTAATGATATATTATATGCTGTCTAACTAAACATAATAATTAAAATAAATAAAGTACTGGCCATGTTGGATGAACTGGACTAGAAGTGAGAACTTGTTAAATCAGGAAGCAAATATACAGCTATTAATTAAAAGGATCAGAAGGCAGTGAGGACAGATAACATGTACATTGGGGTTGCTGGATAGACGAAAAGGAAACAAAAGAACTAGATAAAATAAAATGTAGCAAAATCAGGCTATAGCAATTTTCTATGTGTGTAAATAATGAAATGATTATGTTTTTTATCAGTGTAAACAAGAAAATAAACTCAGTGATATAACCTTCAGAGAAAGGATTGATACAAAATTAAAATAATAAAAAAATAATGTGGGCCTAAAAAATTAGTGATAGATGATAGATAAATAAACAGAAGTGTATGATAACAAAGTAAATGGATTGCATAGAAATTCCTCCGAAAATAAAAGATAGAATTACCATATGATCCAGCAATTCCGCTTCTGGGCATATTCTCAAAAGAAATTAAAGCAGGGACTTGTTCATGTTCATAGCAGCATTATTTGCAATAGCCAAAAAATGGAAACTTAAGTGCCCATCAACAGATAAATGGATAAACAAAATGTTGAACTTTTACACCATGTAAAAAATTAACTCCAAATGGATCAAAGACATAAATGTAAGACCTAAAACTATAAAACTCAGAAGAAACATGGGGAAAGCTTCATGATACAGGATTTGGCAATGATTTCTTTTATACGACAACAAAAGCTGTAAAAACAGCTGTTTTATCTGTAAAAACAGATAAAATGGACTGTATCAAAATTAAGTTTGTGCATCAAAAAACACAATCAACAGAGTGTAAAGAAAACCTGAATGAGAAAATATTGCAAATAATATATCTGATAAGGCAATTAATATCCAGAATTTACAAAGAACTCCTATAACCTAACAACAAAAATAACCTCACTTAAAAAAAATGGGTAAATGACTTCAAAAGACATTTCCCTAAGGAAACAGAAATGGCTAACAAGCAATGAAAAGATGCTCAACAAAATAATCTTTAGGGAACTAAAAATCAAGATCACAATATTACCTTATACCTATTAGGATGGCTACAATAAAAACACACATACATATACAACAAAATTTGTGGCTAGGATGTGGTGAACTTAGAACTCTTGTGCACTATTGGTGGAATGCAAAATGATGCATCCCTCTATGGAAAACATTATGGCAGTTCTTCAAAAAATGATTAATAGAACTACCATATGATCTAGCAATTAATATTTGAAAGAACTGAAAACAGGATCTCAGATCAAAAAGATATCTGCAGCATTATTTATAATAGTGAAGAGGTGAAAGCAGCTCATGTGACCTAGTCCATGCAGTGAATAATCAAAATGTGGTATATACATCCAATGGAATATTATTTGGCTTTAAAAAAGGCAAAAAAAATCTGATACATGCTACAGCATGGAAGAACTTTGAAGAAGTTATTACAATAAGTGAAATAAGCCAGTTACAAAAAGACAAATACTGCATGATTCCATTTATATACAGTACTTAGAGTAGTCACATTAAAAGGAATAAATAGTAGAATGGTGGTTGCCAAGGCAGAGAGAAGAGGGAAATGAAGGATTAGTGGAAGATTAATGGGCACAGAGTTTTGGTTGAGAAATACAAAAAAATTCCAGATATGGATGGTAAAGATGGTCACAAAATAATGTGGATGTACTTAGGTCTTTCTCTTAAAAATGAACTCTATAGAGTCAAATATTTTTGATCACTAATTTACTGGCTCTGGAGTTAGGGTGTGTAGGTTTGACTCAAAATTTAATTGCTTACAAATTGGTGATTCTGGTCAAGTCAGATAAGCTCTCTAAGACTCAGTTAAACATCTGTAAATGAGTATAATATGAAAACTTAAACCATGATGGTGTTGCGGGACAGAATGAGATAATACTTATGAAGTACCTAACACAACACATGGCACATAGAAAGAAATCAACACAAATTAATATTTAATTATTGTTATTACCTCAAGCTTCTAAAACTAAAATATGTGCAATGATAATGAAACTAATAAAATAGGGAATGCAAGAGGAGAAAAATAAATGTTATATGAGAAGATAGCCCTAGTGTTGAGTGCATTTGCTTGAGTAGCCAAGAAAGATAGCTATAGAAATGTCAACAGGAAATTGAAAATTCAGGACCAGGGTCTGAGATAATGATTCTGACCAGAGTCATTAAATTGGTGGTTGTGTTATGGCAAAAGGTTTTAATTTCCTACAATGTTAAAATGTATAGCTAGACATAAATAGATTATGATTTCAAATTCTACTACCAGTGTAACTTTAAATATATGGCTTAGGTCTCAGTGAGAAAGACCACATTTATTTCATAGATTCTAAACAATTTATTTACATAATTATATATTCTAAACTTAATTTATTTACATAATTATATGTTCTAAACTTAATTTGTTTATATAATTATAATAAGATTAATTGATATGTAATTTATATAATGTAATAATAACAGTAATTTATATAAACTTCTTAGTATAGAGAAGGTGATTAGATGTACCAATAACAAAAACAATTATAACTTTTGAAATTAAGTGATTTAAGCACTTGATAACACCAAGAGTAGTTACCATCTGAAGGCATGAACACTCACTATATAACTGTGTCAACTCTGTTCTTCACATTTCACTTGAATTTTCTCCTCTATCTTCAAAAACCTTTGGGACCTATTTTTATTCTCTTCCACATTTTTATAAATCCATAATATGAAGTTAAAATATAGAGAGGAGATGAGACGTATGGGTAGTATCTTGAAGAATACTTTTTGGTTGCTTGAAAGGAAGAATGAGAGAAGCAGGAGCACCCAAAGACGGAACAATGCAGTCCCAAAAATGATTGAACAAGTACAATTTCACTGAAGTCAAAACATGAGAGAGTTAAAAATTATAAACCACATGAATTTTCTTGCAGGATAATCAAATTATAACATTATTTTATAATGAGATTTTTTTAATGTTTTCCTTTCATGTACATGCCAAGCACTTGAATTATTGAGTGACTTGTACATTGTGACAGCATTGTAATGGACTTTCTGCATACACTACAATTGAATCTAAATTTCCTTCACTCAGCTTTTGCTGAAACAAGCTACGGAGTTAATCTTAAAATGACTCTACTGAGAAGAGAGTGAATTTTGCATAGTGTACAATAAGTCTGAAAACATGGAGATAAAATCACAAATGAAACTTTGACCCAAATCCTACTTGATGTTAAAATCAAGACAGGGCTTAAAAAATAAAAATATGTCATTAATCATGGCTAATTTATGAAACCACTACAAACATAATACTGTACTGTGATCCCATTATTCTGTTGTAAATCAGCAAATTTCATACACAATTCACCTAAAATTTAATGTTATATGCAATATGCTTCACAATCAAATATTTAAGAATTCAGTATAAACATAGAATTTATCTAAAATAAGTCAATATCACCAATTGGATCATGGGTCTGCCTCACTGATTATAAGTTAAATGCTTTGAGGATCATGATTCTTTTTTTTTTTTTTTAATTTGACAGACAGAGATCACAGGTAGGCAGAGAGGCAGGTAGAGAGAGAGGAAGGGAAACAGGCTCCCTGCCAAGCAGAGAGCCCCATGCGAGGCTCGATCCCAGGACTCTGGATCATGACCTGAGCTGAAGGCAGAGGCTTTAACCCACTGAGCCACCAAGGTACCCCGAGGATCACTATTCTTCTTCTTCTTTTTTTTTTTTTTTTTTTAAGATGTTTATTTATTTGACAGGCAGAGAGGCAGGCAGAGAGAGAGGGGGAAGCAGGCTCCCTGCTGAGCAGAGAGCCGGATGCAGGCTCCATCCCAGGACCCTGGGATCATGACCTGAGCAGAAGGCAGAGGCTTTAACCCACTGAGCCACCCAGGTGCCCTGAGGATCACTATTCTTAAAAGCAGTTCTATTACTACCCTATAGGTATTTCTAACCAGTGGGTTAAATGTTGAAGTAATAATTGATAATGATCACTGGGAAATGTTTGGATAGAATATAAATATTAATAAGAAATATTTATCTTTCAGAATTCTAGAAACTCTGTTTTTATATTAAACTACATAAAAGCACAATGTAGCTGAAAAATTCAACAGATATTATAGAGATTTGTTCCCAAATTATATTTTAGGAAACATTAGTTCTATAAAATATTAATATATGCTTCATTAAAGAAAAGTTTGTGGGACAAAGACATCAAGGAGATACTGAAGTAATTATCTGTAAAGGGACTTTTTGGGGCTTTTAAAAGGGCACTATGTGTTTTCAAAAGAGGATCACATAAACATATCTTTCTCCATTTTCTTTCTCTGATCATAGAGCCAGGTACAAGTGCTTATACAAGTACTATGAAGCGATAGCAAGAGTTGAGCTCTGGGACCACACTGGGGATAAAACTCAGCTCCGCCATTTCTTAGGTGTGTGACTTTGTGTGAATCATTTAACTTCTTGTGTCTCAACTTTCCCATCTGAAAATAAGAAAACAAAAATACATAAAAAGAAAACAAAATGATCTTCTGTGGTTCTAATGACTAAACATTGATATTTTGAGAATTTTAAGTACTATTTGGCTCACAGGAGTCTCTCTCTCATTAATAGTTTGCTTTTGTTACAATGTGTTATGAATTGAATGTTTGTAATCTCTCTCCCTTAAATTCATATGTAGAAACCCTAATCCAATGTCATTGGTGTATGAGGTGAGGTCTTTGAGAGGTAATTAGGTCATGAGAGTGGAGCGTGGAGCCCTCATGAAAGAGATTAGTCCCCTTATAAAATGATCCCACTTCCCTCCCCTGCTCTCTTATATATGGTGACAGCAAGAAAGTGGCTGTCTGTAAAGGAAGAGGAGCACTGACCAGATATTGAATCTGCTGGCATTTTGATCTTGAACTTCCCACCATCAAAACTGTGAGAAATATATGTCTTATTTAAGAATTCCAGTCTTGGTATTTTTGTTATAGCAGCCCAAACTAAGATATTATGATTCCTCAGAACATCACTAAGGAGCAGTGTGCCAAAGGGAAATTCTATTTTATCATATTTCACTACTATCCTATTCTACATTTTCAATAAGATGAGCCCAACCTTTGTTATTCTTCATGCTGCTTATGATGGATACTCTAGTAGGTATTTTATTGAGTAAGCATAGATGTGAATGTTTAGGTGTAAGGGAATAATTTCATCCAAACAAGATACCAAATCTCACCAAAAATGATTCTGTTTTAGAAGTAATAAGAACCAGTAGAAAAGTTTTTCTCAAGTCAGTGATACTGTTTAGATGAGTCATGGACTCTATCAGGTCTTTTGACAGGATTAAGGGCATGGAGTTATAGGATTATGGAAGATTCTTTACAATCACATAAGCTTACTCTAAGGCCATGTTTAATAAATATGCTAAACTGTGAATAATTAAGAGATTTGTACCTAATAGAATGTTACTAGAGGTGGCATGTTCTAGTGGAGAAAGAATATGGACCTCAGGATCAGCCACTTATGCACTGATCATGAGAAAGCTGGTCAATTTCTTTGAATCCTAACTTTCATTTTGAGGTTGTTATGAGAATGGCTAGTTGGTTTTTATCTCCAGTGGGCGCTCAATATTTTGTGAGGTATATACTGGTATATTGTAGAGCACCATCTTACTTTTCAAAAATAGAACACATCTAGAAACTGAAATTTTTAGCTTTTGTATTTCATAAATATGACTTCCTTAAAAATCACTGCTAGCAAAGTATAAAGGAGATAATGTATGCTAATTATACATGATAAGATCATGATTATTTTATTCTTTTATATGAGGAATTGGGAATTAAAGAAAAAGTTTTCAACAAGATCTCTGACCCTTACAAAACTAAAAAAGAAAGAAGTTCAAGTACAAGGCATATCTTATTTTAGTTCTTCCTCTCTTTTTATATGTTAGCTAAATAGAAAACACAAATTTTATTTAAAGCACCTAGACAATAAAGAAATTTCTCTGTGTAATGAAGAATTAATGAAGGCTTGCAAAGAAAAAAGCAGATCAGCAAATGATTGAGGAAGAAGAAAGAGGAAAAAAGAAAGCAATGACAGTAAAAGGCCAAAGTAAGAGAAGGAAAGAAGGCAAAAATTTGGGAACATGAAAGATGAGTGAATACATAAATATGCATAAAGATGAGTAGAGGGAAGAAAGGAAAGAGAGAGAGAAGGTAAAGAAGGATAACAATCATGAAATTAGAGAGAAAATTAGCATATACAACAGAATTTCCCTTTGGTACGCCATTCCTATGTGATACTTTGAGGAATCATAGTGTCTTAGTTCAGACTGTTGACAATATCACGTGAGAAGTATGGATAATTTCAGCTGATACTTATTTGCATATGCCTGGAAAATAGTATGTTGTGTCTTTTCATTGATGGCATATCTACCTAGAGATAAAGATAATATTTAATTATGTAAATATTTATACCCTAGGTATAAAAATAGTCCTTTCCTTATAATATATATTATTCTCTATATATAGAATATATAGAATTTCTATATATATATAGAATAATACATATTATTCTATATATAGCAAATATTTGCCTAGAATTTTAACTCCATGAATACAAACAACCATTTATTGTTGTTTACTCGTTTATTATTGTTGTTTACCATTTATTATTGTTACCCTAGTAATTTAATTGTCCTAAAACAAGATTTGTCACTTATATTCTAATCACTTATATCACTTATATCCTAATACAAATGCCTGTTTATTCTGATGCCCAAATAAATTAAGTCAATTTGATTATCCAATTAGGATTATTAAAAGTGCTTTTCTAAATAGGAGTCATTTTATGCTACATTCATACCTCAAATATGAATGGTTTCAACATTGTTGAAAGATTAATATATACAACACATAATTTATTTCTTAGTAATCTTTTTCTATATATAGTTTTAAAAGATTGCTTTCATTATGTTATTGATTTTGCTACAACTGTTTCACATACTTATTGAATAATAGCTTTGTTAAATGTATTTTTAAAACACCTACTTCCAACTTTTATAGAAATTTAAATGGTGCTACCACAGAACATACTTAAAAATTAAATGCGAAGGACTCGTGTGTGTGTGTGTGTGTGTGTGTGTTTACTTTCAGATGAAAGGGCCTTGGATCAAAATTATTTTTAAATTCTCAAATATTCTGATCTAAATTTGCATTATGAATCTTAGAGTAATGCATTATTAGGCAAGGAATTATCTCTCTTTCTTTGAAGGTCTTCTAAAATTTCAGTGTAGTTTGAGCTAATGAGAACTACTCCAAAACTGAAGAAACTCTGTCCAGTAATTACAACAACCTCTGCTATATGATTTTTATATCTACTGATAGGTGTCTTTCTATCTGTCTACCTGTTATTTTTGCTGGATATATTTGGTTTTCCAACAAAACTGTTACTTCCATGTATGCTAGATTTATTTTTTTTTTACACCTTGAGTAATTCTTGTTTTCCAAATGCACTTGAAGCTTCATAAAACCCTTGTTTAATGATGAAAGGCAAAAAAAAAATGCATATGCTGAAGTAAAGAAAAGCATATAGTATAATTTAAACATTCTAAATGGCTATGCTATGGTACATATGCATTCATTTGCTTACTGCAATAAAATATACTATTAACCTTACTTTTCTATATTTTAATATATGAAGTAGTAATGTATTTACCTAATAATAATTACCAACTTGATAATGTTTTTGGTTAAAAAACACATTTCTTTGTGTTTCATTATAAGAACTGAAAGACTAGAATTTTTCAGTATTCATGGAGAGTTAAAATGTGTTCTGGAAATAAGTAATAGCTTTCTTTGTCAAATAACTTACCAGCAAACAACAGGTAATTTGTTCTCTGAGTTGATTCCTTTTATTTTATACAATGATAGTTAAGATACTTCCCTGAAATCTTATTTTGTGTAACTAACATAAAGAGAGTTTACAGTTTCTCAAAATTAATCTTCAGTTTCCAGTTTTTATCATCTGTCTCTCCCTGTAAATTTCAAGCATTCCAAAGCGAGTGTGACCTTTTTAGCAAAAGTACATCAATCAGATACACTGTAATTTATTTCCAAGTCATTGCATCAGATGGAAGGAAATTTTGAATGAGAAAAGGAAATAAAATATCAGTTTTGATCATTTTAAAATACATTTTAATTGTAGCAATCTCCTTTCAAATTTAAGTATAAATACCATATTCTAATAAAGTCAGCATGAGAAATCTATGATTTAATCATACTTTTCAATAATAGTAACTCAGCAGAAATTTAGCTCACATCTTCTGAGTCAATTATTTTTCAAAATGTTATGTCTCTATCAAAAACTGATACTATTTGGGGGGTTGGTCATAATGCAAAGTAGAGTCTTTTGGGTACTTTTTAAAACTTACAGAGCATTTTTCTCTAAAGGGCACTGATGTAAAGTGCTGGAGTCTCTAATCTCTTGCTCTATTATGGGATGTGTTTAAAGTGGAAAATATTTATCTCCTGAAGCTTGCCAAAAGTTGTTCTCAATAACACAGAGGAACAAACTATTTACAAAAATTTACCATAATTTTCCTCTTACATTGCCTACTGTTTTGAGTAGTATCAACTGATATATAAATATTTTGTAACTTAGAAATAAGATTATCAAGTATTATTGGAAGCTAAAGATTACAGGAAGTGATTTATTCTGTATCCCTCCCCCCCCATATTTAAGGAAGAACAATAATAAAAACAATCAAAGGAAGAATAAAAAGGAAATTCAGAATCATCATCAAGAGCTTTTTGTGATTCTCAGTATTCAAATAGGTATATTTTAAGGATTAATTTCAATATGTATGCAGTTTAATACTATTTACACACATACACACACGCACACATTTCAATTGAAAAACAGGTCTTTGAGACACATAACAAATAGCTATTTTATTTTTAAAATTTGTTTAAAATCTTTTGAGTTTTTATTTAAACTCAAATTAATTAACATACAGTGAGTGTAGGATTAGTTTCAAGTGCACAATATAGTGATTCAACACTTCCATGCAACATCCAGTATTCATCACAGGTGCCTTCCTTAATCCCCATCACCTATTACCCCATCCCCCCACCCATCTCCCATCTGATAACCATCAGTTTGTTCTCTGTAGTTAAGAGTTTGTTTCTTGGTTTGCCTCTCTCTTTTTTTGTTCCTTTGCTCATTTGTTTTGTTTCTTAAATGTCGCATCTGAGTGAAATCATGTCATTTGTCCTTCTTTGACTGATCTATTTCACTTGGCATCATATTCTTTAGATCCATCCATGTTGTTGCAAATGGCAAGACTTCATTCTTTTTTATGACTGAGTAATATTCCTGTGTGTGTGTGTGTGTGTGTGTGTGTGGTGTTACTTCTTTTTTATCCATTCATCACTGGATGGACACTTGGGCTGTCCCCATAATTTGGGTATTATACATAATGTTGCTATAAACATTGCAGTACATGTATCCCTTTGAATTAGTATTTGTGTATTCGTTGGGTAAATACCTAGTAGTGCAATTGGTGGATCTATTTTTAACTTCTTGAGGAACCTCCATACTATTTTCCACAATGGCTGTATCAGTTTTAATTCCCTCCAATAATACAAGAGATTTCTTCTTTTTCCACATTCTTGCCAATTCCTGTTGTTTCTTGTATTGTTGATTTTAGCTATTTTGATAGGTGTAAGGTGATATCTCATTGTAGCTTCAATTTGTATTTCCCTGAGGATCAGTGATAGTGAGCATCTTTTCATGTGTCTGTTGGTCATCAAGATGTCTTCTTTGGAGAAATGTCTGTTCATGTCTTCTGCCCATTTTTTAATTGGATTATTTTTGGGGGGGTGTTGAGTTTCATAATTCTTTATATATTTTAGATACTAACTCTTTATTAGATATGTCATTTGCAAACAACTTCTCCCAGTCTGTAGGTTGCCTTTTGATTCTGTTGATGCAATTTTATTGATTGAAGTTTTTTATTTTGATAAAGTCCCAATGTTTTGTGCTTGTTTTTGTCTCCCTTGCCTCAGTAAACATATCTAGAAAGAAGACGCTAAGGCCAATATCAAAGAGGTTACTGCCTGTGTTCATTGCCAAACCGATTTCTTTTTCTTCCCAGATTCATGGCAGTGTGCATTTTTCAGTGTTTCCTGTAGCATTTTGTGGTTGAATGACAGAGATTTAGACAATGGAAAATGAGCAGAAGTATATGTGATGATTCTAGAGCCCTGGACCGGTAAGTGATCCCTGTTGCTCATTTCCTTTGAAGACATATGTTGAAGATGAAGCCATAAAATGGAAGAATCTTTGGTCCCTGAATTACCACAAGGAGAACTGCTTGTCCTGTTTTGGTTTCTATATCATATTTGAGTCATCACAATATTTTCATTTGTTACAGCACTCTAACATTCAGTAATTATTTTGCAATGATATTTCAGTTATTTTTATTAGAATTCAAAAGTTGATTTACAAAAGCTTTACAAATAGAAAATGTGTATATTTGTAAACTTTTTTGATTAATGGCATTTGATTAAAAACAGGTTTAATTAAAGAACAATGAAGATTTGGTAGATTCTCCTGGGCCATATTAAGATTCTTATTTTTTTTAATGTTTTATCTTGGAGGAGTTTTTTTTTTTAATTACAAAAAAGGCATTTAGAAAAATTATCTCACAATTTTAGAATCTGTGATTTCTTCCATTAGACTAAATATTCTTTGAGTCATATATCATTAATTTTTGCAGGCCAGAGTTTACTTATATTTAGCAAATGATAGATGTTCAATATATTTTTATTGACTGGTTGAATAAATCTATCCATTTTTTATCTCATTTTATGTTAGCCATTGTATTTATCATTCATCATTATTATAATACATGCTTGTTTGTTTTTACAACCTCTTATAAATGTGATATACATGCAAACAGGAAGGGAAATCAGTAGAGAATAGAGACAAATATTTTGATTTGTCCTGACTATGGACAGGCTCAATTCCAGTACAAAGATATGTCAAAAACTGTGGTAGTAAAAGCAAAATATGAAGCCGTGTCCTTCAATAGGCCTCAGGTGAAGAGTGAAGTAATGAGAGGAATGAACTTTTAGAACAATGTACTTTGTAGATTTCAATGGTGGTGAATTTAGAATACTTGAGAAATAAATTAGCTTCAAAGAGGGAAAATTGAACAAAGAGTTAAAAAAGCTTCAGTTACGTTAGACACAATGAGAGGGAAGGCAAGTGGATGCTACCTCTAGGATCAAAGTCTTTCTGTATTTTAGATAAATTATTTCTTGGAGAATAAAACTTCTGGGTAGTATATTAATGAAAAAAAATCCTTGTAATATATGTATACATTATATATATATATATACACTATTTTAATATATTCATAAATATTTGCTTAGGAGTGTATATTTATGTGTATTCTGATGTTTAAGAGCAAAAGCTCCTTAAAATATTAATTTTAATTAGTAACACAAGAAATATTAAAATTTTCCACTTGGTAGGTGAAAGCTGAAGGAAAAAAGAATCAAATAATCATTTTCAGGATTGTCAGTGAATAGAAAGAATTCTGCCAAACAATAGCAAATCAAAAGACAAACCAAGATAAAACAAGATTTTCAAGCTGAAAATCAACACAAATCACATTATGATGAATGTATACAATTAACTATGATAGTATGCAATTCAAAGTTACACCAATTTTTCTTCAAAATTATCTTGTTTTAAGCATTTCTTATGAATGAAAAATGATTTCCAGTTTTGTTTTGAGCCATCAAATAACAAACACCTTGTAAATGAGAAGGAAACAAGAATCCATTTGGCTACTGTGCCAGGAGGGACCCTAACAGCAGGTGATTACAATAAAAACCACCTTGTTGTTATATAGTTAACATCTGTGCTTTCTAAATGGTAAAGTAAATGAACATAATGGATATAGTTTTGGATTCACATTTTGCCACCTGCCTTTACACAAGCGTACGCAGATTGTCTTCAAACCACAGAGCCAAAATCTCAGATACATCCTGCCAATTTTCCTTAAATGATTGTATGCAACAATGATAAGGAACCAACACATTTTGCAATTTTGTTCACAAGGAAAGAGCAATAATTAAGTTTATAACACTGAAAGTCTAGAATCAGAAGCATTTTTTGAGATGAATAAAGACTAGAAAGCAAAGATCCAGTAGAATTCCAGAATTATCCTATTGTTTTGAAGGGTTTTAAAAATATATATGATATAAATACAACTGATTAAATAAAGAACAAATATCTATGAAATTTTTGGCTGATGAAATAGCATTCATTGAGATTAAACATAAGTAAAAACATTTGATATTGTGCAAACATGATTCTTTGTATGGTTACTTAAGGTCTTCAATTATAGTATAGAGAACAATTGGCCAATTATTTTCAGACACTTTTTTTTGCCCTTTTGAAACACCTAGCAAACAAAAAAGATGTGCACTTTGAAAATAAATGAACTTGTTGCCAATTACTTCCAAATACTTTGCTCTCTGTTATGATATACTTTCTTAGTTCTTAAGAGGATAGTAAGAATTAAAAGTAAAGATATCTATAATTAAATTTTAAAAAATTAAATATCTGTTGTGTTTGTTGAAAACATTCAACTTGACCATGCTTTCTTTACCCTCCTTAAACTAAAAATTTTAATAAACATGAAATTGTGTTTTCAGGCATAGTTTCGCAGTGGGTAAAACATTTGATTATGAGTGAAGAGAATCCTAGACTCTCTGTTTCTTTGTTTTGTAGTCGAGAGAAGGTCTTAAAATCTGGTCTTGAGATTCTTTGTTTATAAAGTGAAAGCATTAGTATCATTAGTGTTAAAATCAAGCTGTCCCTGTATGTTTCAAAAACATAAAGTTAAATGAAAAGTGTCTATTTGACAATGTTTGGGAAGCAGTAATTGTATAGTCTCTCAACAGGGACCCCATGACGTCAGAATATTAAAGTCTTCAAAAAATCTTGAAGAAAAACCTAAACGAATAAATGAATGAGTGAATGAATGAATCAATAAATACAACAATAATTTCCTCAAATCATTTAACCAGAGTCACGTCCAGAAGTTGGAATGGGGGAAATAAGGTTAGAAAACATATTAAAATATCTCCAACCCCTATGATGCGGCATTGTTATTCTGAGGGCAAAAGTGATATCAGGTAGCTTATGGGTCCCTTTTGGTAATAAATTGCTATGATGCTAAACATATTTGAAAATAACAATTTCTACATGTTCTCCAGAAGTTGAAATGTGACTTGCATGACTTAGCATTAAGAAACATTTGGCTCTTTTACTCATTCCCAAATATCTAATCAGTGGACATACTGTAAATTCTTATTTGGACATTTAAGTGCAATTTTCCCCCTTTAAAACATACCTCATACTATGCTTCTGATAAGACAAGCAAGCACAATCTGCTTGGTTTTTAAGTTGACATTTTCATCATCTGAGTGTGTTCTTCTGTGTCATTTTCAGGAGGAAATAATACAAAATTTGAAATAAAGTGGAAAGTTTTAAATTTCTAGGATTACTCTCTCTACTATCAGGAAGTACATATGACTCATATAAAAACAATAAAATATGCTATGATTCCAAAAAGTTATATTTGAGATCAAAAGATAGAGTTAAATTTCTTATATATTCAAATTCAATATAGTATTATTCATTTTTTTAAGACTTTATTTATTTGACAGTAAAGTAGACAGTGAGAGAGGGAACACAAGCAGGGGGAATGGGAGAGAGAGAGGCAAGCTCCCCCCTGAAGAGGGAGCCCGATGTGTGGCTCAGTCTCAGGACTCTGCGATCATGACCTGAACTGAAGGCAGATGCTTAACGACTGAACAACCCAGACACTCCTAGTATTTTATTCTAATATGCATTTTCACATGATTTTCATTTTGAAAAACAAGAGCTGTTTATGACTATCTCTTTAAGTAGTGTCATTCATTAACTTCTGTTGTGTTTGTAATATATATATGAATAGCATATTAATAGATATATATGTTATTCTAAAAATAAAAATAAATATTCTTAGAGTTTTAGAGACAATTTGATGAAAAACATATTTTATAAAACTAGTATAGTAATGACTTGTGACTTTACTGACCTATTAGGTGACTGGATAACAGTAAGACATATTGCTATATTAAGACTATTACATTCAACAGATTCTTAATGCCTCCTCCTTCGTATGTGCTGCAAGCAGGTAATATAGAGAGGAAAGATGTATGTTAGTAAGGCTAGTGGAAATTCCCACATATAAACAAACCAAAACAAACACCAACATAGACTCACGACAATTTTAAGCATAGTATACATTTGTAAGTCTTGATGACTCTTTAGCTGAGGGGATGACTAACCATCTCAGGATAAAGACAAGGGAAGAATTTACAGACAATATGAGAACTGAACCAAACAAATGAACTGTAACATAGGACAGTGTGTTGGTGTATTTTATGAGGAGAGTGAGTCATACCAGAGAGCCAGAAGACAAGTAGAATTTTATGAAACTGATAATAAGTAAGATGTATTCCTACACCTGCATATAGTGCATTATCCCTCAGGTAGAAGCTGCTGATGGAGTCTGGTGGATAATGAGAGCTCATGGAGAGTCTTAATATACTCTTCTAAGAAGTTTGGAGGCGATTTTAAAATGGCATTGGATTGCAGAATGCATTGTAAGGCTATTATATAAGCAAATTTGGACATTAAAAAAGTACTCCAGAAGCAGTGTTGAGAATAGGTTGTTCTGGAGGAATATTTGAGATATTGTAAAATTTTGTCTTCTTTAGGAACATTTTTCAGGTATTAAAATGAAGGGTGAGACTGGGCATGTAAAAAAGAAGATATAATTATGGTATGTTTAAGGGTCAGAAAGAACTTTTTAAATGAATTTGGAATATTTTCTTATTTCCTATAGATATATTGATTCCATTTTTTGAGATACCAAAAAAAAAAAAAAAAAAGGATGAGGGACACTTTTTGTGAAATGATACTGAGTCAGTTATTGATTTACTAAGTTTGAGACACATCTGTCTGGCCTCTAACTGCAGGTGCTAAATATGTAGCTGGACCTATGAACCTGGAAACTCAGGAGGAAGTTTCAAAAAGAGTTAAGTAAAATGTAAATGTAGCTGAAGTCACAGAGAAAATTATTATTTGTTTGAAGACAGGGGATAAAATGAATAGAAAATTCTTTGGATCTCAGCAAAAGTGATGTTGAGGTCATCCAAACAGAGAATAAATCTTGGAAAGGAAGATCACTAAGTAAGGTATCTGAGAAAGACCCTTTCTTAAGACCAAAGGTAAAAAAAAAAATAGGAACCCATGAAAGAGAATAAGATGTAGTGAAAGAAACATTGAAGGAAATAGGGAAAATAATACCACTGAGAATTTCCAGATATATAGAGTGCTAAGAATTTCAAATGCTATAAAAAGTTGTATCAATCCATTTCTGAAAAATTCCTGGTTTATAGCATAACTAAGTATGATGCCTTTAATATTAGGGAAGGATGTTTCAGTGGATTTTCAGAGTAGATGGCATTGCATTAGTTTTAGGTGAAAAGACAGTCAGGAATTGAAATAAAGAAATTAGACAAGATATTTTAAACTAGACAAAGCCTTTTCATGTCATTAGTCAATTAAAAAGATCACACTATTTGGGGCGCCTGGGTGGCTCAGTGGGTTAAGCCGCTGCCTTCGGCTCAGGTCATGATCCTAGAGTCCTGGGATCGAGTCCCGCATCGGGCTTGCTGCTCAGCAGGAAGCCTGCTTCCCTTCCTCTCTCTCTGCCTGCCTCTCTGCCTACTTGTGATCTCTCTCTGTCAAATAAATAAATAAAAAATCTTTAAAAAAAAAAAAAGATCACACTATTTAATCTATGAGGTTCTATCTTTGTACATCTATGATTCATGAAGAAAAGAGTCCAATTACACAACAAACCTTAATATTTGAAATACTATAAAGAAAAACAAAAATATTTTATAATGGTTAACTTTTACTGCAAGCTATGAATATGGTTAAAACCACATTCTATGGTCAATGAAATGTATGCATTTTCTCCATTATGCATTTAATGCCCTTTTATCTACACACAGAAGCAATGCTGACCCACCTGAAATTATGAATACCTCTTCTTCTGTAAAATGCATATATTATTGACTTTAGGGTCAATAAGATAAATACTAGAATCTCATTATGGAGGTCACAGAATGTTAACTATTTTATACTTGATATCTATCTGCTTAAAAGAATTCCTTCCTTTTATTTCATGACTTTAATATTGTGTGTTATTTTTTATTTTAGAAAGCAAGGGTGGATTGAAGAAAATATATCCAGGATTTTCACACACACACACACACACACGTAACAGTAATTCAGGAAAAAATTCAAAGTAAAAGTAAAGCAAAATAAACAAGTAAACAAACAAAAAGCTAAAATAATACCACCTTCTGGGTATTACCAAATAATGATAAAGATGGAAAACTGCATATGTTTATGTGTTTGTCTCTCTATAACTCCATGTATGAAAAAAATTTAATTTTTATTGAATTTTTTTATTTCTATATTTTATCCATCTAAGAGATTATTAAGAGATAAAACATTGGTGAATGTTATCATCTTTCCTCAGAACTGGTTACTTATATCAAAAAATAATATCATTAAGTGCCTAGAAACATCTCTCCATGAAAATTTATCTAGAAATACAGATAAGAAATTTAAAATGTCAGAGAAGTAGAATAGATTTTGAGTGATGCAGAGATGGCATGTAAATGCTACCATAAAAACTGGGAAGTATTACGGCCTTAATGAGAGTGGTAATTTAGGTCTGGATTGGAATGGATTGTGTCAGAATACAATACAGCTAATCATTACTGGTCACTCAGAAAATGATTTTATTTCTTTGGGGATGTCATCATGTGTTCCTGAGCTACATGTGATTGTAATCCATATGTTTTTTTCAATGACTACCCTGTGTGGTCAGCAGTCCAGAGGGAACCATAGATACCAAGAGATGCGGTCTTGGCACACTTGAAGAAGTGGATGAAAACATGTGTGTTTCCACCTTTCTTTCCCTCTCTATATAAGTGTATATTACAGAGTCACAGTGGCCTTCAACTGTTTTTTTTTTTTTTGCTCATTCTTTTTGCAATTGTGCACATTTCAAATTCCAAAAGAAAAATTAAGGAATTTAAATAAAATAAATGCTCATGTTAAGAAATGTACTACTCTACATAAAGATTGCACCTTGAAGCACAGTGTCATGTTATACTGATTACATGAATAAAACACACATATTTCATGATTTTACTTTATTACTTTGTTTATAACTTAAAATATATTTATATAGTAATTTAGTTAGTATTTTATTAAACATATTTATTAAATATTTTATCAATTTTTATTTCCTATATATTTATTATTAAATTATTGTTGATAATGTTTACAAATATGCTAAACATGTTATTAACTATTAGAATATTAATGCTTGATATTATCTTTATATTTTATTTTATAATTACAATTTACTTATATTTAACATATACTTTATTTCTATTGCAATTATCTACCTTGGAGTTTCAATTTTGGGTTACTCATATTTTTAGAGAAAAACTTATTTTATAATAAAACACTTTCTCACAATATATTAAGTTGTTTGGCACTTTTGTGCTACTAAAATATTCAAAAGCCTTAACAAAATTATGTTACAAATTTATAAGTGGTTATTTTCATTCTTCTCTTAACACAAAAACAGTAAAGATTGTAAGACTGGTGCTAGTTCTTTTGGGAGTCCAAGAGAAAGCGGGATGTTAGACACATTGATCAACTCTTTCCTCCCCAGGAGGAAGATGAGAACTGGGACTTTTTTTTTTTTTTTTTTTTTTTTTGGTCTTTTTGCTATGTGTTCAGGGCAGGGATGGGGGTGGGTCGCTGGGATCTTGTTGCGGGATGAGGATGAATCTATAGTCTCTCCCAGCCCAAGCTACTCTTAGGGCTAAATTATGTTGGGGCTATCAGAGCTCCAAGACTGGCAAGACAAGTGACAGTCAACTCTTTCCCTCCTCAGGGAGAATCTGAGAGCTAGGATTTTTCATTTGCTTGCTCTGTGCTGAACAGAAGGGAGTGTACATGGCTTCTACTACCCCAAGACACTGGTTTTCATTCTCTACAAGGTACTAGACTATGGATTCCATCAGAACCACAAGAAGGTAAGATAGAAGCCAGTCCTGTGAGCCTATAAGGAAAGTTTGTGATACCAAACAAGTGAACCAATCTCCTTCCTCTGGGAGGATCTGGGAGCTAGGGCTTCTCTTCCTGATTATAGGTTGTTGCACAGGGACAGGGATATCCTCTGGAAAGAGGATGTCCTGAATCTCCCTACCTTTTTTGGTTAGTCTAATTTCACATTTACCCCGTATGCAGGAGCCATTCAATTTCAATTCCGGATTTTCTCACAAAGGAAATTTATCTATGAATTGTTATTGAATCAGTGTTTTTTTGTTGTTGTTGTTGTTTTTGTTTTGTTTTGTTTTTTTTGTTTTTTAAGATTTTATTTATTTGACATAGAGAGAGAGATCACAAGCAGGCAGAGAGGCAGGCAGAGAGGGAGAAGAAGCAGGTTCCTTGCTCAGCAGAGAGTCTGATGTGGGGCTTGATCCTAGGACCCTGAGATCATGACCTGGGCCCAAGGCAGAGGTTTAACCCACTGAGCCACCCAGGTGCCTCTGAATCAGTGTTTTAATGGGAGAAAAGGAGCCCAGAGCTTTTCTACTCTGTGTTGAATAACTTTATTTTTCATTGATACTTATAGTGGACTTGAGCTGAATACATATTAAAATGTTTAGAATAATATGTTAGCATTTATGTTGGAAGATATAAGGCTTATGTAGAAGACAAATGCATTCTACTGTTTTTTTACTTAGTTTTTTTTTCCCCACTCGTACCGTTACAACAAACACTGTTTTTCAGTAACAATGAAGGCAAGTAAAGAAAATAAAAAGAGTTCTTGAGTAAATAAAGAGAGAAGAAAAGAGAGAAAAATTGAGCAAAGGAGTAAAACTTTTAAAGAATAGGAGTGAAAGTTAATATTAAAAAAGAGGAAAGAGAAAATATAAATGAATTTTAACACTTCATCATTTTCAGAAAGTAAAATGAAGTTAGAAGAATAAAAATATAATAGAAATAAATTTGTATTTCAAAAAAAATATATAGATATGTACTATTCTTACGTTTAAAAGGAGGGTGCTTCTTGGCTCTTCAGCTTCTACTGCACAAAAATCTTATTTTTGATCCATAACTTCTTTTGTTTGTTTTTTACACCAAGTTATATATAAAACCATAGATATGGGGAAAAATCAGTCATTCTCAACTGGCTCTAATAGAAGGCAGTATTCCTTTATCAAAGTGAACTTGGGAGTTTTTCTGAGTAATGGTAAAGCATCTTCCCACACCCATTTAAAAATATGTAGCTATAGTAAAAAAGAGGTCATATGGGAAAGATTTATTTTCTTTCTGACTCAAGTTCAATAAAAAGGAAACTGTAACCACAGGTTACTTTGCATGGAATCATCTCTACCTTTGCAAACATATGGGGACATCAGTGAACCGGGTCCTCAGTTTTGTACAACCTCTTCATAATACTGCTGAAAGTACCTTGTTTCTATTTTTTTTCAAGATTTTATTTATTTATTTGAGAGAGAGAGAATGAGAGGGGAGAGGTCAGAGGGAGAAGCAGAGTCTGATGTGAGGCTCGATTCCAGGACTCCAGGATCATGACCCAAGCAGAAAGCAGTTGCTTAACCAACTGAGCCACCCACGCACCCCCTTGTTTCTACTTCTACTACTCATTCTTTCTTGCTTGAGCCAGCTCCTACCAGATCAGAAGAGTCAACTGTTCATGTTCTTAGCACAAGCTCAGTAACTACAACCCATTGGTAGCTAAAAATTGTCCATGGTGGGGATATTTACACAACTGAAATCAGCAAAGGTTACAAATCAAGGGTTTTGTTTTGTTTTGTTGTTTTTTTAACAAAGATTACACATCGGGACCTTTTATTTTTTTCCTCTTTTGCTCTCTGTCAAGCAAAGGATATTCAGCATTTACACACACAGCATTACTTGCACTTTACCAGTCATAGCACTCTGAAATGTAAATCTCCTTCCAAACTGTATTCCACCTTGGACCAGCATGCAGTCCATGGCTTGTACAACCACTGTCTTATTCCAGCAACCAACATGAAATTTTCTCTGAATAACAGAAAGGGAAAGAGAAATCTTCTAACTCAAATCATTCAGAAATTAAATTTCTCAAAACCCTCTTCCTTACTTTGAAAATTTTTCCATATCCAACATGTTCCATTCCTCTATCCTTGTACTGATGATAGATGTGTAACCAGTTCTCTACATTTATAAATTGTTTGTGAAAGGCAACTTTATGCACAATTAGTGATCATAGAGCCATGCAATCTTTATTTTTTAATTGAAATTGATTTTGGAGATAATTGAAATTCACATGCATTTGTAATAAATGATAAAGAGATCCCCTGGTATACTTTGCTCTATTTCCCCTACTGATAACATCTTGCAAATTTATAGTATAATACCACAACTAGAATATTAACATTATTACAGTCCACCTATCTTATTCAGATTTTACTTGTTTTTACCAGTTTTACTTATACTTACATATAATTTTGTGTGTCTGTGTAAGTACTATGCAATATTATCACTTGTGCAGGTTTGGATGCAATACCACAGTATAGGCAAGGAAGAGATCCAATACTAAAAGGATCCCATGTGATGCAGTTTAATCTCCACACCCAACACCCTTCACGTCCTCCCCATCTCACTACAAACCTACCTACTGGCAAACAAAAACTGTCTTCCAGTTCTAAAATTTCATCATTTAAAACTGTTATGTAAATAAATATATTGCAGTATGTAAGATTTAAGTTATTTATGTTGTTTTTGTTGTTTTTTTATCCTGGAGATATACCCTGGTTTCTAGCTTCATTTTTATTGCTGAATAGTATTCCATGGTATGTATGGAGCAGAGTTTGTTCCACCATTCACCTGTTGAAGGATATGTGGGTCGATGCCAGTTGTTTGTTTTTACAAATAAAGCTGAAATATTTGTTTACAGACTTTGTGCGAGCATAAGCTTCATTTAGCTACAATAAATGAACAACAGTGCAATTGCTGGGTTATACAGTATATTGGTTGGCTAAGGCTGTGGGAACAAATACCACAGACCAGGTGGCTTAAACAACAGAAATTTATTTTCTCACATTTCTCGAGGCTGAAAGGCCATGATAAAGGTGCCAGCAGGATTGTTGTCTGATGAAAGCTCTGCACTTGTGTTGCAGATGTCTATCTTCTCACTGTGTGCTCACATGTATACGTGCACAGGGAGAGAAATGGCACATTTCTCTGATGTCTCTTCTTATGTCTCTTCTTATAAAAACATTAATCTTGTTGGTTCAGGGTTCCATTCTTATGACCTCATTTAAGATTATTCAAGTCTTTAGAGAACTCATCTCCCAGTGTAATCATACGGGAGATTAGGGTTTTTACATATGAATTTGGGAAGGATAAAACCACAATATATGTCCACAATATATAGTTATTAGGCATTCTATTTTATAAGACACTGTCAAACTGTTTTCTAGAGTGGCTATTCCATTTTACATTCCATCCAACAATGTGTAAGTGATCTAAGTTTCTTGCATCCTCACCAGAATTGGTGTTGTCATTATTTTTTATTTTAGCCATTCTGATATGTCTGCAGTGATAGCTCCTTGCAGTTTTAATTTGCATATCCCTGGTGACTAATGGTGCTGAACATCTTTTCGTGTGTTTATTTGAACATATTTTTTTGTGAAATGTCTGTTCATGTCTTTTGTTATCTTAAAATTTCATCGAATTGTTTATTTTTATTGTTGAATTTTGAGCATTCTTTGTATTTCTAAGTGCTAGTCCTTTGTTGGATATGTAATTTGCAAATATAATCTACCACTCTGTAACTTGTACTTTTTATCCTGGTCTCATGAACTTCCTTAGAGTAGACATTTTAAAAAATTTTTATAAAGTTACATTTATCACTTTTTTCTTTCATGAATCATGATTTTGGTTTGGTATAAGAAATTTTTATCAAATTCTAAGTCCTGAAGATTTTTGCCTAATTTTTCCTAACAGTTTTATAGTTTTACATCTTAAATTTAGTTGTGAGGTTTATGTTGGTGTGTATGTATGTTTGGGGAGTGGTGTTTTTCTACTCTGTTCTCTTAGTGTATGTGTCTGTGGCTCTGCCATTGAACCTAGTCTTAATATAAGCTAAGATCATTTTCCCAATTTATTTCTTTTATAAAGATTGTTTTCGCTATTATAAGTTTTGTTGCTTAGGAATCTTAGTGTTCTGGTTATAGGAAAAAACTAGATATTTAAATGTTTATAGAAGGAAAAAGAAGAAGTTTAAATTCAATGATATAATTTCATCTTAAGAAGTTGGAAAAAAGAAAAAAAAGTAACCTAAGTATGTAGAAAAAATAAATAATAATAAAAGTAAACATCAAAAAATAGAAATCATATAATAGAATTTAAAAGCCAAAGGTTATTTCTTTGGGATATTAATGGAATGATTAAATTTCTCACAGAATGACCATAGAGAGAGCAGAGATAGAGAAAAGAGGGAGGGAGGAATTGAGAGAGGAAGGGAGAAAAAAAGACAATGTTGTATGTATGTGTGTGTGAGAGAGAGAACTAATAATCAGTATTTAAGAATGAACAAGACCAATGGCTGAGAAAGAAGGCTTAACTAGAAAGAAGAATAAAAGATTATTCTGGAGTAATGCACATATTCTCTATCTTGATTGGACTGTTGATTACATAGTATATACATTTGTCAAGGAACTAACCACTTAGGTTAGTATGTGTCATTGTATCTAAATTTTACATCGATAATACAATTTTGAAAAGAAAATATAAGGGCAGATGATATATGGACTTGCTTCAGAAAAGCATACAGAGGGGCGCCTGGGTGGCTCAGTGGGTTAAGCCGCTGCCTTCGGCTCAGGTCATGATCTCAGGGTCCTGGGATCGAGTCCCACATCGGGCTCTCTGCTCAGCAAGAAGCCTGCTTCCCCCTCTCTCTCTCTCTGCCTGCCTCTCCATCTACTTGTGATCTCTCTCTGTCAAATAAATAAATAAAATCTTAAAAAAAAAAAAAAGCATACAGAGAGGAAAGCACTAAATAAAGGCTGGAATTTTGGATAACAGAATACTGGGAACTTTTGAGTTTGGAATATAATTCCAACAAAACTATGTTATTATAAAACCTAAAGTTTAATACAGCTTTAATATTTCTGAAGATGTTGATATTTTTATTGTTCAATCATGTTATTGGTAGAATTCTCTTTTGTTAATGACTTAAAAGCATCTGTTGTATTTAGCAGTATTGGCTGAACTAAGGGATAGTGAACCCCATGTATTCTTGGGAGCATAAGGAAAATAGAGCATTGAGATGTGACTGGGAAATTAAGAATTAGGATAATAAGCAAGTATTCATATTTTCAATATGCTTGATTAACTTGGAAAGGAGAAAAAAATGAAAAAAAGAAACTCAGGTTTTAAAAAAAATTCAGAAAGGATTGTGTTGGATCTATATCTACATATCCAATGTAACTGCTATAGTCTGTACAGAATTTGTGTGTCAATTGCTCAACGTGTAATAAAGTTTTCTCGTATTTGGATAAAAAATAGAACACCAAAAATATTAAGATCTCCATTCTCAAGAATAAGTCTCAGTTAGTCTTCTCAAACACTTTGTTAATAGATTGTTTTGGACATAGTGCATTGTTAAGGGAATATATAACTATTTAGTGACATTAATTTGGTGTAAGGTTGAAGTTAGACTTAAAAAAGATGATAGACCACATCTTCTTTATCCATTCATCTGTTGATGGACATCTAGGTTCTTTCCATAGTTTGGCTATTGTAGACATTGCTGCTATAAACATTCGGGTAAAGAAGATGTGGTATATACACAATGGAATACTATGCAGCCATCAAAAGAAATGAAATCTTGCCATTTACGACGACGTGGATGGAACTAGAGGGCATCATGCTTAGCGAAATAAGCCAATCGGAGAAAGACAACTATCATATGATCTCCCTGATATGAGGGAGAGGAGATGCAACATGGGGGGTTAAGGAGATAGGAGAAGAGTAAATGAACAAGATGGGATTGGGAGGGAGACAAACCATAAGTGACTCTTAATCTCACAAAACAAACTGAGGGTTGATGGGGGGAGGAGGGTTGGGGGGTGGAGTTATGGACATCAGGGAGGGTATGTGCTATGGTGAGTGCTGTGAAGTGTGTAAACCTGGCGATTCACAGACCTGTACCCCTGGGGATAAAAATATATGTTTATAAAAAATAAAATTTAAAAAAAGATGATAGACTTGAAATAGATAGTAATTATTAAGTAGCATGTTTTTATGTATCCCATTTATCAAGTATAAAGAGATATATATTTTATTTTAGATGAGGATATTTGTGTTTAATTTTGTTTTATAAGGACAATTATACTAGTGTTCATTTGTAGAAGACCACTTTTGGAATCACAGTTCATTATCCATGACTATTTAAATGACTGTATAAAAGGACAGACATTTGATATTACATAAGCAAGTATGGAAGCTGACTTGGTGAAGTCACAGATATGGTTTGGAATGAGCCGTTAGTGTGTATAATGCAAATAGCCATCCTGATTACACACAGGACGATTCACAGACTGTACCTTCAAAATACAATAATCGCCATCGCATTTCAGTTCACATTTAGCCACCTGGTTTTGAGTACTTGGTACCAGCTGTCAATTTGTAGCTATTTAGATTGATGTCACGAGGTGTCCTCATTCTGCTGGAGTCCTACAGTTGACACCACGCAAGAGCCCCTTTGTGTTTTCCCCAAAGCTCACTGTGAAGACAGCCTCACCTCCTTCAGTGCCAACGTGCCTTCAAATATGAATAGACGAGCTGCCCAGCCGGGAGCAGATCTTTAGGCCCATTGAGTGGATGCCAAAGCCTTCTCAGCATCAAAAACAGTTATTGAAGAGCCCAGTAGAAGAAGAAATACTAAAATATTAAATGTGCTCTTATTCACAATGCTCCTACTGCACTGGTCACTCTTCTATTCTTAAAATAACTCTTTTAAAGAATTAGGAACAGCAGGTAACATCACCTATGATTGAATGATTGATTGCCTATACTGTCTCATCTAAATAGAAGCTCTATGAGAATGGTGGTCTCACCTCTTCTGTTTAACAGTATCTCCATCTCCTAAGTTATACTTTATAAATATCCCATTTTTAAGATTTTATTTATTTGTTTATTTGAGAGGGAGACAGAGAGTGAGAGCACAAGCAGGGGTAGGGAGGGGCAAAGGGAAAAGGAAAAGCAGACCCTCTGCTGAGCAGGGAGCCTCATGTGGGGCTCGATCCCAGGACCCTGGGATCATGATCTGAACAAAAGGCAGATGCTCTTGATGGACTAAGCCACCCAGGTGCCCCTATAAATAATAGTTAATTTTTGTGTGTGGTATAAGAAAGAGGTTCCACTCTTTGGCATGTGTATACCCAGTTTTCCTAACACCATTTATTAAGGAGACTGCCCTTTCACTGATGAGTTTTCTTGGCTTTCTTGTCAAATGGACTGTGTATGGTTGGGTTTATTTCTGGGCTCTCAATTCTGTTTCATTGATCTATGTGCCTATTTTTACCATAGTACCATATAGTTTTCATTAGTATAGCTTTGTAATAGTTTGAAATCCAGAAGTGTGATGCCTTCTGCTTTATTCTTCTTTCTCAGGATTGATAAGTTTTATTATTATTATTATTATTATTATTAATTACTTAATTTTTCCAGAGGCCTCTTTTACACACTTTGTGGTTATCCACTTAAAGGGTTGAATAACTATCCTATAATTTAGGTAACTCTGTTGTACTACTTATCCTCTTTGTCTTAGGATATTAAGAATTAGGTAGTAATAATTTAGCTAGAAAGCTGTTCCTTGATTTTGCATTAAAAATATAATGAAACAGACACACACACTGACAGAAGAAACAGATCATAAAACAACAAGAAATGCTGTTCAGGTGAATTTAACCATGTTTTTCTTTCCTGAGTTCAATGACCAGATCTTCAAATGCATGCTTGAGAAAATAATGTACTTTAGTACCACAAGCTATGAGATTAATGTAATCTTTTAAACTATAATAATTGACTCTTAAATATCTTTAAATCCAAGTGAAAGCAACATTTTTTTCTTCTGAGTTTTATTTTAACTAAGACCTGTTGCTTCTTTTTATTCACGCTGTCTTTTCCTGCTGTGAGGAGGTGATGTGCTCTTAAAACAAGCATGAGGGGTGCCTGGGTGGCTCAGTGGGTTAGAACGTCTGTCTTCAGCTCAGGTCATGATCCTAGGGTCCTGGGATTGAGCCCCACATCAGGCTCTCTGCTCAGCAAGGAGCCAGCTTCGCCCCTCCACCCTCTGCCTGCCTCTCTGTCTGTCAAGTAAATAAATAAAAAATCTTAAAAAAAAAAAAAGGCATGAATATTGTATGTCTTTTCAGGCTTGAGAGTACTTAGAAGTTGTCTTCAGGACCAACTTACAAGTCACACTGGAAAATCAATCTCATTCTTTAATAAACTATTGCATTTGTGACTGAAAGTGATATTATCAAGGTTGACCACTCATCTTACTCACATGAAATAAGGCATGAAAGAGTTCTACTTTATTTTTTTATTTTTTTTAAAGATTTTATTTATTTATTTGACAGAGAGAGATCACAAGTAGACGGAGAGGCAGGCAGAGAGAGAGAGAGAGGGAAGCAGGCTTCCTGCTGAGCAGAGAGCCCGATGTGGGACTCGATCCCAGGACCCTGAGATCATGACCGGAGCCGAAGGCAGCGGCTTAACCCACTGAGCCACCCAGGCGCCCCAAGAGTTCTACTTTAAAGAAAACATATTTGTCACCATTGAATATATTGTACACTTTTATTTTAGGATTCAAATATAATTGCAAAAGACAAATTCAGACATGTTTTCAGAAATGTCAACATGTATAGATTTTCATTTGATAGGTGATGTATATTAGTTTATTATATGGTCCACTGTGTACTTCACAGATTTGTAATGTTATTCTTTACAAGAATCTTTGAGTGTTTTATCTGATGTTAAGTACAGTGAATGAATGTGTGTGTGTGTGTGTGTGTGTACTGAGGCAAAGGACATGTAATTTCTAGTTTACAGTTTTATAATTATTGGAGCAATCTTTAAATTATTTTCTGTAATTAAATAAAAAACAAAAATAAATGCATTTAAATCAGTCTGTATTTCAAATGTTTCTTTTGTTCAAAATTGTGTCATTTTACATCCTTTTTGAGTGCACATGGAACATTCTTCAGAATAGATCACATACTGGGTCACAAATCAACCCTCAATAAGTACAAAAAAATTGAGGTGTCAGACCACAACGCTATGAAACTTGAAGTCAACCACAAGAAAAAAATTAGAAGGATCCAAAATACATGGAGGTTAAAAAACATCCTACTAAAGAATGAATGGGTTAACCAGGAAATTAAAGAAGAAGTAAGAAAATACATGGAGGCAAATGGAAATGAAAGCACAACAGTCCACAACCTTTGGGATATAGCAAAAGCGGTTGAAAAAGGAAAGTATACAGCAATACAGGACTACCTGAAGAAGCAAGAAAAGTCTTAAATACATGATCTAACCTTGAACCTAAAAGAGCTAGAAAATAGCAAATAAAGCCTAAACCAGCAAAAGAAAGGAAACAATAAAGATTAGAGCAGGAATAAACAATATAGAAACAAACGAACAAACAGAACCAATAGAATGGACAAACTATGGAGAGAACCCAAATTTCCATTGATTGATACACACACACACACACACACACACACACACTGACACACACACACACACACACTAGAATATTAGTCAGCCATCAAAAAGAATGAAATTTTGCCATTTGCAAGAGCTAAACTATATTATGTTAAGTGAAATAAGTCAGTCAAAGAAAGACAAATACCATACGATCTTACTCATATGTGGAATTTAAAAAGAAAACAGATGAACATATGGAAAGGGGAAAAAGGAAAAAAGGAGAGGGAAATAAGCCATAAGTTACTCTTAATGATAGAGAATAAACTAAGGGTTGATGGAGGGAGGGAGATGGGGGATGGGCTAGATGGGTATTAAAAACTGTATTTGTTGTGATCAGCACTGGGTGTTTTATGTAAATGATGAAGCACTACTCCAGAAACCAATATTTTTTTTAAAAGCTTTTATTTATTTATTTATTTAAAAGAGAGAGAGAGAGCACAAGCAGGGGTAGAGGCAGAGGGAAAGGGAGAAGCAGATTCCCCACTTAGCAGGGAACCTGAGGTGGGGCTCAATCCCAGGACCTCAGGATCATGACCTGAGCCAAAGGCAGACACTTAACCAACTGAGCCACGCAGGCACCCCCCAAGAAACCAATATTGCACTGTAGGTTAACTAACACAATTTATTAAATGCAATTTAAAAAACCCCCAAATTAGGGGCGCCTGGGTGGCTCAGTGGGTTAAAGCCTCTGCCTTCAGCTCAGGTCATGATCCCTGGGTCCTGAGATTGAGCCCCGCATTGGGCTTTCTGCTCAGCAGGGAGCCTGCTTCCCCCTCTCTCTCTGCCTGCCTGTCTGTCTACTTGTGATATCTATCTGTCAAATAAATAAATAAAATCTTAAAAAAAAAAAACCTCCAAATTATGCATTTTACTATTAAACTCTATAAACATATAAGTAGCAATTTAGTATTTAAGTTTGTGGCACAAATTCTTGTCATTGCATCATAAACAATCTACACACAAATTCATAATTCTTGAATATAAAGTTAGGTTACTAATTAAGGTATAAGACATTAGCAATTTTTCATTAGTCCTAAAACACTGATAATAATGACTTCAAATGCTATACAGATACCAACTTTTACTCCATAGATATCCATGAAGAGGATTTACAATTGTTAACCAACCATGATTCATTCTGCAAAGACTTTCATTTTCATTGTTTCATTTTGTTCTTAAAAGTACTATACTAAGGGACAGTGGGGTGGCTCAGTTGCTAAACCGTCTGCTTTCCACTCAGGTCATCATCCCAGGTCCTGGGATGGAGCTCTCATCAGGCTCCTTGCTCAGCAGGGAGCCTGCTTCTCCCTCTGCCTACCGCTCCCCAACCGGTGCCCTCTCTCTCTCTGAAAAATAAATAAATAAAATCTTAAAAAAATACTAAATACTAAATCAAGTAGTTTTTATATTATTGACATTGTAAGATGATGAAACAGAGGTACTGACAGTTCGAGTATTTATCTAAGTCAATAAGCTAGTCAAAGTTGAATGGGGGATTAGAACCTAAGCATATTCTTCTCTGCTACCAATACCATTTCACTGCATAACCATGAAGTCAAGTATTACTGAGTTAGCAGTCTACTGGTTTTTTTAACCTAATTAAGAAACTAAAGAAATGTTGATAAAAATAAATTAATACATGCATGTGTCATCTGAAAGTCATTTGAAACTTACATTTAACTATTACCCCTAGATTTCAAGTGATATTTGATTATTCTACTAATCTACATTAGACTCTGTTATTACTTCAAACAACAGGTAGGAGATATTTGACAGTATTATAGAATGATTGCTTTAAAATCACACAATTTTTTTTAAGTGAAAAGAACATTTAATGTTAAGATAGTTATGTTACTTTTATCTGTGTTCAGAACACCTAATTATAGCTATTGAAGGGAATATTTAGAAAACATCACTATGAGGGCAAAAAACAAAACAAATGTCTGTGCAAAGCTTAATCCAAAGTTTTATTAGAGAATCATTATAGAGAGAATGACGAATTGGCAATTCTTCTCATGATTATAATAACTTTTATTGAGTAAATCCAATGTACAAGCTATTGCTCTAAGCATTGGATTAGCCCAGTTAATACAACTCTTTCACAAGGGAGCTATTATTACCATCCTCATTTTATAAACAAGGAAGCTCACACCCAGGATGGTTAAGCAATTCCCTCAAGGTCTCATAGATACTAAAGTGGCAGAGCTGAAATTTAATGCCAGTCAACCTGGCTCTAGAGCTTGCTCTCTCAAGCACCAGAGTTTATGGACTCTAGAATCAAGATACCTC
This sequence comes from Lutra lutra, assembly GCF_902655055.1. NCBI lineage: Eukaryota > Metazoa > Chordata > Mammalia > Carnivora > Mustelidae > Lutra > Lutra lutra. The sequence goes on along the minus strand of NC_062279.1, from coordinate 77,420,350 downwards.
TAGATTCACTGCCATTGGCTTTTCCAGAAAGTAGGGTTGTTTTGTTTTGTTTTTTTAATTTTGTTTTCTCTCTTTCTCTATTTAAGTGGAATCGCAGTAAAGACCAAAATGACTTCCAGGTTTACCTCAGTATTTATAGCAATAACCTTAACATTTTCATTTCAGCATAATATTAAAATCATTTCTGCCTAAAAAATTTCAAGAAATATCTAAAAATACATACAATTTTATTTTTCCTTAATATTTTAAGGAAAGGGAAAGCTTGTAGTATTGTAAAATTACAGTAATGTGAAGACACTAAAATGACTCAGTATGTATCAGGAATGTAATTTTTTCCAAGAATAATCCATAAAAATGATCTCAGATATAATTAGGTTTTTCATAAATATAATAGCTACCATGAAATGTTCATCTGCCTTATAATTTTCAGAATCATGATTTCTTGGTTATTTTAGCTTTGATTTAGAAGGTAGAGGATTACCATTTTTGAAATGATATTTTCATTATTTAAATCTTTCTTCATTCTTCTAAGCTACTATTATCCCAAACTATTTTTCTGTAATAGGAACTTCAAAAAAATGAGTCCCATCATTATTTTTTAAATATACTAGATAAACAATCCTTAATGAATTATTAGTGTTTAATATACTAGCATGTGCTATGAGATTTCAAGAAATTAATATCATATGTATATTTACATAATTTGCATATTATATATAACTTCATTTCCTTGTTAAATAGTCGGGAAAGGATACATTTTCCAGCAGTGCAAAAAAATTCAGAAAAGCCCTTGCTACATGCTCACAGTGAGTTAGATAAGGCTGTGCTACATATCATCATCATTTGGCACCCAAACTTGTGATACTGCCTCTACCTAGAAATTTTCTGGTTCTCATGACAGAGTTAGGTAAAGAGAGTGTTGGCAAACCACGAACCAGTTTTTAATCTACTAACAATGTGACACATATATCACTTTTGCTTCCCTTAAAATTATGAAGGCAAGTAATAGACTTTCTGAGTTCATTAGGGTGTGGAAGTATAATCATTGACGCTTGAGAGATGTTGCAAGTCATGTGATGAGAACTGCCATCACTGGTTAAGGGATAAGAAATATATTAAACGTATTACAATCTACCACTGCCTTTATAAAGGGGTTAGTGACAAATTTGTACCTAACTCAACACAGTAGTTGCTAAATAAATATTTGTGAATCAATACTAAGGTAAAATTGTTTCTATATTAAAGAGATTTTCTTTAGAAAAAGTGTCCATTGACCTTTAAATCTGAGGAAACTAGAAAAACTAGAGGTGTCCTCAGAAAGGAAGCCACAATGACGCCTACTAGCATGACAGTGTTTCTTGGATCTCTGCCCCCTAGAACATCTAGCAGTGATAGGGTATGAGCTTTCACATGATCTTATCTCTTTGACGTACACACATGCACAGGATACTGAAATTTTACTGTATATGACTCACACACATGCACAGGATCCTGATATTTTACTGTATATATTTACTGTATATTTACCTTCTCTGTTTCTTTCTTCACTAAACAAGAATAGCACTATTTAATGATAATAATTATAAATAAAAATTAGGTAAGCTCTCTATATGTTACAGAAATAAAGATGTTATAATTAGCTAATTGAATAAGAGAAAAAAAAAGCTTCTAACAATATAAAGTATTAATAATTGATGTCTTTAACATACTGCCAGCCTATTTAACCTATATAATCTGTAAATGTCTAGGATCTTTTATAGTCATGAAACTGTTATCTTTGTTTTCTTTAATATCATTACTGCTGTCATAAATTATCCCTAGGCAAAAGCAGTTCTTCTAGGTCTTAATATGACAAAGTTAAGAAAATAATTTTCTGTGTCAATATATACATTTTGTTCCACTAAAATTGAACTGTTTGATATCACCAAGATCAAAAAAGGAAAGGTTAATTTTATGTAAATGTGGTACAATACTTATACCCTATAATGGCTGGTAAAAATATGTATTATAGAAAACTAAGGCTGTAATTATGAGTATCTTTCAGTATGCAAACTTTCAGTTCTAACAGTTTATATTTATTTCATCACCCATTTCAAATACAGAGTTAAAACATATTCTTTTATTTAGAGAAAGGAATGATATGATTTCAGGGGATTTTAGCCAGAAAATGGGAGAAGCTGTTAATTACAAAGATTAATAATGTGTTTTAGAATAGGCACCACTGAATGAAGACTGCAGTGTCTGAAGGGAAAGGAAACTAAAATGCATTGATTGTGTTGCTGTATACTGCTATGAAGCTTTAAAACATTAGCCCATTTAATTATCCAAGTGCCCATTCAGTGTAATAAAACAAGATGGAGGGGACTGTTTTTTAACACAATTGAATGGTTTCATTCAAAGTAGAGATGTTTATGTGTGCACATACATGGGCTTGCATGCTGAGTGAGGTCGGCATGGCACTCTGCTACTCTTCTTAGTAGAGGAGAATCATGGGTCTCGCCCGAAGACATTTGGGGGGTTGTGGAGAATGTGGCAAAGACCACCAGATGACAATAATCAGCCCCTTCTCTCCAAGCCTGAGAGAGTGCTGATTATGCATCAAATAAAGTGACTTCTTCCAATAACCCAAGATCTTCAAGCGTTAACCAGAAAAGGAAATCTACGAACCATGTATTAGTATGAAAAGAGACAAAATGACTGTAAACAAATAAAGTCAGAAATCTATAAATTTGAAGAGGAGCAATGATATGATTTTGGAAGTTTTAAGTCTCCCCATATATTTAAGGGCAAGAATGATTCAAGTAAAAATCTTGTTTACGATAGAAATTATTATTCCCATTTACCGCACTTGACAAAGTTGAAACTTAGAAAATGTAAATACCTTTTTCATAATAATTTAGCTAAAAACTGAGAGAACTGGGGCACCTGGGTGGCTCAGTGGGTTAAGCCGCTGCCTTCGGCTCAGGTCATGATCTCAGGGTCCTGGGATCGAGCCCCGCATCGGGCTCTCTGCTCAGCGGGGAGCCTGCTTCCTCCTCTCTCTCTGCCTGCCTCTCTGCCTGCTTGTGATCTCTCTCTGTCAAATAAATGAATAAAAAAAAAATCTTAAAAAAAAAAACAAAACTGAGAGAACTAAGATTTGGAAGTTGATCATATTGATTCCCTAGTTCTCTGTCATACAGAACATATAGAAATGTAGAAACTACTTTCTTACGAAATGTTTCGGACATAAATCCAGATGTGAGTTTGTCATATAGTCTGTGTTGTCATTGGAGTGTCACCATTAAGCCTATCTGTCTAGAGTATCTTCAATAGTATCCAGTTAATAAAAATGTGTTTTCGAACCAGCACCACTGAATGAAGATTGAAGGTTACCTGAGCACACAAACATGGGTGCACATGGTCACAAGCATATTGAAATACTATTTCAATATATATTTCCTAATGACAAACTTCCAAAGCAAAACAAAAGGTACACACATATATACACACATATATTTTATATATATGCATATAATATGTGTATATATAATGTATAGCACTATTATATATATTTTCAGTGATTATTCTTATATCTAAAATAACAATTCTGGATGTTAGTGTAGGCACTATTAGAATATTTAAATGCTAGTGAAACAGTAGAGTAACCCAGAAAACAAATGTTATAGATATTCCCCGTATTATTTGAGTATATTTTGCTTTGAATGTTATATTATTTATAATTTTAGTTTCTTTCAAAGTTACCTAAGTTAAAGATACTTTTACTTTCTTCTACAACCATCTTAAGTGCTAAAGAAAAATAGTATAAAGGAAAGTCCAGCTTATAATATGGACCACACACAATTTTCAAAGCATTTAACTTATAATAATGTTGTTTCATTCTCATGAGTATTTTCTCTTCATGACAGTTTGGTCACTTAGTTATGCTACAACATTAGAAAATGCACTGTTCATTATTTAATTTATGCCATCTTTGAAACTTATCTAAGAAATATATTTCTTTAAGAATGACCATAGTTTCTTATTTTGTTAATTGAAGTTAGTAAGTGACCTCTCAACCTTTTAAAGTGCTCATTAAGTGCACTCTTTGAACTTAAGCAGATGTAAAATATATACATGTATTAGAGATTATACAGATAAATTCTAAGGGAAAAGCCTGCCAAATACTAGAGGACCTAAAATAACTTATTTGAAAATGATGGAATTACTTAAAAACCAAGCCAAACAAACAAAGAGAAAGAACAACAACAACAAAAAAAAAACACCAGCGGGCATCCTATCCTTCAGAATAAACAAAGGTGAAATTAATAATATTTTAATCTTAAAAAAAGAATATCTAATCTTGTTCTTTTCTCATATTTTACATCATTTATGTATTATTTATATTACTGAAATGAGAAAAAAATTGGTTTCCTAACAATTATTCTGAAAAAGTCCATCAAATTATTTGCTTCTCATTTTGTCTAGCCCATCAATTTTCTAACTATAATAATATTAATATAATATAATTCACTTTAAGGGAAGTTTTAAGAAAAAACATACAACTTAACCACATAGATGAATGTTAAGTGACTTACTGTTTTTTAAAAAAAATTCACATTTCACTTTAAAAAGTCTTTCTTAAAATTAATCACATATCAGCACTCCTGGGTGGCTCAGTTGGTTAGGCATCTGTCTTCAGCTTAGGTCATGATCCTAGGATTCTGGGATCGAGCCATTCATCAGACTCCCTGCCCAGTTGTAGAGTCTGCTTCTTCCTTTTGCTCTGGCCCTGTCCCACCTCGTGCTCTCTCTCACTATCTCAAATAAATGAATAATTTTTTTTAAAGTTAATTACTTATCTTTTGCTTTTTCTTGGGTATATGCCAACACTTGTTAGCTTTTTTGCACTTTGAAAAGTTTGATATTATTGACATGATAAAGGGTGCAAAACTAATTCTTGGGTAAGTATTTACTCCTCTTCATCCTGGTCAGAAAAAAATACAGTACCAATTTCAAATGTTCTTACTCATTTGAATATAATTGACTCAGGTTCTGACAGAAAACAAGGGAACATTAGGATTCTGGGATTAGATAAGACTATCTAGGTTCAAATTCCTCATATCAGAGAGATTATATGATATGATGAATTTGAGAGGCAGGGCAGGGGTTCTTGGGGAGTAGGGAGGGAAAAAAATGAAACAAGATGGGATCAGGAGGGAGACAAACTATAAAAGACTCTTAATCTCATGAAACAAACTGAGGGTTTACTAGGGGGTGAGGGGAGTAGGGATAGGGTGGCCGGGCTATGGACACTGGGGAGGGTATGTACTATGGTGAATGCTGTGAAATGTGTAAGACTAATGATTCACAGACCTGTACTCTGGGGCAAATAATACAATATATGTTAATTAAAAAAAAAAAAAAGACTAGGTTCTACAACTCACTGTCTCTGTAACATTAACTTATATTGTTGAGACTCTCCTCACTAATTCAATGAAAATGATAATCTTTATTTTATATGCTTAGGATGAGGTTTGAATAAAACAATCCATATTAGGGACACCTGCATGGCTCAATCAGTTAAATGTCCGCCTTCATCTCAGGTCATGATCCCAGGTTCCTGAGATCAAGCCAGTGTGGGGCTCCCCACTCAGCAGGCATCTTCTTACCGGCCCTCCTGTGCTCTCTCTCATGCTCTCTCATGCTCTCTCTCAAATAAATAAAAATTTAAAAAAATCCACATTATAAGACAGAAAGTAAGAAAACTACAATCAGAAGACATATTTATAAATGTAGATCAGAACCTGTATACATTTCTTTGTAGTGATGAGTTTAGAGTTAAACACAAACTTATTCTGGAACTCAGAGTTGGGTGAGGATAGGCTGTCTAGGATGTGAGGAAAAAGACTTACTGGAACCCTAGGAAGGAGGCTGTTGTTGGGAGTAGCTCAGCATGATTTGGACAGTTCTATTTTCATTAAGGAAAGGAAAAAGATGACTAACATTCACTTCTGAATTGAGAAGCGCCATCGCCCAAATGAGTACATTCAGTCCTAGGAAGGAACTTGTGGTGTTGAATGAGTCTTCCAGTAGACAGTCTCAGCACTCAGCATAGAGGAAAGGGCAGTATTAGTTCTCTGGATGAGTGCCATGGACTGCTGGGGAGAACCTACATAATAATTCTTCTTGACAGGGGTTTTGATTATAAGCATTCACATTCACTGAGAATGATTACATGCCTCTTCAGTGGCCTAAGAGAACAAAAGATGTTTGATTTAATATCAAATCAAATAGGGGTGATGGGAGGTTTTAACTCTCCATGGGGATTACAAATGTTACTCTAACAAAAACTCCAATTTTATAGACAAGCATGGACTTCTTGAGTCAGAGAATGTGACTCAAATGAGAAATATTACAAATGAATGGGTGAGGAAAAGCTACTGTGTAAAATAGTAACTGGCTTTAATGAAAATCTAGGGGTCATGAGAAATATTTAAAAAAATTGTAAGACATAATGAACCATATAAACTATAATATATAAAATGCAATATGGGGGCACCTGGGTGGCTCAGTGGGTTAAGCTTCTGCCTTCGGCTCAAGTCATGGTCTCAGGGTCCTGGGATCGAGCCCCGCATCAGACTCTCCGCTCAGCAAGGAGCTTGCCTCCCCTCTCTCTCTCTGCCTGCCTCTCTGCCTACTTGGGATCTCTGTCTGTCAAATAAATAAATAAAATCTTTAAAAAATAAATTTAAAAAGAAATAAAATGCAATATGTTTTATATACGTCTATTTAAAGAAATAGGCATATAGTTACCTTATAGATGTAACCTCAAACATATTACTAAAACTCAGAAGGTGATTTTGAAAATATTCAAACCAAACTAACAGAAAAGCCAAATCATTTTTCTAAATCTAAACCTGATATTAATTAATAATTAACATGGAAATAACACTGTAGCTAAAATCAATCCTTTTTTTTCCCCTCCTGAGAAATATAGTTGTGGATTTTGTTTTGTCTTTTTCTTTCTAGTCTTTTGTTACCGTTAAATTCTACAGTTTGGAAGAAAAGATTGAGAATGTTCTCAGAAATTTGACTCAAGGCGATAATACTAAAGAGAAGACAGTCTGATTAAGCCCTAATTGTGTTATTTGGGGTAAGTTAATTATATTGCAATAAATACAAAGATTAAGATTAGCGAAGTTTTATGCCCTGGGCTATGTAAACATAGGATAACATTGCCATAAGGTATCTTTGGAGAGCTTTCTAATGGGTTTATTCAGAGTTATTCTGTATTCCCTTGAAATTTCACAATAGAAGAAAATTATATAGTCTGGTCCATAAGGAATACATGGAAACAAAACAAACCTCTCCTTTGAGCATAAAAAGACTCATTTATTTCAATATAATGTGCACTTGTTTGCAATCAGAGAACTGAATCACATTTGTTTCAGAATTTATAGTTTGGAAATTCACAGAAATGCATAGAAATCTGCTCCTAATTATTCATCACATCAATACCAAAAAAATATAGGAAGTGCAGGAAAAGATAAAGAGGCACAGTACTTGGTTCCAGGACTATATTTGAAATTTATGGAAAAAGTAGAACATCTACTTCAAATATTGTTCTGTACTTTGTTTACTGGTCATACAGCAGCAATTGGATCATTGTGCTATTCATATTACACTGAAATTAATTTAATAACATATTTAATTTGTTTCATTTAGATTGGTAAATAGACATTTCAAAACTGAATGAAATGTCAGGTCAATGGATTTTTTTTTGGTAGATATTTGTATGTATAAAACCATGTATTAATTTGGCTGTCTCAGGAAGGGTTGATTCAACAGAGGGCAGGCAAAGGCGCTAAAGGCCGAATCCTAAGGTTCAAACAAGGAATTAAGTTTTAACAGGAAGATAAAGAGTAAGATATTTAAAATCTTGCTGTTTGTTTGCTTGTTTTGTTTTTAAATGTTTTTCTGCATCATGCCTACAAGAAGCTTACAGTCTTATAGGAACACCATATAAGCCATAGTAACTAATCTATCTATAGTAAAGAACTAATAACTAGTGAAAACTTAGGCAAAATATTTTAATGCTGAAGGAAGAGCGAATTACTTTCATTTGGAGGATGGGAAAATTCTCATGGATCACAAGGAGGATGAATTTTCCTTAAGAGATAATTCAGGCCTAATGTCTTGGTAGGAAAGGAGGAGGAACAGCATAGAGAAAGGTATGGTGGTGGGCAAATGTGTGTGATTAAGGGAATGGAGACTATCACAACCAAAAAAATGCATAGTTTTCAAAGATATATTTTAAATATACTGATATTTGGAAATACTAATAGATATTTAATTATAAAATTAAGAAAATAATGATTTTAGGAAGGTCTACATTAAAGTATTCATTTTTATTTTATTATTATTATTATTTTTAATTAATTTATTTATTTGACAGACAGAGAACACAAGTAGGCAGAGAGGCAGGCAGAGAGAGAGGAGGAAGCAGGCTCTCTGCGGAGCACAGAGCCCTATGCGGGGCTTGATCCCAGGACCCTGGGATTATGATCTGAGCTGAAGGCAGAGGCTTTAACCTGCTGAACCACCCAGGCTCCCCTAAAGTAGTCATTTTTAAAAAGCCATTTTGAAATACCCTTTGGTTTAATCAAGTGCATTCATCAACCAGTTATTAAGCATACACTGGACTAGATACAGTTCTTGTACTTGAGATACAAGAATGAATACAGCAGCCAAAGTCTTGTGTCTCTTAGTGGAGTGTATATTCTAATGTGGAAGAAAGACTGTTTCTCTTTCTGTCTGTGTGTCTATTATTTATTTGCATGCTTGTGTATTTATGAATGAGTATATATGTGTATCCTCAGGTAAATAAGTAATGTAAATTCAAATATTAGTATGTATCATAGAGAATAAAACTCAGAAGGAGGATTGAAAGTTTTGTTGGGCAGTAAAGACAGAAGGCATAAATGAGTCCAGAAACCTGACTGACAGGAGGAAGGCAACTGGCAAAGACCTGAGTAAAGAGGGTGGGGGAAGAGTCCTCAAGGTCCTGAGGCCAGAATCAGTTTTGCATGTTAAAGAATAGAATAAACAAATAATACATTGAGTGTTAATAATAATGAAAAAATAAAGATAATACATTCAGAGCAAAAAAAAAAAAAAAAAAATTCTGCGATTAAGATAGAAGCCAGATATCTTATCTTTGCAGATCATTGCCTAGAATCTAGGATTTACTCTCAGAGTAGTTGGGAAGTTATTGGTTGGGATGATCACAAGTGGCAGTGGTATGGTCTGACTTGCCTTTGTACAAGATCACCTGATGTAAAAGCTGGAAGGAGAGGAGCAGTATTTAAAAACCTACTATTACAGTACAGGAGAGAGATGGAAGTGACTTGCAACGGAAGACATAAGAATTGATCAGATTCTCAAATTGGATATGTATTTGGAAGATGTTTCTATTAAGAGCCGATGATGGATCGAATGTGAGATAAAAAGGGAAGAACAGAGTAACAATAGTTTCTGTATTTTGGTCTAAGCACCTTAGTGAAAATATATTTCAATCCATTAAGAATTTTTTTCCCTTAACATCTCCAAAAGACAATTTGGGTGGGGGGGTGATTATTTGTAACATTCTTAACTGCTGCATTATACTTATCTGCCTGGAATGGTACCTCCTCCCAGGCCACCTCCACCCCTCTCATAAATCTAACTGCTACTTGATCTTCATTACTCAGTGTAAATATATCTTCGTACTGGTTATTTCTCTGCAAGCCTACATAAGTATCTTTTAACGCATCTGTCTCTGTCTTAATTACTTGAGTTTTAATTTAATAATTAAATGTAATAATGTAAGGTTTGCATCCCCTCTATGATTGTGAGAGAAGGGGAGGAACTGTGTCTGTTATATTTACAAATTATTCTGAATACCAGGACCTTGCAGACAGTGGAAAGCCAATAAATATTTATTGAGTGAGTAAGTAAGCCTCTCCTTCTTGTATCTTCTCCTATTTTCCCCCACTCATTTATATGGGAGCTCCTGCTATCTGTTTCTGTCACCTATTCTATTACCTCTTCCTATTTTTGTCAACTACCAATCAATGTTGGTGACAAAGGGGCTGCTAGTCTAACTTTCAAGCAACTACAAAATTTAAAGTCTTCTGGGCAGCTATTCATACCTTAAACTAAGAGTCCTTGATTTATTTGCATCATTCACTTTCACAAAAGGCTTATTTAGGGAGCATTTTCTATTTCAAGGTACTCTGATAGGCACCAAGGATAGCATAGTAGCACAAGCAGACATAATCTTTGTCATTATGCAAATCAGCTTCCATTGTAGTAAACAGATACTAGCAAAAAAATCCCATAAAATACTTTGACCTCTGGTCTACTTTGGTTACCTTTTTCCATAGATACTGCCTTGAACTGCTTCACCTCTCTAACTGCAATTCTAATTCTCGTTCTCAGACCATGAAATTGACCCCCTCCACTATTTTCATTCTACTTGTTCTGCTCCGTTAATACACTGAGATGTCTAGTTCATGGTCATGTCTTCCACTCTTAAAGGAGTGTATTGCTCCTGGGTTTTCTCTCTGTTGTCTCTTTCCTTGATATCCCTTGGAGCTTCTCTCTTGCTTAGAGTTTTATTTCCTTTGATTCTGCTTTGAGCCACAAATTCTTAGCAAACCCCAATCTATAAAACACTTATGTATCTTTCATTCTCCATGTCTCTGGGAGCAGTTGAACACTGAGGGATAATATTTTATAAAAATTTTAATCAGTGGGTTTGCAAATTTATGGTTTCTCATCTCCATTCAGACAAATGTTGTTCAGTAGACTTTTTAGGTATTCCTTGTCAGTTCTCCCTCTAATTTCTACTCCCTACAGGAAGCTTTCATAATACTGTGTCCTAGTCCTTTGAAGATGATATTACCTCCACTACTTGGAACATTTGGCCTATCAAAGCAAAATGCTTAACTTCTTACTCTGGTACCTGCTTACGATCTTATAGTCACAATGTTCCCCATTGCCTTCATTTCTATCCTGGAGGAGTAGATGGGTACTTCTCCCCTCTTTCACATTGCATTAACATTCTTAAGGTTTACACAAATGTTAATTTGCAAACCTCATACGTGCTCTCTCAGCTCTTGAATTTATCTTTTTCATTAACCATACCTCTCACCACCAGACTAACCTTGGTAAAATGTATTTCACTGGGTTACATCCATGTTCAAAAACTTCCAACATTTTATTTAAACCTTTAGTACATTTACCAAATTCCTCATCTGGTTACCTAAATCTCCTTGTAAGCTTATTTAATGATAACTATCTAAAGTTGTTTTCTACAATCTTACTCTAAAATATGAACTCCCAATTCATAGATCTTTTGTTATTTTCCTTAACATTTAAAAATTATTTTTGTTACTTTAATAGCTACACTTGTTCAATTTCAAAACTTTAGGAAATGAATTCAAATTAAGATGTCCAAATGGAAAGAGCCCAAATGTTCATCAGCTGGTGGATGGATAAAGATACACACACGCACACACACACACACACACACACATCCAACACAACTGGAATATTGCTCAGCCATCAAAAAGAATGAAATCTTGGCAAATACAACAACATGGATAGAGCTAGAGTGTATTATCCTAAGTGAAATAAGTCAGGGAATGACAAATACTGTATGATTTCACTCATATGTGAAATTTAGGAAACAAAACAAATGAACATAAGGAGGAAAACCAAGAAACAGACTCTTAACTATGGGGAACAATCTGTTAGCTACCAGAGGAAAGGTGGGTGAAATAGGTCATGGATGTTAGGAGGGCACTTGTGATGAGCACAGGGCATTGTATGTAAATGATGAATCACAGAATTCTATACCTGAAACTGATATTACAATGTATGTTAACTAACTGGAATTTAAATAAAAACTTGGGAGGGGGGGAAGTCAGCTATGTAAAAGGCATAACACTAACTGTTGAGAATAAATAATGAATGAGACAGGCCTGTTTCCTACCATTGCTAGGCTTACAGAAGCAGACAGTCATATTCCAACAATTAAAACTATAATATGCAGGTGCAGAGGGCTATGGGACATGTTGGAGGGAAAAGGAAACCAGAATGAGAGGTTAAGGTGGGATGTCAATGAAGGCTTTTAAGACTAAATGCCAATTAAATTAAGGGCTATAGTATGAGAAGAATGTGTTAAAGAGAGATGGCAGTGAGGAAACAGCAGTGCTTTCCAGGGTGTTTAAGGGAGTATGGGATCGAAAACCAAGTTTGGCTGAAATGCAGAGCTAAAGGTGAGAGATGAAGTTGAATAAAGAATAATGTTATTGCATGTCAAGGTAAGGAGTCTGGATGTTAAAACAAAAGCACAGCGAGGCTTTGAGGAATTAAGAAATACTAGGGTCAAATTTTTATATTAGTCAATTTTGCTTTATGGTAGAGAAAGTTTCCAGGGGCTTAGAAATGGGGACAAGAAGCTGAATTAAGAGTCAAGATGGCGGAGAAGTAGCAGGCTGAGACTACTTCAGGTAGTGGGAAATCAGCTAGATAGCTTATCTAAAGATTGCAAACACCTACAAATCCAATGGGAGATCGAAGAGAAGAACTGCAATTCTAGAAACAGAAAATCAACCACTTTCTGAAAGGTAAGACTGGCGGAGAAGTGAATTCAAAGCGACGGGAAGATAGACCTCGGGGGGAGGAGCTGGCTCCCGGCAAGCGGCGGAGCAACGGAGCACAAAATCGGGACTTTTAAAAGTCTGTTCCACTGAGGGACATCGCTCCAGAGTCTTAACTGGGGTGAACCCCGCGCGGGGTCAGCATGGCCTCAGGTCCCGCAGGGTCACAGAAGGATCGGGGGTGTCTGAGAGTCACAGAGCTTACAGTATTAGAACAGGGAAGCCGGCTACAGAGAAGAGCCGAGGAGTGAGCTCTAAACTCGGGGTTACCTTGAACCGGTTGTAGGCTCGGTCAGCTCAGAGCGCAGCCAGAGGCAGGGTGAGGGGAATAATTGGGCGCTGTTCTCTGAGGGCGCACTGAGGAGTGGGGCCCCGGGCTCTCGGCTCCTCCGGGCAGGAGAATGGGAGGCTGCCATCTTCCTGTCCTCCAGAACTCTACGGAAAGTGCTCAGGGAACAAAAGCTCCCGAAAGCAAACCCAAGCGGATTACTCAGCCAGGCACCTGGTAAGGGCAGTGCAATTCTGCCTGGGAAAAAGACACTTGAGAATCACTACAACAGGCCCCTCCCCCAGAAGAGCAACAAGAAATCCAGCCAGGACCAAATTCACCTACCAAGGAGTGCAGTTTCAATACCAAGGAGAGCAGCGGAATTCCAGAGGAGGAGAAAGCAAAGCCGGAGCTCATGGCTTTCTCCCCATGATTCTTTAGCCTTGCAATTAATTTTTTTTTCATTTTTTTTCTTTTTCAATTTTTTTCTCTTCTTCTGCTAAATTTTTTAAACTTTTACCCTTTTCTTTTTTAACGTGTTTTAACTAGTTTATCTAATATATTTTTTCCTTTTTATATTTTTTCTTTATTCATTTTCTTCTTTTAATTGTTCCATTTTTTTTTTTCTTTCTGAACCTCTTTTTATCCCCTTTCTCCCCCCTCACGATTTGGGATCTTTTCTGATTTGGTTAAAGCATATTTTCCAGGGGTTGTTGCCACCCTTCTAGTATTTTATTTTATTTTTTTTTTTTAAGATTTTTTATTTATTTATTTGACAGAGAGCACAAGCAGGCAGAGAGGCAGGCAGAGAGAGAGGAGGAAGCAGGCTCCCTGCTGAGCAGAGAGCCCGATTCGAGGCTTGATCCCAGGACCCTGAGATCATGACCTGAGCCGAAGGCAGCGGCTTAACCCACTGAGCCACCCAGGCGCCCCACCCTTCTAGTATTTTACTTGCTCCTTCATATACTCTTATCTGGACAAAATGACAAGGCGGAAAAATTCACCACAAAAAAAAGAACAAGAGGCAGTACCAAAGGCTAGGGACCTAATCAATACAGACATTGGTAATATGTCAGATCTAGAGTTCAGAATGACGATTCTCAAGGTTTTAGCCGGGCTCAAAAAAGGCATGGAAGATATTAGAGAAACACTCTCGGGAGACCTAAAAGCCCTTTCTGGAGAAATAAAAGAACTAAAATCTAACCAAGTGGAAATAAAAAAAAAAAATTAATGAGGTGCAATCAAAAATAGAGGCTCTCACTGCTAGGATAAATGAGGCAGAAGAAAGAATTAGCAATATAGAAGACCAAATGACAGAGAATAAAGAAGCTGAGCAAAAGAGGGACAAACAGCTACTGGACCACGAGGGGAGAATTCGAGAGATAAGTGACACCATAAGACAAAACAACATTAGAATAATTGGGATTCCAGAAGAAGAGGAAAGAGAGAGGGGAGCAGAAGGTATACTGGAGAGAATTATTGGAGAGAATTTCCCCAATATGGCAAAGGGAACAAGCATCAAAATCCAGGAGGTTCAGAGAACCCCCCTCAAAATCAATAAGAATAGGTCCACACCCCGTCACCTAATAGTAAAATTTACAAGTCTTAGTGACAAAGAGAAGATCCTGAAAGCAGCCCGGGAAAAGAAGTCTGTAACATACAATGGTAAAAATATTAGATTGGCAGCAGACTTATCCACGGAGACCTGGCAGGCCAGAAAGAGCTGGCATGATATATTCAGAGCACTAAACAAGAAAAACATGCAGCCAAGAATACTATATCCAGCTAGGCTGTCATTGAAAATAGAAGGAGAGATTAAAATCTTCCAGGACAAACAAAAACTGAAAGAATTTGCAAACACCAAACCAGCTCTACAGGAAATATTGAAAGGGGTCCTCTAAGCAAAGAGAGACCCTAAAAGTAGTAGACCAGAAAGGAACAGAGACAATATACAATAACAGTCACCTTACAGGCAATACAATGGCACTAAAATCATATCTCTCAATAGTTACCCTGATTGTTAATGGGCTAAATGCCCCAATCAAAAGACACAGGGTATCAGAATGGATAAAAAAAAAAAAAAAACCCATCTATATGTTGCCTACAAGAAACGCATCTTAAACCCGAAGACACCTTGAGATTTAAAGTGAGGGGGTGGAAAAGAATTTACCATGCTAATGGACATCAGAAGAAAGCAGGAGTGGCAATCCTTATATCAGATCAATTAGATTTTAAGCCAAAGACTATAAGAAGAGATGAGGAAGGACACTATATCATACTCAAAGGAACTGTCCAACAAGAAGATCTAACAATTTTAAATATCTATGCCCCTAACGTGGGAGCAGCCAACTATATAAACCAGTTAATAACAAAATCAAAGAAACACATCAACAATAATACAATAATCGTAGGGGACTTTAACACTCCCCTCACTGAAATGGACAGATCATCCAAGCAAAAGATCAACAAGGAAATAAAGGCCTTAAATGATACACTGGACCAGATGGACATCACAGATATATTCAGAACATTTCATCCCAAAGCAACAGAATACACATTCTTCTCTAGTGCACATGGAACATTCTCCAGATTAGATCACATCCTCAGTCCTAAATCAGGTCTCAACTGGTATCAAAAGATTGGGATCATTCCCTGCATATTTTCAGACTACAACGCTCTGAAGGTAGAACTCAATCACAAGAGGAAATTTGGAAAGAACCCAAATACATGGAGACAAAACAGCATCCTTCTAAAGAATGAATGGGTCAACCAGGAAATTAAAGAAGAATTAAAAAAATTCATGGAAACAAATGATAATGAAAACACAATGGTTCAAAATCTGTTGGACACAACGAAGGCAGTCCTGAGAGGAAAATATATAGTGGTACAAACCTTTCTCAAGAAACAAGAAAAGTCTCAGGTACACAACCTAACCCTACACCTAAAGGAGCTGGAGAAAGAACAAGAATGAAACCCTAAACCCAGCAGGAGAAGAGAAATCATAAAGTTCAGAGCAGAAATCAATGAAATAGAAACAAAAAAAAAAAATAGAACAAATCAACGAAACTAGGAACTGGTTCTTTGAAAGAATTAATAAGATTGATAAACCCCTGGCTAGACTTATCAAAAAGAAAAGAGAAAGGACCCAAATACATAAAATCATGAATGAAAGAGGAGAGATCACAACGAACACCAAAGAAATACAGACAATTATAAGAACATACTATGAGCAACTCTATGCCAGCAAATTTGACAATCTGGAAGAAATGGATGCATTCCTAGAGACATATAAACTGCCACACCTGAACCAGGAAGAAATAGAAAGCCTGAACAGACCCATAACCAGTAAGGAGATTGAAACAGTCATCAAAAACCTCCAAACAAACAAAAGCCCAGGGCCAGACGGCTTCCCAGGGGAATTCTAACAAACATTTAAAGAAGAACTCATTCCTATTCTCCTAAAACTGTTCCAAAAAATAGAAATAGAAGGAAAACTTCCAAACTCATTGTATGAGGCCAACATCACCTTGATCCCAAAACCAGACAAGGATCCCATCAAAAAAGAGAACTACAGACCAATATCCTTGATGAACACAGATGCAAAAATTCTCGCCAAAATACTAGCCAATAGGATTCAACAGTACATTAAAAGGATTATTCACCACGACCAAGTGGGATTTATTCCAGGGCTGCAAGGTTGTTTCAACATCTGCAAATCAATCAATGTGATACAACACATCAATAAAAGAAAGAACAAGAACCATATGATACTTTCAATAGATGCTGAAAAAGCATTTGACAAAGTACAGCATCCCTTCCTGATCAAAACTCTTCAAAGTGTAGGGATAGAGGGCACATACCTCAATATTATCAAAGCCATCTATGAAAAACCCACCGCAAATATCATTCTCAATGGAGAAAAACTGAAAGCTTTTCCGCTAAGGTCAGGAACACAGCAGGGATGTCCGTTATCACCACTGCTATTCAACATAGTACTAGAAGTCCTAGCCTCAGCAATCAGACAACAAAAGGAAATTAAAGGCATCCATATCGGCAAAGAAGAAGTCAAACTATCACTCTTCGCAGATGATATGATATTATATGTGGAAAACCCAAAAGACTCCACTCCAAAACTGTTAGAACTTGTATAGGAATTCAGTAAAGTGTCAGGATATAAAATCAATGCACAGAAATCAGTTGCATTTCTCTACACCAACAACAAGACAGAAGAAAGAGAAATTAAGGAGTCCATCCCATTTACAATTGCACCCAAAACTATAAGATACCTAGCAATAAACCTAACCAAAGAGACTAAGAATCGATACTCAGAAAACTATAAAGTACTCATGAAAGAAACTGAGGAAGACACAAAGAAATGGAAAAATGTTCCATGCTCCTGGATTGGAAGAATAAATATTGTGAAAATGTCTATGCTACCTAAAGCAATCTACACATTTAATGCAATTCCTATCAAAGTACCATCCATTTTTTTTTCAAAGAAATGGAACAAATAATCCTAAAATTTATATGGAACCAGAAAAGACCTCGAATAGCCAAAGCAATATTGAAAAAGAAAGCCAAAGTTGGTGGCATCACAATTCCAGACTTCAAGCTCTATTACAAAGCTGTCATCATCAAGACAGCATGGTACTGGCACGAAAACAGACACATAGATCAATGGAACAGAATAGAGAGCCCAGAAATAGACCCTCAACTCTATGGTCAACTCATCTTCGACAAAGCAGGAAAGAATGTCCAGTGGAAAAAAGACAGCCTCTTCAATAAATGGTGTTAGGAAAATTGGACAGCCACATGCAGAAAAATGAAATTGGATCATTTCCTTACACCACACACGAAAATAGACTCAAAGTGGATGAAGGAACTCAATGTGAGAAAGGAATCCATCAAAATCCTTGAGGAGAACACAGGCAGCAACCTCTTCGACCTCAGCCGCAGCAACATCTTCCTAGGAACATCGCCAAAGGCAAGGGAAGCAAGGGCAAAAATGAACTATTGGGATTTTATCAAGATCAAAAGCTTTTGCACAGCAAAGGAAACAGTTAACAAAACCAAAAGACAACTGACAGAATGGGAGAAGATATTTGCAAACGACATATCAGATAGAGGGCTAGTGTCCAAAATCTATAAAGAACTTAGCAAACTCAACACCCAAAGAACAAATAATCCAATCAAGAAATGGGCAGAGGACATGAACAGACATTTCTGCAAAGAAGACATCCAGATGGCCAACAGACATATGAAAAAGTGCTCCACATCACTCGGCATCAGGGAAATACAAATCAAAACCACAATGAGATATCACCTCACACCAGTCAGAATGGCTAAAATTAACAAGTCAGGAAATGACAGATGCTGGCGAGGATGCAGAGAAAGGGGAACCCTCCTACACTGTTGGTGGGAATGCAAGCTGGTGCAACCACTCTGGAAAACAGCATGGAGGTTCCTCAAAATGTTGAAAATAGAACTACCCTATGACCCAGCAATTGCACTGCTGGGTATTTATCCTAAAGATACAAACGTAGTGATAACCACGCTGTAGTTAAAAGACTAAACCTGGTGATTCACAGACCTGTACCCCTGGGGATAAAAATATATTATATGTTTAAAAAAATAAATAAAATAAAATTTTTTAAAAAATCAAAAAAAAAAAAGAAGCTGAATTAAGAAGAATTCATATTAAAGGTAATAGTGTCATAAATCAAGGTAGTAATAATGGGGCTCTAAAATACTCTGGGAATAGATAAAACTTAATTTAACAATTCCTCTTGTTTTGTGCACTTATATTCTCTCTGGTGAATCTCTAAGAAGGGTATACATTATATAACATTTCTAACATGTTTGCCTTCCTTGTTTTCCACAGAGCATCTCATAATACTACTATATTTACAAGGCCCGCACTGCAAGAAATGCTGACAGTTTATTGTTTAGCAATGGATAAATACTCAGGTATATACCTACAACAGTGCAAGTTATTTGCTTTATAGCCCAGGAGATCTTGGGTGGATATTAATGCATTGATTACTATCCTCCCCTCCACCAACACAACATATTATAGTTCTCAAAAATACAACATTGAAGACAATATTACAAATGAGTATTCTTAATTGCCATTTCTTTGTTCAGTGATTTATATGTTATATTTGTAAATATTTGTGTTGGTACCGCCTATTTACTAGTTCCGCTAGAAGGTAATTTTCTTTTCTTGTCAGAAATTCCAAATGATAGTTTGATGACACCATTCAAATTAAAGAAAAAAAAAGAATCATTCTTATATTAATCCACATTCAAATATGATACCAGAACTTCAGCAGGCCAAGTTTTGGAGAAAAAAATTCAGATAGTATCATATTTTTCATGCATAGAGTTTGACTCTTCCTTCTGGATTCTTGTTAGAGAAGCAGCTGGAGGATTTAGTGGGCAAACTTCAACTCATTTCACCAGTCCTTGTAAGTGGCTTTCTCCCTTAATTTTCTGATGATGAATGTGGCATAATAATAGTTGACAGGAAGATGGAAAGAAAATATATAAATACATAGAATAAGCTACTCACAGACAATCTGATCAATGCATGAGTCTGTGGCTAAGAAATCATTTCTCCCTTGATGCAAATTTAGTTCATTCTATCCCACTGAAAAGTAATCTGACATCATTAGTCTTTCTTTACCTGGTAAAACTGATATAACATATGCAGGAGAATTCAATTTCCTACTTTAGAAGGAACTGTAATACAGAGATCAAATCAACTGCCAATGGGAATGAATTCTTTATGCAAATAATTCCCATTTGATAAATACTATAGAAAAAAACATTTTAAATAATTCATTTAATTATGTATAGATAAAATATACTTTTGAAAACCTTATGAAATGCATTCCTTTTTTAAAAGTAGTGGTATTTCATTTTTGTTTTCAAAAGTAAAATAGAATACAACAAAGAGAAAAAATAATCATTACGCCTATGAGTGAATATGAAAGACTTGAATCTATAATTATTAGGCAATTAATAGCTTGGGTACAGTAAAAGGAGTTCAACACTTTGCTAGAATGTCAATTTTAAAGAAGTAATAACATCACAGCCAAAATCAAGCATGTAATATCAATATTTAATGTGTGTAGATACCATACTCAATGTGTGCAGGAATGATCTACAAGAAGCCAGTATAAGAGGATTGGAAATTGCAAAGAACTTGGAAAATCTAAGTTGCTCTCCTTTCTCTCTTTTCAGAAAGTAAGTAGAGAATTTACAAATGCTTTTGTATTGTAATTTAAACTCTGAAAAATAAAAGTGATAAAGCTACGAATGAGTGAAGACAGTGTGTGTCATAAATTCTCCATTCACTACAAAATATTCTCTGTACCAAATGCTGTGATAATGCCACAATTTGACTTGATTAAATTGGCTCTCATATGTAATAATCCCTAAATACACATCAAGCTCATTTTACAGAAATCCCTACTCCTCATCTATATGCAACAAAGCAGCCTGCCATTTTTCTGTTGGTTATGACATTTAAGTATTCATATTTCAATATAAATACAAATTCTCTATGTTGTTGCATTGTTACAAGTATCTAGGAAGAACAATCAAGGGGCATGTCTCAGGAAATGAATGGCTGTGTTTAGGGGTAAATAAATGATCTTGTTTGAGGTAAACAGTGAATAATGATAATAGAACAGGTCGGTTGATGTCAGAGGATAGAAACCTTGGATCGCAGATGGATTTTTGTTACAGGTGATGACAGATCAGGTTGGTTGGTTTGTTTGTTTGATCAAGGGGTTTCAGCATCAACACTTGTAGGTGGATGAATGTCTGTATTCAGCTCAGGGAGAAAGCTGGCACAGAATAAGAAAGGGAAAAGCAGAAGAATCAGTTAGAGGTTGTTGCAGTAGTTACAGCAACAGAAATAGAGTACACTGAGAGGCCGAATGAGATGTGCTAGGCATGCCGGCAGCAGAATTGACAGATTGGATATGATGTGAGCAAACAAAAAGAAAGGTGTCGGAGAAATTCAGCTCGTGTAAGAGGGATAAGAGTGTTTGCTTTTTCTAGTTCTTGATTTCCATGAGAAGCGATTTACCTCACCCTCTCATTCCTACCTGGTCCACTCTTGGGAAGTAGAGTTCTTTATCTTGTTTGTAAATTTACAAAGTATAATTTGGCAAACTTGTCACAGTGCCACTCACTTTTCCCCTGGGATCTGTACATCTGCCAGCAGCGAGCCTACTCAGCTCCTTAGGCAGGAGCTTGCATTCTGCAGGAGAAGGATGTCAGCACCGCCGGGACAGGGCTGGTGAATTTCTGTGGTCAGGATTTTCAGGACCATTAGGCTCCACATTGCAAGCCGTGTCTTTCAACCGTAATTTTGTCAGTGGAAGAAAGAAAAGCCTCCGTTTTTTTTTGTTGTTTTTTTTTTTTTTTTTTTTTTTTTTTTTTTGGTTTTTGTTTTGTTTTGTTTTGAATTAAAATTTGTTACAACTCCAGTGGAGAATACGAATTCTATTTAGATGGACCTCCTCTGCCCCCTGAAGAGTCCAGGAACTGTCTCAACCTTTATTTTCCTGTGGGTTAGTTTGCTGTGAAGCAAAGTATTTTGTACTCCTCTTTTAGGAACAAATTCCTTCGAGGTATATCCTGAAATGCCTTTTAATCCAATGAATGAGGGCACTATGGAATTCTGAGGACACTATGGGAGTCACGGAAGGCTGTTATGAAGAGGAATAACATTTATTTCAGCTTTATTCTGGCAGTAATATGTAGTTGGCAGCCAAGGTTCAGGATTTGGAGTCAGGTGGACCAAACCTCAAATCCCATCCCTGACTCTGACTGCCTAGGTGACTATAGATAAGCCATCTAAGACACGTGACACTCAGTTTATCCATCAATATAATGGGGGTATCAGGACATCTCACAAGTTGTGAGGATTAGATGACATACATGTAACAATTAGTCCAGAGCTAGGTATATAGATTAAAGTAGAGACAGTTATTAATAATGAATGGAATAAGCCAAGCTGAATATAGGAGGAAAGGTAGGAAGCTAATGCAATAAATCAGAGTGAAATTGTTTTAAAAATATTAACAAGGGTGAATAATGAGTTCGATTTTGGTTGTACTATATTTATAATATTGGTGAAATATCTCAGAATAGATCTCTGGCAATAAAACATAAGATAAAGGGTTGTAGAATGTTACAGGAACCATAGACACGTATAGATGCATAATAATAAGGGTAAAACCTATGGATTTATGTAAGAGGACCAAATAAATTAGCATAACATTAGATGAGAATCAACTATTACCCTAGAAAAGACTGGAAAGTGAGAAAGAGAAACCGAAAAAAATGGGCCTTTACAATATTTTGACACTTAGCATGTAGTACCTAAACAATGGATGCATTTTTCAATGTAACCTTAACATAGGTTGCAATGTAATGAAATTATATTTTATGCTGTCAAAATGTAGTGATTAAATCAAAACATAAAACATATTTAGTTACATAAACATTTTCCTTCCTATATATTAAAATTCTTTCAATAATTTTCTAATATCTAAATTGTTATATCTAATATCTAAATATCTAATATCTAAATTGTTACTTCCCACTGTACAAGACTAATGCCAAAATAACCCATTTTGCAGTATATTGCAGCTGGGCAAATAAAGGAAGCTAAAAAGTCTAGAAAAATGATGATTTTCACATTTGTTAATTTGTGTTATGCAACTAAATGGCAATTTTTCTCACCCTGTCTTAAGCTCTAAGAAAGGAGAAGACCATGAAGGCAAGCATCAAGTGTGATTTATACTTAGATAATAAAATGTCTTTTTGCCTTTTCTTATTTGCCTCTGGAAATACTGAAGTTTATTGTTAATTCAGGAGGAGAGAGAGACAGAAATAGTATGAGGTATTCTAGGCTTTAGTTAAAATCCCAGCCCTTTGCTTTATTATTTGAGGGCACTTTTTAAGTGGTCTCAGTTTCATCCATATGACTTTTAATTTATATACATAATAATTGTGAATTTTACAATATTATTCTATTTTCCTGCTTAATTGTCATCTTGAAATTATCTTTTATTTATAATCTATGTTTCTAAATACATAATATACCCTTTTAAAATTAATGATCTAAGTAATACACAGTATTAATATATTTAATTTAACATTGTCTCAAATCATTAATTACTAATTAACTTGATGAGCACTTTCTATGTGAAAGACACATGGACATTTGAGCAAAAACATGAGCAGGCAACTTAGACATAAAGAAATATAGATATTTTAAATATATGCGGAAATTGTGTTTTACTTCAGAACTAATCAAATATATATATTCATATATACATAAATTCATATATACATTTTTTGCATGTAAGTATTTGGCTATCATTTAAACAATGAAAAATAATTGTGTTAATATTTGATATGGAGAAAAGTATATGGGATAATTAAATATTATTTGTGTGAAAATAATTTAACAAAGTCCTTTATAAAAGAAAGGAATTGATATAGAGTAGGAACAATAGGTATCCGTAAACTTTGGTTCTATAAACTAACCGAGACCTTATCCTTAGGAAAGAGTTCTACATACAGAAAAAAAGAAAAATCATACTCTAAGATATTTACTTCAGGATTTTATAGTGCAAAGCTTAGAGAAGATGAAATATTGGCTATAGGGATTTACATATAATATAATGCAAAGTGAAAGAAGCACACTACAAATTTCTCCCTGTAGTACCCTGTCAACTACATCACATAAACAAAAGCTGCATCAAAAAATGATGAAGGTAACCAACCCAAACTCTAATCAAATATATATATGTGATTATCTGTATATTATGTATATTTACATTTCTACATATATATGCAGAAATTGCATAATTTTAACTGAAATATTTTTTTTAATTAGGGTGATAAATGAACATAGTGTTTCAAATGAGACAAGAGTACCTCGTGAGAAAGTTCTCCATTCCTCCTTCTAGTCATTGTCTATGACCATGTGCCTTCTTAACAGCCCTCGCCTTCCCCACAACCATCTTTTTTTTTTTTCAATATCTCATTATCATTGTATTGTACCAATTAGATGGCCAAGCCAAAAATCTGGGTGTTACTTTGTCTCTCTTTTACTATTTCAAATTATTTCATATCTATTATAGATCTTTTCTCAGTCTGCCTAGAACTTGGTTTTTTTCTTCAATTCCACTGATGTCATTTTAGTTTAGGTGCTTATCGCCCTTTACCTTTTCCTGTCTGAAGCTTCTTATTCTCTCCGCCAAATTATCCCCATCTCCTTCAGAAATCTAATTTCCACAATATTGTCAAAATTATTTTCTAACAACTTGGTACTATTAATTTTTTGCTCATATTCCTTCAGTGACTCCTTTTCACCAAGTGGATAGTATCCAAACCCATCAGCATGATGTAGGTCATTGTACATTCTGCCTCTTCCAAGCACCTTCTCTTATGTACAATCTATCTGCAATAAATTCTGGTAATTCCTTAATACAACACCCTCTCACAATTGTGTCTATTTGCAAATGTTAGACCTAGACCTTCTTCTTGGTATGGCCTTTTTTGATATGTTCCAGGCCATACTTAGTCTCTAGTCTCACAAACTATCATCCCCTTTAGCAACCTTCTTTCATCTCCTGGGGAGATTTTGACAGTGTTACTCTTGTATTCTCAATCATCTCATGCAGTAATGATCTGACTCTGAAAAGATAATGATGCTTATTTCACTGGGCACCTGTGAGGAAGAATGTAGTAATTACATGAAAATGTTTTAGAACATAAAATATACTTAGAGAGCGATAACTATTAAGGAGGGAAAATATATTAAAGTTATTAGAATATTGGCTTCATTTTTAGGCAGATCTCAGATTGCTAGTCATGCAATCACAACAAGCTTCTTATCTAAGTCTCAGTTTCTTTATTAGTGAAAGAGAAATAATGCTGCTATTGTTGACATGCTGACTTCCACCACCCATCCCACATGTCCAGGTCTAAGTTCTGATTATTCTAACAGCAGTGATTCACAACCAATTGCGAGTTTGCTCTCCAGAGAATTTTTAACAATGTCTGAAGACCTTCCTGGTAGTCACAAACTTGGAAGTGTTACTGGCATCTAATAAGTGGAGATCAGGGATGCCGACAATCTCCTACAATGCACAGGAGAGCCTCCCATAACAAAGAATGTTCTAACTCCAAATATCAATACTGCAAAGCTTGAGAAACCATGACCTAATAATCAATCATGAATATCCTAGGAACTGTGCCAGTTTTAAGATATCAGCACATGGCATTCTCCTAGATAGGTATTTGTCCAGATTATATGTAGCTTAAGTTGATATAATTGGACTTACATGCAAAATTATATTTCAGAGTAAAGTCTCTGCCTTATCCTCTCCACCCCCTCCCTTCTCCTCAATCTCTTTCTCCCTCCCCCCTCCTTCCATCTCCTTTTCCCCATTTTTTATCCTCTCACTGAAGGTGAACGAGAAGTCTTGTAGCTCTGATAAATACCAACGCTCACTTTAAGGCTGCAAGGGGAATCTCTTATAGCAGAAACAACAGAGAAAAGAGATCGGGAGAGTGTGGGGTTTCTGATGACCTCACTGACTTCATGAGCTACCGCCCTTCCTAGACTAAACGCTGTAAGAGAGGTCATGTATTTGTTCACCACTTTTAGGTTGAACTACTTTCAACCTAAGTATTCTAGGGGAGCCTGTGTGGCTCAGTCCATTAAGCGTCTGACTTAGACTCAGGGATCTGAGACTAAGTCTGACTTAGATTCTTGGGATCGAGTTCCACACCAGGCTCCCTGCTCAGCAAGGAGTCTGTTTGTTTCTCTCCCTCCCCTTCC
This sequence comes from Lutra lutra, assembly GCF_902655055.1. Lineage (NCBI taxonomy): Eukaryota > Metazoa > Chordata > Mammalia > Carnivora > Mustelidae > Lutra > Lutra lutra. The sequence goes on along the minus strand of NC_062279.1, from coordinate 77,394,516 downwards.
TAATGCTGTCTCTCTCTCTCAAGTAAATACATAAAATCTTAAAAAACAAAACAAAACAAAACAGAAAAAAACTGCTTTCTGATCTTGGCCTTGCCCATTTCCTATCACATCATAGTGTTCATGCATGCAGGACATTTTTCTTCTTTTTCCTTTAAGCAATGTATTCCAAATGTCTGGGAGAAGACATGTCTGTCATATACTTGGCCCTCAATAAATTCTTAATGGATTAATAAAAATCACTTAACCTTTCTGAGCCATGATTGTTTCTGTAATATAAGGCTAACAATACTTACAGGTTTTATTAGGATTCGTTCAATTAATTAAAGTAAGCTAAACATTAGACACATTACAAGTGCTCAATACATATTAATTCCTTTTCTGTCTTTATTTTTGCAAACAATTTTCTGCTTGAGAAACATTTCAGACAGCTGGATGCTAATCAAGTGTACTAAATGGGTCAAATTTTTCACATAATGAAAACAAGCCCAAAAGGATTGATAGACTCAAGAGATAGTAAAACTTGTTGATGCATAAATATGTATTTTTTTCATAAATATGTTTTAAAGCAGTAATCTTACTTAAAAATAAATTATAATTTAATTTTTATTTGAAAACATATGTGTAGCCACATCTTTGAAAATCATGGACTTAGAAGAAAAACACTATATCCACATTACTTTTTCTAAGTCAAGAACAATCAACTATTATAGAAATATCTAATTAATCTTTCAAACAAGTGATGTACAACTATCCAATTCATAAAAGCAAATGGCTTTATGAATGAATTATAGTTGTTTGGTATTATAAAGAATTTCTATAATGAGATTTATTAGCACATGCTGTATACCATTAATATAGTTTTACCCCACGTAATGAATGTAGAACGTAACAGATGTTAGCTGAAGTCTGTACATCTTTGCATTCTCAGTAATGAAAATTTTCCATAGATTTATTTAACTACTTTCAACTTTCAAAATCAATAATAATTTCTGAGTCTATTTTATAGGTAAATGAATTCTTAATTTGTGGGAAATTTAGTATTGAAAATTTTTATCTGTGATTTAAAAAAAAATTATTAGAACTGTCATCAATTGCAAATTTGCCTAAACATTTCAAAAGGCAGTGCAGTAATGATAATGGACAGTTACCAAATATATTATGTATAATATAATCCTTCATATATTTTTACATATGATCATCATAACATTTCCCAATATACTATGTACTACCCAGGGATTAATAATCTCCATTTTCAGGGAAAACCTTAGCTATGGAAAGTTTAACAAATGCTTGTTAAAGGTTTATTTGACCACCTGCAAGCAGATTATCCACTTTCCATACTGATTTGTTTTTTTTTTTTTTTAAGATTTTATTTATTTATTTGACAGAGAGAGATCACAAGTAGACGGAGAGGAAGGCAGAGAGAGAGAGAGAGAGGGAAGCAGGCTTCTTGCTGAGCAGAGAGCCTGATGTGGGACTCGATCCCAGGACCCTGAGATCATGACCTGAGCCGAAGGCAGCGGCTTAACCCACTGAGCCACCCAGGCGCCCCTGATTTGTTTTTTAATATAATGAATATGTAAGTTGTATTTGTGACTAAGGAACAGGTTTAAATCATGATTCTTGCTTCTGTTATCTGTGTGACTTTGGGCAGGTTAAAATATACCTTACTTCTCTGATTTGTAAGACAGAGATAAATATTGTGTCTGTCTTATAAAGTGTTTGCATGAAGCTAGTCATTTCATTCTTGAAGAGCACACAGAAAGGTGTCTGGCAATCATAAATGCACAGTCTGAAGGCTAGTATTACAATCATTATTATTATTATTTCAAGAATGTAATACGATTAACTTTTTAACCACAAAACTATTACTGATTGTCCATTTGGCAACTACACATTTTTAAAAGATTTTATTCATTTCTTTTAGAGTGACAACATAATTAAAAAAAAAAAAGGCAACACTTAAAAAAAAAAATAGAGGTAGTGGAGAGAAAGTTCAAGAGGGGAGAGGATCAGAGGGAGAAAGACAAGGAGATTCCACACTGAGTGCAGAGCCCAACACAGGGCTTGGCTCTCATGACCCTGAGATCATGACTTCAGCAAAAACCAAGGGTCAGATGCTTAACCAGCTGAGCCACCCAGGCTCCCCTTAACAACTACACATTTTATTCACACCAAAATATATTGCTTTGTAGAAAAACAAAATTTATTTATTCCAAAAAGACCTTTCATAAGTCTAATGTGGTGGCTTTAAGAATGCTTGAGAATCCACTCAAGACCTTTATAAAATTTCATGTTCCTGCACACTTTTCTGAAAAGATTTGATTGAGAAAGTACTGTTCAAGAATTTATACTATTCAGCTTCCTGGTTGGATAGCATATGTACCATTCAACCAGAATATATATGTATTTATATGTATATGTATATGTAATGTGTATAGACATACACACATATATGTACACACACACACACACACACATATATATATACATATATATATACTGTATAGATTCTATAATTTCTACCTAATTTTAAAAACTCCTTGTTCATTTTATAGGCTTCTGTTCTTCTTTTATTATGCTTCATAACTTTTTTCTTTATATATGTATTAAAAATACTTATTTGATTTTGTATATCTGCAGAGATGATTACACCATATCTTACTCTCTTGGTTCTCACTCAAGTTCTCTTATGACATTATGTGAACAATATTTTTTGAAATAGGAGTTATATGTATATATTTTTCCCCTCTGTGGAACTGCGTACAGGCCTAAGGTAAATGTTTGTAAAGAAAGTCTTTGTTTTGTTTGCATTTCCTGGCACTACCATCCCAAATCCCTTTTAAAATGGAGTCACTGATATTTTTCATAGCTGTGGCTATTATGTGAATTGAAACCAGAATCTCAGTGGAGAGATAGTTTGTAATGATTATTTTTAAGAGTATTTTCTTCTTTCTTACCTATTGCCAAGATTAAGACAGACAGTTATTTATGGCTTCCTCTGAAAAGCAGATATATTTTTATTTCATTTCGTTATGGATTTTGAAAGACAGCGATTACCTTTTTTTTTTTTTGCCATATAACTAATTGATTTACAAAAGTGTTTTGGGTTTTAATGTGACATTTGTGACATTACGTTTGATTTGGATGGTTGTTCATGTTATTCATTGCATCACATAGCCAAAACTGGAAGTCATTCCTTTTCTATTTTAGAAATGTTCAATTCATTAGTATCTTCTCATTTCTGGTATAACGCTATTCATAAAACTGTAAAGATATGAAAACATGAAATTTGTTATGAATTTGTTACAAATTAAATATTTTAATTAAAACCACAGAATTTTAGACATAAATCCAAGCAAAATAACTATCATTCTATATAAAAGCAGTCTTTGAATTATTAAGTAAATCATCAAAAATATTCTTAAAGATATTTCAGTAGGCAAACTTATGGTTCTGTTTTGAATATTTTACAGGATGTGTATATGGCATTCAAATAATTTTTGAATCCATTTTTAAAATTATCACCAGGAGGAAATATTAAAGTACATTTGATCAATGAAAAAATATTAAATAAAGAAAAAAAAGTTTCAAGAGATGATTGGGGTACTATGGTATGCCTTTGTCTAACTTTTATGTTAGTTGCACCAATAATTATCTCTATTTGAATAGCACTCTAGGACTGCTAAAATATTCATATCATAAAATAAATCTTAACTAAAAACAACAACTAAAATGTCTACGCTCCAGTGCAATGTTTAAATGCATTGTTGTTTAAAGTGACTAGTAGGGGTGCCTGGGTGGCTCAGTGGGTTAAAACCTCTGCTTTCAGCTCAGGTCATGATCCCAGGACCCTGGGATTGAGCCCTGCATCTGGCTCTCTGCTCCTCAGGGAGCCTGCTTCCCTTTCTCTCTCTCTGCCTGCCTCTCTGCCTACTTGTGATCTCTGTCAAATAAATAAAAATAAAATCTTAAAAATAAGTAAATAAAGTGGCTACTAATCAAAACATTCATTTTATAATAATTTTAATATTTTTTGAAAATTATAGTAGTTAGGTTATTTAAATTTCTTATATAAAACCATTATCACTTTCTCCTATATGTTACTGCACAAAATGGATGACACTATTATAAATAAGAAACGCATGTAGTAGTGTTTCTATATTTCTGCTTACATATAATTACATTATTAATATAGTGGAGAAATATATTTTTATCCAGTAAGTGGGAAAATATTTCTACCTTAAATAAACATTTAAATTTTCCATACTTCTCTACTTAAAAAAAATATTTAATAATATTCTTGTCTTGAGTAATTTGCTAACAATTTAATCCAATGCTCAGTTTTGTTAAGTATATTTCTATTTGTATTTAAACACCTCTCTATATTTAAAAGATTTTATTTATTTATTTATTTATTTGAGAGAGAGAGCACAGTGTGGGGAGCAGAGGGAGAGGGGAAAGCAGAGTCCCTGCTAATCAGGGAGCCACACATGGGTCTCAGTTTCAGGAACCTGAGATCATGACCTGAACTGAAGTCAGACACTTAACAGACTGAGCCACCCAGGTGTCCCTATGTTTTCTTCAATTTTAATGTCCATTCCTATGGATATAAATTTAAATGAAATTAATAAGAATGATAGCAAATTCTAGAAATTTCTTCTCTCTATAAAATCTCAAATAATTTTGCCATTGATTTTTTTTTAAGATTTTATTTATTTATTTGAGAGAGAGACAGTGAGAGAGAGCATGAGCGAGGAGAAGGTCAGAGAGAGAAGCAGACTCCCCGCGGAGCTGGGAGCCCGACGCGGGACTTGATCCCAGGACTCCAGGATCATGACCTGAGCTGAAGGCAGTCATCCAACCAATTGAGCCACCTAGGCGTCCCTGCCATTGATTTTTTAACATGGATATTAACACCCTAAACTTACAGATGATGTCACTGGGCCCAGAAATTTATGTTTTGTGGTGATTCTCAATTTTTTCTGCAATGATGATCTCTTCCCTAAATATTAGATTTATATTTTGAATTGCCCATTCAAAACTTTCATTTGAATATATAATATTCATTATAAAATGCAAACTGTGGCTTTCTCCCTTTCCTGAATTTGTTCTTTTACATTCTTTCCTTGGTTGAGAAATAGCTAGCTGATTTTTGAGGTCTGAAACTTTGATTTTATCTTTGTCTCACTCCACGTTCACCCCATATTTGACGAGCGGCAGCAAATCTCATTGGATTTACTTGCAAATTATATTCAGAACCCAAGAAATTCTTCTCACCCCACTGCTATCACAGTGCTTCAAGCCAGCCTCATTTCTCACCTAGTGAATAGACTTTTAATAGCCTCTTACTTGGGCCCCTTCCTTTCACTCTCCTCAAGCTGCAAATTAGTTATCATAATAGCATAGGTTAGTACTGTGTAGATCAGGATCCACACAGTGTGGATTTTTTACGTATAGGACTGTAAATGTATTTTCTCTTCCTCATGATTTTCTTAAACATTTTCTTTTCTCCAGCTTACTTGATTGTAAGAATATAAGATATGGGGTACCTGGGTGGCTCAGTGCATTAAAGCCTCTGCCTTCGGCTCAGGTCATGATCCCAGGGTCCTGGGATCGAGCCCCACATTGGGCTCTCTGCTCAGCGGGGAGCCTGTTTCCCCTGCTCTCTGCCTGCCTTTCTGCCTACTTGTGATCTCTGTCTGTCAAATAAATAAATAAAATCTTAAAAAAAATAAAAAATAAAAAAGATTTTAAAGAATATAAAAGATATAATACATATAACAATAAATAAGTGTTAATTGACTTTATTTATTGGTACGGTTTCTGGGTCAATAGTAGGCTGTTCAGTAAAGTTTGGGGAAAGTCAAAAGTTGCACAGGGGTTTTCAATTTTGCTGTGGTTGGCGACCCTAACTTTTGGGTTGTTCAAGAGTCAGCTGTCTGAATCTATTCACTGTACTTCCCTAGCCAAAACATTTCAGGGACTTTCTCTCATATAAAGGGATAAATACAGACTGTTCAGGAAAGTGTCGAGGTCTCTGCAAGAGCTCATCTTAGGCAGACCTCCAACATCATCTCTGTTCAGCCTCCTCTTCACTCTTCTCCAAGTCATACAGACCTTGGAGTAATTTTCTGACATATGCCATATGTTTTTTACCTCAGAACTTTTTCAGTAGCTTTACATTTTGTAGTGAACTTACTTTTCTTGTATTGTCACATGACTAGCATAGCTCACTTCATTCAGTTCTCTGCTCAAATGTCATCTTATGTGATGGACCATCCAAAAACTTGCAACCCTAGGACACTTTCCTATCCTAAAAATAAGTCTTTTTCTTATACTTACCACTATTATATTTAATATTTAATTATTTCCTTCTAGACCATTCTCTCTCAGTAGAATATTAGTTCTACAGAAAGAATAGAATGTTTCTTCTGCCTGATTCTGAACTGCCTAAATGTTAATTTTCATTAATTATTAATGATTATTTGTTAACCAAATCAATAGATCCTCAAGTTCCTTAATCCCATTGGCAAAGACCTTTTTCTGTATGTGGTAATATTTCTTGTTTTTATAGATTAGGTCCTAAATATCTTTTGGAGCCCATTATTCTGTCTAGCACTTTGATTAAACAAAAAACAGAACTATTAAATATATTAGAAACTTGACTCATCTATCTAAAATTTATCTTTTTAAAAAATATATTAGGCAAACACTCATATATTGCTAAACTGTAAAATAGTATAAACACTGACAAACAGACAGTTTCTTAGTAAGTTACACATACACTTACCATAGGACCTAGCAAATCCTTACTAGGTATTTAGTTTGGAGAAATAAACACTGATGTCCATGCAAAAGCCTGTATACAAATGTTTATAAGTGCTTTATTCTTATTCACCTTTTTTTTTTTTAAGATTTTATTTATTTATTTGACAGAGAGAGATCACAAGTAGACAGAGAGGCAAGCAGAGAGAGAGAGAGAGAGGGAAGCAGGCTCCCTGCCGAGCAGAGAGCCCGATGCGGGACTCGATCCCAGGACCCTGAGATCATGACCTGAGCCGAAGGCAGCGGCTTAACCCACTGAGCCACCCAGGTGCCCCTCTTATTCACCTTTTGAACAGCCTAACTGTCCTTTGGTGGGTAAATGGATAAACAGATTGCAATAGCCATATGATGGAATACTATTCAGCAGTAAAAAGAAACAAACCATTGCAATACAAAGCAGCATAAATGAATCTTGAAGGCATTATGCTGGTGAGAGATGCCAGTTTCAATGGTCCCATACCTTATAATTCCATTTATATGACATTCAGAGAAAGGCAAAACTATAGGGAAACTGTAGGGAAAGTGATGAGCGGTTGTCCTCAGGTTGGGGTAGGAAGAAGGTGTGACAACAGAGTGAGCAAGGGGATTTGGGGTGCATACGGGAACTCCTCTGGATCCTGATAATGAAGGTGGTTACTCAAATCTATAAATGCATTACAACTCATAGGACTGTGCACCAAAAAATTTAAAAGTAAATTTGACTCTGTAAAATTTAAAAATATTATCTTTATAATGTTCTATGATATAGTAATCTGCAATATTGCTAGGGAATGGAACTTAATTTTAACAACTCTGATTGGTAAGAGCAAATAATTTAGCTCTTTAGTATATCCAGCCAATAGTATGTTAACTGTTTCAACTCAGCATTCTGTTGTTTACTCACCATGCACAGCCACCGCACATGCATACACAGTTTTTTTCTTAGGGTAAGAGTAATTACGTACGGAAGTGGCATCAGTAAACTTCAAGACTTGGGGATTCAAAAGTATTTGGCAAGTACTTTTTGTATTTTTAAGAGCACACTATACTAATTACCTGGAACACCATATAAGACAGTAACACAAAAAACAAAATGTATACAACTATCTTTCTCATTCACTTTAAAGTTTTAGAAATTATTGTTTAAATAAATGCTGATTTTTCTGATCCTGACATTTGAACCCCATGTGTTGTTCAAAATACCCCTGGCGAAGAAGCGCACAAGTCCAGACATTCTGCTAATAGTGGCAAAGGACTCAGGTCACTGCCCTTTTGTTTTGTCTGAAACGGTTTGTTTACTTTTGTGAAAGAAAACTCCTTTCTCTTTCATTGGCTTATCTCAGGTCATCTGGTTTGATTACAGTCACACTAGGTGTTACACAAGCAACATGTATCCTGTGTTATAGTCAGGGTCGGAAAATACTTTTTTCTCTATTTGGTTTCTCCTGCAAGATTCCTTGATTCTGAAGACAGCAATCAGAAATACAGGCATTTATTTTCATCTTGTAAGACCTAAACCAACAGTAATGGACTTTAAGCTGATCACTTGTCTTATCTTAAATTGTTCCTTTCTAATTCAGGATTTTCTCAAATCACTAGTGACCTGCTACTTGAAAACCATAAATCCTCAACTAATTCCTGACATGAGATTATTTGGAAACTTCATCTGCTGTACCAAAACAAAATTGTAATATTTGGAAAATTGAAAACATTCATACAGCTTTTGGCATCTCTTTTAACTAAGAATTTTCTTATCTGTTTGCTATTTTATAGTTGTTTATCCCAATAGTATTATGTTAAAAATCCAGACTAAATGTTTCAACCCAAAGCTATTATCCATAAATCTGAAGTAATCATGGCAAGTTCTTTATTAAGAAAACATAAAAACTTCAAATAATGATGAACAAGAATACCATATCTAGGATACTTCTGATTTAGATAGATCAAAAAAAACTAATTAAAAATAAAAATGATTTTAAGCATATTTAATCTTTATTTCTTCTACACATTTCTATTTCCATTTATAGTGGAATCATCATTTTACAGAACTCAACTTATCTTTCCAGTTGAGGAAAGAGCCACAGACTCTACATAATGGAGTAGACAGCATTATCAGTAGAATTCTCTGATTAACCATGTATGAAGCTCATTGCTAAATGGTTCACTGAAATGTATAAATAGTTTGGTTTCATTTTGACTCCAAAAGATACCACTCCAACATGCCCCATGTATTATCCTGTTTGGGTCAATACTGAATTATGGATTTTCAGTGAGAACACTACTGAATGATCTATTTGTGGGTAAAGGCCATTAAAAATGTGTTTTGGATGTTTGGAAAGCACATAATATTCAGGGGAGTGTGATTATTTCCTTCCTGCTTAGAATACAATATTGAAATTGAAATCAAGGGGTGAAAGATCAATTTTAAACCAGGATATATAGACTTCTGGTTTCTAGTCCCTCTTTTAAGGAGCTTGGAAGTCACCACTCTGTCCTAAAAACAGTCAAAAGTTGAACAGATTAAAAAATCCACAATTCTTTCTGGATCTGTTAGAGAAGGTAGGATACCGATGAAATTGCTACCTCTAGATTGGGAAGACAGACAGGCAAGTGTAGGGAGTCACAGTTTTCCAGAGCAGAGACTCACTGGCAGAAGCTACCAAAGGAGTGCCAGAAAAAAACAAAAACCAAAATTGAAGCTGTAATGGTAAGTTGCTGAGGCTGACTGTAGACAAGTTTGAGAGTTAAAAACTTCCAGAAAACCCACAAATAGGGGGGCTTTTTTGTGAGTTTTATCTGTAGGAGCTTCACCAGATTTTCACCGTAAATATTGGCGAAAAACTCCCCATGCTTCCAGTATTGGGTGGGGGGGGCTTGGCGGGGAACTACCACTTTGAAAGAATGAGAAATTATTCTGTTCTTCTTTTTTTTTTTTTTTAAGATTTTTTTTTATTTATTTGTCAGAGAGAGAGGGAGAGAGAGCGAGCACAGGCGGACAGAATGGCAGGCAGAGGCAGAGAGAGAAGCAGGCTCCCCGCCAAGCAAGGAGCCCGATGTGGGACTCGATCCTAGGACGCTGGGATCATGACCTGAGTCGAAGGCAGCTGCTTAACCAACTGAGCCACCCAGGCGTCCCTATTCTGTTCTTCTTAATGACGTTTGCCCTCACAATCAACTGCTTAAGGGTAGCCCAATCTGCTGGGGTTTTATTAGATCCTAAATAACCTGCCAAAAAGAAATACCCAACTTTAGCCCACTCTAACCATCCTCTCCAACCTAAGAAAAGGGGAAAAACTGAGAGGCATATGTGAGGTTGATAATCCAGAGGCAAAGATTCTCTAGAAGCCTGAGACCTTATCAGAGGAGTATAGAAGATTTTCTTCCTTCTAGATTATTCTTCCACATTATTAAGGGCTTAATTACAGCACTTCTCTTTACCCAGTGCATTGTACATCATGTCTGTTTTATAAAATTTTTTACAAAATTTTTACAAAATTTTACAAAAAATATTTTACAAAATTTACATGGCATACTTACAAACAAAAAACAGAAGTGGAAGACATAGAAGAAATAGCATAATCACACATGGGAGAAATGTGATTATCAGACCAGAAATTTAAAGCAACTATGATTAATATGTTAAGGGCTCTAATGGATAAAGTAGACAGAATGCAAGAACAAATGGGCAGTTTAAGCAGAGAAATAGAAATCCTAAGAAACAAAATGAATTTCTAGAGTTTAAGAAACACTGTGACAGGAATGAAGAATGCCTCTGATGGGTTTATTAATATCCTGGACATGGCTGAAGAATAAAAAATTCTCTGAGCTGGGGGTTATGTCACTAGAATCCTCAAAAACTAAAAAGGAAAGTAAACAAAGAATTAAAAAAAAAAAGGAACAGACTGTCCAATATCCAAGGACTGTGGGACAAATACAAAAATGTGTAATGTATACATAGTGGGAATACCAGATGGAGAAGAACTAGAAAAAAGAACAGAATATTTGAAACAATGAATGACTGAGAATTTCCCCAAATTAATGACAGATACCAAATTATAGATCCAGGACGCTCAGGGAATACTAAGCAAAATAAATAAGGAGAAGAAGAAGAAGAAAGAAGGAGAAGAGGAGGGAGAAGGAGGAGGGGAGGAAGTAATGGAATCTCTAGACCTAGGCATATCATTTTCAAACTACAAAAAATCAAAGAAAAAGAAAAAAAAAGCCTGAAATAAGGTGTATGTATAGGGACACCTTTCCTACAGAGGAACAAAGATAGAAATTATATTTGATAACTTCTCAGAAACCATACAGCAAGGGGTGTGAAGTGATTTATTTAGAGTTGAGAGAAAAACAATCCACCAACCTAGAATTCTGCATCTTGCAAAATTATCTTTCAAAACTGAAGGAGAAATAAAGACTCTCAGACAAACAAAAATTGAAGAAATCTCTTGTCAACAGATCCACTTTGCAAGACATATTAAAAGTAGTTCTTTAGGGGCACCTGGGTGGCTAAGTGGGTTAAAGCCTCTGCTTTCAGCTCAGGTCATGATCCCAGGGTCCTGGGATTGAGCCCAGCATCTGGCTCTCTGCTCAGCAGGGAACCTGCTTTCCTTCCTCTCTCTCTGCCTGCCTCTCTGCCTACTTGTGATCTCTGTCTGTCAAATAAATTAAAAAATAAAAATAAAAAAAATAGTTCTTTAGAGAGAAGGAAAATTATAAAGATCAGCATCTTGGATCTACATGATAAAAGCAAGTATCAAAAAGGACTAAATAAAAAATAAAATAAAAACTTTTGTTTTTCTTATTCTTAAGTTATCCAACAGATAATAACTTGTCTGAAATAATACCACACACACACACACACACATATGTACATATGAATGAAATATTACTTAGCCATAAAAAAGATGAAATATTGTCATTTGCAACAATGTGGATGGAGCTAGAGAGTATTATGCTAAATTAAATAAGTCAGTCAGAGAAAGAGAAATACCATATGATTTCACTCATATGTGGTGTTTAAGAAACAATACAGATGACATGGTGGGGGAGAAAGAGAAAGACAAACCATAAAATGGACTTTATCTATAGAGAACAAACTGAGAGTTGCTGGGAGGTGGGCAGGGTGATGAGTTAAATGTGTCATGGGTGTTAAAGAAGACACTTGTGATGAGCACTTGTTATTGTATGTAAGTGATGATTCACTAAATTCTACAATGAAACTAACATTACATTGTATGTTAACTAACTGGAAATTAAACAAGACCTTGAAACTACAAAGAAAAGATATATGCACCCCTATGTTTACTATGGCATTATTTGTAATAGCCAAATTATGAAAGCAACCTAAGTGTCCATCAATAGATGAATGGATAAAGAAGATGCAGTATATATATATATATATATAGATATATATATATATATATATACATATATATATACACACACACACACACACACATATATATGTATATATATATATATATACACATACACACACACACACACATATATATGTATACACACACACACACATACATGATGGAATATTAGTCACCTTAAAAAGAACGAAATCTTGTCATTTGCAATAATATGGAGGAATCTAGAGTGTAAACTGTTAAGTGATATAAGTCATTAAGAGAAAGACAAATACTATATGATTTCACTTATATGTAATTTTAAGAAACAAAACAAATAAATGAAGAAATAAAGACAAACCGAAAAATAAAACAAAACAAAACAAAACAAAAACCAACCAGCCAAACAAACAAAAACTCAGTGTCTTAACTATAGAGAACAAACTGGTAGTTACCTGACGGGAGGTGAGTAGGGAGATGAGTAAAATCAGTGAAGGGGGTTAAAAGTAACTTTATTGTGATGAGCACTGAATAATGTATACAATTGTTGAATCACTATATTTCATACCTGAAATTAGTACAATGCTATATATTAATTATAATGGAATTAAAATTAAAAATAAAATCAACACCAGAAAAAAAATTATCAATGTAATCTTTAAATATTACTGAATAGCTTCTCATGAAAAATAGCAATTTTGTGTCTAATCCATCCTCTCAGCTATCTGAGGTAATATCAATGATACTAAGTAATAAGCTTATTCCTCTTCTTCAATTTATTAAATTCAGACAAATATGATTAAAAAAACTAAATGGATGGAGAAAATATACCATGTTAACACTAACCAAAAGAAGGCAGGGATACCTATATTAACTTCAGACAGGAGAAAATTTAAATTAAGGAAAGTTGTCAGGAATAAAGAAGGCCATGTCATGATGAAGGAGTCAATTCTCCAAGACATAATAATCCTTAATGTGAATGCACCTAACAACAGAGCATCACATTCTGTGAGGCAAAAACTGATAGGATACAAGGAAAAATATGAATCCACTCTCCAAGCTGGAGACCTTAACACCCCACTGTAAGAAATAAATCCAACAGGCAAATATTCAGTAAGGACATAGTTGACCTGAAGAACAACATCAATCAACTGGATATAATTGATATCTACAGACTACTTCATCCAAAGCAGCAGAATAAACAAATTTCTTAAGCTCTTGGGGAACATTCAACACAATAGATCACATTCTAATCCATAAAACACACCTTAACGAATTTAAAAATACAGAAGTCATACAATGTCTGCTCTCAGACCATAGCAGGATTAAACCACAAACCAATAAATAAAAGATAACTTGGAGATTAACAACATAATTCTAAAGAACACTTGGATCAAAGAATAAATTTCAAGACAAAATTTAAAAAATTATTTTGAACTAAATGAAAATGAAAATACAGCTTATCAGAATGTGTGCAATGCTCTTAAAGCAGTGCTTAGAGGATTTTTACTCCAGATTTACTGAGATATAATAGATACATAACATTGTGTAAGTCTAAGGTATACAATGTAATGATTTGATACATGCATAAATTGTAAAATGATTACCAAAATAAGGTTAGTTAACATTTCCATCCTCTCACTATAGTGAAGATATTTAAGATTAACTTTTTCAGCAACTTCCAAATATATAATACAGAAATGTTCTACACTTTGTTTCTAGAAGTTTGGCTTTTGTTAGATTCCACATACGTATAAAAGATATACAGAATTTTTCTTTCTCTGATTTATTTCATTGAGCACAATGCCCTCAAGCTCCATTCATGTTGCCACAAATGACAGAAAATATCACATTCCCCTTATCCAATCATCCACTGAGACATATTGTGGTTGTTTCCATGTTTTGTTTTGTGAATACTACTGCAATAAACATTAAAATGCAGACATCTCTTCAAGATAGTGACTTCATTTCCTTTGGTTACATACCCAGAAGTGGGATTACTAGATCATATGGTAGATTGCTTGATTGATTTATATTTGTTATTTGAGGACCCACTATCCTCTTTTCCATAGTGACTGTATTGATTTATAATTCCATCAGTAGTGCACAAGCATTCTCTTTCCTTCACAGCCTTGCCAACACTTGTTATCTCATTTCTTTTTGATAACAGTCATTCTAAACAGGTGTGAGGTGATCTCTCATTGTGGTTTTGATAATGCATTCCATCATGCTTAGCAGTGTTCAGCACCTTTTTATGTACTCATTGACCTTTTTATGTCTTCTTTAGAATAATGTCTATTTAAATTCCCTGCCCAGGGGAGCCTGGGTGGTTCAGTGGGTTGGACCTCTGCCTTCTGCTCAGGTTATGGTCTCAGGGTCCTGGGATTGAGCCCCCCATCGGTCTCTCTGCTCAGCGGGGAGCCTGCTTCCCCCTCTTTCTACTTGTGCTCTCTTTCTGTCAAATAAATAAAATCTTAAAAATAAATAAATAAATAAATAGATAAATAAATAAATTCTCTGCCCATCTAAAAAATCAGATTATTAGTATTTTTGTTATTGAGTTGTAGGCATTCCTTATATATTTTGAATATTAACCACTTATATATGATTTGCAAATATATTCTCCCATTGTTTAGGTTGTCTCTTCACTATTGTGCATGTGTGTGTGTGTGTTTTGTCTTTGTTTTTTTTTTTTTGTTTGTTTTATTTCTTTTGTTTTTTTACTGTGCAGAGCTTTACAATTTGATATAGTTCCCTTTAATGTCTTTTTATTCTGTTTTTGCTATCATATCCAAGCAAATCATTGCTAAGATAATGTCAAGGAGCTTTTTCTCTATTTTCTTTTAGTAGTTTCATGGTTTCATGGCTTATTTAAGGTAGGCTTTTTTTTTTTAAATCAATTTTAAGTTAATTTTTGTGAGTGATATAAGTTAGGGGTTCAATTTCATTCCTTTGCATGTGAATATCCTGTTTTCCTAACACTATTTCTTGAAGAGACTATCGTTTTTCCATTGAGTATTCCTGGTTCTCTAATCAAATATCATTTGACTATGTATACATAGGTGTTTTGGGGGGTCCTTTATTTCTGATTTTTATTCTCCATTCTATGAATGTGATATATTAAGTTTATCAATGTGCATACGTTGACCCATCCTTGGATCTCAGGGATAAACCCTACTTGATCATGTTGTATGATCTTTTAATGTGCTGTTGATTTTGGTTGGCTAGTATTTCATTTGGAATATTTGTGTGTGTGTGTGTGTGTGTGTGTGTCCATTAGAGATATAACCTATAGATCTCTTATTGTGCATTATTTGTCTTTGGTTTCTGGATAATATTTCCTCATAAAAGGAGATGGAGAGTATTCTAGGGGGATAGTCATACCATTGGATGCATATAATAGTGAAGAAGAAATATCTAAAATCAATAACCTGAGTTTCTACTTCAGGAAACTAGGTCTTCAGAACTTATTCATCTTATAACTAGAAATTTGAACTATTTGACAAAAAGAGCAAAAAATCTAAATTAATCAGAAGAAAAGAAATAATAATAAAAATAATTCAGCCATCAAAGAAATTGAAAACATGGGGGGCATCTGGGTGTCTCAGTTGTTTAAGAATCCTATTTCTGATTTAGGCTCAGGTCATGATTTCAGGGTCCTGGTCTGGAGCCCCAGGTTGGCTCTGTGCTGAGCGCTGTATGGAATCTACTTAAGATTCTCTCTTTCCTTCTCCCTCTTTTCCTTCTCTCAACTAAGTAAATAAATCTTTAAAAAAAATTAAAACAGAAAATAAATAGAAAAAAATCAAAGAAACCAGAGCTAGTTCTTTGAAAAGATGAATAAAATCAGTAAGTTCCCATCCAGGCTTAGGGAAAAGAGAAAGAGAGAAATAGAAAAATGAGAGCAAGAAAGAGGGAGAGAAGAAAGGACACAAATTAATACCATCAGAAATGAAAGATACTTCTACAAATCCCATGGATATTAAAATGTTAATAAAGTAATACTATGAGCAACAATTGGCCCACCAAATTGAAAGTTATAATCTGCCAAGATTCACACAAGAACAAATAAGCAATGTGAGTAGTTATAGAGCTAAAAAATTTAATCAATAATTTTAAATGTTTCAAAACAGAAAGGACAAGGCCCATATATGTTCATTGCTGAAAACTTTCAAGGAAGAAACTATATTAATTTTATACAGTCTTTCGGAGCTTATATAAGCAGGACTCCTAACTCATTCTGTGAGGCCAGCATTACCCTAAAACCAAAACCAGACAAAGATATTACAAGAAGAGAAAGCAACAAACCAGTATCTCTCATGAATAAATGAGCTAAAGAAGAAAATGATCATATCAATAAATGCAGAAAAAGTTATTGACAAAATGCAACACCTATTCATGATTAAAAAAAAAAAAAAAACCCACACACCTCTCAGGAAACTAGTAAGAGAAGAACTTCTTCAACTTAAAATTATCTACCAAAAATCTATCACTAACATCATACTTAATGGTGAGAAACTTTCCCACTAAAATCAAGAACAAGGCAAGATGACTCCTATTACCACTACTCCTAAATGTCATAGTAGAATTCCTAACAATGCAATAACATAGGAAAAGAAATAAGATTGGGTAGAAAAACATAAACTGTCTTTGTTCAAAGATGACATGATCATCTGTATAGAAAATCTGAAAGAAACTACAAAAAATGTGGAACGAATAAGCCATTTTAGCAAAGTTGCAGGAAATGTGGATTATAAAAGCCAATCACTTTCTTAAGTAATAGCAATGAACAGTTTGAAATTAAACCACAATATAATTTACATTAACACCTCAAAAATGAAATACTTAGAAAAGCTACAAAACTACAATAAATTTATCAAAGAATAACTAAAAAAATGAAGATATATTCATGGATAGGAACCTTCAATATTATCAATCTGTCCATTCTTCCCAATGTGATCCATAGGTTCAATGTAATACCAATTAAAATTCCAGCAAGTTATTTCGTAAATATTGACAAAATGGCTCAAAGTTTATATGAAGAGGTAAAAGACCCAGAGTAGACAACACAATATTGAAGAAGAAGAGGCCTGATAACCTGATGCCTAGACCTATTGTAAAGCTTCAGTAATTAAGAGAGTGTGGTATTGGTAAAGAAAAGACAAGTAGATCAATGCAAGAGACTAGAATGCTCAGGAAGAGACCCATCTAACTATACACAGATGATCTTTTTTTTTTTTTAAAGATTCTATTTACTTATTTGACAGACAGAAATCACAAGTAGGCAGAGAGGCAGGCAGAGAGAGAGGGAGAGGCAGACTCCCCTCTGAGCAGAAAGCCCCCGCTGAGTAGAAAGCCCAATGCACGGCTCAACTCCAGCACTCTGGGACCATGACCTGAGCCGAAGGCAGAGGCCCTAACCCACTGAGCCACCTAGGAACCCCCACAGATGATCTTTATAAAGGAACAAAGACAATACAATGGAAAAAAAGATGTCTTTTCAACAAACAGTGCTGGAAACACTGAACACCCACATGCAAAAAAAAAAAAAAAAATCTGGACACAGACCTTCCAAGCTTCACTAGAATTAACTAAAAAATGAACTATGGATTATGAATGTAAATGTAAGATGTAAAACAATGAAACTCTTAAATATGACATAGGAGTAAACCAAGATAACCTTGGGTATGGCAATGGCCTTTTGTTACAACCCCCAAAGCCATGATCCATGAAAGAAATAAAGAAGGTGAATTTCACTCAAATTAGAAACTTCAGTTCTGCAAAAAGACAGTATCAAGGGAATGAGAAGACAAGCTATAGAGCTATAGGAGAAAAGATTTACAAGAAACACATCTCAAAAAGAACTGTTATCTAAAATCTATAAGGAACTCTTAAATTTTAACAATAAGAGAATAAACAAACTGACTAAAAAATGGGCCAAGTACCAGTAACAGCCACCTCACAAAAGAAGATACACATATGGCAAATAAGCATATGAAAAAATGATAAATATCATATGTCATCAGAGAAATGCAAAATAAACAAGAACAGGTACCACTACACTCCTATTTTGAAAGGCCAAAATCCAGAACTTTGACAACAACAAATGTGTGTAAGGATGTGGAGCAACAGAAACTCATTCACTATTGGAAGGAATGCTAACTGGTGCAGCCCCTTTCGAAGTCAGTTTGGCATTTTCTTACAGATTTAAACATACTCCATAATACCCATTGCATGGAGCACTGGGTGTGGTATGGTGCATAAACAATGAATTTTGGAACATTGAAAAGAAATAAAATAAATTAAATTAAAAAAAAAAATACTCCTAGCCTATCATCCAGCAAGTGTGCTCATTGGCATCTATCAAAATGAGCTGAAAACTTATGTCCATAAAAATCCTGTGCACAAATGTTTATAGCAGCTTTATTTATAATTTCCAAAACTTGAAAGCATCAAATAACCTTCTGTGGGTAAATGGATACATCCCAGACAACAGAACATTACCTGGTGCTTTAAAGAAATGAGCTCTCAAGCCATAACAAGACAAGAAGAAATCTTAAATGCATAATATCAACTAAAAGAAGCAAATTTGAAAAGGTTGCATACAATATGAATCCACCTAACTGACATTCTGGAAATACTATGGAAACAGAAAAAAAGATTAGTGATTGCCAGGGATTGGCGGGGGTGGGGGCGAAGGGGGGAGAATAGGCAGAGCCCAGACAACAATATAACTACTATAGGTGACACTACAGTGGTGGATACAGGTTATTAGACATTTGTCAAAATCTATGAAGTGTAAAACACCAAGGGTGAATTCTAAGGTAAATCATGGATTCTGGATGATAATGATAATGATAGGTGAGTGCAGGTCCCTGGATTGTAACAAATGTACTACTCTGGTATAGGGTATTGCTAGTGGAGGAGGCTGCCCGGCCATGGTGCCAGGAGGAACATGGGCACTCTCTGTACTATCAGCTCAATTTTGCTGCAAACTTAAAACTGCTCTAAAAATACTCTTAAGAAAATAACAGCATAAATTCTTCAACTCTCCATTGATAATGTCAGTAAGGATTTATTTTGAACTGAATAGAAATAAGGAAACTAGGTTGAACAAGACACAATAACTTAAGAATTAGTAACAAAATATTCTTTAAGTTCCTAATATAGCAGCAATTTATTTTTTTGTATTAAGTATATATAAATGATGTCTTTTATCCATTTCATTTCTTAATGTCACATTAACTCTGTCATCATTACGAGTCCTATGTTGGTCTCATGAAGCTGTTTGCTAAGTAACTTAAAATCTAAATAAAAATAAAAATTTCCCTTGATATGTGCTATAATGAGAAGAGGAAACAAAAATAACCCTCTGGGATAATGAAATGTTTCAGTATGACTAATATCAAATTTAATAATCATGGACTGTGTTAGCATTTAATTGAAATCAAATTTTATTAAGAACTTACTAATAAAAAAAATGAATTAAACTGAGATAAAAATTCATTTACGGGTCAAAAACAGGTGCTGGTAAACCAAGGGATATATTAAGCTCCCTAAGGCCAGAGATGAGAGGTTGGTATGTCCAAGACTATCCCTGACATTAACGATTGATGTTGCCAGTAAAGCGAGAGATTTCCGAAGCATGGCAAGAGCTTGCTCACAGTGGAGGATGCATCATTCTTTGTTCTGTATCATAATTTTTTTCCTCACTTCTTTGACTATTTCTCTGAGATTTCTCTGGTATTATTAAGAGAAATTTTTACATATTTCAGAATGTACTCAATATTTTTTTTCTGTGAAATTATGCTTAGAGCTCAGAATTTTTGAAATTCCTTTGAATTTCTGATTGTTTTAATATATTTATGTAGTTTCTGTCAGGCATCATTCTGTCTCCATTGGAAACTAAAATGAAAAGATGGAAGGAGAGAATGCTGAATTTGAGACTTACAGGCAAGAATTATAGTTAAACTTGATTCTTATTAGATGAGGAACTTAGGATAAGATTTGATCACCATGATTCTCAGTCTGCATCTATCCCATCTACACTGATAGAAATATTTTGGGGATCTTATGAGGTAGCAGATGTAAAAGAATGAGACAAGAGATCTATACAATGTGTCCACTATCTGTTTCAGAAACAAGTCTCCTTTCCTTCTTCTTTTCCTCCATTCTGTTTCCTAGGAAATGTCTATGCACAATGAAGTAAAATGCAATATAAAAGGGAGTTCACCTTCTAGCGAAAGTAAAAGAGCATAGACATAAGTTTAAACAATAGAATTTATGTACTTGTTTTACTTAAACATATAAAATACCATTTTAATTGGGCATTCATTAATAGAAGGCATCTTTTATGTAAAATCTAATGTTCCAGGAATGAGATATATCTATAAACAAAATGCATTTTAAGTAAATGTATCATTTTTAAGATATTTAGATAACACCACATTTCCCAAACCTATTTTTTTTCCACTTAAATTAAAAATCTCTAGAGAGGTCATTACGCCACCACTGCCATAGATCCTTATCAACTTAATCTTCTGCACTGAACAAATGGAAGAAATTGTTTATATCTATGTCGTATACTTGTATGTGTGTTTGTGTGGTATCTATGACGAGAATTTTCCAAAAGTATTAAAATGTTAACAGATGGGGCGCCTGGGTGGCTCAGTGGGTTAAGCCTCTGCCTTCGGCTCGGGTCATGATCCCGGGGTCCTGGGATCGAGCCCCGCATCGGGCTCTCTGCTCAGCAGGGAGCCTGCTTCCCTTCCTCTCTCTCTGCCTGCCTCTCTGCCTACTTGTGATCTCTGTCTGTCAAATAAATAAATAAAATCTTTAAAAAAAAATAAATAAAATGTTAACAGAAGTCTTCCTATCTCTCGTCAGCTTACTAAGCACTTTTTTAATTAAAAGAGAAATCAGTATATTATGAAAATTATATAGCAAATAATCACTCTGCAAAACAATAGTGAGAATTTACATACTCTTTCTTTCTTTCTTTCTTTCTTTCATCTTTCTTTCTTTCTTTCTTTCTTTCTTTCTTTCTTTCTTTTTTAAGACTTCATTTATTTAATGTGACAGAGAAAGAGAGAGAGAGCACAAGTAGGCAGGGAGGTAGGCAGAGGGAGAGGGAGAAGCAGGCTCCATGCTGAGCAAGAAGCCTAGTGCAAGACTCAATGTGGGGCTCAATCCCAGGACCCCGGGATCATGACCTGGGCCAAAGGCAGAAGCTTAACCATCTGAACCACCCAAGTACTCCCATACTTTTTCTGTATCTAGTCAGTTATAAAGTTGCAGGTAGAAATTGAAACTGAAACTTGAATTATACTTCCTTTTGATTTTAAATTAACTTTATCCTTAAAAGATGCTATGATAAATGGAAACTATAGAATTTTAATTTACAAATAATAGTTGAATTTAAGATTGTGGGTAGTCAATAGTTTTCAGACACAGTAGTAAAACAGGAATGTCTTTATGTCAGTCTACCACCCATTTTTAAAAATCTTTAACTGATCCTTGTCATATTTTGAGATGTTAACAATATAGTTTGAATTCAATTTCTGCAATTGAAAACTAAGAAAATTCAGGAGAAAGTTTTAGGTGAATTATTCTGTGATTGCCTTTGCAGCTCATCTCAATTTTAAATATTTGAATAATTTCTATGACTGAAGAAGAGTGATCAGTGCAAACGATATAAATAACCATTAAGGGAACATTTTGATTGACAGCTATTCCCCAAAATGTTCAAAGTAAAAGGCAGTTATTATCAACAAAATTATTGAGTATAATAACTTGAAGGGTGCAGTATAGTCTAAATCAATGCATTTCAACATGCTCAAGAATGATTTTTATAAAACTTGCCACTTAAATTGTCATGAGCTGGAAATAAAAAAAATAAACAGCTAAAATCATATTTGATTTGTATTTATATAATTTGGATGATGAGTAAAAGTAAACAAGGGAAGACACTTGAGCTATTTTTTTTCCTCAGTACATTTGTTCTGGTATAACTGAGTTTTGGGAATCTAACTCCATTTTGTATTCCACAGACAAATTAAGCCTTGAAGAAGTGTATATACAATGACAAAACAAGAAAATAACACAACAAATAAAAAAATCACTGCATTTCTAATCTTTTTGTTTCTTTCCTAGTTTTGCTCTACGTGTGTATGTGCATGTGTATGTGTTTTACTTTGGGCAAGATTTAGTTTATTTAACCACAACTACTGTCACAGGATTCTACTGTTATAACAACATGAAAGCTATCAGAGGAACAATACCGAGAGTTATTGAAGGATTATAGAATAATGTAACTGATTAGCCAGAAGACCTAACCAGTTCTTGTTTAATTCCTTTAATAAATAGTTCTATCTAAAACACATTTTACATACCAGATCTTGGACTGGGCACTGTTTAAGTAACTGAGGATACTATAAAAATCCCGCTTTGAGGAAATGACTATCTAGTTTTGGGAAAGAAACAATTAAATAAAGTTTTATAATTCATATTGATGAATACCTGATCAATCCAAATTTACATTAGAAGCAATTTTTATTTTAATAAACAAGAGGTCCTCAAGATAAACATCTTCCACATTCTTTAATCATATTTAGATAAAATAGGGCGAGTACTTTAAAAGATATAAATAGATTGTGAGGTAGACAACAAGAAATGACTACATCTCCATACACATTTACTTTAATCTGAATCTGAAGGTCATCACTAATAATAATTAATTTATCATAAAGTTCAGTATATTGTGAAAGGCCCACCACCTTTGTGGTATATTCTAGTGTTACATGCTTCATACTGAAGAAAAAGAACATGCTGTTTTAGGATATACACATACTAACTCTCATATGAACAGACATCATGAACATTTGTATAGCAGTTCAAGAATCCTGGGTTGTCAATAAAGCAATCCTAATGTAAGCTATCCTCTACAAAATGATTGTAGCACTGACTGGAACTTCAGTGTTTAAACATATTTTTCAAGCACGGTCAAGTTAACCTCTAAAATAGGAAAATTCATGACTACTAACATTCTGTTGGTAATTTACAAGCAATGCAATATTTAATGGTTCTGAAGGAAGTCTGCAGCAAATTTGCAAATCCCAATCCCATAACAGCATTAGCAGGTAAGGCTGTGAGTCATTTAACCCAAATTAATATTGCTTGTTTTCAAGGGTAACTGACAGTTATTTAAGTGCAGTCAAATTATAGTAAACATTTAGACCTCTGACCAAGAAAGAAAGAAAGACCCAGCAGAAAGAAAAACAGCAAAAAAACCAATGCTACTTTACCCATTATTGCCAACCTTCCCTTACCAAAATGTAGGAACATTTTTTGGTCAATTACAATTTCTTCCATGAATGAGTGTTCTATTTCCGAACCTGTTATATCTATCTATCTAACATCATCTATATATCCATCCATCCTGTTTATACTATTAGGTCTCCTTACTTTTCCAATTTTAAATGTTTCTCAGCCTTTTTCATTTTTTGCTATAATATTTTTAATAGTACCTACAGCATCTTTTAAAAGTTTTTTTTTAAAATAGATTCATCTCACTTAATATTTTCTAGAGTTTACTCTGATATTTTTTTTACTTTAATATATACATGAGCAAAATTGATCAGCAATCTCACTAGCTGACCAAATATGCATTATGCATTCATATTTAACTATTAATCTTCCAATTTAATTCACTTTCTCCTTATGACTAGTTTTTTTTTTAAGATTTATTTATTCATTTATTTGGCAGAGAGAAAGAGAGAGAGAATCAAGCATGAGGAGGGGGAGGGGCAGAGGAAGAGGGAAGAGTAGGTTCTCTGCTCAGCAGGGACCCTGATGTGAGGCTGGATCCCAGCACGTAGGGATCATGACCTGAGCCAAAGGCAGCCACTTAACCGACTGAGCCATCCAGACACCTCTAGACTAGTTTTCATAAGACTGATTAACTACAGTTAATCTTCCACAGAAAAATGTTCAGTAGGGAACAGGCACAGTATAGTTCATTCATTTCACAGGTGCGGACATCTAAGTCGAGAAAGGTTAATGCCTTGTTAATGTATCAATACTCACTCAGTCCTTGAGTACAATATCTGTTCAAGTTTATTTTTAATTTGTCTTCCCCCCCCATTAACCCATTGATTTCACGAAAGGCCAACTGGAGGTTGTCCCACTTCTACTCTTGTAAAATAGATAAGGTCACGTGGTTGTTAGACATTAACTGATGTTTCTCAAACCTGTTTCTCTTCCTTCTGTGTATATACCAAGCTTCATTTCCCAGCCTCCCTTTAAGTGAGCTACAGCCAAATGACCAAGATTGGTCAATGTGATGTGCTGTGCCACTTTCAGTTTGGCTCATTAGAATCTCCCAGCAGTGATCTTCATTCTTTGTCCATTCACTGACTGAATGGAGAGAACTTAGAGCATCTAATATAGATCAAGGGTCTAGGATGGAAGAAACCTGGGTCTCTGAATTACAACATGAAGCAGAGTCCATCTAAACCTAGAATGCATACCAGACTATAATAGGTATAAGAAATAACATATTATTGTGTTACATCACAACTGATTTGGGATTTTTTTTGTTGTTGTTATAGAAAGTAGCATACTTGAGTAATAAATCTGTATTGATAATACACATTAGTTTGGATTTTTGCCCTGGGTGATATTATTGTGTTACATCACAACTGATTTGGGATTTTTTGTTGTTGTTGTTATAGAAAGTAGCATACTTGAGTAATAAATCTGTATTGATAATACACATTAGTTTGGATTTTTGCC
Organism: Lutra lutra; assembly: GCF_902655055.1. NCBI lineage: Eukaryota > Metazoa > Chordata > Mammalia > Carnivora > Mustelidae > Lutra > Lutra lutra. The sequence goes on along the minus strand of NC_062279.1, from coordinate 77,369,560 downwards.
CTGGGTGATTTTTAGGAGTCAAAACTTTCATTGAAGTATACATTAATGAATATGCTATCTTTATTAAAAAATAGTGATATCCTAATACAAAATGGGCAACATAAATGTGAAATTGTATGTAATATATACTCAAATTTTCATAATTAATTTTTATGCTTTGGCAGACAAATTAGTGACAAATTTTGTAACTGCTTTGTTGTATGACTATACTCAAGCAATAACACAAATATAACACAAAATAACACAAAATATTTAGTTAATGCCATTAGCTTGACATGTTTGGTAGCTTTGTTATCTTTTTGTTTTGTCTACACAATAAGAATGATTAAAATAAAGTACTAAATATATATGTATTTTTCTATAGATCTTATGTTTAGTTTTCTATACATTTCAACTATTGTATCCTTTATCAGGAAAAAAAACACAATAGAAAGAAAGAATCTTATAAGATATAAATACTGGGAAATGATTATTATTTTTATAACTTTAAATTAATTCATTGATGACTCAAATTTCCTTTATGAATAATTAACTCAGGATTTCCTTATGAGTCATCTATGAATACAGGATATTCTTTTTTTAATCTTTTCATAAAATATTTCATGAAGAGAACTGTTCCTGTGTTACAACAGATATTATTTGAATTTCTGATATTGGTTGTAGTAGCAATTAAGATTTATTTATAGATGTAAAAAGTAATTTCTTATGGATGTGATTACAAAATACATGTGGCCTTTTTTGTTTGTAACTAAGAAGAATGAAAAATATTTAATTTGTTTTTCATTCAGAATTAGATAGCAGTCAAACTATCCTAGATTTAGCAAAACTTTGAAAGGCAAGTTATGATCACATCACATGGAGAAGGTCTGAAGCCTCTTTAAAAAATATTTGGTCTGTTGAAAGACAAAAGGTTCTATCTTATAGAAATATAATGAAATCATTTGTATATCATTTGGCTGAAGATATCCAGGGCGAAGGCAATTCATGTTTGTCCTTGAACATTCTGGGTAAGCAAAAAATAAGTATGTTTTAAGAGGATGATAACCTTATTGGTGAATTCACTTATATGTAAGTAAGTTGTTTCTGCTCCTGTTTCTGATGTACATGGTTGTAGTCCAGCAAGCTGAAAAATATGATAGACTTGGGACTTAAATGGCCTAAGAAGTCTTGCCATCTTGAATCACTAAATTCTATACCTGAAACTAGTATTACACTGTATGTAAACTGACTGGAACTTAAAGTTTGAAAAAGAAGAAGAAATATTTTCATTTCTTATTTCTCTAATAAGAAAAAGAATACCTGCCATCTTTGCCTACCTGCAAACAGAAGTTTTCTCTACTATACTTTCCACGAAAAATATTGCCTCTTTCCTACAACCATAAGATGTTTTTTTTAATAAAAGGAAATAAAAAAAAAACTTTAGTCGTTTATTTCTGTTATAACAAAATCTATGGTTTATAACCTGATCTCATAATTTTTTTAAAGATTTTATTTACTTATTTGAGAGAGAGAGATCACAAGTAGGCAGAGAGGCAGGCAGAAAGAGAGGGGAAGCAGGCTCCCCGCTGAGCAGAGATCCAGATGTGGGGCTTGATCCCAGGGTCCTGAGATCATGACCTGAGCTGAAGGCAGAGGCTTAACTCACTGAGCCACCCAGGCATCCCCCGATCTCATAATTTTTTTAAGTATATCAGCAGGTAAGAGAGTTAGTGTCAGTAACACACACAATGAAGGGGAGATTCTAGTTGATATGGTTCTGAATAATATAAAAATTTACAAAGTAATACATCTCCAGTTTTGTCCCTCTTTGCTGTCTGTGTCAGCAAATGGAAATGAATCCATCTATATAACATATTCATAATCAGTTCCAATGATCTCTGTTAAGGTATAAAACAACAGAAGTTCAGGGGCACCTGGGTAGCCCAGTTGATTAGTTATGTGACACTTGATTTTGGCTCAGGTCATGATCTCAGGGTCCTGAGATCAAGGGTCCTGAGATAACTGGGCTCTGCACGGAGCATGGAGCATGCCTAGGATTTTTCTCTTTCCCTTTCCCTCTGCCTCTCCCCTCTGCACACACATTCTCTTGCTCTCTCTCTCTAAAAAATTAAATAAATAAATAAATAAATAAACCAAGGAGACTCACATGCCACTATTTGCCTGATTGGCACTTAATAGATGTACTTTATTAAGCTATGGGTTGATGGCATATTAAAGTTCAGATGTAAGATGAGGTCAAACATCACAAATTCAGTTTGAATGAGCCTTAGAATAAATCTTATTTCCCTATTAACTAACAATATGAAACAAATCTTCTTAAGAAAAATGTATCTATTCTTTTATTTCTAGGATCATTTGGCATAAATTAAGAAAAAGATGTATGGAAATACTTTGGAACCAGTAAAATGATTTATAAAAATCAGTTATTCAAAATCATAGAAAGACTTATATTAGAATAAATAATATCCATCTGTGTCCCTCACTTTTTTTCTATCTGTCACTTTCCTTCAGTTGAACAATAAAATTATACGCTGTGTCCTTAAGTGCAAAGCAACTATTGACAAGTAGGGCTACTGATAATGTTGAGTCCATAGATAAAGTAACTAGAGTTGTCTGAGCTTCCTCCATTACAATCTGACATTCTTGGGTAATGGGTATTAAGGAGAGCATTTGTTGTGATAAGCACTGGGTGTTGTATATAACTGATGAATCACTGGATCCTACACATGAAACTAATATTAAACTGTGTGTTAACTAACTAGAATTTAAATAAAAACTTGGAAGATAGAATTTAGGGACAAGAGCAGGAAAAAAATATCTGACATACTTATCAGTTTAAAATACTGCGGTTTCCTAATCACTTTAATCAGTTTGATATTTTTATCATCATTAATTATGATTCTTTCCATATTTGTATTTTTAGTTCTCAGTACTTCCCTGCAGCTTGTATTTATTTACACTTTATTTATTCTGTTTTGATCTTATTTGTTTTATTTGATCAAAAATTTCCCTGTTTAATTCATTCATTATTTTTATGCCATTCTTGAGGAATTTACTCCTTATTTTAGAATTTTATTTCCTTAGTTTTGTAATTGTTCTTTTACAGACCCAGAATTGGATTAAGAGAATTCAGAAAGTTCTTTTCTTTAGAGACAAAACCTTTTTCTATTTGCAGAAATATCAGGGCAAAGTGGGGAAAAGACACTTTGCTTGCTAGAGAAGTAGTCTGGTATAATAATATTAGTAATGCAAAAAGATGGTTCACATATCTGATTTCAAATCTCTATTTCTCTACTTACTCAAATTACTAGCTCTTGATCTTGTAGTAAGTACTTGATCCCTTATAAATGGAATAATCTCTCATAAGTAAATGTGGATAATACCCTCAACTTATGATGATGTTTTGAGTTTTAGGCAAAATCACACTTGTAGCCATATAATTAGAAGTCAATAAATTATAGATGTATTATCAGTTACTTTGGGAAAACTTTGAAAAAATAAATTATTCCATATTTGGGCTACTTATTCTGATTGAATTGGCGAAATACTAATGTTGCACAATTCATCCAGTCAGGGAGGGATTCCATTATATCCAACTTTTAAAGTATGACTTTAAGCAATGTTGCAAAAATCTGAGTGTATCCTGATAATTAAAGACCTTTTTATGCCCAGCAAGAAGAAAAAAGGTGTGTAGTGTTTCTCTTATTTACCTCATAAATGCCTGATACTTTCTTTCATAAGTCAAGGTTTAAACAATATTAATCTTTCCCTTCAACATGAGTTTCTGCCATCAGAGAAGCCCGTTTGAATGACCAACTTTAATTGGCAGTGTAACTTCAATTTTCCTTGACTCCCTCATACTTGAGAAGTTTTATTTCCAGTCCATATTAGCTATCCATGTTCATGGATGCATCGTGGATTTTGTTTTTCTGATATATGCTTGTTCTCCAATATCTCACACTCCAGTATCCTATGATTATAAATTGCTGTGCTTTTATTTCAATCACTTTATTATTTGAACAACTACCAGCTTAGACTTTAATTTGACCACCAATAACCTTCTCATTTTCTACTAACTTTTCACCTTAAATCTGCTTTCATTTGCAATGATAGCTCTATTGAAGCTGGATGTTCATTCAGTTATGTGGGAATAAAAATTACTGGTCATATTACTTTAGTTATTAACATAATTCAAGATACATTCATTTGCCATTACATTATACTTCTATTAGCCCAGTTTTTAAAAAAAAGGGACAAAAGTTTTTAAGTTTATTTAACATTTTGTAAATGTTTCATTTCATACTTCTTGCTATAGAACAGCACCCCATCAATATCCTAGAGGAGAACACAGTCAGCAACCTCTGTGACTTTGGCCACAGCAACTGCTTGCTAGATATGCTTCTAAGGGCAAGAGAAACAAAGGCAAGAATGAACTATTAGGACTTAATCGAGATAAAAAGCTTTTGCACAACAAAGGAAACAGTTAACAAAACCGAAAGACAAAGGGCAGAATGTAAGAAGATATTTGCAAACATCTTATCAGATAAAGGGCTAGTCTCCAAAATCTATAAAGAACTTAACAAATTCAATACCCAAAGAACTAATAATCTAACCAAGAAATGGTCAGAAGACATAAATAGACACTTCTCCAAAGATGGCATACAAATGGCCAACAGACATGAAAAAAAAAAATGCTCAACATCACTCAGCATCAGGGAAATAATACAACTCAAAACCACAATGAAATACTACCTCACAACAGTCATAATTAAAATTAACAAGTCAGGAAATGACAGATATGGGAAAGGATGTAGAGAAAGGGAACTCCATTACACTGTTGGTGGGAATGCAAACTGGTATAGCCACTCTGGAAAACAGTATGGTGGTGACTTAAAAAGTTGAAAATAGAGTTACCCTATAACCTAGCAATGGCACTACTAGGTATATACCCCAAAGATACAAATGTATTGATCCAAAGGAGCACCTGCACCCCAATGTTTATAGCAGCAATGTCCACAATCTCCAAACTATGGAAAGCGCCCAGATGTCCATCGACAGATGAATGGATAAAGAAGATGTATGTGTGTCACACACACAATGGAATACTACTCAGCCATCAAAAATGAAATATTGCCATTTGTAACAATGTGGATGGAACTATAGAATATTATGCTAAGTGAAATGTCAATCAGAGAAAAACAATTATGTGATTTCACTCATGTGGAATTTAAGAAACAAAACAGAAGATAATAAGGGAACACAGGATAAAAACAATACAAGATGAAATCAGAGAGGGAGACAAACTGTAAGAGACTCTTTTTTTTTTTTTAGATTTTATTTATTTATTTGACACACAGAGAGAGAGAGAGAGAGCACAAGTAGGCAGAGAGGCGAGGAGTGGGAGAGGGAGAAACAGGCTTTCCACCAAGCAGAGAGCCCGATGCGGGGCTCGATCCCAGAACCCTGGGATCATGACCTGAGCTGAAGGCAGACGTTTAACGACTGAGCCACCCAGGTGCTCCGGAGACTCTTAATCATAGGAAAAAAACTGAAGGTCGCTGGAGGGGGGTGAGAGGATGGGGTAACTGGGTTTTGGATATTAAGGAGGGCACATGATGTAATGAGCATTGGGTGTTATGTAAGATTGATGAATCACTGACCTCTACCTCTGAAACCAATAATACATTATATGTTAATAAATTGAATTTAAATTTAAAAAAATGATAAAAAAGAACACCACCAAAGTTTCATCTTTGCCACAGAGATTTTAGTCCTACCTGTCTCAAAATATATAAACCATGTAGAATTCTATAGGCTTAAATATATATTGAATATATCTATGCACATATTTCCACAGCTTTTCAAATTTGAGGACTTAACTCTGAATCACCTGCAAGTACTTACTATAAACTCTTAATAATTTGCATATCACACTATATAAGTTTATTTGCTAACTTTTACAAATGTGAGATGTCATTATTTATATGTAGAAAATTAAAATGCTTTGAGTATCATGATTTCTCAGTCTATCATTCCAATAAATTAACAATAGAAGAAGAATATAGTAAGTAAAAATTCTTTAGGTTTCCTTTTGAAAAAATATGCCAGGCATTGCATAATATTTCATAGCAATATTCTATGCTTTACTTAAATATTTACTAAAAGTATTATTCATATATTTAAGTACATATTATAAAAATATTTTCCATAATATTGTACTCTTATGCTGTAAATATTCATATCTTCTTGCAATAAATGAAGAAAAACTATCTTTTGTATGACATAAGTCTGTGTTTTGCCACCATAGCTCAAATTTCTGTTTTAACACTTAGTCATACAGTAAAAAAGATTGATGTAATCCCAGTACAGCCATTTACCATCTGGTTAAACAAATACACTTAAAGATACTTCTGCAATTGTGATCAAGTGATAGCAGATCTAAGAGCAGACAGAGCTTGGACTCTAAAATGATGATTGTACAGCTGTAGTTGGCATCATTAGAGACCAATAAAATCTTTATGTTCCGTTTGGATGTCAAGGACCTTTATCAAAGAGAACTCGAATGGCTAAATAAAAAAGAAATGATCCACTTAGCAGTTGTTTTAAATTTAAGATAGATAATGGAACTTCTAAGTCATAATTAGCTTTTAACATTGGAAAGATTGATTTCAAGTTCTATATTCCATTCTGATATTTTAAACTTGTCATCTTACCATAATTCTTTGATTATGGTTTTGCTTCATTTTTCTAATGTCAATGTAAGCTAAAGCTATCATATAATCCTTAACTGCCAAACCGCTGAAATTACCAGAATGCTTTCATAATATTTCCAATTAAATAATACAATAGAGAAAGAAAACCCCAAATGTCTTTGCCTAGTAAAAAAATAAGCAGATATTCACTTTTGTTTTCTTATCAGGTAATTCAAAGCTGTTTCTGAACACTGAATATTTACTGGGTTCTCTGTTAACAGGATAATTCCTGAGAAGCTATATAAGGTCCATTAAAACAGAACAAATGAGCACAACATACTGCTGACTGATTTACAATACGAACAGTAATCCCTTAGAAATCACACTTAAGAGTTTCTGGTGCTCTAAATTGACATCAGCAATTTTTATTAATTGGTAGTTTTTCTTTCTGTAAAGATTCAATAATACAAGTGCCTAAATATTTTAATGATGTTCCAGACTGGAGGGTAAAACCACCTTTTTACTCCCACAAGCTTGTTAGTCAGAATTTCCCAGGGAATGCCTGCAGAGCTTAAATTCTATCCATTGTAGAAAAACAGGTATGTTTTTCTATGTAGGCTGCACTATAACCTTAATGAAGTCAGAGGCTAGTATATGTTCTCAGTTATAGAATTTTACAGGAAGAGGATATTAATAATCTGACCCAAAGTTATGTCCACAAATGTGGAAATTTAAGTCTGAGATGAGCGTTCGGATAAAATTACACAGTAGGAGGTAGAGCATGGATTAATGTCAGGCCTCCCTGACTCCAGAGTTCCAGTTCCTCTCCATTACATTATCAAATATTAGCTCTGACTTTAGAAAAGTCAGAATTCTTCTTGGTTCATGTTCTCCTTATTACTGGACCTCTATCAGTATCCATTTGAGTGTAGTATTTGGGCAACTCACACACACACACACACACACACACACACACACACCATTTCTTGGTCATTTCTGTGTGTCTGCCTGTGGGCAAAGATGCATATGCTTTTTCACAATATACTTATGAGACATGCATGCACACACATTAATTTATGTGATGCATATTTATACTATATCCCATGTTGTATAGGAAGTTTCTCTAAGACAGGAAATTATTTTCTTCAAGAATGTGTACATTATTTAGTAAAGCTCTCTTGGCTATATCAGAACTTGCCACAAATAAATCAATGCTTAGAGAAATCAATAATAATGATAGCTTGCATGTACAGGGTACTTACTATGTGACAAGGGCTGTGATTTGTGAGCTCCACTCTTAGAGAGTGTTCAGCCAACACAACAACTGTGTGGGATAAGTATTGTTATCTCCATTTTCCAGATAAGAAAAGTCTGAGTTGAATGTGGGCAAACTTGCCCAAGATCTCACAGCTAAGAAGGAACAGGAAGGAGCACAACAACCAGGTGTGATCAGACTCCAGCGTCCTTTCTTCTATCCACTTAGCTCCTCTGAATTCCATTAAAAAATTTCAATATTGTATATTAGAAAAGTCCTTTCTCCAGTGCTTAGGTGGTGCAGTCCGGTGAGCATCCGACTTTTTTGGGGGCTCAGGTTATGATCTCATGGTAGTGAGATTGAGCTCCCCTTGGGGCTCTGTGCTCAGCGTGGAGTCTGCTTGAGATTCTCTTTCTCCCTCTCTCTGCCTCTCCTCCTGTGCTCTCTCTCTAAAACAAATAAAAAAATCTGAAAAACAAACAAATAAACAAAAAACAGGAGCACCTGGGTGGCTCAGTGGGTTAAGCCTCTGCTCAAGTCATGATCCCAGGGTCCTGGGATCGAGCCCTGAATCTGGCTCTCTGTTCAGCAGGGAGCCTACTTCCCTCTCTCTCTCTCTGCCTGCCTCTCTGCCTAGTTGTGATCTGTCTGTCAAATAAATAAACTCTTAAAATCCAAAAAAGTCCTTTTTTTCTGCATAAATTAGAAAAAAAAATCTATTGCTACAGTTCTTTCTACCTCTCAAAGAAGCATTAATTAAGAAAAAACCTATTATGTGTCATGTTCTTTTATTTGGAACAGGTTTAAAGTGAGATTTATGATTTCCATTTAATTGAGGAGCTCAATTAAGTTGCAAGACTTTCTACACTGTTAATAAGTAGCAAGGACAGAAACTGAACCCAATCTTCTGAGTTGAAGTCCAGAGCTATCTTAAATAAAGAAATGTGAAGTTAAATTTATACAGTTTTTGGAGTGGCCTGAGACTCCATCCAAAGCAGGTATAACTGTGATGCTATCTATCATATATCAGAGCAGAAATACAGCAAAGAGCAAAAAAGAAAATAATGACATTAATTATTTTAATTTACTTTAGAGTGTGCTTAACTTTATGCCAGCCACCATAATAAAGGTGTTTACACGTTATGTCATTTAGTCCTCACTACAGACTATTACAATTATTTTTACATGGCACAATATTTTTTGCTTGTCTTAATCATTGACCAGAGGACCACTGGCTTCTAAGTGGCAGTGGTGGGTCTCAGAAGGAGTATGTTGGAATCCAGAGCTTGCATTTTCTGGTGAGCAACAAACAAAAATACAGAGGAACACATCTACTGCTTTTCTTCCTATATTATTTTCCCTTAGATATATGATAATATTGTACTTTCTCACTGACACAGAACAGCCACCTGAATCACAAAAGAGTAATCACAAAAGCATTTTCCCCCTCCATCTATATGGTCATGGAAATATACAGTTGATACATAGTATCAGTATGTGTCTAGATAATCATTAAATATCAGTTTAGACAATATTTTTGATATATTGTAATGACCTCTGAATTCAATAATAATGCTAAACTCTCAAAGATACTGCTAATAATAATTTATACATCTTTTGACATCTTCATTGTTTTGCTACTTGAACTATTTCATTCTTTAATGATAAAATGATATGTTACAAGTTAAACTGAAACAAACAAAATTGTTTTGTAGGTGAAAACGGTAAATATAAGCAATTTCTTAGGCTTAGAACTGATGATATTATTTCCTAAAGTGTTCATGTTAACCTTGATTATCAGGTAGTGCTTTCCTAATTGACCTTCACTAATATATTGTTTTATGAAAGTTTTAATTTAAATGCTGGAGAGGTGTTTCCCACCCCACTGCCCACATACCCAAATTAGTATTAAAGCAGTTTAATGCAACTGATAAAAGTAAAATCTTTGGTTTTGTTTTATATCATATTAAGAATTGGTTTTCTTTTCACAATAAATATTAATAATTATATATAATGGAGTTTTCATCTAATAATGCTGCAGCTGCATAAAAGGTGATAAAACATGAGAATTTCAAAATCTTAAACCTGAAAAAATACCAATTTTTTTCTAATTAGATAATCAGGGGTGGGAGTGCCTGGGTGGCTCAGTGGTTTAAAGCCTCTGCCTTCAGTTCAGGTTATGATCCCAGGGTCCTGGGATCCGGCCCCACATCGGATTTTCTGTTCCGTGCGGAGCCTGCTTCCTCCTCTCTCTCTCTGCCTGCCTCTCTGCCTATTTGTAATTTCTGTCTGTCAAATAAATAAATAAAATCTTTAATTAGATAATTGGGCATCTACACAATTCCATATTTTTTTTTAATTCCCTTAAGACTTTTTGTATGATAGAGATTTTATTGTGCTATGTTTATATTCCACATGTTTAATTCCAGTGTGAAAACATCAATGAATTTTACACCCTGAAATGTATTAATTATTTTTCCTTAGCTGTTAAAGATTCCATTGGCATGTGGAATCTTTTATATATAATATACATATATATTTTTTTTTCCTTAGGTGTTAAGGACTCCATTGGCATGTGGAATCTTTTATATATATATTAATATAGATATATCTATCTATCTAGATAGATATATCTATATATCTCTCTATATAATTTATTTATCTATTTATTTATTTATCTATATATATATTAATTTATTTATGTGTATATATAAATATACATTATTTATATGCATATATCATATATATCATTGTATTTTATTGATATTATGGTATTCATGTTAAAAGTATATATAATATATAAACATTTTATATAGTATAGATATATCATTTGTATAATTAAAATATATGAAACAAATATAAGTATTATATATTAAAATTTTGATCCATATCTTATATTCATATTTATATTATATATGCATATATGCATTTATCATTAAGATATGGTACTCTATCCATTCACCCATTAAAAGATATCTTGATTACTTCCAGTTTGAGGCAACTGTGAATAAAACTGCTATAAATATTTGTGTGCAACGTTTGTTGTTTTTGTGGACTTAAGTTTTCAACTCAAGTGGACAAATACCTAGGTCATATGGTAAGAGCATGTTTAGTTTTGTAAGAAACTGCCAAACTGTCAACTATTTGTGGTCAGAGAGTTTGAAATGTTGAAGCACTGGATATTGTAACAGTAGGGTACATTTCTGGCTGGTCTACATATTTATGTTTTTAAAACCTGCATCTGTCAACCCAAAGTATGCTTTCTTATTTTTTTAGATCAGATAATAGTTCAGGAGACTTTCAACAATTATTAAGATGTGTTTAAATTTTGAATATTCAGAGTGCGAATCTACAATTGAATACGATTACCAGCAATAAATCAGGTCTACGCTTACCTGCACAGATACAGAAAGTAATTCAATCTTCTTATATTCAGATTGCAAGAAAGTGTAATTCAGTCTTGAGATTTTAATTACTACAAGATCTCAAGTGTAAAGTGTAATTCTTCTTATTTTTTTTAACAGAATGCAAAAGTGGCAGCAAATTGGAAGGGTTCTATTTTATGTTGAATTCAAATTTATGTCAAGTCCTTTAGAAAAAAATCACCATTGTTATTGTCAGTTTGAGGGTGTATTTATTTATTTTAGCCATTCAAATAGGCATGTATTAGTATCTACTTGTTATATATTTGCAATTTCCAAATTAAAAATGATGTTTAGCATCTTTTCTTTTTTTTTTTTAAAGATTTTATTTATATGACAGAGAGAGAGAGAGAGATCAAAAGTAAGCAGAGAGGAAGGCAGAGAAGGGGGGGGAAGTGGGCTCCCCGCTGAGCAGAGAGACTGATGCGGGGCTTGATCCCAGCACCCTGAGATCATAACCTGAGCTGAAGGCAGAGGCTTAACCCACTGAGACACCCAGGCACCCTAGCATCTTTTCTTACGCTGTTTGCCACCTGCTTATCTCCTTGATTGAGGTGTCCATCACTGCTCAATCTCTGTCCCTTTTCTTCAGCCACTTACACTACAGTTTTCTTTTAGGAAGATACTCTTCCTCCCTTCTATAACCTTTTGGATGGAGTAATTCCATCTTTAATGTTTGAAGCATGCCTGGCATAGGGAACGAGGTGGTAGGCAAAGAATTAGGGATAATATATAACCCAACGCTGTCAACTATGACATTCTCATTGGAATTTATGTGAAAGAGAAGCTACCTTTCCATCGGACAGGAAACTAGGAAAAACAAAGTCACAAGGTGCTGCAGACATATGAGAAAATCTCTGCTGAGATGTCTACTTCCTGCCTCTCAGGTAGAGTTGATGCAGAGGAGAACAGAGGCAGGACATGGACAGTGGACACACTAGGATATTATTAGAACCCCTGTATCCAGCTGTAGTCTACTCATGCAATTTTAATTGTATATACCACTAAATTTCATATTATTTGCTCAATCCAATCCACTGGATTTTTCTTTCAATTCTGAAAGCTCTTATTAACAGATACATTCAAACATAGGTGTCATTAGAAGGCCTAAAATTTCTCTGCCAGTCACAGTAGAACTTCCAGGAGGCTTCTCTCTTCCTATTCATCTAGCTATTCAAGCCAATGCTTATTTATTGAACATCTGCCGTGTGTCAGACACTATTCAAGGGTTTGAGGACATACTGATGAAAAATTTAAAAAAAAAAGTCTCTGACTTCATGAAATTTCATTTTCATGGGGAAAAATAAAAACAGAAAAACAGACAGTGTATGTCAATAGGTAAATAAACCAAAGACAAGTAAATCCCTTCTTTGGTATAACCAGAGTTTTGTGGGAAACAAAACAAAACAAAACAAAACAAAACAAAAAACACCAAAAACTACCTGCCGATAAGAAATTCCACATTAAAAAAAAAATGTTAGCAGCATTACCACCAAATTCTGAACCCAGGAATGCAAAAGTGAGCCTATAGAGTGAGTTTAGAAAATCTCAGCTTTAAACAGTAGTTGAACAAGCATGTCGTGTTGTCCACAGAAGACACATTTGGAGAGTCACAGAACAAAACCACATAATAAATGAAGCATAGGGTGTAGCAGGAACCACCAAAAAAAGTGACTAAAAATGAGTTCTCAGAAAGAACAGAAGACCCTTAATAAGGATAGCAATGGGTGAACACTGAGCCTTGCTAAAGGTATCTGTGTATACCTTGAAACTTCAGAAGATGCAAATATACTCAAAACAGAACTGTGGTGTTTGTCTGGTTCTTTGTGATGAGTTAGCACAATTCTTAATTATAAGAAGATCATACGAATAGTTAGATATGTTCAATACTATCTGTGCTATTTAACTCTTTAGAAGTCAGTCAGTCATTTATTCACAATCTGTCACAGTTTTCCTACACCACTTTTATTATCATTATTAAAGACATCTGAAGGGATAGTTTTGAATATGTGTTCATTCATTCCTTCATTCCTTCATTCATCACATATTAACTGAGTGACTCTCTCAATTCTAGACTTGTCATAGATGATCTACAAGAAAGATGTCCCTACCCTCACTGAGATTATATCTTAGTAGTGAAGCCTGCCAAAAAAAAGATGTAAATTGAGAGTCACATTTCTGGCAACGTTTTAAATGCATACTTAAAATGGTTGTATTTTAAAAATTAAGTCAGAACACTTAATGTATTTTGAAGAATGTATCAAAGGTATTTTATAAAAAGCATCCTGTGAGGAGGTGGTATATGAGAGCTGAATGGAATAAGGGAATGAGCCACGCACTGATCTGAGGAAGAATATTATCAGTAGTCCAAAAATGGGAAATGTAAAGGTTCTTAGATAGGAATGAGCTTGCTCTGTTTTAGTGTCAATGAAAATAGATTTGAAGGCTGAAATGAGTAAACATTTAGAAAGACTTCTAGGGGTGCCTGGGTGGCTCAGTGGTTTAAAGCCTCTGCCTTGGGCTCAGGTCATGATCCCACGGTCCGGGGAGTAAGCCCTGCATCGGGCTCTCTGCTCGGCAAGGAGTCTGCTTCCCTTCCTCTCTCTCTGCCTCCCTCTCTGCCTACTTGTGATCTCTGTTTGTCAAATAAATAAAATCTTTTTTTTTTAAAGATTTTTTTTTAATTTATTTGACAGAGAGAGATCACAAGTAGACAGAGAGGCAGGCAGAGAGAGAGGGAGGGAAGCAGGCTCCCTGCTGAGCAGAGAGCCTGATGTGGGACTCCATCCCAGGACCCTGAGATCATGACCTGAGCTGAAGGCAGCGGCTTAACCCACTGAGCCACCCAGGCGCCCCTCAAATAAATAAAATCTTAAAAAAAAAAAAAAGAAAGAAAAACTTCTAAAAGAGGATGGGCATTGATATGGGTATTGATCAGATCACATGAAACCTTCTACATTGTGGCTAAGCCATTGTATTTTGTTTGAAGTATCAAAATGAATTTGGGGTGTTTTAAGAGAGAGAGTAACATAATTTTGTATTTTATAAATTTTATTCTGGTCTTTGTAATGGGTATGTAATTAGGAAAATAAAAACCTAGGGTAAGACTAGGTTTACATAAATTACCCCCACTAAAGATGAGTATATATGTGGAATATTTCCAGTCTTATCTTTAGTTTCTAAATTTATATATCCTCTGTTACATGTACTCTGATAAATTTAGTTGTTCTCAGTCCTTTAAAATACCTACCAACTTAACATGGTTACCAATTATAAATTATCCACGACAGTATTTTGCCTAGCTTTTAATAAGTTTAATGATTATTGTACCTACCTAAAAGACACTCTGTAAAATCCATTTGATATATAAAATCATATGATATCTAATCTGATAAATAATTATTCAAGTCCACTAAGAGAAGACGAAGAATCCCATAGACATGTTTCATGTGTTAATAAGCCTTAGCCAAATTATTTTTCTCTGTGTGCTACAGTGGTAGAGATTTTTTTAATACATAATATTTAAATGGTCAGGGAAGGAACATATGCCTATTTAAAAAATAGATAAAGGCAATAAGGCTAAATCTAAATGTAACAGTGATTTTTTTTTTCTTCATCTTCAATGAATTTGTGTCTTATTAAAGTGTGGATGAAAGGATTAATGCATAAAGCTTTTCTTTTTCCAAAAGAAATTTCTATTTCCAAAAGAATACATTTTGTGAATATACTTAATCCTTGTTACTCTCATATCTGCTCTCTTGCATTTTGCTAGCTTGCCCACCAATATTAAGATTTTGATAACTGCTTTGAGATGTTTGAACGGTGAGGTCTAATTAATCAGCAAAGTCAGGCTACTCACCCTAGTGAGAGTTGACAGTAGACTATATTAAACACCTTTTCAGGATTTTTATTGTGATGGTTTTAATAGGTGTTATTCCTACAGGATATCAAATCCCAAGCTCTAACATTTTTTTTTCATGTAGTTCATTCATTTTTTTTCCTTTTGATCAGATTATTAAGTCTTCTATAACTTTCCCTCCTATTTTATGTGCCAGCACTTTTAACACATTTTAAAAGACACTATTGATGTGACTGCTCCCAAGTGTTCTATTCAACCATAATTTTCATTTCCTTCTGGCATAAAGAGATAATATTTAAGAACTTTCTTTTTCTAGACCCCTCAAAAGCTGTTACACCATTGTCCCATAAAAATAAGAAAAATAAGAAACCTTTTTTTATTCATTTCCTCAATTATGATTATGTGAAACCATCCTTTCATTTATTTTTTCTTTACTCCTACTCCATTTTAGTTACAATGGATTGAAACATCCTTGTTGTAACTATAATAAACCATTAGTAGAATGTGTTTTTTTTTAACAACTACAGTCACACATCATGAATTTTAAGCAAAATACCTCAATATTCTTAAATTCTTATCAAAAGCCAGATCACTCAATTATTGATGTCACAGTGGATTTCCCCCAAAGTAGACATTAGTGTTTTACTGAGGGCATGGGGCGTGTGTGGGGAGGGGTGGGTAGCTATAGGCAAGAAGTTTCTCTTTGGGAAATAGTATGTACATTTTCTCAAAGCGTACTTTGTCTTTTTTTCCCCAAAACCCTAATATGCATGTATCAATCACTAACTAAAATTCGGACCCTGCATGTCTTGGCCACACAGACCCTTAAAGTGTTACTCTGGGCCCTTCATTTATCTTCCAAGTCATCAATCTTTGCCTCAATCATGTAAAGATAGCAGAATGTGAAAGAGAACTTTATGACAATGATAGAAACAGTATTGCTAGACAAACTCGGACCAAATTTTTGGAGAAAAAAGTCAAGAAAAAGAAAAATTTCCTCAATATCCTAATGTGCATAAGAAAAGTTCTATACGAAAAAAAAAATGCTCACTTTTGTTGATAGTCTTAAATTCTAAAACTTCAAGAAATAAGCTTTCTCAACTTTCATTACAATTTCCATACCTGTTAACTTAGATTCATAAGCAGAAAAAATCCTGATGAATTCTGTCACTTTTATTTTTCAAAGATTTTCCCTATTTATTTATTTATTCATTCATGCATGAATGGGGGAGGGGCAGAGGGAGAAGGAGAGAGAGAATCTCAAGCAGTCTGTGAGCATGGAGCCTGATACAGGTCTAGATCTCATGACCCTGAGATCATGACCTGAGCAGAAATCAAGAATCAGATGTCCCATTGACTGAGCCACCCAGAGACCCCAATTCTGTCACTTTTAAACTCACAGGACTTGGCAGTTTAGTATCAATCTTAGCATGAAATTACAGGTGTACAACATGAATATGATGATTTTTCCTTAACACAGTGAAGGATTCAAGAGGATCATTCTTAAATGGGTTCACAATTTAATTTGTGCAAGTGCTGAGAGCCAATTACTTAAAATATCTCTTTCTTCTTTTTTGCAGAATAAGAAAATTTGTTAAAACTTTATTTTAAATAATTCATGCAAAGCAATACTAACAGTGTTCAATTTATATAAAATTATTTTTAATTTATTTATTTATTTTTCTAAATCTTTTTCTTAACATCTTAATTTTATTTTTTTTCAGTGTTCCAAGATTCATTGTTTATGTACCACACCCAGTGCTCCATGCAATACGTGCCCTCTTTAATACACACCACCAGGCTTATCCATACCCCCCAACTCTCTCCTCTCCAAAACCCTCAGTTTGTTCCTCAGAGTCCGCAGTCACTCATGTTTTGTCTCCTCCGATTTACCCCAATTCACTTTTCCTTTCCTTCTCTTAATATCCTCCATGTAATTCCTTATGCTCCACAAGTAAGTGAAACCCTATGATAATTGACTTTCTCTGCTTGACCTATTTCACTCAGCATCATCTCCCCTAATGCTGTCCATGTTGATACAAAAGTTGGATATTCATCCTTTCTGATGGAGGCACAATATTCCATTGTATATATGGACCATATTTTCTTTATCCATTCCTCTGTTGAAGGGCATCTTGGCTCTTTCCACAGTTTGGCGACTGTGGCCATTGCTGCTATGAACATTGGAGTACAAATGGCCCTTCTTTTCACTATGTCTGTATCTTTGGGGTAAATACCCAGTAGTGCAATTGCAGGATCATAGGGTAGATTTATTTTTAATTTCTTAAGGAATCTCCACACTGTTTTCCAAAGTGGCTGCACCAATTTGCATTCCCAACAATAGTGTAAGAGGGTTCCCCTTTCTCCACATCCTCTCCAACACTTGTTGTTTCCTGTCCTGTTAATTTTGGCCATTCTTACTGGGATAAGGTGGTATCTCAGTATCGTTTTGTTTAGAATTTCCCTGATGGCTAATGATGATGAACATATTTTCATGTGTTTGTTAGCCATTTGTATGTCTTCTTTGGAGAAGTGTTGGTTTATGTCTTCTGCCCATTTTTTGACATAATTATCTGTTTTTTTGGGTGTTGAGTTTGAGGAGTTCGATATAGATCTTGGATATCAGCCCTTTGTCTGTAGTGTCATTTGTGAATATCTTCTCCCATTCTGAAGGTTGCTTCTTTGTTCTGTTGACTGTTTCCTTTGTTGTGCAGAAGCTTTTGATCTTAATGAAGTTCCAAAAGTTCATTTTTGCTTTTGTTTCCTTTGCCCTTGGAGATGAGCCTTGAAAGAAGTTGCTGTGGCTGATGTCAAACAGGTTACTGCCTATGTTACCCTCTAGGATTTTGATATATTCCTGCCTCACATTGAGGTCTTTCATCCATTTTGAGTTTGTATAAGGTGAGAGAATGGTTGAGTTTCATTCTTCTATACCTAGCTGTCCAATTTTCCCAGCACCACTTATTGAAGTGACTGTCTTTTCCACTGTATATTTTTTCCTGCTTTGTCAAAGATTATTTTTTTTTTAAGATTTTTTTTATTTATTTTGTCAGAGAGAGAGGGAGAGAGAGCGAGCACAGGCAGACAGAATGGCAGGCAGAGGCAGAGGGAGAAGCAGGCTCCCCGCCAAGCAAGGAGCCCGATGTGGGACTCGATCCCAGGACACTGGGATCATGACCTGAGCCGAAGGCAGCTGCTTAACCAACTGAGCCACACAGGTGTCCCTCAAAGATTATTTGACCATAGAGTTGAGGGTCCATATCTGGGTTCTCCACTGTGCTTCACTGGTCTATGTGTCTGTTTTTGTGCCAGTACCATGCTGTCTTGGTGATCATAGCTTTGTAGTAAAACTTGAAATCGGGCAACGTGATATACTCAGCTTTGTTTTCCTTTTTCAATATTTCCTTAGTGATTCACGCTCTTTTCTGATTCCAAACAAATTACTAGAACTCATACAGCAAGTATGTGGCAGGATACAGTAATGTGACAGGACACAAAATCAATGCACAGAAATCATTTGCTTTCTTATACACTAACAATGAAAATATAGAAAGGGAAATTAGAGAATTGATTCCATTTACTATAGCCCCAAGAACCATAAGATACCTTGGAATAAAGCTAATGAAAGAGGTAATGGATCTGTACTCGAGGAACTACAGAACACTCATGAAAGAAATTGAGAAAGACACAAAAAGATGGAAAAGCATTGCATGCTCATGGATTGGAAAAATAAACATTGTTAAAATGTCTATAATGTCCAGAGCAATCTATACTTTCAACGCCATCCCAATCAAAATTCCACCAGCATTTTTAAATCTTATTTTTAAGATTTTTATTTGTTTGTTTGTTTGTTTATCAGAGATAGAGAGAGAGTTCAAGCAAGGGGAGCAGTAGGCAGAGGGAGAAGCAGGATCCCCACTGGGCAGGGACTCCATACCAGGACCCAGGGATCATGACCTGAGCCGAGGTGAACACTTAACCGACTGAGACACCCAGGCATTCCTAAAGTTCTTTTTATTTTAAAGAGCTGAGGGCATGTTTAGTATTCACAGAAACTCAGACCAGTGAAAGATGACTATATGTTAGTCTTAGAAAACCAAAGACAACAAAAAATCCCATGAATTACACACACATTTTCACCCCATAAAAAAAAATGGCTTGAGTGTTAATACCAATGTTAACATACCTGCTCATTTAATTTGATATTTCATGTTAAAAAATCACTGGATCCTCAGTCAGTCAAGCATTGAGGCATATCAGTATACATGGATGGCAGTCTTTGAAAAAGTTATTGTTCTATTGTTATAAATGTGGAACAATAAAGATTTTAACAATATTACTATACATTTTATAATTTCATATAAATGTGTATGTAAGTACATATAGCTTTTATTTCTCAATTTATACTTGAATAACTTAATACCTGTCTCCTGTTACAAATTTATTATATGTCTATTACAATAACAGTCAGTCGGGTGACATCATCCTTTAAAAAACTTGATATATAAAAATTCACTTTATAATAAATTAAGAGAAAATGATCATTTTGCTAAGTAATTTTCATTTTATAGGATATGTTCTTTTACATTGTAGCTCCTTTAAAATTAAAAATATTGTTTAACTTATATATATAATTATCATAGACAAATGTGGTAGACAATAAAATCTATCTGTAATGAAACTTCATGTGTAATAGATACTGGGTCAGAAATACCTGAACTTCGTGTGTTTACCTAGAGATGCTGCTACAAGTCACAGAGGTTCTGTAATCAGGAAAAAGACCCTTGAGTGGCCTCTTTTTAAAATATGAATACAAAGCTCAAAAGCCACATTTATTTTGAAAGAGGATTATAATCAAAATTAGTGAATATGTGAAGGAAAAAAAGAAGAAGAAAACCTCCCACAAAACACTGTTTTCTCTGTTGATGTGAGACACTGAGGATATACGGGTGGGTAAGAATGAAAGGCATAACCTTTACCACTGATGTTCAAAAGAACACCCTGATGAAGTGGACGAGTAGTGTCCTGGTTAAGATTTACTGACTGCAGAGGACACTGGACCTTTAAAACACAACCAAGCAGAAGAGGAGGAATGGAGAGGTTTGTGAGAGAGGCTTTCTTTTTTGATCCAGAACGTGGCTGAGATGGAAAGTTTCCAGGGAACCTGAGTTTGGACAATGTTTTAACCTGTGATGTTGCCATATGAACTCTGAAATTAGAGCCCAACATGTGCAGACCTGAGATAAGTTCAAAGAATCAAAATCCCAAACTCCTCTGTGAGTATAAAAGACAGAAATTCTGTGATAGAAGAGTAGAAAAAAAAGACTTGAGTGTCTTGAGGAGAACATGTGCTTAAGTGGCCCAAGAAAATAACAAGAAACCAGCCAAGTCATACCCTACGAATGCTCACTGATACCATTAACGATAACTATCTTTTTCTTCTTTATTCCTAGCGGTCAGTGACAAGAGGAAGTAATGAGACTATGCTGATCGAGGATAGGAAAAATCACAACAGTAGAATGACAAAAACAAAGGAATTCAGGTTAAGCACTTTTGTAAGAAGATACATCCTTGAAACAGCTAAAGGCTCTAGCTCAAATTGATCCACTCACTTTAATTTGATTGGAAATAAGGATGGAATAGAGACTGCTTTCTATTAATTTAACAGTTTGTTCCTTCTGAACTTTTCTTATGAAAAGGGTCAGGAGATTGGGTTATAAATGGGGTTGATGCCTTTGACTCTTCCAAAAGCCACAGTGTAATAACTTTTTTTTTTTTTTTCCTTGTCAGGGCCCCTGGTTTCAAGTGTCTGAGTACAATGGAATCCTTTGGGCTGGAAGGCGAGGAGGACTGGCGAGGATAGGGTGACAAGAGGCTTTGAGTAACAAAACGTTTTCTGTATCCACAAGTAAATTTTCTAAATATTTAAGATAACCTGGGGTCAAATATAGTAAGCTTCTCCTCCCTATTGTTTGCTGTATCATGTCTGGTTGTCCAAATAAGATACTTATTTGTTTGTTTGTTTGTTGTGGTATTCGGATGTTGAAATAATTAGAATTACATAGAAAGGGCATGGCATAATATTTCTTTCATATATTATTTGATATGTGGAGATGAAACTCACTTCCGTGCCTGCTACTTCCTGTGGAGGTAGACACAGCCCTGACAAATTTATACAGGAGTCGGTGTGCGTGTTTACCATGGAACTAATGAACAAAACTGTTGCTATGCTGTACACTAGCTGCTTCTGAGCTATGGAGATTGTGCCAATGTGTCATGTAAATGTTTCCACTTGTTAAAATTTTTAAAGGCCAAAACATGTGCTGTATTATTCAAGCATATTTTTCCCCCGGATTTGAAAGTAATTTTGACATAAATTTAATTAAACCCCCAAATCCTACTCTTATGTTTTGTAGACTGTCATCACAGCTAAATGCCATAGTTATTATTCTGAATACTGGAAAACACATCCTATACCAACCTACAGGTTCCTTTGTGTTTCACTAAAAGTGCAGTAGTTGTGGACCTATCAGTGTTTTTTGAGTGAAAATTAAACAATAGTCATTTTATCTTATATAATTAATTTATGCACGTGTTCATTTTGGAAATATGTTAATGTGGGGATACACAAAAGAAATGATGAGTTTTGATAAGGCATAAAAACTCCGCCTCAAAGCTAGAGTTCTAGAGTTAATATTCTATGCTTGTTTGGGAGCAGATAAAGGTCTAATGACCAGAGATAAAATGTCAATAAATAGCCCCAAATGTCTTTGTCCTCCTTGGAATATTCCCTTAGTCAAAATAAGCCATGTACTACATATGCAGCATTAGGTTCTCTGGGTTTTTAATAGACATCCATTAAGCTCAGGGTATACAATATTACTATACCTTACTTGATATCGTCACTTTTCTGAAAGTAGAGTGAATGGCCAGTATCTTCTAGGTTGTGAGAGCAAACTTGGGCTGAAGATGTAAATGCTTATAAAAAAACACTGTCTGCCAATTAGAACCATATGCAGTACTTTGGAAGCTGCAGGAGTTAACATACAGGATGAGAAGGCAAAATGAGCTCTCCATACATTCTTTTTGAGTTCAAACTTCTCTGTCATTGTTTTTTTTTTTTAATTTGATTCTTATTTCTTGCTGAATACATTTCTCAGGGATCCCTGATCTCTCTTTTAACTTGGACTGCATACTGAATAAACTGCCAAGGGGAAAAACAAAACAAAACAAAACAAAACAAAAAAAACCCTAAATGACCATAGACAATTGAATGTAATATGGCACATATACTCTATGAGGGGGGAAAAATGTTTCACTTAAACAAAAGGCAAATGGGATTGTTTTGACACAGAATAATTTCATGTACTTGAATATTAGGTATAGATGTTAATCTAACCTCATGAGTCCAGAAATAATGGAAATCACTATTGGTCATTAATTGATTTGTCTAGCTACTCATCCCACCCAGGTAGCAAAAGTAACAACTTTGTCATCTACATTTTGGACACAGCATTAAGAGTGGGTCTGCCACAGGTTTACATGTCAATATATAATCACTGTGAATGGCTAAAAGAATCATATTTGCTCATACATACCAATCCATGATGTGTGTGTGTATGTGTGTGTGTGTGTATATATTTCATTTCTACAGATATTTCATATTATTATTATCTAAAGTCTTTTGACAAGTATGTAAAATTTTGAGCATTTTAAAAAATCAAGCACATGTCATATTGTTCCTTTCAATTAATTACACTAATAATCAATTAAATTCATCAAATGCTCATGCATCTTTCTGAATTTTTAGTAACACTTTCATCTTCTTTTAGGAAAAAAATTTCAAAAATGAATTTAATGTCAACAACCCCAGAAATATCCACATTAAATTAGTCTATATTCTAACATTATTGACAGCTTGAATGGTTAAATTGAATATGTTCAAATGTAGAAACATTATGTAGAAAATTTTGAGCCGCCTCAAATTTTCAAATGATTTGCTTAGCTAAATAAAGTAGTTTCCACCATCAAAAACACTGACTTACAGAATTAATAATAAAGTCATCTTATGTTAGATATGTTTCAAGGTAATTTCCCACCCACACTCTATTTCAGAGAATTACCTTCCAATTGTCCCTCTTTTTTTCCAAAAATATAGATTTCCAAAAATAAAGATATAGATGATATAGATAGATAGAGTTGTAAATATCTTGTTTTCATGCCCATCACAGTGACTGCTAATTGATCAGAGAGGTAGAGAGTCATTGAAATAAAATAGCTATTATAGGCCTATATCCTTTTCCAAAGATCATGGAAAGGTATGACTTGGCTAACTAGTTTAAACAGATTCCATTACTGGAAATTTTGACCAAGAGTCACAGATGTAAACTGA
Organism: Lutra lutra; assembly: GCF_902655055.1. NCBI lineage: Eukaryota > Metazoa > Chordata > Mammalia > Carnivora > Mustelidae > Lutra > Lutra lutra. Next base: position 77,345,940 of record NC_062279.1, on the reverse strand, counting down.
ATGTTAGCATAAGGAAGTTAAGCCAAAATATGTGATACAATTTCCAGAATGTAGAAGTGGTTGGGAAATTCATTCTCGCCTATATGCAAGCTTAGGCAAAAGATACCCACCAGGAGATTTCTGGATACTAGAGGAGGTATACAAAAAAAGAGCAGAGATAACATAATCATACTGACCCTGAAACATAATCATACTGCCCCATATGGAAAATATGACTTTGGATTCTTTTTTTTTTTTTTTTAAGATTTTATTTATTTATTTGACAGACAGAGGTTACAAGTAGACAGACAGGCAGAGAGAGAGGAAGGGAAGCAAGCTCCCCGCTGAGCAGAGAGCCCGATGTGGGGCTCGATCCCAGGACCCTGGGATCATGACCTGAGCCGAAGGCAGAAGCTTTAACCCAGAGCCACCCAGGCGCCCCTGACTTTGGATTCTTATGTATACTTTTTTCCTGGGTGAAAAAAAGTCTGATTAAACCTAATTTTTCATCTGTTCAATGCCTTAATCTAAGAAGTTGACTATATTTGTAGAAAAGTACACAACCACAAAAGACTACTCTCTTTAAATTTATGAGCAGAGATATGCAGTTCTTCAAAACTGCTGGAAATCCTACCATATTTCTTTAATTTTTTTCTCCTGTTGTCTTTATTTTTTTCACGAGCTCTTTTGTTCGTTTTTCTCAAATCTCCAAAACCTTTTCCTCTGTCACTTTCAACTGATGCTTCATTTCTTATTTCATATAAAAAAATATATGAAATATATTTGAAATAGTGAAATATATAAGACATAATGTGTTCTTATCTGGTTGCATCTGTACATTTGAATGTATGTGCATATACACATATGCAACCAAATAAGAACAACTTTTACATCATAAAATAGGTCCATCTACCACAACCTAGAAGTACTTAGTTTTCCAATCCTTGTCTGTTTAATGAATGAAGAATCCAAGCTCTCATCTAAAGTCAAATATAACCCTTGTCCTTTGGAGCCCATTCTCTCTGGCCTAGTCAATGCTTCTGTTGTGACAGCTACCTCCACTTTCTCTTGCCCTATGAAATTTCTTTCTTTCTGTTCCCTTATTCCTATCCACATGTCTCTCTCTCCTGATCACTGTATGTATCTGCTCCTCTTTAGAGCTTTCTGGAAAGTGCTTGCTATCTTACTTCCTCGGCTCCTATTTTCTTTTACAGACTCTCTTAACCAAGTTAACTAAATCAATGGTCATTTCCTAATTTCCATCATACCTGATTTCACCAACATTAATTCAGCTAATTATTCTGTCCTCCATGAAACACTTTCTTAATTAGTTTCTATATATCTATACTCTCCTGATTTCCTGCCCCTATCATTGCAGACTATGTATATGTCTGGTTTACCTGTCTTTCTCCATCTTCTGACCCCTGAAGGTTGAAGTACAACAGACTTCCATCCCTGCACTCTTTGCTTCCTAGTGCGCACTCCGTCTCTAGTTTATCTCAACTATGGAGTCCTTTACCTTGTCTCTTTATTAGTATACTAAAAAATCCTATATGTACATATCTTCCTCCAAATTTTCCTTTGATTTCCTGACTCATATTCCACCGAATAAATGGCATTTTCCTTGCTTGTCTAAAAGGGATTTAAATTTCACTAACCTTAAATGCATATGTATGTGTATACATTTTCCCCTCACATCCACTTTCAAAAGTGTGAGTCCCCCAGTGTTTCACATTTCCATAAATGACTCCTCAAATTTTCTTTTTTTAGGTTAGCTTGTTTTTTCTTAATTCCCATAAACTCCATGCCCACTTCACAGCAAAATATGTCAGATAGCCAGACAACTTTGTACTGCCAATGGCACTGCGGTCATCTTGATTCAAACTACCCTCATCTATCTCTCTTTTGGGTAACTACAACTAGATATTAATTGCTTGCTTAATTTACACCTTACTTTTCTGTACTAATGAATTCTCATCCAACATCTCTTTACCTGTCATCAAGAGGAAAAAAATACTGACAAAATGTAATCACAACTCATGTCTAGATTTTGGTGGGAGACTTTTAGAGAGACATTCTACAAATCATTGGAAATTCATATATTGATCAAAGAAACATAGGAACAAGTCTTTAAAGTGATTATCACATAGAGGAACACATGAAATGCTTCACATTTGTCTGAGTACACACCACCCTCTATTGTAACCATGAGGTTGCTAAGTAATTTATAGCCAGATGATGGTGTGTCATGAACTAAAAAAAAATTGCATATTACCTGCATTAAATTAATTACATTTTTTATTAATTGAAATTCCTATACTTTCCTTAACCAGTTATCAAAAGAGCAACATCATTAATTACCTATGCCTTACATTGTGCTGGAAAATGCCAAATCTCCTTTCTTCAATGTGATTCCCTCCAAATATTTTTTTCATGTAATTATCTGGATGATAACCATAGGCAAAGCTTCTCATTTTTCCCATTTGGTTTAAAATTTTCATTATTAATAGGTTTTTTAAATGTCCTCTAAAGTACCTAAAGACACTCCTCAGGAAGGATTTTATTTATTTATTTACCTTTTTTTAAATCTATTTATCTATTTATTTATGAGACAGAGAGAGTATGCAGGGGAGGAACAAAGGAAGAGGGAGAGAAAGAATCTTAACCAGACTCCGCATCCAGTGCAAAGCATAATACAGGGCTCAATCTTATGACCCTGAGATCATGACCTGAGCAAAAATCAGGAGTTGGACACTTAGCTGGCTGAGCCACCCAGACACCACCCACTCGGAAGGCATTTTAAAAGTGAAATATAAATCAGCCTAATAGAGAAAAATTTTCAGTTGCATTTTCTAGAACATTTTATCCCCAATTTTATATGCTGAATGTAATCAATGGAAAGTTTTCCATCATCCTATTTTGCACAGAAATATTAAAGAGAAGATTTTTAATTGCATTAAAAAAATAATGGTTGTAAAAAATGTTCTTCACTTGGTAAGGTACAGAAATGTCACATTCTGCATTTGAAAATACGATACTGAGAAAATAAACATTATAAGTGAAGGTGTCAGTGACTGGTAATGACTGATAAAATATTTCAACAGTCTCAAGATAGAAGAAACATTATTTGAACTAATAAAAGGTTAAAATGTTTCATTTTTTGTCATTATTGAATATTGTGCTTATAGCTACTAATGGAATGTTCATATAATCATAGAAAACATGAAAACATGCTCTTATCTGGTTGCATCTGTACATTTGAATGTATGTGCATATATACATATGCAACCAGATAAGAACAACTTTTACATCATAAAATAGGTCCATCTACCTGCACCTGAAAGTGCTTAGTTTAACACTAAAATGTTAAACTGAAATATTTATTCTATAGCTTGAAACTGAAGAAAAATTATATCACATGAAAATATATAAAAACAAAACTATCCAAGTTTTTTAATGTTAAATTAAATTCTTATAACAGCAAACAAAAGGGAAATTTTGGTAAAAATTAAATGCATCAAGAAATGCACTTAATTTCTACAGTTTTGGTTTGAAGAGGGTAGGGGAGTAAAATAACATTGTCACCTATCTAATAGATATTCTATTTATAGCATAAGATAAACAAAATCAGCCTAAACAAAATCTATGAGGAAGGTTATTATAAGATAACTCTTCAAATGTCAACCAAGAAATTAATAATAAATATATTTCTAAACTCAAGTTATTTTTTAAGATTTTATTTATTTATTTGAAACAGAGAGAGAGATCACAAGTATGCAGAGAGGCAGGCATAGAGAGAGAGAGGAGAAAGCAGGCTCCCCGCTGAGCAGAGAGCCCGATGCGGGCCTCGATCTCAGGACCCTGAGATCATGACCTGAGCCGAAGGCAGAGGCTTAACCCACTGAGCCACCCAGGCGCCCTCAAGTTATTTTTTCTTTAAGTAGTCTTACCTACAATCAGAAATTTACTACCTTAATTAACCTGTTATAACCTGGCAAATTTAATAATGTAGTAATTCAACAGAGTCTTTTGATGCAAGATTATAAACTAATATAAGCCTAAAAGAAAATATATGTGTCTTTACAGTTTCAAATTTGAGAATTTATTGCAATCAAATGTTCACAGTTATTGTATAAAAGTTACAGTCTTAAATAATTATTATCTGTTACTATGTTCTTCAGTTGGCTAAGAACTATATCAAATGTGTTACTTAATCAATCCTTCAAAATACCACAGTGAGCAAAAATGTTTCTAAATAATGTCACATGTTCATGGAAATCACTATTAAAAGTAAAATTTTAAAAATCTTAGGCAAGTAAGATATCATGGTATATATTTCAGCAAAATATTTGGAGCATACATGCACTAAAGAAGACAGAATCCCTTGGTTCTTAACAAAGTAGCATTAACTTGCTATGCAAGTGTTTTGCAGGCCATTTTTAAAGTCTTAATCTCACCTTCTTTATAGTACACTGGATTGTTATTATGATGGAACAATAAAAAACACCAATAATAATAAACACCGTGACAGTGTTTTGAAATAAATAATAATCAAATTACTATTATTATCACCTATATTCTCTTTCTTTCTGGTAATATTTTTTAATGTATTTGTTAAGTAGTCAATATCCAAATCTCTTTCTTTTAGATCATTTTCATATTATATGTAAAATCTCATTTATCCACTATCTATAAAACTATTTAAAAATAAATTTTTAAATATAAAAATCCCATATAATACATAATGTCTACAGAGTCCTTTATAGAATTTTAAAAAATTAGAGGAGAAATAAACATTTGGTATTATTTTAATAACAAATGGTAACTTTCTGAGTGTACACATTACAATGATTTCTACAGATATAATGAGCAATGCACAGAATTCTGTATTTCACATTTTGATTAGAGCGGCAACAAAGCTATATTAACTTTAATTAAATGTTAAATGTGAGATAAATTTTGAAAGTGAAACACAACTCAATTTCATAACACCAAATTCAGAAAGTTTCACTGTAAATCTACCCCAATTCCGGGGATTAATCAAATTGGTTTGATGTTGTCTGTGCTTAGGGCATTCAAGAGATCTAGAGCATCTGTGTGTATGTTATGGTCTTAACCAATTTGTAGTCGTCCAATTCATTAATTTGTAGTCGTCCAATTCATTAATTTCACTACCATCCTGCAGTTTCACTTGGCTAATCCTGCCCAAAACCCAAACCAAAGCAAAGAAACACATATCTAGGTGTTGCTTTCCACAGTTTAAATATTTATCAAGGTTACTATTTTTCATGAAATGGCATAAAAGACAAACATAAAATAGAAACTTTACAAAGCCTTCCTTCAAAAAAAGAAAAGGTAATCTAAAATCCCATGTGTTTTAACAAAATAATTACAGTTATATTTTAAAATAGCATTGTATCATTGGCAGCCTAGTTTTCTAGCTCAAGTTCTGGAATCCTGTCTTTAAAAAAAAAAAAATCAGGTAAAAGAACCAATTAAAAAATGGAATATGAATGTCTCTCCAAATCATACCAAAGAAAAAGAACACAATGTCAGATCTCATTCACATAGTGCACACATAGCCATAAAAACCATATTTCCCAAGTTGTTATTGTTTGTGATGCACATTTAAGTGCACAGAACATTTGCTTTTATGGCGGTTTTATTCTCAGCACAGTAAATAGCAAAAGGGTTTCTGTTCAATTGACTTTCTCATAAAAGGTTTAATTTCTTACTCATTTTGGCATAAGTTATATCTTGAGTTTCTTACTCTAGCTTATATCTATTGTCTGAGTAAATAAATTCTGCTGTGTAAGACAGACAGACCCAGAGTAAGTGTAAGAGAAAATTATACTTGTTATTAATGACATGAATTGCAGAAGCGGGAGCCCTTTGGGGGTAGAGTGGGGATGGGAAATGACTTTAAGCCAAAACTGCTATCACAAGGAACAGCTAGGCCTTACACAAAAATAGAGTGTTTTATGCTATGTGATGGGGTTCAGTACAGTTCACCTCAGAATGTGTCACTTTGGCATGAGGATTATTTCCAGACAATCTTATTTGAAGACAACAAAGGCCCTACAGACCCACGAAGACCTTTTTGGTCCCCTCCTCCCCTCAGCTGCGTAAAAGAATTGAGATAAGGGGGCGTGTACCAGTAGTATTTATTACAGAAGGTTTTTTGTTTGTTTTTGGTTTTTTGGTAACATAAGGAAAACTTCTCAGCAAGACATGGCAAACATTTGTTGACCAAACTTCTTCTCTTCCATTGCCCTGTGGATTGTCTTCTCCAGTTTGAAGTCCCAGACCCTTACCCTCTTCTTACTTCAGGACGCATATAAACCTCAATTCCCTGTCAATGAGTCTCATTTTCTTATGGGTCCCCATGTATATGTAATTGAATTTATTTTTCTCCTCTTACCTGTCTCATGTCAATTTGATTATTAGGCCAGCCAGAAGAATAGAAATAGAGAAAAACTTTTTTCCTCCCCAACATACGCCAAGTATCATCTTAAAGTTTTTGGTGCCAGTAAAAAAATACTGTAATATTCTATATCCTATTATAGTCAGTTTCTTTGTAATCACAGAAATGTGAATAGAAATAAATTTAAAGATGCTATATTCTTAGATCTATTATATGTTTTATTTATGGTTCCACATATCATAAATCACTAAAGAAAATTCTTAGTGAATCATTGTCTCTATTTAAGAGTTAGTAATAGCAAGTGCTAAGCACACTACTGAGGTATTTAAATATTTAACACATACAGTAGAAGGGAGAGAAATAGATACAGTTGTAGGTATAGACATATGCATAGATATAAAGATGCAAAAGTAAATATAGATATAAATCTCCCTAACTTGAGCTCTAATCTTAATTTTAATATAATCAATAAACATGATTGTACAGATATAACTCATTTTAATAAGTGTAATATAAATGACAAACATTAACCTGATAAATTTGATATGTAAAATAGGACTTAACCTTAAAGTTGAAATAATTAATGAATAATGTAAACCATATTTCTTTAAAATTATCTTATTTGCTCATATTTTCAGTAGTTTTTCTTATTAAACTCTTTTTATTTTGAGATAACTGTAGAGTCATATGAGGTTGTAAGAAATAATAGAGATTCTATGTACTCTTTACCCAGTTTCTACCAATAGTAAGATTTTGAAAACTTTAGTGCAATATCATAACCAGGATATCATCTTTAACGCTACCCACTGATCTTACTCAGATTTCCTGTTTTATATGTGACCATTTGTGTGTGGACATGAGTTTAATGTAATGTAACACATGAGTAGGTCCCTATATTTAACACCACAACCACGAAGACATAGAGAAGAACTTTCAGTATTTTTAAAAATTAATTTTAAGGCACTGGTAATCTTTTATAGCAGATGTTGACAAACTTTTTATGGGAAGATCCAGACAAAATGTTTTTTATGCTTTGCAGACCATACTATCTCTGTTATAAATACCCAAATCTCCTTTCATTTTGCAAAAACATCCAAAGGAAATTCCTAAATAAATAGCTGTGGCTCTGTTCCAATAACACATTGTTTTAAAAAAAGTGGACTGTAACCTGAGTTTGGCCATTAGTTTCTTGTTTGTTGACTCTTATTCTAAGGCTTTCATAATTATCTTTTATTAGATCTAAAAACAAAAATTTTTTTGGAGGAAAAATCATTCCTGTTATTTAGTTTGTTTTGATTTTTTTCTATTAAAAATCTAATTAAACATAGGTTTTAGCAGTTCTTGAACTTAATATTTTAATTTGCTTCTTCTTTTGGGCCATTATATAATTGCAGAAATTCTATGGAAAATAAAGTTCATAATCACAAGGATTAATTTGGGCCATGACAACCAACCATGTCAGGCATTTAGCTGTCATGAATCTTGTTTTGCACCTTAAACTTGGTCAACTGCACACCAGTAAGACAGGTAACTTATTGTTTGGTTGTCACTTAGTTCCTTTCTGCTGAAATAAATTCCTCTTGTGAGGTATACATGTGTTAGGCAAAATCCCAAAATAAATAATCCAAAGACACAAATTCTGAGACCCGAGTAATGCATAAACCCTTGGTAATTAACCCAGATAATATAAATGAAAAAAATTTTTTTAAGATTTTATTTATTTGACAGACAAAGATCACAAGTAGGCAGAGAGGCAGGCAGAGAGAGAGGAGGAAGCAGGCTCCCTGGTGAGCAGGGAGCCCAAGGCAGGACTCGATCCCAGAACCCTGGGAATCATGACCTGAGCTGAAGGCAGAGGCTTTAAGCCACTGAGCCACCCAGGCGCCCCTAATGAAATTTTAATACTAGGTGTAATTAGTGAAGGAGGCATTTTGACTTACATATGATGAGAAAGTCTTTTGAAAAAAATCAATAAATTTGATAAATATACTCGGTATAAGTCTGAAAGACAAAAGTTTTTCAAACCATTGTTTTGTGAACTCATAGGGCAGAAAAGATTCCTAGCTATATCCAGTTCATCTATGTCTGTGCTGATATACACATTGACTTATATTATGCCTAAGTATCCATCAATAAAGTTGAACATTAGAATATACCAAATGTTTTTTTCTCACATGATATCTAATATCATATGTTTTCACATAACTGATTGCTGGGTGTCAGTTGGACAAAACCTCATTTTGAGAATGTATCTAAATTACCTTAATAGAATATTATGTATATAGTTGTATGATGTCATGCATCAGTGGCACAGCAATATTGTTACCATACCATCTTAGGTCGAAATGACAGAATAAATACACACACACACACACACACACACACATACTCTTCCATGAATTTTAAAGCACATTGCTAATAGAATTAATTTTAGTTAATTGTAAAATAGATTTGATAGAAGAAGGGAATAAATTGAACTTGAAGCCAAAACATATGCTATTCTTTCTGTACAAGAAGAGAACCTGATATCATAAAATACTCTGTGCATGAATTCAAGGTGCACCTAGTTCACGGTCGTAAAGAAACTATTAACATTTTACTTCAATTATATCAATGGGCCACACTGACTACAGAGTCAGCCACACTGACTACAGAGTATTTCACCTTATATCATTTGAAAAGCTCTGTATATCATTTTATTATCACCTTGGAAATAATATTTTATTTATTCTACCATGTTTGAGAAAGGCAAGTTTTTAGCCATTTTACTTAATATCAGAAAAGTCTTAGGTGTAAATAAACTTGAGGAAAGTTATGAAAAAATGGGATGGGAACCAAGTGAAGATTAGAAATCAGGTTGATCACCAACCTATTCGAATGTTCTGTATATTTAACATCTCAGAATTTCAGTCTGAGTTTTGACTATAAATAAGCAAATATTTTCTCCAGTAGAAACAAATAAAGACAAAATAGGCTTATGAATAAATAACATTAGAAATGTTCAATGATTTATGTACTTATATAGCACATTAAAATAATTTCTAAAATTACTAATTCAGCAATACTTTTTCATAAACAGTAACCAGTGGTTTTGGGTACCATGAAAATAAATACCAATATTTTTAGGTTTTAGGTTGTTGTAATCCCACATTTACTATGTAAATTTAGCAGAGTTCTTCAGGGTTATTTCAATGGACATTTACAGGTTCCATCTAACCCAAATTATGTGGTGCAAACTGAAACCCATCGTTTTTAATCAGGAAGAAATGAGATGTTATCCCAGCATGGCTTGGCATTCACTATTCACTCAATTCCACTCCAGGTGCTTTTCACTGGGTAGATTTGGCCTGTTGGCTGAATTGGCCTCCCTGTGTCCTAAGATAACTGCCGTGATTGGGAAGCCATATGGTGCAATGCTGTAAGCTATATTAAATTTGAGTCATATTTTGGCCAACTTTGTACTCGTAATTGAGATTCAGAATTGTGTCCATGTACATTTCTATATACTTACTGCTTATTGATGTAATTAAACTCACATTTTTTTCTTTCTCTTTTTAAATACTTGCTGATATGAAATCATGCTACAGTTTAAACTTAAAGGCAGTAGTTGAGAGAAGGAAAGGAATAGAAGGTGACACTTTAGGTTCACCCTGTATTTACCTTTAAAGAAGCAGTCTTCGTTGTGAACAATGGTAATCTTTTGCTTTTTCAGGCAAGCAGCTCTATGCACCTCACAGTGGTTTTCATAAAATTCTCCATCAGATCCACACACAGGTTTATAGTGTCTCTTGCAAATGTCCATACAGGCACATTCTGGTTGCCCTGTCTCTCTGCTGATGACACAGTGCCTTCCCAAACCACAGTATTTATTTTCACAAGACCCCAGAGTGCCATCCTGAATCAGGAATCCTGAAGACAAAGAAGAGGAAAATCATTTGCATTTATATGTTTAAATAATACGTGCATGTCAAAATATGAAATAAGGAAAAGTCTATGAGAAATATAGTATAATCAGGGTTCAGTTGTTCTCAATACAAAAGAGACTTGCATTAGACAGGTAGATGGCCTTTTGAAAGCATTCTCAATAGTCTTTCCCTCCTACCCCCCTGTGGTGGAGCTCTTTTCTCCCTCTTCAATGAGTAGTGTGGTCCTTAAGAACATGATCTCCAAAATTGAACTGCCTGAGTTCAAATACTGATTCTACCATTTATTAGCTATATGTCTTTGGACAAATTACTTCTTTGTGCCAAGTTGTCCCATCTGTTACTGATGGTAATAGTATGGACTCCCTCCTAAAGTTGTACAAAATATTACATGTAAGAATCCACAGGAATCACTTCCCTGTCATATAGTGAATGTTAAATAAATGTCAAATTTTACATTAATCGTAGGAAAAATGACATGTATGTATATAAAGCAAGAAATAAGAATGGGAAATAATTGTGCCTTGAAAACTTCTTGGTGGGTTCTGGTACTGATCTTTTCTTGTTTGACCTTTGCCACTGGACAATTACAAATACATTTCTTAACTAAATGAATAAATCATGAAGAATTCAATTTTATTGCTACATATTCAGTTTAACAATCTCCATTGGCATCAGAAAAGAGTAAGTAGATCCAGCAGTCTTGTACTAAAACCAAACTAATCAGCTTGAATCACTATACTTTTAAGCCAGATTTGGCTTTTATCCTTTGAGAATTTATCTGACTGGAAAGTAAAAAAAATCAGTAAAAAAAAAAAGTTAAAAAAATCATTAAAAATATATGTGTATGTATTTTTAATTTAATGTAATTAATTTAATTTTAATTATACACATATTTTGATATATTAATTATAAATATATTTAATTATAAAATATATTAAAATAGATATATCATATCTATTTTTATATATTTATATATAAGTATATATATTTATAGACACACAGATATAATAACACACACAGATATAAGATATAAAAACACACAGATATAATATATACATATACATACGAATGCATGTGTGTATATACATATACATATGAAAAGATTTGTGAGGTAATATACTACAGTAATTTCCTTAGATATTTAGTGTATAATTTTAGCTTGTTGATTTAAAACCATCTCTCCACATGACGACATCATAATAATTAAGAACATAGATTCTGATCCAGAGTTTAAACCATAACCCCACCAGTTACAACCTTTAGGACCTTGGGCAAGTACCTAAACATCCGAGTTTCCTCGTCTGTAAAATAGGAATAATACCATATTCTCATAGGATTATCAAAATTAAAGGGCTTGGCACATGTAAAACTCCATTCAATTGCCTATTATTATTATTATTATAACTACCTTTTTAAAGACTAGTTTTCATAAGGACAGATATATACAATGGAACAAGTATTTTAAAAATCATATTTATTTGTTTTTAAATGAAACCTATAAAGCAGTTTACTTTACTATATACATGTATTACCAAATGGAGTGTAGCAAATTTAATATTACAAAAAGAAAAGACCAATACTATCAACTATGTTTTTTTAAAAGCATGTCTTTTAATACGGGTATAAATTGGAATAAATCTTCTCAAAAGCAATTTTTAAGTATTTGAACTTTGATACCACATTCCAATTATTGAGAAAACAATCTATAAAATTAAAAAAATTAAAAGAAATAAAAAGATACATAATTTTCTGAATAGATCTTCTCGATATAGTGTTATTTTATATGATAACTCACTGAAATATTTTAGTAAATTTTGTAAAATATACTTAATGTGGTAGTTCCTAAAATTTGGCATGCATTAAACTGGCCTAGTATAGTTGTTAAAACATTGATTCAGCCTCCAAGCCACCTCAGAGTTTTTAATTCAGTGATCTGGACTATGTGTAGCCCAAAATTTATATTTCCAAGTTCTCATGTAATGATTACACTGCTGTTTCTGGGATCATATTTCAGGGTCTTTGATTTATTGAAATTCTATTTATATTTAAAATAAATACAACACAAGTAAAAGCTAGGTAAACAATTAGGTAATGCTCTTAAAGGGAAAAGATGAGAAGGTTAGCTATGAGTAAAAGCATAAAATAATGCAAGTATTTAGAATTAACTAAGGAAAGATAGAGAAAAGCAAACAGCTAGGTGGATATAATACTAGGCAAAGTTTTCTCTTGGTATTACTGCTTTCTAATGTTCAATGCATTCCATTTTTAAAAAGTCGAAAATTATTTCAATTGTGACTGTAAAATAATGACTGATTTCAATTTGGAAAATACTTTTCCTCATCCTTATGCCAGTATTTATGCCAATTGTTGATCTAATGTTTATAGAGTCCAAGATGTGACTTCAGGAATCTGACTCACATATTTGTATACCTTATATTTCCTTTGTGTTCTTACTATCTAATTCTAAGTGGTTGTTTTTTTGCCATCAAATAGTTTAGGATTTATCAAGAGAATAATTTTTTACTGTCAAGGAATGAGTCTAATGTTTATTGAAAGTCTGATCATTTTACATTTTAGTTACAAATGAGTTAGCTAACTGAATTAGTAGTTTTCATTTTGGGGAGGAATGTCTGCTAAAAATGGAGTCATTTTTCATATATCTAGGTTGGTAAATTGCATTCCTAGAGTCTTTCTTCTTAATTTTTTCCTCTCAAAGCCTGTACTCCAGCTCAGAGATTTGTATTAGGATATTGGCCATTTTCTAGGAGTTAATGAACTAGCTAGAAGCTGCATGTTGCATGTAGTTGCTACAATTAAAGGAAATTTAATTAATTCATATGCAATCCAAAAGAAGGCTCATATTATGTAAATGAATAGCTAGAACATATCCTTTCTGACAGTAATTATCCATGACTAACGCTGAACTTAAGTTTCAGCTGAGATTAAATCAATTTAATCTGATCAACATGTCAAAGATTTCTTTTAAGTACATTCAGTCAGATGACACACTAAATGAATTTTAATCAAGAACTTATATCCTGCTCTCTCATAACTTGATAAAATAGCATTTGTTCCAAAAAAAGTGTTGTACATTTAACACTTACATCATTTTATAAATTCTATGCCTTCAGAGCTTTATAAAAACTCCTCAGATTTAAAACTAAAATGAAACCTTAAAAGATAAAAGACACCAAATTATAAAGCAAAATAATTATATAGAATTCTAAAGATGGTCATTTCAGATTCCCAATCATGATGCACTCCTCTTCAAGTCATTTATATATGAAATATGCAATTTATCAAACAGTACTTAATATAGATTTGATGTAAATTGAAATAAACTTTAATAAACTCTACTTATTATTTGCAAGGTTCTATGTTACTTGCTATAGGATAGACGAAAATGATAATTGTTGACACTTTTTTTAGTGGCTCACAAAGGGCATATGGCAGAATTTGAGTGTGTCAAAGTAGTGAGGTAAAAATTTAGGGGCACAAAGGAGAGTGAGATGGATACTAACAGGTAAAACCTAACAAGCAATGTATCATGTCGCAGTTGAGGTAATGTCTTACAAATGGGTTAGACATTCAGAAGGCTGCTCTAGGAATAGACAAGGTAGGAAATAGACTGATACTGAATTGAAAATAGGAACAGCAGAGGAAGGAAAAAACCAGATATTGATATGCTAATGACTACCTCTAATGATTCCAGTGGAATAGAAACATAATTAATTTAGAATGCCGAGTTATTGAGGTGTTAATTGTCTCATAAAAATGTATAATGTTCGAGTCCAAAATATGAGTATTAGGATAACTTTGATTTGTTAAACAAAACAGAAGATTTTTGGCTAGAGAACAGGGTTAGAGTCTTTGCTTTTCTATTACCTATTTGTCTGACCTCATCCAGGTTGTAATGTCTTCAGGCCCGATATTCAAATAGTTAGATAAGAGGGAAGTAATAAATTATCTTCAGATTTACTCTCATCTAATCCCTTCATTTAAGAATGCTTGGCAAAACACGATTTTGATTTTAATAAAAGCTGTTATCTGAGAAATATATTAATAAGCTTTCTCTAGAATGCTTCATATTTAAACTCACCTACATTGAATAATCATATAATTGTCTAGTTTAAATATTTTCATATTCTAAAAATAGCCTCAGTCATATAAAATGTGAAATTATTTTTCACTTAGATTTTCTAATTTCTCTTTTCTAAGATTTTGTCATTATATATTCTATTTTTTAATCATGTTAATAATTACAACAATGGATCATGAAATCAGAGTCCTTTAATTTGTATTCCAACAGTCACTATAAGTGCAATTTTTAGGCTATTAGTTAAAATTGGTGTGCCTCAGTTTCCCTAACTAGAACAAAGAAGAAACTCTGGAAGTATTATTTAATGAATAAATAAAATGAGGATAATAATAATGGCCATAGGATAATATGATTGATCCCACAAGAGGATTCTGTGAGATAATGCACTGCACGTGCTTGGCTTAAGAGTTTGTGTTTAACAAATATAGTTATAATTATTAAGAACTATCACTTACTGTAGACTTGGCATATAGAATATATTGACTTAAAATCATTGGAATAAATAAAGAACAGCTTTTGACAACTCTAGCTTTAATAGGTCTATTAGGAATGAATTTATGGGAGTGTGGAAATATGTTTTTCCCAAGTAACATGTCTAAAATTTTCAAGAATATCCATTTCATAAAAATTTCCCTTATCTGCAAAAACAAGACACCCTCAAATTTATATAACAACATTTTGCTTTATAAATAAGTATAATACTTTGGTGATGGTTTTGTTACCCACATATAGAAAAATCACAAAACTCTTCAGTAAATACAAAATACAATTTTTTGTTGCACACGGCAAACTCTAACAAAACACAGTCAGTCCTTACAAACTTCATGGCAAGTAGCAGTTCAAGTAAATATTCCAATGCCTGCAGAAGATTGAGCACAATATGATATTTTCATGACCTTTAATGATTGAGATATGTATATCCTGCTGCTGCTTTGTGAAGTCAATCAAAATAAGTCTGCATGAATGATAGTTTGCCCAGTGCACTACTACTGAAAGACAGTTTAAATGGTCACATGTCAGTACTCCAGTGAATTTGGAAACTTCTTCCCCATCTTATTTTAGACAGTTCATTGGAATTCTGTAAGCACCTTCATGTAATTCTGCAATCAGATTGATTTTAAAAGAAGTAAATATGAAAAAAAATAAGTAAAACAAAACAAAACAAAACCAGGAATTCAGTTAAGTTCCAACGATCCAAAATATAGTTTCTGTTTAAATCAAAGAAAGCACAGGTGATTTTTGATGTGTTGTTTTAAGAAGTTATCACTAGCTAATATGCTAACAGTTATTTACTTCTTGTTTGATGTCCTCAACTGCAGTATAATTCCAACATCAGAACACTGAAAGAGGCTAGATGCACTCAGAAATCTTTCACCCCAACTAGTGACCTTGATAACAGAGCACACAAAAATGTTTCCTCATCATTAATTTTATTTTTCCCGTGTCCCATCTAGGAGCCATGATTTCTCTAATAACTTAATATTTCTATCCTGTTGAGAACTTGTGTTTATACACTTCAGCAAATAAAAATATTCTCATCTTCTCTGTGATATTTTTAGATCATGGAAATGGTTGGAAGCTAAACTGTACTTGATAATAGTGTCCTTCAGTAGCTAGGAATGCAATGGCATTAGAGATATGCTAGTAGACAGATAACTTGAGAAACAGACAGAAAGATCGTAGGTGTGTATATGGCATTTGAGACCTTTCCTTTACATAGCAGTGACAATTAAAAGCAAAACATTTATGTTTAGATATTTTAGTTCTGTAAAGATTTTGAGTGATATTAAAGGAAAGAAGTATTTCTTTTGTTTAATAGCTGCTACTGTCTTCTACAAATGATGTTGATTGATATAGCAAATAAAATAAATCAATTAGCAGACATAATATAAAAGCTTTATTTTATAGAAGTATATGCAATGAGAGTAAAGACATATGCTCAATCATCTGTGATACTTGAAGTATTTCAGGCTTTGGAATAAACCCAAAACTTTAAAAATATCTTATTTCTTATTTATTTAAAAAATTAAAGCTGTAGATGGATTATTCTCAAACAATGTAGATATTTTCACACTTGATAAAGAATATTAAATGACTATGGCTTCCTGGCTGGCTCTGTTGGTTAAGCATCTGCCTCCAGCTCAGGTCATGATCCAGAGTCCTGGGATCCAGCCCCTCATCAATCTCCCTGCTTCACGGGGTGCCTGCTACTCCCTCTCCCTCTGCCTCTACCCCTTGCTTGTGCTCTTTCTCTCTCTCTTAAATAAATAATCTAAAAAAAAAAAAGAAAAAAGAAGAAGAAGAATATTAAATAACAAAATAAAATACTTAAAGTGAAGGTCAAACATTGTAATGGAAGGTCAAACATTGTAATAGATCTGAGTACAAAACCTAAAGATTAATTATAATGCTGATTGCTGGAGTCAGACCAGCCAAATGGCCAATAGGAATTGAGGGAGAAAAGACAGAAATTTTTATTAGAACTGTAAGAATGACTGCTAGAAGAATATTGCTTTTAGACCTTAAAAGTTTCCAATTTAAAATCTACTTCAATAAATTGCTTTTAATATGCTTCATTTCCTTTGAAAAAATTATTTTTCTTGGTGTGCCTGAGTAGCTCAGTTGGTTAGGCTGGGATACACTTCTCCCTCTCCCTCTGCCCCTCCTACAATTGTGTGGAAGTATAGACTTCCATAATGACAAAAAGGCAAATACAATATGATTCCAATTATGAGATCCCTAGGGAAACAAAACATGCAGACATAAACTAGGATGGTAGTTTGACAATAGGCTGGGGAAGGGGGAATGGGGAGTTGTTGCTTAATGGGTACAGCTTCAGTTTTGCAAGATGAAAAGAGATTTGGAGGGGCACCTGGGTGGCTCAGTGGGTTAAAGCCTCTGCCTTCGGCTCAGGTCATGGTCCCAGGGTCCTGGGATCGAGCCCCGCATCGGGCTCTCTGCTCTGCGGGGAGCCTGCTTCCTACTCTCTCTCTCTCTCTGCCTGCCTCTCTGCCTACTTGTAATCTCTGTCTGTCAAATATATAAATAAAATCTTAAAAAAAATAAAGAGAGATTTGGAGAATTCTGAAGTGTGGTGGTGATGGTTGCATAGTTAACCACTGGGTTATACACTTAACAATGATTAAAAAGATAATTTTATATGTATTTGACAACAATAAAAATTTGGAAAAAAATTGAAAGTCCAAAGAGTTCCTATATATCCCCTCCTTCCGAAACACACAACTTTCTCCACCATCAACAGAACTTGATCATCCACTATTCGCAACAAAGAGCCTTTGTTTCCTAAAAATCAATTTATTACCACATCCAGGACACTATACTTCTATGATTAAGTTATAAAACTTCAATCTCTGTCATTTTTAGAGTTTGTTGTGTTTTTTTTTTTTTTTTTTCCTCTTTGCGGGTGTAAGTCAACATAAGGGAGGGCTTTCTGAAACAGCAAAGCATGAGAGATCAAATACATTTGATGTCAAGTTCAGAATACACAGTTCATTACTTTACAACTCTAACTCCTATTCCCATGGTCACTCAAATTTTTTGCACGTTAAAAAAAAAAAAAGAAAAGAAAAGAAAAGAAAAAGAAAACACAAGACACTCTACTTGCATCAACTATTTTCTTTCAACAAACCATTTACTTCTCCCCTCCATCAACTCTGGCTTAAATCTGCTTCCTATACAATTTTTTCATAAATCTTATCTTCTGAATTCTGTCAGTTCCCCTGATGTAGGTGTTTGCAATAAAAGCAGGTGTTTTTGGTTTTTCATGCACTTAACATCTTAGCAGTAACAGACACAGGTTCAATCCACAGCTTGAACTGGACAAAGTTCAAGGAGGAAATAAAATACTACCTCAAATGTATTATGTCACCACCTTATAATGGAAGGACACGCAATCCAGACCAGTAGGGTTCTAGAAAGTATTCTGGAGGAGAAAAGGCCGGCACTGTATGGGGATTAGTCATGTAAAGAAGAGAATCCAAAAAGGAGATCTTGAACAAAGGTGTAGATATATGCACACGATGATTCCATGTTACAAGAATGCAGAGATTGTTAGAAGATGTGGTTAGCATATTAGAAAAGGATTATAAGGGGCACCTGGGTGGCTCAGTGGTTAAAGCCTCTGCCTTCGGCTCAGGTCATGATCCCAGGGTCCTGGGATCGAGCCTCGCATTGGGCTCTCTGCTTGGCAGGGAGCCTGCCTCCTCCTCCTCCCTCTCTCGGCCTGCCTCTGCCTACTTGTGATCTTTCTGTCAAATAAATAAAAATCTTTAAAAAAAAAAAAAAAGAGAACTCTGAAAAATTTACTAGAATATGGTTCTCAGTATTTAAAAAAAAAAAAAAAAGAAAAGGATTATTATGAACAGCCCTGAACGCTATGTTAGGGATGTTCTACTCTGGCAGTGGAGGCTGGTATTTTATAGTTTTAAGAAAGATCCGATATGCTGGATAGAAAAGAAACAATAGTCAGGAAGCTACCAGCCTGGCCTTTGTGGAACTAATGTGAGTCAGAACAAGGACAGCTATAAGCAAATCAATTTATGGAGCAGTATAGTATCAGTCATAAAGAGAGGAGGCAAAAAGAGTAGCTTTGAATATTAGAAGAAAGAGTTTAGAAGTAGTTATAAATAAAGATAACTTTGTGAATAGCATTGTAAGCCATTGAAGAAATTCTTAGCAGTCTCAATATTCTTGAATAATAATAACAGTAAGCACAATAAATAATGGGTTCTGGATTAAAGTAACACAATTGAGGGTGGAATTCAAATATCTTTAATTGCATCAATTTACATTATTGTATTATTTTTCATCAATATTTTGTCATCTCACATAGAAGAGTGAGGAAGTAAGACTATGACACTATTCAGAGTAATAGTTCTACTTGTTAAGTGTGGTGAAAGGATTTGACATGCACAGATACTCACCATGATACTGATGAGGATGATGTGGTGGAAGGATTTGAATGTATGAAAAGCAGAAGCAACTATAAGAAAGTGCTGCAAATAAGGTACAAAGAAGAGTACAGATACGAAGAAAAAGGCAGTTTTCTGAGTTCTTGCCTGGTAAATTGTTTTAGTACTTTAATATCACGTATAGTCACAGAGTTAAGTCTAGCATATTCTTTTCCAGCTGAAATGACAATCCATCATGATGTTTCTCTAATACATATAGAAAATAAAAACTCTCTTTCTATCCACTAAAATAACAAGAGACTTTTTATATATAAAATTGCCAAGGTCTTGAGGTTCTATTTTTTTAAGTTACTGTTTTTTATTTCCTTTATATTAGGAAGCTCTAATATATATGTGCTTTTTTCATGTGTCCAAAAATTAAGCTGTATATAGCAGAAATATAATTTACATAGCTTAAAACTAATTATCCTAACAAAAAATGATTGTCATACTAGAATTGTTAATATATTTGTTTTAAAATCTTATTTAAATTTTTATAAGTTCTTATTTAAATTCCAATTAAGGAAAATACAGTGTAATATTAGTTTCAGGTACACAATACAGTGACTCGACACTTCATAAAACACCCAGCGCTCATCCCAGCAAGTGCACTCTCCTTAATCCCTGTCACCTCTTTAACCCATCCCTCCACCCACTTCCTCCTCTGATAATCATCAGTGGGCTTGGTTTGCCTCCCTCTTTGTTTGCCTTTTTTCTCAGTTGCTTGTTTGTTTTGTTTCTTAAATTCCACATATTATCTTTTTCTCTGACTTATTTCAGTTAGCAGAATATTCTCTAGCTCTATCCATATTGCAAATGGCAAGATTTTATTCTTTTTCATAGCTCAGTAATATTTCATTGTGTGTATGTATACCAACTATAAAAACTGAAGCCATACACACACACACACACACACACACATATATATGTATGTATTATGTGTGTATATATATACATACATATTATGTATATAATATATACATAAGTCACTTCTATCACTTCTTTATCCTTTCATCAGTGAGTAGATGGACACTCGTGCTGTTTCCATAATTTGGTTATTACAGATAATGCTCCTATAAACACATATATATCTCTTTGAATTAATCTCTTATATATATCTCTTTGAATTAATATTTTTGTATCCTTTTTGTAGATATCTAGTAATAAAATTACTGGATTTGGAGGTAGTTCTATTCTTAACTTTTTGAGGAACTCCATACTGTTTTCCAGATTGGCTGTACCAATTTGTACCCCCACCAGCAGTGCAAGAAGTTTCCTTCCTCTAACTTCACATCCTCACCCAACACCTGTTGTTTCTTTTATTGTTGTTGATTTTAGCCATTCTGACAGTTATAAAAAGATATCTCATTGTATACAGCAATACAACCCCACCTCAAGAAGCAAGAAAAATCTCAATAAACAATCTAACCTTGTATATAAAGGAGTTAGAAAAAGAACAACAAACACAATCTAAAGCCAGCAGAAGGAGGGAAATAATAAAAATTAGAGCAGAAATAAATGATATAGAAACTAAAAAAAAAAAAATCAATAGAACAGATCAATGAAAACAGGAGTTAGTTCTCGACCAAAAAAAAAAAAAAAAAAAGATAAACTTCTACACAGACTTATCAAAAAGAGAGAGAGAGAGAGACTGAAATAAATTAAACCACAAATGAGAGAGGAGAAATAACAACACCACAGAAATACAAACAATTATTAGAGAATATTATGAAAAACTATGCTAATGAATTGGATTACCTGGAAGAAATGGATAAACTTATAGACACATATAAACTACCAAATCTGAAACAGGAAGAAATAAAAAAAAAAAAATTTGAATAGACCAATAATCAACCAAGAAGTTGAATCAGTAATAAAAGAACTCATTTGCCTCCCCCCAAAAAAGTCGAAGGCCAGATGGTTTCACAGAGGCATGCTACCAAACATTTAAAGAGGAGTTAATAACTATTCTTCTCAAACTATTAAAAAAAAAATAGAAAAGGAAGGAAAACTTCCAAATTCATTCTATGAGGCTAAAATTACCTTAATGTATTTCTATTTAAAATCTCATTTATCTATGTTCCACTATGATTTTTAGGTCTTTGGTCTTAACTAATTTACCTCTATTTTCTAGGTTTATGTATTTTTTTGTTATTGTTTTGCTTCATATCACTGTTTATTATTTCACACTTTCTAAAAAACCAATTTGTTTTTTCAGCTCATTCTATATTTATCACATCTGCATATTTGCAATCTCATTTTTCCACAAAATGAAATAAATATTTTAATTCATTGTGTGACTAATACAAAAGCTTTTTTCAGTTATTTTTAAAGATTATTTTATTAATTTTATTAGATAAGTGAGTTGTTCTCTCAGCATTCCAAATATTTTGATTCTGGTGTTTTCCTAGTCACTGGATGTTGGTTACTTTCAAAGCACTGATAAACTCTTTATAAGTTATATAACAAAGGACAATATTATACTACAATATACAAAAAATTTTTATCGTTTTAGAAATGTTTTAATTTCCATTTGCACATGATAATCTCTACACACACCTTTATATCATGTCTAATTTGCTTAGATAATATTATTGCTTTTCCATTTTACACCACTGGCAGACAGATATGGCAGATTTGGTGTAAATTTAGAAGTTATCTCATGATCTGGCAACTCACTTTTCCTACCCTGCCAACATACCTGGCACTGATACTCTTTTCCAATGGTTTCTCTCTCATTATGGCTTGTAGGCACCAGTGCCACATGATCTCATTGGACTGATATTATATGGTTTTTATAACTTGATGACTATCCTTGTTTCTTTCCTCTGCCTGTCTTCTCTTTCTTGGATGTAGAGGTTTTGTTACAGAACTCTCTACAAAAAGATGACCAGCCAAGTCCTAGAAAGTATGCTAACATACGTGTCATTTGTATTTAGTCTCCAAAGGATCTTATGTTTTAATAAGGATATGAGATAATTAAAACATAAATATTTGTAAGGTAAAAAAAAAGCCTTATCTCATGGAAAATACAAGATAATATGAAATTTTAGAGCAGGAGATTTATTTTGAGGGAAAGAAATAACAAAAGCTTTCTAATAGAACTCATATTTGATCAAAGAGTTTAAAAAATTGGCTAGGATTTTGACAGGTGGAAATTGGTTAGAAAAGTTAGAGCATGGGAAGACTAAAGAGCAACATTTTATGTCCCACAAAACTTGGCTGTTGTATCATTTTTATATGAACCTTACAAGTAGTTTCAGAATGATAATTTCCTAAAGTGGTAAGTCAATCCTTATCATTGTCCCAATGAAAGAAAGCTAACAGAACTTATGATATCTTTTCTTAAATAATTTATTTTTAGGTAATTATCCACCATATATTTTTAAAATTACATAAAAAGCAACAATATGTTTTTTTTTTTCTATGTAGTTCTTTGAGTGGTAGCTCTGAAACAGAGAAACACCTACAAACTAAGTTTCTTTTCTAATAACTATCATTTATAAATACGAACTAAAGCATTTTCCTATTTTCCCTTTCTTAATCTTTGTGAACTATGAACTAAGTTTTATTCATTTTCTGTTTTCCAAATAAAAAAGAAAATAGCTCAAATTGTTACTTATCATGTCCTAGGTCACACAGCTGGTAAGCAATGACACCAGGCTTCAAACTCACATTTTCAAACATTACATCATTTTGCCTGGATTTTGTTCCTATTGTATTTTAGAATTCTGGTGTTATATATAGGAGGTATGTATTATACACAACTGAAAAAGTAAAACTTGAGCTTAATAGAAAGTCTAGGAGTCTGAATTTGACAGTCATCTATATAAAATGATAGGTGATAACCTGAATGAATGTAAGGTAAAAAGTATATATAGAAGGGTGAGTTGGAATTATAGCAATTTGGATTTTGGAAAGTTTTTCACAAACTTAGAGTA
The DNA here is from genome assembly GCF_902655055.1 of Lutra lutra. Taxonomy (NCBI): domain Eukaryota; kingdom Metazoa; phylum Chordata; class Mammalia; order Carnivora; family Mustelidae; genus Lutra; species Lutra lutra. The sequence goes on along the minus strand of NC_062279.1, from coordinate 77,322,601 downwards.
CATTCACTTTTAGTCATAAAAGAACTTGTAATTAAAAAAAAAAGTCCTATTTGCTCATTAGTAGTTAGGAGCATTGGACCTGGAGTCCCACTGCCTAAGTTTAAAACCTGGCTCCATCAGTATCTGCTCATATGATCTTGAAACTTTTCTTGGTTTCTTTTTACTTTTGTTCTCTCATCCGCAAAATGGAGATGGTAATAAAACTTATTTCATTTCATAGATTTATTATAAATTAATGCATGTAAAGACCTTAAAATACTACCTGTCTGTTAATAAATACCATACTACTGTTAGTTGTTATTAATATCAATATTATTACTACTGTTGTTATTATTGTTATTTTATTTCATTCTAATGGATAACCAAAAAAGGAGGAGATTTTCAAAAGAGTAGCAATCCAAAGTTTATGTGCTATTTAATACTCACTGGAACAATATTTAACAAGATAACCTCTCAGGCTATCCCACAAACTCTACTTAGCCCTTAATGACTCACTAGTATGGTACCATATTGTTGATATTACAGAAAATGTTCTCCAACAAAAATGTGGCCAACAGTTTAACTTTGGATCTTATGACCATATTTCTTCTTTTGTAGAAGATTTTCTGTCCACATTATCATACTATATGGTACCTGAAGAATACTGAATGTTGAATGCAGTGAAGAAAAGTTCTCTCCCCACAATACATTCAATCCTAACACCATACAAGAATATTAGCAATCATAAGCATAGCCCTCAAGCAGGTGATTCAAAGATTCTTCTCTGAGGGATTTATAACCTACTATTGGGAGTTCCCTAAAATTGATCCACCCCAGTCATTCACAGAGAAATTTACAGTTGAAAAACCTTACCCAGTACTCAGAAATTACAAGTCAGCTTTTTGATATCTCTCTTATGATCTGAAGCAGAAAGCCAACATTAACTGGACATCTGAGTAAACTAACATAGATAATAAAGCCAAAATAAACATACTTACAAAGATAGTGTGAAATGAGAATGTGCAGGGAGAAAAATATCACAAAAATCAAACCAAACCAAACCTGTAATTTATATTCTGATAGAAATAAAAGATAATAGTTAATCCCTAAAGTAAGAGCAAGAAGATTTTTTTAAACCAAAAGAGTTATTGGAATTTAAGACTCTGATAGTTAATTAAAAACTTCAAGAGGAAATCTGAATAAGAAAGTTAAGAAAAACTTACAGAAAATAAATAGAAAAAATAACACATTAAAAAAGATAAAACTTTAAAGCAAAATGGATACCACTTCCAGAATTCCAAAGTCCAAATAATAGAAGGTCCAGATGGAGAGGGAAGAAAAACAGATGGTAGAAAATAATAAAATTATTAAAATATTTCCCAGAACTAAAGGACATTTATCTCCAAATTGACAGTGTTCACCCAGTACCCAGTAAAAGAAATTAGAATAGACAAATACAATGACATTGTGAAATTTAAAAATATTGAAAACAAAGAGAATTTTTTACAAGCTCCCAAAGAGAAGAAAAAAAGTGTTCAGTAACACAACGTGGATTAGGAACAGAACAGCTTCTGATTTCCCAGCAGTAACAGGGAAATCAAAAAGTCCATAAAGCACTATAAAATTCTGAAGGACAAAGGACCTTGTATGGATGCTGTCCCTGTACCTGCTCTCCTCTCCATATCCTGCTCCTGAGGACACCTCTTTCTCTCCATAGAGGTATTTCTGCTTTGACTTATTTCTGAGAGCTGGAGTTAGGGAACAGAAAAATGTGAAGCAAAAAAATTCAAAGACCTCTCTGCCCATATGTCTGCTGCATTTCAATACTTGGTTCATACTACAGCCCTGACACCTGCCTTACTGCAAACTCCCTGGTCCTTTAGATATTCTAATATGGTGATCTCTTTAAAATTATCTAACCTACTTACCAACACACAACATTCTTTGTCTAACTCCCACTCATTACACAGGTCTCACATTACATGGCTTCTCATCAAAAAGACTTTCATTCACACTCTTTTTTTACATCTGTCTTTACTTAACTACTAACATAATTCCACCACTGGGCATCAGTGCCAACGTACTTTTGTAGAACTCTGTGCCTTTTCTCCATAACACCTAAAACAAAATTATGGTTATAAGGCTACTTGTTTGAATATTTGTTTAATGTCCTTACACAATAGAAATGAAACACAATGCTGAAATTTAAAATGACGCATTTAGGTTGATACAACTTCAATAAAAAGATATTCTATGTTGATGGATTTGAAGACTAAATATTGTTAAGATCACAATAGTACCCAAAGTTTCCATTGTGGCTAGCTATTATTATTATTTTACATTATTTTAACATTAAAATGTATTTATGTATTAATTAATTAATTTATATGCGGTGGGGAGTAGGAGGAAGGACAGAAGGAGAGGGAGAGAGGGAATCAGAAGGTTACTTCTGGCTGAGTGCAAGCCCAATACAGGACTCAATCTTAAGACTCTGAGATCATAACCTGAGTGGAAATCAAGACTGGGATGCTTAACTGACTGAGCTACCCTGGTGACCCTGTTTTATCCCCCCCCCCCTTTTTTTTAATGCTGATGAGAAACATGCTTATAGCATAGTTGTCATTAATTTTAAGATATTCTGGTTATTTTTGTAGATTTAACCTGCTATGGTTAAATAGGAATTTGTTTTCATTTATTTTGCTCAAGTGTTTTCTTTTATGATCATTTAGATGATTGACACATTTTGAAAAAAATCTCAAAAATTACTGACTCATATCCCTTGGGGCTATTACTTCAATCACATTCCCAGAAGTCCTAAAGTTTTCTATTGGTTATTTCCCACCAAAACCTCTCTATCTTTACTTACTCTTTAACTATTCTTTTTTTAAATTTTCCTTTTCATCAACTTCTCATAAATAGAATTGATTTTCTTTTTCCAGTGCCTTACGTTAAGGATTGGAGTTTTTGAATTTTTCTGGGTCTCTTAACAGGCAGAGAATCAATTTAAGCCTTCATTCTTTCTTCAGGACTACAACTTCTTAGTTTCCAGTCTTCTAATGTATAAACTAATTGCTCTTTTCTCTGAAATGACAAATATCAGCTTCTATATTCTATCTATCTTGATATGAAACTCTTGGGTTCACTATATCAACTTGTATTTCATTCTGAAATTTAATGTTTTTATAGCTAAAAAGTTGCTTGCTGATAACAACATAATCTACCTATTTTGCAAAAAGACTCCAGAATTTAATCATGGTTTTCATTATACTTGTAAACCCTAATATCAACTGCCAGTAATCATCTGTATTAGCCTCAGAACTCATGTTGAAATATTTTTGCCAATTTAAAAAACAAATGTCTATTTTACATGTATAATTAAAAATTGAACAGCAATTTCAAAAATGAAAACATTATCTTATATTATTTCATAAAATAAGGTGTATTTGACATCATGAAATGACATAATGGTGAAGTAATTCATTTGCTCTTCTTAGCTAATTAGAAAAGTATGGAAGCAGACATAAAGAATTTAGTATGTGTGTTAGTCAAACAAGGACACATGGTGTCACAGAATGCTAGAGTAATAAGCATCATATAGTTCTATAAATAGAGAAACTTGTAGAAAAGTTGCTTTATAAAAAGTGAACATACATATTTTATACTCAGAGCTATTGTCATGGTATCATGTATCATTTTGAAAATAATGATTTTATTTCAGCAAAATAATGCTTGTTAAGTTAATGATATAAAATTTGATACTACTGGCTTTATAATTTGGTTAGTAGATATGATGCTAGCAGTAGGGAGTTGTTTTTGTTTTGTTTTGTTTTGTTTTGTTTTGTTTGTAGAAAATTCCCAAACATTCAATGAGTAGGGATAGGGAAACTAGCACAGTTCTGTCTTTCCATAGTGTTTATCTCAGGTGACACTTTTATTTTTATCGAAGAAAAATGTACTCTCTATGTCACAAAAAATTTTGTTGTTGTTGTTGTTAAAATAATCCAGTAAAAACTGAAGGCTAAAGGCTTCTGATTAGTCAAAGAATGGGCAACTATTATATTCTTTTCCAAAGCTAACTGCTATCTCATATGTATGTCTGGAATCCTTTCCTCCTAGAATTTATCCATGGTCAAACACCAAAATTGCTAATTTTTAGATTTCCTTTACATGAGGGAGAATACCATCCACATTTCTTTTCCCTTTTCCAAATCTATAAACTACAGATGAGGAGTCAAGAAATCCTGGTGCATCATGTCACAACATTCTTCGAGTTGAGTCAGAAAACTAAGAGCAAAATGAGAGACGACCTCAAAGTGGAAAGGGAAGGAGAGAGAAGAAAGGAGTGAAAGACATTTTTTGGAATATTTCTGAACATTGTCATATTATAATTTTCTTTAAAATTTTGCAAATTTTTTTCTGTTCTAATCAATGCTACTAATATTAAAATTTGTACAAATAAAATAATTTTTGTATATACTTACACAAAAACTATATAACCCAAGTTTGTCAAAGGTTTCTTTAGAAACTCACCATATATTCCTCCCTGTATAGTATAATCCAGTTTGACAAAGGAACTTGAAATATGGATTAGACTTAAAGTTAGGGGGTGGAAAACAATTTACCATGCTAATGGGCATGAAAAGAAAGCTGGGGTGGCAATCCATATATCAGATAAATTAGATTTTAAGCCAAAGACTATAATAAGAGATGAGGAAGGACACTATATCATACTTAAAGGGTCTGTCCAACAAGAAGATCTAACAATTTTAAATATCTATGCCTCTCACATGGGATCAGCCAATTATATAAACCAATTACTAATGAAATCAAAGAAACACATCAACAATAATACAATAATAGTAGAGGACTTTAACACCCCCCTCACTGAAATGACAGATCATCTAAGCAAAAACTCAACAAGAAATTAAAGGCTTTAAATGACACACTGGACCAGATGGACATCATAACATCACAGATATATTCAGAACATTCCATCCCAAAGCAACCAAATACACATTCTTCTCTAGTGCACAGGAAACATTCTCCAGAATAGATCATATCCTGGGTCACAAATCAGGGCTCAACCAGTACCAAAATACTGGGATTATTTCCTGCATATTTGCAGACCACAGTGCTTTGAAACTAGAACTCGACCACAAAAAGGAAGTTGGAAAAAACTCAAATACATGGAGGCTAAAGAGCTTCCTACTAAAGAATGAATGTGTCAACCAGGATATTAAAGAAGAATTTTTAAAAAATCATGGAAACAAAGAAGATGAAAACACAACTGTTCAAACTCTTTGGGACAGAGCAAAGATAGTCCTGAGAGGAAAGTATATAGCAATGCAAGCCTTTCTCAAGAAACAAGAAAGGTCTCAGATACAAAACCTAACCCTACACCTAAAGGAGCTGGATAAAGAACAGCAAAGAAAACCTAAACCCAGCAGGAGAAGAGAAATAATAAAGATCAGAGCAGAAATCAAGGAAATAGAAACCAAAAGAACAGTAGAACAGATCAATGAAACTGAGCGCTTGTTCTTTGAAAGAATTAATAAGATTGATAAACCCAAGGCCAGACTTATCAAAAAGAAAGGAGTAAGGACCCAAATTAATACAATCATGAATGAAAAGGGAGAGATCACAACCAACACCAAAGAAATACAAACAATTATAAGAACATATTATGAGCAACTATACACCAGCAAAATTTGACAATCTGGAAGAAATGGATGCATTCCTAGAGATGTATAAACTACCTAAAATGAACTGGAAGAAATAGAAAACCTGAACAGACCCATAACCAGTAAGGAAATTGAGGAATAATCAAATATCTCCCAACAAACAGGAGCCCAGGGTCAGATGGCTTCTCAGGAGAATTCTACCAAACATTTAAAGAAGAATTAATAAGTATTCTGCAGAAACTGTTCCAAAAAAAAAAAAAAAAATAGAAATGGAAGGAAAACTTTCAAACTCATTTTATGAAGCCAGCATGACCTTGATCCCAAAACCAGACAAAGACCCCATCAAAAAGAATTACAGACCAATATCCCTGATGAACATGGGTGCAAAAATTCTCACCAAAATAGTAGTCTATAGGATCCAACAGTACATTAAAAGGATTATTCACCATGATCAAATGGGATTTATTTCTGGACTGCAAGTTTAGTTCAACATCCACAAATCAATCAATGTGATACAATACATTAATAAATGAAGAAGAATCATATGATACTCTCAATAGATGCTGAAAAAGCATTTGACAAAGTATCGCATCCTTTTCTGATCAAAACACTTCACAGGGTAGGGATCGTGTAGGGATAGAGGGATAGCTTGCATGATACCTCAATATCATACACACCGTTTATGAAAAACCCACAGTGAATATCATTCTCAATGGGGAAAAAAAACAAACAAAAAAACAAACAAACAAAAAACTGAGAGCTTTTTCCCTAAGATCAGGAACATGGCAGAGCTGTCCACTATCACCACTGCTATTCAGCATAGTACTAGAAATCCTAGCCTCAGCAATCAGACAACAAAAAGAAATAAAAGGCATCCAAGTCAGCAAAGAAGTCAAACTCTCATTCTTTGCAGATAATATGATACTTTATGTGGAAAACCCAAAGACACCACTCCAAAACTGCTAGAACTCATATAGGAATTCAGAAAAGTGCCAGGATATAAAATCAATGCACAGAAACTGGTTACATTTCTATACACCAACAATAAGACAGAAGAAAGAGAAATTGAGGAGTTGATCCCTTTTATAATTGCACCCCAAACCATAAGATACCTAGGAATAAACCTAACCAAAGATTTAAAGAATCTGTACTCAGAAAACTATAAAGTACTCATGAAAGAAATTGAGGAAGACATAAAGAAATGGAAAAATGTTCCATGCTCATGGATTGAAGAACAGATATTATGTAAATGTGTATGCTACCTAAAGCCATCTGCACATTTAATGCAATCCCTATCAAAATACCATCCACTTATTTCAAAGAAATGGAACAAATAATCCTAAAATTTGTATGGAACCAAAAAAGACCCCAAATACCCAGAGGAATGTTGAAAAAGAAAACCAAAGTTGGTGGCATCACCATTCCAGACTGCAAGCGCTCTTAAAAGTTGTAATCACCAAGACAGTGGTGGAACAGAAATGAAAACCCAGAAACGGACCCTCAATTCTATGGTCAACTAATCTTCGACAAAGTAGGGAAGAATGTCTGATGGAAAAAAAGACAGTCTCTTCAACAAATGGTGTTGGGAAAATTGGACATCCACATGCAGAAAAATGAAACTGAACCATTTCCTTACACCAGACACAAAAATTTGACTCAAAATGGATGAAAGACTTCAATGTGAGACAGGAATCCATCAAAATCCTTGAGGAGAACACAGGCAGCAACGTCTTTGACCTCAGCCACAGCAACTTCTTCCTAGAAACATCAACAAAGGCCAGGAAAGCAAGGGCAAAAATGATCTATTGGGACTTCATTAAGATCAAAAGCTTTTGCCCAGCAAAGGAAACAGTCAACAAAACCAAAAGAAGACTGACAAAATAGGAAAAAAATATTTGCAAGTAACATATCAGATAAAGGGCTAGTATCCAAAATCTATAAAGAACTTATCAAACTCAACCCCCAAAGAAAAAAGAGTCTAGTCAAGAAATGAACAGAAGACATGAACAGACATTTCTGCAAAGACATCCAAATGGCCAACAGACACATGAAAAAGTGTTCCACATCACTCAGAATCAGGGAAATACAAATCAAAACCACAGTGAGACACCACCTCTCACCAGTCTGAATGGCTAAAATTAACCAGTCAGGAAATGACAGATGTTGGTGAGAATGCGAAGAAAGGGGAACCATCATACATTGCTGGCGGGAATGCAAGCGGATGGAGCCACTCTTGAAAACAATATGGAGGTTCCCCAAAAAGTTGAAAATAGAGCTACCCTCTGACCCAGCAATCACACTACTGGGTATTTACCCTTAAGATACGAACGTAGTGATCCGAAGAGGCATATGCACTTGAATGTTTATAGCAATAATGTCCACAATAGCCAAAGTATGGAAAGAACCTAGATGTCCATCAACAGATTAATGGGTAAAGAAGATGTGATATATATACACAGTGGAATACTATGCAGCCATCAAAAAGAAATCTTGCCATTTGTAATGACATGGATGGAACTAGAGGGTATTATGCTGAGCGAAATAAGTCAGTCAGAGAAAGACAATTATCTATGATCTCTCTGATATGAAGAATTTGAGAGGCAGAGAGGGAAAAATGAAACAAGATGGGACTGGGGAGGGAGATATACCATAAGAGACATTTAATCTCAGGAAACAAACTGAAGGGTGCTGTAAAAGGGGGGAGGGGTGGTGATGAACACTGGGGAGTGTATGTGCTATGGTGAGTGCTGTGAATTATGTAAAACTGATGATTCACAGACCTGTACCTCTGAGACAAATAATACATTATATGTTAATAATAAGTAAAAATGACATATCCAAATTTTATGGTCTCCAGTTCAGCCTGGTAACTTTGGAACTTTGAGTCTTAAGTGATTAATTTTGTATTCACTAATTGCTATCCTTCCCTCACCTTCTTCTATTAATATGGCTTCAGAAGATATAAAACTTTCATAGAGTTTTTAAATAATGTAAGACTCTAATGAGCAAATTTACATCATAGATGTTAAATAAATTAAACATGGAGACCATTAGACTGAGGTAGCTCTAATGCTGTGACAGCTTACATAAGCAAACCAAAAGTCTAAGCCTGTAAATGACTCAAAGCTCCAAAATTAAAACACTAAGGATAACCAGTCACAATCACAAACAACTAGGCTTTGAATACAAACAATCAAATGATTTCCTTTCTTTCCTTCCATACTTTCCCTCTATCATTCTTTCTTGGCTGTCAGTGGTGGAATGTTGCTAAACACTTCCAGTTTTTACAATTCAAACTGAATTTTGTCCAAATAAACTGAAATTTTTTTAGTATTCCTCAGTTTACCTTTTCTCAGTGTTTTCCATTTGTTTCTGCAAAAACCTATGGGGAGTCCCAGAGTTGGTATGAAGATTACTTTTAAACTGAAGACATTTGAAATTCAACACATGCAGAAGAAAGCCCACTCTGAGCTTCTCTTATTTGACTAAAATCAGCAACTTCCTAGAAATGAGGCTGCTGTAAATTCCCTCTTCAAGGTGAGTCTACTCCCGAAGGAGGAATAAAAATAAGCCTACATAAAGCACCAAAGGAGAGCAAGACCTCTCATATCTGTATAGACAAGTATCAGCTTTCTTATTCTTCCCTTTGTTCTCCTAAGGACCCATTTATCTTTCTTAAAGAAACCTTTTTATTCTTATACGAATGAGCCTTTTTTCTCCTTCCTTTTTACGTACTACATTAGGTCTATAAGCTTGCAACTCTAATCATTTAAGGAACGGGTTATTTCTTTTGTTGCCTTAATGCATAGAATGCATATATAAAAACCTTTCTTTCCTGTTAATCTTTTTCTTCAACTTAATTCTTAGGCACCTAGGTACTGAAATAAAAGGAAAGAGGTAAAGTTGCTTTCCTCTCTTATACTTTAAAGCATTACTATGATTTTATGCTACTCTCTTAAGAGTTGCTGTGTTTTTTAAAACTGAGTTACCTAATGCAAAATATTTATTGAATTCCAGATACTTTTATGAAATCAGATTGTGAGTTTAAATTACTTTGTCTTTTTGAAATATTGTCATTGTAACTTGTAACAATTTCAAAGCTTTGAAGACCACCCAAGAAGACTGAAGATCCATTCTTTAAGATCTAATTCTGTTTCCATTCTATACTTAAAATACTATTAATTTACAAGTCCACAAAGAATAAAAATGTCTCACAGCTGACTATAAATCATGTTAGCGTACCTTCTGTGGAATCTCTAAGTAGAACATAATGAGTCATTCCATTTGCTTGCTTTAATAGGCACATCTGGAAAGGGGAGGTGTTTGGACTGTACTGTTCTATATAGAGTTGTAACTAATCTTCAGATTTTGAACTTTACGTATGATAGAATGCTTAGAGAAGAACCAACATTCAGAACCTAGCAAAAAGAGAAAATAGGTTTATTTGATTGTTGTGGATTTGTTTTTAATACTATATGATCTGGTTTACAGAATGTAATTTATGAGCAGTGGGTATGAGATGTCTTACAACAACCTCAGATAAGAATGTACACACCTGGATTATAAGCTAATTTAATGAAGGGAGAGGACTTACCCAAATCTCTTCATTAGATTTTGTTTTATGTCTAATTTGGAATTGGAACTGAGAGACTCAGTCCAACTTGGGGCTGATGCATGTGGGTTTATGCATGGTTGAGGAAATCGAACATGCAAATTGGAGGATATGGACTTATCAGTGCTTCTTCTATACAAAGCATGGACAGCTTTCTGCTGAGGGAATTGACAATGGCAAAAAAATAAATACTATCTGGATATCTAATAACTCTATGTATCCTTGTTCGTGTCCCTACTTGTGGATCAGGTACAGTTCTCCATCATGCCTTTGGCTGGTTTCATAAGACAAGCTTAACTCACAATTCTCCTGTTCTTGCTATCACTTAAAACAAATTGAGTTAATTTCTGTTCCTGCAAATACAATCATTTTTTTTAGATTATATTAATGTAACTATGGAGAAAATTATTCTCAATATTACACTTTAGATGTGTATAACATTCCTTGAGTTCAGCATACCTATAGGAATATGGGATATAAAAGAACTGGGATATAAATATCTGGGATATAAAAATATAAACCGTACTCTAATATACATAATGGATGTGGAAGTACAGAGCACACACAAAAATGTTCAAGGACTAATAGTTTATCTTTTAGCCTTTCTTGTTAAGAAATTTTCCTCCTAATAACATCACAAAGCCACACGTTTATTTCTGTTGATGTATCTACATGGTTGCTTAGTTCTGCTTCATATTGTTTTAAAATTTTACCTGCAAAAGTTTATAAAATATACCATAGAAATTTAGGATCTACTGAAAAATTAAAATGTAAATGTACTTAGCGGAGAAAAGCTAACTTCATTTTTAAACAATATATAGATGACAAATATGTTAATATATCTTACCCATGAATGCCATTTATTTATACCCATATGAATGTGCATAAACATATAAATAAACATAAATTATTGTTCATACTAGTATTTTTGCATATATCTTATTTAAGATTAAAATTTTAAATGCCATGTGTGTTATATTTCAATGCTGAATTTATTATAAATAGCTAATGATGATTATAGCTGTAAACAAGATTATATTTCTAACAATTCTTGCAAGAAAAGAGACAGAAAAATTATGTAGAAATGTGCATGGCCTTCCTTTCATTCTACACAAAAGAGAATCTCTGGCCCTTGTAACTCAAAGCCCAAGGTTGTTTCTAATATTAGACATGCTCTTTTCAAATACTCTTCAACGCCATCATGAATCTTTTTTTTTTTTCCTCTAAACCTGTTTTGCTTGCTGTTGGCCTCATTTTCTGCAGTAGTCCTTCCACACAGCAGAAATGGTGATTCCAAGTGTCTGTAGACTTACCTGGGGCTAACCACCATTTATCTAAATAGAAGCTATAGCCATCATTTGGGATATCAACCTCTTCAAAATAATTCTAACTGGTCCTAATTGGATCAGATGTCCATGCCTGATTAATCCATTTATCTAGAAAAAAGGGGTAATCTGATAGGTCAGCTGAGTGGCATACACTCCCCTTCTTTATAAAAAAGCTCAAACAGGTTGTTACAGAGCCTTATCAGTTTGACCCAGCCATTTCTAAAAATAAGTATTATAGGACCAAAAAAAAAAAAAAAAAAAAGAGTATCACATTTTCTGTATTGAGAAAGAGAAGTAAAGAAAAATTCCTTTTAAATTATTTATTATTGTTTAGTTCTGCTAAATTATAAAGATTAAGCCATTGGTTTCCACTCTGAAATGATCATATTATATACACACAGACAATATTAAACTGGACCAAAAGCATGGCCTTTGTGAGGCTTTAACATTTCTTGGGAGATCTGGGATAAGAAGCACAGAGCCATGAGGGATAAAATGGTCTTTCAGGAAGGCAAGAATTAATTTCTAATGCCACCCATTATTATAATTTTCTTTAGGCATATATTTGGGTATATGATAAATTTGAATTTGGGTATTTGATTTATATATTTAGCTTGTTTTGAGATCAAATTTACATATTAGAAAGTGCATAGATCTCAAGTAATGGAGTGTTGACAATCTTACACACTATCAACACTACCTTTATATATAATATTTCCATCAACATCAAGCTCACGTCTGATCTGTCTTGTCAATTCCAAGCTCAACTCCCAACCTCAGGCAGAAGCATCATTCAAGACATACTGCTTGGTGCTCTCTCTACTCTTTGGTGCCCATGGAAATGTTTTATTTTAAATCAAGAAAGAAAAATAAGTTTTAAGCCAAATTTATTACTATTTTTGACATTACACTAGAAGAGTCATAAAGTGTAAATGTGTTTGTGTGTATATATATATTTTTTAATTTTAATTTTTTGCAAGTGGGGTAAAAAACCCATAATCAAGGTAAATGTATTTAAGACCCCAAAAGTCATAATGCAACCAATTTCTTTCACCATAGAAAACTTCGTCTTCTTTGGACTTCACGAAATCAATCATACCATATGTTTTCTTTCGTGTTTGGCATCTTTCATTCAAGACTTTTTTTTTTTTTTTTAAGAATTATCCATGTTTCCATATCTTTTCTTCCATTTGTAATGATGAGTGATATTCTATTATATAAATATATTAATATCTACTTATCTACTCTCCTGTGGACAATTACTTGTTTTCCTGTTTGGAGCTGTTATGAACAAGGCTGTGATGAACACTTATGGACACATATTTTTGGAACTATGTTTTCATTTATTAAATAAATATTTAGTGGGGAATTTCTTTGTCATAAGATAGATGTATATTAAATTTTATAAAATATTACCAAGCTAATATTCAATGTAGCTTATTTTACACTCACATGTGAGTTCCACATGTGCTACATATTTGTTAAATCATATTATCATCCCTCTGAATTTTAGCTTTTCCAATAGATGTGCAATGGTGTCTCATAGTTATATTCATTGTAACTTTCCTGATGAATGATGATGATGAGCATCTTTTAATGTAGTTATCGGACATCTGTATGTTCATTGTTCAGTTTCTATTCAATAGCTTTTTGTCCATATTTATTGGATCATATATAATTTTATAGTGATTTTTTTTAAGTTCTGTATATATTCCTTTGGCAGATATATATGTATGGTGTGTATCCTATTCTGGGGTTTTATGCCTATTAATTTCTTTAATGGAATCTTCTAATTAACATAAATTTATTTTCTATGAAGTTCTGTTAATTTGTTTGTCTTCTTTTTATTTTGCCTTTTGGGTGCTAATAAGATATTCTTGCCTATATCAAAATTAAGAGGTAGAGTGAAGGCTACAGCATTTTGTTTCATTTCATTTTTTTTCCTCTCAAAATAGTTTTGTTCAGCTCAAATTTGTTGTATTTCCATATATATATATTTAGAATCATATTGAAATGAAAGAAAAAAACAAACCAACAAACTTTCTTTTAGGATTTTGAGCTTTATTTATGTCTATAGATTGATATGGAAGAATAAACAGTATAATAAAATTAAGTTTCTCAATCCATTAATGCGGTATGCTTTTCCATTATTTAAGTTTTCTATAGAGAGGTCTTTTACTGCTTTGTTAAATTTATGGTAAAGCAATTTTAGATGCTGTTTTATCTTCTAAGTAAAAAAGAAAAAGAGATTGATTCTAATATTCTTCATTATTTTGTTTCTGAAAATCTAGGTTTTGATCAAATACAATTATCCTTCAACCTGTAAAACTTTGTTGCTATTGTTTCTGTTATTTTAATAATTCTTGTAATGTAGATCTGTAGGAAAGAAAGTTGTTTTCATTTTTCATCCTTCTGAAAGTGTCTTGTTTTTTACATTTTTTTGAGTTATATTTTTACTAAAAATTGAATTCTGGATAGGCAGTTTATTAGTTATTGAATTTTTATTTGTTTTTTTTTAATTTAGCCATTTAAAGATGTTAATTCCACCGCATTCTTAATTCATTCTTTCTATTGAAAATTTTGTCATTTTTCTCTTCTTACCATTTTTCAATATGATCTGTGGTATACAATACATTTTTCAATATGATCTGTGGTATACAATCTCCTTTGGTAGATTATATTACTATCTTATTAACACTGTGACAAATTACCACAAACTGGATGACTCAAATAAACCAGGGAAATTCAAATCAAAATCACATTGAGATACCACCTTACACCAGTTAGAATGGCCAAAATTAACAACACAAGAAACAACAAGTGTAGGAGAGGATGTGGAGAAAGGAGAGCCCTCTTACACTGTTGGCAGGAATGCAGGTTGGTGCAGCCACTTTGGAAAGCCGTGTGGAGATTTCTTAAGAAATTAAAAATAGAGCTTCCCTATGATCCTGGAATTCACTACTGGGTATTTACCCCAAAGATACAGATGTAGTGAAAAGAAGGGCCACCTGTACCCCAATGTTCATAGCGGCAGTGGCTACAATAGCCAAACTGTGGAAGGAGCCAAGATGCCCTTCAACAGACTGATGGTTAAAGAAGATATGGTCCATATATACATTGAAATATTACGCCTTCATCAGAAAGGATGAATACCCAACTTTTGTATCAACGTGGACTGGATGGGACTAGAGATTATGCTGAGTGAAATAAGTCAAGCAGAGAAAGTCAATTATATGGTTTCACTTACGTGCAGAACATAAGGAATAACATGGCGGACATTAGGAGAAGGAAAGAATAGTGAACTGGGGGAAATCAGGGGAGCTGGAGATGAACCATGAGAAACTGTGGACTCTGAGAAACAAACAGGGTTTTGGAAGGGACGGGTGTGGGGGATAGGTGAGCCTAGTGATGGGTATTAAGGAAGGCACGTACTGCATGGAACACTGGGTGTGGTGCATGAACAATGAATCTTGTAACACTGAAAAAATAAGATAAAATTTTGAAAAAATAATAAAATTGATACAAAATGAAAAAAAAAAAAAAGATTCTGGAAGTAGAAGTTCAAACCTATTGAGTTAAAATTTAACCACTGGCAGTATTGTGTTTCTTCTGGAGGGTGTAGGGGAGTATCTGCCTTTTGCATCCTCTAGAGACTGCCTGCATTCCCTTGGTTGTGGTCCCTTCCTTTGTCTTTAAAACCAGCAACACATCTTCAAATATCTCTCTTCTCTGTTCTCAGCTTTCCTCTTAGACCCTCATGTTCTTGTTTCACTTTTTCCCTTGTAAGGAGGACCTTTGTGATTATATTGAGCCTACCAAACAATCCAGAATAATCTTCCCATATCCATATCCTTCTCAATGTCATCTTCAAAGTTCCTTAGCCACATAAGGTATTCACAGGTTTTAGAGATTGACATATGGACATCTTTGGGGAGTTACTATTGTGTCTACACACAGTTTTGTTTGTTTTTGTTGTTTTCTGTTTTGTTTTGTTTTGTTTTGTTTTGGTTTTGGTTTTTTTTTTTTTTTTTTTTTTTTTGCTTTTTACAAATATTCTCTTTATACTTGATTTGCTTCAATTTGACTTTGATATAGCTGTGTATGGTTTCATTTTTTTCCCTCCTCCATAATGCCTGCTGAGACACTTGATTCTACAAGCACTTTTCCAAATTTTGAGAATCTTAGCAATCATATCTTCATTCATTTTTTCCTATTCCAGTCTTCTTTTTTCTTCTGGAGCTCAAGTTTACAAATATAGAATATATCTTATTGCTCAAAAGGTCTCAAAATGTTCTGTCTATAGTTATATTTTGTATTATATTTTGTATTATATTGTATTTGTATTTGTATTATATTTTGTATTATAGTCTGTATGCTTCAGTTTAGATCATCTTAAAGTCACTATTCAAATTTCCTTTCCTGCATCCATTTTTTTTTTTCTGATATCCAAACTGAAATGTGTCTTTCCTAAAATCTCTATTTGGATTTTTAAAAATAGTTGACATTCTCTGCTTCATTTCTTCCTCTGTTCACTCAAGTTATTTTCTCTTCAGCTATACATTTAAACATATTTACTGCAGATTTTTAAAATTCTCTGTTTGATAATTCTAATATTTAGGCCATCTCTACATTGGTCTCAATTAATGGTTTCACCCCTTGATGATGTTATATTTTATGGCTACTTTCATAAGTTAAAAAAAATTAGAAACAGAATGAAAGAAATAATATTAGTTCCAGAAAAGGGCAAATCCTTTCTCTTTTTGAACAATAATGTGAGTCTCTGAGACAATAAATGCATTGTTGAGAAATTCTAGGCTAGACTAATGCTTAGACTGAGTTCAGTACTGATGAAGTTCATTACTTCAGTAGGGCACGGGATCTTACTACCAAGGACACTGTAAAAATCTCTTTGTTGATTTACACACAAAACCAACACTCTAAACCACAGGAGATCTGGTTCTCAACTATTTGGGTTATAAGAAATTCTATTTGCTATCTACTCCTACTTCTGTCCATAAGATATTCAGGTGTCGTCTCTTGCTTGCTGTCCTCTGCCCTGCTGCCCTGAGGTTACCATTTGAAAGGCTATGGTCCAGCATTCAGTGAAAGTCTTGGAAAAAAATTTTTTTCTAAACTTTCCTATTCTGTCACATTCTTAGGATACAGGCACATTGTGTCTTCTCAGAGACATTGCTTCAGTTCAGGAGCTACACAGTATAGCAGCCCTGCCTGATAGTTTCCAAAATGTTTACCTCCATGGAGTTTATCTTAATTGCTTTTCCCTCCCACAGTGTTCAACAGCCTTAGCCTCCTTGTTCCTGAAGACCCAGGAAGCCTCATTTTGGTTTCCCTCAGTTATCCTGACCTGCCCTCAGTCTCCAGTGTATTCCAAATGCCTCAGGAAAGTTTTCTCTAGGCACTCATCTGCTGTCTTTAGCCTTTTGGCTCCATCTCCACGTCTCGCTGAAGAATTTGGAGAGTTGGGAAGTAGATGAAGACTTGCTTAGAGGGTGGAGCTCCTGAGGATTCTAAATCATCATGCCAGACACCACTTGGCCACCATTACTGCTGCTGCTGTTGCTACTACTTCTACTATTACTACTACTACTAGTGTATTTTAATTTTGGCTCCTTTCTCCTTACCCCATTCTCTGGTGAATTCCTCCCGCTCCATCCACTCCACCAGGGATAAAAGCAGACTTGAATCTCTTTTTCCCCTAGGATGCTCTTGTTGTTTCATACATTTTCATTCATTAAAATTTCTTGCATCCTCATTTCTCTAAGGGATTGTTAAAACTATGATTTTGTAGGTTATATAGTTTTTTTCTCATTATCAAAGTAAAAGTGATGTTCTCTTGAAACATTCTATGTCTTACTGAGAAGCAGAAGTCTGCAATGTTTGATATTAAGTGTGTAGTAATTTTCACCTGAAGGCCTATCATCAAAATTAACTTAGTTATTAATATTAAATAAATTAAAAATAATAGTATAAATAAGGTTTAAAAGTCAAATAACTAAATTTGTTGAGATCTAGAACTTTTGACTAAAGAATTTCATAAAATATTTTCCTGAAAAATTATTGAAATACATTTTAAGATTTTAAATTTATCTATTTTGTACATGGGAATTTTCATATAGCATTATGTCTTTACATGGGAATACAGTTTATTTTTAAAAGAGAATTACATTTTTTTAGAATAATAACATTGGGAAAATAATGACCTTTCTTAGAAATGTCTTTATCAACATAATTCTCAACTCAGTTATATCAAGCAGAGCTTCACATTTTATAAGAAAGATTTAGATGTATGTATAGCCAAATTGACTGATTCCTTATTTGGTTGTAATATATAGCCTTCAAGGCATTATATGTTTACTCATGGAATATAATGAAAATATAAGTTCCTTGATAGAATGTTAAAATAAAAATTATCTCTGAAAAAAGAAAGCTTTACAGAAATATAACAAATAAATATAACAAATGAGGGGTTAAGGGTTGTAAGTGGGGAAATAATGGATCTTCCTTTCTAATGTAACACCATCCATCTCACTAGCTTTGATTAGACTTTTAGGTATTGTTCTCTTCTGTTCTTTTTAACAGAAAATACTTTTAACACTTGTCAGACACAATCAATGGTTCTATATTTGACCTTATTAAAAAATATGTCTCAGAAGAACTAGAGATGGAAAGTGAGAGAAGATAAAAATCTGGACAAGGGAAAGAAGGGAGGATTTGATGTAGTAGTTTTCAAGTGATCATTACAGACTGATCTGGGGTCATTGAAAAATAGCTTA
This sequence comes from Lutra lutra, assembly GCF_902655055.1. NCBI lineage: Eukaryota > Metazoa > Chordata > Mammalia > Carnivora > Mustelidae > Lutra > Lutra lutra. Next base: position 77,304,207 of record NC_062279.1, on the reverse strand, counting down.
ACTCATCATATAATAATAATAATAATAATAATAATAATAATAATAAAAATACTGCATAGTGCTCTTGGCCAAAGCCTTGAAAAACATCTAAAGCTTCTAGTTAAGCTTTATTTCATGTATTAGATAGTAACTTAGAAAGTTTAAGAAATTATCTCATTTTTTTAACATAAACATTTTTATGCAGTGAAAGATGCTACATGATTTTGGAAATAAATATGGTTAATGTCTTAGGTTAATTTAAAAAAATCAATGCATTAATTGAATTCATTCATTCATTTAGCAAACATGTAAGAATTGACTAAGCACAGTAAAGGAATAAAATGATCACAGTGTTAAATGATACCTTTTAATTTTGATCAGGTCAGGTAAATGGAATCTTACTATTAACTCCTTCTGAAAATATCTTTATGTAAATCAAATTTAGACATTACAGTCATAACTTTAAGAATTATCATTTTATTAAAAACATAACCATGTACAAAAATATGATGGGTTTATTGAGAGCTAAGCATACATTAAATTATATGACCATTTACTGTTGGCTCAAGGCAAGGTTCCCTATCTTCATGAATACAAGATACAACTCTTAGGAAGGATTTAGACTTTTATCTGCCTGAAGGTCCTAAAGATAGATAGCTTATCACAGGGTTATTTTACTTCTTTTTATCCCCTTAAGAATGTATTATCACAGGCAATCTAAGTAGGTCCTTTACACCAAACCTTAAAAAATATGGCTGTTTGCTCTCTGTACTTAGAAGGTTTGCCCTCTAATCTGTAATATGTGTGAGTCTGTGGATTCAATTCAAGTATACAACTTTAAGAATAAATGTCACAAGTCTTTCTATTAACTTTAAAATGAACTCATTGGATAACTATAAAAAATAAATTATTCTACAACTTTTTTATTCATAACTTTAAAATTTAACTCTATATTCCATTAATTTGTGGCAAGTTATGCTTATGTTATTTGAAATATTATGAATTATGGGAAAATTTACCTTTAGGACCTTTATTTTCTGTATGAGACAGTGTATTATGGACACTGCTGGCTTATAAACTGTATGGATCTATGTGAATTCAATTCACGAATCCATCACATATTTAACAGAACTGACATACTTCTTTAAGTAAATAGTTTTGCCTCAATAGAGAAAAATAAAAATAATTTTATGTTACTTTAATAAAATTGCACAATTTTAGGTCACCACAGAATTACCAAACATATCTTTTCAAAAACTAGGTCGAAATAATTTAAATTCAGAGGGAACAAAAACAAAATTGTTTCATTTTGTGTATTTCAAACCCCATAATTATCCCACAATTTCTTTTTCCTAATGATTTTCAACTGTTTTCGATATACGGTATAAAACTTGGTAGATCTGGGAACACTTTTATTTATTTTTTTATGTTTTATTTATTTATTTAACAGAGAGAGATCACAAGTAGGCAGAGAGGCAGACAGGGAGAGAGGGGGAAGCAGGCTTCCTGTAAGCAGAGAGCCAGATGCGGGGCTCGATCCCAGGACCCTGGGATTATGACCTGAGCCGAAGGCAGAGTCTTTAACCCACTGAGCCACCCAGGCACCAATCTGGAACACTTTTTAAAAAATGCATTTAAATTTGAGCTTTGTATTGCCAAAGAGTAAGTAATTTATATCCATTGCTTATAACACTAATAACTAAAATAATTTTGGTATTGATGATGCAATATAAGTTACTGAGATATTATATACTAGATGGTCCACTGAATATTAATGTTCATTTTTCAGTTAAGTGCTATATATCAGAGAATAATGTAAAATGACCATATTACAAGATTCATCTATATTACAGAAAAACATTAGAATAATAATAATAATAATAATAATATCATTAAAACATAAAAAAGCATGTATCAAATGAATATATATCATGGGATGATTACCACGACAAAGTTAGTTAACACAATTATCACCTCACATAGTTACTATTTGTATGCATGTGGTGGGGGCCAGGAGATAACACTTGAGATTTATATTCTCAGCAAATTTCAAGTATATAACACAATATTGTTAACCACAGTCACCATGCTATACATTATATTCCCCAGAACATATCCATCTTATAAATGAAAATCTGTGCCCTCTACAAACATCTTCCCATTTTTCCCAACCTCCCGGTTCTGGCAACCACCATGCTACCCTCTGTTTCTATGAATTTGACTTTTCTAGATTCCTATATAAGTGAAATTATACAGTACAGTCTTTTGTCTGTTTGTCTTTCTCTGGCTTATCACACTTGGTATAATTACCTCAAGGTCCATTCATCTCACAGATGGCAAGACTTCCTTCCTTTTCTATGGCTGAAGAGTATTCTTTGGCATGTATACATATATATTATACCATGTCTATCTATCACATTTTCATTATTCATTTGGCTGTCAACAGGTACTGAGATTGTTTCCACATCTTGGTTATTGTGAATAATGCTTCAGTGAACATAGGAGTGGATTGCAAAGATCTTTTTGAGATAACAATTTCCTTCTTTCATATACATAACCAGAAATGGGATTGCTGGATCATACAGTAGTTTTATTTTTAACTTTTGAGGAAACTCCATACTGTTTTCTATAATGGCTGCTGCACCAATTAACATCCTCACCAACACTGCTCAAGGGTTCCCTTTTCTCCACATCCTTGCCATCAGTTATCTCATCTTTTTGATAATAGTCATTCTAACAGTGTGAGGTGATGTACCATAGTGGCTTTGATTTGCATTTCCCTGATAATTAGTTATGCTGAACATCTTTTCAAGTTCCTGTTGGCTGTTGGTAGGTTTTCCCATTTGTATATCTTCTTTTGAAAAATGTCTATTCAGGTCATTTGTACATTTGTAACTGGATTTTTTGCTTATTTTTATTATTTTATTATAGGAGGTCCTTACATACTTTGGATATTAGTATCTTATCAAATATTTTTCCCATTCTGTAAAATTGTCCTTTTATTGTGTTGATTTTTTTTTTCTCTGCAGAAACTTTTTAATATGACATAATTCCACTTGAAGGTTTTTACTTTGTTGCTTGTGGTTTGTTGTCATATCCAAAAAATCTTTGCCAATACTTTGAGAATTTTCCTTGTTTTCTTCCAGAAATTTTATGCTGTCAGGTCTTACATTTGTATTTTAAATCAATTCAAGTTAACTTTTGTGTATACTGTAAGGTAAGGGTTCAATTTAATTCTTTTGCATGTGAATATCCAATTCTCCCCATATCTTTTATTGAAGAGGCTACATTTTCCCCACTGAGTATTTTTGATTCCCTTGTCAAATACTAGTTTACCATATATTTGTGGGATTATTTCTGGGCTATTGATTTTGTTCTATTGGTATATGTGTCTGTTTTTATCCTAGTACCATGTTGTTTTGATTGCTATAATTTTGTAGGTTGAAATCAAGACACAAATAAAAATATATCCAATGTTCATGGATTAGAATAATTAATACTGCTAAAATTTCTATACTGCTCAAAGTAATCTATAAATTTGGTGTTATCCTTATCAAATTCCAATGACATTTTTCACAGAAATGAATTATTCTTAATTTAGTAGATTTTACTAAATGGATCATTTAAGCAAGATAAAGTTAGTTACATATTAAGAACTAGAATACATACAAATTATTAAAATATTTTAAAAATTTATTTCAAAATTCCAAAAGTATCCATAGACCAAATACCTCCAGTTTCTTGCAATGTATAATTAGCACAGATACTTCTATAAACTACTTGGAAATTAGTGCCTATAAATTCAGCTCTCATTCTATTGATATCTTCAAGCCATATATTATATGATTGAGTCTACATATAAAGTATCCATGTTTATTTGTGTCTCTCTGTGTATGAAATGTATCTATGCATCCATCTCTATCTACCTATCTGTCTATCTACATCTATCTATCTATCTATCTATCTATCTATCTATCTATCATCATTACAAGCCTGCGTTTTATATTCCTGTAAAGCAATTCCATCTTTCCTTTCTTACTTCTTTTTTCAATGTTTTATTAACTTGTGTCAAACATATTACATATTTCTCCTGGAAGTGAAATCAGTTAGTTATCATTTAAATATGTCTACCATTGAAAATATGTCTAGGGGCACCTGGCTGGCTCAATTCAATTGGTAGGGCATGTGACTCTTGATCTCGAGGTTGAGTTCAACCACACATTGGGTGTGGAGTCTGCTTTAAAAAAAATAAAAATAAAAATAAAAATAAAAATAAGATATATGTATATATATATATATATACACACACACACATATAAACACATGCACATATATGTACATATATACACACACATATCAATATATATACACATATATAAATATATGTATATATACATATGTATATTATTCCACCACTTAAAATATGTCTCAATAAATATCATAGGCAATTAAAAATTAAAAAGGATATAATAAACAAAATAAGACATGAAAGGACTAAAGTTAGATAATGTGGAATTTAGGGCCAGATAGCAAATGGGAAAAGAGGCAACATTTCATGATGATAAAAGTTTTAATATGTAATGAAAACATAATACATATTAAAAGACTGAAAATATAATTAAATACATGAGGAAAATTTACTGAGAACTGCAAGCATTCAAGAACAAAAGGCATAAAAATAAAAGAAAGACATACTCCCAAATTTTAACATTTTCTTCTGGAAATTTTATGCCACAATTGACATCAAAGTATTTTGAGTATTATAGTTTTAATTTATGAGTCAAATTATAAAATATAGGGTGTCAGGCTGACTCAGTTTGTGAAGCATGCTACTCTTAATCTCAGGGTTGAGTTTGAACCCCATGTTGGGTGTAGAGATTACTTAAAATAAAAAATCTTTAAAAAATTATAAAATGTGGGGCACCTGGGTGGCTCAGTGGGTTAAAGCCTCTGCCTTCGGCTCAGGTCATGATCTCAGGGTCCTGGGATCGAGCCCTGCATCGGGCTCTCTGCTCGGTGGAGAGCCTGCTTCCTCCTCTCTCTCTCTCTGCCTGCCTCTCTGCCTACATGTGATCTCTGTCTGTCAAATAAATAAATAAAATCTTTAAAAAATTATAAAATGTATAATTTTCTACAGGCAATATTTATCCCTGGGAGAAAGAAACAGAGAGAGAGGGAGAGAGAGAGAGATACTATGTCCCTTACAAAAAAGTGAAGTTCTTTTATATGTAAGGAACAGTTAAAATAATTACGTACATAAACATACACACAAAAACACATACGGCCCCTTAATTAAGTACAGAGGCCTGAATTCCTTCATATAATATTATTAGACCTCAAGATGATTAAAAGGTAAATTAATAATAATAATAAGAAGAAGAATGTTCAAGTAAATAATTTAAATAAAACCCAAAACTCCATTCTCAATAAATCTTGCATTAAATAAAAATAAAAACTAAAATTAGAACTTTTGAGAAATCAATGCAAAGCAATAGCACTGTATAACAATACTCAAAGAATGTAGAAATCACACACAAAGGGAAATGTTTATCCTTATATCCTTAATGTTCAGTGAAAATCTTGAAATAAGTATTTTATTTATATGATTATAATTTCATATATAAATAAGCAAGTATTTATTATTTTTTGTATGCAAATAAATATTGAATAACAAAATATATTAAGAGGGAATCTCCAGAAAATATACAACTAGCAAAAGACACAGCCTAGCTAGGAAGGATTAACCTGTTCTTCTGCCAACAGAACCTGCATTTGGAGTATATGAGTCAAGCTTAGGATATTCAGCATCTGGAAACCAGAAGCTGGGGTGCTCATGTGACAAGGTTTTGATTAATAAGAGAGAGATAAGAGAATTAAAAATTTGAGGGGCGCCTGTGTGGCTCAGTGGGTTAAGCCGCTGCCTTCGGCTCAGGTCATGATCCCAGGTCCTGGGTTCAAGCCCCACATCGGGCTTTCTGCTCAGCAGGGAGCCTGCTTCCTCCTCTCTCTCTGCCTGCCTCTCTGCCTACTTGTGATTTCTCTCTGTCAAATAAATAAATAAAATCTTAAAAAAAAAAATTTGACCATTTAAATAGATGCTTGTCTTTTACCCTTCTTTATTATTGGAACACAGAGCAATGCCTGAAAGTGCAGAAGCCTTGAAACCGGAAGAATGAGAATAACATTCAGAGAAAGAGAAAGAGCTTGGGAGACTGACGTCATAGTGAAGCTGTTGTCCCAGCTACCTATTTTGTTATTACCAGGAAACACAAATGAAGCCTCTTATTCATTTAAGTCTATATAAAAATTTAGATTACAAATGGCCAAATGAACTGAGTAGAACTGAGAAAGGAATGAATAGTAAGATAGAAATAAATGAATTTCTAAAGTAAATGGAATACCAAAAAGTCTAGCTCTCTAAAAATGTAAATCTGGAGGTTGCTTAATAAAAACTGAGAATAAAATTGAAATATAGACAAAATATATGAAAATTGATAAGTGACACACAAAATGACTTTATATCTACTATGAAACAAAAAATAATACTTAGGAATGCATGAAAGCATCCAATCTCCAAAGTTAAAAAGGGGGACATTGACAGATTTTAGCAAAAGAAATTTCAATATTTCTGTATTTCAAAAAATACAAAAAGAGAAAAAAATATGTATGACACGTAAAACACAAAGGATTAGTATCTGCAATATAGAAATCATTCTTACAAACAAATGTTAACATAATTCAGTGAAAAATGATGAAAGTGATGCCGCCAAATAATGCATAGAAGAGGACACATTAAGTCAATGTGAAAAAAGCTGACAATTTCTAATAAAGGCATGCAAAATAATGCAAACTGATCTGTCAGATTGGCTAAAATTTTAAAAGGTGTTAACACTAAATTTTGAAGAAAATGTATTTAAACTGGCATTTCTCAAATAATGACACATTTAAGTTGGTACTATTTATTAGAGTGATGTGGTACTACTTAGCAAAATTTTAAGTACATAAAGTCTATAAGGAAAATTTTTCTTTTACTCTCTTGACAGAAAAAAAATGATAACTCAGCTTTATCAGCATAAGCATGAGGGAATTTGTCACAATATTGTTTTTAATAGTGAAAAATATCCATGGGGAAATGGCTGGTTATATAAAGTATTTGATTTAACAAAATTAAATTAGATTTTTATGAACTGTTTTGCAAAGATAAAAAGATTTTCTTGGCCTATAAAAACAACAGTTAAAAAATTCTGAAAATATATAGTTGGATTGAATGGATAGATGGAATGGTAATTTTTTTTTCAGTTTTTAATTCTGTAAATGAACATAATTTAAAAACTGTATAAACACATATCATATAGCACAATTTACATTTGCATAAATCCAGGCATTTGCATAACTATGTTATTCTTCCATTTTATATTGTGGTTGTAGTACTTAAACTCTCATATCAGTCCTCAAAACAAGTAGGTGATATGTTTTGCTCCTCTTATTCATGTCTTTCTTTAGCTAACAGAATTTTTAGAAATCAAGATGCAAACAGGGACTTGAAAAGTCCTGTTCTCTTGTTTCTCTTGCTTCTTAATGAATGAAAACATGCCCAGAATAACAACTAAAGGGATAAGAAAGACATGTGGGGGTAGAAAAGGCTGTCCTAAAGCAGCCAAAATAAAGTAAGTCCTACTACCTGAAATACGTACTTAAGATAACCATTATATGGTATGCTGGTAATTTTTTAACAGCTTTGAAGTATAATTGGCATACATTTAACTACATACATTTAAAGTATACAATTTTGGGGCGCCTGGTTGGCTCAGTGGGTTAAGCCGCTGCCTTCGGCTCAGGTCATGATCCCAGGTCCTGGGTTCGAGCCCCACATCGAGCTTTCTGTTCAGCAGGGAGCCTGCTTCCTCCTCTCTCTCTGCCTGCCTCTCTGCTTACTTGTGATTTCTCTCTGTCAAATAAATAAATAAAAATCTTTAAAAAAAATAAAAAATAAAGTATACAATTTTAATTTTTCTGCAAAATTTTATAAATTGAAAAATTACAGCTTAACATATAAGCTTTAAAAATTCAACTGTAATTTTTGACAAACATACACACTTATTTTTATTTTTCCAGGCTTTAGGGATTGTTGAGTTTCATGGATATGTTAGTTTACAATTTTCATCAGATTTGAAAAATAATTTTCTGGGCTCCAATTACACAGCATTTCTAGGACTACATTTACACATATATTAGGCTGCCTGAAGTTGCCTTAGAGTACAATGATGTTCTTAATATTTTTTTAAATCCAATTTCTACCTTTGCTAAACTTTTTTTTGGATAATTTTTATTAATATATATTCAATATGAGCAATCTTTTCCTCTGCAGTCTGATTTGCTGTCAATCCCTCCATTGCATTTTTCGTATCAGGCATTGTGGTTCTCAGCTTTAGAAGGTCAATTTGGGTCCTAGTTAAATCTTCCATATTTCTAGTTAACACATTAAATCTTTTCTCTGGTTTCTTGAAATTTCAGTTGGCCATGATATGTAAACTTCACAGCCAGAGAATAGTCCTCACATTGTTGATTTTTGGTCAATTGGGGATCACTGTCCTTTGTTCCCTGAGGATCAAGTTCTTAGGGAAAAAAAAAAAAAGTCATATATTTTGTCTTGATTTTCTAGTCCTTACATATAGGAGGCTGAACCCTCCTCCTGGTCCTTCATCTTGGCTGGAAGCACAGGTTTTGTCATAGGGTTTAAATTCTTATTCTTACATAGCCTTTATTTTATTTAAGATGAGAATTTTTGTTATGTTATGGTGAAGAAAAACTTTTCTCTCAAAGAAGTATACCCATTTACTTGATTCTAAGGTGCACAATATCCCACATTTTAATATAGATATAATGATTTAATTTACAGATTTTATTTTCCATTTTAACTATTTAGTGCATGATGACTACTCTTCCATGTTAAAAATATGTAGATCCTTATATGACAGAACTTCTAATAATGATTTAAAATGGTTAACGATGGCAAGTTCAGTCAAGCTTTTAAATTAGTATATTTTAATAATCTCAACAATTTCCAATTACATTAACAAAAAGTAGCTTATATGCGAGAGAAATGTCATCTATTTAGAGATGTTTCTTGGTATATAAATGGTTTGGGAGATTTTTTTTCAAAAACGTTTCATCCTTCAGAGTTCTGTGCCTCACAATTTATTGGGTGAGAATTGGCTGTCTGCGAAAGCTAATTCAGAGGTGTGCTATTGAATTGGCCTTTAACACAAGCAGTAATTCACTAAGTGGTGTCCTGGTTGCCTAGAAGAATGAACCATGTTTTAAATTTACATCCAGGGAGCAGTTTACACAGAAGACCAATTCTGGCTTCTTGTATGCTCAGCATGAGAAAGCTAGCATTTCAAAGTATTCCCAAACCCCAAACTAAAATCACATTGAAATGCCAAATCAAACAAAAGAAAGCAGATTATACATTTATTATCTACAATGTAGTTAAGTAAAAATAGGTTTGGCACTTGAATGTTCAATTTATTTGTTTTTCCAATATTTAGTTCTATGCTAAAACAGAAATAGTCAGATGGTGATATACAGAATTTTATTTTATTTTTTTAAAGATTTTATTTATTTGACATAGAGAGCATGAGTGGAGGGACAGAGGGAGAGGTAGAAGCAGGCTCAGCAGAGAGCCCAATGTGGGCCTTGATCCCAGAACCCCAAGATCATGATGTGAGCTGAAGGCAAATGCTTAACATACTGAGCCACCCAGGCACCCTTAAAATTTTAATATACTAACAATGAAATCTCCCTATATAATAAAGTATATATATATAGTTATATACTATCTATACCTAGTATTATTTTTAAACCATTTCAGTAAATTAAACTATTATTAAATATTTTAATAATACTATTTATTATTGATTAATTTATTTTAAAATAATAATTAAATATTATTAAACAATATTGAATAATTAAATATCTACCATTAAATAATTAAATATTTATTACTAAATAATTATTTATACTTTATGCTATATATATAAATATTTATATATAAATAGAAATATATATTATATTATATTATATTATATATAAAGTATATTATATATATTTATATTTTATATATAAAGTATATTTATACTTTATATATATGGACAGAAATGAACCTACTGCTGAAGTATCTATTTTCCAAAAAATGCAAGCCTGATACAGCATTAAAATAGTAAGAAATTTTGAGAAGAAAGTTTAAAGCAAAAATAATTTTAGTAGATTCAGATATGAATGGGAAAACTAAATTAACAACTCAAATTGTGAAGATTCATCAACCCTTGATGAAAACAAATTAAGAAATACAGTGAATTCATTTGTAAATAAAAAGCTTTTTTTTTTTTTTTGAGATTTTATTTTTAAGTAATCTCTACACCCAGTGTGGGGCTCAAACTTGCAACTACCAGATCAAGAGTCGCATGCTCCAACTGATTCAGACAGGCGCCCTGAATAAGAAAAAATTTTAAGCTTTCATTATCACCTTACATGTATATCTAATTAAATATAACTACTTGATGAAGCTTTCTTAAATATATTCATTTGATTATATGGCTTATATGTTTTTAATTGGTTTTATTTTGCTCTTTATTTTCTAAAGGAAAGCAAAATCTAAGAGATAACTTTGGTTAAAAAAGATCTTAAAATTTTAAATGATACCATTGCATCATTACCACCTTAATGGGTACATTTGGCCCCAAAGAAATAATAAGCAAATAAATAATGTTATATTCATCATTTTACCCTGGACAGGAACGTATGTTAATATTTTATATATATAAAGATTGAATTCTGAAGCACATCTTCTCTTTATTAAATAGCCATAATTTCTTACTAAATTAAAATTATCTTAACCTTGTGAATTCTCTTCCCACCCCCAAAACTGTTAGCAAAGATTTCTCCATAGAACAGAACAATATCAATGTCTCCAAAGTTGATGATTTGGTGATAATTTGGTGATAGCTAATTTTATTTTTTACATATTGTAGAAGTCAATTGGTACTTGAATACTAATAAAAAAAATTCTTCCTACCAACTTTGGTAAACAACTGTATCATGGTCCTTATTTTTATTATATGGACTAATTCCACCAAAGTAATTTTAAAATCCATAAAACATACACTGAAATTTGGAATTTATTTAATTGCCCCAATTGGGTGAGTTTACAGACTTTTAAATAAGTTAATTCTTTACCAACTAGTCTGACATTTGTTTTATACTAAATGTAACAATATATGTTGATATTATACATTAATGCACAGAATATTGGCATTTATTGCAATAGAATCCTTCTATTTTATGAAAATTGAGCCCCAAACATTCACAGAAAAAGTCAAAAGTGAGTAAAATCTAATAAATGAAGCACTTAAGTATTTGTGTACTCTCAAATTTAATAACATTTTACTATATTAAAATATTAAGAAAGTTACACAATAAAATTGGACTATTTCTATAAACATTCCTAAATAGATTGTAAGCTCCCTAAGAATAGAGTCCCATTTGTTCTTTTAAATATTTTGTCTAAGAACCTAACATTGTTGTCAATGTGTAATTATTTTGATATGAATTAGAAAGTCTTTTCTGCTTACTACTCTAGCCAAGGCTTCCTTTTTTGAGATCTAATAAATCTCTTTCCCTCTTTGTAACCCTCCAATATACCAATTTGTACCTTCCTATGAACTTGGAAGAATAATTGCCCATGCTGCTCATTTGAAATGGATTACAGGCATTGTATGATAGCATCTTTTATTATTACCTTTACTGTTGATTATCTGTCTTTTAATTTTCATAAGTTGATGCCCAGTCTTTTAAGTTCCTTTAGGGCAGGACCCATGAATTAAATTGAATTTTGTCACTGAGACTGCTTATTAACTGAATCCTTAATACTCTTTAAACCACTATTTAGATAATCACTAACTGCAATTTCAGGCATGTCCATAGAACTAAAGGACTTTCACTTCTCAAGGCACGTGAAGGACTATCATTTAAACACACTCATTTTCCAATTGAGGGAAATTGATGTAAAAATTTTATATTCTAGACATGAGATTTGGAGATCAGAATCCACTTTTCCATCCTCTAAACTAACCCCCCTATTATAATTATAGATAAAAGTGGCCATTTCTCCAAAAACTGAATCTTATCAGCAAGAGTAATATGTATTTTCATAAGTGTGTGTATGTAATTAACCGACATTGTTTGGTTACTATATATAATTATTTGAAATGCTGTTTGTACATATGTAAATATTGTTATAAAAAAGTTTAGAACCCAGTTAAGGAATGTTTTAAATTACAAGGATATTTCAAGAGAGGAAATAAAGGTGTGTATGGTGTGTTGTATACTGTAATTTGAGAGGTAGTTCTTATTATGAAAAAGGAAGCATAAGTTTTGGAATGTAACAAAGCTCTAATTCCAGCTATGCCACTTGCTAGCTGCATTCTGTTCCAGCCCAATTTACTACTAATAGAGAGGAAATACAATAACGCACAGATCTGTGGTAAATTTAAATGAAATCATTTTAGTGAAATATTATGCAGGACATCTGAATATAGTAGATGATTGTTTCTATTTTTTTCTTGTATTTTCTTTTAAATGAATTCAAAATAAATGTAAAATAAGAAGTCTTTCTTTGGGGTGCCTGGCTGGCTCAGTGCATTAAAACCTCTGCCTTTGGCTCAGGTCATGATCCCAGGGTCCTGGGATTGAGCCCTACATTGGGCTCTCTGCTCGGTAGGGAGCCTGCTTCCGCCTCTCTCTCTCTGCCTGCCTCTCCACCTACTTGTGATATCTCTCTCTGTCAAATAAATAAATAAAATATTAAAAAAAAATAAGTCTTTGTTTTAGCAAGTTAATAGTCACATTCAAGACACCAAAAATGTTTTTTGATAAGATGATACTTTTTTTTTGAAATCTCACATATATTATATATACTTATAAGTAGGGTATATTTAAAAAGATGATTTCGAGTTTCTTTTTTTTAAAATAGAAATCAAAACTGTCCTCACAGCTATTTTCCTCCTTTGCAGGGTTACAATTTATTATGCATAATGCTTGCTGCTACTAAAATACTACAGTAACTTCAGCTCTTCCTTAGATAATTTAACTACCCTCTAATACATTTTCAACTTTAAAGGGCAAAACATTATATTGCAGAAACTTAAATTAGGATTTATACTTGAAAAGTCATATAAAGAAAATTGTAACATAAAATATGAGGTTCTTTAAACTGTATGCTCTTATGAACTCTCCATTTCTAATGTCTGACTTTTGCAAGAGATTGATGCAATTTAATAGAAAGAGTTCCTAAAGTTTATATTTTTCACAGAAGTTTGGCTAAATATTGTTTTTAATACAAAGTGCAAACATTATTACCAGTTAATGGCCTGGCCTAAGTATTATCATGATACTATGCTATGTGGAAAAAATTTAAGGCATTTCTCCCACTCACACTTAACACATGGCCAATTGTAAAATATACTGATAAGTGATTTAAGTAACTTCTAAACTTACTAAAACACTTTGGAAATTGGTTGCAATAGTGATAGGAGAGCACTTTCATATAATAATATATCTCCATGAATTCTAAATTATGTACAGTTTTTTTTTTATTATTATTAGGACAAAAGATTTCAGGAAAGATAACTTTTAGGTAGTATCCTTTTTTTTCTCGAGTCTTATTTAAATTTTATGAATGTTCAATACTAACTATTCACACTTGGAATGAATTTCATCCCTATTGAATTCTAATGTGACCCTGAAATATGATGGATATCAAGTAAAGACACTGCACTGAAGGTGGCTTTTATAATAATTTGAAGAATATCTCTGAGAGTATGTTCTGGATTGGCAATCATTTGACTGAGGTGGAAAATTTCAAGTCAGATTTCACCTCTAGCAGTAAATGACATCTTCACACTTCATCTCACTGATAATGGTTTTTAATTATTTAATTAACAACCAATTTATCAAAGTCTTTATTAGACTCTACAGAGCTTTGCAGCACTCCTTAAATATGATTCACAAGTTACATGTAGATTTTGAGAGGAAAACCAGATAGTACAATGAAGCTACATTAAAGAATACTAAGTTTTAGCTGAAATTCTAGGGATTAGCTATTTATTATTTACCTCAAGAAATCTCTTGGGGCGACTGGGTGGCTCAGTGGGTTAAACCGCTGCCTTCAGCTCAGGTCATGATCTCAGGGTCCTGGGATCGAGTCCCGCATCGGGCTCTCTGCTCAGCAGGGAGCCTGCTTCCCTTTCTCTCTCTCTCTGCCTGCCTCTCGGTCTACTTGTGATGTCTCTCTGTCAAATAAATAAATAAAATCTTAAAAAAAAAAAAAAAGAAATCTCAGGCTCTTGCATGTAATAATGTGAAAGATTTAGTAATATGGAAGGTTAACTGTTTTAAAGACTCCCTGTGGTTCTTGTTTTTCTGTTACCATAGGAAATCGTCTGCCAGATTTTGGTCAGTTTACTGTGCTCTTCTATGAAAACAGGTAATATTTAATTTATAATGTTTCCCTCATTCTTAGTCTATAAATATTAATAGCTTCCTGTGTTTGCCTTCTAGGACACAGCAGGATAGTAATAGAAATTTGTGAAACACGAATTTTGGCTTCTAGTTATAACAGTTACATTTGGAATAAAACATTTCCTAATTTTATAACACATATGGTCACTATTTCTCAGATTTTTTTCTTCTGAGCTCCTAGAAAAGCTAATAATTTCTCTGTAACAAATAAGACCATCCTTAACTGTTGGTTCATTACACTGTTTCATTTTATTCTAGAGTAGGATAATGCTTATCTAATTACAAGGAAGCAACCAGAGTCAATGTAAAACTATTAAGATATACCCTAAAGCATTATAGCATCTAAAGGAGAGCTGACTATTAGTAAGCATACATTAATTGTTTTGAATATTTTTAAACACATGTTTATTCATGAGAATGTAGAATTTTTTATTACACCTTAATCCTTCATATCTCTAATGGGCCTATTACCTCTGTTACTTGACCTTAACTTCCATTCAATATCTGTGGTCCCTTTTAAAATTATATTCAGAATCTCAAGCATATAGTCACCCTCCAGACACTTTTTCAAGTGTCTCAAATGTATAGGACTAGAGAATAGGTCTACCTCTACATATTATAGGGAGTATATCTTGTAGCAGTCTCATTTGAGCCCAAGAGAGGCTCAAAGAGTTTTGGTAACTTCCCCTTGGAATAGTAAATAGGACTTTTGTCTGAACTAGAGAGAGAATGAACATTTCTCGATATTGTTCACTTTTACTTTTTATGTAATTAATTGTTCATTTAATTTGTGTGGGGGGTGTAGGAGAGGGGGAGAGAGAAAAAGAGAGAGCAAATAAGTGGTCGTTCAGAGTTTATGTAAGTCCAGATGGGATTTGTCTTGAGATATGCATTTGCTATGCCCAGTAGAAATAAATTTGGAAAAAAAATATGACCTATATATCTGCTGAGGAGGCCATCACTTTTTATTCTTATTTTGAAAAAAAGACAAGACTGGAGCCATTATTATTTTTTTTTTAAGATTTTTATTTACTTGACAGAGAGAGACACAAGAGAGGAAACACAAGCAGGGGGAGTGGGAGAGGGAGAAGCAGGCTTCCTGCCAAGCAGAGAGCCTTATGAGGGGCTTGATCCTAGGATCCTGGGATCACAACCTGATCCAAAGGCAGGTGCTTAACAACTGAGCCACCCAGGCACCCTATACTGGAGCTATTTTAAAATAGAGTTTGAGTGGCCACTGAAGAGAAACTGTATTTTGTTTTGTATTGTTTTGGTTTGTTTTGAACAAACTGGACTTTTGGACTGGGCAAAACTGCAATACTCATAAGCACTTGCTTGAAAAGTTAACAGGAGAATGGACAGTTAAATTTCTGTTATTCAAGCCACTCTGTTTGGGGTACGTTGCTATGGTAGCCTGAGCTATAAGAATAAGAACATATTCCTTGCCATCATGATTTCATTTGGGTACATTTACTTCATCCTTATAAAATAATATTTAATTTCATTTAATGACCTACTCATTGCTTGACATGCAAAAAAATCTAATTTTTCAGTGGAAATATTTTTAAACAGGATGGACTTGGTCACAACTGGCTTTGCCATAAAAAAACTGTTAATCATCTCCACATAAAAATAATATAGGATTAACAGACTTGTTTTCTATTTCCCCTCCAGCCTTTTATTCTGTATATAGAATCAGTTACTAGCCTAGCCTCATGAGTTCAAAATGTCAATGAGAAAAAACTAGAGTATGCTCTCTAAAGTCAGGAATTACATCACTAAAATACAACAAAATATAGTACATTCTAGTACTCCCTCTCTTGATTTATATTTGAATGATTCCATGACAATTTTTGAATAAATTAACTCATTCTATGAATAAGAATAATTTATTATATATATAAACATTCTCATATTTCATCAAGTTTCATGTCTCTAACCAGATTACTGACTGTGCTAAGGGTGATACAGATAAATTTATTTTAAAATTAAAGTTGTGTTTTAGGTAATCCTCTCAATATTTAATTTTTACAAATAACAGATTCATACAAAGTTGGTTAATTTAATAATTTGAGATTTTATATCTAAAACACACAGAAAATATCTCATAGTTAAGCCACATTATAGAATTATCTAAATATAGAAATTTGAAGAAAACTTTTGGCTTTAGTTTAGCTGAGATAGTCATCTAGTTACATCTATCCTAAAATTTTCCAGCTTACAATCACAGTTTTGAGGGAAGTTTGACATGTTTCTGTCATGTACTGTTGAGAAACTCCATCTTACTGAATTTCTTTTTCAATCATCTTAAAGATTTATTGAGCTAGAAACAAGATAAGAAGGCTGCCTTTGTACACCATCAATAAAATCTATACTTTACTCAAAAAAACATCTCCCCCCCCAAAAAAGAGAGAAAGATGAAGGAAGGGGAAGAAAGGAAGCAAGAAGAAATGGGAGACAGAAGGGAAGGAAAGGAAAGAAATTAAAGAAGAAAAGGAGGGGAAAAACATTAAGAAGAGGAAAAGTAAAAACAGGATGGTCCTAGCTCTAAGGGATGGAGAAAAAATATTCAATTATATAAAATAAATTTGTAAGTTGTTGATTCGTTAAATGATATAAAGGAACTAAAGATAACTTTTTGTATTAAATTGAAAAGTTTTAAATTAAAAGCAGAACAAAATCATCCTCAAACTGTTATTAAGAGTCAGTTTATGTAGAATAAGTTAACTTTTCTTTTTTTAAAATTATTAATCATTGGAAGTAGCTGGTTTAAAGAAGCTCCCAATTTAATTTTTTATTCTGAAAATAAAAAGTTTTTTTTTCTATTTTTTAAGGCTAATAGAAATTATTGAAAAGGGTAATAAGGAATCTCAACCCTTCATATTTAAAGAAATATCTTCTTTCAGACAATTTTAGTAAAGTGAATATTTTGTGTTGAAAATAAACTAAAGAACTTTCCAAGAGTTTGCCTTCAATATCTTTTGTGCTTATGGGTATTTCAAAAAGAAAACAAATGCTACTTTGTTGTTGTTATTTGTTTGTTTAAAACACAATGTAATTGTTGGGTGCTCGGGGGGCTCAGTTGGTTAAGTTCTGCCTTAGTCTCAGGTCATGATCCTAAGGTCCTGGGATCCAGTACCACATCAAGCTCCCTACTCAGAAGGGAGTATGCTTCTTTGCCCTCCTTTGGCTCCTGTGCTCTTGCTTTCTGTTGCTTACACTCTCTCTCTCTCTCTCTCAAATAAGTAGATTAAAAAAAAAAATCTTTAAAAAATAAAATAAAATAAAACAATGTAATTGTTAAGAACAAGTGTTTGGTGTACTTCTGATTTTTTTTAAAAAATACCCTCTTACTAATTGAGGGACTATGGGTAATTAGTTTATTTTTTATTTTATTTTTTTAAAGATTTGATTTATTTATTTGAGAGAGAGACAGTGAGAGAGAGCATGAGCGAGGAGAAGGTCAGAGGGAGAAGCAGACTCTCCATGGAGCTGGGAGCCCGATGTGGGACTCGATCCTGGAACCCTGGGATCATGACCTGAGCCGAAGACAGTTGTCCAACCAACTGAGCCACCCAGGCGTCCCGGTAATTAGTTTATTAATCTGCACATGTTTCATCTGTAAAATGTGTTGCTCTTAAACCTACATGATACACTAAGATAGGATAGGATAGGATACAAGGAGAGTTCAATGTCTGGCAAAATTTTAGAAAAACTTGGTTAATGGAGAAATATACCTTCATTATTATGTTAAGTACGTGGGTAATATTAAATGCAAGTATAAAATATAAACATACTATTCTTAAAAAAATGTCATTCTTACCAATGAAATAAGTAATATAGTCTATGAAGGGTAAAAACACATGTACTTGAAAAACAGTGTATTTATAAATCAAATAAATACATTATTTTATACATGTAGTATTACATACTACCCACATAAATATAAAGTAAAATATTAGATTTTTCTTATACCAGAAATTTAGGACAGGCATTTCCTATTTAATATTTAAACTAGCCACTTGGGAAGATAATTTTTTTTTTTTAAATAGGTAATCTGAGGTTTAGAAGGGACCTCAAAGACACTCTAAAACAAGCCACTCATTTGATATTTTAATCTTCCCCAAAGCTTTTCAGCCAAGCAATTATTCCATATATGTTTGAACACCTGTTCTAACAAGCAATAACACATCCAAGTTTGTCTCTGGCATCCCAATTATTTAAAGCTAATATTTATATAGAGCAGAATATATTCACTTAGCCTCTGCTTATTAATCCTGTTGGGTATTCCTCTCTCTCTCCCTCTCTCCTAAATAAATACATAAAGTCCTAAAAAAAAAATCCTGTTGGTATTAAAAGAGAGGACCAATCCCTCTTGTCATAACAGATTTTAAATAAGGAAAGACAACAACATTTCCCCTAACACCCATAACACACACACTCACACATGCGTGCACACACACATACACACACACACACACACACACACACACACAGAGTATTTTATCTTCAAAAGAAATGTCTACAAACCAGGAATTTATGGGTTGTCTGTGAAACATTTTACCATGTTGACTGGTATTATCTGTACAATTTCCAGGGGTGGGGAAGGGAGGTTATACGATCCTGGAAGTTAGGCCTACCTATATGTAAAAATATTGCTCTGTATTTAGTGTTGGTAAAAAGTGCAGTTTTCAGTTTACCTATTCTGCTATGTGACCTATTAAGTATGTACAAATAGTCTTATTTATTCTTTCTTCTGTTACTTCATTGTTTGCCTTCTCTACATTTCTTGAGTTGTTCTCTTCACCAAGTGCTGGAACTAACATATTTTTTCTGGTTATACTAAAACTGCTTTGCCAAGATGTTGACAGGCTTAAGGCTACAAAATATTTACCTAGTTTATTTTCTATCAGAATTTCAAGATATACACAAATTTGGCAAGCATTTCCTCTGTAATCTAAAAATATGAAATAACACCAAATCACAAATGTCCAAATATACTTCATTTTGAAAGAAATGCATTTGAAATAAATGCATTTATAAGGAAATATTTTAATGTATTTTGGCCATATGTATCATTGGGAGAGATTAGCTAAAATCACAGACACAGAAGATACTTAACTGAGTATCATAGTTAGTTCTTTAAGAAACTCAGCCTGTAATAGATGAAAGAATAACATATGCACAGAGGACATATTTCATTATAGCATCAATAGAATGGTTGAAGACATAAAGAGGAACAAGCTGGCATATGGGCTCTGTTGATACAGATGTTGGTAAAGGGAAACAAGCAGTGAAAGTTTGAGAAAATGATCAATACATCATATGGATATCCTGTCTCTCCTAACAAAAGCCTACCTTAAAGCATTGGTGAGTCAACCATTTGGAATAAAGAGTAAAATGATAATAATTAAGATTATGTTTATAGTCTATAGGACAGTGTGTTCAAAAGAGCAGAGGATAGGACCAAAGCAATAAATAGATTCCTGTCCCAAAGAAAGAAACACACAATAAAAATAATAACCAACACTATTTGGTTGTGATTTGCAGCATTTGGGGGGAAATGAAAGCCGGTGAAGCCCTGTGTTGTGCTCTGCACTCAGCGGGGAATCTGCTTGAGATTTTCTCTCATCTTCTCCCTCTGCCCCCCTGCCATACCCCATTCTCTCTCTCCTGTAAATAAATAAATCAATCTTTGAAAAAAGGAAGCCAAATAGCAGACTTTGTTAGGGAGTGCATAAAGATGAAAATATCAATTTATGCTTTTGCTTTGGAAGAAATCAAGGTGCTATACTTCCAGCCAAGCAAGCAGTTAGGCTTAGAGAAGGAAAATACAATGACACAAAATACTCCTCAAAATCTAGTACTATGTCTTCCCCTATTTCATCGAATCTAAAATACAACCAATTATACGGTACACCTTTATTTCCAGCAGAATGAAGAAAGAGAACACCTGCTAATTTAGAAGTATTATAGGATGCTGTAGTGAAACAGAAGAGGAAGAACTTGGTCTCAGCATGAGTAAAGTCTTTCTTTGGAGGAAATGATTGATTAGCCCAACCGAAGGAGGAGGGAAAGGAGGAGGAGGAAAAAAAATGAATAAGGGAGGTGGTAATGATGACTAGTAATACATACAGAGGAAATGAAGGAAGGCTAGAGGAGAAAAAGGGTATGGTGTGTGTTTAAAAAAATGTAATTAGTTCATTATTCCTATAGTGTAAGTATCAGTGCAGAGAAGCAGAGGCCATGAGCTGGCGAAATTGATGAGGACAAGACTCTCACATGTAAGGCTAAGAAATTTGGACGGGGTTTGATGGAAATTCAGGAAGATTATGTGATTTAAAAAATGAGAATAGTTGTAAAATGTAGAAAATGTTTTTGAGGGGGAGAGGGTGAATTATAACTGGTTTAATAAAACAGTCCAGATGTAGAAAATGAGGACCTGAAACAAGATCATGGTAGTAGAAATTTTAAAAAAAAAGTTTAAGAACAGATTTTAAAAATACTAAAAATTTAAAATCCCACAATATGTTCTATATTTAGCAAGTTTATGTTGACTATATCAATAATAATATTTTTCAAGATAGTAATTGAACTTTGCAGTGTAGAAACACCTTAACTGATTCAGAATATCTGTGAGTTGAGTTTGGATTTAGGAAGAAAAGAGCAATAATAAGAATAGAGACTTATGCACTAAGTGTTTTGAAATGCAATATTGTGGTGACAACTAAAGATTCATTAGGGCACATTACATTTCCCTCAAGACAAAAAAAATTTTTAAGGGTTAATTCACATAAGATTATATTATTTAAATATTCAGGAATCTGGTGCCCAGATTGAACTAAGAGGAAAAAAAGCAAATGTTGCCTTATGGAGAATGCATCTGTGCAATGATAAACAGAGATTTTCCATCCTGTACAAAAACTCTCTCAGGCTGTAAAACTGAGCAGAAAGTTTTCTAAAAGGCACAGATTTAATCCTGGTTTAAGGAAAAGACCATTAAAGACAGAATATTAGAAACAAAATCCCTATGGTAATGCATTCAAATATTCATAATACAACCTCTGAAATGCAAAAAGAATAACATGATTTCAATAGATGGTTGAAAATTAATTTATATTCCAAGCAACTCTGAGTATATCAGTTATATTTGAACAATGAAATTCAAGCGAATCGTGTAGAAATTAGAGTTAATACCTGGTATGGATTCTATTTCATTTGTGTACTCTCTCTAAGTGATGTAATTACATAAAAGAGAGCTAGTTCATCATTAAGAAAAGACTTTTCTACCTGGCCTGTGAATTATTTTACTAGGAAACAATAATAGCTTTCTACTAATGCCTATATCAATTACTGCCATAATATAATAATAGCAGTGGTAAACATGAAACACTTATTTTTTTTATATTTTGCTGATATAAAATGGCTCAGAATGGAGTTTCATGAGAAAAAGAGGAGTTCTCAAATCAGATAACAAATTGTCAATGATCCTTGCAGTGTAATGTCATACTGAACTATACAAAAATACTTTTTAATAGGTCACAAGTGGAAATAGAAGAAATACCATATAGTCCTAGTTTAATATACAATAAATTAATTTTACAAATCCTATATTAAAGTATTCCTAAGCTATTTTAAAGGATTCTAACATATTTTATATACTCCTGGATGATGTAATATAACAATTATATTCAGAAATATTCTCCCTCAGGAACCCAAGAACCATGTTCATACATGAATACACTATAAGGAGGTGACTGGGATAATGGAATAAGAATTTTGGTTGCCTTAAGATTCTTGAGGAAAATGTTGAAATAAATAATAAGGATTTCCTCTTTAAAAACTATAAATTTCCTGAGTTTAAAATGTCAGAATGCAAAAGACAACAGTCATAGTCTATCAATTGACATAATGCAAAAACTCTAGCTATAAACTGTGCATGTCTTAAACAAAAAATCCAAATAAGCAGTCACAGAAATAAACATTGATTTATATATCAGTAAATACCAGCATCTTTCCTCCAACTGATTGCTGAATATTCTTGAAATCATTCCCCTACTCTTACCTCATCCAATTCATTGCCAAGTTGAGGATCCTATTAAATAATCTCAAAAATTCTTCTATACTATTTTCCATCCATCATAGTAACTGTATCAAGTCAAAGATACTGTAGGACACAAACTCTAAGATGGTCCTCAATGGTCCCTACCTGCTGGAATTCACTCACTTGTGTAATTCCTTCTCTCTGCCCTCCACTCCCTGCTTAACTGTGGGAGGAAACTATGACTTGTTTCTTAACAATAGAGTATGATAAATGTTTTGGGATGTCATAAGATACCAACATCTGTCTCATCTTTCCCCTGCTGACTTTGCTGAAGCAAGTTCTCTTGGTGGGAGCTGCCCTATGGAGAGACATGTGGCAAGCAACTGAAGATGAGACACTCTGACTAAAAGACAGCAAGAAACCAAGGTTCTCATTCAAACAGGCTTCTAATATCTCAGGAAACTAAATGCTATCAACAACAGAGTGAGCTTATAAGTGGATCCTTCCCCATTTGAAGTTTCAGATGAGACTCCAGCCATGCTTTACACCTTGCATGTGAGAGATGCAGATGCAGAGACCCCAGTTCAGCTTTCAACTCACAGAAATTGTTAGATAAAAATGTATTTCATTATAAGCTCCTTTGCCTGTGATACTTCACCACGACAAATAAATAATACAATTACCATCACTTTCACATGGACTACTAATATTCTGTTGTTGTTGTTGTTTTTCGAAAGATTTCTTTATTTGTCAGAGAGAGCGTGAGTGAGAGAGAAAGCGCATGCAGAGGGAGAGGAGCACGATATGGGACTCAGTCCCAGGACCCTGGGATCATGACCTGAGGGGAAGGCAGACCCTTAACCAACTGTGATACCCAAGAGTCCCGGGACTTCTGATGTTTTAATAGCCTCTCCTCAGCACTGACCAAAACATTCTCCTCTACTCAGCAACAACTGTTCATACAAAATGCAAATCTGATCACAATACCTTCTCTTTTTCCACAAACTGCTTAAAATCCTTCCCTTTTTAAATAAGTGTTTTTAAGGATTTATTTATTTATTTGAGAAAGAGAGAGAGCACACAAGCAGAGGGAGTATGAGAGGGAGAAGCAGGCTCCACACTGAGCAGGGAGCCTGAGGTGGGGCTCAATCCCAGATCCCTGAGATCATTACCTGAGCTGAAGGCAGATGCTTAATGTACTGAGCCACCCAAGCACCCCAATGATATTCCCTCAATAGGACCTAAAAATCTCACATCTGTGACCTTCATCTAAGTCTCCAGTCTGATCATTCTTACTTGAGAAGATTTTTCAGATCCATTTACTGTCATGCAGTCAAAGTCAGAAATCATTTGCTAAAGTGTCCCATATATTTTATATTACTTAATGAAAGTTATGTTTCATGGGGGTTTTAAATGCTGAGATATAAGCATAGAAAAGAAAGGTGATTTTGTCATAAACAGTGTCAAATGAGCCTGCAGTGTCTGTAAAAATATCACTGGGTTCTAGGATAGGCTTCACCTATTCTCTTAAATATTCTATAACATGTAAGAGAGACTGGAAATAATACACATTTATTTTACAAACAGCATAAAATTAAGAGGTATCCTTAATGCATGGGGAAATAAAGTATTTCAAAATATTGGAGAAATAAAATCAATAAAACTTCAATATCTTCACAAGCGAAGAATTCTTCATTAGCAATAAAAATACTTTATATTTATATAACACTTAAGGTATACTGAAGATAAAATGAGTTTGTGTGGAAAGCATCTAGTCTTAGACATAGTACAAAGTAGGTATTCAGAAATATCCCCCCCAAAGTGTTTAATTCGCTCGTAATGTCTTTTTTTTTTTAAAGATTTTATTTATTTATTTGAGAGAGAGACAGTGAGAGAGAGCATGAGCAAGAAGGTCAGAGGGAGAAGTAGACTCCCCTTGGAGCTGGGAGCCCGATGCGGGACTCAATCCCGGAACTCAAGGATCATGACCTGAGCGGAAGGCAGTTGTCCAACCAACTGAGCCACCCAGGCGTCCCTCGTAATGTCTTATTTAATTACTCATAATATAAAAACAATTTTAAATTTCAGTACATTTGCCCTATTTTATCTTTTCATCCATCTATCTATTCTACCTATCTATCTAATGCATTTGAAAATAAGCCAGAGATGTCATGAATTTCACCCCTAATTATTTCAGCATGTATCTCCCAAGAATAGGGATGGTCTTCTATATAATACAGCATTATTATAACACCATATGAAATTGATGTAAGTTTATAATATCATGGAATATAGAGTTCACACCTTTTTTCAAAGTATTCAAAGTTTTCCAAAGTATCCTTGATTTTTTTTAAACCCAAGATCCAATCAAGCTGCATATCTTCTGTTTCATTGTATGGCTCCTTAGTTTCTTTCCCTTCACAGTAATAGCCCCATCTTCTAGTGTGTTTTGAAAACTATATGCTGCTTGTCTTCTAGAATATTTTACATTCTCGATTTGCCTATTGATTTCTCATAGTTAATTTAAGTTAAAGTTAAGTACTTTTTTTGGACAAGTTTACCATGCAGGTTATTTATGTACTTATTACATCATCTTAGAAGATATGTAATAGGTTGATTTTATCACTTAAATGGTGATGGCAAGATGTCTTCCCTGAATTATTATTTTTCTCTCTGAATCAAAAAAGTAATCCATTTGTAATGTTTGAATATAAATATCCTGATGTCCACCAAGCTTTCAGACTATTAATTAGTTAGATCTATCTAATCTGTGATAGATAAATCATAGAAGAATGATCTATTTCTGGGGCACCTTGGTGGCTCAGCCAGTTAAGTGGCTGCATTCTGCTCAGTTCATGACCTCAGGGTCCTGGGATTGAGCTCCTCATTGGGCTCCCTGTTCAGTGGGGAGTCTGCTTCTCCCTCTCCTTCTGCTCCTCCTCCCACTTATGGGCTCACGTGCTCTCTCTGTAATAAATAAATAAAAATCTTAAAGAAAAAAAAGTGTTTATCTCTTCTTTTTGGATGTGGATTTGGTTGTGTGGCTTGCTTTGGCAATGAGATGTCAGTGGATGTGATGAAAACAGAGGCTTGAAATGTTGTTGCCAAACTGTGCTTATCCTTTTGCACTCCTGTCTCTCACCATGAAATAAAAATTGTGACTCAGATAGCCACTGATCCAGGAGAATAAGAAACACATGATGGAGAAATAAATGTTCTTTGTATATGTTGCAACATAAGACTGCATTAACTTCGAATGTAGCAAATGCTGACGACCTTTACTTCATTTAGTAATTACTTTGGGGTTTGAAAAATAGTGATTCTCTAAATTTGCTTCCCCCCCATATTAACTTACCCCCCCCAAAAAAATCTCTCTACCCCCCTTCTTGTTTTTTTTTTAATTTTTTTTTTTTAAATTTATTTGACAGAGATCACAGGTAGGCAGAGAGGCAGGCAGAGAGAGAGGAAGGAAAGCAGGCTCTCCGCTGAGCAGAAAGCCCAATGCGGGGCTCGATCCCAGGACCCTGGGATCATGACCTGAGCCGAAAGCAGAGGCTTTAACCCACTGAGCCACCCAGGGGCCCCCCTTCTTGTTTTTTTTAATCAGTCATTATGAATTCCAAGATTTCTTATTTAATATGTTATTATATTCATTTCTATCATAATTCTTTTTGAAACTTAAATTATCTCAAATTGAACAAGTAGATACCTTTAAGATATAAATTATTAGTTTTTTTTTTAACATGACCCTATTGTCTTTAAGCAATTCTTTGCTTTCTGTACTAATAGCATATTCACTGATGCCCAGACCTGAAATCACACATTTCTCTGATCCATGATAGTAGGAAATGGTATTTAAAAATCAGGATATGGGCTCTATATATCTTCTGTCTTACTGCAATTGATTGTTCTAGTCCTATTGGAAGACAGAGCTAAGGAATGTATATTTTTTAAAAAATGCATGATTTCATATAAATGCCTTCATGCAAATCCAACATTATACTTTTTTTTAATCTAAAGGCCAAAACATTTTCTAGAGAAATATACTTGAATCATTTCCCATCAGAAAAGAAAGAAGAAAGTTTAAGGACTGCATAAATCGCCCAGAGACAGGTGGATTTAGAAAGAAACACTGGGAAAGAGCAGCTGCTTAAGACCAAAAAACAAATGACAAGTTATATCCATGGCATTTGTTCTTTCTTTTCCCTTATTCCTAAACATGGCTGTTTTTCTTCCCCTCTCCCATTTATTTCTTTCTTTGCTCATTGTGACTCCTTCGCTAGATTTTCATCTTCTCTTTCTTCTTTTTGTTTACTTATAATTTTTTGTTTAATCTCTTATTCCTCATTCATCATCTGTATCATATGGAAATTATAGGGAAAGTGAGTGGTATTTTTATACTCTAGCTTGTTCTATAAATTAGTTTATTCAGGGCACCTAAACCTTCTGAAGATATTATTATTATAATTATTATATAATTTATAATAGTAATTGTTACTTAAAGAAAGAAACTAACACCATATCATTTAATAAAATTGTAATATGATTGTGATTTATTCTAGTAATTTTTGACAAACTTAGCATGTATAAAATCTTTGCTCTTTTTTTTCTGCCAAAATCAAAATAACACTTTATAGTTCTAAGATACACATTTCCTAAAATGTTAGTATAGGGAAAGATTTGATGAGACAACTAACTAAAACACGTTTGTTACCTCCTTACTAAAATACAGATATAAAATTCTAGCATCTTCAATTGAAATTCACTACCATGCACAGTGCACATTCTAAACCAGAAGTTAGATCCATTAAAAGATAATGAAAATGTTTTACTGTTATAATGATGATCTTGCAGTTTATAGTAACTTTCCAATAAGAAATCAGAGTAGTGAGAAGACTTCCATAGATTATCTAGCAAAACTCTGCCTTTTGATATGCTACACCAAAAATGTGAAACTTTCATATCCTCAGTATATTGTTTAATTCAGAAGTTTTTGTGTAATTCTGGAAGTGTAGGTAACTGGTATAAAATATCACACTTTTATACATATATATATAATGTATGTGTATGTATAAATTAAATAAATATGCATTAAATATACAAATATAAATATATATGCCATATTTCTCCCATATTTTCCTCTTTCACCCTAGTTATATACCATTACTTCCTTATCTTTCCTTATCATATATAATTATAGTTTCACTTCAGAGCACACGACTAGTTCATCTTGATGATACTTTGTAACAAATGTTTGGATTTTGTCTCTCAGGTCCTTGGAATAGGCTTCAACTTGATATTTTAGTGTTTATATAGAATGAGCTCTTTAAAGTTAATATACCCTTTATACATTTAAATGACTTATTTATATAATAATTGCAAACACAATTGATTTATATACAATTCTATAGGTACCTTTAAGTTGGTCCTGGTTTTCTTCAGTTAGAAATGGATACATTTTGAAGTAAGTTGTATCTAACTTTTATAAAATCCTCAATAAAACAAGTTCATTAATTTTGATTTATTTCTCCCTGATTACTGGAATTTTAGAGCCTGCCTTGTGATGCTTATGCCTCTAATGGGTACTCAGAATCAAATTTAAGCTACAGCAATTTTGTTGAAGTTTAGGCTGTGATTTTCAACTATTACACATGACTTCATAAATAACAACAAAGCCACAACAGATTGAGACCTGGTCTGGGAAGAAAAGAAGGTGGGTGAGGAAGTCACCTTGTGAGAATGGATTACACAAAAAATGGATCTGCCCAAATGATTGAATATTTGGAAATAAGTCTTGTTTGTTTGTTTGTTTTTTTCTTCAAAGATTTTATTTATTTGTTTGACAGAGAGAGAGAGAGAGAGAGACCATAAGTAGGCAGAGAGGCAGGCAGAGAGAAAGTGGGGGAAGCAGGATCCCTGCTGAACAGAGAGCCCAATGTGGGGCTCGATCCCAGGATCTTGAGATCATGACCTGAGCCGAAGGCAGAGGCTTAACCTACTGAGCCACCCAGGTGCCCCTAAGTCTTGTTTTTGAAAATAGTTGTTGGCCCTCCTCTACCAACAATATCCACAAAAGTGGAGACCAATATTGTAAAAGTGTCTACTGAAGGATAAAAGGCACTTCATTTTAGAAAACAGAATGGTTCTGCATTTATAATTGCCTTTTTCTGCAACACAGATACTGACAAGGGAAACAAAGATGCACTTGGGAAAATGAATGCTTAGGGTACCTGGGTGACTCAGTGGGTTGAGCTGCTGGCTCTTGATTTCAATTCAGGTCATGACCTTGGGGTCTTGTGTTCAAGCCCCTTGTTGGTCTCTGGGTTTAGAAGGGAGTCTGCTTAAGGATTCTTTATCTCTCTCCCTCTGCCCCTCCCCTGGTCTATGTGTGTGCATGCTCTCTCTCTCTCTCCCCCTCTGAAATAATTAAATAAATAAATAAATAAATAAATAAATCTTTAAAAAGAAAAATTAATGGTCTCCTACTCCTGCCTTTTTGCTGAGTTCTACTAACTCTTATACATCCACGTTTGTATTTTATTATTTATTCTTTTGCTTAGGAATAACTGTCCTATACCTGTAAAAGACTATCTCTCTTAGTATTAATAATATTTGAATAATGCTTGAGAGGTGTTCCATATGTAACATGGAAAAATATAGTATTCCTTTATATGCACAATAATTATGGGCTTTCATATTCTATTATGGTTAACTTTGATAATAAATTAAGAAAACTTACAAAATAAACTGCCAGTTTCTTCAGTCATTGATTCATTAAGAAATAATTATGGGCTACTTGTTAGTCTGTGTAGTATTTTTTTTAACTTTTTAGGAATTTGATATTGCTAACAACATACTAACTATATTATAGCAGTGTTTAAGATACTGTATTATGAAAAAAAGATACTATATTTGTACTCAATATCATCAAAATATACAGTGCATTCCCTAGGTTTTGGAAGCTTCTACAATGTTATGTTATTCCAGGCTAACTCAAATACTATGTTTTTTTTATTTTAATCTTTTTTTTTTTTTAAAGGAGGATATTATTAGAGCAAGTAGTAAGTTAACAAAAGGATTCAGGAACATACAAGTTTTTGCATGAATTGCACTGAAAAATTAGGATAAAACAAGAGAAAAAATATTCAAGGAGGCTTTTACAGTATGGGAAAGAATGAACACTTATGGAAACCATGCATCATTCATATCAATTATCAGTGCATTTTTAATACTTGTGTCTGTGGTTTGAGATACATACTTGCTATTTTAGCACTAATGTAAAGTATGTGTCTTCTCTAAGAGAGGTTTAAAGATATATAAATTTCATGGAAAGGGCAGAAAGGTGATTAAAATTAGGAACCATGACACTCATTTATACAACCAAAAAAAAAAGTGAAATATAAGTTATTAATTTATTTGTTTTCCAGTATTATGCCTTTCACCAAGAAAACCCTGGGACATGCAAAGCAAACTTCTTGAAACCTCAGGACACAAAACTATATTGTTTGGATTAAAGTATATTCTCATTGTTTACCTCTTGTATTTGACTATCTATAGAAAATCCCCTCACAAAGTGAGTCCATAGTCAACTGTCATATAATACCATTCTCTTATAATTTTTTATTCTTCAACAAAATATCCAAGGCCTAAATTCTTTTACTTCTGATAAACATATTTCCTTAAATTTTCCATAATGAAGTTTAAAAGAATTATAATAAATACTGTAATATCTTATAGTATTACAAAAGAAATTTAACTTCTATTTTCCATATGATGCTATTTAATATTTGTGTTTCTCCATATTTTTTTAATTTTTAGAGTCAAAATCACCAAAGCCTTTTTTTTCTAATCAAGTAATATGTAAGGTGAAATCAATTAGCAATTAATCAGTATTATATACTTTCAAATGCACCTACTACATATCTTTGTTTATTTTTCTTTTGCTGTAAGCTTTTCTGCTACAGGTTTCACTTCACTTTTTTTTGATATATACTTAATTTTATTTATATTACAGATACTATGCCAATAATCAGAACCTACAATATGAATGTTATACATTTATTATTTATTCTGCCAATTATTTTTAGATAAACCTTGATAAGGACAAATAAAAAGAAAACCCTAGAAATAATCTCATTCAGTTTACAATCAAGTTTCTATAATGCTATTCACTATTTTTAACTGACTTTAATTTCCAGATTCTCAGTCATTTCCAAATGATTAAAATAATACTAACAATAGTCACCATGTAAACCAAAAGTACCATCAAGATTGATTAGATTCACTGTTTTCACATCTCATTATAAAATAAAACATATTTTAAAATTCTTTAATCTCACTGTCAAGAATATTAACATTTTGGCAACTTTATGAAACACTCTATTGAAATAATGTTAGTTATGAATCATTTTAAGAAATAGGGTGTATTTTATTTTTTTTTAATTTAAATTCAATTAACCAAGGTTTAATACATCATTGATTGGTAAACCAAAAAAAAAAAAAAAGGAAAGGAAAGGAAAAAGAAAGGAAATAGGGTGTATTTATTTTGAAAACTTTGTATTTTTTATAAGACAAATTTGTGGTTTACCCAATTATTCCATTATTAATACTGCATAGTTTCACCACAAATTTCAGTTGTTGACATAAGTGAATGTGTGTTTTTGAAGAAAATAACTTTCTTAAAAATATAATTGACTCAAAACCTCACTGAAACAAAGACTAGCTAAAAATCTTGGTTATATACATAAATTTAACTTTGACTATAACTATACTTTTAAATATCCGTATGCCATTCTGTAGGCACTTAATAATGGGTTTTAATGGCACATTATGTTTCTTAAGTTGAATGGCATCAAAATTATTGAGCAAAGGGTAATTTTATGAACATTTGCATATAAAGTATTTATTATTATCCACTTTTCTGCACCCCCATGTATATTTATAGTTTGAACATGTATTTTTTTAAATAAAACAAACATTATTTTAACATTCTTTCCCTTGAGACATAAGTCTTCCATGAAACTATTTTCCTCCACCACTTAATCTTAGCATGTGTATCTATCATAATTTGTCACCTCTTTATAAGGCTATTAATGTTTTCGTCTGTCTG
Organism: Lutra lutra; assembly: GCF_902655055.1. Taxonomy (NCBI): domain Eukaryota; kingdom Metazoa; phylum Chordata; class Mammalia; order Carnivora; family Mustelidae; genus Lutra; species Lutra lutra. The sequence continues at coordinate 77,272,495 of NC_062279.1, read as the reverse complement.
CCTGTGTGTTTATTTGTTTGTTTTTAGAGAAAGTAGGAGAAAGAATCCTAAGCAGGCTCCACACTCAGCACAGAGCCCCAATGTGGGACTCAATCCCATGACCCCGAGATCATGACCATAGCCAAAATCAAGACTAGGACACTTAACTGACTGAGCCACCCAGACAACCAAAGCGTTTCACATTTTTAATTGAAAAATGTGACCATGCTCCTCCAAGCTCCTATATACACACTTTTGTACTAACATGATTACCTCACACAGCTATTTTTATACACCTTTGCTGTTGAAATATAAGGTCTTTGGAGGTAAGGAATGGGACCTATGACAATTGTAATCTTAGTATTTACCAAAGATTATGGTATGTAGTAAACATCAAGTAAATATTTATTTAAAGAATGAATGACTAAAGAAATTATAAGGAAAGATGTACAGATTAAGTTAGTTTTGAAAATTAATAATTGGGAGGTTTCACAATTTCTTGAAATATAGGGGCATTTTTGTTCAAATTTAGTTTGAACTAAGATAACTGAATGGAGAGTGGAGGTAAAAATTTTCACTTCGAAAGCTTTCTGAAAAGTAGAAAACATAACGTGATTGTGACTAAGATTTTAGAAGGCTGGATACAAGGACCACCGTTAACATTTATGGCTCTGGTCTGCGCTTCTTGCTCAAGTAACTGCTGGAGACAACCATGAGATTTATTAAAAAATAAGCCACAGGCCCAAAACAGAGTTACTTGTGGTAGGCACATGTCACCAAAACCGAGATTTAATACCTATCCTAACTGCAATTTCAACGTTCCCCAAGAATGTAATCTTAACTGGTCAGTCTGGAATTTCCTGGTCTCTGCTGGTGAGGTAATCCACATAATAAGATTCACTGTCCCCTGAAAGGAGGAGACCTTGGCCAAAATATCCTTTTGTTGTTGTTGTTTAAGACTTCCTTGTCCTATCTATAAAAATCTTTCCCTTCCTGTAGCCCTTTGATGATCCTTTCTACTTGCTAGATGGTATGCTGCTTGATTCATGAATTGTTTGTTGAAACCAATTAGATCTTCAAAACTTAGTTCAATTTTTGTTATTTGACAGATTTAATTAACACTTGAAGTTTGGGGAATCTTGCCACAGACTGATCATAAGCCTTAGAATTTAAATCCTAAAAATATATTTGAAAATTAAAAGTTGTGAAATTGACATTGACGGAGGGAGCCTGGAAGCAGTAATTCCAAGGAAGCATACATTCCCTGAATCTCCTACTCCTGTCCCAATTTATCTCCTGCCCTACACCTAGTTTTAATGTATCAAAGTTAAGCCATTAACTTTCACATACAGAAAACCTGTTTTAAAAAATAAGTCAGTTTCTTTTTTTTAATTACTTATATCTTTCTGTTCTATACCTCACAGATCATGATGATGGTGGTAATGATTGTTTTCATTTGTTCATCTTCACAAAAGCAGTTCTATAACCCAAATAAACATAGCTCCTCTAGCAGATTTTCAGAAACAGTTAAGGAAGCTGTGAAGAAGATATTTTGGAACAGTAAGGGAAGGAGAAGAAAATTCCTAAATACAGGAGTAAGTTTATGATTCTTAAATATTACATAAAAAGGGAATCCAGGTGGCTTAGGAAGCCTAACAGAATAAATCAGAATCTGGAGAAATATTCCTACTCAGTGGCTCCAACAAATTCTAATTTGTAAGGCTTTGAGTTCTCAGTGAAAGACTCTGTACTTGAGCATGCCTTCCATGAAAATATCCTCTAAGCAAGAGATTTGCCACCTTTAGTTTGACTTTGAGAGATCAATAAAACACAGACTGCCATGTCATAATAAAAATTAGAATTTATCTATTCAAACTTGATCATTTTACAAATTTAGAAAATGAATGTCAGAGAACTAAAGAACCTATTTCTAAGTTATTTCAGTTTAAAGTTTCAAACTGAAGATACAAAGGGTTCTACATATTTTATAGTGAGAGAATAAGTGAATTCAGAAACTACTAAAAGAAAAACAGAGGTAAGTTGTGAGAGTTGAAATACGCTTCCCATTTCAGATAAAGTATAGTATTTTCTTCGATTTCACAAAACTGGAAAGGAAATGGGATCTAGACAAGGTAGAAAAAATTGGTGTTAATGAGGTATTACAAGATTTTTTTTGTTTTCATAGGTTACAAACCACAAAATAGGAGGCTTAGAATGGGAAAGTCAAAGACAACCAAGCAAGCAAATATATTCCCACGGTTTAAACTCACAGAATGACTGACAACAAAAAATGGATCACTTGCCCTCATGCAGGGTAAAACAATAACAACAACAAAAATCCAGAATATATGTAAATGAATTATAGTGACAGTTAATAATTCTCAAAAAGATGTTAAAATCTCTAAGAGAAGAAAACTCTATAGAAAAAAAGCATGAAAAATATTTTATCAATAAAAAACTGCCATGTTATAATTTTAGTAGAAAATAATTGGATTTATTAAAATATGTCCCCTTGGGAAAATGACCTCCTTCAATAAATACATTTAAGATTTAAAAAATAAGAAATATGAAAATTTTGAAAAGTTCTTTCCATACATACATCCAAAATTTTATGAATAAAGAAGTTATTTTTAGTTATTTAAATTTTCCCTTTCCTCATGATTTATTTAAAATTAAGCAATATAAAATGCTAAGTCAGTTTCGCTTAAAGTTTCAGTAGAACTAATTCTAATAATGAAATAATCCCTTACAGCAAGTCTTTGAATGATTAGAGGATTTTCAGATAATTTCTTGTGAATGCAAACAAGATAATCATAGAAGTGCATATATCAAATAGCCCTTTCTTCAAACACTAGTGGTTATGCATATTCAACAGAATGCAAATATTGACTTTTCTGATAGCAAGTGGATCAGATTGAAAAGTGTCTGATGGGAAACTATAATCATTTTGTGGAATGCAGCAATGACCTTCATACCTCCTATGCCAAGGGTATATTATACTTGAATCTCTGATTCTGCTAACCTTCAAACAATTTACACAACTTGAGAAATAAAATAGACAACTGGAAAATGGCAGTCACTGCCAATACAACAAAGGCTTGGAAGAAATAAACAGACCTCATGTTTCAATGTTTCTTAGGCAATCCAAAGCAAGGAGGCCTAAGGTTGCGATTGACTTTTCAAAAAGATAAACTAGCACATGAAAATCTTCCTCCCTCTGAATAAACAGAAGAGAAGAGAAAAGGTCAGCCAATTGTAAACCAAGGAATCAATATGCTCTGGAAATATAATACACAATTAAAGTATTTAATGTTTCAATGAGAAAAATATCCTAGTACATTTCAATCAAGATATTGTTAAAAATATCACATGTTTTACACTTCATGAACATAGATTTATCATGTTTCAAATAGCAGCTAAAGCATAGCTATGGATTCAAAGCTTAAAGAAATATGGCTGACTGAAAATAGACTTAGATATAGGTACTCTGACAAATAAAAAACAAATGCTATTTTATTGAAATGTTACATGCATTAGACAGTAAAAGTTCCAGTCCAATCTCAAAAAGATATATACTACATGATTCCATTCATAGGTTATTCCAGAAAAGGAATAAGGACAGAAAAACAAGTCTGTGGTTGGCAGAGGTTGTGGGGATGATCTGGCTATGAAGGATAGGCATTACAGGTTATTACTGGGTAATGGATCTGTTCAGTACCTTGATTTTGGTGGTATTTACAGGATGCTAAACAGCTCTGTGAATGAATGAAAATAAGTGAAAGTGATACATTTCATGTATATGTGTATGGGTAGATAGAAATATAGAGGTAGATAAAGAAAGATATTTACTCATATATCCCTTGATTATGTTGATGGTGGTTATACATGAGAATATGTTGTCAAACTCATAGAAAATGCCCATGAATGTTTACAGGAATTTTATTCATAATTACCAAAACTTGGAAGAAACCAAGATGTCCTTCATTAGGTACATAGATTTATAAATTGTAGTATATCCCAACAATGGAATATTATTCAGCACTAAAAAGAAATGAGCTATTCAGTCATGAAAAGACATGGAGGAAAATGTTATCGAGTAAGAGAAACCAGTCTAAAAAGGTTACATACTGTATGATTCTAACTAAATGACATCCTGGAAAAGGCAAAACTACAATGGAATTACTCTGTATAGAGACAATAATATTGTATGCATGTCATATACAATAATATTGTATGCATGTCATATTGGTATTTACCAATACCAATAATTTAATTATACCTCAGTGTTGTTACTAAAGCATATTGAAAAGACTTAGATATATAGAAAATAACTTTAGATAATCTCTTCCCATACTTTTAAAGGAAAATTTAAATACTCAAAACAAGAGGAAGTTTACATGCTTCACAGTTTAATGGTTTCTATTCAAACTAGTGATGCTGGATGTTTATTTAGTTAATTCTATTTTAGAAAATTAGACATTTATACAATCTTAAAGCAGTTTCCATGTGACCTTTATTTTGCAATAAAACTATAAAATAAGATATTTTTGCAAGAGAGATATATTAGACTATATATAAAATATCTTCTTTAGGTAAACACTTTATTAACAAATCTGCTCAGCTTTATTTTTAGGGTTCCTTTGATGCACCGTAAAAAATGATGTTATAAAATCATTATCAATAAAGTTAATGAATAAATGTGAGTGAATTATTAAAAGAATATATATAAAATAAAAAATGTAACATAGTAGGTGAAAATAGGATAAGTATATAAATTATTCTATTTTATTTATTTATTTATTTATTTATTTGAGAGAGACAGAGAGAGAGCAAGTTGGGGAAGGGAGAAACAGAAGGAGAGGAGGGGGAGAGCCAAGCTGACTTTGCACTGAGCATGGAGCCTGATTTGGGGCTCAATCTCACAACTCTGAGAACCTGACCTGAGCTGAAACCAACAATTAGATGCTTAACAGAATAAGTCACCTGGCACCCCTCAATTATTCTTCTTTTATAAATTTAACATTAACTCATATACATGTAAACTCTATTACCATTATGTATATTTTTTTCCATCATAGTTCATCAAGATATACAATGGATGATACAATTAGATATGAAAAGTCATAGGATGACAAGACCATAAATACTACACTGAAAGGCTATTTAGCCACTATTTTGTTATTTTCTTGTACAAACATTTTTAGTTTAGCTCCTTGTGGAAGCATCATAACCTTAGTCAGAGATGACTGAATCAACAACTTACTTCTAAACTCTTTCTAGTGAATGAAATTTATGAGCTACAACCCCCAAAGCTTTAAATTGAATCACAGCTACCAAGTGATTACTCCTTTAGTTGGGTGTTAGACATGCATGTCCAAACTTGCTATCTCCACTGACCTACAGGTCAAAATACAGCAGCTACTATCAGGATGTTAACAATGGAGTCCCAGAAGTGAGAGAATGGAAATAGACTTTGTAAAAAACAAAACAAAACAAAACCAAAACAAAACAACGAGAACCCTCTACATGTGGTCTAAATTCCCAATATTAACTTCCTAAAGAAAATTTATTACACTGTTATTTGATTTGAAAATACTACCAAGACTTAAAAATAAAAGGGCTATGAAGACATTCAAACTGGAAATACCATGTTTTAGTTTCATATAATTTTCATTTCATTTTAACATAAAATAGCTCACATAATGCAATTTGTTTGTCTAATACCTGTGAATAATCAATGTTATTTTATAATCTGCATCCAACCTTCTATCTAGGGTAATTGAACTTTGGGAAAGCAGAAAGTACTGAGTTCCTAGAGAATAAAGAATACCAACATTATAAAATCATGTCAGTGGCTAGAGCACCAGCTCTCCTCAACTCTGCATGTCTTCTCTCTCACTTGGTCATTTTAGTGTTTCTGTTGGCAGATAATTATGTGGACAAATTCCTCATGTATTCTATTGAATATTTTAAAATATAAATATAAGTCAAGCCTCTATATTATTGACCATTTAAAAATATTCATCAAAGATCCATTTTATTACTAATATTCTAAAGGCAGGGTGTACAGTGACCCACACTGATGGAATCCTTGCTTTCAGGTAGCTCACATTATAGTGAGGGGGTGAACAAGAAACAGGATAAACCAACAAAATACATAGTTTTTTAAGACGGTGATTAAGGCCATGAAGGAAGAGAAAAACAGGGATAGAAGAGAGGAAGTGAGAGAATAGGAAGTTTCAGTTTTTAAGAAAAGGGTCCCAAGGGGGATGGCGTGGCAGGAACAACATGAAAGAAAAGAGAATAGGATTGCGGTAAGGGAGAAAAGGCAGGGGGGCCCATCCTGCAAGACCTTGGGAGTAGATCTGGCCTTCCTGCAGGGCCCAGTGGAGAACTCTGGGAGTGGGCTGAGCAGGGCAGTGGCTTCATCTTAATCACTCTGGCTGCTGAATTGGGAAGAGTTTGAAGGAAGGAAAGGTCAGGCACAAGAAGAGCTAATTGGGGTAAGCTCAGGAGAGGTGATTGTGGTTTGTACAAACACAGCTGCGATAAATTGGTGGGGCAACTCAGAGCTTTGAGTGTTTTTTTGTTGTTTTTAAGCTTTTATTTATTTATCTGATATAGAGTGAGAGAGCAAGAGCGAGTGAGAGAGAAAGAGAGCACTCATGAGCAGGGGGAAGGGGCGGAGGGAGAGGGAGAAGCAAAGGCTCCACTGAGCAGAGAGTCCCATTCAGGGCTCATCCCAGGACTCTGAGATCATGAGTCCAAGGCAGACACCTAACCAACTGAGCCACCCAGGCACCCCAACAATATTTTTTGAATATAAAGACTAAGATTTCCCAAGAGACTAAGTGAAAGAAAAGAATCTAAGTTGATTGCAAGATTTGACTGAACACATGAAAGGAACAAGTAGCCATTAATTGAGAAGGGAAAGATAGCAAGAGAAGATGTATTCTACTTTGGATAGAATAAATCTGAGAAGTCTTTAGACGTTCCTGTACAGATATTTTTCAATATGTCCCACAAATGGTGTGTATGTTTTATTTTCTACCTTTGATATCAAGTGGTCATTCTATGGCTTGGATGTCAGATGTAAATGAATGTTTTTCAAAATTTGTCAACAATTATTTTTTTAATAATTTAGCGATATGATTGGTGCACAAACTGAAAAAAAATCATGATACCATTATATGAATTCATTTCCAGAATTCATTTCAGAGGCTCTTAGTAGATTATGCTTCAAAGAAAGAAAGAAAGAAAGGCTTATGAGTCAACTTTATTTTATGAGTCAACTTTATTACTAAATAGCAACAAGTCAACTTAAAAAAAGGAAAAAAATACTTGAAAGTACATAATGTTTGAAAAAACAGAATATGATTTAAAACTGTAAATTCATATCTTTCTCAATAGTACACAATAAATTTACCTTTGCATGAGTTTTAATCTTAATAATAGTCAAAAGTAAACTAGTTAAAAGTAAAAACAATAAACCATTTGCTTTCAGTGTGTATGGAAATCAAAAACTTCAAAGTTGTGTGATTATAGGATTTTGTCACACTTTATTACAGGCTCACCAGAGAAAGACTTTTTAAATAAACTTGGCTTTTGAAATTAAGAATGTCTTCCATGGAATGCTGTTTTGTGTAGGTTGGGGAAAGGCAGGAGTGGTGGTGAATAAAATTAACATTACATTTACTTTGACCTGATTTGCAGTTTTTGTAAATGTGTGTGAATGTGTGTGTGTATGTGCATGTGTTTGTGTGTGGTGTGCAGATGACTGTGGGTAAGGTAGTTGTTTTATTTGGAATACATAATTGACTCAAAATGTTAGCAATTTGTGCATTAAGATTACATGTTATTTAAAGAGGGCTACTCTGTTGGGATGCAAGTTTAGGGAGGGAAATCCAATTCTCACTCTAGTTAAAAAAAATGATGATGACAAAATAATATTGATACTTTATACATCGTACACCAAGGAAACTGTGTAAGATTACACATACTTTCATATGCACAGCATGGGTTACTGATAACCAATCTATAGATAAATTTGGAATTCTGTGCTTTTGCCAATAAAAAAAGTGAGAAAGAAAGTGACTTGTCCAATTTCACATAGTGGAGAGACAATGGAATGAGGATTCTAAACCAGACAGCCTACCGCTAAAGCCTGTACTTGACTTGCTATTAATGTGTCACGACTTTATGTATTACCTATATCCTTTGGGTGACCTATCTTCTGTGAACAAATGCTCCCTTAGTACATGAGGGGAAGATTATTCTTATCAGCCTTAAACAGATGGACCAGAGTTAACCAATTTGTCAGCACTAAGGAATACAGTAATGAAAAATCAGCATCAGTACTTTTGTACAGAAGACATTATATCACATCAAATATATAAAATAGAATAAACCACTAAGTTGTTAATGAATTGTTAATTTGCATTTTCTAAATATTTCCTTCAATATGTTGACAGTTCCCGAAATATTTAACATGTAGTGAGTTTTTTGATATTTGGATATATATTCCCTTTGATATCTAATGAAAACACACTACTTTTAGTTAGCCGAAAGAACTCTCTGGTGACCCATACCACACTTCAGATAACCTATCAGAATCTTAAGGTCTGCTATTCTCCCAGAAAGACCACTTGGTACTCTTAAACAGCAGTCACCTCAGATGGATCTGAAACCACTTTGTTAGAGAGAGAGAAATACACAAGAGTTAAGGCTGTTAAAATTACTTGCTAACCAAGGCCCCAAAGTGCCAGAGAGGTAAAGGCTGGCGCCTAGAAAAAGGTAACTTTTGCTAAGAAATTCAATCCTGAGAACAACTGTATGAATTAGCACCTACAATCTCCATTATGCAGAAAGGGACCTGAGACTCAAACATATTACATAAACAGCCCAAGGTAATATATCGTGTGTATGGCCAAGCCACATCTTAGCCATGAATTATCTAACATCTGTGAGTATCCTGTAGGCTCTTTAAACTAAGGTTGATCACCAGTGAAATAATTTTTCTCTCCAGAACGTGCTTTCCTTCCAAGATTCACCTTCACAATGTACAGTGAACATCCGCCACTTTCGTCCCCTGCAGCATCTTTTCCTGTCCTCCCCCATCCAAATGTTACCATCGACTCTAACTTCTACTCCAGTCGAATTTCATTGCTATTGTCATAACTTAGGAATTCATATTTCTCACAAGCCTCCCCTTCAACTGTCTTGTCTGTTTCCTTTGTTTCATCCATATTCCACATAGCTGCTGATATGTTCCTTTGGATATATAAAAATGATTATATTTAAAACCGTTCAATAGGGGGCGCCTGGGTGGCTCAGTGGGTTAAGCCACTGCCTTCGGCTCAGGTCATGATCCCAGGTTCTGGGTTCGAGCCCCACATCGGGCTTTCTGCTCAGCAGGGAGCCTGCTTCCTCCTCTCTCTCTGCCTGCCTCTCTGCCTACTTGTGATTTCTCTCTGTCAAATAAATAAATAAAATCTTTAAAAAAAAAAAAAAAACGTTCAATAACCTTTGCCCTACAGGATCTTTTTTTTTTCCCCCCTCTGAAATGGAAATTCACCCTTTCATGTACCACCTGCTGTGCACTCTCCCTCCCCCACCCCCCCGCCACTATGGAACCACTGGCTCAGATTATTGCTTAATAAATCTGCCAACTTTATTTGCTTTCTGCAATTATTGTACTGAATGGCTATATTTTTGTGTGTCTTGAACGTTTGATTATAAATAAGGAATCCAACTGTACTTCAAGAAGAATATCTATTGCTAATTAGAAAATATTTTTAACCTCACAAAAATCATTCTCTCGGGATAGTTGTTATGACAGGGGAATCTTATTTTTATGGTTAAAAATATGTACCACATTTTAGTAGGCAATTATATTTAAAGTGTGAAATCACCATTCCAATAAAATTTATGTGAGTACAGTCAAAACACATGCTAATTAGATCTTTCATGGGATGAGTCAGACAAATGTATATTGTCTGTACATTTTATTAATTTATACTTTTACAGTGCTTTATTTAACTTTTTATTATTACGTTTTTGAGGAGCAAATAAAGTACGTAAGTTAAATTTTTTAAATTATTTTGAGCTAAAGAAGTCCTCAGATTGGAAATATAAATATATTTATGAACATAATTTTCATCACAGGACTTATTTGATGAATTAAACAACTTATTTTTTCATATAAAAGTTTTATGGTTTAATAGATTTTCCTTATTAGTTTTAGAATATATTGAGGATGAGTAGTGCAAATGGATACAATTAACAAAAGAATAACTTACATGAAGCACTGAGGAAGGAATGCAGGATAAACACATATCCAATCTCAATCCCTAAAGAATGTAGGCAACCTATGTAAATTCCAAATATCTTCTGCATTTATAGCAGATATATATATATACAGGCTCATGTATGTATATATGTTCCTTGCAATGGATATTTCAGTTGAAAGAAAGTCAAATAAACCATACTGTAAATGACAAAGTTTTTTATGTCTCTATACTTAACAATGTGTGCACATGTGTGTGTGTGCACATACATGTAAGTGCATGAATGTGAGTGTAGGTCATAGGGCCTATATTATGCCCCATGTTCAGGAATGAAGCAACAGTTGTCTTGATACCTCCAGTTAGAACCAGGCAAAAACAATGAATCTTGGAACACTGAAAAAATTTAAAAAATTAAAAAATAAACTTAAAAAAATAAATATTGGGGCACCTGGGTGGCTCAGTGGGTTAAACCTCTGCCTTCAGCTCAGGGCATGATCCCAGAGTCTTGGGATCGAGCCCCACATCGGGCTCTCTGCTCAGCGGGGAGCCTGTTTCCCTCTCTCTCTGCCTGCTGCTCTGCCTACTTGTGATCTCTGTCAAATAAATAAATAAAATCTTAAAAAATATATATCATACATAGAAAAAATAAATAAATAATGGATGTCAGTCATAATCTTTTATCTAAAGTTGCCCAATGGAAGAGACTCTATTTTTTTTCGCTTTAAAGTTTTTATTTAAATTCCAGTTAGTTAACAAACAGTGTAACATTAGTTGGGTATACAATTTAGTGATTCAACATATCCATAGAGCCCCCTGTGCTCATCACAAGTGCCCTCCCTCCTTAATCCCCGTCCCCTATTTCCCTCATTCCTCCACCCATCTCCCCTCTGGTAACCATCAGTTTATTCTCCATTATTGAGTCTGATTCTTGGTTTGCCTCTCTCTCTCTTTTTTTGGTCCCTTTGCTCATTTGTTTTGTTTCTTAAATGCCACATACGAAAAATCATAGGGTATTTTTTTTTCTCTGAATTATTTCACTTCACATTAAACTCTCTAGCTCCACCCATATTATTGCAAATGGCAAAAATTCATTCTTTTTTATGGATGAGTAATATTCCCTTGTATATATACACAACCTCTTCTTTATCCATTCATCAATAGACGGACATTTGGGTTCTTTCCAAAATTTGGGTACTGTAAGTAATGATGCTATAAACATTAGCATTCATGTTTCCCTTTAAAAGAGTACTTTTGTATTCATTGAGTAATTACCTAGTAGTGTAATTGCTGGATAGTAGGGTAGTACTATTTTCTAACTTTTTGAGGAAATCCCATACTGTTTTCCAGAGTGCTGTACCAGTTTGCATTCTCACCAATAGTGTAAGAGGGTTCCCTTTCTCTGCATCCTTGCCAAACCTGTTGTTTCTTGTGGTTTTGATTTTAGTCATTCTGACACATGTGAGTTGACATATCATTGCAGTTTTGACTTTAATTTCCTTGGTGATGAATGATGTTGAGCATCTTTTCATGTGCCTTTTGGCCATCGGTATGTCCTCTTTGGAAAAACATCTATTCATGTCTGCTGTCCATTTTTAAATTGGATTATTTGTTTTTTGGGTGTTGAGTTTTATATGTTCTTTATATATTTTAGATACTAACCCTTTATCAGATATGTCATTTGCAAATGTCTTCTCCCATTCAGTAGGTCCCCTTTTAGCTTTGTTGACTATTTGCTGTGCAGAAGTCTTTATTTTTATAAAGTCCCAATAGTTTATTTTTGCTTTTGTTTCCTTTGCCTTAGGAGACATATCCAGTAAAAAGTCACTATGGTGGTTGTCAAAGAGGATAATTCTTATGTTCTCTAGGATTTTAATAATTTCCTGTCTCACATTTAGGTCTTTAATCCATTTTGAATTTATTTATTATTTTTTTTAAGATTTTTATTTATTTATAGAGATCACAAGTAGGCAGAGAGACAGGCAGAGGAAGCAGGCTCTCTGCTGAGCAGAGAGCCCGATGTGGGGCTCAATCCCAGGACCCTGGGATCATGACCTGAGCCAAAGGCAGAGGCTTTAACCCCCAGGCGCCCCTTGAATTTATTTTTGTATAATGTAAGAAAGTGGTCAAGGAATGTCTTTTTAAAGGACCTGGGAGCTACCTCTTTAAAATGCCATCGTCAAGAAAGTTAGTGTCCTTATCTCCTACTCACTTCCAGAAGGTAGGGGCCTAACTTTGATAAGCAACGTTAGCAAATGCAGATGGCCTAATCCCATTGACCAACTTTCCTGTGAAGAGATCCTCCAGTACTTTTCCATTACTTCACTCCACCATTTACAGCCCTCTTACCTTTTGCTTTAGGGAAGTTGAGTTTGAAGTTTCTCCCCTATTGCAAGGTTCTTAACCCCTATTGCAATGTCTTAAATAAAATTTTGCCATTTTTAACAAGTATCTACTGCACTTTGTTTTACAGTAATTATTCAATACATGTAGCTAAAAGAGTATTTGATTGAATTGCTTTTAGATGAATAACCAGTCAATTCAGTCAATTGATTCATTCATGCTAACAGGGCCTTAAATAGGTTGTAGCTGCTCCTTCTATACAACATAAATTGCACAAAGAAATATGTACTATTGTATTTACTTATTAAACAAAAATATTTTTCAAAGGAATATAAAGAGGTAAAAAATTATTTGTCAGTTGTTCAAGTGATTAACCCTGAACAAATGTGCTAATGAACACTATTATTCCCCAAAAAGTGGCATGTTAGAAAATAAGTTTGCAAAGTCGTTTTACTAGTACAAGTGAAATAAATAATTTTTAGTATGTTATTAAATAAATTATAACAGTTTACTTATTAAGATGAAATATCTATAATAAAATATTAGATTCTAAATGTTTTTTCTTATATTGTTTCTGTTTTATAGTTGCATTTCAACATAAATGTCATATTACTTTATTTTGTAGAAAATTTACTTTTTAACATACCACTCTAAAAATATTCCCAATTATTTGGATAAGTTTGCGGGTGATCTATGGCTTTTTAAATTCTAATTCTGGCTTTATTTATAAACTGTGTTTTTTTATTAGGTAAATTATCTCCAATTTTCTGTGAACTGCACTGTTTTTTAAGCACAGTGTTCTATGAGTGACAGGATTTTGTGACTTCTACTCTGGTGTATAAGTTTATTACCACAATGGCATACAACTAGATGAAACTTCCAAAAGGTTATATAGTCCAAGATAGGCATAAAAAAAAAATCAGCTACATGTACAAGCTATTTTAAAATATTCTACCTCTTCTGGCTAACTTAATTTTAGGGAAAAAATTAAAAACATAGAAATGAGAATAAAATATCACCTGACAGCTTAGATGCAAAGCCAATTGTGAAGTGCTTGAGAAAAAGCTTTACAGAACAACATAAGAAAACAAATGAGGCTATAATTAGATCGAGAATACTGGCAAGCCCTCTTGACTGAAATTTTCCTACTCCAGTCTCTGAAATAACTTAAATTACCAGGGGTGCAGCCCTGCCAGTAACCAATAACCAAATTGGATGATACACCTGTGATTATTATGTTACCATATACTACCTTCATTAAAGGAATGAGGCTTCCTATCAAGAGTAAATTATTCAAGATCTGGGAAGAAGAAATCAATGGGCTGAAAATATTGTTTAAATTAAAACAATGCTTTCAGAAATGTCTGGGATGATGTCAAAGATGGCAGAGGTTAGAGCTTTGGATTCATTATGGTGCTAAAAATACAAAAATATGATATACTCTAATAAGAAAGAGCATATGTGATTTTTCTATTTTCTATAAAAATAATAGGTAACATATATTGATCAAAATAAACTGAGAATTCTATTAAAAGCATGTCCAATATCCAAAATATCAATAACAAATTATTGCTACATTTCAAGTGCTCAGACATGTTCATGTTTTAATAAAGGTTATTTATAAAAACATTAATTTATTTTATTTCCACTCTGAAAGTAATATGAAGTTAGCTATTTAATATAAAGATTATATGCTTTAATAAAAATATATTACCTGCATAGATAAATGCTGTGCCACAAGGACCAAAAGTTACATAATACCTGGATATTTAAAATACCAATAATAATTAAAAAAAAAAAAACAAGCAATCCCCTGAAAATAAAGTTAAACATTGAAAATAGAATATTAACTTTAATCTGGTCATATAAATTGATAATTAATGAGAAAACAAATTCACTTTGAAATTATCTTCATTTGTGTATAGTAAATCTCTTTCTAATTAACTGTGTATAGTAAACACTTTATGGTGCCACTAAGATATTTGTACTAATCAGCAAATAGATTGTCTAAAAAAGTCTAATAAGAGAATTACACTCTTCTGGGAAAATTACAATGCATTATGTATGCACAAATGATCATTTGGATAAAACATTTTAATGTGGCTGAATTAATACCATGATAGCCAACAAATTTCATTTATGCCTCAGTTATATGTTAATTTTAGAAATGAAAAATCCAAGTATAATCCATAAATTTTATAAATTTAATAGCCTACATGAAATAATGATGTAAAAGGCATAGTTTTTATCCTCCTTGTCTAGATAATTCATGTGAAAACCATTACAGTCACCTTTAGTCTAGTCAAAAGTTAGGAAAGATTTTAGAAGTCAAACCCAGCTCTTATTTCCCAGATAAAACAAGTAGATTTTTCAACGCAAGTAACTGTTTTTGCTGGATATTTCAGGCATCGTAAGGCTAGCCTGCACTAAATGATTGAAGATGGAAATTGATTCTGATAAGCTGATTTGATATATTGGATTTGAAGTTCTTTTGCTTAGGGGCTATCAGGAGAACAGATGTCAAGAGGTTTGACTTTTGGAAGCATCAGCCAAAATCCATGTGCTTACACTGATGCCTGCCAGGCACAGAGATACAAGTATCCATAGGTTCAATAGTTCATGCTTTAAAATTGAACACTGAATATTTTCCTTTTTAAAAAATTGTACTACTTACAAACTTAAAGGAACTAAAAATGCCATATTTGCTGCATTTTTTTAAGTGTAAACTTCTGAAAACTTCCATATCTATGGAAGCTAAGGTAGTATTCTTGGATTTATTGTGGAAAACCACCTTTGTAAAATGACCTTGCTAGTCTAATTGGGATTGAGAAGCTCTTACTAAAATGCGTGCTTTTATTTTCTATAAGTGGGTCATAATTATTAACTGTCTTACAGGGGTTGTGGAAGTAGATGTAAAGCAGAAATTATAGCCCTTGGTACAATCTCAGGGAGCACCAAAATAGAGAGACAGAAAAAGGGGGGGGCAGAATATGCCTGGAAATGCTTCCAAAGTTATCAAAACTGGAAGTGTTGGAAAGAGGTTAGTACAAGTAGCATACAATTGTATATAGATAATTTAACTTGATATTCCATTGATTCACATCTATTAGAAACTATATATTTTAAACTAAGTGGATCAATAAGCTCATTTTTTAATTTGATCCCCCAAAATACCAAACAATAATGATAAGCCTGAGATTTAAAATCTTGATTTAGTTTCACAATAACTAACAAATAAGAATTAGTAGCTACTTGTTATTATCTACCTACTACAGGCCGGGAACTGAATACTGTACTTTATTATCTGTATCACAATCATTTTTAAAGAGGGAAACTCCTCAGCAAGTTTTAAAGTGTATTGGATACGATGTAAGATTACAATCCAGTTAAAATAATTATAGGTGGAAACCCCAGTGTGTGTCTGCTTATCACCTTTATTTTTAACAACATGCGTGGAAAGGTGATTGGTGTTATTTCCTCTTGTATACAAGAAGAACGTCATAGATATGAAGTAAAACCGAGAACACAGTAAGTACTAAGGACTGAGAAAATGAGGCATTGCTGAATAACAGATAAGAACCACATAGTCGGGGCGCCTGGGTGGCTCAGTGGGTTAAGCCGCTGCCTTCGGCTCGGGTCATGATCTCAGGGTCCTGGGATCGAGCCCCACATCGGGCTCTCTGCTCGGCAGGGAGCCTGCTTCCTCCTCTCTCTCTACCTGCCTCTCTGCCTGCTTGTGATCTCTCTCTGTCAAATAAATAAATAAAATCTTTAAAAAAAAAAAAAAAGAACCACATAGTCATGAATTTGAATCACAACTCGGTCATTTGGTGGCCATTAGATCTTAAGACACATTGCATAGTGTCTATGATTTTTCATTTTCCTCATTATACATGAAGTGTATGATAGTGAGCATATTTATCTGTTATGAGCTGTCAACTGCATAATACACTGAAGTTTCCCGATAAGGGCATAAGACTAGGAATACCTGGGTGACTCAATTGGTTAAGCATCTGCTTTTGGCTCAGGTCATGATCCCAGGGTTCTGTCACTGAGTCCCACATCAGGCTCCTTGCTCAGTGGGAAGCCTACTTCTCCCTTTGCCTGCCACTCTCCCTGCTTGTGCTCCCTCTCTCCCTCTCTCTCTGACAAATAAATAAATAAAATCTTTAAAAAAATAATTCATGCCTAGGGCACTTATGTTTGTATGCCTGTGTATACACAGGGATAACATTCAGTAACTGTGGGTTACTAAATGTTACATTTAGTAACATGTTCAGTACTTCAGGAAATCATAGCATTATTGCTAAATGTTAGCACCAGGATTCAAGCCCAGTATTATTTTTACACCCAAACCAGTATTTTCACTGCACTAGTGCCAAAGCCAGAAATGCTCATTGTCTTAACTGCTTTGATGCAGATTAAGAAAAATGATTTATTCTTCTTTCCCTTCATTTTTTTTAAAGATTTTATTTATTTATTTGACAGACAAAGATCACAAGTAGGCAGAGAGAAAGAGGAGGAAGCAGGCTCCCCGCTGAGCAGAGAGCCCGATGTGGGGCTCGATCCCAGGACCCTGAGATCATGACCTGAGCCGAAGGCAGAGGCTTTAAACCACTGAGCCACCCAGGTGCCCCTTTCCCTTCATTTTTATTTAAGATTCTATACCTAATTGGATATATCATTTCAGATACTGTCATAGTTTAAGGAAGTATAAGGAGACACTGTCTATCCATTAGGACAAAAAAAATTATTACAAAGGTAATCATAATTTTATATGGTTGTAATATAGAGTTGAAAATACCTACTCATTTGTTAAAAGGTATATCATTATTTGGTTTGATCAATTGTTATAAATTCAACATTTTTATAGGAATATTGTACTTAGTTGATGATATACAAAAATTCTATATTTAAATCAGCTCTACCACAAACTCAGAGATTGGTATATTATGATTTTATACACACCTTTTTATAACTAATGAGAATGCCTACTTCATTAAATAGTTATAACTCACAAACTAACTCAAAAATTCCATTTGAAAATAATTTCAGAGGAGATTTACTTAAAACATCACACATCTCCTTTTTCTTTCCTTTTTTTAGTTAAATCACATTATGTTAATTATTTTATGGTCTGAATCACTATTTGAAATAAACTTCTTGTGATAGTTAATTTTATGTGTCAACATGACTAGTCATGGGGTGTCAGATTAAATATTACTTTTCAGAATGTCTCTGAAGATGTTTCTAGATGAGATAAGCATTTGAATTTGTAGATTTAGTAAAGTAGATTGCCTTTCTCAATGGGAGTAGGCACCATCCAACCCACTGAAGGCCTGAACAGAAAAAAAGAGGGAGAAAGGAAGAATTCACTTCTTTTTTCTACCTTATGGTTAGAGCTGAGACATCATTTCATCTTCTCCTGTCCTTGGACTGGAATTTATATCACCAGCTCCTCTGGTTCTCAAGCCTTTGGACTCAGAATTAATTATACCATGGCTTTCCTGGGTCTCCAGCTTGCAAATAACAGATTATTCAACCCCTCCGCCTACATAATTATGTAAGAATGGGTTTTCTAAATTGGTTTTTGAGATTTCCAGTTGGCTGATTAAGTTTAAAGACACTCATGACTATGTTTCAGCAGTAAAGGGATACTGATAGTCAATGGCACGAACTGTTCATAGAGACATGCAAAATATCTACACATTTTACAGGATACTCCTAATCAACTACTTATAAAAAAACAAAGAGCTAGGGGCACCTGGGTGGCTCAGTGGTTAAAAGCCTCTGCCTTCGGCTCAGGTCATGATCTTGGGTTCCTGGGATCGAGCCCCGCATCGGGCTCTCTACTAAGTGGGGAGCCTTCTTCCCTTCCTCTCTCTCTGCCTGCCTCTCTGCCTACTTGTGATCTCTGTCTGTCAAAAAAAAACAAAAAACAAAAAACAAAAACAAAAAAAAAACAAAGAGCTAGGAGATTTTTTTTTAAAGAGTGACCTGTGGTGATACTACCCTTTATTTTATTTTATTTTTATTATGTTATGTTAGTCACCATATAGTACATCATTAGTTTTTGATGTAGTGTTCCATGATTGTTTGTGTAAAACACCCAGTGCTCCGTGCAATCTGTGACCTCCTTAATACCCATCACCAGGCTCACTCATCCCCCTACCTCTGAGCTAGGAGATTTAGTGTATGATACTTTCAAACTTTTTTTTTTTTTTAAACTGATGAATACAGTGTCATTGGTTTGTTGCTCCTAATGTCATTGGACAAAGTGGTGAAAGAAAAGGATAAGTTCTGGGATTTGAATTTCCAACTCAAACATTACATAAATGACCTAAAATACCATTGGTCATTCAAGCTATATAGCTGGGGTAGGGGATTAACCCTATATTTATAGCAGCCTCCTACAAGACAATCCTAATTCTCCCCAGTATCACCCGTCACCACACCTTTTCTGCCTCTAGACCTTAACTACACTTATGTCCCAACAAGCCCCTAAAGGCAAGGCACAAAATGTGATCCACAAGGAGGTGTGTTACACTCCAAAAGAACAACTCGAGTTTTCTAGTGTATACAGACAGATATCTGCAGAACATGTGTGGGCATAGATATTAAGGGTGGGAGATAATGGTGACAGAACATAAGGTTGAATAAGGCTGAATTTATTGACCTGGGCTCACTAAGAAGATATTACACATTTAATGTTGTCATTTTGACTGTTAGAATTAGAAAGAGCTCTAAAAGTTTGTTTGGTTGGTTGATTGAAACATGGACCAAAAGGTGGTCCCTCCATGAGTGAATCTGAAGTGCTAGACATGCCTCGGTTTAACGTAGAAAAAGGGATTCAAAGGAAGATTGAAATGTTACAATGGAAAGGTTCTAGAATATCTTTTACTGATGCTGGGAAGAATAGATTTGTGAGGAAAGTCCTGATATCCTTGAAGAGCTCTGTGATAACATTTCTCTGTAGAAGAGACTTCATATGGGAACCATAGTTTCTGAATTGGGAAACCTAAATATGATAGGAGTAATTGCATCCTGGGGTGGCAGGGGCCTAGTGGCAGCACTCAACTGCCTAAGGCAAGGTGAACATGGTTACTGTGATGGATAGCAGAGTCAAATTAGCAATCAGATTAACCCAACATATGCAGACTGTGGCATTGGTGAGTTGGTTATGGTGTTCCTATAAATGATATAGGAAACTTACTAAATCCTTACTTGATCTATATAAGCAAAAAAAAAAGTTCTAGTTCAAGTGAACAAAGTCCAACCTGAATCATAAAAACAGAGAGTCATGGGACCTCAATCAATTCCTAGACTTGAGATAATTTACAGTGTCCTAACTCCTGGAATGATGAGGAATCCAGGTCACCTTGAGGAAGGACACTATTGAAAATTTTTACTGTTAATCTTTCCCCTACCCTTTCCCAAAGGGACCTACAGCTCAGATAACTTTATATCAGGGAAAAGTAAATAATCGGACTTTCCAGGGATGACTGGATACCGGGTCTACACTGACAATAATTTCATAAGACTCAAAAGGTCACCATGGCCCACAGTCAGAAAAGAAGTTTGTGGAGGTAAGGCAATCTATAAAGCTGATCAACCACTTGAGCTATATAATCCAGAAGATGCAATAGTGCTTCAAGCCTTAGTGGCAGATAGCAATGCTGTTTGGAGGCTTTGAAAGGCCCTTATAAGTGACTCACAGTGCAGGCTTTTAGGATTTGGAAATAAGGCCCTGCCATCATCCACAAAGGACTACTCTCCTTTTGAGAGACAACTCTTGAAATGTACTTGGCTTTACTAGAAATTAAAACTTAACCATGGGTCACAAAGTTACTGTGTGACCTGGGATACCCATCATAAACTGTGTGTTATCTGATCCACCATGTCATAAAGTTGAGCATATACAGAAACATTACATCATTAAATGGAGTGATATGTACTTGAATGGGACCAAGTGAGCCCTGAAGGTACAAGTTTTATGGGGATGTAGCTCAAGCACCCATGGTTCTCAGGCTTACTACATTGTCTTCTCTTTACCAGCCTGCACCTATAGCCTCATGGGGAGTTTCCTATCATAGGTTGACATAGGAAGAGAAAACTTGGGCCTGATTTACAGATGGTTCAGTGGAATATGCAGGCACTACCCCAAAGTAGATAGCTAACAGTAATACAGCCTCTTTCGGGGACATCCCTGAAGAATAGGACTAAAGTGAATTTTCCCAGTGGAAAAAAAACTTTGAGAAGTTCACCTGGCTGTATACTTTGCTTGGAAGAAGGAATGGTCAGTTGTGTTTATAGACTGATTTGTGGACTATGGGTAATGGTTTGACTAAATGATAAGAGACTTCGGAGGATCATTGTCGAAAAATTGGTTACAAAAAAAAAATTAGGTCAGAGTTACATAGATGGACTTTTGAAAATAGGCAAAAAATATGAAGACATTTGTGTCTCATATGAATACTCATTAAAGGGTGACCTCAGTAGAAGAGGATTTTAATAATAAGGAAGGCAAAATTACTGTATATACTCTGGATTTGGATTAAACTACAATTAACCTCTTTCCCAGCCACCTTTATCATTGCCCAATTAGCTCATGAAAAAATTGGCCATAGTGGTGGGGATGGAGATATTCATGGGCTCAGCAATATGGACTTCCAATCATCAAAGCTGACCTGGCTGTGGCCACAGCTGAACGTCCTTTCTGCCAGCAATAGAAACCAACACTGAGCCGCACTCTCAACCCACACTATTCTCTGTGGCGATCAGTCAGCTCTCTGGTGGCAGGCTGATTACATCAGACCGCATCCAATATGGAAGGGGTCACATTTTGTTTTTGCTAGAATAGCTACTTATTTTAGATAAGGATTTGCCTTCTCTTTCATATAATTCTTCTGCCAAAACTAGGACTTACAGAATGCCTTATTCACTGTCATGCATGACACATATTATTGCTTCTGATCCAACTTATTTCACAGCAAGAATTCACTGGTCTTACCATGTTCCCCCTCATCATGAAGCAGTTGGCTTGAAAGAATGGTGGGATGGCCTTTTGAGGACTCAGATACAAAAACTAGGTGCTAATATCTTGTAGGATGGAGGCAACGTTTTCCAGAAGACTGTATATGCTCTGAAACGTCGTCTGATATATGGTGCTATTTTTTCCAGAGCCATAATATAAATTATGGAATTACGAATTAAGAGCTGAAAATAGATGTGGCACCACTCACCATTACCCCTAATGATGCACTAGCAAAATTTTTGCTTCCAGTTGCCATCACCTTGTGCTCTTCAGGTCTAACGGTCTTAGTCCAGAGGGAGATAAGCTTCCACTAGGAGACACAATAATGATTCCATTGAACTGGAAGTTAAAACCACCAACTGGCTCTTTGGGCTTCTCGTGCCACTGAATTAACAGGGTAAAAAGGAAGGTACAATATTAGCTAGCATGACTGGTCTTGACAATGAAGGATAAATTGGACTACTACTCCATAATTGAATAAAGAGTGTGTCTGGAATATAAGAGATGCCTTAAATCATCACTTAGTATCATCTTGCTCTGTGATTAAGGTCAACAGTAAAACCACAACTCAATCCAAGAAGTACTATTAATGGCCCAGGTAGGAACCTGGGCCACCCCACTGAGGTGCTTGCTGAAGGCAAAGAGAACACAGAATGAATAATGAAAGAAGGTAGTTACAAATACTAGCTGTGATCATCTGACCAGTTACAGAAATAAGTATTGCAATTGTCATGAGTATTTTCTCCCTATTTTGCTATGAATATATTTATGTGTCTATCTACCCATCATATCTTTGCTTTCTTTATTCTCTTATCCCCTTATCAAATAACATAAAATGTATTGATGTTATTTATATAACAGGATATCAAAGAGAAAAGCAAACACCACTCAATGATTTTTAACTTCTCTTCAGGGGAAGGAATTAGAGCATTTCAGTTTTATGCAGCATAGTTGTCCTGTTAGGTGGAATTACAGCTTTGCTACTGTCTTTATGTAGAGATCAAGTATGGGTTGAAATGCATATAGGTGGTAAGCTGACAAAAGGCAAACTGGACATGATTAATTTTATGGGCCAATTTGACTGGCTATGGGATGCCCAGATTAAATACTATTTCTGGGGGTACGTGGGTGGCTCAGTGGGTTAAAGCCTCTGCCTTCGGCTCGGATCATGGTCCAGGGTCCTGGGATCAAGCCCTACATCAGACTCTCTGCTCAGCGAGGAGCCTGCTTCCTCCTCTCTCTGCCTGCATCTTTGCCTACTTGTAATCTCTGTCTGTCAAATACATAAATAAAATCTTTTAAAAAAATACTATTTCTGGGTGTTTTCAAGGTGTTTCCAGAAGAGATTAACATTGAATTAGATGCTATTGTAAAGGGGATTATTTTCTAAATTTCTCTTTCTGATAGTTTGTTGTTAGTGTATAAAAATATAACTGATGTCTATGTATTGATTTTGTATTCAGCAATTTCACTGGATTCATTTATTAATTTTAATAGCTTTTTGGTGGAGTCCTCAGGGTTTTCTGTATATAGTATGTTATCTGTGAACAGAGACAGAAGTTTCACTTCTTCCTTTCTGATTTCAATATCTTTTATTCCTTTTTCTTGAATAATTGCTCTGGCTAGAACTTCCTGTACTATATTAAATAAAAATGGCAAGAGTGGGTATCCTTGTCTTGTTCCTAATCTTAGAAGAAAAGCTTTCCACTTTTTATTGTTAAATATGATGTTATTTGTGTGCTTGTCATATATGGCTTTTATTGCATTAAAGTACATTCCTGCTATATCCTTTATACAACTTTAAATAAAAATTCCACACAGAGGCATTACATTCTCTGATTAGGTTACACCCTTATGTTTATGTTTAATGTTTCTATAAAACCCTTCACTTATGTGTTTATTTTATATCTTTATTACTAAACCACAACTTAAATGAGTCATATCCTATATATTACTATATTATTGGTAGTTGCTTATCTGTATTATTGCATTATTTAATGCATTATAAAATAGATGAGTGGTAGATATAATCATGTGATTGAATAAGATTGCCTGAGAGAGAGTTAAATGAGGAGAGTACTGAGATGGATGCGGGAGCCCAAGAACCTTCAGTTTGAGAAGTCTTTAATGTCAGTGAAAGAAATGGGGGAGAAATACAGAAAACAAAGAACTTTGGGATGAGAATCCTAAAAACATTAGTTCTTTCCTCTTTTAATTCCTCCACCTCACCTGTTTTGGTAAGTGAAGAAACACTGATATTGGTATTAAGTGTCAGGTACAATTCTAAATCCTTGTATGCATTTTCTCTTATTTAACCCTCAGTGTGTCACTGTGGGATAGGGACTATTTATACCTCCACTGAGGCAGAGGAGGGTCCTAAAGGAAGACTTTCAGTAAGTGGCTAAAATAGGATTTAAACCCAGAAACGCAGATTCTTATTCCCTTGTACACTGCTTCTTCTGCTGCAATTTATAGAATTTTAATTCTATGAGTTGTGCTGTTTTCATGTTTTATTCTCACATTGTGTATACGCACACACACATTCCTCCTCCCAAGACAAACACATTCAATTAACTGGTGGCAGATATATATAAACATTAAGCATTATCAGTTTTCATCACATATATCAAATTTAACATAAGCTTTTATTTTTGAATAATATAAAAAAAACTATGATAATGATTTGCTATAGTGTCCCACTATAAAGCTATAATTATAATTGCATATGATTTATATTTGGGGGGTAGATTCCTATAATTATTATGACACAACATTTAATTTTACTATTGATAACATTTCTATCCTGACTAAATATTTAAAAAGTTTTCTTCTAAACATAATTAGTGTTTATTCTAAATATAATTTTTTAACCAAGAACTCCTGTAAATTCAGGGGAAATGGAAGAAATTGAAATAATAGTATAGTTTTAAAAAATAATTTTCTGACCTTCATTTGGAAAGTTAAACTGGTAAATAATCAGGCATTGTGGTACTTAAAAAATGAGAACCAGATAAATGAATAATTTATATCAAATATCCAATTACATAAAATATATTAGATTATACATGCCCTCTGGGTTTCTTGTAAGGAAATTTTATATGTTATCATTTTATAAGCAAAGAATATGATGAAAGTCAATTTTCTTATGGTTCTACAGCAGAATGACTATTCAAGAGTTAGAAGTCATATTCTTTTGGTAACAAGAAATAAATCATATTTTCTAAGTTCCAGTGTTATTCACTGCCCTAAGTGGCTTAATAATAAGCCAACACAATTTCTTTTATTTTGCCATGCTCATGTTGTTTTTCAAGTAGGATTTCCTGCTTTGAAAATTATTCCATTCCTATGGATCCTATTTGCAATATTGCAATTTTCTATTTTTGTGGCAGTTTTTTTTTTTTTTTTTTTCAAATAATGCACGGTGGCAAAAACAATACAATAGTCTCATAGTTATGGAAGGGGATTGCCAAAATCTTTACATTATTGGATCAGTATTTTTAAATTAAAAATATAGATGTGTATACTATCTGTTAGTTACCATGTCAGTCCTTGGAATATTTTGACTTTCTCATAGCTAATCAGAACCTTATTTTCAGATGATTAGGCACCAAGAAATTTAAGGACATAGCCCCATTTATCTGTAACTTGTTGCCAGGCTCACAATTAGCCAACCTATTTCATGAGTGGTTGATAACATATTAGTTATTATAAAGAAGGAAATGAAAGAGATAATTCTTCCACTCAACATTCTGAAGTTCTTAATATGCAGGCGCTATAAAGAATCATAGTATATATAAGCATTATATATACCAAGATATTTTAAATTCAAGGAAGTTTATTTTTCAAATAAAATTACAGTGTAGGAGCCCTTGGGTGGCTCAGTCAGATAAGCATCTGCCTTCAACTCAGGTCATGATCCCAAGGTCCTGGGATTGAGGCCCCCCCCTTGGTTTCCCCGCTCCTCTCCCTCCACCACTGCCCCCCCCATAGGTGCTCCTGCTCTCCTCTCTCTCTCTCTATCTCAAACAAATAAATGAAATCTTTACTAAAATTGCAATACTGAAAAGTATACAATAAACATATATAAGAACACCAGCTTTTGGAATACTTAGATTTGGGGGAAAAAATATTAGCACTGAAATATTTTTTTGTGGTTGGGTAAGTTTCGTAGTATGGCTATGTTTATCTCCTTGTGTTAACTCTGCAATGCCCATAATAAAATATTTCATCATATTTGACTTATTTTCAAAAAAGTAAAAGTGTAGAAGAGATAGTGCAGGCTCAAAAGACAGACAAGCTTGGGTTTGAATCCCTGCTCTGTATTAGCCAAATACTGGTCAACAGCACAGTGGGTGAAGTACAACATGGTATGTTCATACAGTGTAATACTAAATAGCAATAAAAATGAACAAAATACAGCTTTGAGCAACAAGTGTAATAAATATCTTAGAATGTTGATCATGAAATAATTAAATTTTTTCACTTATATATGGCTAAAACAGGTACAATTCAACTCAATTTTAGAACTTATAGTCATGTCTAACTTTTAAACTTGCTGGTGACTGGACAGAGGGTGGCATGGGAGGAGCTCAGGGGGTTTTGGTAATATTCTACGTAGTGATGCAGTATACATCAAATTGTAAACTTGATATTTATTTATTTGCTTATATAAAATATGTTATAATAAGTTATTCATTTAAATATATTATGAAAATTGTATATAATTAGAAATTGGTTGTAAGTATATTGTTGAACATTTAAACTCAGAGTGTTTGGATTAACATAATGACTTTGAATGAGATAACTCTTTCCAACTGTCTTCACCTTTATTTTTACAAGATTAAAAAAAAATTGGTATAGAATAAAGTAAATGCAAGTGTTCTACATAGTGGTAGTAACGGTTAGATGATCAAGGAACCATAGTGCCATGACAAGGCTTGGACAGAGTGAAAAAAAGTTAAAAATCTAACTTTAAGATCCATTACTCATTGCCAACAGTATCTTTTCATGTTTTCAAATATTTGGGTTCAACTCATTTTGGTAAGAAAGAGTGCTATTTGGTAAAGGGTGGTTATATGATTAAAGTTAATTCAATAGGAAAGTCATCTTTAATTTTGTTTTAATATAGAGATGGTTTATAATTCATGCACTCTTCTCCTGACAGGAACATAAAAATCATATCTGAATTTCCTGTTCTGTAGAAACAATGACAAAATCACTATGGTGCTTGCACATATTATATAGGAATAAAAAAATGAGTTTCTAAATACAATTTCCATCCATGTTCCAACAAATAGAGATCTTTACCTAAAAGACAATAAACTAGATTAAAAAAAAAAAAGTGTTGGGTTCTAATTTCCTGAAGCTTGAATGATTTTAAGTCATCCTTTTTTCTTTTCTTTTGTTTTCTTTATTTTTTTTTTAACATTTAATATGGAGGATAAATTGCCTAAACTTGGGCTCGATTTACATAATCCTCTACTAGGATAGTAATTTGTATTGTAGTATTTTAAATTAAACAGGCTCAACTATTCAGGAAGCAATTGAAATAAAAGACTTTTTCTATTCCATCTATTTAGCTTACATAAAGGGATTTAATTTTGTAGAGAAATTAAATTGAAAAGAAAAAAATAAATAAAAGGAGGGAAATAAAAAATTGACCTTTGATTGACAGACACTTCTACCATTCTACAAAAAGTGTCCAATAATTATAAACCTTTAAACTACTAGTTAGCAATGGATGTGTTCTCTTTTAGCAGAGCCTTCTTAGAATGCCATTCCTTTAACAATAATCAGAACCGACAGCCTGGTCCACCTTTTGTGATAATGTGGCATGCAGCCTTGTTAATGTGACCCATTGAAATAAATGAAAAATGTGCTTGTGCCCCAGTATAATTGTTGGCAGCAGCATTTTAGCAGGCTTTAATTTGCACTTTACTGTAATATCTCCTCTCAAGTCTGACGTAAATGTTAACCAGAGCTGGCACTATTAATAGCATGCTAGGATCTGGGGTAAGGGCAAAGGAATATAGTTGGAATGAACCAGAATATGACCTTAATTGTTAATGAAATGCAGCAGTTGTATGAAAAGGCAAGAGCACAAAATGACTACAATAATTGTTTCAGTGGAAACCTGCATAATGCAGAAGGCTACAACTGTAAAAATATACCACCCCAAAAGCACTCCTTAGATTCATATTTCAAGGTTATATGTGAGCTCTGATTGCCCTTTAAATTGCTGGTAGACGATAGAAGAGAAAATAATACTTCTTAATATATAATTAATAATATTTAAAAGCATTAACTCGGGGCGCCTGGGTGGCTCAGTGGGTTAAAGCCTCTGCCTTCGGCTCAGGTCATGATCCCAGGGCTCTCTGCTCAGCGGGGTGCCTGCTTCCTCCTCTCTCTCTCTTTGCCTACCTCTCTGCCTGCTTGTGATCTCTGTCTGTCAAATAAATAACTAAATAAAATCTTTTAAAAAAAAAAGCATTAACTCATGGACTTGAAGCTAATAGGTGGTATAAAAATAAGAATAATAAAACTGCTATGTACAGGAAACAAGAATTATTTTTTTATTCCTACATTACTCTGTGGCTATATAAAAGTTTTGTTATCATTTAGTACTTTGTTTCTTCCTACGGACACCATATAAATAAATAATCATTCACCTTAACACACTTCTGACCAGTTTTCTAAAAATTAGGTGTGTAAAGATGAAAAGAAGCATGCTATTGTTTGAGTTGGGTTTTTGACTTGCAATTTTAGACAAATTTTCTTGGTATTTGTTTTGTTTTGTTTTAAGAAATAGAACCTATTACGCTTTTTGACAACTTTCCTATATTTTTACTAGTTTAGAATATAAACATAAGTGGTGATTCTGAACCATTTCTTGATGCTTTTTTCCTACTTGCAGGTTAATTCACTTTTTATAAAGTTCAACACACCAAACTTGGGAGTTTACCAGGCAACACTATTTCAAAATAACAAAGTTGTATCTTGCAATATGTCTCACACCTATTTCTCCATTTTCTAAGGCCCTTATATGCCTATAAAATTATAAATTTGTCAAAGCACCCTAAGATGGTGATGCATTAATGCTAAAGATCAGAGAGAAGTTAAAGAAGAAATATAATCCTATATAATAGTGATCATCATGCTAAGGAGAAAAAATGCTGAAGGAACATATGAGAAACAATTCTCACAGAATACACTTCACCCATTTGAAGTACACAATTCAATGTCTTCTAATATATTCACAGGGTTGTACAACCGTCACTACAATCTAAAACATTTTTGTTACCCTGAAAAGAAACCCCAAACCCAGCAGCACTCAATCTCCACCTCTTCCCATACTTCTCCCTAATTAACGGCTAATTCACTTTCTGTCTTTATAAATTTTCCAACTCTGGACATTCCATATAAATGCAATCAGACTACGTACAGCCTTTCATGCATGGCTTTTTTCATGTCATACACTGTTTTCAAGACTCATCTATCCGTGTTGTAACATATATCAGTACTTCATTCCTTTTTTTATTACAGAATAGTATTTCACTACATTATACCAAATTTGTTTATCTGCTTATGAGTTGGTGAGCATCTGGATTATTTCAATTTTTTTCCAATTAGGAGTAATGCTGCTAAGAACATTTGCGTGCAAGTTTTGTCCGGATGTGTATTTTTATTCTCTTGGATATATACCTAAGAGTTGTATTGCTGGGCCATATGGTAGTACCATTTAAATTAATCACATTTTGAGGAATGTTCTATAGCACAATAAAAATCAAAAACACCAGATCAGATTATAGTTGCTCCCAGGAAGGAAGAAAACACCTGTTTCACTGTCTTTTTACCAAGCTATAGTGTTATGAGAAGTGTGCATGACAGCAAAAACTAGAATACAATGATGCCTGGAATTTGGAGGTTCAGAGTTAGGGGAACTTTCAAGCCAGAAAGTAAGTGTCACTTTTGTGCTGAGCTTTTGATCTTTTCATCATCAAACCATTAAGATTTTCACCCCCAGGGTTACAGTAGGTTATGTACTGAAAGATCTGACTTGAATTTGTGCAATAAACTCCTCATAATCTTCTAGAGGACAGGTAAAATATTTCATGAGTTTGTGTCTTTGGTATGCCTCAGTGAGTACTTTGCACTTAGGTTGATGTTCAACAAGTATATAGATTCTAAATCCCTGTGTGATGCACTGTGTTCAAAGGGTAATAGCCAGAAAAGCACTCTCCAGCACACATCAAATATTGATATACAACGTGCATCAGTCCTCCGTGGGGGTATCTCTGGAAGGCAGCAGAATGAAGAGAGACATAAACTTCAGTATCGCCTTTCAGTTTAGGGCAAAGGAAAAATGCAGTTTATCCTGAGGAACATGCTACCCACGGAAATCTTGATGATTTCCTAGAGGTGCAAGTACTGAATTTTAATAACATTAGCTCAACTTCAGTTTATCAACACTTGATTCTCTTACCTTAATACAATCTCAGATATCCTTCTCAGGATACAAAAATTCTTCAAGTGAACATGGATTATTAGTGAAAACAGGAAATCAGAGTTAAAATGAAATACTGTGACCCCAAAAATCCATCATTCAAAACATTCTGATTATTTCTTCAATTAAAAAAATCTGTAGAATAATATTACCTAAAACAAAACAATCCTAAGCATATGAATTTTAATTCAATTTTTCTGAGTTTTGATAGGAAAATCCCGATTTGACAAAACTTGAAAATCTCATAGAAAGTTTATTTGATCTCTAAGTTAAATTATATAGGAAGAAACTTAGATATATCAAATGCACTTCAAGTGAATGCCAAATATCTGAACACTTAATAATATTAAATTGGAAACTTATAGACTTTTTCCCAGAATGGATGGGGAATCATGTTTTTCACTACCTTCTTCAATGTGGTATAATATGTTATTAGAATTTTTGAATATTATAGTATTATGAATCTTATCCAGTAAAATATAACCTCTCAGAATAGCTTCACAAGTGTCTATCATGCTTCAAACATTCAGTGCCCATTTCAGGAGTGAATTTGTTCTCCTGAGATTTAGAGACTGATAGTGTTGAAGACCAGGGAGTAGAGACGAAGCAGAAGGATCTTCCTCCTCTCCTGATATTCTCTCCATATAGAGGAACTCCATTAATACAACACATGCTACTCCTGGTTTCTTACTGCTCCCTTGCATCCATCCTTAGAAGAAAGCAGGATTGATGTGACAGATGAATTTTGGGCTTGTTCTGTTTTACTTCTTTTTTGTGTTTGATTTTGTTTGTTGGTTTTTTCTGTTTTTTGTTTTTTTTATGATTATTATTATTTCTTCTGCTCTCCATGGTTTTTATTTTACAACTTAGGATCATCACACATGGTTTTGCTTCACACAATAGTAAACAAGAGGTATTTTGCTTTTGGGGTGCCTGGGTGGCTCAGTGGGTTAAAGCCTCTGCCTTCAGCTCAGGTCATGATCCCAGGATCCTGGGATCCAGTCCCGCATCAGGCTCTCTGCTCAGCAGGGAGCCTGCTTCCTCCTCTCTCTCTGCCTGCCTCTCTGCCTACTTGTGATCTCTGTCTGTCACATAAATAAATAAAATTAAAAAAAAAAAAAGGAGGTATTTTGCTTTTGTAGAGGCTTCGATTAGGTTATGTAAATGAATTTTAGGTTGTCAACAGCCTTAAAAAGCACTTCTGCTTATTTTTCTACCTTGGCTGGTCATTGCAGCTTATGAAGGATTTGTCCATGGGCAATTTCTAAAAGAGATTCAAAGACATGCCTGCAAACGCCAGGTCTTAAGCAAAGGTGCTCTGACCTTGACAAGGTACTGGGCATCCTGGAATTGACCAAAATAGAAGCCACATGGATCTCTGAAACCAAAATGCACTCTCTGTAGGCAGAAAATTCCAGAGCACACTCAAAAGCCTCACAGGCCTCAGTAAAGGGGCAATCCTGTTGAATCCTGGCTCTGAGCGCAGTCTCACTTGCAGCGCCTCAGTGCAGGTGTGAAGACAGTGGTGTCTGGGTAATGCCACCAGGGGGCTACGGAGGCCTGAGCCATGAGACTTAACTCCAGGGAAAGTTTAGTTGTGCGGAAAAGGGAATCTTGCCATAACACCTACCATTACATTTTAAAAAGCAGAGCAAGTTATTTGTCATTTGCACTGTGCTTTTCTGTCTTGTCTACAGGGAATGACTTTTAGACTGCAAAGCAGCTGGATTCCAAGCATGCTGCATCATTCTAAAGAGGTTCTGATTTTAAATTATGATTGTCAGGCTTAGGTTTGATGCTTGAAATTTCATTTTGCTTTCAAGGCTAAAGAGGAAATGATAGAAGAACGAAGCTTGAATTCATGAAGTTAATCCACATGCCTGAGATTTGAAAAGGAATAAAATAATTTTAGGTAATGAAGTTACATTTAGTTGGCTATCCAGGAATTTTCTCTGTCTTGGGAGGACATGAATGATCAATCTGTAGAACTGAGATCCTAAATGAAAGCATAATAAAAATGAAGCATATGACAGGAAGGCAGATGGGATGATGATAGATTCAGTTCATGCTATGGTGAGATGACAATATTTCCTGGGTGGGATTGTCCAAAACAAGAAAGTCAAAGTACACAAGATTTGCTTGAACAATGGATGCATTTGGAAGAGTCAGAATATACGGAGTTTAAGATCCTAAAACAAAATCTGAAACAGAAACATAAGGATGGTAAAAGAGCAAAGCATTTAGAGCCAAGAAACAGAATGCTTTTTTTTTTTTTTTTACATGGTAGACAAGGAAAAAGACCAACTTTATAATAAACAGGTTACCGATGGCCTTTCTAAAAGGAGAAGAGAAAGAGTAGGAAAACAAAACAATAGAAGTTATCTTCCATCATTGAATTTTTAAAAAATCAACTAGAAATAACACTCAAGATCTAAAACATTCAAAATATGAGGGATGAGAGAGACCTGAAGAACTCATGGCAGCCCTATTGTCCACACTGTTCTTAGTGCAAACTCTGAAGCATTAACAGTAGGTTAAAGTTGGGAATCTTCTGAGAGTCATGTTAGAACATAAATAGGAGTAAAATCTTCCCATGAGAGTAGTTTCATAGGTCTGAACAATTTTGCAGTAACAAGACAGTATAATGAGCCCCCTGTGGCCGAGTTCTATAAATGTTAGTCCACAAGAGAGGCTGGAGTCTTGGTCACTAAAAAGATTGCACACTCATTGCAGCATTGGTAGGCTGGAAACACAGGGCTCCAAGAAAACGGAAAGGTACCCGATTTCGCTTTATTCCTTGCTCCAGATATGCCTACTTGATTTGGTTTCTGACTGAGGGACTCAAACACCAACTTAGCTGTTTCCTGGTCATGGGGCAAGTAGCCATTGTCCTTGGCACAGCCACTGGTTCCTGCCCTTTTTCTCTGATGTTCATGCATCTGCATCAATAATATGTCATGCCGGGTGCCTGGGTGGCTCAGTGGGTTAAGCCGCTGCCTTCGGCTCAGGTCATGATCTCAGGGTCCTGGGATCGAGTCCCACATTGGGCTCTCTGCTCAGTAAGAAGCCTGCTTCCCTCTCTCTCTCTGCCTGCCTCTCCATCTACTTGTGATCTCTCTCTGTCAAATAAATAAATAAATAAATAAATAAATAAATAAATATCTTTAAAAAAAATAATATGTCATGCCATACTACACACTGTACACCAAGGCACCAGAGTCAGCTCTGCATACACACCTAGGCAGCCTGAAAGGGAGGGGCAGTTCACATCTCTTGACAAGTTTGACTAATGGAGGTCAGTGGATAAGTTCAGATAAATTCTTCTCCCTTCTTTCCCATGGATGGATTATTTGAAGATAGAGTACTTTCATATGGTTTCACTAAAGATGTCCTTTGAGACCAGATAACTAGCTTAGTATGAGGTGTGATGACCAGCTTGGTAGAATACTGCCATCTATGGCTCTCCAACATCTTTCTCTCTACTTTATCCTTTACTCCTCAGTGGCTGGGGATGTCCTCACCACTAAATGGTAGCACATAAGCCTTTCCAAAGGTTCTCATGTTAAAAGAAATTTGGATGACAGAAAATTAAAAGATGTTCAATATGCTGGATGAGAGAGAAAGCTATGCAAATTAATACTCTCTAAAACCATTTTATCGTATAATTCCAAACTTCAAGAGAAAATGGTCATGTCTCGGCCCTTAACGAGAAAGGACAGAGTGTTCACCAGAGCTTAGTTTTCTCCCAGATATGGTAAATACTGTGCCATACTTAACCTCTTGATCACAGTCTTCTTCTGGTTGAAATTATTTAAGTTCATAGGTGTGGGCAACTGACATTAATTAAGTGGCATTCTAGAGCAGGTGAAACAAAGCTTATTTTTGTGCTCTATCTTCATTTCTTCAGGTAAAACTGAGCTTCCGTTTGGGTCTTTTCCAAACCTAAGTCCTAGGCTCTACAAATATGATTCTGAGTGGAATAACTTCGCATTCTAGAAATAAGCTTCTTTACAAATGTATTGGCTAGGAATACAGACCATGATAGTCTTCAGGCTCTCTAAAAGAAAGGCACATCAGACCTGATATTGATCTAATTGAGATTCTGAGTTTGTGAGAGAACCACAGTAACCCTGTGGAAAACAGATGCCCAGACTGTGCTGAAAGCAGTCGCATTACAGGCAGGCTCTGGCTTCCCCTAGGGTGCATGCTGAGCAGGATGAAGAGTAGGGAACATTCTATTTTCTTTGGATTTAAAGGGGTTCAATAATTGATTTTGGGGTGTTTTAATTCCTTTGGATTTTAGTGTCTTTGGATTTTAACTTTAAATGGGAATTTAGTTTTCCAATTAAGTTTCTCTAATGGCTTCCCCAGGCTTCAAATAAGAATGAGATTTATAATTATATTTGAGTATCTCTGTGGTGTTGGCGTTCTTTGGAGTATCTTTATAATGTTACATAATCTTAATATAGAATTTTGGATGAAACATAGCTCACAACATGGCTGGGCATAGTTTAGGAAGTGTGAGAGAATTGGAATGAATTTTCAGTTTGGAGGGAATCGTCTTAGAGTTAAAGCTATTTTTTTCTGACTCATTTCGGCATCTTCTGGGGACAGAATCTACACTAACCCCAAGACATCAGGAGCCCTGGTTGATGGTGGGTTTTGATTTCCTGAAGTCCTGTAACTGTCCTGATAAACTTCAATGAGGATGCTCACAGTGCATATTGAACATAGGTTTAGTAATTTAGTTAAATGGTTTAAAAGTAAAGCTAAAACCAAGCTAGATGGAGAGTGTGGAAGTTTTCTCTCCTCCTATTCTCTAGTAAATTTCCCTTCGAGTCAGTCTTCACAGGTGCCCATGTAGTTACTCTGTGTGGGATGTTCCTGCTGTGACTGAGATCATAGGGCCTGCAGTGTGCAGACCACACACCAGATGGGCTGTATGCTGTTATCCTGCATGTTCTATCTGCCAGCATGTTCTTTCCAGAATGACCAGACTATAGCCAAACTCTTTGCAACATCTCTACCTGACCTTGGTTTTGTTTGTTTTGTTTTCAGATAAATTCACTGAAGACGCAAAGCTCTCCAGTAAAGTGAAAGCATTTTTCTCTGATGAACTATCTCCTAATGTTTCTGAATTCTATTACATCACACCAAAATTATTATAAAAGATATGTTACCTGAGAGATGACCGTGTAAAGAGGAACTTGTGTCAGATATGCAATGAAGACACTGACCCAACATATAGTTTCTACTGCCCTTTTGAGCGTTTTAAAGTGGGCTCATCCTAGAATACCAATGCCATCAGGCTCATGATTTTATGCATTTTTTAAAAGATTTTATTTATTTATTTGACACACACACACACACAGAGAACACAGATAGGGAGAGTGGCAGAGGAAGAGGGAAAAGCAGGCTCCCTGCTGAGCAAGGAGCCCATGGGCCCCGATCCCAGTACCCTGGGATCATGACCTGAGCCGAAAGCAGATGCCTAATCAACTGAGCCACCCAGGCACCCGATCTTGTGCACTTTTTAATTAACTTATTTATTTCACACTTACAGCAGACCACTTCTAAGTCAGCCTAATAAAATCAACAGAGAATGTGGTCAGCAAGAACTGTAAAATATGTTGAAGAATGAGATAACAGTGGATAGCACTTTTTCCTAATGTAGTAGAATGATTTAATAATAGGTCATCAAACTCTGAAGTTTTTCAAAATATTAGTTTATCTCATGGAAACCATTGTTCTTCTAAGTGTAGTCCACTTTCCTTAGCTTCCTCTAATGCAGATTTCCCTAACTCACCATACCCTTTCTAAGTGGTATTTTCCAGTTCATTTCCCCTTCTAAAGCAGTACTGACTGGGAGTAGGCAGTGGGTTACTGTCATGAGCCCCTTGCATTAGAGAAACTTTCTGGCCCTCCTTATGTTGTTCATCTCTTGCAAGGCAAGCAGTTCTTGGGGCTATGTCCAAGTATGTATCTTGCTCTCTTCCAGGCCTTACTCATGGTGATTAGACCCCAAAATTCCCTAACAATGACTCTAAGCCTGCTTCCTGGACCTGCCCAGTTCACTTCTCAGGGAATATTGTTTTTAAAATTTTTCTGAGAGGTGGAAAGATAAAAAAAGTGCATGCAATTATGTATAAGAGAAGAAGAAAAGAACAAACCAAGGTGTGGTGGTAGTGGCTGAAATGCTTTATCTGTGCTCCTGGCACATGCCCACAAAATTTAGAGTGGGATCCATTTAAAACACATATTAAGGAAGACTGCAAATTAGTACAGGTTGAGCCAAACTTTGTAGGTTTTTGTTGTTAGAATATTGTTTTTTATTAGTTTCCAAAAATCCTATTGACACCTAACATTGTATTAATTTGTGACAGTAATTCAATAATCATTTTATTTGTGAATAATTGTTTTCTTATTTTGCAGCATATAGGGTAAAAAATAACTCTTAAATATTGTAAGATGTTCTTGCCGATATATTTTGGTACATAATGGAAATCATAAATGCAATCTAGATCATTCCTCACTTTGCTATTATTGGTACTAAAGTCAGATTACCATATTTTTTGTTGCCTGTCTGCTTAATATTTCTCTGTTTTGTGTCCAGTAGTTTTGCACTTCCTTAAATAAAAAATTAAAAATATATCAATGCCATCTGCTAACTCAGTGTTCTTTCTTACATTCCAGAAAACTTGAGAAGGCATTCTAAATAAGCTCGGACCCAGTTTCTGTTCTTTAGGGGCTCCAGTGTTAATCCTTCATATTGAGGTAGTAACATAATTTCCTCTCTTGCATTTCATTGTAGATAGAGCTGCCTTTTTCACTCCTATCTCCATCAATTCCATACTGAATAATATCTCCAATAATGGAACATGAAAATAAATAATCTGTTAAAAGTCTAACTTGTTCACATATTTTTTTTTTTGCATTGCCGCAGTAATTACTCCACTGATATGTAAAAACCTTTATCCCAATCCAACACTTAAACAACTTCCTATTGTTGGTTCTATAGTTCTTTAATGTTATCACAAATTGTTTTTGGCCTGCAAATTTGACTTTGTGAGTCCGCCATGAATAAAGCTTTTTTCTTTGCATCTGAAATTTGGATTTTTTTTTTTAATATTTTTAATTTATTTATTCGACAGAGAGAGAGAGATCACAAGTAGGCAGAGTAGCAGGCAGAGAGAGAGAGAGAGATAGAGAGAGGAGGGGAAGCAGGCTTCCTGCTGAGCAGAGAGCCCGATGCGGGGCTCGATCCCAGGACCCTGGGATCATGACCTGAGCCAAAGGCAGAGGCCCAACCCACTGAGCCACCCATGTGCCCCTGAAATTTGGAATTTTTTAATGATAAGGCACGTATTTTCCTTCAACTGGGGAAAATTAAATTTTGGTAATACACATATCATCCTTAAATTTTCCTATAAAGTAAAAAGTTTTCCACTGATCACAATTTTTACATTACTTATTACAAATTTAGCTAAAGATGGGGAGAGGGTGGTTGGGTTATGGACTTTGGGGAAAGTATGTGCTATGGTGAGTGTGAAATGTGTAGGCCTGGCGATTCACAGACCTGTACCCCTGGGGCTAATAATACATTATATGTTAATAAAAACTAAAAAACGAAAAAAAAATTAGTTAAACATATGACATACATACCTATTCATTCTTTTTAAATTCATGATGAAAATGTGTGCCTCATTTGCGAACCTCAACTCTTGAAATTAAATGAAAACTATGCATGACCATAAATACAAAAAGCTAAAAATAAACTATGCTGTTGCTTGTCTAGATTATACACTGATAACTGAAAAAGTAATATATTTGCTACTGTTTAACAAAGAACACTAGTGAAAGTAATTAATTTTGAGAAAAAATAATGTATCACATTACTAATTAGATATATTCTAAATAATTCATCATGGATTGCATGAAATGCTCTTATATAAAATTATACTGACATTTTGTAACTGAATATGGCTTTTAGTTCATTCATCATTTATTCACAAATATTTCCTGAAAAGCTTTTATGAAAAATACACTTCCAGTATTTTAACAGAGATACAAAAACTAGCTAAGTTCTGATTTTAACCATTAAGAAACTAGTTTTGTTTGTGTGTGTGTGTTATAAGTAGCTTCTCCAAAGGTAGAAAGTAGTTTAATTTTACACCTCTCTCTATATAAGAATATATGTATAAAAAAAACCAATTTATTTTAATTTTATTTCATTTTATAGATGTTTATTGAAATTATTATGGATTATATGTATTTAATACTCTATATAATATTAACTCTATATTTTTACATATACAGTTATCTATATATATATTCATAAACTATAATTTTATTTAGGCTTATCTAAGATTAATTGAATACCTATGAGATTCCAGGTAATGTGCTAAGTACTTTTTATATATTATTACATTCATTATCTTATTTGACCCTCAGAAAAACTTATAAAAAAACCCAAATTATAAATGAGAAAATTTATAAAGAAAATGAAAAAAATATATGATTTATACTTTTTCTCAATTTAAATAAATATTACTTAACATTCATCTCCTGATTAACAAGGGCCATAGAAAACAAATCCTATGGATAAACTCACAGTATAGGTAAAACTAATGACTTAAGGGGCGCCTGGGTGGCTCAGTGGGTTAAGCCTCTGCCTTAGGCTCAGGTCATGGTCTCTGGGTCCTTGGATCGAGCCCCGCATCAGGCTCTCTGCTCGGCAGGGAGCCTGCTTCCCTCTCACTCTCTCTGCCTGCCTCTCTGCCTACTTGTGATCTCTCTCTGTCAAATAAATAAATAAAATCTTAAAAAAAAAAAAAAACTAATGATTTAAGTTGTTGAAAAAATGTTTCATCAAAATTAAATCCAATATTTAGAAAAAAATAGATGATTAAGTTTACTGCTGTGAATGATATGAATGTGGAAAGAATCCTTTTCCTTATGACAGATATTTTCTACTCCTATCCAAGATAATTCACAATATAGGCAAATCTTAATTCAAATGTCAGATCACTCAATAATGTATAATAGTATTTAAACTAACAGTTATAAGGTTTCAACTACGTGCTGAAACTTTTCTAGACACTTCCGTACGTAATCATAGTTAATCCTCACATCAGCCTAATTAGATGAGTGCTCTTGACTGTCCCTCATTTAAGGAAAAGGAAAATAAGACTTAAACTAATGAGCTAATTTGTCTACAGTTTCATGGCTAGTGAAAGTTAAAGTCGGGTTTCACCTAGGTAGTGTGACCTAATCACACGGCATTATGACTTGAGTATTTTAACTGGGCAAAAAAGAGAATGAAGGTATTTCCCATTCGACAAAAATAACATCAACAAACTACACAAAGAACAAACAAACCAAAAAGTATTTCCAATAAAAGTTACACTTTTTCAGCATGTATTTAGCATGTGCCCTTTGCTGATTGAACCAAGTGATTATTGCCTTATCAGGCCCCCCATAAATAAAATAAATCTTTCATTTATTTAAATCATAGAACAATTAAATTCTCTATTTTGGGACAAAGGTTTATGTTTATCTCCCATTTAATTTGTCCAACCTGTGCACTTTTTTTATTGGCTATGAAGCATGATTTTTTCATTTGAATTCTGTTATTTAAATAACTTATTTATTTAGTTTTTGAGGAGACAAGACTTTCCATCTTGCAACAATGTAGTTTATGTTACTTACAATGCATTTGCAATGACCATATTCTCATATATAGATTTATCCAAAAATAGAAAATTTCACATACAACAGGATGTATAACAGAATGACAATAGCAAGTAAAAGCAGTACCTTTATTTTAAATTAAGCATTTATTAGCTGGATAATATTCAATGAACTATTTAACCTTCAAGATTAATTTTCAATACATATGAAATGATGCTTACTTCTCAGATCTTTTTTTATAGATACAATGAGCTGAAAAAATAAAATAAATAGATGTGTGATTCATGGTAAAAGATTGATCTATATCAGCTCTCCTTTCAAGTCTGTACACAAATACAACAAAAAAATACACAAATATAAAATAAATCACATCTATGATCACTTAATAGTATGATGGCATTAATTATATTGTTTATATAATATGATAAGCATCATATATCATATAAATCATATATGGTCTGTACATTATTTATTAGCATTTTATGTTAACATTTATATATACATATATATGATTATATATACCATATATATACTATATATATACTATATATATATATAGATAGATAGATAGATATATAGTACCTTCCACATCAAGATTTTTCAAGGAAAAATTTAAAACCTTATTTATTAAAAATTATACTGGGGTAATAATATTCTCCCATGCCTGTGAGAGGATAGAAATGTACATAATAAAGCAGAAAGATTACCACATAGAAACCAAGATAAGTAACAACACCTCTGTAGGTAAACCATAAGCCCAACAGCTGTGCGCTCTAAGTCATCCTGTGAAAGCATTGCTGCTTCATTTCCTTGAGAGAATATTTAATTGAAAACCAAATAAACCCAAAAAATGACATGCAATTCTTTCCTCTTAAGGATTCATGAGAATTACATCATGAAAATTACCACTTAATCCCCCTGATTTTGAATTGTTGGGAAGAGATTTGGGGGCAAGATTAAAAAACACATATTTTGGTTAATCAGAAATTATTTCTTGCTAAGGTCTGAAGGTCTGGGAGGAGGGGTTTATATCAGACGTAGCAGCAGTTAAACTTCTCAGAGAGGGAGTTTATCCTTCATCAAGTTGATTCTAATTTATCACTTTCTCTTTACCCTCCTGCCTCATTCCCTTTGGTACTGGTGTCTTACTCTAAATTTTAGAGAGGTGCTGGGGTAAAGAAGAGAAAGGAGATGGTAAGAAGACAAGCAGAGAAGAAAAGTTGTCTGTGATTTTCATGAGATTTTAGCTGTTCTTTGAAGATACCAACCATCCTGTGCTATGGGTAGATTTCCTACCAACTACAATCTAAGATCCAGGAAGGCAGAATATTTCTCCTGGTTTACCGGCTACTATCTCTCCGGTGCCTAGAACTAGGATAGCTGTGTCTGGCACACAGCTGATACTCAACACAAGAGTTTGAATAGTTTGAATAATTTGAATAAGCAACTGTATGAACCGCAATGACTTCTGACTTAAGAATTTCCTACTGCTTTGCTTGCAAGGGAGATAGGACCACCTGGTTTTACTATGTGCCTGAACAATGCCTTTTTGCGCTGCAATTTGAGCATAACGTTTGCCCCCTGGCTGTCATTGCGGGCTTCTGCCTTGCAGGTAGGTTTGCTTGCTTACGCTCATCCATATCAGGTCCCTAGTTGTTTTAATCCCAGGACGGAACAACACAAGGATCAAGGCTCTTTGTTAGACAAAAGACTCTGCCCTATTTGAGTAAAAGAGATATATTAAAGGATATAGAAAATGGTTCAGGATTGAAGGAAAGGGCTGTATATTGAGCTCTTAGAAACAACTTCTAAAATCCCACCACAGACCTGTAGTAACAAAAGGCTCACTACCTCTGTGATTATCAGAACAAATACATAAGGAAGCTGTCACCCTAGTTGCTGGGTTCAGAACCACACAGCCTTCCCCATTGTCTGTGAAGGAAAAGTTCTTTCCCCAAAACCGTGCTTGCTTTATAATAAGAATTTCATAAAGGCCATGCTGGTATGAAATGTGATGGGAAGAACTTAAAACATATCCAG
The DNA here is from genome assembly GCF_902655055.1 of Lutra lutra. Taxonomy (NCBI): domain Eukaryota; kingdom Metazoa; phylum Chordata; class Mammalia; order Carnivora; family Mustelidae; genus Lutra; species Lutra lutra. The sequence continues at coordinate 77,230,623 of NC_062279.1, read as the reverse complement.
AAGGCGAACTATAAGGAAATCTGGGAAATGTAGCTTTTAATTTACTGGATTCTGTAAAAAGTCTATAAAAAGAAAGTATGCTAATTGGTGTTTGAAATGGTTGTTGAGTGAACAATTCATGGTATCCATCACAAAGCATTTGCAAACTTTTCAGATATAAGGCTATCCATTAACACTTCCAAAAGAATACAAAGTTGTTGGTGGGGTTTTTTTTGGTGGTTGTTTTTCATTCTGTTTTGTTTTGTTTTGCTGAAATATATGCATATGTAAAAAATGTTTGAATTCACATATACCAAAAGGGTAATGATGGTCATTTTTAGATAGATGGATTGACAGCAAAATTTATTCTCTTTTAAGTAAATAAAATTCTTCTGAGGGTTATATTAAATAATATGTGGAAAGCAATGAGCAGAAGACCTGACAATAAGGAAGTACTCATAAATGTTAAATATATATAGTCAAGATAAGTCAAGTGAAGAACTTTACACAGGGCCTGGCACTTATCATTATTATTATTATTTTAAATTTAAATTTAATTAATTAACATTGGTGTATTAGCCAGCAAAGAAACTTGGTATCTTACCATTTGTAATGACATGGCTGGCACTTATTATTTATGCAACAATCATTAATTACTGTAATTATTTTTCACTCTCTGAATGTGACTTTCAAAATGACTGCATTAACATTATATAAAGAAAAAATATCATTGTTTTTCTCTGCATCTATCTCCTATATACATATGCAGTTCTTCTACCCTAGAAGCAAGTTCAGAAACATGTACCCTTCCATGAAACATCAACAGAGAGGCTATAAACAAGAGAACAGTGCAGTTGCTATATTTTATATCACTGCACCCCAGAAGAGAACCAAGCGGAAAAGAAAAACATTCTGAATGATGATGATGATGGTGGTGGCAGTGGTGGTAGAGTTAAAAATGTTTATTGGGTAGGTTTTTCCAAACCCCTATTATTCTAACTGCTCTAAGAGACAATTTTCCCTGCATGTCCCATTTCTGCATGTCTTGAAAAAAGAGACACTCTGGGTTTGTTTTTTGTTTTTTGTTTTGTTTTGTTTTTATTATTCCAAACTTTCTTTTCAGGACTTTTGTAAATAACTGATCCTAGCTATGCTGAGTCTAAACCCTGTGATAGATCTTTAAAAAAGTGTTACACAAATCAGTAGTTTTCAGAATGTTGTTCTTATAATTTTAGTGCTCTGAATCAAAATAACTGTTTCTTGAAAGGTCTGTGATGGGGGAAAATAGATCCTTGATCAAATACAATGAAAATGCTTAATGATGCAAAGATAGGCATCACTAAAGGACTATGTAAAAATTTTGCAGCATCAAAATGCATATTTGGCCAAAATTTTCCCTTGTTTTCCAGGGTCTACTGGATAAGGATTCCATGCACCAAGAATTTAAGAAACAATGATATTATTTTTGTAGGATGGCATGAATTCTCCAATAAAAATACTTATATCTAGCTACCTAAGTAATTGAAAAAAATGTTACCCATATAAAAATTAAAACTACAAAATATATCTTATAATTATTTAAAAGGGAAATTATTTGGTCTTTAACATAATAAGTAAAACTCCAAATTGACTTATCTATCACAGTTTTAGACAAAGAATTGTATGTCTATTCCACCTCATAGGAGTCACTGAGTATAATAACATCACAAAGTAACAACTTATTTTATATAAAATCTCTAACTTTATAATTAAAAAATCAAATAGTCACAAAATACTTAATATATTATTATATTAAATGGGAAGAAAGAAGAAACGTATATTTTATTTATTTTTTTAAGATTTTATTTATTTATTTTACAGAGAGAGAGAGATCACAAGTAGGCAGAGAGGCAGGCAGAGAGAGGGTTCCCCCCTCAGCAAGCTCCCTGCTGAGCAGAGAGCCCAATGTGGGGCTCTATACCAGGACCCTGAGATCATGACCTGAGCCAAAGGCAGAGGTTTAACCCACTGAGCCACCCAGGTGCCCCGAAACATATATTTTAAAAACTAAGTAAATATAGTCTCTTTAATAAAGTCAAATTTCATGTTTATAGAAAGTGAGGAAACAAAGTAAAAATGAAACCTGATAGTTTTTCATTGGTAGATAAAGCAGGGATTTTGGCCAAAAAAAATATGTAATGTTCTAAACAATTTCAGGAATTACTATTTCATTAAGGCCACCCAGTGCAGCTAAGTGACGTGATTTCATTAAACTAAATAAATGAAACCATCAACACATTTTGGTTAATGTTACTTCATTTATCTTGAAACATGGCATTCAACTGTTTCAGACTGTGGAATTTTTTTTAAAAACTTCAGAAATATTTAGCTCTGCAAAATCTAAATAATAAAAATATTTTGTGTTGGTGATTGAAAAAATCAATGTTGAGATGTTAGTGTACAGGTATATAAAATATTGAGTTATATAAAGAAAAACCTGAACAATATTAATTTGATATTACATTCAACATTAGATTATTATTTTTTTAATTATTTTATTTAAAAAATTAGATGCAAGTGTTCTGGATTGTTTTCCCGGTATCAACAAAAGAATTATGTCTCCATCTCTTTTAGTTAGTAATGCCTCCTGGTGGGCAAAGTGAGTGGCAAAATTAATCACCCTGAAACCAAAATAAATGATCTATTGGACGAGATGATTTATTAGTATCCTTTTAAAAGCTAGAGAATGTATGCGAAATGGGGAGAGGGGTGATGTGTTTCACATAATAGAAAATGAGCCCTTCATGGCATAAACGAGAAATAGATAGAGAATCAGATACTTTCTGACACCTCTTTTGGGTGATGATAATAGCATCTTTAGGTAGTGAAGTGGTTTGTCTTCCTGTTTGCCATGGCAGGAGGACATGCACCACAATCATTTCAAATTGTACCGAGTTGGTCAAATGGAGTTTAAAGAATGAATAACAAATATCATCTTAATTCCCTGAGAAAAGTTAGTACTCATATTGAAATCTATACTAATTAAAAGTTATTTAGTAGGATATTTGGGAGCATCATTTAGATTATTTACAACGAATATATATCTATTAATTTATATTTTTCTATAGAGTTATACAATAGAACTGAAATTGTTTTATTTTTGAAAGTTTGTCAAAGTAAAGAATACTATCATGATGATAGTAATTTGGCTTCTAGAATTTGCATCTATGTATTATTATTTTTATTTTGAAACTCACATTATCATAAAACACCACTCAGATAAAGAATTATGACCATTTTTAATAATAAAAATCATAAATATAACAACTTCATCTAATAAAATCATTAAAGTATGGCAGAGTGACTAGAAATTACATTTTTAATTTATCTCTTTTTCAGCAGTCATTTCATACTTATACTTTTTTTGGGTGTAAAATGAAATAGATTGAAATATGCGATATGCCCATATTAATAATTAAAGAGTTGTTAGTCAATCATAAACTAAGAAGTGGTCCATATATGACATTGATATTTTGCAGCAAGGTAACCTATAATCATTCATGAGAATACATTTGCCCCCAATTAATTTTAAAAGTGCATTTTTAATAAAATAGAGTGAAAATAGAATTTTTTGATGTAATTCAATTGCTGTGTTATAACATGTTAGGCATTCCTCAGAGATACAGTGGGTTAGTTTCCAGACCACCCACAATAAAGCAAATAAATGTTGCAGTAAAGTGAATCAGTTTAATTTTTTAATTCCCCAGTTCAAGCAAAAGTCATGTTTATACTATACTGTAGTTTATTAACAGTGCAATAGCATGTCTGAAGAAACAATGTACATATTTTAATTAAAAAATAGTTTGTTGGGCACCTAGGTGGCTCAGTTGGATAAGCGTCTGGCTTTGGCTCAGGTCATGATCCCAGGGTCCTAGGTTTGAGTACCATATTGGACTCCCTGATCAGCAGGAAGTCTGCCTCTGCCTCTCCCCCTCCTCCCTCCTCGTGCTCTCTCTCTCTCTCTCAAATAAATAAACGCAATCTTTAAAAAAAAAAAATAGTTCGTTGCTAAAAAAATACTAAATCATCTGAGCTTTCAGTGAGTTGTGATCACTGATTGCAGAACGCCATAACAAATACAATAATCATGAAAAAATTTGACATACTACAAGAATTACCAAAATGTTACACAAAGTGAGCAAAGGCTATTGGAAAAATGGTGCCAATAGACTTGCTCAATACAGGGTTGCTATAAACCTTTAATTCATAAAAAACAAAACAAAACAAAAAACAGTATCTGTGAAGCACAAAGTGAAGTGTAATAAAACAAACAAGGTATATTCTATTATAAAAATATTATCACTCCCTTACATGTTTTTACAGCATTTAATTATTTTTCAATAATTATTATCACCAGATTGCTGTAAGTCCACTAGCCTGGGGTTTATCCAACATTACTCTTTGCCAAAACAAACAAATAAATAAACAAAACAATCCTTTGGTTGACATTTTCTAGAAGTGAGTTTTCCTGCCTTTTAGATACTTAAACCGTCTAGGACTATAACTGTTGAAAACGATAGACAAAACCCACAGTTTTTGTAAATCCTACAATTATTTGTCTCGGCAATAGCTTTATAAACTGAATACCAAAAAACCTAACGTTCATTGGTATGATACTGTAATTCATTAAAAATACAGCAACTCTGAATTTCTATAGTGGTAACAGTCTCCATTTCAAGCATTAGTATTGTACTGGCTATATCTTATTTCCTAAACAGAAAGATATCTAACATTTAGAGGGAGTCCCATAAAAGTCTCAGATATAAGAATTAGCATCTTTCAGTTTTATAGTTTCATTTGTTAATGAATGTGTCCAGTAACTTTCAGGAATACAAATTTGAAGGTCTATTCCTACCTAATAACTGTTCTTGACTAGATACCTAACCTGGAAGAAGTGAGTTAATGTCAATGTATGTCAGGAGCTCTGTAAGATTAGTCTAGTGAAAAGAGCTCTGAATAGTCAGGCAACCCAGGTTAGGAGTTTATTAGCATTTCAATTATATATATAATATATATATATATATATATATATATATATATACACACACACACACACATACACATACATACATATACATGCATACACACACATACATACATTTATATACACACAAACATATATACATATATATTTTTATTTTATGTTATATAGAAATATATACATATGTATATATATAATGCACAGATATATAGAAATAATATAATATAATATAATATAAATTAATATAATATACATTAGATATAATACATAATAAAATCATGTATAATATAATATATATAACATGGATACACACACATACATACACACACACACACATACACACTTATATTATTTCTCTATCTCTATATCTATATCTATATATCCCTGCATGTATCAATCACTTTCATTGCCCTCAATTGACAATTTTGGAAATAAAAGAGAGTCTGAATGCATGGTTGTATAAAAGTAAATAGCATGTGTGTGTGTGTGTGTGTGTGTTTACATGTAAAAACTACAGGCTCCATAGTATTTTAATATCATTCATTGTCCCAAACACACATCTTTAATTTGATTAGATATGATCTTAGCATAATAGTGTTCTTCCTTGTTCACTATATACAAGAATGTATGTATGTACCATAGGGAGAACAATTGTGCAGCTTACCTTTTCCTTATATACAAATGTATAAGACATAATATTTGCCACGTAGAACATATTTAGAATTAAGAATTTTGAAAGATGTTTGTAATAATAGCATTGTCCAGTGTCTTTATGGAAGTATAAGCATTAGAATTTTATATATGTGAAAGGACATTTGATATCATACGGTATGTTTTGTTAATATAAACTATAAAAGAGAGAGAAATTATATAAAAGAGAAATTACTTCTGGAGGATTAAGTCATTTGTCAAAGATCACAAGCATTTATTGCACAAACTGACACAATTCTCACACCTGACCCCTAGAACATTACTATACCACATTTATTATTATCAAAATTTTCTTAATGTTACAAAGCCCTGAGCAGTATTTATACAAATTGGCAGTAGGGGAAATATTTGTAACACCATACCATCAAAGAAAAATAGTGTATGAATAATAAAATTCATATATATCAAATTCATGAAAATGTCAAAAACATTGCTAATAACAACATGCTAAATGTACCTGATATATAATTTGTAAAATGGTTAAATAAAACATGACCCATTTAAAAATAGGACAAAATGATAATATTGGTCTGAATTTTTTACTTTTGATGTGATTTCTCAATGTGCTGGCATGTTTGAATGCTAAATCTTACCTTATAATGTATGTTTGAGGATTACAATGAGGTAATATATGTAAAAAGCTCAGCCCAGTGTCTGACATCTAGTAGATACTTAACAAAAGATAGATGTCAATAGCATGTGCTATGGAAAAAAAAATTTTCAATAATATACCATATAAGTGACTATTAGGGAACCAACTTTTGTCTCCTAACATGTAACTAGCAATATAAGGAGAATATATTTTATTATCACTTCTGAATGAGAAGAGCCAAGAGTCTCCCTTGAAAAGAGAGGAAGGGAAATTTTCGTTATAAAAGAACTGAATCTTTTTGGTGAAGGAACAAACATTCTTTTAATGACAGAGTGAGAGGTAAGCAGATACTCAGGAGCACACTACAGCATAATCATATGCAAACTTTCCACAGTGATATTATCCTTCTGACTATAGTAAGTATTTTGAATTATTTTTGGAAATTTAAAAACTTGACTAAGCTGACAGAATTTTTAAGCTTTTTGTAAAATAAGAATCATTTCAATTTTTGTCAAGAACTGTTACTGTTTTATCACTGAGAACTACAGAGAGATGATCTTAAATATAAATGAATAAACAAAAAAAAAATAAATGAATAAACAAATCACAAATTAAAATACTCCCCTGAGAAATATTTGTAGAGATAACTGACTTGTGCTCCTTATATTAGAACGATTCTTCAAAGGAAATTATTTCCTAATAGTATTTATCAAATTGTTAATGGATTTTAAAACATAATATATTTGTAATATCACTGAAAAGCAATGGGAAATAGAGCTTTCTGAATAGTTGGTCATTCTTCTAAGCTTGTTAGGACTATCTTTATTTTCCTACTAATTGTCAATGTAATTTTAATAAAGGACATCCTAACAACTGTAAACCTCAAAATTGTGTGCTAATTACAGGTTAGGCTCTAACTCATTTAACAATAGGCAATCTAAACATGAAAATCAATTGAGAATTCGATGGTTTACTAACTATTGAACCAAAATTTATTTTGTTAGTTGAATTCCGTGTGTGTGTGTATATATATACATATATATATATATATATGTATATATATATATATGTATATGTATATACATATACATATATATAATTCCAAACATTTCAACGTATATTTCCATGTACACCGAGGAAAGACTGGTCAATTTTCATTGGACTGCTTTGTGCATTAATGTGATTTCAGGTCACTGGTACAATGTAGGTGGGATTGTTGTCATAAGCAGAAATAGGCACAGAATGCAGAAAATTAGATGGTTAAAGACTTCCTTTGCATACATTGCTAACTATGTAATAAACATGTTCTGATCAGGAAGTCTTGGGAATTATTACTTGAGAATTCATTATTAATGTCAAGTGAGGACATAACTCACATTTCAATCATTAGTTACCAAAATATGTACAATACTTCATTTTCAGAATTTTTCTCATCTATTAATGGATAAGCTCTTGCTTTTATTCTTTTTTTTTTCAAATATTGACATTTAAAGACTTTTTAAAGATTTTATTTAATGATTTATGTGGGTGAGAGCAAGAGCATAAGCAGGAGGTAAAGGAGAGAGAGAAGCAGACCCCCCACTGAACAAGGAGCCTGATATGGAACGCGAGATCATGACCTGAACTGAAGGCAGACACTTAACCGACTGGGCCACCCAGGTGTCCCTAAAGACATTTTTAGTGATCATTTATAATTTTCAGTAAAACAACATTTCAAGATGATTTTTATAAAAAGTTAAGAAAAATACTGAGTTTAAGTAGAGTTAGGGAACAGGTCCTGACAAAACAGTATGTCTCTGATTTACTTAGAACTCTGTAGCCTAGAAGCCATAATGTGAGAGTTCTGAAACCATGTGTCAGCCACTTAAAAGAAGTGACAAGAATCATCTTGAAATTTTATTACATTATAAAAGAAAACATGTTTCTAGGCAGTAGTTGAAAAAACATAATTTCTATTACTTCAGATGATAGGATTTATATGTCTCAAGACAATATAGCATCAAGAAGAATGCTATACTAAACTTATTTCAACTGTAACAGAATTATAAATATGATTTAAGATTAACCTGAAATATTGGGACCCTTCTTGAGAAGGAAGATGTGTACTCAGTATGCTTAAAATGTATATATCATTTAAATGTACACCATACAGCCCATCTTGGAATAGAAATTCCCCTTTGCAACACAAAGGTATGAAACTTTGAGTTAATATGACTGCTCTGAGGATAAATAAGTGTAATAATTTCACATATAAAATAACAAGACATACTTCAGTTCGCTGAAAAAGAACATACAGTTTGGGAATCCCTGGAAGGGCAGTCTTACATAATTCATTTGAATAAAATATATCTAACAAAATAAAAAAGTATGTCTTTTTACATTCTTCAGTGATACAGGCACACACAGATGACTGGACATGGAAAACAAATTGTGTAATTCAGTTAGTTACAGGGAAATGTGCAGAGATTATGTTCAGATTTGTTATTAATAAGCAAGACTGATATTGTTAATTTAGAGACCCTCAAAAGAATAACTGTCTTTCATCTTTTCAGAAGTATGTGTAAATGTGGTAACTTTTTATTATTATTTTGGTTTGTTTTGGTTTTGTAGAACTCTAAAAAAAAGAAAGTAAAAATAAACCTAACTTTCTATGCAAAACAGGATGCAATGAAATAGGGAAATCATCCTTCATTCCATAGTCAGGCCTGTGACTAAATACTACTAAATACTAAAGGGATAGATGGGTGAGGATATCCAACTTGTACAGTAAGAAGGGCCAGGACATGAAGGGAGAGCCCAGAAGGATTAACCAAGGAAAAAATTGTTAAATTTCACTATATAATCAGCGGGCACACAAATTAATGAAGTATTTTGCTATATGATATAATCTATCTAGAGCAATTTATTATTTCAACAATAAACATCAAAACATAATAATGTCATTGTGGGGAAAACTGTTTCCCTATGTCTGACTAGACTTGACTATGCCATTTAGCCACCATCAAATTTGAACATTTATTGTCTTGCTTTTTCATAGAAAATATAATGAGATAGCAGTAACTAAATACTTGGTTTCCCATGAGACATATTTTTTAAAGTTCATCTGCTAAATCCTAGATAAAACAGAATATTAACTCTTATGGGCAATACTGACGGAGGAATTCCACGAGAACAACTCAGAGAGTTAAGAAAAAATTGTGTTGAAATTTCCAATAGCACTATATGAAGAAAGGAAATCTCAGTGGAGGACCCCCAGTGACCTTGCAGGATTCCCAAAAGGCTCACGATGGCTTTAAAACCAAATTGAAGATTTTGAGTTCTTAATGTTTTCTCATTTTTAGCTATATTTTCAAAGCTAAATCAATTTTTTTCTTCTTCTATCCTTATATGAATTTATGAAACTATGATCTTAAAACAGTCATTGCTTACCTTTGATTCTTGAACTGTCTTGACTCTTTTCCTGCTGGAATTAAAAAGAAATAGGTCAAAATCTCTGAGTATGTGATCAACAGCCTGATATAACAGATCATGGTAACTAAAGACTTGTCAAGATATTTTGTTCTACATATACCCTGGAGTCACTGTAACACAAATCTCAACTTAAAAAAACACTTATGTCCAATCTTTTATCAGAGTAGTAATCATTCTTACTGTACACATACTTCTTTAAGAAATAAATACATTATATTAATATGGATTCAAAATAAATGGTAATGAATAGTAAATAATCATGCCTTTCAAATGCCTTAAGCCATTTCATTTAATTTCAACAGATATTGAGTGATGTCTTCAGAATTTACTTTCAACATCTCTGCGTTGAAATTGTTGGTGAGGAAAAATGTTTAAGGGCAAAGAGTGGACAATTCACTAAAAGACCACAAAAGACATTTCAACTGCCTTCCTTCACTTTAAGAATTGGCCCCTCCTCACTACTTGAAGGCTAAAGTTGACAACAATTCTATTATTTATTCAAAGGCTGCTTCAGTCAGACCTGTCTTTCAATTTGACATACTCCTTATTAGTTACCAGGCAACCCCAAAAGAATTAGCTTGCTTTCAAGTTTTTAAGTAGAAATTGTGCTCTCTATACCTTCTCAATTAATATTCAAGCACAGTTTGCTATGTGTATGTTTCAGGGCCTCACACTAAAAATAATTATGAAACGCATTTCTAATAAAAAATGACAGATACATATAAATAGAACTTCAGAATTGTATAAATGCCAATAAATATTGATACAATTTATGAAAATAGTGAAAAATACAAAGAATTTATTTTGCTGCAAGCATAAATCTCAGAGTCAGATTTGAGAACAAAAATGCATATTGACAAATGTATATTTATGGAACACACTTATCCAGTGTATGATTCTATTAAACTCTAATACTTTGTGTGCTACTTCACTTGTCCTAATCTATCCAGCTTTTGTTTTGGCTCCTGTACTGTCCTTTGTTAATTAATTTATTTTTTCCAGTCCTGATTTATTTTTAATTTAGAGTAACTGTTGTTCATTAAAACTAAAATTTAAATATAAATTACTTGATTTAAAAATAAATTATCCATTCATGATATAGGATAAGCAAACTTAAGCTTTCCAAAGAGATATTTACTAAAGAAAAAAAAATGTCTGTCTTCTTTCCTTTTCTTTCATCATTCATTCATTCACTCATTTAGTCATTTAGTCTTCGAGTAAATATGTATAGATTGCTTTTTATGTGCCAGACATTTCTCCAGGTGATCAGGCTACAAGGGATGAACAACACAAAAGTGAAATGAAATAAAACCAAAAAATAAATAAATAAAACAAAACAAAACCAAAAAAGTGTCCTTAAAGTAACATAGTGCATAAATGTTAAAAAATTCTATTTAGAAAAAAGATCTAACATAGAAGGTAGTTTTAGAGTAAGTGACTGCAATTTTACGTGGTTCTACATGACAAAATGACTTTTTTATGTTTTAAGTTTTTATTCAAATTTTAGTTAGTTAATATATGCTGTATTAATTAGGTTCAGGAGTTGAATTTAGTGGTTCATCACTTACATATAACACCCAGTGCTCATCACAAGTGCCTTCCTTAATATCCTTCACCCATTTAGCTTATTCCCCAGCCCACCTCCCCTCCAGCAATCTTCAGTTTGTTCTCTATAGATGAGAGTCTTTTATGGATTGCCTCCCTGTCTTTTTTTCTTTCCCCTATTTCATCCATTATTTCTATTTCTTAAAGTCCTACATGAGTGAAATCATGTGGTATCCGTCTTTCTCCGACTGACTTATTTCATTGAGCATAATACAATCTAGCTCCAGCCATGTCATTGGAAATGGCAAGAGCGACTCTGGAAAACAGTATGGAGGTTCCTCAAAAGTTAAAAATAGAACTACCCTATGACCCAGCATTGCATTACTTGGTATATGCCCAAAGTGTGTACAAAAATACAAATTCAAAGGGGTACCGCACCCTACTTCTTATAGCAGCATTATCAAGAATAGTCAAATTATGGAAAGTGCCCAAATGTAATCTACTGATAAAACTGACTTTTGAATAAAATTTTGAGTGAGATGAGAGGCTATTCTGAGGATTTATCTGGGGAAAATATATGCTAGGAGATTAAAAAAAAAATGGCACACTTCCCGAGGTACAAAACTTTTTGGCATTGTCAAAACTACCAAGGAGGCCAGTGTGATTAGACTAGACTGAGTAAGGGAGTTTAATAGGAAATGCAATGAGGGAGCCAATAAGGGTCAGATAGATTAGCACCTGGGGCATTTGTTGGGTCTTTAGTTCTTACACTGAGACAGCTGAGAAAACATTGAAAGTTTCTTCTCAGAGGAATAATATTATCTGAACTGCATTTAGGAAGAATTATTCTGGGTATTAAAAATGGGTTTAACAGGGCAAGGACAAAATTAGAGGGACTAGTGGAAAGGGCATTGCAGCAATCCAGGTGGGAAGCAAGAATGGCATAGAACAGTGTGGTAGCAGTGCAGTTGGAATATCAGAACTGTCAATAGAATAAATTTGGGATATGAGATGCAGGATAGATGAGGGTGATTTCAAGAATCTGAGTCACTATAAGGATGAAGTTGCCTGTAAAATGAGAAAGATACGCAAAAAAGAAAAAAAACACCTTTATACTTCATTACTTGATTTTTAATACTGCCTCATGCTGTGAATTTTTCTATTGTTGTCTGGCCACCCCTTTCCTATCTGCTTTACTGATGCCTCCTCCCCTGAACTTCTAAAGCCTGGTTTCCTAGACATTGAGCCCTTACCTTTCTTCCATATATACTTCACTGCTTTGGTGATTTATCTAGTCTTCTGGCCTTAAATACCATCCTTTTCCTAAAGACTCTCAAATTTATATCTCTAGCCAATTTTCACCATTGAACTTTAGCCTCATGGACTTGACTTTATTTTTGACATTTCTACTTGGATATCTAATAACAGCTTACTTATCACATCCAAAACTGAACTTCTGATCTTCCCTTACTTCTTTGGCCATCTTTCTCATCTTCTTCATCTTCCTCATCTCTTCCTCCTCCGAGTGCTCAGACACTTAAAGTAATCCTTGTCTACCCCCTCTTTTAAGAGTAAAAAGTCTGAATTTTTCATAGGTTTGATGTTTGAACATGCTGACTTTGATTTTACTTTAAATATCACTCTGAGGATGCAAAGTAGGCAGATGGTTAAAATGTCTGGAACTCATGAGAGCTATTTCGGCAAGACATATAAATTTAGAAATCACCACCATGTGTATAAATCATCAGTATTGCATCTGGAGAACACATAGTAGAGTTGAATGATCTAGAACTAAGTATTGGAAATAATATGAGAAAAATATTAAGTGAATTAGCCAACAGAAGAGAATAGAAAGATAGACTACAGGAGAATAAAATAGCATATAGAATCATAAAAACTCGGGAAATATATCATGTAGGGGGAGGTTTTTAATAGCACAGAATTCTTCTGACAGATCAAAGACAATTATATCCAAGGCAATGTCCATTAGAAAAAGTGGTATGGGGTGCCTGGGTGATCAGTCAGTTAAGCATTTGACTCTTGATTCCAGCTCAGGTCATGATCTCAGGGTCCTGAGCTACAGTCCTGCCTTGGGCTCTGCACTGTGTGTGGAGCCTGCTTAAGATTCTTTTTCTCCCTCTCCCTCTGAACCTCCTCCCCTACACCCACTAGCTCTTTCTCTCTCTCTCTCTCCTCTTCCTTTCTTAAAAAAAAAAAAAAAAAGGCACAGATGGAATCATTACTTCAAAGAAAAAGCATTTTTGTGGTGTTATATGTTTGGAAGTAAAACTGAAGTTACTCAAGGAAAAAGAGGGAAATTGAGAAATGTATGACCTAATAAAAATGTAATGGGAGAAAAATAAATAGGAAAGAAAGCCCTGGTGCGGTATGTGTCTGGACATTAAGTGAAATCCACGCAAGTATCATGTTTGTTTTTTGTTCATCTCTGTATTTCATCTTTAGTTATATATTATTTAAATCAATGAGAATTGAGAATATATAAATGGTGGGAGATACATAATAGAAATGGAGAGGATTGTGATAAAAGGGAGAGATGATATGATGGATTTCATAAGGTTATTGAATGTAACACAGAACATAAGTGGAAACATTTAGATAGGAGAAAAACCAGTTCCTGCTATGTAACATGTAGACACAGAAAAGTGGGGTCATAGATGTAAACGATTATAAGTTTGATATGATTAAATTTAAAAATTTAGTCTGTGAGGATTATTTTCTTTATCTATTAGAAGGAAAGTCAGATGAGTGGTGAAGTAGGATGATTTCTCAGATATTTAAAGAGATAGAGAAGATTATAAACGCATTGCTTTTTGTGAGAGTAGGTGAGTAGAACAGCTTGGTATTGTCAAAATCTTTTTTTTTTAAAGATTTTATTTATTTATTTATTTGACAGAGAGAGATCATAAGTAAGCAGAGAGGCAGGCAGAGAGAGGAGGAAGTAGGCTCCCGACTGAGCAGAGAACCCGATGTGGGGCTTAATCCCAGGACCCTGAGATCATGACCTGAGCCAAAGGCAGAGGCTTTAACCCACTGAGCCACCCAGGCGCCCCTGGTATTGTCAAAATCTTAATTCAGATTTGCCATCATAAGTTTGTATAATATTGATATTAGCCTTACTTTAATTATAGGCAAATAAGTTTAATACTCACTGATATATTTTATTTTATTTTTTCTTAAAACCTAATTCTCTCTTTATACAATTGTATATAGTCATAAATTACCAATGAAAATATTCTTAAATATTCTACAAACTGGAAATGTTCAAGAAGCATGTATTTAAAGAAAAAATAGAAATTATTTTAATAGACTGAGAATAACAGAGCTGCAAAGTAAGAAGAAAATAAGCATAAACTACTTCATTCACTGCATAACTTGTATTAGAACCATGACAGAAGGGTGCCTCGGTTGCTCAGTCAGTTGAGAGTCTGCCTTCAGTTCAGGTCTTGATCCCAGGGTCCTGGAATCGAGTCCCACATTGGGCTCCCTGCTCAGCAGGGAGTCTGCTTCTCCCTCTACCCCTTGCCCCTGCTCATGATCTCTCTCTCTCAGTCTCTCTCTCTGTGTCAAGTAAATAAATAAATAAAATATTTAAAAATAATAAACAAATAAAATATTAAAAAATAGAACCATGACAGTAGGTGTTTAATAAACATTATTTAGGATTTTCAAAGTAATAACTATTCCAACTTGCTTCTATGTCTAAAATGTTGTATTATTCACCTGGCAATATATTTTTTCAATTTTATTTTATAAACTATTACTTCATGTTTTAAATGTTAATTTTTTTAATAGGGAAATGTTAAGGAGAAAATTGTGATTATTTAATTATGTGAAATCTCCTAAGAGGTCAGAAAGATTTGTTATCCTGTCCTCATGATACATTTGAAAAACATTCCTACATTAAGAAAACTTAGATCTTGTCTGCAATGGTAGAATCCCAATCCCTTGGTATAACTCAATTTTAATATTCTTTCAAAAGATTTTCTGATTAATTGATCCTGTCTTAAAATAAGAAATATATTTTGGCTACATATCAAAATTAAATAATAGCAAACCATTTGTGTTTTACTTTGTACTACACCATTTCTTGGAAGAATCCCAAAGTGCTACATTAATTACATAAATAGACTCTATGACATCCAGCTCAATGGTAGAAATGAGTAAATAGATCCTTGCAGACCATATGATAAAGATTGGCAAAGGCAGTCTGGGCAGTAGTGTGGATTCAGAAAGAACACATGATTGTATAACAGAATGTCTCAAATATTAAAAAAATACAAGATGATAAATGGAACTTAACTAAACTAGCATAAAATTAAGTCACATTGGGGTACACAGTAATTCTAAAATAAGATGCAATGGTCCTAACGCATCTAGGCAAACAAGACTATAACAAATAACACTAATGCATAGGTTGCTAGTACCACTTAAAGGCAGAATGCTATCACTGTAGAAGATATTAAAAAGAATGTTGCTTATCTAGTATTTTCATTTTAGCATGGCATATACTAACATCTCATGATGCTTCTAACATAACAGTTGATCTTTCTTCATCAGCATTAAAACTAAATGGTCACAATATCTTCAAACATAGTTTACTTGGTTCCTTCCTTCTTACTAAGAAGTACAAGATCTTTAGAAAGAGAAGAAACCATCTAAATACTAAGTGAGCCATTTCCATCATAACAGCATTGAGTTATAAACGTTAGATAGTGAATTGTCCTCTCATTCCATACTATAAAACTTAAATTACTTAAAAAAAAAAAGACATAAACCTCACACAAGTAATATCCATGGATATTCTTTTATTTTAAATTTGCATATGAATAAATCTAGATTAATGAAGCTACTTATGTGCCTTTTGGTCATCCCATAAGCTTCCCTTCACATGGAAGGATATAAGAATGAAGCATGTGCCAAGTCCCTTAGAGCTAAAACAATTCTCCCTCTACTTTGGGAGAATGTACTTAGACTTTCTTTTGAATGTACTTAAAAATAACATCTATACTACAGGAAGGACTTAGGGAACATCTATAAAATGCAGCATCTTTCCCCCTCCAATACAGGAGTGTTAAGAAAAGATTCTAGGTTACTGTGTCGTCTCTGTGACCTCGTTTGCCTTTGGGCATTAATAAAAAGCCATATGGTAAGGCTATGCTACCTAGATAACAAAGATAGTATTAAAAAGTTATTTTCTACTTAAGGACTCACCCTTAAAGATATCAGTGCCTTTGGTTGAATGGGTGACACATTCTGAGAGACTATAGACCTTCTTTAAAGTCATTGGGGGAAGATATTTTTATTTATTTGTTTCTCATTGCCCAAATTATACAATAAAGTACACTCAGACTGTGTTTAGGTTACTCATGTACCGAGAAAACAAACAAAATAAACCTTCAGTCACAGGACTTAAGAAAAGCCAAATCAAATATGCAGAATAATTTTACTCAAGTCCATAATGAATCTTAAAATTTAAAGATTAACAAAAGAGAAAAATAAGTCATTAGTATCCAAAAGTGATGTGTCCTTGATTAAAGTAAACTTGCTCACGATCCATATGATCCATACTCGTTATTGAAGTAAATAGATGTCATCATTTGCCAAAGCTGAATCATTATTTATTAGTAGTCTAACATGCAGCACACATAAAATTTGATTAGAAATATTTGCTGCAAGTTCTGTTGTATTTGTATTTATTTGCATTGTATTTACATATATATTTTATATAATGTATTTATATACAGTAATGCTATAAAAGCTAATGTATATACTTGTATGCATATATAATTTGTGTATATGTATATAATGCATGTCTCTATATGTGTATGATGTACATAATTTTATATAATTTTAAGTATATAATTTTAAAGTCAAGAATAAAGACCAAGAGATTCTAACAGTGAAAATAGTCAATGGATGGAAAGAAAGGATATTCAAATATAAATTTTTGTGGCAAACAAGCATAAAGTTAAGGTTATTAATTTTAGAAGGTTTTCTATTTTAAATTGCTTCTCAGGATTCTTCCTTTCTCTTTGATGCAGTCATTGTTTACCAGACAAATACCACCAAACAAAAGTTGTGAAATATTGATTTGCAGTGGAATACTTATGTTTCATATATATATATATATATATATATATATATATATATATATGTAATTACATATAAATATTACATATTCATTTATATTTCTTTATTTCCATGTGCTAGGTGATTAAAACATAAAATATTAATTTTAACATTAGAGCTATTAAGTAATATTTATGCTTAATATTAAGTAATATTAAATTCATGGAGGCTGAGAATAGGAGACTTTCAGCAGACCACTCCACCATAATCTTGTAGCAAATCTCTTCAATTCTGAAGCAAGCATACACATGAACACATGAGTTTCCTCCCTGTGGCCCTCAATGCACAAGTGTGTGTGCATATCCACACATACACACATATGCTCACACTTTCTCAAAAAAATATTTTGCTCATGGCAATTTAATTATAAAATGCCTAGAAAATAAGAAATAGTTGCAATTAAAATGCAGTATATTAAGTCTCCTAAATCTTGGAGATACAGACATGTTTTCAGTAAACTCTAATGGTGAATTTTCAGTTTTACTTAATTTAATCAATCCTCCCATCTTTTATTTTAAATACTTCCCTTAGAATTTGAATCATGTTCTTGATCCGATATCATAACCTTCTCAACAAACCTCAACCCTCATCATTCTGTTTTTTAATTTAAATTCAGTTAGCCAACTTACAGTATCTCTTTAGTTTCCGATGTAGTGTTCAATAATTTACTAATTGCATATAACACCCAATAATCTTCCCCCTTATAAAACAGCACACCCATTACTAGTTGCTTTTCTTAACTTTTTATTCATTTCGCACAGAGGTTGCTACTTCCTGGAATAATATGTTACCTATTTGCCCATTTTATGTTCCCTTTACTGGAATGCATGTGGGATTACATATAAAATCTAGAGAGTACTTAAAGGAACAATGCATTCTTTTGTAGGCCAAAGAAAGCTTTGAGAATGTGAAGAACTGGGAAATATATGAGAGAGCAGATGAGATAGTAAGAATAAGAAGTTGATCTCTACAGCAAAAGAAAGGAGAGGATTCTATCAGAAGACATAGCTTGAACAAAGTTAGGCATCTATGAGAGTGTGTGGAAGACAGGAAATAGTGTGTTGTGCTAAGTGCACAATGGGATGATAAAATTATTCCAGTTGGCCAACTAATAGATTTCACCTTTCCATGAAGAAGTATATAATTTTCTGAATTTTAAAGAATTATTACATATATTAGTAATATATAACATATGTATAATTTGATTAGAAATGTATGCTATAAGTTATATTATATATTATTCAGATTAATATGGATAGGTATAGATATAGATATATAGATATTCAAAACATGACCTGTAAAAGCTATAGATTGTCAATCTAGAGCTACTTCTTATTTGGCTTAATATGTTGATGTGAGGTCATTAATTCCAATGTCAAAATCATAGTTTCTTCTTATTGTAGATTCATATTATATTTGATATATTTATGTGATTTTAAAGAAAAAAAATGAAAAGAACTTCTTATTGCATTGATGGACATCTTCAGTATTACTTTAAATTCTGAAGTCCTTAAGCAAGGTAACAAGAGATATACACTGGAAGTAAAAAAAAAAAAAAATCAAACTAGAACAGAATTTACTTATAAATCAAATCCATATTTAATAATATTTATATTATGCTTTTGTTACATATAATTTTAATCTTAAATTTAGAAGTTTTATGATGGAAATTTATATGTATTTACATTTAAAATAAAATCTATTATTATTATGGAATATATATAATTACATTCATGGTTTAAATCTAATGTAAATACCAGAAATACTTTTGTCTGATTTTTTAAATGTGTAGTTAAGTTAAGTGGGTAAGATGTATGCATAAACTATCACCAGATATTGCGTCAAATACAATCAATAAGAATTTCCAAATGTATCACAAAAGACATCTTTCGTTCATACACTCATGAAAAACATAAACAGACTGGATCTTAAAAGATGAGCTGGATATAAGTAGATGAAGTCATTACGGGCATTTAGGGCAAAAAAAAAAAAAAAACAGCCTGCAGACATTGAGGAATTAGGTAGTGAAACATTTAGGTAGAAAATAATGCAAATACTCAAGATAATTAAAATAGTCAAAGAAGAAAGTACTCACTAAAAACTCCATACATGATGTACATATATATGAGTACTCCTCTCCATATAAAGTATAAAATTACTTATTTATTTTACAATAGATAAGATTTGAGGATTTAAAAAATCACAAGGAAAAAAATGTTCTTTTACTTAACCTACAATCTTAGAATAAAAGTGATAATTCTGTTGTCCCTTCTTACAGCATCATTGTTTCGTCATTAGACTTTGAGTGGAAATATGGGAAAATCTAAAATTAATATATGTTGATGGTCTACTTTTTTTGAGCTATAATTTGAAATGGAAAAAAAACAAATAAAAAATAGTTTTTGACAATTTTAGTTCTGTATTATAGATAATACTTCACCGTGAAAGATATTAAGCATAAATATGGGAACATCTAAAAGATATACTTACTTAATTTTTGAAATATTGATTATTTTTTTCTAAAATATTGAGTTAATTGTGTTTTTTAAATTGATAATATATATTATAACTGCTTTATCCATTTATCTCATTAATATGTGAAGAAATTCAAAGTATAATTAGAACATATTAATCTTATGATCATGTTACTACTTTAATAAGGTGTTAACATATTAACTCACTCCTTGAATACAGGTCTGTTTGGAATATACATGGCCAGAATTACATTATAAGATAGGAATGAAAGATAGGTAATATAAATTTTTTATCTCAGATTCTATCTGAGGAGACTGATAGTTATTAATTATAACACACCGATAAAAAATTTATAGGATGATCTGGAAACAAGAATAGGAGGAGCAATTGTCTATGCTGAGTATGGGGCAAAGGGAGAATTCACCATGAAAATTGTTGCTTCAGCAAAGAAAAAGTATAACTAATTTGCTCTGGAAAAGAGTATTAAGCTGTGCAAAGGCACAGAATTATAAAATATTTAGTCCTTTGGGAGAAATAGTGAATAGGTAAGCATAGCTCAACTACATACTTCTTTAAACATGAGGATTATATAAAAATATATTCAAGAAACTTCTCTCCCATTTCCAGAAGAAAATTTATACCCATTTAAGTGTTATAGCTAAAGCTATTTGGTAAAGAGCCATATAAATTAAATAAACATGCCAATTTATTATAACAGTTTTCAGTGTGTTTTTGGAGTGTGAAAAATAATGATGATTTTCCTAAAACGAATCACTAATTAAAGGATTTGGAATAAATAGAAATATAAATCACTAATTAATAATGATTTTGACATGGAAATTAGTGAACTTGTATATTTAAAATGCACACATTTGCATTACAATTCTCTATGTTTATCCCTCAATAGATTCAATTTATAACTTATCAAGTCTCTAAATGGATCCTAAGTTATTTTTGTTATTAGAATCTAATGATTTGGGGCACCTGGGTGGCTCAGTGGGTTAAAGCCTCTGCCTTCAGCTCAGGTCATGATCCCAGGGTCCTGGGTCAAGCCCCACATTGGGCTCTCTACTCGGCGAGGAGCTTCCTTCCCCCTCTCTCTCTACCTGCCTCTCTGCCTACTTGTGATCTCTGTCTGTCAAATAAATAAATAAAATCGTTTAAAAAAAAGAATCGAATGATTTGATTTTTAAATTTCCAATGGAGCATAGTATACTTTTTCTAGTAATATAAATTTTACTGAGACTACCAATAACTAACAAAGTATATTGAAGTATAACAAAGTATATTGAAAATATACTTTGTAAAAATATATTTACATTTTGCAATGTAGAAAATATAAAGACTTACAGCCAAGTATCCCAAAGTATAGGATACTCTGGGCACAAGCAAAGAAAAGACTTCCTAGGGAAGATAAGCAAAACAGAGGTCAATAGATGGTCTCTAAGCATAGATGCAACCATTGCTTATCCAATGGATGGATAAATTGGTTGCAAGTGTCTATGAAAAAATTAAGGCTTGGGAATAAAAATAGAGAAAGGAGGGAGAGGACGCTAGAAGGGAGAGTGGAGACTGGGGGGAAGGGAAAGGAGAGAAAGATTAAGACACATAATTAGTCTTACTACATGGCAAGAAATGTTTAAGTTCTTTGCATATATTATCTCACTGAGGTGACCAAAAGTCCTGATCTAGCCTCACCTACTTATATCCTTAACCTATGGTTTCATGGAGGGCTCTAGGGGATGATAACCATAGTATATACAGCAACCATTTTCAAGCAAATGTGATTAACATGAGAGCAGAGCCAAAACCATGGGTTAAACTGCCATTTTAAAAATACGAATTCCCCAAGTGAGATATCCCTAAAATAAGTAAAAGAATATTTGATAGGATTTTCAGTCCTTCTTGGGTAGTTGGGTGGTAGCAGCTATTATAATATCAAACTAATTTTTACTGAAAGGTGAGTGAGGCCTAGGGCATTATGTTTACAATTGTTTCCTTTTTTTTCAATTTTATGGAAGAATAGTTGACAAATAGACTGCTTTTCCACATTGTGTAAAATCTTTCCAAGGGATCTCTCTTAATGTTGAGCTGCTCTGGACTTGAGAACATAGTGATGGAAGTAAAATCCTTACTATACTTTTCTTTGTGGCCACTCTCAGTTTTTGAGCTCCATAAGATTTCTGCTGTTTCTTCATTACAGTCCAGAGCTTTCCTAGAGCTATTTTTCATCAGTTTGTGGTTGTTTATTTACTATTTTTATTGCACTGGGCCCTCCTTGACCTCCATCTTGCTGACATCATCTTCTATTTACAGTTGCTGATGTCAAAACCTCTTTCCTCAAAAAACTTACAATTTACTCTAAGGACTAAAACATATGTAACATAGAGAAAAAATTAAATCTCAGAACAGTTTATATGGGTGATACTCCATAACATGTTGTAGACAAAGAAACATTTTGGGTGGTGCATAATTCATCTGATTCCTTCACTGCTGTCAGCATTATTTTCCCCTCTTTTAGGAAAATGCATACTTCATAAGTACATTTTGCATTACACACACATATAAACACATCCACACACACATATATTCCAATTTGACAATTAAAATATTTTGAATTTATAAACATATAATATTCTACCCACAGCTTCTATGGATTTCAAGTCACCAAAACATTTAGGTCACCAAGAAAATTATAAATAACAAAATAATAATAATGAGTAACATAAAAGTATTGGGGCTATTGAGCTATGCTAATATAAACTAAATGTTCTGAAAAAGCCAACCTCTGAGTTATGGGGTCCAAAAAAAGTAAAATCTATTGGGAATATCAAAGATTGTCATCACTAGTGTAGAAGACTTATGAAAAGTGGCTGGATATCAAATTAATAGAAACTTTTGGAGATCTGCTCTCACTTCTACATCTATCCAACCCCAAATAACTATAAATTCCCTTTTCAAAACCAAACGTAATTGTACTAAGTGTTCTAAATTCACTTTTTAAAACTCTGATGAGTCTTACAGACCTGTACCCCTGAAACAAATAACATATTATATGTTAATAATAAAAAATAAATAAAACTCCAAAGGGTCAAAAATAAGGTCTAGCAATATGTCATCTTCAAGAAGTACTTAAAAGGAAAAAAGTATATATGAAAAATATATTTATATACAAGTAATCCCAAATGTACATATTTGTATATAAGTATACCCATATATAAGCAAGAAACAGAAGATATTTTATGCAATATCTCATACTAGAATCTGATATGAAATGCAGATAAAAAATATGACAAATATGGTAAGAGATTTAGGGGAAAAAAACTAGTTTTAATAGGAACTATAAAATGAGAAGATATAACTATTGCCAATATATTTTCATCTAATAACAGACTCAATGCTAAATTAATATATAAATTAATTATATAAAATGATTATACACATGCAGACACACACACACAAACAAATAAACCAAGTTATGTTGCATTTTTTAACAACGTCCCAGAAACAGAAAATTCAAGTGAAGAATAAAGAATAATCCATATTAAGAGTTTTATGGAGAATCAGGTTGAGCAATTATATAAAAAGCTTATACTCAATAAAGAAAAATATCATTATTTTAAACCACATATGTGACATTTACAAAAACTGAAATGCTTTAAAACTGAACACATTATGGTGCCTGGTGGCTCAGTGGGTTAAGTCACTGCCTTCAGCTCAGGTCATGATCTCAGGGTCCTGGGATTGAGTCCCGCATCGGGCTTTCTGCTCAGCAGGGAGCCTGCTTCCGTCTCTCTCTCTCTGCCTGCCTCTCTGCCTACTTGTGATCTCTTTCTGTCAAATAAATAAATAAAATCTTAAAAAAAAAAAAAAAACAAACTGAATGCATTAAAGGAAGCTTCATAAGACAGAAGGAAGGGTTCAAGATGGCACCCTAGGAAGACCCTAAACTCACCTTCCACTGACACAAAAATCTTGCTTTTACATATGGGGTAATTTTTCTCTGAAAACAGCCTGAGAACTAGATTAACAGCACCTTCACAACGAAAGAAAAAAGAGACAAATCAAGAAGGGTAGGAGAAGCAAAGACATAGCTTCTTCCAGTACACCATCCCAAATGAGGTGACCCCACAATTAAGAGGGATCCAAAAAAAAAATATGGACCCCTTCCTTGAGAAGTAAAGACATTATTATGACCCACATCGGGCACCCTGATCCTGAGGGACAGTGCCAGAAAGGGAAACCCCAAAAACCTCTGGTTTTTCAACATCAACAGAGATGAAGACCAGGAGAATCATAGAACTATAGAGGATAAAGATTCCACTCTTCAGGGCTTATATGCAAATCTACTCACCCTGACAACCAGCACAAGAGAAACAGATAGATAAGTGCCTAGGCTGTAAGAAAAGGGACCAACTTACTAATTTTATGGTGGTTTCTGGAAAGGCAGGAAACTTTTCTAGGGGTGGAAGCATTGGTAGACAACACTTTTGCAATCTCATTCTAACTGGCTGGTGTTTGGAGTCATAAGCATCATTTTTGGTGACCTCCCTCTAGTATGCTAGTATATGGAAGGTATGCACTATCCGCCCAATTTCACACCCATCCTGTGCTGCATGTAAACCATAACAGAGATGGATGTGTACCTGAGTACTGCTCAACCCACCCAGAGACTGAGACACAACCAGGATGATTGAGCCCTGCCTTCTTTTCTCAGCAGCTGAGACCTAAATGGGTGAGGCAAGCCCCCTGAGTCCCACCCTCACTGATAAAGATTCCAAAGTAACTGTCATAAAGATGTTCACTGATCTCAGGAGAAAAAATGAAAGAACACAGAGAATACTTCAAAAAAGAGAAAGAAAATATTAAGAAGTACCAAAAAATTATGACTGAACTGAAAAATGCATTAGAGTAGT
Organism: Lutra lutra; assembly: GCF_902655055.1. Classification (NCBI taxonomy): domain Eukaryota; kingdom Metazoa; phylum Chordata; class Mammalia; order Carnivora; family Mustelidae; genus Lutra; species Lutra lutra. The sequence continues at coordinate 77,205,764 of NC_062279.1, read as the reverse complement.
TCAACAATAGAATGGATGAAATAGAAGCTTACTGCATCAGTAAGCAGTAAGATAGAGCAATGGAAAATACCCAGACAGAGCAGCAAAATTAAAAAAAAAAAAAAGAAAGAAAGAAAAAAGAATTAAAAGAAATGAGGAGGGGCCACCTGGATGGCTCAGTCCTTAAGCATCTGACTTTGGCTGAGATCATGACCCCAGTGTCCTGGTATTGAGCACTGCATCAAGTCTCCTGCTCAATGGAGAGCCAGCTTCTCTCTCTCCCACTCCCCCTTCTTGTGTTCCCTCTCTTGCTGTCTCTCTTTCTCTGTCAAATATATAAAATCAAAAAAAAAAAAAAAAAGAAAGAAAGAAAGAAAGAAATGAGGAAATCTTTAGGGACCCCTGGGACAACATCAGGCAGAGTAACATTTACACTATAGGTCCCAGATGAAAAAGAAAAAGTCAGAAAAAAATATTTGAAGACGTAATGGCTGAAAACACCTCTAACTTAGGGAAGGAAATTACCAGGTCCAGGAAGACAAAAGAGTTCTAAATAAGATGAAAACGAAGAGAAACAAATCAAGAGACATTATATTTATACAGCAAAATTTAAGAATAATAAAAAAAAATCTTAAAAGCAGTAAGAGAAAAGTTATATATTATGTATAAAGAAAACCCCATATGGCTACCAGCAGATTTCTGAGCAAAAATATTGTAAACCAAAAGTGAGTGGCATAGTGTATTCCAAAACCTGAAATGGAAAAAAAGAAAACAAAAGCCACTGAAAAGTCTCTACCCAGCAAGGTTATCATTCAGAATTGAAGGAGAGATTAAGAATTTTCCAGATAAGCAAAATCTAAAGGAGTTCTTCACCACTAAACTAATTTTACAAAAAATATTAAAAGGACGTCTCCAAGCTAAGAAGAAAAAGTACTATTTAATTAAGAAAACATATGAAAGTCAAAAAACTCATCAGAAAAGTTAAATAAGTAATAAAGGCAGTAGATCAATCATTTATAGAACAAGTATAAAGAGTAAAAGACAAAATTTATAAAATTAATTAAAAATACAGTAATTAGTTAAGGGAGGAGTGCCTAGGCTCCTCAGTCAATTAAGAGTCTCCTTCTGCTCAGGTCATGATCTCAAGGTTCTGAGATTGAGCCCTGAGTTGGGTTCCCTGTTCAGCCAGGAGTCTGCTTCTACCTCTCCCTCTACCTCTGCCCTTCCACCCCATTCATACTCTCTCACTTTCTCAGATAAATAAATAAAACCTTTTAAAAACACAGTATCTAGTTAAGAGATATGTAAAATAAAAAGATGCAACACATGTCATCAAAAATATAAAATGGGGGGCAAAAATATAAAACTTTGGATGGGTTCAAAATTACTATCAAATTAAAAGAGACTATTATATACATAAGATGTTATATGTTGTATGTGTACTTCATGTTAACTACACAAACACACACACACAAAACTTATAGCAAATACACAAAAGAAAATAATAAAGGATTCTAGACATTTCATTGAAGAAAACAATCAAACCACAAGAGAAAAGAGAAAGAAAAGAGAGGAACAACAAAAACAGCCAGAAAACAATGACCAAAATAGCAATAAGTACATATTTATGATAATTACTTTAAATGTAAATGGACTAAATTCTCCAATCAAAGTACATATAGAGTGTCAAACAAAAATCCAAGACTCATCTATATACTTCCTACAAGATACTCACTTATTCTACACACATGGAACCAAAAAGAAAACTGGTGTAGTTATACTCGTATAAGACAAAATAGAATTTAAAACAAAACTGTAATAAAAGAAAAAGAAGGGAATTACATAATGATAAAGGCAAAAATCCATTGAGAAGTGGTAAATTGACAGCAATACAATAATAATGGGGGACTTTAACTTCTAATTTATATCAATGGATAGATTGTTCCACAGAAAATCAGTAAGGAAACATTAGCCTTAAATGACACATTAGACCAGATGGACTTAACAGATATACACAGAACATTCCAACCAAAATAGAAGAATATATATCTTCTTCAAAAGCACAAGGAACATTCTCTAGGAGAAATCACATGCTAGGCCATAAAACAAGAATTGATATATTTAAAAAGACTGAAATCATATCAAGCATTTCTTCCAACCATAATAGGATGAAATTAGAAATCAATTATAAGAAGAAAAGCAGTATGAAGCTATAAATCAATTATAAAAAGAAAACTGGAAAAAAACACAAATATGTGGAGATTAAACAACATGCTATTAAACAATGGGTCAATAAATGAACCAAAGAAAAATTTTAAAATACATTAAATAAATCCAATTGAAAATACAACATTCTAAAATCTTTGGGACACAGCAAAAGCAGTTCAAAGAGGGAGTTCATTGCAATACAAACCTACCTCAAGAAACAAGAAAATCTCAAATAAACACTCTAACTTTACACTTAAAGGAACTAATAAAAGGAAAAAAATGAAGTCCAAAGGTAGTAGAAAAAGGAAAACAATACAAATCAGGGTGGATAAAGATGAAATAGAGACTAAAAATACAATAGAAAAGATCAATGAAACTAAGAACTGGTTCTTTGAAAAAAGAAACAAAATCAATAGGCTTACAGACAGATTCATCAAGAAAAAAAAAAAAAAAGAAATCCCAAATGAGTAAAATCAGAAATGAAAGAGAAGAAATTACAACTAATAGCAGAGAAATACAAAGAATTAGGAAAGAATAGTATAACAATTATATGCCAACAAATAGACAATCTAGAATAAATGGATAAATTAATAGAAACATATAATCTTCCAAGACTGAATCCTGAAGAAATAAAGAAAAAAATCTGAATAGACTAATTATTTTTAATAAAGAATCAGGAAGAAAAAACAAAAAACAAAAAAAAACAAAACAAAAAACACCTCTTAACAAATATCCAGGTACAGATGACTTCACAGATGAGTTCTTCCAAACACTTAATAGTTAATAACTATCCTCAAATTATTACCCCCCATAAAAAAATTGAAGAAGGAACACTTCCAACTGAGTCTATGAAGACAGAATTACCCTGATAAGAAAACAAAAGATACTTAAAAAAAAAAAAAAAGAGAGAGAGAGAGAGAGAATTATGGGCCAACATTTCTGATGAAGATACATGCAAAAACACTCAGAAAAACTTTAGAAAACCAAATTTAACAATACATTAACAGGATCATACACCATGACTAAGTAGAATTCATTCCAGGGATGCAAGGATTGTTTAACATCCACATATCAATCAAAATGATATACAACATTAGTAAAAGGAAAGATAAAAATTATATAATCATCTCAATCTATGCAGAAAAAACAGCTGACAAAATTCAACATCCATTTTTTATATAAATACTCAATAAATTTGACATTGAGGGAATCTACCTTAACGTAACAAAGGTCATATACAAAAAACCCAGAGCTAACATCATAGTTAATGGTGAAAGGTGAAAGATTTTTCTCAAAGATCAAGAACAAGACAAGGAATCTCACTCTTGGCACTTTTATTCAACGTGTATTAGAATTTCCAGCCATGGCAATCAGGCAGGAAAAAGAAGTAAAAGTCATCCAAATTAAAAAAAAAAAAAAGAAAGAAAGAAAGAAAGAAAGAAAGAAAGAAAGAAAGAAAGAAAAGAAATGGAAGTTTCATTATTTGCTGATGATATGATACTATATATATAGAAAACCCTAAAGACTACAAAAAACTACAAGGATTAAAAAATGAATTCAGTAAACTTGCAGGATACAAAATCAATATACAGCAATCTCTTGCATGTCTATACACTAATGAACTATCAAAAAGAGAAATTAAGAAAATAATCCTATTTGCAATTGCATCAAAAATAACAAAATGGGGGCACCTGGGTGGCTCAGAGGGTTAAAGCCTCTGCCTTTGGCTTGGGTCATGATCCCAGGGTCCTGGGATCAAGCCCTGTGTCAGGATCTCCGCTCAGTGGGGAGCCTGCTTCCCTCTCTCTCTGCCTGCCTCTACCTACTTGTGATCTCTGTCTGTCAAATAAATAAATAAAATCTTTTAAAAAAACAACAAAATGCCTAGGAATAAATTTAAGCAAGAAAGATTCAGATATTGAAAAGTATGAGACATTGATGAAACTAATTGAAGACAACAAAAATAAATGAAAATATATACTGTGCTCATGAATTGGAAGTATTAGTTTTATAAAATTGCCTTTATCACACCAGGAATCTACACAGTTAATACAATTCCTATCAAAATACCCATAACATTTGTCACAAAACTAGAAGAAAGAATTTTAAAATTCATATGAAACCACAAAAGAGTAAAGAAAAAAGAGCAATCTTGAGAAAGAACAACAAAGTTGGAGGTATCATGCTCCCCCATTTCAAACTATACTACACACCTATAATAATTAAAAGAGAATGATACTAGCACAAAAACATATAGATCACAGAACAGAATAGAGACCCAAGAAATAAAACCCTGTTACTCTCAACTAATCTATGGCAAAGGAGTCAAGAGAATACAATGAGGGAAAGACAATCTCTTCAATAAATGGTGTTGAAAAGCGTGGACAGCAAAGGAATGAAACTGGATTACCTTCTCAAACCATATAAAAAAATAAACACAAAACAGATTAAAGAGTTGTAACCTGAAACCTTAAAACTCTCAGAAGAAAACATAAGCAGTTAGCTTTTTGACATCAGTTTAACAATATATATATATTTTTATGTTTCTCCTCAGTCCAGTAAAAATAAACCATGGGACTATACCAAAGTAAAGGCTTTTATACAGAAAGAAAAAAAAAAAATCAGCCAAATGAAAAGGAATCTACCAAATGGGAGAAGATACTTGCAAGTGATATATCTGAGAGGAAGTTGAAATCTAAAGTATATGAAAAACCCATACAACTAAATAACAACAATAACAACAACAACAACAAAATAACCTGATTAAAAAATGGACCATGGATCTAAATAGTCATTTTTCCAAGAAGACCTACAGATATCCAACAGACACATGAAAAAATAGTCAACACCAGTAATCATCAGAGATATGAAAATCAAATTATAATGAGATACCACACCACATTTGTCAGAATGGCTGTTGTCAAAAAGACAAGAAATAACAAGCATTGGTGAGACTATGGAGAAAAGGGAACCCTGTCGTTCTCTTGGTGGGAATATTAAATTGTTGAAGCCTCTAAAAAACCAGTATAGAAATTCCTCAAAAAATTAAAAATAAAACTACCATATAATTCAGTAATTCAACTTCTGGATATTTATCCAAAGAAAACAAAGACATTAATTCAAAAAGATATGTGTAGCTAAATGTTCACTGCAACATTATTAATAATAGCCAAGATATGGAAGCACCTAAGCATCTGTCAAAAGATGAGTAGATAAGGAAGATGTGATATATGCATACACAATGGAATATTACTCAGCCATAAAAAAGAAAGAAATCTTGCCATTTGCAGCAACATGGACCTAGAGGATCTTATTCTAAGTGAAATAAGTTAGGCAGAGAAAGACAAATAACATATGACTTAATTTATAGGTGGAATCTAAAACAATGATGAAAATATGTCCATTGATCTAAAAACAAAACAACAAACAAAACAAAAAGAAAGAGATTTGTGGACACAGAGAGTAAATCAGTGGTTGCTGGCGGTATGGTGAAGGGGAGAGAGACAAAATAGATGAAGTGATTAAAAGGTAGAAACTTCCAGTTATAAAAGAAATGTCATAGGTGTGCAATTTACAGCATAGGAATACACTCAATAATGTTATAAAAACTTTGTATAGTGACAGATAACTAGAACTATCAAGTTGATCATTTCATAATATATAAAAATATTAAATCTCTATGTTGTGCACCTGAAACGAATATAATATTGTATGTTAATAATAACTCAATAACAAAGACAATAAAAATACTATAAAATAGGAAAATTATTCATATAATTTATCAGATAATAGTCAGTAATATTAGAATAGTATCACAAGCATGCTGAAATTAGTACCCTACAGCTAGAATACAAATATTAGATTACTAAGTAATCCTTTGATTAATAAGAATTCCATGCAGTAATTCTGAAATACTTAGATGGAAGCAAAAGAAAGCACTGCATGACAAAAGTCATGGAACCCTGGGAACACAATATTTGTGGGAAATTTATAGCTTTAATTACCAGGAAACAGGAAAAGTTATAAAATATAAACATAAGAATTCAACTTCAGAGGTTAAAAGATAGTAACAGCATAAACAGAAAGAAACAAAAGAATAGGCATCCAGGAAATAGGGAGCAAAAATAAATGAAGAATAGAAATACAATTTCAATTAAGATTTTCTTTTTTGTTGAGATTAATAAACTCTCCCTGACAAATCTTTCCCAAGACTGAATTTGAAAATAAAAGGTAGACTGTTAGAGTAAATAGAATGTGGTATGCAAAAAATTAGAAATATAGAAAGCAGTAATTTAATGTAAAGGGCAAATGTTATATTCTAATAAATCTCATCTAATAATCTTAGATGTAAATGATACAATTCTGAAAAAATTAAAAATACCACAATGGCACAGAATAAGAAAACTTGCATAGATAAGTGAAAAGTAAAATGTAAAAATAGTAGCACAAAAACAAAAGAAAAAATGGCTGAAATGGCCATGAAAAATCTCTTTCCAAATACCCAGACCCCCAAACCTTTGTGAATAAATTCTACTAGACATTCAGGAAGTAAATGTTTTGTGTATTAGGAAATTTTTTTAAAAATTAAAAAATATATAAAATATTCACTGTTTTTGGTGTAAGACTAGAATAATCAAATAGCAATAATCCCCTGCAATCCATGTATTATTATGATCTCAGGGGCATGAGACTGAATCACACATCAGGATCCTCCACACTCAGTGGGGAGTCTGCTTGAGATTCCCACCTTCTCACTCTGTTTCTGCCCCTCTGCCCACTCACACACACACACACTCTCTCTCTCAAACAAATAAACAAATCTTTAAAAATAAATACATCTCAGTGGAGGGAACAATAGAGTAAGTATGCTGTCCCAAATCTCAAACATTGGGGTTATTGGATATAAATTGAGGAAATTAAAAATATTTAGGGAGTTGTAAAGAATTATGAATATAAAAGAAAGGCAAGGGACCCTTTTAAATACTTTTTAAAATGAATAGGCTAGTTCAATGTAAACTAATAAGTTAGCATGTTGAACAGCAACAAGCTGAAAAGAACTGGATAACTGGGAGACAAATCTGAAGAGGTCCATCAAAAACATTGGAATCAAAGCAGATGATTTCCACTGGATGATCAGAAATATTGTCGTTTGCGGGATGCCTGGGTGGCTCAGTTGGTTAAGCCGCTGCCCTTCGCTCAGGTCATAATCCCAGGCTCCTGGGATCGAGTCCCACATCGGGCTCCTTGTCCAGCAGGGAGCCTACTTCTCTCTCTGCCTCTGCCTGCCACTCTGCCTGCTTGTGCTCTCTTTCTCTCTCCCTGACAAATAAATAAATAAAATCTTAAAAAAAAGTGTGTGGGGGGGCTCCTGGGTGGCTCAGTGGTTAAAGCCTCTGCCTTCAGCTCAGGTCATGATCCCAGTGTCCTGGGATTGAGCCCCACATCAGGCTCTCGGCTCAAAGGAGAGCCTTCTTTCTCCTCCTCTCTCTCTGCCTGCCTTTCTGCCTACTTGTGATCTGTCTGCCAAATAAATAAATAAAATCTTTAAAAAAAAAAAAAAGAAGTATTGTCATTTGGGAAAAATTGAGAAAATTTCTTAGAGTCATTTGTGAGTATCAGTTATGCTTGAATATACAAATAACCTATGAGATAACAAACCTACTTTTAATAATGTATCCGAGAATAATTTTTGCATATTTGTACTTGTAAAAATGTCTAAAGATGCTCCTAACAATACTCTTTGTAATAACAAAAATGTGAAACAAACTATCCTTCATATGGCAAATGTGACATATTTATATGTGGAGCATTAATTCTAGAATAAATAAATAAAACTATAGGAATCACTATGAATAAATAATATGTTACAATTTATAGTTTCATAACATGCAAACTCATTATTATTATTATCAAAATATCCATATATATTAAACTGATAAAACATATTATAGGGGTGCTTAAAACAAAATCAAGAAAACATTTTTTTTGAAGAGTTAGTCAGGTAAAGAATATGATTGGGGGAGCTTTGGGGGAGCTAAACAGTATTTTCAGTATATTATTTCTTACTTTGGTCTTGGATTCATAGAGTTTTATTCAATTATTTTTATACATTATTGTACATCAGAAATATTTTCTACTAAGTTAAAAGGAAAGAAAATTTATCTAAATGACAAATAGGAATAAACTAATAAAATATAATTTACTTAAAACAGCTATTGTTAATTTTATTATCATAGAGAAAAATATATAGATACATGCAGACATTTGGTATGGTGTGACTACACAAGCATATGATTTAAACTGATGCTTAAAAAAGACCTGTGTACAGCAGGTTGCAAATAGGTCCTGAGGGGACAGAACAACCCAGCTGGAGTGTGTGGCCCACCTGCCTGATTAGCACTGTGGCTGAAAGGAGCTGACAAGCAGCTTCTATTTTTATCTAATCTTTAAATTCCAGGAACCTCATTTCACTAAATCATAGCTTTCGAGTAGGATTGTAAAAGCTTTCCCTCTGCTTATTCCTTTTTAATCTAGATTTCTCTCAAGAGCTCTTCTCATAGATGGCTACAATCCTGATATTCTTTATATCCTCTGTCACTAGGTCACTGGGAAAAAGAAACAAAAACAAAACAAAGCAAAACAAAAACCTGAGATCAAATTAAAGAAAAAGAATAATTTGACAATAATCCAGACTGGTAAAAACTAATTTTAAGAAGATTTAAAATTTATAATTTTCTATTATCATTAATGTTTTTTGCATTAAGCACAATGTAATATGCAAACTTAAATACATTTATGATTACTTGGACTATTTTGCTTAAAGACACAATAGAAATGCACCCACGAGTTTACTAAACCATCCCACAATTGGTCTTTTAAATTTAGCTTTAATTTCACTTTGTATTTAATATTTTTTATTTGAAAGATACAATGCTGGGGTATTGGCAATAACAAGGTAGTATACCACAAATGCATTCTTAGTGTGATGTTTTATAGAAGTTATAAGAAAATTCTAGTATTTTACCAACTGCACATGTGTGTGCATTTCCAATTGATTTCATTCATGGTTATAGGCTAGATTAGATATAATATACAATGATTGTGAGTATGGGTGTAAGTAGTGAGATATATAATGGTGAGGGTATTAATAGAGGAAGAACCCATATAAATCTTTTTTTTTAAGATTTTATTTATTTATTTGACAGAGAGAAATCACAAGTAAGCAGAGAGGCAGGCAGAGAGAGAGGAGGAAGCAGGCTCCCTGCTGAGCAGAAAGCCCGATGTGGGGCTCGAACCCAGGACCTGGGATCATGACCTGAGCCGAAGGCAGCGGCTTAACCCACTGAGCCACCCAGGCGCCCCAGGAAGAACCCATATAGTTTGCTCTTTTACTTGATCAGTGATGGGGAACCAAACTCATTTTCCAAGAGTTAGGGACAAAGCTAGATTAGAATATGTTTTATGTTGTTATACAATTTAGAATTGACATCCCACATTTAGAGTTAAATTTGTAAACTAATACAAGGAGGATATACTACTTGTATCAAAGACTAGAGTCAAAAGAATGTGTGCTATATTCACAATATGCCCTTAGTTAAGAGGCAAAAGAAAAAAAAAAAGAAAAAAATCAATGAGCCTATTGGCTTTTAAAGATATAACTTATTATTATATCCAAAAGGAATGGCATAATTGTATTGGAAAGCAAGTTCACTAATTATTAGTCCTTTGAACAGGTGTGATTTAATCCATTTTAAATTTAAGAAAAGAAATACCATTTCAAAATAATTGAAATCCTTTTAAAATATCATAGAGATCTCATAACATTTAGACTTATTAGTCAGAGGGCTACATGTGTATCTTTTAAGTAATAGCCAAATTTTCTGAAAGTCTGAGAAAGTATCAGAAGCTTGAGACAGCCTAAAACTATTTGATATTTAAATCCCAACAAATTTTGAGTGCCTAATATTGTGATACAACAGGAGCGAAAGAAGAAAGGGGAAAACCCAGGAGTCATATTTTATTTATTTATTTATTTATTATTTTTATTTTATTTTATTTTATTTATTTATTTGAGAGAGAATGAGTGAGAGAGAGCATGAGAGAGGAGAAGGTCAGAGGGAGAAGCAGACTCCCCAAGGAGCTGGGAGCCTGATGTGGGACTCGATCCTGGAAGTCCGGGATCATGAACTGAGCCTAAGGCAGTCGCTCAACCAACTGAGCCACCCAGGCGCCCTCCCAGGAGTCATATTTTAATATTTGATACTTATTAGTAGTCAAAAATTTTCTTTTTGCAAAAGTGAAATATTAGTTATAGAACATCATATATAGAAGTCATACATTCTTATATGTTAGTGTTGTGGTTGTGTTCAAACATTCATATTTCCAATTTATTAGATTTATTAATTTTCAATAAATTAAATCATATTAGGTTTAAATCTCTAAATTACAGCTTCATCTTGGAAACTGAGAAGAAAATTGAAATAAAATTACCAGGTCTATTAAATATCATCAGCATTTTCAAGTACAATGTGAAAACCACATTCTGTTTCAAGTACTATGTAACATATTAATCTGCTATGTCAGTGCACAAATAATCACAAAGGTCAAGAAAAGTCAAGACTCACAGTGGAATGAGAATGCTAATAATAGTCTATAAATAGCATAATCTATAACTTAGGTAAATAAACAGTTATGTTATAAACATGAGGAAGACAAAGCAAGATCATGCTCAAAATTTAAGTAGACTGTGGGGAAAGATGGGCTGCAAAAAAGATCAAGGTTAAGAGATCAGAAACACACACAGGCGCCTGACTTCTGAATAAAGGTCACAGGTCTGGAAAAAGTTTGAAATTTCTCAAATTTTAGTGTGCATAAGAATCACTGGGGAACTTGTTAAACCACAGACTTCCCTGGATTCCACTTTAAGAGAAGTGAATTGATTCGGTACACTTCGTCTAAAATATCTTTAAAATAAATTCCTCATGGGAGCCATTTCTTATAGTTTTTTCAAGATTAAATTGGAAGTACAGAATAAAAACATACCACAATTGAAGGTTGCAATCAGCTTGTTTCTTTGGGATTAAATTAATTCCTTATTTTCAGTTCTGCTATTTTTTTTCTGGTCCCCAAACGTCTTTCACTCCATAAGTTTCTTAAAAATTTAGCTGAAATTTTTAGTTGTAAAATTTTAGAAGTAATAGTGGACTCATGTTAGATTTATATGCAAATCTGTGGATAAACTGGTAAAACTATACATGTCACAGTATAGGAGAGGCTCTTTGAGTTTTGGAATAGTGATTGGCTTTCTCAAATAAATTTCAGAGTATTCTGAATTTCACAGTATCTTCTTTGAGTTTTGGAATAGTGATTGGCTTTCTCAAATAAATTTCAGAGTATTCTGATTAGTTTCTGATAAGAATAAAGCCAACTTTGTTATGTACATATCTATAACTTCTAAATACAAACTTCTAAACTTCTAAATACATTTTTAAAATTTTATTTATGCAGTTATCTATTTATTAGATAACATCCATTTACTTCTATTTTCTGATAGTGGTCATTTTTAGATCTCAGCTATGTCTGAAATTATGTCATGTTTCAATAAGCATTGTTCTTATAAGCTGTCCTCCCATCTGTAAAGACAGAATAGTACAGGCTATTTAGACGACTATGTCATCCTAAGTTAGCAAATGACTGTAAAGCAAAAGATTGCATGGCTACAATGTGAAGTCTTCAATCATAAAACAGTTTCCAAGTGTCTGAGATCCCATGTTTAGCCACATCAAGACATTCTAAAAGTCTTCACAGTGCATTTGGAAATATCCCTTCTGGCCACTTTTTCTAAAATACTGAGGATTGAAATTCTCCTTTTGTAGTATCAATATTGAAAAATGTGATAGTTATGATTTCTCTCCCTGCTTGATGTGCAATTACTTCATTTTTAACTCATAGCTACAAAAGAATGGTTTTAAACCACTGACTTTCAATGTGCCTAAAAAAAATAAAATAAAATTTGTAGCCATAGGCCAGATAAATTTGCAACTCTACCCTATTCCATCTTGACTGATTTTGCTTTTGACAAGAATTTCTCCTTAATCTTGGGAGTTTCTCAGTTGGCTCAGATTGCAATGGTTTTGTTTTACTTCTTAAATCAGTTTAGGCCCTAGCCTCTCTTTTCAGAATATAAGAACTCTAGATACTACATTGGTTCTTCTTTGGTTTATAGGCTTTGTCTGTATTACATTTTTAAAATTTTTCTGGATTGATACTTGATTTTTATTAATTTTGTTTTTTGCCTATTTTTTGCCATATTTCTTGGGGTGCCTGGATGGCTGTCAGTTAAGCATCCAACTGGGTTTCAGTTCAGGTCATGATCTCATGGGTCATCGGATCAAGTCCCCACATCAGACTGTGTGCTTGGCAGGCCTGCATGAAGATTCTCTCCCTTTGCACCTCCCTTCACTTGCACACTCATGCTCTACCTGTCTAAAATACATAAATAAATCTTTTAAAAAAAAGTTATTTCCTCATGAGATAAATCATGTATCCTATTTAAAATCTTTACACATTTTTGAAAAAAAATTAAGAAACTTTTTCAACATATCTGACCACACTTTAACATCATAAAAGTTAACTGTTCTTTTACTGATAAAATTATTTAAATGTAGCAAAATTTCTGAAAGAGATACTCTTGCTTCAATATAGTCATATTCAATTTCTCAGAATCCAAATTATGAATTGGAGACTAGGAATGATAAAATATTTCACTACATATTTGTGAACCTAAGGTTTTTCTATTAGTGATTTCTTTTAAAATAAGGTTACTCCACATTGTAATATTAAAGTCTTTTCCATTATACACCTTGTGTTCCTTTCCCTCTTTTCTTTTTTTTTTTTTTTTTTTTGGTTTTAATTTTTTATTTTTTCAGCATAACAGTATTCATTATTTTTGCACCACACCCAGTGCTCCATGCAATCCGTGCCCTCTACAATACCCACCACCTGGTGCCCCCAACCTCCCACCCCCCACCCCTTCAAAATTCTCAGATCGTTTTTCAGAGTCCATAGTCTCTCATGGTTCACCTCCCCTTCCAATTTCCCTCAACTCCCTTCTCCTCTCCATCTCCCCTTGTCCTCCATGCTATTTGTTATGCTCCACAAATAAGTGAAACCATATGATAATTGACTCTCTCTGCTTGACTTATTTCACTCAGCATAATCTCTTCCAGTCCCATCCATGTTGCTACAAAACTTGGGTATTCATCCTTTCTTTCTTTCTTTCTTTTTTTTTTTTTTTTTACAGCTTTATAAACATATATTTTTATCCCCAGGGGTACAGGTCTGCGAATCGCCAGGTTTACACACTTCACAACACTCACCATAGCACATACCCTCCCCAATATCCATAACCCCACCCCCTCTCCCAACCCCCTCCCCCCATCAACCCTCAGTTTGTTTTGTGAGATTAAGAGTCACTTATGGTTTGTCTCCCTCCCAATCCCATCTTGTTTCAATTACTCTTCTCCTACCCCCTCAACCCCCCATGTTGCATCTCCTCTCCCTCATATCAGGGAGATCATATGATAGTTGTCTTTCTCCGATTGACTTATTTCGCTAAGCATGATACCCTCTAATTCCATCCACGTCGTCGCAAATGGCAAGATTTCATTTCTTTTGATGGCTGCATAGTATTCCATTGTGTATATATACCACATCTTCTTTATCCATTCGTCTGTAGATGGACATCTAGGTTCTTTCCATAGTTTGGCTATTGTAGACATTGCTGCTATAAACATTCAGGTGCATGTGCCCCTTCGGATCACTACGTTTGTATCTTTAGGGTAAATACCCAGCAGTGCAATTGCTGGGTCATAGGGTAGTTCTATTTTCAACATTTTGAGGAACCTCCATGCTGTTTTCCAGAGTGGTTGCACCAGCTTGCATTCCCACCAACAGTGTAGGAGGGTTCCCCTTTCTCCGCATCCTCGCCAGCATCTGTCATTTCCTGACTTGTTAATTTTAGCCATTCTGACTGGTGTGAGGTGATATCTCATTGTGGTTTTGATTTGTATTTCCCTGATGCCGAGTGATATGGAGCACTTTTTCATGTGTCTGTTGGCCATCTGGATGGCTTCTTTGCAGAAATGTCTGTTCATGTCTTCTGCCCATTTCTTGATTGGATTCTTTGTTCTTTGGGTGTTGAGTTTGCTAAGTTCTTTATAGATTTTGGACACTAGCCCTTTATCTGATATGTCATTTGCAAATATCTTCTCCCATTCTGTCAGTTGTCTTTTGGTTTTGTTCACTGTTTCCTTTGCTGTGCAAAAGCTTTTGATCTTGATGAAATCCCAAAAGTTCATTTTTGCCCTTGCTTCCCTTGCCTTTGGTGATGTTCCTAGGAAGATGTTGCTGCGGCTGACGTCGAAGAGGTTGCTGCCTGTGTTCTCCTCGAGGATTTTGATGGATTCCTTTCTCACATTGAGATCCTTCCTCCATTTTGAGTCTATTTTCGTGTGTGGTGTAAGGAAATGATCCAATTTCATTTTTCTGCATGTGGCTGTCCAATTTTCCCAACACCATTTATTGAAGAGGCTGTCTTTGTTCCATTGGACATTCTTTCCTGCTTTGTCGAAGATGAGTTGACCATAGAGTTGAGGGTCCATTTCTGGGCTTTCTATTCTGTTCCATTGATCTATGTGTCTGTTTTTGTGCCAGTACCATGCTGTCTTGATGATGACAGCTTTGTAATAGAGCTTGAAGTCCGGAATTGTGATGCCACCAACTTTGGCTTTCTTTTTCAATATTCCTTTGGCTATTCGAGGTCTTTTCTGGTTCCATATAAAACTTCCAAACTCATTTTATGAGGCCAGCATCACCTTGATCCCAAAACCAGACAAGGATCCCAACAAAAAAGAGAACTACAGACCAATATCCTTGATGAACACAGATGCAAAAATTCTCGCCAAAATACTAGCCAATAGGATTCAACAGTACATTAAAAGGATTATTCACCACGACCAAGTGGGATTTATTCCAGGGCTACAAGGCTGGTTCAACATCCGCAAATCAATCAATGTGATACAACACATGAATAAAAGAAAGAACAAGAACCATATGATACTCTCCATAGATGCTGAAAAAGCATTTGACAAAGTACAGCATCCCTTCCTGATCAAAACTCTTCAAAGTGTAGGGATAGACGGCACATACCTCAATATTATCAAAGCCATCTATGAAAAACCCACCGCAAATATCATTCTCAATGGAGAAAAACTGAAAGCTTTTCCGCTAAGGTCAGGAACACGGCAGGGATGTCCGTTATCACCACTGCTATTCAACATAGTACTAGAAGTCCTAGCCTCAGCAATCAGACAACAAAAGGAAATTAAAGGCATCCAAATCGGCAAAGAAGAAGTCAAACTATCACTCTTTGCAGATGATATGATACTCTATGTGGAAAACCCAAAAGACTCCACTCCAAAACTGCTAGAACTTGTACAGGAATTCAGTAAAGTGTCAGGATATAAAATCAATGCACAGAAATCAGTTGCATTTCTCTACACCAACAACAAGACAGAAGAAAGAGAAATTAAGGAGTCCATCCCATTTACAATTGCACCCAAAACTATAAGATACCTAGGAATAAACCTAACCAAAGAGACTAAGAATCTATACTCAGAAAACTATAAAGTACTCATGAAAGAAATTCAGGAAGACACAAAGAAATGGAAAAATGTTCCATGCTCCTGGATTGGAAGAATAAATATTGTGAAAATGTCTATGCTACCTAAAGCAATCTACACATTTAATGCAATTCATATCAAAGTAACATCCATTTTTTTTTCAAAGAAATGGAACAAATAATCCTAAAATTTATATGGAACCTTTCCCTCTTTTCTATGTATGCTGTCATGTATTATAGATTGAATTGTGTGCGTATGTTGAGGTTCTAAACCCTAGTACTTCTCAATGTGACCTTAATTGGAGAGAGAGCCTTTACAAAGATAATCAAGTTAAAATGGAGTCATTAGGGTAGACCTAATCCAATATTACTGGTGTACTGGAAAACTTGGACAGGCAGAGACACATGTACAGAAGGAATATGATATGAAGATACAGAGAGAAGATCATTTACAAAAAATGCTGAAGATTGCAAGCAAACCTCCAGAGAAAGGACTGAACAGATTTTCCTTTAAGGTCTCAGACCCTTGGCCTTCAAAAGTGCTGGTCAATCCATTTCTGTTGTTCTTAGCCATGCAGTTTATGATATTTTGTTACAGCAGTCTAGCAAATGAATACACCGTATGATCCTTTTTATTAAGTGGAACATGGGTTTACTTGAGTGACCTCTATTGCTTGGAACCAATAAATCATCGTATATAAAACTAACACTTTCTGAAATATTATGGAGAATTAACATACTCCCCTTTTAAGTACTCGTTAACTTTCAGTTTATATTTATCTAGGAAACACTTAAAATTCTGTGTATGCTACTGTAACAAACTAACTTTCCTGTGACTAAATTGGGTCTTGAGTATTTTTGAAGATTGGAGCAATGTTCTTCCTCTTCTAAAGATCTATTACACATGAGTTTATATGCTTTGATGGTTTTGAGTTGTTATTTTTCTTGCTTGTTTTGTTTTGTTTTTTTTATTTTGTTTTGCTGGAAGTAAAATGAAGGGTTCTGGTTCAAGATAAAAGGTAAGAAGATGCCACAATAGAAAAGGAGGAAGTAGAAAATAAAAGGAACACACAAAAGGGACAAAGAAATATAAGATAGAGGAATATGAGAAAAAATGAAAGGCAAAAGAACAGCCTCCAAGGTAATGGAGGAATTATGACCGAGGCCACATCACTGCCCAGCCTCCCTAAGAGTAACAAAGGGAATGATAAATCCAAAGGCGCTGCTTTGATGAGCGATTTTCTGAGAGTCTGCTTTGGAATAAGGTGGGATATGTGAAGACTCATTCTCTCCATTCCAGGTCAACAGACAACAAACCTCAGGCATTCAGACAATTGAAAACTGATGTCAGGAGCAGTGAGCAACAACATCCTTCCTACTGCCATTTGTGCTCTCATGGAAAAGCAAAAGCCACAGCGACAGCACACAGAAGCTACTGTCACCCTAAGACTCCCTAAAATAAAGGAAGGTGATATCTGTGGCCTGGAGACAGGATCAGCTATGTAATTTGCAGGGTTCTGTGTAAATGAAAGCACAAGTCCCCTTGCTCAGAAATTATTAAGAATTTCAAAATAGTGATCATACGGTATAAACCCAAACATGTGGCCTGGCCTAGCATGGGGTTTCAAGCAATCATACAGGTCACATGCCCATAAAGCACCTTCCCTGGACATGATTCATAGATAGACAGATAAGGGATAGGAACTGATATGATATACCAGTATAACAAAATGAAATTATCATTAAACATGCTATCAATTCCCTGTAATTCCTCTATTTAGTAAGTATGATAGTATTTAAAGGCATGGAATTTTAATTTTGTTTTTTAACTGGCTTAAAAATTAAAATAGTGAATCTCTTAGAGTGTCCCTCTCAAGAATATGTTTTAAAGCATTAAAGAAATAAAAGACTCACTATTTTGAGATTTTATTTTCCAGTTTTTTATTAAAATGACTATTTAATAAGGAAGTGTTTTCTAAACTCTACCTGAATTATATGCATGAAGTCAAACATCTTCTTAATTGATATATAGCACATATTATTTCTGATTAGCAACATTTATACAAAGTTGACATTTTCATAATAGATGAAGCAAACAGAAACCAATTGTTTATCTTATCATGAACTTACTGCTGTCTCTGATATGAATTCTAAGCGGTAGTTGAGTCCTCTTATTTCAAGCATGGAGATACAGTAGGCAGACAAGCCATATAGACAGAAATAGGAATTTTTAACACTTCCTTGAGATTCAGGATCCTTATGTTGTTTTTTGCTTAGTTCAATTTCTATTAGAATTTCCCAAAAGAAACAAAATCTTTCCTATTCAACACTGTGCCTGCTTTATCTGCTTTAGTAAATGCCTAAAACAAAAACTTAACATATTTTTCCTTTTTTACATTTCTTCTAACAATTTATATTCACACAATCTGATATTTCCTGCCCTTGTTTCATATCCATTGTCATATATCTTCTAAATAAGAAATCAATTTAGAATTGTTATTATAATTAAATATTGAATAATATTTTTGTTATGTTCCTCACAACCCCTCTTTGTAATTAAAAGGGAGGATAAAATAAAGCTTATTTGTATAATATTTACAAAATGTATTTTTACTTATATAATTTAGTTGGATAATAGTTTTTTTGCCCATACTAAGCAATTTTTTCAAATTCCTTCATGTTTTCTAATAAAAGTAATGACAAATCATGTGATTCTCTTTTCATAAGTATTGCAAATGGTCCTCCGTTTTTTCTCTATAAAACAAGATATTTTCATATCTGAATTCTATCCAGTTTCTTATTAATGATACTGATATTATAGTGCCTTAACTTCATAAAATTCACCTCTTTATTATTTGTATTATATGCTATTACTGTGTGTGTGTGTCAGAGGAAAAGAACAAGAGCGGTGGGTGTGAGTTGGGTAGGGGCAGAAGAAGAGGGAGAGAGAGAATCTTAAGTAGGCCCCATGTCCAGCATAGACCCCAATTTGGGGCTAGACCTCACGACCCTGAGACATGACCTGAGCCAAAATCAAGAGTTCAATGCTTAACAGACTGAAGCCACCCAGGTGTCCCTATATGCTACTATTTTAAATTGGGCCTTTTCCCTTTGTTTGTCAAGATATATTCTGAATTCCCTCTCATTATCTTACTGACTCCTCTAATTCCACTGTTACATTTTAACATTATTTAATCACCAGTGTCCTTAATGTTCCTGGGATTAGTCTTTTAACTACAGCGTGGTTATTACTGTTTGCATTTATTATTGTCTTGTTCCATTATTTTTTCTCTGTTTTCTCATTTATCTCATCTGTAAAATTATGAACAAGTTTTGGAAATACTTGTTTTCCATCTATTTTCAAACTTGAATGCACATAGTTTTACATAGTAAAACCTCTTTCAATTAAGTTTTTATATACTTCTTTTTACATAAGAGAATTTTCTTGATCCTGTTTTCCACATATAAAACAATGATTGCATTTTAATCTCCAAAGGCCTACTTTAATGGCTTCCTGAGTTTTACTGATAGCCTGTATTGATCAATGTGCTGTATCACCTAAAATACTTTGTACTGAAATTAAAAAACAAACAAACAAAAAAAAACCCACAGTAAAACCATCCTTTCAAATCTTAGGATGCATAGTAAAAATTCTAAATTTAGGTGTTAATTTCTAAGATAAACAACTTATATCATTATAATGGAAGACTTAGTTATCTTAAATTTGACACAGACAGTTAAATCATTGAATTTCTTTTTTATTTTTTCTAAAATTTTGTTGATTTGTTATTATTTGATCAAAACTAACTGTGGTCTCTTTAAAAAATGAATTTTTGTACTCTTCTAAAACAGCAAATGCTTTACTCAGAGATTTATATTTGGACAGATATGTTCCTTTAATTTCTCTCTGGAATTAAACAAGGTTCTCACTTCATAAGACTTTTCTAGGAAGCTATTCTCATTACTTATGAAGCGAATTCTTAAAATTAAACTCTCCTTGAAAGTGTTTTTTTTTTTTTTTCCTGTCCTACGTTCTTCTTCTCAGAGACATGTGTCAACTTTCCAAATCTATGTTTCATCATGCAGACTAATAAAAAACAGACCAGGAAATCGAGAAACATACATTCTTTCTTTTCTCCTCCACACTATTTACCTTAATTACATTTTTCTATCTTTTCTTTCTTTCTTCATTATTCAGCTATTTTTCCATTGGTCTTTTCATTCTCCTTCTCTTGGCCTCCCTGTCTAAAAATCTTTAACAGCTTTTGCTATGCTCATATGCCTTTCTGCTCATCCTCAGCCCAGTTGTTCTTAAAATAAGAGTGTTATTTAGTGAGGAAAATTTATTGATCAAAAGTAACCTTTGTGGGGGCACCTGGGTGGTTCGTCAATTAAGCACCAAACTCTTGATTTCAGCTCAGGTCATGATCTCAGGGTTGTGACACAGTGGCTGGGCTCCAAACTGGGCATGGAGCCTCTTAGAATTCTCTCTCTCTTTCTGTCTCCTTTTCCTTCTGCCCTTCCCTCTCACCCCCGAAAAAGGTAACCCTTGAGTAACTGTATATTTTGCTGTTAGTATCTGGCTTGTTAGTAGAAGAGGTGAACATTTATCAGCAGATGGCACATGTGATAGTTAATGTTATGTGTCAAAATGTCTGGGCCATAGGGTGTCCAGACATTTGTTCAAACATTATTCTGCATGAGGGTGTTTCTACATGAAAATAACATTTAAATTGGTGAACTGAATAAAGCAGATTATTCTCCCTAATGTGGCTGACCTCATCAATCAGTTGAAGAACTAAACAGAATAAAAAGGCTGGAATAAGAGGGAAATCCTCCTGCCTCACCACTTGGCCTGGGATATGTGTCTTTTCAGCCTTCACACTGAAACTGAAACACTGGCTCTTCTTGAGTTCCTGGTCCTCCAGCTTGCCAACCACAGACCTTGGGACTTAGCCTCCATAATGTTGTGAACCAATTCCTAATGATAAGTGTCTTCCTCTCTCTCCCTCTCTCTTTTTGCTTTGTATATTTGGAAGCTTCATTTGTAGACACTTGAATATTAAGGATTGTTCTTCCCTCTTGATAAATTGACCCCCTTATCATTATGAAATGACTTTCTTTATCAACAGTAATCTGCTTTACCCTGAAATCAGCTTTGTCTCACAGTGATATTGTAACTGAACTAATGTGAGTTCTCTCTTTGATAAGTTACAGGTAGACAGACTACACCAGGTAGACTTGTCCCACAAAGGAAACTGTTTGCAACAAATGAGGAACTCATGGGAACTAACTACCAAAGCCAAGCCATGACTCCCTGAGGGATGAATGGGTTCCTTTTATTTAGGGTTAGAATGAATATTCAGAAAAGAAGTTTTGTCACTACACATAAAGGCAGGCATAAAGTTGCTCACCCATATTTAGAAAACATGCCGATACAGGTATCTTATGCTATATTAATGAAACCTGTGCTCCTTCTTGAACAGAGATTTTAATAATAACATAAAGCAGAGGTAACTGTCAGATGAGGGGGAAAGGCCTTTGGTCACATTCTGAGAGCTGGTATAAATCAGATAGGGTCTTGGGCTCACTATTGTCTTGATTAGCTTTGAAACAGCTGATTTATTGTCTCTGATATAGTTAGGTTATTTGCTGGAAGTTATTTCCTGGTCTGGTAGAGACTGTTAGCCTCTGTTCCCTTCAAATCCTTAAATATTGGGGTTTAGCATTTCTTTGTAATTCTGACAGTGTTAGCTGTTGCATTCTCTCTGTTCCCCACAAATCTTTAACTATTGGGATTTTGCATGTCTTTGTGATTCTGACACCTCCTTGGAAATTCTGTAAGGAGAGTACTGAGGCAAGTAGACCCCTGTAGGGCATAGAATGGTGGGAGTGGGAAATAGCTGGGGGCCTAAAATGACTTTTCTTCTGTCAAAGTTTTATCTCTCTTTGTCCAGAGACCTCTAAATCTTTCTGCTTACAATATTGCTAGTCTAGCTTTTTTCTTTAGTTAATGTTACCATGGGATACATTTTTCTATCATTTAACTTTTAATCTATTTGGATATTTATATTTAAATTGCATTTTATAGGTGGCATATAATTATTGCTTTTTAATCCAATGATGACAATCTCTACCTTTGAACTATAATTTTTTGACAATTTATATTTAATGTGATCACTAATGTATTCAGATTTGAATTTATCTCACTATTTTTTGCATTTATCCTTTCTGTTGTTTGATTGCTTTCTTATTTTTTTCCCTCCTTTTGGATTAATTGAACATCTTTTCATATGCTGATTTGCCACCTGTTTATCTTCTTTGGTAGGGTGTCTTTTCAGGTATTTTGTCATTTTTAATTGGGTTGTTTGTTTTCTAATTGGTGACTTTCTTTTTTTTTTAAGATTTTATTTATTTGTTTGACAGAGATCAAAAGTAGGCAGAGAAGCAGGCAGAGAGAGGGAGAAGCAGGTTCTCTGCTAAGCAGAGAGCCTGATGCAGGCTAGATCCCAGGACCCTGGGATGATGACAAGAGCTGAAGGCAGAAACTTAACCCTCTGAGCCACCCAGGCACCCCCTAATTGTTGACTTTCAAGAATTATTGAATATTTGGAAATAAGGCCTTTATCAGATATGTCTTTTGCAAATATCTCTCCCAGTATGTGCCTTGTTTTCTCATTCTCTTGACAGACAAGAGTCTTTTGAAGAGCACAGATTCTAATTTTAATGTTTAGTTTATCAATTATTTATTTCATGGAATGTGCCTTTGGTGTTGTAATTAAAAAGCCATCACCATATCCAAGGTCTCCTAAGTGTTCCATGTTTTCTTCTATAAGTCTTATAGTTTTATGTTTCTCATTTTGGTCTATATTCCATTCCGAGTTAACTCCATTCTTAGCTTATTAGCTACAACTCTTTCACCTTTTAAAATATTTTTTTTTAAAGATTTTATTTATTTATTTGACAGAGAGAAATCACAAGTAAGCAGAGAGGCAGGCAGAGAGAGAGGAGGAAGCAGGCTCCCTGCTGAGCAGAGAGCCCGATGTGGGGCTTGAACCCAGGACCTGGGATCATGACCTGAGCCGAAGGCAGCGGCTTAACCCACTGAGCCACCCAGGCGCCCCACCTTTTAAAATATTTTATTGGTTATTAGGGGGATATGCACAGCTTGAACATATCTACCATCAAGTCATATTACCTATGTCTTCTATAAGAGAACCTTACAATAATATACACCTATTTTCCGCATTCTAGCCTTTATGCTGAAATAACTCATTCACTATAAAAAATGTTATAAGTTAGTCTTCTAGGCAGAAGGAAACAACACTAGTTGGAAATATGGATCTACAATAAAAGAACAAAAAGCAATGGGAATGATATGCACATGGGCATATATATATATATATATATATATATATATATCAGTTTTAAATATAGTGTTTTCATTTCTTAAAAATGAAACTTCTTTCTTTCCTCAGAGTTGCACTGTATAATGGGAATGCAAGGGAAATAAATAGAGAGGTAGAATGTACAAAAGCCTCACTCTTTCTCTCTTCCTCCACCATAACTATATCTGCCGCCATATTTATCCCATAAGAGTCCTCTTGGTCTCATTCTTTCTGAGATTGGCTTATTAAGATTTCCTTGGCATACTTAAGAAACACATGTTTGAGAGTTCTCAACACAATCACAATTCATCCCAAGTAGTGTACACTTAATTTATTAATATGATTTCTATTCCACAACTTCTCACTTTTTAGTTTCCAAAATCAATAATTTCTAAGTATACCAGCTATTTGGTCTGGTGTAACCCTGGAAACAGAAAGTGCCAGTAAATAAAAGATTAGACACTGAGAGGAAGCAAAATTCTCTCAGTTCAAAGTTGGTGATGCAAAGTGAAGCTGCAAAGACATATTCCACATATGAAAATGTACCCTGACTTGGTACATATAACATTGGTTTATAAGAAACCAGCCAGCAGCTTAGGGGAACATAGGACTCAAATGTGACTTTTCTGTTTCTCATTTCACTATTCCTTTTATTTATAATATGCATATAGCATATTTTTCTGAACCAGAACAATGAAATAATCAACTTTTGATATTATATTTTAACAAAAAAATTAGGTGAGGTTTGGCATCTGTTATGATGAAATGGCATGTTTGGTTAGATACTATATATGCCACAAGGATATCATAACAAAAATATTTACAGCAAGTGATGATGGAGAGATACCCAGGAGTCTTACTAGATGGAAGATACATTCAGGAGTCTTAAATAGCCTGTCCTTGTCATTTTTTTTTCCAGTAATGAAATCAGTTTAGTTGATATTGGTTCAACAGACTGAATAATGCATAGTTAATAAGGGATACCTAATCAGAGCTCATAATTTTACTTCACATCTAAACAAACAAAGTATAAGTGCTTACTTAATAAGTTTATCTTTCTTTTTCCACCATTAACACACATAGAACAAAACCAAGATGAAATCTTACCATGAGAATTCCAGCTATGGTTATTCTTCTCAAATGTAGAGATAAAATTTTCAAATCAAATTTTCCTCTAATTTTTCTGTGTAATTTCTGAAACTGAATCCAGCATTTGTATAGGTGTGATTAAGTTTCTAAGATGTTATGGGTAAATAACTGGCCCTTTACTACTGAAATACTTAAAAACTTGGTTCAATATTTAATTAATGATAAATGAATTACTCTTTAAACAAAAGGTAATATATAATAAATTATAGATAAAGATAATGTTGCTCTGAAATCTATTGGATTACTATAAAGGAAGAACTCATACATTAAAAAATGATTCATTTATTCACTAATTATTTTTTTGTTCACTACTAATTTAGGGGATAAATATACAACATGATTTTGTTTCTAAGCATGGAATCAGTTCTTTGAACAGAAATAAGTTTTATAGTTATATGACAAATATAGACACCCTTCAATGAAGACAATTTTAATAATATAATTGCATTCTGGTACAATAGCAAATAATTGCTGTGTATAATATAATAGTGTTGAAACATAAGATATATTGAGTTAAAACCTAGTTGACATTCTTGGTCAAACATTATCCTGGAGTGTTTCCATAAAGTGTTTTGGATGACATAAGCACGTAAGTAGGTAGGATGAATAAGAAGACTGCCCTCCTTAAGGCAGGTAAGCCTTATCCAATCAGTTGAAGACCTAAATAGAACAAAAGGGTCTACCCTCCCCAAAGAAAAGAGAATTTCTCCTGCCTGATTCCCTTAGATCTGGGACATTAGCTTTTTCTTGCCTTTAGACTTGAACTGAAACATTGGCTTTTTCTGGTTCTCAAGCCTATTAAAATTTGCACAGGAACTGTTCTATCAGTTCTTCAGGTTCTCAAGCCTTCAGACTCTGAACTACACCACCAGCTCTCCTAAGTCTCTAGCTTACTGACTCACCCTGCAGACTTAAGACTTATCAGTCTCTAAATCATGTGAGCCAATTCCTTGTAATAAATCTCTGTCAAAATATACAACCTACTGGTTCCATTTCCCCGTAGAACCCTAATACAGAATGTAAAAATGCATGTTACTAATAAATGATGGTTCATTATTACACTATCATGTGCATGTGTGTGTTTTATGGGTATAAATTCAATATAATAATATTATATTGATTTGAAAAAGAATAACTTCTTTAACATTAACCAGTTTAAGAAACTCATTTTCTCTTGTTACTTTGTTTCTTTTAGTAAAATATTTAATTGATTAAGTTGCAAACATCACAGTAAAGCTATTTCATATAAAGGCAAACTGTGATATATTTATTTGTGATATATCTTTAATCTTTGCAAAAACAGAAAAATTTTACATCAAGAAATAGCCAAGAAGCAGCATAGCATAGGACCTAAGTGCTGTACTTTGAAAACATGCTACGATTAAAAAGTATATAGAAAATATTTGACATAATAGCAAGTATAAAAAATGAATATTTGTTGTATTATAGTTCACTTTGGTGAATTATTTTTTGTCATGATAAGATGTAAGGGGGTAAAGTTGTAGGGAAATTAATGGTTCTAAATAAAATGCTCTACTTCTTCCTGTATCCCATATGTAAAATTAAATATTCTTGCTGTACTCCTCCCCTTCAAAATTAGACAGGATAGGTCAGGCAATGTTTGCAGTGTTTTCAAGTTTTGGCAAAGCAATACTGCTACCTCTAGAGAAATCTGAGATTCTTGAGCCAACACACTTAAAAAACAAACATGATGCATTTTATAAATTTCAGCTTGTCAGTAAGAAGGCTTATCTGCTAAAATCTACCTTTTTTACTTGTATTTCTAAGTCTCAGTTGGCCCTTGCTTATGAAAACTCTTATTCCACTATAAAAGGAAATTAAATTAGTTCAGCACAATTAGCCCTTTACAAAATCAGCTGGATTACACACAGCTATTTTCCAATTTTAGGTGATTCTAAATTATGCCTTTAGTGACATCAACTAATTCCCCAAATACAAGTATTTTGCTCACCATTTAGTAATTTATAGATTTGTCATTCTTCCTTTCCTAAGGAGATTTTAAAATCACTTTTCTATCACTTGCATTTATCACTTGTTTGTGCAGTTTCCTTTGCGTATTTATCATTTAAATGATGGTATTCTTAGCAAAGCTTACTACGTTTTATTTATTTTTAATTTGAATTTTTTGTTCCTTCCTAAATTTATCTGTGTGGATTTTATAATTATAACCAAAGGATTTTTTCAGTAAAGAGTGTAAATTTCATATGAAATACCAATGGTACCATGTACCAAGTGTTAATGAATATCTTTTGAATTAACATTAATATATAGATATTATCTTAATTATTAAAAATTAAATTCCATAAAATATGACCAAATTGTTCTTCCTACTGTGTACCTACTATATATTATTAGAATCATTATCTTACCATTTTATAAACTCTCTGTAAGCAAATTCCCTATATTTTTTCCTTTATCTTTTTAATTATGGCAAAATAAGCAGCATCAGAGACCAACAAAAAATACTACTAATAAAAGGAAGCCATTATTTTCATCTTTAGGTAGATCAGAAATTATTTCAGCAGAATATTTCCAAGGAATTCATGTTGCGAGTACGATGCTTTAGAGCTTGCATGTTTTAGAGCTTGCCTTCCCTTGACTTGTCCCATATGTGAATGAGAAAATGGTCCAAAGCTGATAAAGAAAATCATTTGTTACTGGAAATTGATATCAAGTAACCTAGTAATAAAATTAAGAAAACATTTTAGGAGAAAACTATAGGGAAAACTACCAATTTCCCATCAGACAAAAATGCCTGGTAAGTTTCCTTCATCAGATATATATATATACACATATATACACACACACACACATATATATATACATATATATATCTGATGTGTGTGTATATATATATATATACACACATACATACACACATATATATGTGTGTATATATATATATACACACACACATATATATATATATATCTGATGAAGGAAACTTACCAGGCACCACAAAGTGGGATGAAATGATTACAATAAAGTTAATTTGGCTCCTAGCTTCAGTAATCTGTTCAGTACTCTGTCTCACACACACACACACATACCCCTTCATAGAACACGTAGACATTCTGGAAAAAAACACGAGAAATTTTATTTAAATGCATATCTGAGCTTTCAAGAAAGAAAGAGAAACAAAAGGTACTAGAAACAAATAGGAAAATGAAAATCAATTTGCAAGTCTCAAGATGAATACTGCACATTCCATAAGATGCTGGTATGGCAATTCTGGGGCTTGAAATATATTACCCATATGAAGCAGGAGATAAAGCTTTGGCCTTCCAAAAACTGGTTCATATCTACGATGATTGCAAAAAATCTGCACCTTCAGTGGGCTATACAATTAATGAAAGTCTGAACTAGGGGGGAAAAATTTTATACATATATATTTATTTATGTATTTATTTATTTATATTTATATTTATGTATGTGTATATATAATTTACATATAATTTATATATAAATTATATATAATTTATATTTTTATATATATTATATAGTTATATATAATGTATTAAATATTATATATACACACACACAGTCTCCACTGGAGTATGAAGAAACCAAGGCAACTGTCTCTGATTTCTAGGGGATTGAGGAAATCTCTGAAAACACATAATAATAACTATAAACCCACCAGGGTAGGTTTGGCCCTGGCTAGATATTGTTAAGGTGCCAGATAGAATAAAAAGCAAAAGATTTCCAGAGGGATGTTTCCAACAGTTTGTATCAGAGCCTCTTGATTTTCAACCTCCTGTCCGTACTGTTGGTTGGATAGATAGGAAATATAATATTTATAGTTCCCTTGATATTTATATCCAGACTATTTATAGTTCTCTTGAACTATTTATAGTTCTCTTTTCAACCTCCTGTCCATACTGTTGGTTGGATAGATAGGAAATATATTTATAGTTCCCAAACTTTCTTTCCCATGAAGGTTTGAATGTGAATTGGGTTCTCCAATTAGATACACTTGCATGAGATTTGGAACAAAATTGCTATAGCACAGGCCACCTTTCTTATCCTGCTACTGCCAGAAAGCAATGTGGGCCATTGAGTGATAGATAGAGTTGAGGTGACCAGAATTAGCATTTCAGTATCCACCTGTCATCTCCATGAGGATCTAAGGCACGCCTCTCATACAAAAGTTAAATGTGACAACTAAGTGGAAGTAGGTCTCCAAAATTTAGAATGGGCCCAAATGGAGAGTTTCAGGTATACACTATAGTACCTCCCTTGCCAAAAAATCAATTCCATATCCAATTACTCCAGAGATGCTTAAGACATTATAGTAACCTCGCTTGTAATAGTTATTTTACAATGACATACCAATATTTTTCTACCCCCTTCCTATCCCTGATTGTCAGATCCATATGCCCCAGAGGGAACAATAACAAAATCTGACTAAAGAGGAAGTAACTAACACATAAAAATAATTGTAAAATGTTGCTAATTTATACCAGCAGAAACCTGGATGGCACATGTGGAAATGAAGTCTAAGAATGGTGACCTACATAGGAAAGAAAATAACTAGATTAGGTCATATTTTTCAATATGGATATAATTATGAATGTTCTGATTTATTAGATTACCTTCAGAATATGACAGTTGATTATTTTGCTTGATTTATTGACCAAAACTAGAATACTCATCAGTGCCTTATACTGAATAATGTTGCAAGTCCTAAATTTTTTTTATATAGTCCAAAAGGCTAAATAAAACACTCAAACTGTAGTAAAGTTAGAATAGACTTATCTTAAAGTACATAATCGGGCTCTGTAATGATGCCCCCTCAAGATCAGAGTGTGAACTCTTTATAAAGGCATTGAGTTGATCACCAGCACCCTTGAAAAGTTCTGTGGTTATGCCAAAGAAGAAATTGACTTTTAAGTCTCTAATATGTCGTCTGTATCTAGATGAACCAGCCAATTACCTGGGGTAGGTTAATTACATTGGTCAGATTGCATTATGAAGTTTGTAGATATTTTCCACACTGGAATAGACAGTAATCTGGATATAGATTTAACTTTTCTGTCAACAGTAGTTTTGAAGTTGTGACCTTCTTTGGAGTCACCAATGTCTTATTTATTACTGTATATCCTACATAATATTATTTTGGACCAAATAACTAATTTTCATATAAGAGAAATGATTACCATAACTATGAAATTCTCTGACCTTATCATGAATCCTAATATTCAGAAGCACCTGGCTTTATAGATTAGTTCAAGGTTTATTTTATTGAGTGTTTAGTTATGTTTCCCAATAGGAGGAAACAATTGTTTGTGAATTAATGGTTCAAGATGAAATGGATATTATCAATTGAAAACCAACATATGATGCTGTTCTCTCATATATCAGAATACCAGGGAACAAAGGAATAAAAATGGGAGAAGTATTTCTTACTATTATATTTAATAATCTATTCTCAAAATTTTGTTCACTCTTTTTCTAACTTCAAGCTGTGTTATTTTAGTATTCAAGGGAGAAATGCTCTCACTAAGGCACAAAAAATTCTTTCATTGAATTAGATGTTTAAATTGCTACTTGACAACTGTATATCTGAAAATAAGGAGACTGATTATGATTATCAAGGGAACAGGGCTGCAGGCACAAAACATCTGTCTGAAACTCAGAAGGTCCTTTGGACTAGCTCGGTATTTTCATACACACTGCCAAATATTGAAAGAAGGCTATGGCAACGTAATACAGATTTTAAAAAATCACTTAAGACTCAGGACCTTCAGAAAAGAAGTTAGAACCCAGCTTACTGGAGAAAACAATACCAAAGGGACTCTATTGGCTGAAGTATTATTGAGAGATCTGGAAAACATGAAACAGTTAACAGAGGAAGGTTATAAACACTAACCATGATATTGTGATCGGCTGAAAATTATAGACTATAGAAACTCCGTGTATTTCCTGCTTTGCTCTATTCTTTGCTTCCTGTAAATATCAACCTTTTTTTTTTTTTTTATTAATCTACCTCTCTTCTATGATTTTACACAAGGCATATAGGTTATGGTTAACTTTCTAATTTAGCTTTAAGGTGAGAGCACACCAAGTTGAGGGTATGACTGAATTAATTATCATCTCAATGATGCCTTCCATTTCAAGATGCCTTCCATGACTAAAAGAACTCAGTGTGTCTCCTTCTAGGTATATGGATTTGTGTTGTTAAGATAATTAGTTGCATTACACTATAGGGAAAAGAACTTCTGGAGAAGAAGAGAAGGGAGGGGAATGGAGAGAGGGTCTTTAGGTAAATAGAGTTTTTTTTTCTATTTTTTTTGTGAACAGAAATACGGAAGCAACCTGGAAAAGCATTAATGTCTCCTTATATGGTTATGAGTGTGTGAGTTTCTAGTACATATTTCTCTGTACTGTTCTATGTGTTTGAAAGTTTTAAAAAAATCAACGAAACTATAATAAGGATGTATTCATGTTTACTTATCCCTAAACTTGCATGTATTTGGATAAGTGAAATTATTTTTTTAAATTTTTATTTATTTATTTGAGTGGGAGAAAGAGAGAGCAGGGAGGGGCAGAGGGGGATGGAGAAAGAATCTGAAGCAGACTCAACCGAGTGCAGAGCCTGGCTTGGGGCTTGATCCCTTCACACAGAGATCATGACCTGAGCCAAACCAACAGTCCAATGCTTACATGATTGAGCCACCCAGATGCCCCACCCTTTAATTGGTGAATTCTTCAGGACGAGAGCAGGGCAACTTCAAAGCATTTAAATTTCCAAAGAGAAAAATTATGTAAATGAGAATTGGAGCAGGATTTAGGTAAATTCAATTCATTTAAGAAAAATGAAAGAAATTGCCTAATAATAATATACAGTACAATAAAATAGGGAAGAAATATTAAAATAATGAAGTGTTCTTTGGATTTAATGTAATACTAATATGTGATTGAAGGAACAAGAAGTTGTCAACATTAGGAACACATTACACTAGTTGAAGAGATAAGAGTACAGTATACACGGGACGCCTGGGTGGCTCAGTTGGTTAAGCAGCTGCCTTCGGCTCAGGTCATGATCCCAGCGTCCTGGGATCGAGTCCCACATCAGGCTCCTTGCTCATCAGGGAGCCTGCTTCTCCCTCTGCCTCTGCCTGCCATTCTGTCCGCCTGTGCTCGCTCTCTCTCCCTCTCTCTCTGACAAATAAATAAAAAATCTTAAAAAAAAAAAAAAAGAGTACAGTATACACTTCAGGAAAACAATGATTAAGGGATTATAGCAGACAAGAGATGATATTAGTTGACAAAAAAGGCAATGCATATATTCTTTTTTTTTTTAAGATTTTATTTATTTATTTGAGAGAGAGACAGTGAGAGAGAGCATGAGCAAGGAGAAGGTCAGAGAGAGAAGCAGACTCCCCGCGGAGCCGGGAGCCCAATGCGGGACTCGATCCCAGGACTCCAGGATCATGACCTGAGCCGAAGGCAGTCGTCCAACCAACTGAGCCACCCAGGCGTCCCACAATGTGTATATTCTTAAAGGTGTCAGAACTTTTTCCAAAAGTAAAATGATACAAATTGCAGTCAGGAAAAAAGGTACCCCTCTCCCTAGAATACTAGAATGTTTTTCCTTTTTTTTTTTTTTCGCTGCTCTACATGACCTCCATAATCTGTCTTATTTCTCACTACCTGAGCAACATCTCTTCAAACAACATGGTATTGAGGTTATCTATGTGTGTCAGGTTCCCAAAGCCCCTTCAAATACGACTTATTTCAATCACTTTTAAGGATCATTTTACTTATATTTTTCATTATATTTTTCTATGGTGAATTGTATAAGGATTTATTCTGTTAATATATTTAATGTGTGTCCTAAAACTGCAAAGAATAA
Source organism: Lutra lutra (assembly GCF_902655055.1). Classification (NCBI taxonomy): domain Eukaryota; kingdom Metazoa; phylum Chordata; class Mammalia; order Carnivora; family Mustelidae; genus Lutra; species Lutra lutra. Next base: position 77,173,480 of record NC_062279.1, on the reverse strand, counting down.
TTAAATCTCATTGTGCAGGGCATAAGCTGATCACTGGAGGGTTTTATTTTTTATTTTTTAATTTTTTCCAGTGATGGCTAGAGCGTTTTAAAGAGGTATTTTCCCTCTGTGCACAAAACTGTGTATTGACAAATTAAAAGGGGTATCTGAGGGAGAATCTGCTGTTCATTACTCTGTAAGTACTGAAATATAAGCACTAATCTGGAAAATTCTATAGGAGCGGTTCATTCCAGACATTTTATGTCATTTTTTTTAAAGATTTATTTATTTATTTGTCAGAGAGAGAGAGAGAGAGAGAGCACAAGCCCATAGAGTGGCAGGCAGAGGCAGAGAGAGAAGCAGGCTCTGCACTGAAAAAGGAGCCCAATGCGGGACTCCATCCCAGGACCCTGGGATCATGATCTGAGCTGAAGGTGGACATTTAACCAACTGAGCCACCCAGGCATCCCATTCTAGACATTTTATAAAGTGTTACAAAGTATATTCTTTAAAAATGTATCATAGATTGGCATTTTCTTTTAAATTAATTATAAAACAATCAATTTCTCAAAGTTTTTCTACTTTCTTTTATTATATGGTTCATTTCATTATCTTGTTTCTATATTATTACTTTTTAGTTTAATTTAAGTATCAATAATTTGAAAGTGAATCTAAGCAAAATTACTCATGCTTTCAAATTTGCTAAAGTTTTCTGCTATTGAAGTTTTTAATGTGATTTTAACAAATTTTGTGCAGTGGATTAAATATAGGGACTTGCAGAGCATAATTTTTTACTGGTGATTCCTAAAAAAAAAAAATCTGACTAAAAGAACCCTAGGGTATTTTAATTGTCAAAATTTAAAAGCATTGCTATCAACTAAGCATATATAATCCTTGTTGCTTTAGACAATATTAGTCTGCACAAATTACGTCCACAGGACTTATTTTTTGTCCAAAATAAGAACTGAAATTCCAAGATTGAAATATAACACTAGATTAATCTAGAAAGTTAATTTTAGTGAATATCTTTATGCCTGCCCTCTAAATAATTTTCACTGTAGGAAGCATTGTAATTTCTTAAAGATGAATATTTAATCACTTTTCATCTAATACCAGCATCTCAAAGACTAGCAATGTTGGAGTATATACAAAACCAGAGTTTTCCTGGGTCAGTGGCACCAAAATGCTCTTAACAGGTAGGTAGATCACAACTCACATAATATAGTGGATCACAGTAACTAGGAGTTCAAAGGGCCACTGGAGAGGGTCCTCTGCTAATGAAGCAGATCAGAAGCAGGTATCCAGTAAGGACAATTTGGTTCTCATTTATTTCTGGCCCAGCAATCGGTTAGTAAAAGGCCAATTTGTAAAGTGATTCTCTTTATCAGTGAACACAACTCAGGTAAATCAAATATATATAGAAAGTGAAAACAGTCCATCTTTTCTCTTTGCTTTCCCAAAAGCAAAATACACGTAGGTGGGAAACAAAGCTCACACTTTTCTCAGGGGGGTCAGGCTATAGAGAAGTTGTTAGACTCTTCTTTATTTCTAAGGAGGCCACTTCCATGTATTATTTTACAACACTGTAGAGTCAACATAATAATTTGGTAAACCAGGGCACATTTATACCATGTCATCTAGTTGCCCATAGATACCATAAACTAAAAAAGAAGTCTATAATATGAAAACAGAACCAGGAAAAAAAGTCACTTAATCCTCTTTACTTTCTCCATCTCTCTCCCTGTCTCTCTCCGCGTGTGTGTGAGTGCACACACACACACACACACACACACACACACACTTTCTTAGGCAGAAAAATTAGCAAGAATATATACTTCGAAGATTCCCCAAACAGAGTTCGGTAATCAATAAGCAATCCTAAGTCCCGATGACATAACATTTCAAGTAAGTAATCAATACATTCAACAAAATTATTTTGAGCCCAGAATATTTAATAAAATTTGAGTTAATTTCAACATTTAACAATGGAGGATTTTTAAACCAGGATGAAAAACTGAATTATTTTAATACCATTGACATTACCTGGTTTTAAAAAATTAAGTAGTTATGAAGCTAGATAGATAGATAGCTCAGCTGTGGAGCTATCTGGTTCTGGTCCCTTTATCAATGTCGATCTCTAATTTCCTTTCCAATCTCTTTTATAGTAGTGGGAGAATAAGTTTTCCACCTTCGTTTTAGTTGATTTTGAAAATTTGCCTTTTTCTAAGATCACTAATTTTATCTTAATTTTCAAATTTGTGTAACTGAATTCCTGTTAAAAATTGCTTATGATTCTTTAGATCTCTCCTGATATTTCCTACTATTGCTCACTTATATACTGGTCAGGCTTAAAAGGGGATAACATATTTTCTTAGTAAGTTAAAGAAAGAGATTTGGATATATTTACTTATTCTATTGACTTTTATCATCTAGCACATCAATTTCTGTTTTACTTTATAAATTCTATATTATTAATTTTATTTGATTTATTCTTTGTCCAATTTTAGGCTAAACAAGGTCATTAATTTTTTCAAAATCTGCCATAAAGACAGTATTTGCGATTATCTATATATTTTTTTTTTAAGTATTCTAGTTTCTTACAATATTCACTAGGCCCAATTTGTTCATTTTGTCACTTATTTAGTTTCCAGAATCATTTGAATTTTTAAGTCCTGAACATTGACACATCAATTTATGGGAACTTATGGCTCCCGGCATATTAAATATGTAAGTCTTTTGATGTTACTATCATATTAAATTTAATCCATACCTATCCAAGCCCAAGACACATAAAATATACATATATTTTTTTCCTTTTTTTTTGAGACAAAACAAAGTATTCTTTCAACTTCATGTGGCATCCAAACACACTCAGAAACTAACCACTGAGAAAATGCTTCAGTACATACTACAAAGTAAATCAATATCAAATAGAATGCTAAATGAAAATTCTGAAGGCACCACATAGTGAGATTTGTATAAGCCTGCTAAATGGGTAGTATCAGGAAAAGCTACTGCCAGTATTTAGTGTTTACTCAACGGCAAATTTGTGATACATTTGTTTGAAAAAGAGCTTATAATAAAGATATTCATGTCAGAGATAATGTATTATTTTATTCCTTTTTACACTTTTAGAAAACATTTATTTATTTGACAGAGAGAGGGAGAGAGAGCACAAGCAGGGGAGCAGCAGAGGCAGAGGGATAAGCAAGTTCCCTTCCGAGCTTGATCCCAGGACCCTGAGATCATGACATGAGCTAAAGACAGACACTTAACCAATTGAGCCATCCCCCTTTTCACATTTTGAACAAAATGTGTGGGTACTTCTTTTCCAATATTGATTTAAGGTAGTTCTATTGGAAACATGCAGAAAACATAGGCCTATAACATTTATTTGATGCTTGTCTTGTATTTAATGGCTAAGCAAGTGTAATGAAAGTCTTCAAATGGAGAAATCATAAAAACCAATGAACAATCATTACCAAATGACATGCTCTAATTCTCTCCGAAATGAACGTCATATAAATCACTTCATTTAAAGCACGAAGAAATTGAGATAGTTTAGCTTTAGGATATAAAATATTGCCTTTCTAATAGCTAGTTCAAGATAACAGAACTTTGTTGAAAGAAATAAATGAGTTAATGCAGATAAATCTCATCTGATAGGAAGAGATTTTCTCCCTAGAAAGATATTCAATGAAAAATGTACAGAACCAGGGTGCCTGGGTGGCTCAGTGGGTTAAAGCCTCTGCCTTCAGCTCGGGTCATGATCTCAGGGTCCTGGGATCGAGCCGGGCATTGGGCTCTCTGCTTGGTGGGGAGCCTGCTTCCTCCTCTCTCTCTCTCTGCCTGCCTCTCTGCCTACTTGTGATCTCTGTCTGTCAAATAAATAAATAAAATCTTAAAAAAAAATGTACAGAACCAATAGGAGAATCCAAGAACAGAAGTAACTGCAATCTAGATTATAACAAAATCTAGATCTTTATACCCTTGCAAGGAATAATTTAAAGAAATATAATTTTAATGTTCAAAATATTACCAAAACAGACCAATGTCCAGTAGAAGAAAATATGAAACTCTTAGAAGTCAACTTAACAAAATGTGTGCACCAATATCAGGAGAACTGTGAAACATTGTTAAGAGATAAAAAAGGAGGTTAATTGAGAGATATTTATTTCTTCTTGTAAAAAGTTAAATTCATTATAAGATGATAATTCTTCTCAAAGTAAAACTGACTGACATGGCTGTAAACAAATGTTTGATATAAGAACAAGTTAACTATTAGTTTTAATGCAATATATCAATAAATCATTCTGTAAATCAATTATTCCAAAATATTCATAGAAGGAAGTATCAATAGGTAGAAGACATTCTGAAAATGAATTATAGCAAGGTGGATGTGTGTCCATTGGGGTATTAAAGTATATCCTAAAGCTATGGTAAATAAAGCTATTGCACCCATCCCAGAGTAAACAGACACATCAATGGTATAAATTATAAATTTTAGATACAGTTTTCCAGGGTTAACTATTAGCTGATAAATCCATACAAAAGTCCTTCTGATTGGTATATGCTCATACCATATTTATTTTTGAACATTTAGAATATTATCTCCTGGAATCATGTTTATCTGGCAATATAATTTATAAGTTAGATAGCATTCAAAGAGGTTGGAAAATATGAATCACTTATAAATAAAATTTGAAAAGGTAGTTAATAGTTTGGATAAAAGAAATGGATTTCTGACCCAAAAATCAACACAAAAACAACAAAATGTATTCCAAACTTTTTGGAATGTATATTTACCCTTTCAAATGTAAATACAAATTATAAAATTGTATTAATTCTAGGATAAATATTCCAGAATAATATTTAACTATAGCATAGTGCCAACATAGGAAAAAGAAAAACAAAAACCTCTTAACAAATAACAGTTGTCATAAGGACTAAAATACTGGGAATCATTCTTATGTAAATAGGACAAAATATTTTTAAAACATAAAGGGATTTAGTGTGAACAATAAATATTTTGAAATTCCATCACTAAAAATGCTATTCACTAAAAGACGTTGAAGCTATTTAACAGACTGGAAAAATTTCTGTAATAAATAGGACTGAGGGATGCCTGGGTGGCTCAGTGGGTTAAGCCGCTGCCTTGGGCTCAGGTCATGATCCTAGGGTCCTGGGATTGAGTTCCCCATCGGGCTCCTTGCTCGGCAGAGAGCCTGCATCTCTCTCTGCCTTTCTGCCTGTGTGTGTGCTCTCTCTCTCATTTTCTGACAAATAAATAAATAAATAAAATCTAAAAAAAAAAAAAGAAAAAAGAAATAGGGCTGAAAGATTAAATGTCTTTAATATTGCAGTAATTCCTATAAACTAATAAAAGTTAAAATACCTATAGGGAAAAGTAGCAAAGAAAATTTAAGTATCCAATAAATATTTAAAAATTACTGTCACTTAAAATAAATAAAGTAGATTATTTTCAGGTTCATTATAAGGAAAGCTTAGAAAAATATACTGATATTTATAATTTCTGAACAAAATCAACCAGATATTTATTTTCTCATAATTATATTGGTCAGAGTAATGTATAATCTTTGTGTGTGGGGGTGTATGTATATGGTCATTATATATAATATAATAACGATCATATATAGGTGTGTGTTTGTGCATATGATCATTTTATATATATCATATATAAATATAGTATATCATGTATAATTATATATGGCATAATTACATATTATATATATTTTATAAATATATTATAAAATATATATTTTATAATATCTATTATATTATAATATATTTATAAAATATATATAATATAATGATCATATACACACCCACACACCTATATATGATCGTTATCATTAGCTAGGTATTAAATCATCTGAGTCATTAATAGGGAATGTTATCAGGGATGGAGCATGAGAAATAAAGAACAGTACTTGTGTAGATGAAATGGGGCAGCCAGAATTCCTGCCTGTTCCTGGTGGCCCTGCCATTGAATAGTTCTGTTACCTGGGTGATGGTTTATTCTATTTCTAAGGATTCAGTCTCCTGGACACTAAAATACAGGACTTTGAATTGGATACCTTTAAGATAGCCAACTCTTATGCTATGTGATCTTGTTCTACAAAATTTCACAATTTAATTTACATCGCAAACTATCATATTTCCATTAAATAGGGGCTCCTGAAGCAAAGTAATAAAGAGTGTAAATGTAATCCGTGTTTTGAAAAAAAAATTTACAGCATGTTTAGCAGGTGGTCTCTGAAATTGAATCTGTTATTAGCTTCAGGGCATTGTCAAAGTAGGCATGCAATATTTAATATACTTTTCCCTCTTTTCCTTAATAGTTAATAAATTTAATGTGTTCTTTACTCAATCATTATCAAAATATGTGTTTCACATATCTAATTTCACACGGCACCAGGCTAACTCTCAAACTAACATAACATAAATTAGAGGAAACATATTCCAATTTTTTCTCTCCTTTACATCATTGCACCTCCCATATCGTTGCCTTTGCTTTTACATTCTTTCTTTTCTTCTCCCTTCTCCTTCTTCTTAAATATCCCCAAATTTACCTATGCTATTCTTTCTCCAGCTTCAGTTTTGATAATGGGTGTTGTTTACTCAATTACATCCTAACCTAGTATTTCACTGGCAACATTAACAATATATAGAATATTTGTAAAACTTTCAGTTCTGGCAAACTGACTATGTGGGATGCTATTATATATTTATTTTTTAAGCATTATGGCTTATATCTCTGTGGGATGCTTTTGAAAATTGACACTATCTAAAATGTAATTCCTTTTTTATTACTTTTGTAATGCTGAACTTGTGGCAATTTTTGTGGTTTATTCCAAATGTCTTTTGCCTCAGGGATTTAGTTTTCCCCTTTTAGTTTCCCTATGTCTTTTAAAATGTTTATTGATCTGGGAGCTATAGATTTTTATCTTTTTTCAAAGACCTCAAAACTTCATTCCTATGTATTCAATAAACACTTCTATTTAAGAAAACAGTAACATAATTTAAGATTCTAAAAGATTAAGTTAATATTTCAGCAATGTTTTATAATTAAAGAAAATGGAATAAGGTATATCTGAATATTTGGTTAAATTCAATATGTCATAATATTTAAGCATTGCACATTATCCTGTGAATTATCAGGATAATCATTCTTTGGAGATTTTAACATAACTTGTTTCTGATAGAAAATTTCTTTCATTTGTGTCTATAAAGACTTAATTTACTAGTGCTCCAAATATGAGTAAATCTATGTATAAATGTACTAGTGTTGAGTATATAAAGTTCAGCATTCTGGAGTGTCTGGTTTCTCAGTAGGCTGAGCATCTGCCTTCAGCTCTGTGCATTTTCCCAGGGTCCTTGGATCCAGTCCACATTAACCTCCCTGCTGAACAGGGATCCTGTTTCTCCCTCTCCCTCTGTCTGCCACTCTCTCTACTGTGCTTTCTCTCAAATAAATAAGTAAAATCTTTTTTTTTTTTTAAATTTTTATCCATTTATTTGACAGAGATCACAAGTAGGCAGAGAGGCAGGCAGAAAGAGAGAGGGGAAAGCAGGCTCCCTGCTCAGAGATTTTTAGAACTTTCTCTAGATTCTCAAGTTCTTCACCATCATGACTACCTTACTGCTACTCAGAGGAAATAAACCATTTTTTAAATTTTCTTTGAATAATAGAACTTTAAAAGCAATTCATATTCTGCCCAAATGAAACACTTCAGTGATAATTTCTTATAGTGGCCTACATAAGATTTCTCCAATTAATCAAAGTTAGGGTGAGAAAAATCCATTTGGTTATTTATTGGTTTATAATTTTGCTTGTATTTGGAGAAAATCAAGCAAATAACAGGTCTATTGTTTTGTCATGATCGTCATGCAGAAAGAAAACATCCTCAATTTGCTTTTGCTTCATTTTGTGTTCAATCAAGAGAATGAAATCTTAGAAAAATATTCATAAAAGGTAAAAGCTCAGGAATACTAAAGGAATTAAAAAAACTAGCATTCCTATTTCAGTCGAATTCAAACTTAGTGGTCTAAGTGAATCCCATCCTTTCCATTCTCTCCCTTCCAAAAACAAAACAAAATAAAATACAGACTTATAAAATCACAGACAGAAAAGTTCAAATTTAATTTCAAACAATTTTTTAAAAAGAAATTATTGAATGATACTTTGGACACCTAGAAGCTGAGATTCTATAAAAAGCAGAATGGGTTGAGTAAAAGTTACCATATATTATTTTTTTTTATTTTCCCTTTATTTCCCCCTATCTTCATTTTGGTAAAGTAATGAATACATTTTATAATATCATTAAGGAACACAGAATTACACAGGTTGATTCTAGAACAACTCAGTGCCTTGCATTTACTTGAATAATTATTCACATTTTCAATATCAACAGCTGAATCAATAATTTCTAAACTGTAGTAATTGTCTTAGGCATATACAAAGTGACATATTGATTTGAGAATAAAATGAATGAAAATAGAAAAATGTAAGAAACAGGATTTTTTATCTTTAATGAAAATAAAAGTGAGGTACTGGCTTAATTCTCAATATACAAGGTCTACCCAATTCAGAATAAAACAGACTTACAACAAGGTAGGAAAAACATCCCCGCTTAAACAAACAAAAAGCCATGGGGTGGGGAGAACCCACAAAATTAGATTTTGAATTGTAAATTCTGGAGTTCCTAAGGTGGATGGTCTTTAGTAAGATGGGGGAAAAAAGGAAAAGAAATAACTAGTTCATTATTAATAACTCAGCATTTGATACAAATGTCACATTCAGAAGTAAGTTTGAGTTAGTTAGAGGAAGATCACACCTAGAGAAGTGAGTTTTAGTCCGGGCACCACATTTCACAGGGAAGGAATAAAATGAACTCCAGTCAGCAGAGTTAAGAACGCAGAGGAATTTGAAGCCAAAGTCATACGAAAAATGGTTAACAGAACAAGAGATGTTTAGCTTGAGGAATAGAAAATTTCAGGGGCTATGACAGCGGTGTTCAAATATTTCAAGGCTTCTCTGTGGAGAGGATATTAGATACTTTATGAAAAATCTGCAAAGTTAAATTAGCACCAGTAATTGAAAGCTACAAGGACATACATTTCAGTTCAAAATAGCATATTTTCAAAGTTGCAATGAGGAGTTTCACCCACTTACAGGTGGTTGCAAGTTACTACAAGTAACAGTACAAGCAGAATGACTATCTAACAGGCATGTTTCAGAGCATTCAATCTAGAAAAGGATAATCATCTGGTAAACTGGATGATCTTTAACATATCCGAAAGACATAATATAAGCCAACTATTTTATGTTAAGAGAAGGAACAATTATGACTTAAATTCTTAGATACTTATTATTAGAAATTATTATTTGTTATGTTGGGGAAAGGGAATTACATTGTTATGTTAAAATCCTCATGTGAAGAAAACTGCAACACTTTGACTTATGCTTTTCCCTTTAAGCAAGAGTTCTCAAATTTTATCAAGAGTTAGAATTACCAGGAAGACTGATTTAGCAGATCTGGGTGGGATCTGAGAATTCATATCTCTAACAAGCTCCCAAGGGATGTTGATTGAGTTGATTCTGAGTCATACTTTCCATTGGCTCTTTGTCAATCCTATAATAAAATTCAAAACTCTTTTTTTTTTTTTTTAAAGATTTTGTTTATTTATTTGACACAGAGAGAGATCACAAGTAAGCAGAGAGGCAGGCAGAGAGAGAGCCGAAAGCAGGCTCCCTGCTGAGCAGAGAGCCCAATGCGGGGCTTGATCCCAGAACCCTGGGATCATGACCTGAGCCAAAGGCAGAGACCCAACCCACTGAGCCACCCAGGTGCCCCTAAAATTCAAAACTCTTATTACTGCTTATATAGTAAGCTCTATCACATCTCTGCTCCTCACTTTTTTTTTTTTTAAAGATTTTATTTATTTGACAGAGAGAGATCACAAGTGGGTAGAGAGGCAAGGAGAGAGAGAGAGAGAGAGGAGGAAGCAGGCTCCCTGAAGAGCAGAGAGCCCGACGTGGGACTCGATCCCAGGACCCTGAGATCACGACCCGAGCTGAAGGCAGAGGCTTAACCACTGAGCCACCCAGGTACCCCTGCTCCTCACTTTTTTAACTGAGTCATTTCCCTATACATTTCCCAATACATTAATTCTTAAAACACCTGAACCCATTCTCAGAGTTTTTGGACAGATATATCTTTCCTGCTTCTTAGAACACTTTCATCCCTTCTTTTTACGAAGTAACACCAGCATTTTTTTCTTCCTAAGTTATTTCTTCACTTATGCCACCTCTGCAGATGGTTGAACGACCATCCCATGCACTTCCATTGCACCCTGAAGGTTACCTCAAGATTTTGGTGAATACATTATCTCCTTGAAGGCGTAAGTACTATACTGCCAAATGTCTGTATTAATACAAACTTAAATAAAAGTATATTAATATTGGAAGATTTTAAATATCTAAGCCTTAGATAGGCATGTGTTTCATAATCTTCAACCCCTACCAGTTGTGGCTTAAACCAGATACTTCCTAATTACAAACAGAACCAACTTATCCTAAACAAGGGGGTTAGCTTCTTCTGGAATTTCTTTCACCATAAGTTGCCATTAAAAGTCTCTAAGCATTTTCCCCCAGCCAACTTTGCAATTAAATTGATGTTAATTAAAGGGATGATCCAAACATTCCCTCTGGAAGTTCTGTATTTATTATTTGTTTGGGCTTCATTCTCCCAGGCCTTGTTTGTGGCTTGACAGATTATAGACTTTATTTTCCTCTGCTAATGTCATAAACATATTATAGTCAACTTCTTACTTCATGCATTGCACATAAATATTCTATCTGCTTAATGTTGTTGCATTATTATTTTCTTTGGTCTTCCAACACCTACAGCACTAAGAAAATTCACAAGCATTACAAAATTTTCACCAAAGTGGATTTCTTTTTGTACAAAAACATTTTTATTTGCTGGTATTATTCAATGTTTTTGTCCAAAAGGAAACCCACTTTGGTGAAAATTTTGTAATGCTTGTGAATTTTCTTAGTGCTGTAGGTAGAAAATAATAAGAATATGTTATATAAGCTATATAAGATATATGTCTTATAAGAATATATGGAGACAGAATATAAAATTCTTATACAATAAGAATATATGGGAAGAAAAGAATATATGGAAAAAGGATATAAAATTGTATATAGAGATATATATGATATATATATCATATCTTATATGATATAATAAGAATACATGGGGAAAGAACATAAAATCTATAATCATATAGAATTTTCAATATTTCTAAGCCATTTGCACAGTGGTTGTCTACCCCGACTACACTTTAGAATCATCCAGGAAACTTTATAAACATCCATGTTCTGAGACCTAATCCCAGAAGCTCTGATTTAATTTCCTAAGGGAGTGGACAAGACATCTGCATGTTTATATGGTCCTAGGTGATTCTAATATGCAGTCAAGATTGATAACCATTGCTTTAGAGGCCCTTAGAATCACCCTCTACCTATAATTGCTTTCTTGAAATATTTTTTATTGTTAAAAAGAAACAAATTTGACAGAAATATACAATCTTCTTCTACAGGTTTGTGTACTGTTTCATCATAAGGATACTAAATACAAGTTTTCTGCTAAAAGTCAGTAGAATCTATTACCAGAACAGATGATCTTCTGTTGCCAGAATTTCATTTCATATGGCTTATGCTCCTGATAACAGCAAGAACACAACGATGGCACTAATTTTCAGATCATTGCTATGGACTGATATCTGTGTGTCTCTTCCCCTCAAATCCATATGTTCATGCCTCATCCCCAGTTTAATGGTATTTGGAGATGCAGGATATGGATGGTAATTAGGCCATGAAGATAGGGCCCTCATAAATGGGACTAGCTCTCTTATTAAAAGAAATATGAGCGAGTTTGCTTCCTCAATCTCTGTCTTGGCCATTGGAAGACATAGTACGAAGACTGTTGTCTATGAACCAGTAAGACACCAGACACCAGATCTACTGGCACTTTGATATTTCACTTTCTAGCCTTCAGAATTGTGATAAACTATGAGGTAACAGGTCAATGTGTGCTGAGAAATTCCAGACTTCTCACATATGAAGTATTATGCCTTTCCAGTGGTAAATATTCTTCTCAGAGATATAAAGTTTTCTATAGTAAAGTCCGATTTTTGCTAATTATCAATAAACACTACAAAAATAAGATGTTGAATTCATTCTTACTAGGGATTGAGGAGAGATGGAAACTGCTTGAAGTGCTTCACTTTGAAGAATATAAATATAAAATGCCATATCTGAGAGATTTATATTAAATAAGTAGATAATAGGAACTTTGGTGTTTACATTATGTACAAAAACTGTAGGAAGCTTTAATCATTAATTTTCCTCACATGTCAAGAAGGGAAAATATAAGAAAAATTTAAACTCATAGTTCTGTGATTTTTTATAATTAGTAAATTCGCAATGGAAGAATGAGTCTTTTTGAGTCAGACACTGAATACTAATTCACATTGTACTAAACTTTCAAAAATGGACTTAATAAGAAATTTTGGAGCCTCAATTTTAGTATTTTTTTTTCTTGAAAGCAGAATATTCAGTCACTTAATCATCCTGTAATTGTTTTGTTCAACCATTAGTCAGCAGCAACAATAATATAACATCTGCTCACACCTCATTTTTTTCCATCTAGGTAGACAAAAGAAAAATCCTAGAATTAAAATAATCACTATGTCATTCTGAAATATTTTACAAAACAAATATGTTAAACAAACATTTTGGGAAACTCTCTGGCATTATCTATTAAAGCTAAATATATGCCAACCCCATGATCTTACAATTAATTATTTTTTATTAAATAATTAAATAAATAATTATTCCTCCAGTTCAAGAGGAATAAATGCATATTTTCCAACAAAAGGCATATGTAAGGATGTCATATTAGTCTCAAATATCCATCATTAATGGAATGCATAACGAGTTGTGAATTTTGTGTAATAGGGCACTACAGAGCACTAAAAATAATAGGCTTCTGTTACATTTATCAATGTGGATAAACATCACACGGTGTTTAGCAAAATAAACAAACAAAAAAGCCATACATGAAAGAATACCTGTAGCAGGATCCCATTTATATGTGGAGTTTTGAAAACAAAATTGATTGATGACAGTAAGTCTGGGATAGTGGTTACCTTCAGGAGATGGCATTGATTAGACTTGACAAAAGGAAATTCCTGGATTGCAAGAAATATTTTGTATCATAATCTCAGTGGTGGCACTGCAAATATGTACATATGTATTTAAGTGTACAGTGATGATCTGTATACGTCACTGCAACTAAGTTACCTCAATTAAAATTATAAAAATTGGTGTATTTTCATATTTTAATTTAAGAATACAGCCTAATTACTGATAGCAAGATTTTGAAGAATGGTGATTAATACATAGCATGTGATTTAAAGAAAACAAAAACATTAATTTGAAAAGATATATGTATCATAATTCTTAAACTATAATGTCAACATTCCCTTTCTAGAAAAATAAACCCTAAAATAGAGGCTCTTAAAAAAGAGGAAAAATGGATTTATAATACTTTATCATTATAACTATAAAATGATAGCAAGTCAGATCTTTAATACTGTTAGTTTCAAGAGAAGCCATAACTGGCCGTTGTGTATAGCAACAATTAATTCTAAAGCCACTGGAGTATAGTTCCTCAAATTGTGTTTCCTAGAATACCAGAAAGCATTCAAAATTTTCTGTAGTCCATTTAGTCAGGAAATTCTAGGTTAAGCAAAGTTTAGAATATTTCTCAGACTTTAATATGCTCTTGTGCATTGTAGATTTCCACAGAAACATACTATGCAGTTTTCACCAAATGACTTGGTCATTAGAATTCATTTTCAGCAGAACATTTCACAGAAATAATGCTCTCAAGGGCAATGAATATAGACTTCTGAGAGGTGAATAAGGGACTTTATCAATCAAAAGTAAAAATCATAAGATCTTAAGGAACAGTTTTCCAAAAAGAAGGACACTAGACACAATGACAGGGTTTGAACTATAGCACAAACCAATTCTATTTATGTTTTAAAGAGGCTGGTTTTATTATAATGTTGGACTTAAACAATGGCCGAGATTCCACAGGGAGAACTAAAAGGTATTGTTATTGTTGCTGGCTTTTTTTTTTTTTTTTTCCTTTGAGAACACATGGTTATTTGGCACATTAGTTATTTAAGCAGACCCTGCTTGAGATTCTCTCTCTCTCTCTCTCTCTCCCTCTCTCAGGGTACCTGGGTGGTTCAGGTCTGCCTTTGGCTTATGAGGTCATAATCTCAGGATCCTGGGAGCCCTAGGTGACTCCCTGCTAAGCATAGAGTCTGCTTCTTCCCTCTCCCTCTCCCCGCCCCACTCTCGCTATCTCTTTCTTGCTCTGTGTTTTCTCAAATAAATAAATAATATCTTAAGAAAAAAATTATCTCTTCTCTCCTCTCCCTGTCCCCTGTTTGCACATTCTCTCTCCTCTCTCTCTCTCTCTCTCTCTATATATATATATATATATATATATAAATTAATTAATCAGTTAATTAAAACATATTTGGTTTTAGTTCATCTTCATCCCTGGGGGATAAATTTGAGTTCAGGGGGGCTCATAGGAAGCTCAGTCTATGTAACGTATCTGACTCTAGATTTCAGCTTGGTCATGATCTCAGGGTCATGGGATTGAGCACTGCATCAAGCTCTGTGCTCAGCAGAGAGTCAGCTTGAGATTCTTTCTCTGCCTTTCCCCACCTCTCCTCTCTGCTCTCCCTCTCTCCCTCTCAATAAATAAATAAATCTTAAAAAAAAAAATTGAGTTCTGGAACTAGCTAAAACACTTGAAACCATAATTCACAAAATCACTAGATAATTAAGACCATCCATTTCAATATATAATTTTTATTATTCAACAAGCATATTTTATCCAAATGAAACTGTTTATAACTCAAAATAAATATAAAAATAAATCAGAAATGTTCTAGGTGAAAAGGGAGTAGAATAAGGAGGGCTTTCTGTTCAACCTTCTGCTTGCCTTTCATTTTCATGTATTATCTCTTGATCATATCCTTGTAACCATAAGCTAAGCATAAAATGGAATGGAAACTAGTAATCTGGTACAGTCACTCATAGATGTCTACATTCTCTTTCCCGTAGTACCTCTAATACCTGATTAATACATGTTCTCCATTCAAAGGAAAGAAATAATTTCATGGACATTGTAGCCTTAATTTTTTTCCAAAATAATATTGCCTTAACAGAAAAATAAGCTTAATAAGTTATACAATTCATGAAAGAAAAAGAAATAAAAGGCATCCAGATCAGCAAAGAAGAAGTCAAACTCACTAGCTGCAGGTGACATGATACTCTATGTAGAAAACCCAGAAGATTCCACCAGAAAACTGCTAGAACTGAAAAACAAAACAGTGTAGTCGCAAAATACAAAATCAACATACAGAAATCTGTTGCATTTCTCTATATCAATAACAAAGCCAGAAAGAGAAATTGAGAAATGGATCACATTTACAATTGTACCAAAAACAATAAGATATATAGGGATAAACATAATCAAAGAGGTGAAAGACCTGTACTCTGAAATCTATCAAACTGATGAAAGAAATTGAAGAGGACACAAAGAAATGGAAAAACATTCCATGGTCATATATTGGAAGAATACATATTGTAAAATGTCAATACTGGGGCACCTGAGTGGCTCAGTGGGTTAGGCCTCTGCCTTCAGCTCAGGTCATGATCCCAGGGTCCTGGGATCGAGCCCCGCATCAGGCTCTCTGCTCGGCAGGGAGCCTGCTTCCCTCTCACTCTCTCTGCCTGCCTCTCTGCCTACTTGTGATCTCTATCTGTCAAATAAATAAATAAAATCTTAAAATAAAATAAAATAAAATAAAATGTGAATACTACCCAAAGCAATCTATACATTTAATGTAAGCCCTATCAAAATACCAATAACATTTTCACATAATTAGAACAAGTATCCTCAAATTTGTATGGAACCACAGAGACTGTGAATAACCAAGGTATCCTTGAAAAAGAAAAGCAAAACTGGAGGCATCACAATTCCAGACTTCAAGTTACATTATAAACCTGTAGTGATCAAAACAGTATGGTATAGAACAAAAACAGACCTGTAGATCAATGGAACAGAATAGAAAACCCAGAAATGAACCTACAACTGTATCGTCCATTAATCTTTGAAAAAGCAGGAAAGGAAATCCAATGAGAAAAAGTATCTTCAAAAAATAAATGCTCCTTGAGGCACCTGGGTGGCTCAGCGGGTTAAGCCTCTGCCTTTGGCTCAGTTCATGGTCTCAGGTCCTGGGATTGAGCCCCACATCGGGCTCTCTGCTCAGTGAGAACTCTGCTTCCCCCTCTCTCTGCCTGTCTCTCTGCCTACTTGTGATCTCTCTCTGTCAAAATAAATAAATAAAATCTTTTAAAAATAAATAAATAAATACCCCTGGAAAAACTGGACAGCAACATGCAAAAGAATGAAACTGGAACACTTTCTTATACCATACACACAAATCAATTAAAAATGGATTAAAGACCTATATGTGAGACCTGAAGCCATAAAAATCCTAGAGCAGAACACAGGTAGTAACCTCTTTGACATTGGCCATAGAAACTTCTTTCTAGATATGTCTCCTGAGGCAAGGGAAACAAAAGCAAAAATGATGATGATGGGACATCATCAAAATAAAAAGCTTTTTTACAATGAAGGAAACAATCAGCAAAACTAAAAGGCAACCTATGGAATGGGAGAAGACATTTGCAAATGATGTATCTGATAAAGTGTTAGTATCCAAAATATATATGAAGAATTTATAAAACTCAACACCCAAAAAACAAATAATTCAATTTAAAAATGAAGAGAAGACATGAATTGACATCCTCCAAAGAAGGCAGATGGCCAACATACACATGAAAAGATGTTCAACATCAGTGATCATTGGGGAAATAAAAATCAAAACTACAATGACATAGCAACTCACAACTGTCAGAAGAGCTAAAACCAACAACACAAGAACAAGGGTTAACAAGGATGTGGGGAAAGGGGAACTGTCCTGCACTGTTGGTGGGAATGCAAACTGGTGCAGCGACTCTGGAAAACAATATCGATTTATATATAATATATATATATAATATATATATACACACACACACACACACACACACACACACACATATACACACCCCTATGCATACACACACACACACACACACACACACACACACAGTGGAATATTAGTCATCCATGAAAAAGATTTAAATCTTGCCATTTGCAAAGACTTGGATGGAGCTAGAGTATTATGCTAAGCAAAGTCAGTCATAGAAAGACAAATACCATATGATTTCACTCATATGTGGAATTTAAGAAACAAAAAAATGAATGGGGGAGGGAAAGAGAGGAATAACAAAAAACTCTTGATTATAGAGAATTAACTGAGGGTTGCAGGAGGGGAGGTTTGCAGGGGGGATGGGTTAAACAGGGATTAAGGAGAGCACTTGTGATGAGTACCAGGTGTTACATGGAATTGCTGAATCACTATATTGCACACCTGAAACTGATAATACACTGTATGTTAACTGGAATTTAAATTAAAAACTTGAAAAAAATGTTATAAAATTTAATCATATATATTCTTAAACATCTATAAATCCAAAATAAACTTAAAGAATAAATACAAAAATAAAAAACTTAACAATATTCACTTGAAACAGAATTGATATAATTAGTGATGTATTATTGAAGCTATATTAACACTTGCTACATACCTGTGGTACTGACAGGAATGTAGAACCCAGTAGGATTAAATATCCTTTGTTTTCTTATTCTTCAAAGATGAAATAGCACTTTATTTTTAAGACTTGTTAAAATTCTAATATAATGTGATAAAGCAGGAGATATTTTCTCATTACAGTATTTATATGTCCTTTTATTCTTTCTTTTCCTAACTGGAGTTTTAATTCCTTCTTGTCAATGTTAATTCTGCCATTTCTGGTTTACCTATTGTTAATATCACAAAAGTGAGTTATAGAGATGATATACTAGGAAAATGTTTTTTTAGATTTTAAATTGGGTGTGACTGATTAATTTAAGTGGCTCATAGACTAACTGCAATAGATAAGTTCCTAAATTTGTTAAAAATGAAACATGAGTGAAATAAATGTGATTTTTTTTAAATTTTATTTTTTATAAACATATAATATATTTTTATCCCCAGGGTACAGGTCTGTGAATCGCCAGGTTTACACACTTCACAGCACTCACCGTAGCACATACCCTCCCCAATGTCCATGACCCCACCCCCCTCTCCCAACCCCCCTCCCCCCATCAACCCTCAGTTTGTTTTGTGAGATTAAGAGTCACTTAAGGTTTGTCTCCCTCCCAATCCCATCTTGTTTCATTTACTCTTCTCCTACCCCCTTAACCCCCCATGTTGCATCTCCTCTCCCTCATATTTTAAATTATATATTTTTTATATTAATAATAATTATATAATCTATAATAATACATAATTTTAAAAGTATATCTATGTATATCTTCAGATGCATTGTTATAAAATACAGCATTATTTTAGCCACATCTAATTTGTGTTGTTATAGCTTTTGATTATTATTATTTGTTTAGTTAAACATTTATAACTCTGTCCAGAGGAAGATTTTTTTTTAATTGTCTTCACATTTTTTTAATGAAATCACACTAAAGACTCCAACAGTGGCTATATGTAGTTTAAAATTTAACAATGATATAAATATTTCCATAAAATAATCACATATTTTTGAAGTACTGAGGAAATATAAAGCATTTGAATGACAGTAAAATAAAAACAAAAAAAATTACAAAAAAAAAGCAAACAATTCCGGACACTCCATAAACAAATTTATGAATAGTACACAAATGAAAAAATTCTCAATGTCACCACCAGTCATCAAAAAAGTTTGAATTTAAAAAAATTGTATTAAAACTACAATAAATACCACTCCAGAATGGCTAAAATTAAAAACAGAAAACAGCAAAAGTTGCATAAATGTAAAGTAGCTGGAAATTTTATACATTTCTGTTGAGAATGTAAAATTGTGCATCTTGTTTAGAAGAAGTTCTGATGGTTTCTTTTCTCTTCTTTTTTAAAGATGTATTTATTTATTTGAGAGAGAGAGAGAGAACATGTAGAGGGAGGTACAGAGGGAGAGAGAATCCTCAAGCAGACTGCCCACTGAGTGTGGAGCCCGAGGTAGGTCCAATCCCTGAGATCACGACCTGAGCCAAAATCAAGAGCTGGAACCACTGAGTCACCCAGGTGCTCCATGGGGGTTTCTTTTTTTCTTCTTTTTTTTTTTTTTTTAAAGATTTTATTTATTTATTTGACAGAGAGAGATCACAAGCAGGCAGAGAGGCAGGCAGAGAGAGAGGAGGAAGCAGGCTCCCTGCTGAGCAGAGAGCCCAATGCGGGGCTCGATCCCAGGACCCTGAGATCATGACCTGAGCCGAAGGCAGCGGCCTAACCCACTGAGCCACCCAGGCGCCCCATGGGGGGGGGGTTTCTTTTTAAAGGAAAGAATACCAAACTTACAAACCAGCAATCCACTAATAACTATTAACCCAAGGATAATGAAAATATATAACCAAAAAGACTTGTACAAGAATGTTCATAGACACTTCATTCATAAGACTTCCAACCAGGTTTTATCCACAGGAAATGGATTTAAAAATAAAACAAAATACTGTGATACATTCATATGATAAAATGTTACTCAGCAATAAAAGGGAATGCACTATTGAGAAACAATAACATAAATTAATATCAATAACAGTATTTTTAGTGAAACAAATATTACACAAATCTGTATGTATGGCATGATCCCATGTACATGAAACTTCAAAACAGAACTATACTATGGTAAATAATATCAGGATATTGTTGGCTCAAAATGAATGAGGGAGTCAGAGATTGACAGGGAAGAGACATGAGGCAACTTTCGGCAGGGGTTGGTGATGACTTTCAATATCTTGATACAATTGTATTTTGATGTTTATTGGGGAAGTATACACATTTGTCAAAATTCAAATAAAGGTTTAAGATTGGGCCTTCCCATTGAGTATGAAATGTATCTCAAAAAAAAAAAAAACCCTCTAAATAATACTTAACTCTAATTTAATGATATGTACCAAAATATTTAAGAAAGAAAATCTTAATGTCTATAATATAATTTGACATGAATAAAAAATAGGATAGATAAATAAATGAAAAGAGGGATGGTGATACACACAAACACATATATATGTGAGAAACAAGCATAATAAAATATTTATCTAGGTTTTGGTTACATGGGTATTCATTATATAGTTCACTGAAATTTGCTATATGCTTAAAATTTTATTCCAAATTTGGGAAAACTAAAACATAAGGGATACATAATTCCCTTCAAGAATTTTCTGCACCTTTACACAATGAAGAGAAGTGTTTATATTACTTTAAATAATATACCTTAAAACTTTATGTTGTTGTATTTGTTTAATTATCTGTTTCAGCATTGGCAGAACACTCATTTTTGTGAGGTCTTTATAAAAGATTTGAAAGCTCATTGGCAAAATATCCTGCAAATTGTTGATAGTCGGGGAGGGGGTGTACAGGTGTGGTGCCAAGAGGAATATAGGTCCTCTAAACTCTTGGCTCAAACTGGTTGTTACCCTAAAACTGCTCTAAAAATAGTGGTGAGCATAGCATAACATATAGAGTTGTTGAATTACTATGCTGTACACCTGAAACTAATAAAACATTGTGTGTCAACCACAATCAAATATAAAAATAAATAAAAAAGGAATTATTTGGGGGGAATAAAGCCTATTAAAATTGAGAAAAAAATTGAGAAAGAGGCCTCTACCTCAGGAGAAAATAAAACCACAATGCCAGCATTTCTTATAACATATGTAAGCAAACTTTTGACAGAATGTTGAAAATAGACATTTGTTTTTTGTTCGTTATTTCTACCAATTGTTAGTGTAACGATTGATGGCCCCATATCTGAATGCGCTGTTTGTTTAACCCACACAACTGATAAATTCGCAATCACTTTCAGACAGCCTGGTGACTAGTTCAACATCTTAACCACGCAAAGTTTTTCCCAGTACCTCGTCTGGCAAATACGTATAGTCACCCCCATTTATTTCCCTGTAGACTAGACCCTATGGAGCAAACTCTGCTTGTCCCTGAAGCCTGGTCCCCTTGCTGGGTATTAAATAAGGTCTTTTATTGTATTTCAGTCAATCATTTAGATATTTACTTCAACCAATAATCACAGGCAAACCAACATATGTACTTAAGAATTTAATTTGAATCATTTTGTCAGTCTCTTGTGTGTAGCAGCTACTTAAGAGATACTTGTTGAAATAATGAGTGAATGCATGTTTGTGCTGATCAAAAAACGGACTCGAAAAACATGTTAATTTAAGTGGGCAGTATGTTAAAGGAAAACAGAACTGTTTTGGATGATGGGAAACCCGGGTTCTAATCTTAGCTGAGCAGCACCCACCTGCATGAACTTCAATGAAGAACTTTGCCTCCCAGACCCTCAGCTTTCTTATCTGTATTATATGTATATATATATTTAAATGGAATGAGCATTGTCCACTATCATATGACTCTAAAAACCTAACTCTCAGCTCATATACAGGGAACTGATGCCCAAAATAACCAGTAAGTAATATTAGTTAAAAATAATACCACACTTTCCAATTGTGGCTCATATACCATAGGTAGTTTATTGTTTAGACATGCTGAATGTCAAGCTCATAAATCAGGATATTCTCTTTCATTTATAATATACAGCTTTGCTAATTGAATTCACAATAGAATTTTAATAATTAAAGATGTACAAAACAACTTATAATTAATTTACACATTGAAGTAGTGAACGCAAATGCTAGCTTGCAATACATTAATATTAATGATTAGATAAATGTATTTTTACTTCATTCACCTGCTAACTCACAACCTTTTTTCCTACATCTACAGTTTAGCATAGCCACACTGAACCCTGTTAAAACAACATACCTATAGTTTATTTATTTTATTTTTTTTAATTTAAATTTTATTATTATTTTTTTAAACATATAATATATTTTTATCCCCAGGGGTACAGGTCTGTGAATCGCCAGGTTGACACATTTCACAGCACTCACCATAGCACATACCCTCCCCAATGTCCATAATGCCACCCCCCCTCTCCCAACGCTCCTCCCCCCATCAACCCTCAGTTTGTTTTGTGAGATTAAGAGTCACTTATGGTTTGTCTCCCTCCCAATCCCATCTTGTTTCATTTACTCTTCTCTTACCCCTTAACCCCCCATGTTGCATCTTCTCTCCCTGATATGAGGGAGATCATATGATAGTTGTCTTTCTCCGATTGACTTATTTCGCTAAGCATGATACCCTCTAGTTCCATCCACATCATTGCAAATGGAAAGATTTCATTTCTTTTGATGGCTGCATAGTATTCCATTGTGTAATATACCACATCTTCTTATCCATTCATCTGTTGATGGACATCTAGGTTCATTCCATAGTTTGGCTATTGTAGACATTGCTGCTATAAACATTCGGGTGCACGTGCCCCTTCGAATCACTACGTTTGTATCTTTAGGATAAATACCCAGCAGTGCAATTGCTGGTCGTAGGGTAGTTCTATTTTCAACATTTTGAGGAACCTCCATGCTGTTTTCCAGAGGTGGTTGCACCAGCTTGCATTCCCACCAACAGTGTAGGAGGGTTCCCCTTTCTCCGCATCCTCGCCAGCATCTGTCATTTCCTGACTTGTTAATTTTAGCCATTCTGACTGGTGTGAGGTGATATCTCATTGTGGTTTTGATTTGTATTTCCCTGATGCCGAGTGATGTGGAGCACGTTTTTCATATGTCTGTTGGCCATCTGGATGTCTTCTTTGCAGAAATGTCTGTTCATGTCCTCTGCCCATTTCTTGATTGGATTATTTGTTCTTTGGGTGTTGAGTTTGCTAAGTTCTTTATAGATTTGGACACTAGCCCTCTATCTGATATGTCGTTGCAAATATCTTCTCCCATTCTGTCAGTTGTCTTTTGGTTTTGTTAACTGTTTCCTTTGCTGTGCAAAAGCTTTTGATCTTGATAAAATCCCAATAGTTCATTTTGCCCTTGCTTCCCTTGCCTTTGGCGATGTTCCTAGGAAGATGTTGCTGCGGCTGAGGTCGAAGAGGTTGCTGCCTGTGTTCTCCTCAAGGATTTTGATGGATTCCTTTCTCACCTTGAGGTCCTTCATCCACTTTGAGTCTATTTTCGTGTGTGGTGTAAGGAAATGATCCAATTTCATTTTTTCTGCATGTGGCTGTCCAATTTTCCCAACACCATTTATTGAAGAGGCTTTCTTTGTTCCATTGGATATTCTCTCCTGTTTTGTCGAAGATGAGTTTGACCATAGAGTTGAGGGTCTATTTCTGGGCTCTCTATTCTGTTCCATTGATCTATGTGTCTGTTTTGTGGCCAGTACCATGCTGTCTTGATGATGACAGCTTTGTAATAGAGCTTGAAGTCCGGAATTGTGATGCCAACCGACTTTGGCTTCTTTTTCAATATTCCTTTGGCTATTTAAGGTCTTTTCTGGTTCCATATAAAGTTTTAGGATTATTTGTTTCCATTCTTTGAAAAAATGGATGGTACTTTGATTGGGATTGCATTAAATGTGTAGATTGCTTTAGGTAGCATAGACATTTTCACTATATTTATTTCTTCCAATCCAGGAGCATGGAACATTTTTCCATTTCTTTGTGTCTTCCTCAATTTCTTTCATGAGTACTTTATAGTTTCTGAGTATCGATCTTAGTCTCTTTGGTTAAGTTTATTCCTAGGTATCTTATGGTTTGGGTGCAATTGTAAATGGGATTGACTCCTTAATTTCTCTTTATTCTGTCTTGTTGTTGGTGTAGAGAAATGCAACTGATTTCTGTGCATTGATTTTATATCCTGACACTTTACTGAATTCCTGTACAAGTTCTAGCAGTTTTGGAGTGGAGTCTTTTGGGTTTTCCACATATAGTATCATATCATCTGCGAAGAGTGATAGTTTGACTTCTTCTTTGCCGATTTGGATGCCTTTAATTTCCTTTTGTTGCCTGATTGCTGAGGCTAGGACTTCTAGTACTATGTTGAATAGCAGTGGTGATAACGGACATCCCTGCCGTGTTCCTGACCTTAGCGGAAAAGCTTTCAGTTTTTCTCCATTGAGAATGATATTTGCGGTGGGTTTTCATAGATGGCTTTGATAATATTGAGGTATGTGCCGTCTATCCCTACACTTTGAAGAGTTTTGATCAGAAGGGATGCTGTACTTTGTCAAATGCTTTTTCAGCATCTATGGAGAGTATCATATGATTCTTGTTCTTTCTTTTATTAATGTGTTGTATCACATTGATTGATTTGCGGATGTTGAACCAGCCTTGCAGCCCTGGAATAAATCCCACTTGGTCGTGGTGAATAATCCTTTTAATGTACTGTTGAATCCTATTGGCTAGTATTTTGGTGAGAATTTTTGCATCTGTGTTCATCAAGGATATTGGTCTGTAGTTCTCTTTTTGATGGGATCCTTGTCTGGTTTTGGGATCAAGGTGATGCTGGCCTCATAAAATGAGTTTGGAAGTTTTCCTTCCATTTCTATTTTTTGGAACAGTTTCAGGAGAATAGGAATCAGTTCTTCTTTAAATGTTTGGTAGAATTCCCCCGGGAAGCCATCTGGCCCTGGGCTTTTGTTTGTTGGAGATTTTGATGACTGTTTCAATCTCCTTACTGGTTATGGGTCTGTTCAGGCTTTCTATTTCTTCCTGGTTCAGTTGTGGTAGTTTATATGTCTCTAGGAATGCATCCATTTCTTCCAGATGGTCAAATTTGTTGGCGTAGAGTTGCTCATAGTATGTTCATATAATTGTCTGTACTTCTTTGGTGTTAGTTGTGATCTCTCCTCTTTCATTCATAATTTTATTTATTTGGGTCCTTTCTCTTTTCTTTTTGATAAGTCTGGCCAGGGGTTTATCAATCTTATTAATTCTTTCAAAGAACCAGCTCCTAGTTTCATTGATTTGTTCTATTTTTTTTTGGTTTCTATTTCATTGATTTCTGCTCTGATCTTTATGATTTCTCTTCTCCTGCTGGGTTTAGGCTTTCTTTCTTGTTCTTTCTCCAGCTCCTTTAGGTGTAGGGTTAGGTTGTGTACCTGAGACCTTTCTTATTTCTTGAGAAAGGCTTGTACCGCTATATATTTTCCTCTCAGGACTGCCTTTGTTGTGTCCCACAGATTTTGAACCGTTGTGTTTTCATTATCATTTGTTTCCATGAATTTTTTCAATTCTTCTTTAATTTCCTGGTTGATCCATTCATTCTTTAGAAGGCTGCTGTTTAGTCTCCATGTATTTGGGTTCTTTCCAAATTTCCTCTTGTGATTGAGTTCTAGCTTCAGAGCGTTGTGGTCTGAAAATATGCAGGGAATGATCCCAATTTTTTTTTTTTTTAAAGATTTTATTTACTTATTTGTCAGAGAGAGAGAGGGAGAGAGAGCAAGCACAGGCAGACAGAATGGCAGGCAGAGGCAGAGGGAGAAGCAGGCTCCCTGATGAGCAAGGAGCCCGATGTGGGACTCGATCCCAGGACGCTGGGATCATGACCTGAGCCGAAGGCAGCTGCTTAACCAACTGAGCCACCCAGGCATCCCTGATCCCAATTTTTTGATACTGGTTGAGACCTGATTTAGGACCGAGGATGTGATCTATTCTGGAGAATGTTCCATGTGCACTAGAGAAGAATGTGTATTCTGTTGCTTTGGGATGAAATGTTCTGAATATATCTGTGATGTCCATCTGGTCCAGTGTGTCATTTAAGGCCTTGATTTCCTTGTTGACCTTTTGCTTGGATGATCTGTCCATTTCAGTGAGGGGAGTGTTAAAGTCCCCTACTATTATTGTATTACTGTTGATGTGTTTCTTTGATTTTGTTATTAATTGGTTTATATAGTTGGCTCCTCCCACGTTAGGGGCATAGATATTTAAAATTGTTAGATCTTCTTGTTGGACAGATCCTTTGAGTATGATATAGTGTCCTTTCATCTCTTGTTATAGTCTTTGGCTTAAAATCTAATTGATCTGATATAAGGATTGCCACTCCTGCTTTCTTCTGATGTCCATTAGCATGGTAAATTCTTTTCCACCCCCTCACTTTAAATCTCAAGGTGTCTTCGGGTTTAAGATGAGTTTCTTGTTGGCAACATATAGATGGGTTTTGTTTTTTTATCCATTCTGATACCCTGTGTCTTTTGATTGGGGCATTTAGCCCATTAACATTCAGGGTAAGTATTGAGAGATATGAATTTAGTGCCATTGTATTGCCTGTAAGGTGACTGTTATTGTATATTGACTCTATTCCTTTCTGATCTACTACTTTTAGGGTCTCTCTTTGCTTAGAGGACCCCTTTCAATATTTCCTGTAGAGCTGGTTTGGTGTTTGCAAATTCTTTCAGTTTTTGTTTGTCCTGGAAGCTTTTAATCTCTCCTTCTATTTTCAAGGATAGCCTAGCTGGATATAGTATTCTTGGCTGCATGTTTTTCTCGTTTAGTGCTCTGAATATATCATGCCAGCTCTTTCTGGCCTGCCAGGTCTCTGTGGATAAGTCTGCTGCCAATCTAATATTTTTACCATTGTACATTACAGACTTCTTTTCCCGGGCTGCTTTCAGGATCTTTTCTTTGTCACTAAGACTTGTAAATTTTACTATTAGGTGACGGGGTGTGGACCTATTCTTATTGATTTTGAGGGGGGTTCTCTGAACCTCCTGGATTTTGATGCTTGTTCCCTTTGCCATATTGGGGAAATTCTCTCCAATAATTCTCTCAAACATACCTTCTGCTCCCCTCTCTGTTTCCTCTTCTTCTGGAATCCCAATTATTCTAATGTTCTTTCGTCTTATGCTGTCACTTATCTCTCGAATTCTCCCCTCATGGTCCAGTAGCTGTTTGTCCCTCTTTTGCTCAGCTTCTTTATTCTCTGTCATTTGGTCTTCTATATCACTAATTCTTTCTTCTGCCTCATTTATCCTAGCAGTGAGAGCCTCCATTTTTTATTGCACCTAATTAATAGCTTTTTTGATTTCAACTTGGTTAGATTTTAGTTCTTTTATTTCTCCAGAAAGGGCTTTTATATCTCCCGAGAGGGTTTCTCTAATATCTTCCATGCCTTTTTCGAGCCCGGCTAGAACCTTGAGAATTGTCATTCTGAACTCTGGAGCTGCCATATTACCAATGTCTGTATTGATTAGGTCCCTAGCCTTTGGTACTGCTTCTTGTTCTTTTTTTTGTGGTGAATTTTTCCGCCTCGTCATTTTGTCCAGATAAGAGTATATGAAGGAGCGAGTAAAATACTAGAAGGATGGCAACAACCCCAGGAAAATATGCTTTAACCAAATCAGAAGAGATCCCAAATCATGAGGGGGGAGAAAGGGGATTAAAAAGAGGTTCAGAAAGACAAAAAAAAAAAAAAAAAAAAAAAAAAAAAAAAGAATCAATTAAAAGAGGAAAATGAATAAAGAAAAATATAAAAAGGAAAAAATATATTAGATAAACTAGTTAAAAAACGTTAAAAAAGAAAAGGGTAAAAGTTTAAAAAAAATTAGCAGAAGAAGAGGGAAAAAATTGAAAAAGGAAAAAAAATTAACTGCAAGGCTAAAGAATCATGGGGAGAAAGCCATGAGCTCTGGCTTTGCTTTCTCCTCCTCTGGAATTCTGCTGCTCTCCTTGGTATTAAAACTGCACTCCTTCGTAGGTGAACTTTGTCCTGGCTGGATTTCTTGTTGCTCTTCTTGGGGAGGGGCCTGTTGTAGTGATTCTCAAGCGTCTTTGTCCCAGGCGGAGTTGCACTGCCCTTACCCTGGGCCGGGCTGAGTAATCCGTTCGGGTTCGCTTTCGGGAGCTTTTGTTCCCTGAGTGCTTTCCATAGAGTCTGGAGGACGGGAATGAAGATGGCGGCCTCCCAGTCTCTGGCCCGGAGGAGCCGAGAGCCTGGGGCCTCACTCCTCAGTGCGCCCTCAGAGAACAGCGCCCAATTACTCCTGTCACCCTGGCCTCCGGCCGCACTCCGAGCTGACCAAGCCTGTGACCGGTTCAAGGTAACCCCGAGCTTAGAGCTTACTCCTCGGCTCTGTCTCTGTAGCCGGCTTCCCCGTTCTAATACCTGTAAGCTCTGCGACACTCAGACACCCCCGATCCTTCTCTGACCCTGCGGGACCTGAGGCCATGCTGACCCCACCTGGGCTTCACCCCGGTTAAGCCTCTGGAGCGATGTCCCTCAGTGGAACAGACTTTTAAAAGTCCTGATTTTGTGCTCTGTTGCTCCGCCACTTGCCGGGAGCCGGCCCCTCCCCCCGCAGTCTATCTTCCCGTCGCTTTGGATTCACTTCTCCGCCAGTCCTACCTTGCAGAAAGTGGTTGATTTTCTGTTTCTAGAATTGCTGTTCTTCTTCTCTTCGATCTCCCATTGGATTTGTAGGTGTTTGTAATCTTTAGATAAGCTATCTAGCTGATCTCCCACTACCTGAAGTAGTCTCAGCCTGCTACTTCTCCGCCATCTTGACTCCTCTCCCCTATTTATTTTATTTTTTAGATAGGAGGTAGCATAATGTGCTTAATTAGAAGATAATGAAGGTGTGTTAATAGTTTGTTTTTCTAGCAAACTAATATCATATAGCTAACATCCTTTAGACAAAAATGGTGAGAAAAGACAACTAGATCTAAAGATAAGGAAGCTTTGGAACTCAATCTAAAGAAAATGAACAGTAATGATAAATTTATTTCATAGCACCTAGGTCCTAACATTCTGGTGTTTCTTGATCAGCATAGATGGATCAATGTTCAGAAAAACAGCAGTAAAGCTGCTTTTTAACTATAGGGGTAATCTTTTTAAATTATGGCATTGGATAAAAGGAAGCACTGTAACTCAAATCACTTGAAAATCCATACTGGGATGGTAGAAAGCATGATATGTGCCCAAGGGTTACACATAAGTAGAGTTTTCTGAAATCCTGACAAGCTTGGCTTTAATGTACTATATAAATTTGACTTTATTTGTATACTTTATTACACTTTGTGAATGGGTGTAATAGAATACTAAGACATCACATTTTTAATATTTCAAAACTTTAAATCTTCAATGGAAAGTAGCTCTATTTTTTCAAGCGATAGCTACTGTTAAATCTTTATAACAATAGTTTAATGTAGAGTCAGAGAAGTGTAAGGGAACATCCTTCTTGCACACCACCCTACAAAACAATAATAATAGTTCTGCTTTGAGAATCCGTTCTTGAAGAGATCAAATGACAACTTTTTATCGTAGGTCTTCATCTTAAGAATTTTAGAAGGCAAATATATCCCTTTGTTTATTTATTTTTGTTAAGCAAAATGATTCAGTCCATTGCATGCCAATTTCCTCCAGTTTATCAAATTGCCCCTGGTTTGAAGGAACAAATATGCATGCAACACATCCAAAGGTGAGCAAAATATTTTTCCCCTTAAAGTTCCAGAAAAGACAAGGTTAACCACGCAAAAAGCGGGATGAAGTTATAACCATGTACCATGTATTTAGTGTACAAATCAACTTTGAAGCACACACAGCTTTACTTCAGGCCTTAGATAGATATACCTGATGGCAACTCTCACCTCCTGTTAAAGGTAGTCCTCTCCATGTGCATCAGGAAACCCTGATGGCACCTCATAGTTCTGAGGCCTCAGGAACTGAGACACTGACTGCCATTTGTTCAAGGCTTTTGTTTAAAAAACTTCCTTGAAACTCGGAGATAAAGTCTCTCTCTAGAGAGAAGAGCAAGTGTCTTTACAGCCTTAGAAGAGAGAGATTGTATCTCCGTTCACAACAAAAAACAGGAATGCTTACTGTCTCCTATAGAGATAATGTCTTCCTTGGGTACAAAGAACAGGCAGGCTCATGGCCCATGCAGTAAAGCTGGTGTCTTTCGGCTCAGAGATCATGTAACATTCCTGGTGGTATGTGCTGGTGGAACTTCGTCCTATTTATCCTGCCTTGTGGAAACTGGGCTGCAGGAACTAGCTCAATTAATATCAGAATCCCATTTCTCAGAAATAAAATTTCAAAAATGTTCTGATTTTTCAAACATAACTTCCTTGATTAGAAAAAAATCTGAGATTTATTAATAATATTCAACCATTATGATGAATATGGGATAAATATATCAATATATATATTAATCAGTACAGTCTTTAATTATTTGACCAGTAGTCTTTCACTCCCTTCATCGCCATCATTTTTGCTCTTAGATAGTGTGCCAGATTGCTTCCTGACCTCCACAAAAATATATTAACATGTTAAGGGCCTTCCCTTGAACATGCTGCAGGCAGTCAGAGGTTTCAGATAGAAGGGTACAATTTTTCCTCAGTCAGGAAATAATGCTCCTGGGTTTGCCTAAAGGTTTCCAGGCTCTAAGCGGTCATGGTTTTGATGTATTATTTAATGTTTCTCTCTTTCCCTAGAGTTCTCTTCTGCCCACTCTTCACCAATCCACAGCTATCATTCTTTTATACCAAAAGTCAAAAATCCTCTCCCACAAATGATGTCTTTGAATTATACTGTACAATGGGGCATAGCAACACTCTCTGGACTTATTAAGCTATGACAACTCTTTGCCCATTTACACAGTAACTACTCTCATAGACAAACATTTTGATTCAGAAGGTAAAGGAATCACAGGGTACTTTAGGTTTGCAGGGGTAGCTTTGTACCATAAAATGGACATAGCATTCCCTGGTCACATAAAGATGTAAGAATTTTAAGGTCTCTAAGTGGTCCCACTAGGTATACTCAAGAACATTCCTATTGTCTTCATAACATCTTTCAGGCCTGACTTTGATTATCATCAGCAGCAAACAATGCAGCAGTGTGATGGGTATGATGTGAGAAAAGCAATGTAAGATATATATATATATATAGATAATATATACATGATCCTGTTTCTAACAGGATTCATAGCCGATCAATCAGAGTATGGGACAATATGCTAGAATATTAGGACATGCCTATTGCAGGGTTGTAAATACAACAGGAAGTTACATTGTGATGGGCCATTACGACCCAGCAAGTAGTAGAGACAAAATAGAAGTAGAGAAAAGAGTGTAAGAAAAATCTGAAGAGTGGAAATGAAACAAGAAGCCAAGATGGCACAGAGAAGGAGCCCAGGATTTCTGATGAGGTGATGTGAGTCTAAGTTCTAGTTGTCTTTATTGGTGAGGATGGGCTACAGTCAATGTGGAGTTAACAACTCCCAATCTCAGTGGTTTAAAACAAAAGTGTTTTGTTTTGTTTTGTTTTTTTCTCCCTCTCATTTCACATTTCAAGACAATCACTAATTGCCAGGGTGTTTTACTAATCCTAGTTATTTAGAAACTTGGGATGATTAAGCAATTACTACCTTGAACAGATGCTGTTTTTAATGCTAGATGAAAAAGAGAGTTCAGGAACATTTTATAATTGTAATCAAATATTCAGCCCAAATGCATTCCATGGCACGTCTCTTAACTCATTGGCCACAACTAGACACATAGTCCCATCCAACCACAAAGAGACATAGAATCCCATCTTCCTACATGTGATAAAAACGTGGGGAGAATGGGAAATATATGGTACATAGGTCAAATTACTATGAAAAGTTCTCATTGCATACTCTGCATTAAGTATTTAGTCTCTAGGGGCTCCTGGGTGGCTCAGTGGGTTAAAGCCTCTGCCTTCGGCTCAGGTCATGATTCCAGGGTCCTGGGATTGAGCCCCGCATCCGGCTCTCTGCTCAGCAGGGAGCCTGCTTCCTCCTCTCTCTGCCTGCCTCTCTGCCTACTTCTAATCTCTGTCTATCAAATAAATAAATAAAATCTTAAAAAAAAAAAGTATTTTGTCTTTTGTATTAAATCCTAAATCCTTTCTCTGACTTTCTAGATACGTGGCATCAAAAATTACTATATATTTGTGAACTCCAGTTTCCTCATCTATGGAAAAACCATAAAAGCACTTAGGAATATTCAATAATCAAAAGACCTAATGTATAAAATAAAGCTACTACATTCCTACATTTGATATTCCATAAATGCCTGTTGGAGAAACACAAAGATGAAACACATGATCAACTCCTTCAGATATACTGTGGACTATAACATGATGGATGTATATGGTATTCATATTTATGACACAAGCATGTTTTCAGTCACATTTATGTATACCTGAGTTGTAAATGATATAAATTTGTACATATATATTTATATTTAAATCTACAACATTTCTATGTAATCTGACAAATAAACCACATTTCACTTTTTGGTCCCTAGAGAGGATTCATTATATAGTTGGCATGCAAATATTTGGTAAACATGAGTTCTAAATGTGTATTTGTTCACACCCAAAGTACTGACACCTCTCTGGGAAAAATGTGGAAAATAGCTAATATATATCAAGATCTATCATATGTATTAGTTTATTTTATTGTTTTCTAGTCAATAAATATATTCAAAACAGTGGAGTTTAATCCAAATAGAAAATCTTCTTATCCATTCCCTAAGTCTTACAAAAATATAGACATATTCTTTGCAATTTCAATGAAACTGAAGGTTAAAAAATAACAAAGAATAGGGAATTTATCTTTGTAATGATATTAAAATAATTTATTTTAAAATATTTTATTACATATTGCTCTGTTGATTTTACTCTCATAAACAGAACAAATTATACCTAATTAATGTATTATTCATTGTAATAAACTATATAATATAATAAACTATATAATATAATTATATATCAGATATATATATATGATTTCAGTTTATTCT
Organism: Lutra lutra; assembly: GCF_902655055.1. NCBI lineage: Eukaryota > Metazoa > Chordata > Mammalia > Carnivora > Mustelidae > Lutra > Lutra lutra. The sequence continues at coordinate 77,140,488 of NC_062279.1, read as the reverse complement.
AGTCAGCAGATGGAATCATTAATTCCATATGTATTTATGAAGTGTTGACTATGGGCCAAACACAATTCTAGATGTTATGGTATAGCAAGATGAGTAGTAGTTCACATCATAATGGAAGGAAGGAACCATCCAAAAAACAAATAAACAAATCATATATATATATATCATATATCATATAACCATGACAAATGGTGAAAATATATTTCAAAAGGGAGGTAAGCAATGTCTGTGACTGTTCTATTTTTAATTACGGTTTGGGGAGCTTTCACCAATAACGTTGCATATGAGCCCAGTTGCATGGGGATGTTGCTAGTGAGCAGAGAGTACTTGGTGAGGTTTTGAAAGGAACTTGTACAACTCTGGGTACTTCTTTACTCCTGTCAAATACAAGCTTTCACATACACATTTTCACAAATGACTTTAATAGCTTAATTTTACCTCTGTCTTAAATCATTTAGTAGTTAGGTATTACTAACATTCTACCTCTCTGCTTTTAAATACCAGTAATCATGTATTACTTTTAACTATTTAGAGGTAAGAGCCACATAGATGGAAAAGATTGGGAGGTAACTTTGATCATTTTTGGTAATTATTAGTGTTTCTAAAATAGGCTTAATTCATTATGTTGTTTCTTTTCTTTAAAGGTTTACTAAAGGGGCACGTGGGTGGCTCAGTGGGTTAAAGCCTCTGCTTTCAGCTCAGGTCATGATCCCAGGGTACTGGAATGGAGCCCCACATCGAGCCCCGCATCGGGCTTTCTGCTCAGCAGGAAGCCTGCTTCCCCCCAATCTCTCTCTGCCTGCCTCTCTGCCTACTTGTGATCTCTATCTGTCAAATAAATAAATAAAATCTTCTAAAAATTAAAAAAAAAATAAAGGTTTACTAAATCTCACAGCAATGCATGATAATTTATCTTCAACATCCAAATTTAATTCAAAATAGTTTGTTTATAAATGTACACTGACACATAAAAACCTGTGGTATTATATTTAGCAGGAGAATAATAAAAACTGCATAGCCATACATTCTGCCATTACTTTTCTGCCATGGAGACAATTAAACCTTATCTATTATGTTCAGAGCATCAGGAATGAAAGGATTAGAAAGGCATAGTTCCTGACCTCAAGACACATAACTTAGGGTAGACAAACAGCACAGAATACATACTCATTGGTATGCAACAAAATGAGCCAATATATTGCATTAATAATATGTTTTGAGAGTGTTCATAAATGAGTTCTTATCTCTATGCTTTGGAATAGGATAAAACTGATTGTTAGTCTATGAGGTAGGGGACACAAATGATAACTGAAAGATAGTGAAACAAGGTCAATTCTCCAGCTGCATTTATCCAGAAACTTACTTACATTTACATGTAACTAAATTTCAACAATGATTTTTGTAATTGAAGTATATTTAAATATTTTACTTTTTTTACTCTTTTCTGGCTATCAAAACTGTACTGAATGTTACCTTAGTCAATTAATATACTTCATAAATGTAGGCATTCATAAAATCCCTTAACATTTCTAAAAATTGCAGCTTTTCATATATCAAATGAAAAAGGTACATCTTTATAATACTATTTTGGAGATTAAATAAAATAGTACATTTAAGAGCTTACCCTATGATCTGGCACATAAAAATTCCAGTCAAGGTTAGTGATTTTATCAAAACATTAGAATATGAAAGAATTTCAGCAAAATATATGCAATGTGTACAGATGCAATGTAAATATATGTGTATTATACATGTATGTGTACAACACAGGTCTGAACTGAATGGCCCACTTACACACAATTTTTTAAATTAATATGGTACTTTACTATAACTGTATTTTTTCTTTAATTTTCAATAACATTTTCTTTTCTCTTGCTTACTTTATTGTGAGAATATACTATATAACACACATAACATACAAAATATGTGTTCATTAACTGTTTATATTATCAGTAAGGATTCAGTCAACAGTAAGCTATTAATATTTAAGAACTGGGGGTCAAAAGTTATGTGTGGGGCACCTGAGTGGCTCAGTGTGTTAAGCACTTGCCTTCAGATCAGGTCATGATCGCAGGGTCCTGGGATCTAGCCCCATGCTGACTCTCTGCTCAACAGAGAGCCTGCTTCTCCCTCTGCCTCTGCCTGACGCCCCCCCACTTGTGCTCTCTCACTCTCTCTTTCTGTCAAATAAATAAAGAAAATCTTAAAAAAAAAAAAAAGTTATGCATGGATTTTCAACTATGCAGGGGCCAGCATCCCTAACACTTAATATTGTTGAGGGGGCAACTCTACTTATATTTATTTCAAGTTTTTTTTTAAGACAAATAACAAGAAATTTTAAGATATATATTTTCTCCATAATTAATATGTCATTTTTCATCTTGATTCCTACTTTCAATGAAAATCAAAATGTATTATAAACTTTTAATTTGATTGAATAAATAGCTACTTTAGTATTAAAGTTGCCCTATTATTAAAATAAAAGTACCAGCTTAATTAATATAAGTACATTACGTAATTTATAGTATGCCTAAAGCCTATTTATTTTATACTTGAAAATATTTAACATAAGGAAGTGAAGTATTTCCTCAATATTAAAAACTTAAAATTATGATTTTTTATGAAATTAAAACGTTTAATGATTTCCATAAATACTAATTTCTTTACCAGCCTATATAACTCCAGATGGTATAGACATCTTTTTTGTTTACTTTTACTTCAAATTAAAAAACATAAAAAGGTTTTAGTTTAAAAAGTTCTAAATTTAATATGGAAATAACAGAAACTATCTAGTCTGTCTAGTTGATAGGGTCTTAACATATTTACTTATTTTTATGTCACTATTACCATGACTTAATGTAAATTTAAATGATTTTTTTCAATGAGTCATCTCTATACTTTAAGAAATATTTAATTCCTCAAATTATAAATTTCCTAATTGCTACAATTTCATGTTTTAAAATGTGCACTTTTATACAGAAATTATATTCTGAAGGCATATACTGCAATAAGTGCTCCTAAGTGAATAATAAGGCAGACACCTAATAGTTCAGTTCATAATTGCTAGGCACTGTGAGCAAATTCAGAATGCTGACTGTACCTTGTGTCGCAATCTGATTAGAGGTTGGTAGGATTGAAGGCCATATCCTGCTTCTTTGGTTGGCCTTCCTTCTGACTCCAGAAAAATGAATCCAAGAACCAAAACTGCTGACCAGCACTTAAACATTCTCATTGGTTCTCACCTGTGAAAATTAGCATTGGAAGTAATCAGAAAATGTTTCATATATTGAAAAAATTCTTCAAGAAGTATTCAATAGTGCATAGAAATCTCCACAGATCTAATCAAAACTTGTAGGCAATTGCCAACTGAATCCATAATAGGTAAGCATCTCCAAATAAAGATTATGATACCCTTGATCATAACAAACACTGTTTCGTTCACTCACACAGCCTTACGCAACATTAAATACATAGAGATATAAATGCCAATCAAAAGTTATGAAGGAAAATTAATTAAAATGAAGTTGGGGATGCCTGGGTGGCTCAGTTGGTTAAGCGACTGCCTTCGGCTCAGGTCATGATCCTGGAGTCCTGGGATCGAGTCCTGCATCTGGCTCCCTTCTTGGCAGGGAGTCTGCTTCTCCCTCTGACCCTCCCACTTCTCATGCTCTCTCTCTCTCTCAAATAAATAAATAAAATCTTTAAAAAAATATTTTAAAATTAAGCTGAAAGAAAATGAAAAAAAAAAAAAAAAAAAAAAAAAAAAAAACCAAACCCCAAAACTTTAAACCATGGCTAAATTTCTAAGCATCCATATAGAGTACAATTATCAACATATTTATAAATCTTGAACTTGTTTTTGAGTACATTCGATGAATAACACTTAATAAAACTATAGCTATTATAATTTACTAGCAAAGGCTGGTAAGAGTTTGACAAGGTGGTCTTCTATGGTAGGTACTTAATAAACTGAGGTACAACAAAAATAAGGCAGAGGGTTATACTGAGTTATGAATACATTTTCCCAATTCTAGCTAAAAGAATATTTTCCTAAAAATTTCTTAAGTGTTGGGCACCTGGGTGGCTCAGTGGGTTAAGCCGCTGCCTTCGGCTCAGGTCATGATCTCAGGGTCCTGGGATCGAGTCCCGTATCGGGCTCTCTGCTCAGCAGGGAGCCTGCTTCCCTCTCTCTCTCTCTCTCTCTCTGCCTGCCTCTCTGTCTACTTGTGATCTCTCTCTGTCAAATAAATAAAAATAAAATCTTTAAAAAAAAAATTTCTTAAGTGTTTTAAACTAAAAGCCATGTGAGTCTGTCCACAGCTCTGTGTCTTTAAATATACCAGAGAAATTGTAAAATGGCATGAATTTATTATATAAACTCTAAGCCCTCTTCCAAAAAATAAATCTATGCTTTGAATTAAACCATATCCCATTTTATCACTTTCAACAACATATCTTTGTCCCTATTGTGACAATAAAGAAGCTCTTTCTCCCCCTGTTCTGTACATATGACTTCTTGAGAAACTTAACCAATTAATTAACTCTGATAGTTATTGTTGTCTAAACGTCCCCACCCAGTCATTAACTTCCATCTTAAAAGATGCTCAAATCATCCAGGTTTTAAGATAATTTCTCTCCTCTACTTCCTGAATATTCTGAAAGAGTTGTGTATATCATTCTAGCTAATTTCCGAAACTAGTTCACTCAAGCATGTTTCTATCACTCTATCAAAGTAACATTTCTTTGGTAAGACTGATGATTCACAGATCTGTACTCCCGAAACAAATATGTTAATTAAAAAAACAGAGTAATATTTATTTGTTTCAAGAAATGGTCACTTTACTTGGTGTTTAAGATACCCCTCTCTTCTGTCTCTCTAGAATTTATGAAAATTTCTCAGTCCTTGTGTAGGTTCATCCCACTCCTTTGCTTCACCATTAAATATTATAGCTTATCAAATTTCATTCTTAGCCACTTATCTGCTCCCTCCATCCAGCCAGACATTTCAACATCATCTATCATTTTAATTACAGCTACCTCATGCTTTTAGACCACTTTGTTTTTAAGGAACAACTACACTAGCAGTACCTGTTTTTACTACCCAAAAGAAATCTGAAAAGGATTTTTGTTTTCACAAAAATAAACAAACAAACAAACAAAAATATGAGAATTAAAAATAGTGCTCAGCATTTGTTTTGAAGTCAGCCCAGAAGCAGCATTCCTCCGGAAGGTGGAGTAGAGAGTGTTGCCCTGCCAAGCTCCTTCCCAGGGAGAACTACACTCAGCATCCCAGCACCAAGCCACCAGGTTTTTGAACTGTGCCTGTGAGCATCTGTGTTTTATCTGGATTTATTTTGGCATCCAGTAGTAAGAGATGTCCTAAGGTATCAGAAAAGCCTAAGAGGGGGGTCTGAGAACACTCAAAAATTTTTCATATAAATTAATGATAATTGCTTCTTTCTATGCTTTTTTTTTTCTTATGAAAGAATACATAGGTATGCTGTAGTTTGGGATAGCAGGGGGAACATTTGCATCATTGCTTCTCATCCAAACTCCAGATTAGAAGAGTCAACCACATGTATATTTCAAAAAGTGCTCATGGTATATAAGCCCCACATAAAGTCACCCTTTCCCAGACTTTCATTCACCCATTTAGTCAAGCCAGAAATGAAGAGACACCTTTGACTCCCTTAACTTTCATACTAAACTCATCCCTAAACTCTGTTAGTTCTGCCTTCAAAATGTATCTCCCAAAATCAGTTTCTTTCCAGACTACTGTCAAAACCTGAGTTCACGCTATCCCCACCACATCTCCCCTAAACTGCCCCAAGCACAACCTTACTGATCATCCCCATTCATGCTTATGCACCCTGAATCATTCCCCATGCAATAGCCCACATGGTCATGCCAAAGGCAAATATTATAACTTTATTGCCCTTGTTATTAACTTTAGGATATACTCATTCACCCTTAAGATAAAAACCAAAATCCTTGACCTATCCTGCAAGTGCCCACAAAGTCTAGGCTCTGAATGTTTCTCTCTTCCTAGAGAACTGCTCTCCAGCCACATTGACCTTCATTTAGTTCTCTGAACTTGGTCCATTCTCACTATGAGACTTTTGTACCTTACTTCCGTCTACTGGAAGTATACCTTTTCCCACCCCATTTATCTCCCAAAGATCTTCACATATCAGACATATCACTTAAGAATCTTTCCCCTAATATCAAGCTTGAACTACATTTTTTAGTTACTCATGCTCATAGATCAGTTTTCCTTCATTTCAGAACAACCATTTGTAATTATACATCATTAATATGATTATTTAAATAATGGTGGACTTCTTCACTACATTATATATCTCTCTTCTCCTTCAAACTTCATGAATACAGGGATCTGGTGATTGGTTTTTCATTTGTTTTTCTCAGCATTATATCATCTGGGCCTAGCAAGTTTTCTGGTACCTACTAGACACACAATAAATGAATGCATAAGTGAATGTCATCCTGCATTCAAGAAAAAAAAAAAAAGATTGTGTTTTCTTGTATTCTGACAATATTGAATACAATTCCTATTTCACTACCACTACAAAACATCTGAAACCGAACCAGAAAACTAAATAATTTCATTTGCAATCCATTTCTTTGCTGTCTTTTTGATGTATAGTCTAATACTTCTCTCAGAGGTAAATATTTGTTTATAAGACAACTGGATGGAATATTTTAAATCTAAGATAGAGCCCAAGAATAAAGCAAACAGGACCAACTCAGCTGAAGGGATATTTTATTAGAGGTTCTGAATACTATGTTTCTTCGGTTGTCAAACAGGAAAGGTAGGAAAGAGGCATGGCAACAACCTTGTCTCATTATGACAGGGTAAATGTTGGGTCATAAATTTCTTAAGCTCCTCATTTAAGGGTTTTTATTTTTCTGTCCTCTCTCTCTCTTCCTCTCTCACTCTCTCCCCCACCACACACACACACATTCACACACCCATATACTCTGCACAGCTACAAATATTTCATATACTATAAAATATAGATTAAATAAACAATTACTTAATTTTAATAGATGACAAAAGAAAATCTCACAAATTTTGGGTGAGAAAACTTCCACATATTGATAATTAGATCGATAATCTCCTGAGGTATTTTTTTCTGCCAAAAAGCAATAGGCTAGGAATGTCTGCTTTAAGAAATTTCACAAAAAGTTGATAACAAGTCAACATGCAAATCTTCAGTGTATTATATACAACTTATTTATACCATTTTAATTTACTTCTCATATTATTAGTCATGATTAATTTTTTTCATTGATAATCCTATATTTTCATTACTAAAATTTCTTATTAATACAAAGTTATACAAAAATTTAAAATATAAAAATAAAAATATATATTTTTTATCTCCTCAAAAGCTATCAGACAACTGGAGTGATTTATTTGGTGTCACAGAAAAAAATGAAACAACTGATATTAAAAGTCAGATACCAGAGCACCTGGGTGGCTTGGTCAGTTGAGCATCCAGCTCCTGGTTTTGGCTCAGGTCAAGATCTCAGGGTCATGAGATCGAGCCGTGAGTCAGGTCTGCACTAGGTGAAGACTCTGCTTGAGATTCTCTATCTTTTCTTCTCCCTCTGCCCCTCCTCTACTCTCTCTCAGATTAATTAATTAATTAATTAATTAAATCTTTTTTAAAAAGGTCAGCTACTTTTTGGGAGGGTGGGGAGAACCCTGATTTCTATTGTAGATAGGCATTGAGCTCAGCAGTAAGTTTTAGACAAGACAAAAACAAAGACAAGTTTCATCATTTATCTTCTGTGAATGACTACCTTGCAAGATTTTCTTCATTAAGATATTAGTAAGAAAAATAATTGAATCCAATTAGATAGCCATCAATTAGCAACCTAAATAAAAAGATGACACTTCTTGATAGACGCTCAGAAAATAATTATTTTCTTATTTCTCTTTAGCTACAGGATCCAAAGATGTCATTATTATGTTTTTTAAAGTTCACTCCTTCACAGAAGGTGTTCTGGAAATTATAAATCAGTAGTAATCAATTCCATGATATACTGACTCATGATCTCACTTTCTCAGTACTATAACCTTTGACGACGTGTTAGGTTTTCATAATTAATTGGCAGTTTGTTGATAGCTCAGTAAGAACACTGAAAAGCACATGACTAAAACAAAACCAGCTGGAACAGATGGTGCAATAATGATCCTATGACTTTTCCTTACAACCTCAACGTTTATATGGAAGCACCAGAAAACAACCTCGTTATTAGCTTAGAGAAAACAAAATGTTTACAAATCTAAAAAGTATCTGATTAACATTAGATTTAACAAAGTTACACTTGAAAATAGTAAGGGGAATGGAAAAAGGTTTCTCTTGTTCAAAAAATAATGTTTATCTTTGAATCAAACTATTTTATTCACCATATGGTGTAACATGCTGTGCAGCTCATGGCAGTAGGATTTAGACTAGTTATATGATTTAGAAGATTCAAATTTCAGGGATTTTGATTTGTTTACACATTCTCTAGAATTTCACCTCACTTGGGAAAACAAACTAAGAGTGTTAAAGTACTGCCTTAAGAATGAAATATAGCATTTGAGATGGGGAAGGAAACTGTGGTATCATGCATACGAATGAAAAGAATGTCAAGGTGAAGCAAATTCACAACATTCTCAAATGTTGCAGAGAAGTCAAGTATCTGAGGGTTTCTCCTGGAGTGCCCTCACTGCCTCTCACTCCAGCCTAGAAAAATATTGTAGGTCTTTCAAGATAGTTCCAGCCACTTGCTTGGTGAAATCTTCCCTGTCAATTTTGCCTGGACTTGACTGCTCTCTGCTGCAATTTTTACACACATCTCTCATGTGTCTTTTCACCTTGCACTGCTGATTACTGATTTAAGAAGATTTATATGTGTGTGTGTGTGTGTGTGTGTGTGTGTGTGTGTGTATGTGTGTGTACATTAAACCAGTTCTATCACAATCTCTTTCTTAAATTCCACAGACCTTTGTTCTCTTCTGTAATAGAGAAGTGGCCTAAATGATTACCAGTGCCTTTTTCCTTTTTGGTATTCTATAATTCTATGAGACAGAGAAATTGACTTCTAACCTACCCTGTCACACTGTATAACCTAAGCAAAACCAATTGCATTACTTGGACCTCATCTGTAGGAAGGGATTTATGACCCTATATAGTCTAGCATCTGTACCAGATTATTGCTTCTGAGTAGATTTATTGATCTGGAAAAGGATATGAGGAAGAACAGGTTTGAGGGCAAAACTATCATTCCTTTTTTGAGAGACCTTTTGGTAGTCCTACTGGAGATGTTAGCTAGTCATGGGATATAGGAACCTGAAGTTCAGCAAAGAGGCATGGGTTAGATATACCTATTTGGAGTTCTTAGCATTTATATGTCATCTAATCTAGGTATGAGATAGGAAAAAATTGGAAAAGAGAAAAGGTCCAAAGACTAAGTTCTCAGGCAGGTTTAGTCAAAACAGAAGATCAAATGCTGCTAGGAGATAGAGAAAATGAAAATAGTGAAGTTTTAAGTTTGGAGAAAAAGATGCATGGAAATTTTCATTGAAATGGAATGACTGGAAGTCATAGCTCTTATCATCTGGCATGCTATATTTCTACTGGTTTGTTTATTCTCCGTTTCCAACCAGAATGTTAGCTCCATAAAGACAGGACTTTGTTAATTACCTGTGTGAATTTGAGCAGTACCTGGCAGACAGCATGAGCTCAATAAATATTTTTAGATAGATAAATGAATGAATAAATTAATGGTGATAAGTAATTAATTTGAAATAGTAGGTATACATTAAGGGATTCTTAATAGTCTTCATGTAATTGAAAATATTCATTAAAACTGACTATGAAATCAATCTAGAATTCAAGTGGCTATTATTACAAAAAGCCTTTCTTTTACACCTGGATCAAAACCAGGTTTTCAGTGAGAAGTTCCTGTGGAAAAGGTTCCTTTGTCAAGGACTGAGTTTTTCATTCCTTTAGCTCAACTGAAATTGGAAGGACCTGAGAGACTAAAAGGAGTAAAAGAATATTTTCTATGAGCAAATCTCTTGAGTAACTGTTTTTATCTTTTGACCCACTTTAACTTCATACCTACTACTTCGAACTCTGTGGTTGAGTTCTAATTTAATACCTCTCTTAGGAAAAAAAAAAAATTCTAAAGAATCTACTTCCATTATGGGCAATGGATTCTCCCTATCACAGAAGTAGATTCTTTTCACCTAGCAGTTAGTTACCCTTATGAGAGCAATGGATTCTCCTAATGATTGTCCCATATTCAAATGTTCATCCTAACAAGCATAATTAAAAACAGTACAAAAACAGCTACAAGTCACTGCCTTCACACTGTAGGACCATACTGGAGAATAGTAAAGGAAAAATAGATCATGCATATCCTACTAAGCATATTAGAAGAGCACCATATAGTACTTAATTATCCAAAAATATTTTTTCTGGTAAGTATTATTGCTTATATTGAACTAAATATAATGAAAGAGAAACATAACAGGATAAAGTGTCCAAGTTCAGAAAGCTGGTCATTGTCAAAACTGGTATCTGAATCCAAGGCTGACTCCACTCAAATTTGACCCATGGTTCTGTCATATAATTCTACCTTTAAAACACACATATGACACAGATACAGAAGAAAAACCTGTACAAGTAGTAGCCATAGACAGCAAACAACTACTTAATCAGACTGAAAACTACTGGAAGAGAGAATCTTTCCTTTACATTTACTTTGGATCAATGCAAAGGCAGATACAACAAACAAAGGCAGGGATCATGAGAGAGCAGTAGCTATGTGACTTCTATGTCCATACTTCATGGGTAAGTGTCTTTCAATTCTATACAGACACATACATAAAAATGGAAGTTTCTTTAGTTCTTAACCCTATCTTATTGGTTTATATTGTGAAAGAGACCAAAACTTTGAAATGTCATACCTTGTTGAAAGATGATATTATGTGCAGTACACTTTTTCTTTAACATCTGAGATAAGAATAGAATTATAATTGTTAAATAATAAGAATGATGACCATCAAATTAATTTAACATTCAAAGGAAGAACTTCTATTTCAATGACATCGAAGTCATTAATTTGGATGAACAAAAACTGTCCAGCTTCTCACCAATTATACCTTTCAATAGCCAGCTTAACTTGAAAAAGAAGGAAGCTAAATATAGATAAAATATATTTATTGGCATTTTGGAAGGACTGCAGTGTGAAATGTATAATAATTTAAGCTTGCATTAGGAGAAAGTATTCACACTGAATTCCATTTAATTAAAAACAAAAAAAGATGTGTGTACTCTGCTTTAAAAAAATGAAAATCCCACATCATGAAAAGCATGTTGGGTGGTAAATATTTGTTTCCCAAAGCTATCTTTGCTTTACAAAACTATTTAGGCTGCAATCTTTTTTTATTTTATTTATTTATTAAAACAATTCATACTGCAATATTTATACAAAACTATTAATACTTCTAGTGCACTAAAATATTTTTGAAGTAAAAAATTTAACTACAACATCGAATATAAGATAACAGAACTGAAAATCATATTAGAGATGTAGTGTAACCCCTTCTTTTTATATGGGAAGAATATGATACGCAGCAGGAGTAACTGGTGGGCCCACGATGAAGGTAATCACTGGCCTGGAATGTCACTGTCCTGATTCCAAATATAATATTTTTCTTTTAAATGCTACAATATATTTGACTAGAATCCATTCACTGTGGAAAGAAAGGACACACACATTCAATTGTTTTCAGTGTCTAAGGCACTGTTTAGAAGCCACAGTTCTGTGAACCCCAACAACTTTGTATTTAGTATTCTCTAGAGTTTCCAAAAGCCAACAGAAAGGACATCAGCATCACCATCTCTACAAAATCATATGGATTAAGTAGAATTTTCAGAATTTTTTTTTTTTTTGCTTTGTACATTTATTTTTTCACAATGATCTTCACTGGCAAGATAGTTATATATGGCTATGGTTAAAGTTATATATAGATGGTTATAGCAGTGTTTATATAATTGTAGTGATGCAGTAGTTTTATATATATATATATTTATTATATATAAATAAATATGTACTTTTATATAAATAAACAATTTTCATGAATATATATAAAATTTCTGAGAGATATAGTAACATACATAAACTTATAGATGTTTATAGTTGTATATGGGTGGTTACATACAGTACAGGATATATATATTTTTAAAAGTGTGTTTGACAACTGTGGAACAGAATGAAACTTTGGGTCTAGCTGACTTTACCAAGGAATTTTATTAAATTATATAACCTTATGGTAGCCTGGACTTCAAATTGTTAAGTAGTGGTGCTTCAAACTGAGGCAGAAAAACAAGACAACATACAGTGACCCATGACTCATATTCTATCTCCCAAAACAGGTCCCCAGACTTGACTTTATAATACATTTTTGATTCAATAGCAAAAACGTATATTATGTGTAGGCTGAAATTAAATTAATTCCATATGTCAGTTTTTATGATGACCTTCAGTAGATGATATTAAAAAATAAACTTTATGCAATTATTTATTTACAGTTTATCAAAACTTCTGTTGTCAGTTTCTTCTTCAAAATGAATAGATTTACAATGGAGCTTTATGCCTCCATCAGAAAGGATGAATACCCAACTTTTATATCAACATGGACAGGACTGAAGGAGATTATGCTGAGTGAAGTAAATCAAGCAGAGAGAGTCAGTTATCATATGGTTTCAGTTACTTGTGGAGCATAAGGAATAACACAGAGGACATTGAGTGAAGAAGAGAAGTGAGTTGGGAGAGGGGGAGAAGAACCATGAGAGACTTTGGATTCTAAGAAACAAACTGAGGGTTTTGGAGGGGAGGAGGTTGGGGAGTTGGGAGGGTCTGGTGATGGGTATTAAGGAGGACACGTATTCCATGGAGCACTGGGTGTGGTGTGTAAACAATGAATCTTGGAACACTGAAAAAATTAAATTTAAGAAAAATGAACAGAAGGGAGTTATTTTTAAATAAATTTGGTACAATATTCTGGATTATATATGTTGGTATGCACACCTAAAAGGGAACAATTTTTTAAAAAGGGCATCAATTTCCCACCTTGTTGAAAGCCGCAGTCTGTAACATGGGGCAAAATGACTGGTGAAAATCATGTACTAATATGACCAACATAGTATGAAGCACTTCACTTAGCTTTTCGGGACTGTAAATCCCCCTGGCTTACGTGTGAAAACTCAAAAAAGAAGCAACTTCAATATTGTTCCTATATTTTTGTATGCAGTTTATTTGACATGATGAATTTCTCAATTTTAGCTCAATTTTAGAGAAATCTGACATCAAACAGGCAATTTTCTTCTTGTGGTTGATAACCTGAAAACATTCATTTGTAAAAACTGTACCAAAAGTATCTTTAATGCTGAGCGGCAGAATGCTGTAACAGAAAGAATAGCTAAAGTCAAAAGATAAGGATTCTACCTGTGGCTGTGTTCATAAACTGATTTTTTTAACACTTGCTCTTTAAGTCTCAATCCACTGTAATTCAGCTTCTACCAAACTAATCCATTGAAACTGCTCTCAAGAAAGTGACCGCTTTACTTGACCTCTCTTCCTTTTAGCTTCCGTCACACAAAATTCTCATGATTTCCCTTCACCTTCCTAGCCATCCTTCTGAAGTCTCTTTTCCCACTCTCCTTCATTAATCTGCTCTTCTAAAGCTTGTATCTCACAGGTATTGTTTATTAAATTAAAAAAAATTAATCACAATGATAAAGTTCATTTTTTTCTTTGTCTTCTAATTTGTATTCTCAAGAAAAATTTAAGGAACAACATCTATATGTCATGGCAATATAAAGGGAGAGTTATAAATATATATATATTTTTCTTTTCAAAGTAAGTACCAGCTGGAAGTAATCATGGAAACTAAAACTAATCAATCACATTGATCATTGTTTGTTTTGTTTGCTTTTTTCTCCTAAACACTCTGGATGTAACTTTATTGCACTTTGCAAAATGTTAGTTAACGATAAGTAATTTCATGTTATGTTTGGTGTTAAAGTCCTATTACCTTAGTTTGTAGCTAAGCTGTAGTGGTAAGTTTGCCTGACAAAATACGAAAAATAATGTTTTAAAGTTTAAAAAATAATAATATGTTATATGACTTTGAGGATATTGCCCTAGTTCAAGAGAAGAGAAAATCATTATAGGCACTGTCTTCTGAATTCATTGCCTTCTACCTTGATGAGCACTTAAAATGTAAATTAAGGAAGAATGCAGCTCTTAGGATTGACTCTGTCTAAAATCCCAAAGGTACTATGTTACAGATTTTATTTGCTATTAAAAAAAAATCATTGCAATTTTGTCAATGTCAGATTTTAAATTCAACCTATTCCATACCAGGGTTTCTAGCAGCCTATGTTCTTTAAATCAGGGACTACATTTATTGTACAGGAAAGAAATCTGTCACGGTTTAACAATGAAGTGCTGCACAGGGAACAACTTAATTTCTTCTGTATTTAAAACTGAAATGCCATGGGGAAAACTTGTCCAATCATTTAGGTCAGCTGAATCTCAGAGGTATTCTACTTCATATTCAGACAAATATGGTAAAGGCCAAGGATGGAGTCCACAATTAGTAGCAGAAGTCATGGAGACCCAGAATATTTTCCAGAACAACCTAATGCTTCCTCAGAAGGAGAGGTCTAGGCCACCATGATGTGGAAGGGAAAGAGGGAAAATGGATTAATGGGATCTAGTTCTACCATGAGGATTTTCACAAAGTTTCTCAAAAGCAAAATCTCCATGCTTTCATGAAAAATAGAGAAAGCAGTGGGTAAACCAGGCGTAAAGGTAAATAGCTAAATCAACTGAAGTTGACTTCAATTCACTGCCAGTGATTGGAACCAATGTAGACAAGAGTAGTTGAAACTTTCCAAGAAATGTCTAACAGGAATTAACAGAAACTGTACTAGCTAGTTATGTGGCAATGGTGACTGGGGATTAAAACCTGAGTCATGAGCAAACACACAACAGAAGTTGAGTTAGTTTTAAGTGACATAAGAGAACCTGAATTTTATTTTATACCAGTGTTTGAGATTTGGAAAATAAATGACAGGTAAAAGGTTGGATTTAAGAAAAAAAGCTTAATAAGTTTGAAAAGAAAGGAAACTGAAGATGAAAAACAAAGAGCAGTGACAGGATGTTTTATGATTAACAGTAAAAAGTGCTTATTGGATATTTATGGTGCTCCAGGCAAAGTATACTATGTGCTTTCACATTCTTGGTAACAATCTATCAAGACAAAATCCACTAATTTAGGTAGACTAGACGTGTGAATCCAGGTAATACATCCTTATCAACCTCCCAGGGTATACATCTTTTGAAGCAAATGTTTTGAGGAGAAAATACAGGCAAGGCACAGGTATCAGTTTGATATCTGAGAATTTCACATATGAGGTCTTTGGGGGTATCTCTTTCTAATTAAATTTAGGGGCAAATACTTCAAGGAATTTACCCATATAGAATTGGTATTCGCTTGCAACTCCATCTGGATACTGTGTCTAGTCTAAAGGTAAGTAACAACATTTAGTAGCAACATCCAAACCTCAGATGGCCTGCTTCAGGACACTTTCAATTTTGCAAAAATCCTGTAACCCTGACAACCATTTTTTTTTTTTTTTTTTTTTTTTTTTTTTTTTTTTTTTTTTTTTTTTTTTTTTTTTTTAGCAACTTTGGTTCTCCAATTTTTCTTTTCTGGGTAATGAATATCAAACTCTCAACAGAACTGGCTGGGCTCAAGACTGCCAGTAAAATTTACCTCCCTTCCTCCATTCTCATGGAGTTAGAACCAGAAATGACCGTAATGATTCCTTGCTGCTGCTGGAGGCTGAGAGAAATGCCTCTCAAGCTTCTTTAATAAGGGAATCTATTGCAAAATGGCTCCTTGAACACCCAGAGAGCAGCCAAGAAAATACTGGGCGGTAGCTAGAAAATCTATCAAAACTTCCCTCAAGCACACTTAAATGCTTCTTTTATTTCATTACTTTTCTTAAAAAAGCAAGCTACAAGCTCGACTCAGCCCACTTATTGTCCTACAGTAAACACAAAAATAGCTGAGGCCAACCCCAAGGGGGCGTAATTGCCTATAAACCATAAAGGGAAACTAACTCAGGGGTCATAGCGTCCCCTCAACTTTGGCTTCTGAACTTCTTATTTCTTTCTTTGTTTTTTTTTTTTTTTTTTTTTTTTTTTTTTTTTTTTAAGATTTTATTTATTTATTTGACAGAGAGAGATCACAAGTAGGCAGAGAGGCAGGCGGAGAGAGAGAGACGGAAGCAGGCTCCCTGCCAAGCAGAGAGCCCGATGCGGGACTCGATTCCAGGACCCTGAGATCATGACCTGAGCTGAAGGCAGCAGCTTAATCCACTGAGGCACCCTCTTATTTCTTTTTAAATAAAATTTTAATTATATTTTCTATTTCTGCTTTTAATATATATAATTTCTAATTATAATGTATATTATTTATTGTTTAATGGCTCATAATAAAACTACTATTTAAGAAGAAAACCTCCCTTTCATAAAAATATTCTCATACATATATTTTCATGTGTAGTTTTTCACTACAGTTTTTTCTAGATCTGGAATTAATTTGGAGGCATCTCATGGGGGCAAGATTTTATTTTATTTTTCTTGTATTTTCTTGTATTTTATTTTTTAATTTTTTTTGTATTTGAATTTTATTTTTACCTTTACTTGTATTCTACATAACTAAAAAAAAAAATAAAGATTTTATTTATTCATTTGACTAATGAAGGGGTTGTGGCAGGGAGAGGGAGAGGGGTTGTGGCAGGGAGAGGGAGAGGCAGGCTGCCCACAGAGGAGGGGAGCTGGGTGTGGGACTCAATCCCAGGACCCTGGGAACTTGACCTGAGCTGAAGGCAGTTATTTAGCCAACTGAGCCACCCAGTGTCCCTCAAGCAAAGTTTTTTTAAGAACTTTAGCTGGCTTATAACTCTGTCTTGATTAAATGTTGGGTTTCCCTGTATCATGGTTATGTTTTTAAATTCTCTATTTGATCCTATTAACCCCCTTATTCCTATGCAGATAGCACAGACTTTAATTACTAGACTCTGATAACAGTTCTTTTTCTTTTTCTTTTTTTTTTTTAAGATTTTATTTATTTATTTGACAGACAGAGATCACAAGCAGGCAGAGAGGCAGGCAGAGAGGGGGAAGCAGGCTCCCCGCTGAGCCGAGAGCCCAATGCATGGCTTGATCCCAGGACCCTTAGGATCATGACGTGAGCCAAAGGCAGAGGCTTTAACCCACTGAGCCCGCTGATAACAATTCTTGATATAGAGTAAGGAAAACCTTTGGTTCTTTTCTCTTCCATATCCATTTTAAAAATGAGCATATAAATTTCTTCATCAGAGCTTGTTGTGATTCATATTTAAGTTTGCATTTACCTCTAGACTGTCAATGTAATTTACTTTAGGTATTTACTTTCAAAGCAGCACATGATGTTTTTGTTAACCTTAATGAAAATCTATCCTTAGTAGGTAAATATAATAGTTTTACATTTATTAAGATTATTGATATATTCTAACATTTCTACAATTAGCTTTTTTTATTCCATATATGTGTGTGTTGTTATTTTTTAACTGTTGTATATCTTTGATTACTTCGTTTCTTTTCATACTTTCTTTTAGACTGAATGTATTTTTAATACATTCCCTTCTTTCCTCACTTTATTTAGAAGCTGAAGATGAATTTCTCCTGTCTAAAATATTCAATATGACTTTCCTCTGAACAAAAACAAAACTTAAGCTTTCAACATGTTTCCAAAATATAAGACCTTACATGAAATTAATGATAATAAAAGCTTCACCTTTAAAAGACAATAGGATATTAGATTACACTTAATGTCAATAGTTAATTTAACTTCTGTATTTGCCATTTTTTCCTTGCACACCATACATTTCTAATGGTTTACTTCTATGTTGAGGAAAACCTTTCTAAAATATTTCAGTGTGGGTCAATAGAGGCAAATTGTCTTGTTCTTTGTGTCTTAAAATCTCATCTTGTTCTTAATATTAAATCATATTTTAGATAGGTAAGCAACTTTAAATTGGTAATACTTTCTCTCCAACACCTTCAAATGTTTTGTGGCTTATATTAATTTAACAAAAAGACTTCTGTTAATCTATTTGCCATTCCTTTGTAGGGAATGTGTTCTTTTTCCTTGGTAGCTTTTAACACCCTCCTTTTTAAATTTATTTATTTATTTTTAGCACTTTATTCTTGATAAATTTCTCAGTAGTATTCTACAATTCATCATATTTTGTTTTTCTGTATAACCTAGTGTGTTAACTTCTCCATTTAACTTTTATTTAAATGCTTATAGGTATGTTTGCCAAGATTTCAAATTATTTTGTCCTTTAAAAGTGTTCTTATTTTTATTTAGTTAGCTCTGATTTCATTTTATAATGTATTATTTTTGGACATTATGACTTATCTACTTGATGTTCCTCAATGTATTTATTTAAAAATTTGACAATCCTTTTTCTTAAATAGCATTTCTTCTGGAACATAATCACCTTCAGTTATGTATTTACTTCTTTATTTGTCATGTTGTTGGATGTGTGTGCATGCATGTGCCCAAGATGAAATGGATGTTTTGCTGTGTCTCATTCTACATCCCCAGTCTAGTACTGGCAGCTTTGGGCTTCTTCCATGTGACTATGCTGAGAGCAGTGTGGTAAGTCATCAAGCTTGTGATTAGCTTGCCTGATCATGAGGGTTTCTTTCTTTCTTTTTTCTTTTTTTTTTTTTTTAAAGATTTTATTTATTTATTTGACAGAGAGAAATCACAAGTAAGCAGAGAGGCAGGCAGAGAGAGAGGAGGAAGCAGGCTCCCTGCTGAGCAGAAAGCCCGATGTGGGGCTCGAACCCAGGACCTGGGATCATGACCCGAGCCGAAAGCAGTGGCTTAACCCACTGAGCCACCCAGGTGCCCCGGTCTTTTTTCTTTTTTTAAAGCAGTCCCCTCTCTCAATGCGAAACTTTATTTAATTTGCATCACTGACCAATCTTTTTTCCTCCATCTCACAACAATACTAACTTAAACCCTGAATTCCAACAGTTTGGTTCCAGCACCTCTCAAGAATTTGCCTGGAAGTTCTTTCCCATTAACCAAAAGAACTTACTCTCCAGGGAACTTTATCAGTTTCCCTATATAAACCTGGCTTTTGCCACCAACACCTTCTGCTTATCTTCAAAAGTATGCCTCTTTGATGTCCCCCTTTTTGTTTTAATTATTATATGTTTTATGCTGAGGAATACCCTCACGAGATAAACAAGGAAATGGGGTTTTGTTTGTTTTTGAGTGTGCCTAAGGCATGCTCACAATGTAATCTATCTGTGACTATTGGACTTGCAAGGATAGAACCAATATTAACTAATTATTCAGTAAATTAAAAAAAAAATTGAGTTGTCAAGAATTCAAAAAACAAATGGATCTCACAGAAATACCATTTGCAAGTCATTTAATGAGTACATATATCTTGAAACCATTTGGTTTTCTAATTTACTTAGATAAATTTAGTAGCATTTTCATTAACTTTTTCATGATAAAAGTTAAGTGGAATTTTTTTTGCACTATTAAGCTCTTAAAAATACAAATGTAAATACCGAAACACTAATGTATACATACTATAAGGCCATATAACCAGGAAATCTGAGAGGGAAAAGAAGTGCAATCTCAATGGAGTCTTTTATAAATATTAGACAAGAATTGATATATAATTATTAAATTCTTACACTAACAAAAATGCTGGGGTGGTAAAAATTGGTGAGAACTTTTGAAAATCATGACTTGATTTGATCTACAACCCTGAAAATAATTCAAATGATCCACTAAGGAGATTCGTACAAATTTTTTTTCAACATTTCCCTCTATTTGTATTAATTCTCAAAAACTACAGAGCAAGTAATTAACATGCTAAATTTAATCTAATGCCAACATAAATCCAGTCTCATGAAACCTGAAAAACTAGAATTTTATATTTGAAAGATACATTAGAATTTTGTAGTCCAAAGTCATTTCTCACAGATGAAGGACAAGATCAGTATCATGAGCTGAACTCTGATGGTACTTAGCTAATTACTTGGTAATAGCATCAGGCTCTCTGCTCAGCGGGGAGCCTGCTTCGCCCCCCCACCCCTCCTGCCTCTCTGCATACTTGTGATCTCTCTCTCTGTCAAATAAATAAATAAAATCTTAAAAAAAAAAAAAGAAAGAAAGAAAATATCTCCCAGAGAATTGTTGGAATTTACGATTTCCAAGTAAATCTCTGCAAGTTTTAATATTCTTAGCAAAAGTAATAAAAAAACTTTTGATGATACCTTTGATGTTGCATAACAAATTCTTAATTAAAATGTAGTCATCAACAGTCACATAATAATAAAAAAAAGGATATTATTTATAGTCTGTCACTGAGAATCTTAACCCAAAGTTGTGTGATTGTGAAATTTTTCAAATTTGGCATCAAACTATATCATGGCAGTACTAATAAGAAAAGGCATCTCTCAAAAAAAAGTGGGGGCATCTCTCAGCTCCATGTAAAAAACAAAATAAAATGAATACAAAAAAAAAAAAAACAGTTACTTTGAATTAAATAATTTAATGTAACTTAAATAATACATTTTTGTATAAATATCTACGCAAGTGCTAAATTTAAAAAAATAATAATTTTCCAAATTTTATAGCCTCAGAAATAGTGCTCAATGACATGCCTGCTATGAAAGGAGGAAGGGAAGAGCTTAATCAAACAAAACCATCAATTCCTTTTGGATTTACTCTTCACAAGATTTAAAATGTATTCTTTTTTTTTTTTTTTAAAGATTTTTTATTTATTTATTTGACAGAGAGAGATCACAAGTAGACAGAGAGGCAGGCAGAGAGAGAGAGAGAGGGAAGCAGGCTCCCTGCTGAGCAGAGAGCCCGATGCGGGACTCGATCCCAGGACCCTGAGATCATGACCTGAGCCGAAGGCAGTGGCTTAACCCACTGAGCCACCCAGGCGCCCAAAATGTATTCTTTTTTTTTTTAAGAGGCAACACGCTAGTGCTATAAATATATTTTATGAAGACAATACAGTGAAATTAAAAATATGAAGCAATAGAATTGTAAAACCTAGCGGGATAAAGTCCATACAGGTATTGAACTTTTTTTTATTTTCTGAAATCATCCTGCCCTTTGAAGCAACAAACTGAAGGTCTAGTAAAATGATTGTATTCTGCTTTACCTGACCATCTGATAAAGAGTTTAGGAAAAAATCATCAGTGTCTGGTCTTTGAGAAACTTTAACTGTGTATTGGGTTTTCAGTGTCTATAAGAGTTCATTCTACAGAAGGAAGAATATACCATATCTGTAAGTGAAGTATTACCTGTACAAAATGTTTCATCATAACTATAACTTCACCCTTCATCAAATGCATAATAAATAGTTTCATGGGTTTGAAAATTACAGTCTTTTAAAACAAGCTCAATCAAGACTGAAGATGGTAAGCACTTCCTACGCAACTGATTAGGAAGGTGCATGAACTAAATTTCCATGACCTATGTAAACAAAAGCTAATTATCTTTACAATCAGATTTTTTCAAATGACTGATAGTCGACATTAAATAAGGAAAAACTCCAAGTGAATGTGTTTTTCTTTTTTTCCTAGTTTTGTGGTTAAATAAGCTGTGTCATCTCATAGAGAACTATAGAAAAAGCCCTTCCAAATATGTCAAGCGCTACATATTAAAATAATAAAAATTAAATATTTTTTATTTTAAAAATATTTTTTAAATTAAAAATAAAGAATTAGTAACAATAACGAAAGTTTGTTGAATTATTACTTATTGCAGACTTTATGTTAAGCAGGTTATATGAACAATTCAAACAAAACAACTTAGAATGATGTGTAGTGATTTGTCCAAGATGACTACATTGACGAAAGATCTGGATTCTGGTTACTCATGATAACCAAAAATCAAGGATTCTAATTATCAATTCACTATGGAACAGGCACTGGCTATATACTTTTAAATCTTCACCTTATCAGCATTTCCATAATATAAATATGGCATAAAGTACTAAAAATGGTAAATAATTATGCATTGAAACTATTTCCCTGCTTATTTATATGACTTATTCCCTTAGACATACATATTACTCTGTATTAATACATGCATGTCAATCCTACCATTGTGGTAACTTTAAGCCATGTTTCTTATTACATATATGAATCATATTAAGTGTAAAAGGAAAATACTTTTAAATATCATTATTGTATCACAGAGCCACATTTTCTAGTGCAAAGACTTATACCCTATGTAAATATATCATTTGAATTAGAATACAATTTGGATTATGCTCACTGCAAATGTGGTGATCCAATGGGTTTATGTACTATTGTCTGCCATGGTAACCATAATATAATCCTACTAGAAGATTTAAGAACATACATAAACAAGCAGGGACACATTACTGCAGTCACTTCTTATGTAGAATTAGAATCTCAGACATCATCTGGGTAATTTAAGTAAACATGGAACACGATTTCTCTTTGGAGAGATAGAGTAGGGTGTTCCATTATTTGTGGGCTAATAGAGCTCCATGAATATGTTATAGTAAAAGAATTAATACACTACAGTACTCATTTGCACTCACATAGTAAAAAAAAAAATTATAGATTGTGGTTATAACAAGGTCACATTGTTTAATATCAAAAGCAACTACATTTTAGAATTTGGGACTCTTTGGCCACTGAAGGACAGTTCATTTGATCTTCTCTAAAGCTGGCCATCTGGTGGCATCATTTCAAATTGAAGTCATGTTCTAAAAAATGTACTGTGATTCTCTGAGGATGTGGCTAAGCCATTCAACTCTATTTCCAGAAATTATAGTAATCAAATGTCACAATGATATAAAATTATCCCATGGAATTGGAGAGTACCTTCTACAGCAGGAGCTTCTCACTGAGAGAAGGTTCCCTGGGCTGGAAGGATGCAAGCAGCATGAGAATAAAAGTAAAAAATGGCAGGCATAATGAGAGGGCCCAGGGGTGTCCGTACTGACATTGTTCTGTGCCAGTTTCCAGCTCACTGACTTTCCTAGCCTTTGGCTTCCCTTTCTCTGCACTCCTAAAACAGCAGACCTTACACTATGTCTACCGCTGTCAGATTTTGGTGGGCAAGAGAATTTTAGGCCCCACCAGAGAGATTCTGATTCCAGAGGTCTTAGAGAAAAATCCAAGTATCTGCATTTTAAACAGGCATCACAGAGGAATCCCAACACTGGGACTACAAACCTCACACCTATGAAACATTGCTTTAGGAAACAGGTTAACCTCAAAGCACATCAGTTGTATTTGCATTCCAAGGCTTAGCGGAGTATTTATTTGTTTGTTTGTTTGTTTTTTGTTTCATTAATGAAAATGAGTGTGGTATTTCAGTGCCTGATTACTGGTTTTGTTCTTAATCTTAGCAGGGGTAGGCACAATTGCATTTATTTCAATACTCTCATTTACAGGGCTAGGGGTCAGTGGGGGGAAAGATGTTGGGACTACAGAGGCAAAATATTGTGCACATTAAAATTTTTAAAATTTAATCTCTCATTTTGCCAGAGGGATGGAAGGTAGAGGGAGGGGCAAAAAGGGTGAATGGGGGTGTGAGGAACAGGCTTCCAGTTATGGAATGAAGAAATAAATGATGGGGTAAATGGTATGACACAGGGAATAGTCAATGGTACTAGGATAGTGTTGTATGATGAACAACAGTAACTATGCTTGTGGAAAACATAGTATGGACATATATACTTGTGGAATCACTATGTCACACATCTGGAACTAATGTAACACTGTGTGTCAACTATACCTCAATAATAATTTTTAAAAATATAATCTTTCTAACTGGAGATGAAATCGTTAGTGGCATTAAAAACAACTGTTCCCGAGTTTAGAGATAGGGCATCTTTGCCGTAGGTGGCATAAGAAACCATCTTCAGAAGTATGAAGGAGAAGTTACAATCAAGACAATTGCATGGGACGCCTGGGTGGCTCAGTTGGTTAAGCCGCTGCCTTCGGCTCAGGTCATGATCCCAGGGTCCTGGGATCGAGTCCTGCATCGGTCTCCTTGCTCAGCAGGGAGCCTGCTTCTCTCTCTGCCTCTGCCTGCTGCTCCCCCTGCTTGTGTTCTCTCTCTCTCTCTCTCTGACAAATAAATAAATAAAATCTTTAAAAAAAAAAAAAGACAATTGCAGATATTTATTTATATTGTTTTTGTCGAGATTTCGCCATATGCTTTGCAGGAGGAACAAATTCCTTCTTATCTTTTAGAGGAGAAAGTTGTTTGGTCCCCCAAGATTGTCGACCTTGATCTCTTAGATGCTGTTAAGAGAATGTAACTATTTTTTTTTTAAATCTGATTTTTGTTTCATTATTAGAAATTGATCAAAATCATTTCAATATGTAGCAGAGAAGTAGTGGTAACATAATTCTAATAGTTGTTCAAAAGCTTAGGGTTGAACTTAATATATTTTTACATGCATTTGACATTTTAACAGCATTTGTGATTCTCAAAAACAGTGCAAGTAAGGGAGTATTGGAACTCTGGTTTGCAGAGTGTACAATTGAGTTGTCTACTGACAAGTAGATGAGTACCACCTCAAGGTTATACAGGGAGTATGTAAGGTCAGTCTCAGCTCTATGGTTCCTTACTTATCTTTTCCACAGCATATGAAGAAGAAATTGAAGAAATTGACATGTACCCTTGTTTATGGATGGCTTTTTTTCCCCCCAACTCCCTGTACTTCCTCTCCTCCTTCCTTCCTCTTTTCTTTTTGAAGGCCTGTACCATCTTATTTTCATGTAAATACTGAAAACACTCACTTTAAAATGTAGCCTTTCTCAGACTAGATCAGTGTTTTAGCTGGTGGGAGATTCCCTGAATATTTGAAAAGTGAAAAAAACAAAACTCTGTCAAAGTAGTTCCCTTGGACCTATGAATCTTCCCATATTTGTGATATCTGGTGCCGTAAAGTTCCTTTTAAGGAATTCACATAAGCAGCTCTAAAATATAAAGGAGTGGAGATCACAACACACATTAAGCCCCTTTTTCTCTGGCATGACTGACTTTCACGGGGGGCCTGGGGCTACTGGCCAGTCTCCCAGGCTCTTTGGCTTCTTTGTCTCTCTCTAAAGGAAACAGACTTACTGTGCTTACTTTGGAAGTGCAATGAATCCTGATGGCTAGAAGAACTTCTGGTGTTGCCCCAGCTTTGTGTCATGTTAGGGAGATCATTGAAATTGTTTTGATCAATCATGAGATGTGGAATGGATGATCTTTGGGTCTCCTGGAGCTCAAAATTCTGATTTCTAATCCATAGTTTCCACTCTCTTCCCTCTTCCCTATGTACAGTTGATTTTCTCACAAGTCTACCTCTGGGACACTGTACTGTAATATTGAGAAATAACAATAATCCTGAGAATTTTAAGCACAGTGGTATCTCGGCCACAGAGGCCTCGTGGAAGTGTTTTGGGGGAGAATAAATTAAAGTCAGGGGACTGGGGGCGCCTGGGTGGCTCAGTGGGTTAAGCCGCTGCCTTCGGCTCAGGTCATGATCTCAGGGTCCTGGGATCGAGGCCCACATCGGGCTCTCTGCTCAGCAGGGAGCCTGCTTCCCTCTCTCTCTCTCTGCCTGCCTCTCGGTCTACTTGTGATCTCTCTCTGTCAAATAAATAAATAAATGAATAAATCTTAAAAATAAATAAATAAATAAATAAAGTCAGGGGACTTAGAGGTGTACTCAGTAATACTAAATAATCAATTTTAAAATATGTGATTATCCTGCCCCTGAAGTTTCCCAACTCACAAGGTGTATTTTAATCCGTAATTGGTTGATGAGCTTCAGGCTAGCAATTACACACTCTTTTCTATTAAATGACATGGAAAACCACCTGAGAATATTTCAAAAATGCTTTAATTTGTTTGTGAAAGGTATCTGAAAGAAAACAAAACAAATATAAAAGAACTTAGTAGTTCATTGATTTCCAAGGTGTATTTTTTCTAACAATACAAAAACATTGGGAGAAATTAACAATGTAGCCCCTTCTCATTTAGCTCCTGGAAATTTTAATTCCATAGCCCTTTCCCATGCTGAAGGGAAGGGAGAATAACAAAGGTATTATCCTACACAGGCCTCAGAGGAATTGTTTTAATAGAATGGAATCATGGCTGCTGATCTCATTTTCCCATAAATGTTCACAGCTCAATCTCATGGAATGGCTGTGTTTACCACCACTAATGTTTATAATCAGTGTTAACACAGGAAACTTAGACAGTCAGCCAGGCAGTCCTTTTCTTCTCTTGTTAACTGGGCTTGTTATTACTGTTTCTTCAATTTCCTAGAGGATTCATGTACATAATCATGTCAGCTGCTAAACTGGTGGGAATTGAAGCTATTCTACATTTTTAAAGCATTAGCATGTGCCAACTTAGTAGCTACATAAATTAATGCTTTGCTTTTCACTTTTTAAAAACTTCTAGCAATTCAAGCATCTCTAGTTTTTTGGTAGATATGTGTCGTCAGCATAGAACAACGAGTTTTGGCAATTATCGACTTAATTAGATCATTATGGAGCCAATCAGAATAATGAAGTCCTCAAAGTAAGTTTACCAAGGTTTTGTTGTCAGTATTTGAATCATTTTATTTAATTCCTTCATATTTATCATATTATTATTCAGGTAAATGTTATATCTCCATTACATTTACATTTAAAATTTAATTACAATAATCATTGGAAAGTTCATTTCTAAAATAATTTTTCTTATTATAAAACAGACGTGTCTTGATTGTAGGCATTTATAAAATGAATATGAGAGAAAACAGAATAAAAATTACTTGTAATTCCACAGTCCAGAGTGAAGATGCTTAATATTTTGATGTATTTCAATCTTTTCATATGCATATAGTTTAAAATAAATGCCTTACAGTTCAACCCATTTAATTATGACTTCTTCCCCTTCTATTTCACAAAAACATATCTTACTGAGTCTCTTACGTACTCATTGTTGCTAATTTTAATGAAAACCTCTTTATACTTTCTTATCTGCCTTGGCTTTCCCTAAATAATTGGGTGCTATTATGTATTTCAAACTCTATGAGGTCAGGGATCGTCCCATCCTATTTACCTTTGTGGTCTAGTGCTAGTAGAGTGCGCGGCACATAAGTCCCTGGATAGTTTGTTGAATAAACAATCATATCCCTCATCTTCAAACAATACCTCCATTTTATTTTATGGCAATAACTTTTGTGGACTTTCCATTACTTATCTAGAAAGGTGTTTAAAATTCTTTCATTTTTCTTGGAGCGCCTGGGTGGCTCAGTGGGTTAAGCCTCTGCCTTCCGCTCAGGTCATGATCTCAGGGTCCTGGGATTGAGCCCCGCATGGGGCTCTCTGCTTGGCAGGGAGCCTGCTTCTCCCTTTCTCTCTCTGCCTGCCTCTCTGCCTACGTGTGATCTCTCTCTGTCAAATAAATAAATAAAATCTTAAAAAAAAAATTCTTTCATTTTTCTCTTGTTCTTCTTTACTTTCAAAACCAGTGACTTTCTGTTCAACATCTTCATCTTTCCACTCTATCTGGCTCTCCATGCAATCTTATGATTTCAGTTGTTATCTTTCCTAAATCAATATCCATCAGAGATATTCCCTTGTCAGATTCATAAATGTATCTGTTTATTGTAGTTTTAAATTTTGATACATGTGCATCCCAGAAGCAACATGTTCTAAGCCAAAAAAATTACCCTCTCGCATCCCTAAAAACAACTACATCTTTCTGTGAGGTCTTTAAGAAATAATCATAACTGAAGTGGGGTTGGCTTTGAGAGATGTTAAGATCCTAGTTAAAGTAAAAAAAAAAAAGAGGGATTGAAGACAGTCAAGAGACATGTCCTTGATAATTACTTTTGAGGTAAATGTAGGGGCAAACCAAATTATTTACTAAGAGTCTGTTAAGTTTAGGTTTTGTATTTCTTGAGTTGGGGAAGTTGTAGATATAAAAATTCCTTGAAACAGGGACTTGGTTAGAGTATTAACCCAAAAATCTAAACAGAACTCTACAGCAATATACTGGATTAATAAGCCAAACAAGCTACAAAAAGCTATAACTCCACCAGAAAATCTAGCCTGTGAATATAGCCATTTATATACAAAAAGGAAGTAATCTAACTTAAAGTTTTAGTGAAAAATTATATATTTCTTACCCCAAACTATGCTTTCCAAAATGCATCCTGCAGAGTACTAGGGACATATTAGCTGGGTTTATATAAGAAGGAAACAGACTTAGATGGTCAAATAAAATTTAGGGAAGCTGATATAAAAAATAATTTTATAAAAGATTTCTCAGGGACTTCAAATGATAATGTGTATTGGAAACTCCAAGAGGAAGCTGTAGTATGCACGGTTTCTTAAATATTCTTAACAATTCTTACTTTTTTAAAAAAGAATATATTAAGGGATAAATAGACTTGTGATTAAACTTTGAAATAGACTGCTATAAATAAATGTATGAAGCCCAGTTGCATATAGTGGGTACTAAGCAAAATAAGATCTTAAAAAATAGAGTATACCAAACAATGAAAAAACATGTTTAAAATATAATTTAATTTTTTCTCAGCTACTTTTCTATGCTGGCTCTAAGTCAATAGCTATTATCATAATTCTCCCATCAAAAAATAAATAAAAGCTGGTGGGCATTTTCTACATAGAGAATAATTATAAAATGTGCCCCCTAATTTTAACATGCATTACCAAAACATCCACATATGGGGTGCCTGGGCGGTCGGTCAAGTGACTAATTCTTGATTTCATCGCAGGTGATGACCTTTAGGTGATGAGATCAAGCCCGGTGTCCAGCTCTGTGCTCAGGGCAGAGTCTGCTTGAGATTGTCTCTCTCCCTCTCCTTCAGCCCCTCTCCCCACTAGTGTGCTCTCTCTCTAAATAAATAAAAATAATAATAATGAAATTAAAAAATCCACATATAAGTGGATTCATTCAAATCAAACTTGTGTTGTTCAAGGGTCAGTTCTACACACATTCACATAGTAGATATGAATATAAATAAATATAACATAAGCCTTCTCTCTCTTAAATGTACTAAATAATATATGCACTTCAACAAATTAACACTAATCTAAATATGAAGCAATTTTTTTGATAAATAATGGTGTGATGTAAAGAACACTTCAGAGCTATAGAAACTTCAATTAAGTAGTTAACGAATTAATTAATTTGATTAGTATGTATTATAACTGCACATTTAAAGATTAAAGACCATTGATACTAATACTGGAGCTCATCTTAGTACACACAGATGTAATTCTCTTGATTAAATCTAAGATAATGCATGATAAAAACTCTTAGCAAACTAAGAATAGATGGAAACTACTTAACCTAAAAAAGGACATCCAATTTAAAAAAAAATATTAAGAATGTCATACTTACTGAAATAAACCTTAATAAGATCAGCAACAAAAAAATGCTGCTATTATCAATTATATTAAGGATTGTACTGGAGTCCTAGTCAATGTAATTAAAAAGTAAAAATAAAATAAAACCTATAGGGGCGCCTGGGTGGTCAGTGGGTTAAAGCCTCTACCTTCGGCTCAGGTCATGGTCCCAGGGTCCTGGAATGGAGCCCCGCATCGGGTCTCTGCTCAGTGGGGAGCCTGCTTCCCCTCCTCTCTCCCTGCATGCCTCTCTGCCTACTTGTGATCTTTGCCTGTCAAATAAATAAATAAAATCTTAAAAAAATTAAAATAAAATAAAACTTATAATCGGAAAGTTAAGGCAAAAGTCTACTTTTAGTTATGTGATTTTCCATATAGAAACTGCCAAATGCATTTTTATTCTTTTTTTTTTTTTTTTTTTTTTTAAGGGAAGCAGGCTCCCTGCTAAGCAGAGAGCCCAATGTGGGGCTCGATCCCAGGACCCTGGGACCACGACCCGAGCCGAAGGCAGAGGCTTTAACCTGCTGAGCCACCCAGGTGCCCCTGCATTTTTATTCTTAGAATAAATAATTTGCTGAACCAAAAGAAAAAGTCCACATGCAACATAAAATTGTAACTCTTTAGGCCGTAACATTCAGTTAGAAAATGTATTTTTTAAGTTAAGATTTGATTTAGAGTATCAATAAAAAACATAGAAAACTCCTTTATAGAAGAAACTTAAATATTTTACTGAAAACATCAAGCAAAGTAAATACATGGCAACACTGACAATATTTTGGAAAGAAGAATTCTCCATCATTAATATATCCCTATTCCTCAAACTGAGCTATAGAATCGGTGCAATTCCAATGAAAATCCAATTGAGGTTCTTTACAGAACTTGATAAGCTGATTTTACATTGCATATGGAAATAAAAAGTGGCAAGACATCTAAAAATCCCTGAAAGAGGACTAGGTGTGGATGTGATGAAAAAGTTTAAAGAGTGAAATGATAGACAGTAACGAATCATGTAATAGTTCAAACATACTGAAGACTAAACCTAAGCCATGCATTTTGTAATATGCAGGATATTGCTCACTTTGTGATAGATTTCAGAGAACAATAAAGTAGATTCAAGAGAGGACACATTTAAAGAGAGAAATTTGATAGAGTGGTAGAAATTTACAAAGAATTTTGCCACAAGACAAAGGAGAGAAATAGAATGAAAGATAATCATGGTCAAAGGTGTTTTTGCTTGTTTGTTGATTTTGAAGATGGGAAAAATTACATTGTTCTTTTATGCTGATAAAAATAATCCAGTAAAGCAGAACCTAATGATGAGGCTGAAAGAGTGAGCAATGTCCTTGAGAACTAAGAGAAGATGTGATACAGTAATTAATATGTTCCAAAGTATTTTTAAGTAGAAAATGAAAGAATAAGCATTATCATTCCTATGCATTCAGACATGCATGAACTTGATTTTGACTTTTGTCAATTATTAATAATAAAACGTTAGTCATATTATTTAAGCCTCTCTCTACTTTAGCTTTCACCTGTGCAATCATACCATCTTATGAGGCTGTTGTCGAATTAAATAAGATACTATATGCACAACACCTAAAAATTTGCTCTGACACACATTGGGCTCTGAAATAATGACAACTATTAGTATTCTGATTTTTAATGAGAGAATCAATTACTTCATCCTTGAACTATTTCTCTGATTGTTATAATCAGTTAAAGACTCAAATGCAATGTCTATAGCAGTTTAACAGTTTCTTAAAACAGGCTATGTTCTGCTAAAACAAAACAAAAGAAAACACACATACTGATATCCAGTGATAGATAACATTAGATATATTAACTCAAACAACACCTACATGTTTCATAATTAACCATCTGCAAATTATACTTAATTGGGTCATTTTGTTTCCACTATAAGATATTAAATTGCAATGATCCAAAAAAATCCACTTTTAAAAGTTATTGACTATAGCTTGATTTGTAGCAAGGCATTTATATATGTTTTATACATCAAATTTAACTTGATTTAATTCAATTATTTTATTTTAAAATTTTAATTATAAGCTCACATTGTTACCTTCCAGTGCTCCTTATAGAATTTAAATCTGGGAGCAGATGATTCTTTTTCAAGATCAGAATTTGTACCAAAGACAATCATATATATTTAGTGGTCAAAAAACCATAAATGCTCCATCTTAATTGCATATTATTGGCATTACTGATTTAAATGTCCAAAGCATATTATTTCCTTTCCATTTTTCTCTTCTTACTTCAAGTGTACCTTGGCTTTCATGGTGATTATAAGTTGCATATTTTTTAAGTACTTGAATCTTTGAATCATCATACACACTTTAAAAGACTAAGCCTTAGAATCTCAAATCCCAACAGCTAAGATGACATTTTATCTGACTTCTAAAAGACACACACACACACACACACACATACACACACACACGGAAGTGCTTGCTTTTACAGTTTCTAAGAAGAATTTCTCTAAAGCTTTTTGTTTTCTCTCAAGATTACACAATTGGTATATAAACTTTACTATTCTCACAATATCTGCCTATTTTGGAGTCAAAATTATTTACTGAGAAAATTCAAGACATTGAAACTATCAGGGTGATGACCCAGTTTTGGAAGGTCCATAATTATGTCTAAAGCAGAACCTGCTGACAGAGTTCAAAGCTTAGGATTTCAAAGTTATTGGATTTTGAATGCAATGAAATGCAGCGAAGGGCCTTCACTGGCTTCAGTGGGGGAAAGGACTTGCCTAGTGACTGGTCTGAAGGAGATAAACAAAACGTATTCTAATGTGATCCAAAGTTAATGAACTTTCAAGCATGCACGAAAGGAACAAAATTCAAATGCACACATCAGTGATTTATATAGCTATAACTTAATTATTTGGGAGGAATTTCCATTTGTGTTATATGTTCTATTATCGATGTAACTCAATTGGATTGCCTTCTTATATTTGCATTTTAATGCACTAAGAGGATTTAATTTGAACTTTTCTCCCACAAGGCTATTCCAAATGGAAATTTATTTCTACGTTACTATTTGAGCTGTATTCCATTCATTACAATCAAACATGTCAGAGTGTACTATGTTGCATACAATCACTCAGACTGTGTGATTAGTATGGAACCAAACTCAACTTAATTTTTTAAATAACTTTGTCAGCTCTGGAAAATGACACCAATTCAAAGGTGTGCTTCATCATGATGAGGTTGTAAACATCAAAAACATTATGATTATTTTGAAAATTTGATTAGACATATCTAATGATCAATAGGAAAAAAGTGAATTCATATTTCATCAAGGAACCAATGCAGAAAAGCAAAAAGAATTGGGTAAAATCTGATATATGGTACACATATTATTGTAATATTGCTTGTTAAACTTATTTTTATAAATCTATTTCTTTGTTTTGGAGTTTTCTTATAACAAAGCTTATAAAAGTATATGTTTTATTTTTATTTTTTAAAGATTTTATTTATTTATTCGACAGACAAAGATCACAAGTAGGCAGAGAGGCAGGCAGAGAGAGGGAGGAAGCAGGAGCAGAGAGCCTGATGCTGGGCTCAATCCCAGGACCCTGGGATCATGACCTGAGCCAAAAACAGAGGCTTTAACCCATTGAGCCACCCAGGGACCCCAAAAGTATATGTTTTAGAATGCAAAGTTAATTCTAAAAAGGAGATATCCACACAGAATTATTGTTATAGTTTTTAAATTAAGAAGAGAGAATCCTGAAAAATTCTTTAAAAAACATAAATTTCTGTATAATACAATAGTATTTTTTTTTTAAAGATTTTATTTATTTATTTGACAGAGAGAAATCACAAGTAGGCAGAGAGGCAGACAGAGAGAGAGGAGGAAGCAGGCTCCCCGCTGAGCAGAAAGCCCGATGTGGGGCTCGAACCCAGGACCTGGGATCATGACCTGAGCCGAAGGCAGCGGCTTAACCCACTGAGCCACCCAGGCGCCCCAACAATAGTATTTTGAATAAACCCACATCTAGCACCTGTACACACACATTCACACACACAAACACACAAGTGCAAATCCATACAAACATACATATTTACATATATAGACATACACATAAAATTGGAATTTATTTTTTAACAAATAATGAAATGGAAGTATTATAATGATCTCAACATTTTAATGGGTTTTAAGAAATGAAAATTAAAATTACTATTTAGAAATATTTAGGGCAAAATACTTATAGAATAGTGTTGGTACATATGACAGAAATAAAACTTTATTTTCAAAATATCTTTAAAAGGGCAAGTTTATAGAGGTTTTTATATAGTATTTATAGTCTAGATTGCCTACCTTATACAACAAAGAATTCCAAATCTCAGAAACCTATTTGTTTTTCAAAGTGAATATTTGCCTGTGCTATATATCCATTAATTGTTGGCAGGAAAAAAAGTCTTTTTGTGGAATTACTAAAATAAATAAATAAATAAAAATGACCTGACGAAGAGTTCCCCATCTTATGACACCGTCACTCAACATGAGCATCAGGATATGCCATTGCAGGGGAAGAAAACATAGACAATCAGGCACCAGCTAATAAACACTGGCAGATAGGAGTTCTCCTATTACGTCTGTGCCCTTTTCACTGGCCAAACAAGTCACATGAACACACCTAACTTCAAGAGGATGAGACAGTGTAATCTCTGTGTATGCTCAAATAGTAAAGTGAATTTTAAAACTTTGGTGAGAAATAATAATTTCTACCATACTTCAAGATCTTTTTCTTTTTTAACAAAACTGAACTCCCAACATGGAACTTGAACTCATGACCCCAGGATCAAGAGTCGCATGTTCTACCCACTGAGCCAGCCAGTTGCCCCTCAGGCCCTTTTGCATTGTAAAGATTTTAACGCCCTAAAATGTATTATGATTCTTAAAGGCTGTGGTGAGACTGTACTGGATTTCCTAAACTTTCTTAAAAAGTGATTTTTTAAGAAGATTTACTTATTTATTTGAGAGAGACAGAGACAGAGGACAAGCATGGAGGGGAGGAGCAGAGGGAAAGGGAAACTCGAGCAGGGAGCTAGAAGTGGGGTCTGATATCAGAATCCTGAGATCATGGCCTGATCCAAAACCAAGTCTGGCTTAACTAACTGTGGCTCCCTGGCACCCCCAAAAAGATGACTTTTTATGTGGGATATTTTTGCACTAAATATCTGTGAATATACTTAGAAATAGTAGTTTATGCTGTATTTTAACATAGAGATAAATAAACTAAAAATATGTTACAATTGCACTATAGTAACTACAATTTTTACTTTTTTGTTACTGAAATGCATCAAATTATAATAATTCCTTATTCATATAGCATTATAGTGAAGGAAATTATAATGATTTTCTGGAATTCAGACCTTAACCCACTAAGCATGTAATGTTATTTTCTTTCTTATACTTGAATAGGGCTATCTATATATCTATATCATCTCCATCTCTCTCTCTGTGTCTCTGTTTATCTCTCTATCTATCATCATCATCACTGAATGTATCTAAAGAATGGTTCCTCTTTAACTGAAGTAACTAAATTTTGGGGTGAATCTATTTTTTTGGAAAAATCAAATATAGAGTTTCCTTTCTAAAATAAAGTCCTTAATAATGATATTCTGTCATAATTCCCATGTTCCTTATAAAGAGGAGTAAAAACAAATATGTTCAGATCTGTGATTTTCTACCATAAAATTACTAACTACCCATAAAATAAATCACTATGTTTATAGCTAAACATAGCTTTGTTTTATAGCTAAAAATAGCTTTGTTTTACATTATCTTAATGTCTAGCTCATTTTATAAGTTTTAGGTTGCAGAAGGTTGCATAAATAGTACATATCCCATGCTAGATAGCCATGTAGCCAGCCAACATTCGATCCCCTATTGTAAACATCTTATATTAGTGTGACACATTTGTCACAATTAATAAATCAAGACAAATATATTACTATTAACCAAAGTTAATAAAGTCCATACTTTATTCTGACTTCTTTAGTTTCACCTAATGTCTTTTTCCTTTTCTTTTTTTTTAAGATTTTATTTATTTATTTGACAGACAGAGATCACAAGTAGGAAGAGAAGCAGGCAGAGAAAGAGGAGGAAGCAGGCTCCTCGCTGAGCAGTGAGCCCGATGCGGGGCTCGATCCCAGGACCCTGGGATCACGACCTGAGCTGAAGGCAGAGGCTTTAACCCACTGAGCCACCCAGGCACCCCTCTTTTTCCTTTTCTAAGGTCTCATTGAGGACATCACATTACATTTAGTTATTATGTTTCTCTAGACCCTTCTTAACTGTGATTTCACTAATTTTCTAATTTTTACTTTTTCAAAATTTAGTAAATATTCTTAGCTGGCAATTAGTTTCCAAACATCTTTTTAGGTCACTCTGAATCACTTAACATTGAAATGTTTCTTTTCAAATAATACCAATCAAGTCTAACATTAAGAAACATTTCACACGAAGCTGTTTTCACAACAACAAGCAAAAACTGGATTTTAAAACTATGGTGGTTCTTTGATGCTTGGTTTTTCCAAATGGTCCTATAATAAAAGCTGTAAGATTGCTTTGTAGTACAGAATTATACATTTACTCTATTGCCATGAGAAAATTTAAAAATAGAGTGAAAAGTACAAATTGAATTCACATTTTTATGCATCATTTAAGTTAAAATTCTATTTGATATCAATCCACTATCCTTTCTCTGAAGAGGTTTTCTAGAAGAATTTCTTATTATTTGTACTGTTTCCTTAGTTTGTCTATTTCTTATTCATTTGTATTTACAAAATTAATGTTCTAACTATATAGACCACTTAGGTAAGTGACAGTCATTTGTACCTGTATGATTGACCCACCCTCATTACCTAAATCACAATCTGACTTACCTAGAATATGGCAGATTACTGGTCAACATTAAGCTAAATTTGATAACTAAAACTAATACATATATACTTAAAAATTGAAACTATCAGAACTTTACCATTCTAGATGAGTTTATAAAAGATCATTCCATACTAGTTAACCAATTCTCCCCTCAGATAAACACAGTAAGTGTACCATTAAAAAATTCAAAATGAAATGAGATAAGATGCACTATTAGTATTTTTTAGTGTGATAATTATTGTGTCATATTAACTCCTTTTATATCTCCAGTTAGTTAGAACTCTATTGCATTTTCAACCATTATATTTAGTATGTGAATGACTCTAGTGGCTCATCAACTTTTTTAAAAAAATTTTTTATTTCTTTTCAGCATAACAGTATTCATTGTTTTTGCACCACACCCAGTGCTCCATGCAATCCGTGCCCTCTCTAATACCCACCACCTGGTTCCCCCAGCTCATCAACTTTTAATACATTCCATTGAAAATGTACTTATTGACATATTAGTAGGTATAAAAATTTCAATGTACTTGGGGATTTTAGTGGATATATCACATATAAATATAAATAAATATAATATAAAATAGAATAGTACTTATTTTAAGGTAAACATGATTAGAGTATACACAATCTATAATAGTGAAGAGTATTTACTATCTATAATAAATCATCATGTATGTAGTTCACCCTTCAAACCCCCAAAGAAATAATCATTTTTATCTTAAGCATATAAAAGTATTCCACAAGGTAGCCAAAAAAATGATCTGAAATTTCTTGAAATCCATGTGATTTAGTACCATACTTTGGATTTTTGAGTTAGGCATTATTCACTTATATTTCCAGAGGAATGACTACCAAGCCACTTTACAAATGAATACAACTTATATAATTTGAATTCTAAGTGCTGTAAGGATTACAAAGGGTAAATTCTGAAGAAGTACCACATGTATTACCCAGCCTGAAAAGCATATATATTAAAAAAAAAAAAAAAAGTGTTTGACATTACTCTACCAAAGTTTGTCAGGAAAAATATTGCAAATTAAAAATCAAAACCTTCTGTATGTACCTTCACCATATGATTACAGGTTTAAGGTTCACAAACAGACTTCTGGCATTCACAAGTACAACTCTACCCCAGAAATGAAATGTCTGAAAGTATCTTGTTTGGGATTATACACAAAAATCTGGAAGTGTGCAGTGACTGGAATGAACTCCATACACAGCTGAGTCTAACCTCAATTAAAATTAAATGGCTTAATCTCTGTTTTCTCATTATTAAATTAGATGATAATAAAGATTCCTTCGTCTGAAAAGTCAATGTAGATTCAGTTAATTTTTCTATATATTTTATATACATTGGTATAGATACATACATATTTGATTTTTATTAGAAAAATAATAAAATTTTTAAGAATATTTTTGTTCCTATAAAAAAACACCTTATGATTGTACTTAATTTGTAAGTCAGTTTCAATATAATGTCTAGTCTGACATATTTCTAAGATAAAATATTTAAAATATATTAGAAATAGAAGTCCTGATACTCCCTCATTTAATGATAAGAATTGAATGAAAAACCCAAATAAGATTACATTAATAAATCTAGTTTTAGGGGTGCCTGGGTGGCTCAGTGGGTTAAAGCCTCTGCCTTCAGCTCAGATCATGATCCCAGGGTGCTGGTACAGAGCTCCATATCTGGCTCTCTGCTCAGCAGGGAGCCTGCTTCCTCCTCTCTCTCTGCCTGTTTCTCTGCCTACTTGTGATCTCCATCAGTCAAATAAATAAATAAAATCTTTCAAATAATAAATAAATAAATAAATAAATCTAGTTTTATTTTCCTTTAAATTAGGGAAAGTTTTAATGCATGGTGATTTTGCTTTTGCAAAACTGTAGAATTTCTTTATTAAAAAATAATGAATAACCAAGATTGCACTGGTATACTATCTTTGTTTAGAATCTTAGATATTCAAGACATGAGTCATTTTGAGGAAATCTTACCTACTTGAGAAACCCAAGTGCTTTCTAGAAAAATGTGGTGGGCCTAATGTATTTTTATTTAAGACCTTAAACACTGAAAAAAATCAGCTTGCATGGAAAATATGACTAAAATTATAGAATTCTTAGTATATCGTCCTAGAGCACACACCTTTTTTGCTCTTAAATTATCAAAATCATAAGATGTAACACTATGATCAAATATCTCAAGCATTACTAGCTTAAATCTATTGTAATCATTATAGAAAATAATATAGCAATAGCTCTTTCTTTTTTTTTTTTAAGAGAATTTTTTTTTTAAGATTTTATTTATTTATTTATTTGACAGAGAGAGATCACAAGTAGGCAGAGAGACAGGCAGAGAGAGAGAGAGAGAGAGAGGGAAGCAGGCTCCCTGCCAAGCAGAGAGCCTGATGCGGGACTCGATCCCAGGACCCCTGAGATCATTGCCTGAGCCGAAGGCAGGGGCTTAACCCACTGAGCCACCCAGGTGCCCAGCAATAGCCATTTCTAAACTTAAGTATAATCAGTTGATTTTACCAAGTTATTCAACTTCTGGGGAAATTTTAAAATAACAATAAAAGCTTTGAATGGATTTCAAATACACCTTTTCAAAGTTTATACATCACTCAACATTCATATAAAACTGCATGCAGGGACACCTGGGTGGCTCAGTTGGTTAAGCAGCTGCCTTCGGCTCAGGTCATGATCCCAGCGTCCTGGGATCGAGTCCCGCATCGGGCTCCTTGCTTGGCAGGGAGCCTGCTTCTCTCCTGCTTCTCTCTCTGCCTCTGCCTGCCATTCTGTCTGCCTGTGCTCGCTCTCTCGCCCTCTCTCTCTCTGATAAATTAAAAAAAAAATTATAAAACTGCATGCAAACAATTAATTATATGTAAATTTTACTAAAATGCATATTTAATATGATCTCAATAAATCATATATATTACTATTAAATTTAACTGTCCCATGGAAAATGGCAATTAATTCCAAAAAATATCATTATGAAAGAAAAGAATCTATTAATTTATCATTAGTCAGGACAGAATAATACTATCACACTGAAACCATGTTAAGAAGTTACTAGTACAGGATGCCTGGGCGGCTCAGTTGGTTAAGCAACTGTCTTTGACTCAGGTCATGATCCTGGAGTCCTGGGATCAAGTCCCACATCAGGCTCCCTGCTCAGCAAGGAGTCTGCATCTCCCTCTGACCTCTCTCCTCTCATACTCTCTCTTTCTCATCCTCTCTCTCTCTTAAATAAATAAATAAAATAAAATAAAAAGAAGTTACTAGTAATAAAATTTGCTTTCCTTTTCAAGAATGCTGCTATATAAAAACTCATTCTTAAAAATCCATGCTAAGTTTTCAGTTGAACCTTTGGGATATATTTAATACTTTCTGATGCAGAGAAAAAAAATTAAAATTTTAATTTGAAAAAATGTTTTAAATTACCGAGTTTTATATTTTCAGAAAAACTCTGGAAAATTGTGGAGCAAGTCCCAATCAAAAACAACCTGAGAGTTCCTAATTTCAAATTTATGAAATATATAAAAATGGGACTTGACTCTCAGTATGAAATTGCTAATTGAAAACATCAGGACTGCTTAGGAATTTCTAAGGATGGATGTCCTTACCTTTGTGCTTTTTGGTTTTTGGAAGTTTAGAAGGATGCTGCCACAGGTCCTGGCTAGAACACAAACCTATGTGTAAGTCCAGTATATCTAAGCTAACCAGTAACATTTTCGGAGAGGACCCAATTTATTCTTAAGGCTATCACAGAATTGGGCCACCTGGGTGGCTCATTCAGTTAAGCATCTGCCTTCAGCTTAGGTCATGATCCCAGGGTCCTGGGATTGAGTCCTACATCAGGCTCCTTGCTCAGAAGGAAGCCTGCTTCTCCTTCTCCCTGACTTTCTCCCTGCTTGTACTCTCTCTGTCAAATAAATAAATAAAATCTTTAAAAGACTATCACAGATTTAATTCAAGCCAACTAATGCTTTATAGTATTAAAGCATTCAAGCATACTAGGCATCTATTT
The DNA here is from genome assembly GCF_902655055.1 of Lutra lutra. NCBI lineage: Eukaryota > Metazoa > Chordata > Mammalia > Carnivora > Mustelidae > Lutra > Lutra lutra. The sequence goes on along the minus strand of NC_062279.1, from coordinate 77,099,927 downwards.
CTGATGTTCTTTTTTCTGGATCAAGGACCCTGTGCTAAGATCTAAAAACTGGGTCAGGAAAGATTTGCTATCACAGAGTGGGGTCTTTATCGTGTTCCAACAATTTATAAATCAAACCTGTTTACCTTCTATTTCAAATAGGACCCCCCAAAATTGGGAGAAATGGTGAAGATTCTTTAAGTGTTTAAATAACCATGAATCTCACAATTTCAAAAAGGTTATGTTGCACTTAAAGATATATCCATTCCCTGCATATGAAAAAGACAATTTTTTACGTATATTTTTATTTTATTTTTTTGTAAACATATAATATATTTTTATCCCCAGGGGTACAGGTCTGTGAATTGCCAGGTTTACACACTTCACAGCACTCACCATAGCACATACCCTCCCCAATGTCCATAACCCCACCCCACCAACCCCCGTCCCCCCATCAACCCTCAGTTTGTTTTGTGAGATTAAGAGTCACTTATGGTTTGTCTCCCTCCCAATCCCATCTTGTTTCATTTACTCTTCTCCTACCCCCTTAACTCCCCATGTTGCATCTCCTCTCCCTCATATCAGGGAGATCATATGATAGTTGTGAAAAAGACAATTTTTGAAGGAAAGTATAGTGACTAAGAAAGGTAGTATCAGGGGCGCCTGGGTGGCTCAGTGGGTTAAGCCACTGCCTTCGGCTCAGGTCATGATCTCAGGGTCCTGGGATCGAGTCCCACATCGGGCTCTCTGCTCAGCAAGAAGCCTGCTTCCCTCTCTCTCTCTCTCTGCCTGCCTCTCCGTCTACTTGTGATATCTCTCTGTCAAATAAATAAATAAAATCTTAAAAAAAAAGAAAGGTAGTATCAAAATATCCTTAATGCCTTCTTGAGCTCCCTCTACTGATTTTTAGATAGTTGTTAACCTGACAGAGATTTTTTAACAAAACATATATAATTATCGAGATGTCCAATCGAGTGCCAAAATCAAGGGTTGTTTTCACAGCTGGGCACAGAATTCTACTCCAGACATTATCAATTAAATTGTACTATTTGTGCACAGACATGAAAACAAACTCAATGAAGGATTTTCCCCATCCTCAGGCTTCAGTAAATAAAAAATAGGACACTTGTCCAAAGAAAATAAACATAGAGGGTATTTATTTTAAATATTTGTTGTCATTACTTGTAAATATATAGACTTAAAATGCAAAGCATTTCTAGAATTTTTCTCTTCATTTTAAAAATTTTTTAGCTCAGTTAATTATAACTTTATGAGAAATCTCACCAAAAGAAGTAATTTAGGGAAAGCATTGCCACAATTTGTGCAATTTCTTTCAAGTCATACTTTTTGTTTTTTTGTAAATGCACCAACTTTTGAGATTCTGCCAAAAGACTGAGATGTTGTGCATCTAATTGCTGTATTTATTTCATAAAGTTGTGGATGTATCTAGATCACATTTCTTTTGCATTTTCCTTACATGGTCCCATGATGTCATACTTTTTAATAAACACTGTGGTTTCTCAAGCATGTGCACAAATGCAAAAGGCATGCTAAGCATTTCTCTTCCCCTAATAATGCCATAGTGTCTAGGATAATGAATCACTTGACATAAATACCAGCTCACTGGATCATTGCCTCAAAGGACCATAGATTTTAAAGCCCTTAAGTTTTCTATGAAAGAATGTGAAGTTCTGAACAAATAAGCTATACAATGCACAGAGTACAAACTAGTTTTCAGAAATTAGCTTCAAATCCCAGAATTTGGTTGCAATATCTGTTCTGTATAGTGTATTTAAAAGTGGAAGGAAAAATTAATCTAAATAACACATTTCAAAATATTGTAGTGCCAAGCAAAGAAGAATGCTAATTTTCACTAACAAAAAAAAAATTTAAAAAATAATAATTTTCATCATGATGGGAGCCTTTGGATTTTGGCAATAATTTGACATTCATAAATGGAAGAGATATGCTAAAGAATATATATAAATGGCCAACAGTACATGAAAAGTTGTTCGACATCACTAATCATCAGGGAAATGCAGACTGAAACCACTATGAACTATCACCTCACACCTGTTAGGAGGTCTATTATCAAACAAGAAAAAAAAAAAAAACAATAACCCTGTGCATTGTTGACAAGAATGTAAAATGATACAGGTGCTATGGGAAACAGTATGGATAGTCCTTAAAAGTTTAGAATATAAATATCATATGATCCACTGATCCAACTCTTTCTGGCTATTTATCCAAAAAATTAAAAGCAGCATCTCAAAGAGATATATGCATCCTCACATTCATTGCAACATTATTCACAATATCCATAAGGAATGTCAGTTTATCAGAAACTACTTAATGGGCACCACAGAATGCCAGAGTTTGCACCCAAGATAACCCCTACCTTAGATACCACTTTTATTCCTTAGTAATCCTTTACCTGTTTAACTTTTGATTGTGACATTTACCACTAACAAACATGATCTTCTGTCTATATTAGTTTGCTTATTGTCTGTCTTTCCACAGAAAGAATAGGGTGGGAACTTTCTATCATTCTCACTCAATTCCCAGCACCCCAAAGGGCACCTGAAACACAGTAAGCACTTAATTATATTTATTGAAATGATTATTTTATATTAAATATGTTTTAATGTTTTTAAGAAAATTACTGTTTATTAAATTTAAAATTGAATTGATATACTAGTTAATTTTCTTTAGCTTTTGTCAAGATAAAATTACCATAATTGTATGAAAACTATAAAAGATGTAAGTACAATAAAATTTTTTGTATAACAAATGTAAATAAAAATAATTACCTAAATATTTGCCAATTTTTAGACCAAATAAATAAGAACAAAATTATTAGTATCATAAATGTGATATTCTTTTGAAGATGACATTCTTTTAAAATGTAAAGTTTTTCTTTCAAAGTAAATATAATTTATTGCATCATTTTCACTTTCCATATAATATATAAAGCATAATATTAAATATAAATCCTTGATTTGCATGGAAAGATTCTATGTGGCATAAATAAGATAATAATAATAAACCCTTTGTGTGGTTTTCAATTCATCAGAGACCAAAGGCCAAAAAATAAAAAGTAAAAACAGAATAGATTAACAAAACCTAGAATCTAAAAACATTAACCAATTCATGAGCATAAATTAGATGTACAAAACATAATAGAGGCAGACATAAAGGATAAACTTCAATGATGATTGTAAAATATGTAAATGGAGTAATTTTAAACCACAAAGTTTTGCACACATGGAAGGAATTCCTAGGATTCTTCCTTTAAAAAGACCTTAAGATTAATTAGGAAGAACAACCTAAGACACATAAAAAATCCAAAAGCCACACCAGACTGTTCATTGCATAGTTCAGGTCATAAATGCTAGAGATTCGTGGGACAACAGCAATAGAGAAAAGGTTATAAGGTTCAAGCAGAACTTGAGTCAGGTATAGTAGGCAGAATTCTTACATGCATCCCAATGACCCACAGTCTTGTATAATCCCCTCATCTTGTGTGTAGGTAGAACTTTTAACTTGCTTTTGACCAATGGAAGATGACAAAGTGATACAGTGTTCTTGTGGTTATTACATTATATGGAAAGGAGGAGAGATTTAAGACATAATTAAGGTTCCAAGTCAGCTAACCTTATGTTATCAAAAAGGGGGTTATTGTAGTTGGACCTGACCTAATGAGGTGGGCCCTTTAAAAGCAGATTTATAGATCAGAAACTGAAGGAATCAGTTGAAGTTTTATCTGGCCTTGACAAAATAAACTTTTATGGATTCTGAGCTGAAAAGAAAGAAAAGAAAAGGAAAGAAAGAAGAAAGGAAGAAAGAAAGAAAGGAAGGAAGGACAGAAGGAAGGAAGGAAGGAAGGAAGGAAGGAAGGAAGGAAGGAAGGAGAAAGGAAGAGGGAGGGAGGAAGAAAAAAATCTTACCAATGACCAGTGATCTTAGAGGAGAAACCTGGGTCTCAAATAAGAGCCCATTCCTGGCTGAAAACTTGATGTGAGATTCTAAGCAGAAGACCCAGCTAGTTTGAACCCAGACTTGTGACTCATGGAAACTGAGATAATAAATGCTTAAACCACTGAGGTTATGGCAATTTTTATACAACAATAGAAAACAAATATGTACATGTGAAAAAAATACAGATCTTGGTGATATCCAAGGTGATGCTGACTTGACATTAATTGCAACAAAAACTGGAGCCTCTGGAAAGCACATATGAGCACAATGTGCTCTTATATTATTAAAAAACTTGGCTGGAAATAAAGAAGTGAGATGTAGGTGGAGATTCTTGAACACACAACAGTGCAGACAGGACACTGGTTTTGTACAGAGGAAAGGAATCATACTTTATATTTTGATCCATCTCTGTTTTACATATGTGCATTGCACACATGAGAAAATTGAAAATCAAATTGATTACTCGCAGGCTATAGAACCAGTAACAACAACAAATAGAGAATTTCAACTTAATATAGTAAAAAGTAGAGATCCACTGATGATTTCTGAAGAACACAGTGACAGTTAAAAGCTTACTTTAACTGAGAGGAATCTAGAAGAGATATGAAGTCTGTATCAGCGAGAATAGTGATACTAATCAGGCAGCTGGTTTCAGACAGAGCTTGGTCTGAGTCCCAACTCTGTAGGCAATGTCACTCTTTAAGCTTTGGTCTTTTGCTGTCTACCTCCTATGGTGTTGTGCATATAGAATGTAATGATGTTTATAAATACTTAGCATATTGTATAATACACTATGAATTGCTAAAAAAATTTACTTTCTATTTTTGTCATCTGTAATTATCACTGCAGGAAGAAATAAGAATCAGGGAGATCAATGTAGAGAGTGTCAAAATAATTTCTATTGAGATGGGATATTGTGGGTCAAGGTAAAAGTGATAAGATGAGGGAATAGCAAATAGGAATTAGGTAAAGTTATAACAAAGGGAAGAATGTCAAAACTTGGGGAGTCCCTGCATATAGTTTGGTAAGAATGATGTATGTTTAAAACACCTGTGAGTTTTTCAGACCTAGGTGAATAGGTAAGTGTGTCATTAACTGACAGACAAAAAAATTAGGATGGGAGACCACATTAAGGATGAGATGATAAGTTCATCGAGTTTGTGCTGTCACCATGAAATCAGAGTTAAAATGTCCAGCAGACCTTTGTAAATATATTAATGGAGTTCAGATCTGGGCCAGAGCTATATATTTGGAAGATATCTATGAAGAGAGAATAATTGTAACTGTTGGAGTGAACAGACTTCCTGCAGAGCTCCACAGAGAATGAGGAACAGCGAGTCAAATGAATAGTGTACAAAATAGTTCAGAAATGTCAAGATTAAAAACTTTTATACCAGGCTTCATTTCAAAAGTAAAGCACCAATATTGCTAACTGATATGTAAAATATTTAATAAAAGCTGTATTGTCTTTCACGTTTAAGTTAATTTCCTCTATAAATCAAACTTTTCTATCTCCTTTGGGATCCATTTAATAAGGACAACCCAAAACTTGGGTAATGAGGATTCACTAGGGAATCTGATGTAACTCTGTGGCTCACCTGGGAAGTGTGTTATAATTATGGCCAACAGTATTCACCTCTTCTACTCAGTGAGCTTAATCCTCTATAAAAACAAAGAGCATCAGCTAGTGGTCAATGTTTCCCTTCATACCTCAAATAGAGTTAAAAAACAATAAATGCAGTATTTAGTGTTTCCTAAGTGTTCAAGAACCCACTTTAGACCACCTCTTTTTATTTTGATTGCTTGATTTCATCTCACAGTCTATTTAAAATATTAGTAGCTAACTAGTCTGAAGGTTTGAATAGGACACAAGTGGTAATTGCTTGAAGTGGGCTGAAGTTCAAGATGTCTTTGTATTTGATATTCAGTAGGACTTTTTAGGGGGGGAACCTAGAACTCTTTGGGCATATTAAAGTGTATTCTACTGTTCTTATTCTATTTAACTTGGAAAGGGAAATATTGTCTGTCCCTACTGCTATTAATGGTAAATGATATCAAGCAATGTAGCATCTTTCTAATATTAAATACAAAGGAAAAACTTCTTAAAACCTTTGTGCATTCTAAAGTGTGTATACTAAAAAATAAATGCCATAAAATCATTTCTATATAACTTAATAATTAAGTGAAAGACTTGGGGAAAGAGTAAAGATGGATTCACGTTTAGTAAAGAAAGTCTCACAAAAAATGCATAGTTTTAAATAAGACACACCAAGTTGAATATTTGACCTAAACAGAGGTGCTGGAGTGCACAGTATAGCTGCAAAAGGGATGAATTAGGTATGATTGTCTAATCCACCTGTTCCTAGTTGTGTGATCAGAACGTGGAGAGGCGTACAATTTTGATCTGAGCGTCTATTTTCTCATATTTCAAATGAGGACAATATGAATTTTTCAGTTATACAAATGTTAGACTTAATGTAAATAAAATAGCCTAATATGAGTAAAATATGTATGTACATATATGTGAATAAAATATATATATATGTATTAATACTTTGAATGGTATCTCTTTCTGTCTTCTTCTTGTCATAAGCAAGGCTCCAGGCTCAAAAACTTTATGTTCAAGTATCAATACACAATTTACTGTGAGACAGCAAATGTGTTTATTAGTCGCAAATCACTCTCTTTCTTTCTTCGGAAAGATGAATGGAACCCCCCTCCTTAATCCTAAATGAGGCAGTTCAGAGTCTGGTTGATGTCAGGATCACAGCAATTACTATAGTTTGAGAAAATGGGGCACATATCTACAGAGTACCTGGGGGGGCATTGCCACTTCATGTTAGTAAAACATCTTTACTTTGAGGGTTTTAGAAATTATAAAAGATAAAGCCTTGATGGTCATTAGAACACTACCTAATGTGTTTTGTGGAAGTGGTCCAATCATGAAAGGCAAGTTATTTCCATTTCATCATCATCTTTGGGGAACGTAGTTCAGACCTGTATGTTTTAATTGCTACTGTATGTATGTTTTAATTGCTACCTTAGTGCTACTAACATAGAAAAAATATATCACTAAAGTAAGTTTCTCTTAACTGTCAATTACAATGGATATATTTAAATAAAACTGAATGAGAAAAGTATTTTCAAATCTTTTGCATTGTGTTTTAGAATTGCTAGCAGTGCTATGAACCAGTTATGAGTTGGAATAATATTCTCTATATTGACATGCAAATGAACTCACTAAGCAACTACTTTGCTTTAGAGATTTACATAATTTGATACCAAAAGCTACATTAAATTAATATTAATTACTTGGTTTTAGAGCAAGAAAGTTCAGAGTTAAGCTGCTCTTCTTCCCACATTTTATGACATCTATGCATGAAAACACTGATATACAAGGAATCAAAATATCTTAGGTATAGGGATATTCCAGCTGTATCCCTTAGAAGTGCATGGCTTATTACCCCAAAATGTATATGAAGTAAACCTGATGTATCTCTTTTAGAGATAGAAACTTTCAAAACCTTTACCAGCACTCATTTTTTTTTTTTCAGAATTGATGTGGTACTATAAACTCTTTATTACGTACACATCAATTCTGCTGCTTTATTTCTGGCAAATTTTCATTTCCAGTTGTCCCTTCCCTTGCCAATCACGCCATGAGAGCTTATGAATGACATTTTCATGGCAAAAAATTGGTGTGTACTAAAGCGTAACAGCCTAAATAAAAATAACAACAAAAAGACACATTTGCTACTAAAAATCTATATTGCATTATAGCTTGTTAAGTGAATTTTTTTTGTATTAAGTAGCATTTCTTGAACTTGCTTGTTTAAGATCATTCCCACTGCAGGTTTGTAGTAGAGTACACCAAGAAATATATATGTACACACACACACACACACACACACACACTGTACACACAATGTACACACATACATACTCATTATATCACACACTCATACTATTATTTAATACTGTCTCTAAAAAACATTAAAACTCCTTGGAATTCTGAATTTATCAAAAATACTCTCTCATCTGCTATACTAATATTAACTTCCTCAGTACTAAGGTGATTAAAGCACAAAGGGACCAATTGTTTTGTTGTGAATGTTGTGGTGTGGTGACCAATTTAATGGGAAAATTAGGATTTTCCACAAGGGACCCCACAGTTCACCTTAACTAGTCTAGGCCCAAAGGACAATGGAGGTGTTGAAGCAGAAGGTGATTAAGTCTGTTTGGTAAGATAATTGGTCACATGGCTGTTACAATAATGTTAACAACAAGAAGCTTTTTTTTCTGGCCAATTAGTTCACATGAGGGTTTAAAACTTTATAATACATTAAGTAATAAAAATACTAGAGTTATTAGGGGGATTGGGTTTGGGACAGAATTGATAGAAATATATTATTGAAGGTGTTTTGGTCTCATTTATAAATGAGAATTAAACATGAAAAATTGCTATTATTCAAAGAAAATTCTCAATAAACTATAATTTGCATAATCTCTTAAGTATAATTTAAAAATTACTTTTAAAAAGTCAATCCCCTAAAACTTTTTAACACATTTCTGGTTTATTATTATTTTCTTTAATTCTCTACTGTACATGTTAGTTAATAGATTTTTTAAAAAAACAACTGTTTCATCTTTGTCTTAAATATTATCAAACTGCATAGTTATTCATCTTATCTATAAGAAAAAAAGACATCTACCCAGTAATATCATTTTTAAAGTTTTGAGAAGCTCACTGTGTTTTAAGAAAACCAAGATGCAATTAAGAAAGACAACTTGAGCTTGTCATGTGACATATGATTATATTAGTTCAGTAATTTTTCTATACATTTGGTAAAACTTCATCATCTTGGAGTAAAAACTGCTGCAGGTACTTAATAGAACCTATGTAATGAAATGAATTCATGCTTTAGCAGGCTATCTATAGTGCCATTGAATATTCCTTTGAATTTCACATGGACAAGTTGTAACTCCAAAATACGGTCATTTTTTGGTGTAGCAAAAAATTTATGAAGAGTCACCACATTTAAATATCTTTAATAGGTGTCCTCAAAGTTGGCAATTTTATTTGTTTACAGTAAGAGTTGTATTCTGTATCCAAACAGCATCCCTTATGTGCTAAGTTTGGGCTTATCATGGTCATCTAATTATCTAATTTTACCTTACCTCAGAACTAAGATATAAAAGCTAATAATGTACAAAAAATCATGAAAAATGTTTCTAATATTTTAAATGTTAAATCTCATTGAAACTACTTTACTAGTTTCATGATTGACAATAGCATACTTTGATTTTAGTGCTTAACCATCTCACTGTGACAACACTAAACTTCATCTGAAAGAATTTCTGATGCTGGTAGATCAGGGGAACTGTTTATACTCAAACAAAGATACACATCTTAAAAAACTTTATGCAAAAAGAAATCAATGAGATACTGAAATACATTTAGGTGAGCATAGTGTTTATTTCTGTTCTTGCCTTTCCAGTAAGTTATAAAATTAAAAATACATTTGATATTTCAGTAAAGAAAAGAAAACTGAAATTAAAAGAAGCCATTTGAAATTCCATAGTCAGAGTGCTTATACTCACATAGTTTTAAAAAGAAAATTTCAAAATGTATTGAAGAAAATAATTATTCTAAATTAATTTAAAGGAGGATGTTTGGTAGGAGTTTCATGACCCAGTGTTTCATATATCCTCCTTTGCCTCTCTACCTGTTCAGTGTTTAAAAATTTTGTATCAATATTTAATGTCAGATCACATGACTGACAGGAATCCTACAAAGAACAATCTGCTCAGGGTAAAACATGAGAACAACTTAAGGGGATTTACATTTAGCCTGTAGTGTTTGCAATAATATCCATTTCCTGTAACAATCACTCTCATGTAGGACTGTGCTGTAAATAAAATGAAAAATCTCTATGCAGTGGAACTATTTTAAGTCATAAACTTTAAAGCTAAAGTTCATACTTGGTAAGTGTAATGCAACTAGAGCAGAAATTTTTATGATCATTTTAAATAGCCAAATATATACACTTAAATTAGCATACTCTTGAGTTGCTGAAAAACATAGCCCTAGTCAGTTGAATGATACTTATTAAGTCTGAAACAGCTTATATTTTACATGTTCCTATTAAGATAGGATGTCTAGTTGCAACCTGAACTCTCTCCCTGGAAGGTAAACCTCTCCTCTATATTTTTCCAGCCATCATTTATTCTTAATCTAATGTCACTAAATGACATAAACAAAAATTAATAATTCTATTTTTCAGACAAACATCATGCCTGTCAAATAAAGTAATGAATAGTAATAAGAAATACACAGAGCACAGTTAACTTCCATCATTTAATAATTGTTCACTATGAGAAGTACTGTTCAGTGGTTTTCTGTACTGAATTCTTTCTTCATACACACTCAAAACACATTGCCAATTGACAAAAGGAACATAGCTTCAAAAGAAAATCTCCTAAGTAGAGAAAAGCTCTCTTAAACATGCAAGAGGTTAAACATTGCTGAAATAGCGAGACATTTTCTCAGCCCACGCTTCCCAGTTCCATTCAATTACCAACAGCAGTAGCGGCTATAATACAAGCTAATACTGTATTATTAAATCAGAGCTTCCCATTTACATCCACCTCTAACCTGAGGGGGTGGGGAGGGGAAGACATTTACTAGTCAATAGCAGAATAAACAGCCCCCAACTTGGAAATACACATGACCTTGGGGTGTAGAATTCTCAGAGAATGAGTTTCACAAGTTTTATTTGGATCTACTGCATAATAACACATCTAATGCACCCAACATGGTATAAATGCTCTTATCCCTCCGACCTCCCCTCCAAAAATGTTAAGAAAGCTCTGTACTTTGCAGTCTATGCCATAGATCTCAGAAGTAATCTTGATTAATCAGAGATTAATCCACTCAAATATTTTTTAAGATTACATTTGTTTTAAACAACTTGTTGGTTGATTTATTTAATGTAATTTACTAACATATTTGGGGCTTGCATTGAATGTTTCTTGTTTCTCGAGCCATGCTGGAAGTGTTGCTCTACAAATTTGTATTTATAAACCAGGATGTAACCTGATGACATTAACTTCACACACACACACACACACACAACCTCAACTTCCCCTCTAGGATTCAGTGCTTAATCACCAACTGATGTTCTTGTAATAAAAACAATAGTAGTAATTATTAAAATAATTATTGCAATCATTGCCAAAGGTCCCGTTTCAAATTATAAAAATCACAACTTGCTTTTTAAATTTTTTATAGTACTCTGCATTCTCCCCCATTTGTAATAATTTATAATATTCTTTTTCTTACCTTATTTTAAGAGTCAGAAAAGTCTCCCAGAAAGATTCCTAAACGGTGTGGATATATAAATCACAATAATAACAATAGTTTAAAAAAACCCTAAAAGATCATTTCAGCTGGGAAAAGAGGAAAATAGTTTGGTCTAAAACTATAGAAATCTCCAAAGTCACGCTTGAACGGGAGCCTAGGTGGCAAACAGAGGACTCTCTCCCACGTCGGATACCACACTCCTTTGTCAAGTTGATATGGTCCTGCTGGTGAAGCGGGTCCCGCAGGGCACAGAGAGTGCAAGAGGGCGTTGCCTCAAGGTGCTAGAGCAACCCGTCCGCTCGCGTCCAGGTTCAGCACCGACAGCGCAGTGGACAGCACCAGCTCCTCTCACCTCCAGTTTGTCTCAGTCACTGAACCAGGCTGATTCTCGCGCCTCCTCCCACAGCAAAAGCTGCTGCCACTCAACCCGGGCGTGCCCCGCCCCCATCATCTGACGTAACTATTTTGCATACCAACTCCCAGAGAGGTGCGGGGCCGCCCCTTTGACTGGGCTTACTGCTAGGGTCAGCTGAGGCAATCGAGACGACAAAATCCAGGTTATTGACCAACGTTGGTTTCATTGGACTTCATGATCGGTCCTGAATAAACTAAATGCTTTTGGCGTGGCCTGAGCTTTTCCCTTCGCTGGGACTGCCGTTTCTGTGCGCTCTAAAGATCGCTGCTGGCACAGCTCTGGCAGAAAGCAGGGGCGGAGGATGGGGGCAAAGGAGCACTGAGAGGAGAGGCTGGGGAGGCGGGAGGAGAAGGGATTTGGGATTGGAATGAATCCATCCAACCACTCCAAAAAAAAATCCCCGCTCTTTTTGATCTCCCTGGCTAAACTTTCCTCCTGCTCCCTACCATTTGTTTACTGGAAAGGATGGGTTTGGTGTTCCGTTCCCTTTCCACGGTTCACGGAGCTGCTAGAGGGAGTCGCTGCAGCAGAAACTTGTCCTGGAGGGAAAAAAAAAAAAAAAAATGCTCTGAGCACTGGAAAAAAATGTGAAAACTGGCTATACTTATCATCATTCGTAAACATTTTTTTCTTATTTTTTATGTGAATGCTGTATAGTATATATCAAGTATTCACGTGTTCTTATAAAATCTGTGGAAGCTTCCCTCTTCATTCTTATGATTTAAATACATCATCAAGCTATGTGAAGTTGGAGATTCCAGGGTTAAAAAAAATCATTTAATAATGAAAAAAGTGAAAGTTCTCAGCTTCAACTTCGACTGCCAAAATCCTGAAGGTTATGCAATATTTATTATGTCTAATATATCAATTGTTCTATGAAAGATGGGGGTATGCTGGAAGCACTTCATAGCCTTTAGCAATCCTCTCAGTGTATGTGATGTTTCTTGTTCCTTTGAGGCTCTAGGGCCTTGACAGCAAGAGAAAGGGGGGTTGCCATGCCAGATTCCTGACTGCTTAAACTTGTAAACAAACACTTTTAGTGAACTGAAGCAATCAGTCATCTAGAAAGGTCATTATTCACATCCTGTCCACATGTCTCACCTACAGCCATCAGGACTTACTTGTACAAAGAAATAGACAAATAAAATCAAGCCCAATTTTTTTTAAGTTGGATAAAAAATATTTTCATAAACAAAGTTATTTATTCAAGAAATATCATAGCACTCAATACATTGTTTTCCATCAAAATATATACCCTGATATTCCCAGAGTCTAATACAATTCTGCACTGTATCCACCCATGAGTGTTTTCAGGGACTTTGATGAAATTAGTACAGTTGTTTATTTTCCTATGAAGAAACATAATTAATAAAATTGATTTTCTGCAGTATTTAAGAAATTATTTGAGGAAGAATATTTATTGTGTGGGTATATTTACCCAAATCCTTTCCTGAAAGTTAGTTAGCTAAGTTGAGAAAAAAAATACGATAGCTTTACTTCTGAGGGAACATCTTTTTTCTCCTTTGCATTCACATAAACTTTCCTTTCCAGCTTTATTAAAGCATTTGTCAGTTCCTTTCCTAAATATTAAGTTCCCTGGGAGTATCCCCCAACATATCTAGGCAGTAATGGCTGCATTCCAGGTAATCTGCAATATTTTATTTTCCTCTGACTGCTATTGATTTTATATAAATATATAAATGACTAGTGCAATGCCTTTTTGCACTGCTCATTGCACACACACACACACACACACACTCATACACAAACATCCCAAAAGCACTTCAGTTCCCAAAGTGATTTTATAAAGGTGTCAGACACCAATGTAGGGCATAAAAGATGGTATTTAGGGGTAGAAGGGCATTCTACAATTATAATTACAATGAATATTCTGTACTTAGGCTGATCAAAGCACACATGTCATGCTTCTTTTAGAAATGTCACATGGCATATTTTGGTCTGCTTCATGCCAGCATGCCAAAATGGCAAGAAGACTTAAAAGTTCACTGTGAAAATATATAGTGTGAATTATAAAAATTCTTATAAAATTTCACCAAAGCCCGTGTCATATGCTGTTTAATAGACACTATTTTTTAGTTCACTTCAGTAATCTATTGTTTGGGGCTATGAATTAAATTAAGGCAAGCATAATATTATTCAAAAGCCTAGGGGGATAAAACAGGAAAACAAATATGTTTCAAATATTAAAAAAAAAAAAAGGAACCATTTTTCTTACTGTGTTGGGGGTGGGGGAGAAAATAAAAGGGAAAAAAAAAAAGAAAAGAAATAGAACTAGGAGGGCTGAATCTTCCTAAGAGATTCTAGGTTTTGTTCTGTCATAAATTAGCTGTTTGACCAAGATCTAGTTATTTAAACTGCTACATCATACTCATCATTTGTAAAATTTGAGGATTTTATTGTACTAAATTATCTCTAAAGTTCCTTACATATCTGTCATCCTGTGATTCTACAGTAGAATTTTAAAACTTCATAAATTTCTATACTATAGTGATACTGTGATAGAATTCAAGATCTCAAGAACCTTCCCCTTAGGTAGGATAAATTGGCATCTGGTTACAAAGACTGTGAAAATGGTACCTTAGGGTAATTAGTTTGGGAGGTGTGCAAAGAAGATGAGTAACTAGGACAAAGGATGAGGTTAAAAGAAGTAAAAAAAATAAATTTTACCTATCCAGAATAGGTAAGAGAGGACTGGAGGAGTCTGTTAGTTACTTTTATATAAGCAATATTACAATATCCTCACATATACTCATAATTACTGTTTAGGATATTTAAATAATTATAAAGCAACAATAAAATGTAATGCATGCAAAGTCATTAGGTGGATTTTTAGTTGTAAATTGTCATGGGAAAGATGACTAAAATATTAAGTAAATATGAACAAGGAAAATATCTTAAAGCTGAATGACCAACATGTACTCAGGGATTTTAATTTAAGTAATTTACATGAACATATTAAAATGTAATACACAGAAATTATGAAGCTCATTGTGTTGTTGCCTTGTGAATGTGTATTTATACTTGTATATAAGATTTACCTTTTAATCATATTGCTTTTTGCTTCTTTATTTTTGGGCTTCTGTAGCATCATCAAATTTTACAAGCTCCTTTTCGAATTATAATTATTCTAATGTATTTGTAGTACATCAGAAATATAAATACTCTAAAGATAATAACAGTGTATGCCTTGTTAATTTCTCTTTTTGCATCAATTATGAGAAGGTTTGCTGTGAATTAAGAATATGCTTATTTTGAAAAGCCCATATTCACTACTTTATGCTAAGTAATTTTCACTCTTAATTTTGGGAGATCAAAATAAAGCAAGGCCCAGGAAAAAATATCAGAACCACAAATGACCAAGCCTTTCTTAATTAAAGAGTCATAAAATTATAACATAAGCACAAAATGTATCTATCTTAGAGATTTCAACCCTCTTGCAATGTGAGCTTCCATATAATTGTGCTTTCCTCCTGACATATTATATGCCCATAGTGTTTTTAAAGCATGAAACCTGCACTTAAAAATTAGTCCTTAGGAAAAAA
The DNA here is from genome assembly GCF_902655055.1 of Lutra lutra. NCBI lineage: Eukaryota > Metazoa > Chordata > Mammalia > Carnivora > Mustelidae > Lutra > Lutra lutra. The sequence continues at coordinate 77,084,629 of NC_062279.1, read as the reverse complement.
TAATTCCTGAAATTTAATATATGCTCTTGGTTTTTAGCTTTTTAATAACAGTTCCAAAAACCAGATATGCAGTGTTTTGCCACATTATTTGAATATATGACACTTGAAAATATATTTTTCTTCCCTTACTTCTACTGTTTTTCTTCCTACATCCATTACTTCCTTCCCCTACTTCTTTCTAAGCTTTACATTCTTACGACCTTCTCTCTACCTATCTTTTATTTTAACATTCTATTAATAAAATGTTTATTAGTGATATGTCTGTTGTGTTCTAGGATATTTAAATACAGTATTTAAGAATGTTGGCGTGTTGATACAATGTGTTTATATCTACACATCTTAGCTAATGCAGAATTTCCATCTTTTTTTTTTTTTTTAGATTTTTATTTATTTTACAGAGATCACAAGTAGTCAGAAAGGCAGGCAGAGAGAGAGAGGGGGAAGCAGGCTCCCTACTGAACAGAGAGCCTGATGCGGGGCTCGATCCCAGGACCCTGAGATCATGACCTGAGCCGAAGTCAGAGGCTTAACCACTGAGCCACCCAGGTGCCCCCAGAATTTCCATCTTAAATGCACTTTATGTGTATGTGAGGGGACGTGCACTGAAGAGGATTTTCAAATGTATTTTCTTTAAAATATGTACATAAGCTTTAAGATATAAGAACCAAAATCTCAGGGCACCTGGGTGGCTCAGTGGGTTAAGCCTCTGCCTTCAGCTCACGTCATGGTCTCAGGGTCCTGGGATGGAGCCCCTCATTGGGCTCTCTGCCTGGCGGGGAGCCTGCTTCCCTGTCTCTCTGCCTGCCTCTCTGCCTACTTGTGATCTCTGTCAAATAAATAAATAAAATCTTTAAAAAAAAAGAATCAAAACCTCAATTCTAATATATAAAGTTACAGACTGAAGAACACTATTGAGTTGAACACATACACACCCACACATTTTTTTTTTTTTACCTCAGTGGTATTTGCAATCAACTATATGCTTTGATGAGATTATATTAGCTTAATTTTTAAGAATTTCAGTATACGTTGCAAATTCAGATTATGTTTATTTTTTATCTCCACTATCTATTATAGTTTAGGCATTGTGTTTCACATAAAAGATTATTACATTTAGGCTGAATAATATGAAAGTTAGTTCTTTTCTTATTAATATTTACTTTAACTCACGGGAAAACACACAAAAATAAGACTATTCTTATAATTTTTAATCATGACCCTAGCATCAAAATGGTACATTTCACAAAGGATTGAGGTCACTTCACAGAAATGCCATGCTAAAGCTTGGATATAACTCTTTATTTTATACCTCGAATTCTCACATCAATGCATATATAAACTCTTTAATTCCTTTGTAAATGGAATTTTCAAATTGTACAAGAACCTTGGCAAGTGCATAATATGAACAAAAGTTGTAAGTTAAAAAAATTGGTTGATGTTAATCTGTATTGAGGTAATATTAAAGTGAGAAAGAATAGAAAATTTTTCAAGAAATGCTACCTAACTTGAAAGCTAAAATCTATAACATTTAACAGAGCAATTTGGTTGGATTTTAAGGACTAGATTTGTTCATTATCATCAGTAATCTGGGACTTATTATCATCACTAATTATCATTAATAACTTGAGTCAAATTAAATTCTGAATTTAAATTTAAATTCAGAATTAAGTACTTATGGGCCTTTCAAAGGACCACTGTAGACTACAATGAATGGTATGTACTGTGGCTGTCAAGTGTGGAGAGACCTGTAAATATATTTTTCTTATGATAAACATGGATCTTTAACTTGCTAAGTTTTATCTTCTACACTGAAGGGAAAAAAATAAAGCTGCCTCTTTACATAGCATATCAAGGGAAATGAAAAATAATAGATTTACCAGACTCATGTTTGTGTTACCTACTCTAGTTTTTGAGTTTCCATGTACTTTTATATTCCTCATCTAATAACTCTTTTTAGACATACTCTTTCTGACTTCCAAATGATACCACTATGAATTTCCCCCAGAGCTATATTTTGCCTTTCTTATTTTGGCTTGGTAAGGAATATTTACTTTTTCTGTCCCAGTCTGAAAACAATGGGAATAACTTCTCTATAAGAACTGTCATCTACCAATATGTTCATGCACAGAATTCTCAGGCTCATAGGGATGGGCCAGAATATATTGCTCTGAAAAAGGGAGGACCAGATGAAATGAAGAATTAAGAAAATATTTTTAAAGTAAATGTAATTAAATAAATTAAGAATTGTTTTTATATTGCTACATGTCTATACAATTTGGGATAACCTCATTAGGAAGATAGCAGATATGGACATAAGCCTAGACAAAAATAATTGGATTAATAAGAAAAAAAATCTGGGATTTTTTTAATATAAACTGAAGGTGGAGAGAAAACAACAGAGTTCTATTTTCCCATATTTATATAATAAAAAATTTAAATAATATTTTTCTTATGAATAAACTTCAATGTTAAAAATATCTAGATGTAGAGAACTATAATTAAAATACCTTCCATTAATCAACTCAATGCACTCTCTGCTAATAGCTATGTTATAGAAAATAATAGAAATTATAGTAAAATCTGAAAAATCCAAATGTATCAGCTAATTCATCTGAGCAAATGCTTTACAACTCAACCTAATCTTCTATGATTAAATTAACCTGAGAGTTATAGTTACACACGATAATGCTGGCAGTATTTATTGAAATTAGAAATGATTAATCTAAGTGGATCAGATGTATCACTGTCTTCGCTGTAGTTTTAAAAGCAATTCTGGAAAAGTTTCCTTTTCTTTCCTCTATTATCTTAATCATCAGTGTTTGGGGCAGGTAATTTGGAATTTGGTAATCTTAAGAATCTAGGATCTAAAAATATTGTACCATTTTACAACTGTAATGAAAACTGAACTATGAAAATAAAGCATAAGAAGCACTGATTCTCAAATACGTGATTTTAATTCTTTGAATTCCTGTGTTTAAGAGATCTCTTAGGGCATCTATTGGCCAATGTTAGTATTACATATGAGAATGAGTAAAGCAGTGTGAACCCTAGAGTTCTGTGTTTCAAAATAATAATTTAAATACATGCTGATAAAGAATTTATGATGGAAATGTTCAGTGTTTATTACTGGATTTAAAGTGTCTTGCAAATACATGAAAACTAATATGGTATAGGAATTAGACTTACAAAACTTTTGTAATAAAGTATTTGCATTTCAACATTTTCAAAGTTTATGTTGTTTCTTAGAATCTGTATGTCACTGGATTAGCTTCCTTCAGAATTTTATTTAAACTTCTGAATATTTTAGGAGTGTCTAATTATTTTTTCGAATTTCAAAAAGAACACACGCAGCAACATATGTTCTCTTGTTCTCTGAGAAAGGAATGTAAAAAGATAATGAGAGGGCGCCTGGGTGGCTCAGTGGGTTAAGCCGCTGCCTTCAGCTCAGGTCATGATCTCAGGGTCCTGGGATCGAGTCCCGCATCGGGCTTTCTGCTCAGCAGGGAGCCTGCTTCCCTCTCTCTCTCTCTCTCTCTCTCTCTGCCTGCCTCTCCGTCTACTTGTGATCTCTGTCAAATAAATAAATAAAATCTTTAAAAAAAAAAAAAGATAATGAGAATATGGTTATAAGTCTCCAGTTGAGAAATATTATAATATGTAAGGAAGTATACTGTTAGGAAAAAATATATTTGGCCAAATGGAGAAGTAAGTTTACCCAAACAGCTACTTCCTAGACATTAAGCACAACAATGAGAAGTAATAGAAAAGGATCTAGAACTTAAGTTCTAGCATCTGTGTATGTGTGAGGATGGGTGTAGTATATAGAATAAATATACTATAGATTTAATAGTATATAAAGTAATGATGCCATAACTAAAATTATAAGATATACTTAAAAGAGAAATCACAAATATTAGAAGTATATATAAATTATCGCAGGTTAAAAATTGGTAAAATGCCACATGTAAAAAGTGATGAATCCTAAAAGAGAAGTAGAGTTTGGTGAAATGAACAATTATTGCTGATTTTGCTTGTATGTAAGATTCTTCCAGGGCATATGAGCCAAAGCAGCTGTCTCAGTTGGTTCCCAAGAATGGTACTAGCATTGTCTGGGAGGAAATGCTAGGGACCAAATGGAGATGTATATATACATTACTTTTCTTGAAGTCTCACTCCATTAATGCCTATTTCTGTTGTTTATTAATATTATGTGGAAATTTTTTATTTTAAAAAGATATTGTCAAAAAAGAAACTTGAAAACAGTCCATGTAACAGATTATGATTTTACAATATACTTCTTTTGTATTTATTAGTGCTGCTCACTGCATAATCCCAACTTCCCTCCTGTGAATGTGTCTGAATCACACTTTGTGGTCTCCAGTGGTTGAATAGAGCCATGTGCCCACTCTGTACAAAGGATTATGAATAGAAATGACACATGTCACTTCTGGGCCGAGAATTTAGCAAGATCCTGCAGAGTTCCTTTTTCTCTGTCAAAGAAATTGGCAACATCTAAGATAAGTGGCTGCTCAGTTATTCTGGATTCCTAAGGGGCAACTGTGAACTGAAAAGCATTTGCTGACTGTGATAGTTAATTTTATGTGTCAGTTTGACTGGGGTAAGGGATGCACCAATAGCTGGTAAAATATTATTTCTCTGTGTGTGTGTGTGTGTGTGTGTGTGTGTGTGTGTGTGTGTGTGTGTGTGTGAAGGTGTTTCCAGAAGAGATTAGCATTTAAGTTAGTAGAATCTCCCTTACCAATGTGCGTGGCATCATCCAATTTACTGATGGCCTCAACAGAACAAAAAGGAGGAAAGGCAAAATCACTCTCTATTTGAGCTGGGATATCCATCTTCTGCCCATCCTGCTTTTGAACTCAAGATTTAAACCATTGTCCTTTCATACATTCTGATTCTTGGACATTTGCACTCTAAATTATACCAGCAGCTTTCCTGGTTCTCTACCTTGCAGATAGCAGATTATGAAACTTCTTAATCTCCATAATTGTGTGATCCAATACCTATAATAAATTATCTACCAATCTATCTATTGATCTATCGAATTCTATTGGTTCTGTTTCTTTGGAGAACTCTGATTAATATATACTGATTAATGATGGGCACAAAACATGAGGAAGAAAATAAACCTTGGTTATTTTAGGCCACTAAGATGTGAAATGTGTTTCAGGTCTCTGCGATTTGAGATTTCTTTAGTCTGTTACTGCACATGAATAGCTTAAACTAATTAATGAATAAAAACTATGGAGTTTATTTTGAAATAGTTATATATCCATCAATCCCTCACAGCACTTTAGTTATACATTAGCTGACATCGCTAGTTTCCTACAAGAATGTCATGGATCTCCTCAGATAATAGATTTATTTATTCCCTAGGTTTCATATTTCTCTAAAATTAAATGGAATAAATCTCATCTTCTTTCTGTCTATCCTAAAATAAGTTTAGGTAAGTGAGCAAAATAAAGTAGCCCTGTATTGATCCGAACAAGTTTCTATCATTTTGACCTAGAAACATTTTTCTAGAGCTAATTATTTGACTTCTTTTCTAGGCTTTGGAATGGCTCACGATCTCTCAGTTAAGGATTTCATTTCCATCTACCAACTTCTATCCAAAATAAGAACAAAGCCTCTTCTTTAGGGGTAATTTCCAAGTATCCCTTCAATTATCCGTTCAGCAAACACAAATCAGTTTTCTACTCTGAAACAAAAATGCTGGAAGTTAGAGATACAAAAAATAACATATAGTACCATAGACAAAATCCATCCAAGCTATTACACTACAATGTGACAAGTATCAAAATAGGGTAATGTGCCTAGAATCATCCCAGTCTAGTGTAAGCCTTACAGATATTTCTACGAGACACTAAAGTTCTGCCTTTAAAACTCATTCAGAAGGCTTGGTTGGTATTGTCCATGACAATGCTCCCAGATGTATAGATTTCAAAGTATTGCCTGCCTGTGTTTTCTACTTCTATATTCTACCCACCTGACTCAGCAACAGCTGTTTAAATGCATATTATCCTATATTATCTACCTAAAATTGATGGTGAATAACTTGTTCCTTTGACTACTGTGACTTGACCAGATGGCTCAATCACAGCATTCAAGTGTCTTTGCTTTTTGAAGCTTATCTAGTGAGCTTATCTAGTTTTGTTAAGTCCCCCTGTTTCACTCCCAGACTCATACTGATACTAGTTTTGATGAAATTGTCTTGATGAAAACTAACTACTTTATAATGTCCAAAGAATTTTATCTAGAGTGCTAAGAAAATTTATAGGGAAAAAAACTAACATTAAATCAGAAAATACTTTGTATAAACCATTGCTAAGACCTTTAAATTTATTTCTTTTATAACTCTCTATGACACTCTGAGTTTATTATTATAATCACCAATTTACAGTTGACTGCAGAGAAGTAAATTAATTATTCCATTACTGAAGATCAAGTTAGTGAAACACATCAGAATTAATCCAAGTATCATTCAGAAAATCATTCCACTTTACCACCATAGTATATTTCCAAAACCCTCAGAATTTCAAAATTATTTTGTTGAGGTATGATAAAAAGAGTTAGGAGATAAGCACTTACATTTGGAGCAAAAAGGAATTGGTTCATAGGTGAGAAAAAGGTATTCCAGGAAGAGAGGGAAAGTGCAAAAGAAGATAGAGAGCATGAAAAAAAAAATGGGGCTTGTTGTTTTATGGTTTATAAAATAATCCAGTCTAGGGGTGCCTGGGTGGCTCGGTGGGTTAAGCGGCTGCCTTCGGCTCAGGTCATGATTTCAGGGTCCTGGGATCGGGTCCCGCATCGGGCTCTCTGCTCAGCAGGGAGCCTGCTTCCCTCTCTCTCTCTCTCTCTCTCTGCCTGCCTCTCTGTCTACTTGTGATCTCTCTCTGTCAAATAAATAAATAAAATCTTTAAAAAAAATAAATAAAATAAAATAAAATAATTCAGTCTAGAAAAGAATGGGGTGCATAAGGGTCATGGAAGAGAATCAAATGAAACAAAAACGAGTTTCTTTTTAGAAGTTGTATTCAATTATTATCTCTCTTTTTCCTCTTCTACTTAATCCTCCAAATACTGTCATCTTTAAAATGTCTGCTCCATATAGTCCTTGTAAATTGCTCTGGTCAGGACCATATTCCCTTTTTCAATCTCAAGGATATTTTTCCTGTCCTGAGCTCTCAGAATCATTAAACTCTGTTGACCGCTCCTGCATTGAAATATAGTCTTTATTTGGCTTCTGTGACACCACACCCTCTTGTTTTAAACAAATTGCCTGATTATTTTCAGTTTTTCCTCTTTTTCTTTGCTTTCCTTCTCATGTCCTATTCCTTATTTTTCCTTCTCTCCTCCAATCCCACCCTCCTTTTCAGTTTTTCCTCTTTTTCTTTGCTTTCCTTCTCATGTCCTATTCCTTATTTTTCCTTCTCTCCTCCAATCCACCCCTTCTTTTGTCCTTATAACTCCTCCTTTTCTGCCAATCTGGAGTGTTGTTTTTCAGGGATCACATTCTACTCTTTTCTATTATCCTGCATACCTTCTGGGAATTCTCCACTCTTTCCACAACACTCTACATTTTGTTGACCTGATTCAGGGCTCAAATTCATATGACTTACTAAACATCTGCAGTTAAATACACAAGTAACTAAAACACAACTATCCCAAATCCAATTAATTCATCTCTCTCACTGAAAATCTTCTCTTTTTATGATCTTTTTCTTATTGAATGGTACTTCCATTCATCAGAATTAATACCTCAAAACCTGGTTGCTTAACTTTTGTGTTCTTTGTATCCCAACTTGGATGTCACTTTCTTCAGAAAGAATTCCTAATTCCACTCTTGACATTCTTTTTAATATTTTTTTACTTCTTCTTTGCAGTCTTTATCAAGCACCCCAACATGATGGTCAACTGCATCTTTAATTTCCTCAAAATTACTGTTTTATTATATTACATGTAATTACATATTTAAGTGGGTATCCTGTTTTGTATGCAAAGCTCATGAAAGATTTCAATATGGGATTTCTAATCTCAGCCCATTCGTGGCTCATAGTATAGAATCAATACTTAATATGCTTAATTCTGTAAGTCCATGAATTTGAGAGTTTCCAAATTTCTAAATGGTGACTTTTAATAGGGGAATGTGCACATTGAGAGTGGACTAGAAGGGGAAAGATAAAACAATAGCCTCATTAAGACTGCAAGAGGGGGAAGAAAAAAAAAAAAGACTGCAAAGAGTGGAATTAGGAGTTCTCCCTGAAGAAAGTGACATCTAAGTTAGGATACAAGGAACTTAAAAGTGAAGCACCCAGGTTTTGAGCTTTAACTGATGAATGGAGGTGCCATTCAATAAGAAAAGGATCATGAAAAGATAAGATTTCAATAGGATAGATGAATTTGATTTGGGACACGTTGTGTTTTAATTAACAGTGAATTATTTAATTGCAGATGTTTAGTAAGGCATACGACTCTGAGTCCTCAATCATGTAGCTCAAGTAAAAAGATAATAGTTATTGGGGTGCCAGGGTGGCTCAGTGGGTTAAGCCGCTGCCTTCGGCTCAGGTCATGATCCCAGGTCCTGGGTTCGAGCCCCGCATCCGGCTTTCTGCTCAGCAGGGAGCCTGCTTCCTTCTCTCTCTGCCTGCCTCTCTGCCTACTTGTGATTTCTCTCTGTCAAATAAATAAATAAAAATCTTAAAAAAAAAAAACAAAAAAACCCAAAAAGATAATAGTTATCATAAAAATAATAAGAGAGATGACCAAAATAAAAGTGAAAATCATGTGTAAACTAAGAACAAGTCAGGGAAAACAAGAATCACCCTGTGAAATTTCTAAAGAACTGTACAGACTTTATGCAATTTAATTTCAACAAGGTATTAATAAAGCTTCATATGATAACTTCCTTTGAAAAATCAAGAGCTAATGCACTGAAAAAGAAATAAAATAGAACGGCCACACCAATAACAACAATGGAAAACCTTGAGAGTTACTATTGTCTACTAAATTAAATAAAAACTCCTGGTTTTGCCTTAATACCTCAAATAAAATTATATTAAAATTGGACAGCACAAGTTTCACTGAACTTCTTAAGTTTATTTTGTCACTGGCTCACACCTTAGTCCAACCTACCTTCATCTATATTAGGTATCATCTATCATTTCCCATTGTCTGGTTGCCTAACTGATCTCTTACTCTCTTAACCCCTTTAAAATATATTTTCCACACATATAATATATAAAATGTATTTTCTACAGTTATTTTTAAAAATATATATGTTACATTATGTCCCTTCTTTGCTTAAACTAAATTACTAAGCATCGTTTATAGATCCTTCCACCATTGCCACTCACATCTTTGATGTCAAACTGTACCCCTGCCCTTATCTTCACTGAGTTCCAATTACTGTGGCAATCTTGCTCTTTGAACATGTGAAGCTTATATTCGTTTTAGTATCTCAATAATCAATACTCCCATTTCCCAAATTCTGTTCTCCCAGATTTCCCTAAGGCTGAGATCTTAACATTTAGCTCCATGAATTGGCCTTTTGCTGTCTACCAATACTCTACACTACCAACTTTTAACAATTACACTGTGACTTGTCCTTCACAGAATAGAGTCACGTTTGAAAATAGATCATTCATTTATTCATTTACTCATTCCTCAATATTATGTTTTCTTTTGCTTGAATGTTAGCTAATCAAGTGTAAAACCCAACTTGTTTGTACCTGTATTCTGTGTGCAGAGAGTTGCCTTTAGTATAAGTGCTCAATATATATTTATTAAATAAATTCAGTAATATATTTGACATCACATTCACTTACTACACCTTTTAACTTTTTCAAAATCTACCTATTCTTCAAGAGTATACTGAATGCTATTTCTTTCACAAAACTTTGTCTTATTTGCAAACTGTTTGTGACACTTTCTTCCTTTAGACCACTGGAGACATCTTTCATGATGTGCATTTTGACTTTATTCAAAGTTTTTTTTTGCTTGTTTGTTTTATTTCTTTTTAAGTTCCTCCCTCCAATCACTAGGTAGTGATTACCCTAGGAAGAAAAAACTAGGATTTATAAATTTGATACCAATGATGTGATGTGAATTTCTGGCTCACAATAAAGACACCATCTATAAACCTGTGTATTTTAGTTTTTCTGTGCTGTTTTCTATCCCTTAATTAGAGATTGGCCTTCTTTTATTGCTCACATCTATATCTTCATCTAGACACAAGTTGGCAGGTAGGAAAAGTCCAATAAATAGCTGCTCAAAGAATAAAAATCTGAACATTTTCCCCCTGAATTCAACATTTCCTAAAATATTATTTTACCTCGTCAATAAGAGTATTAGCATCATAATTTGGTAATTTATTTCAAGAATGTTATATTTTCTTAAAATAGTTTACAATGTTTATTTTACCAATGTCTTCAGATCACTGGAATTTTAATTATGCCCATTTACTTATCTAACAAATGGTTATTTAATATTCTTTAGGTAGTTTAGAAATTTAAAAAATGGTATGTCAGTTTCTAAGAACAGTGGATAGAAAATTCTTCATCTGAAAGTAAACAATATACAGTTTGATTCTTAAGTTTCAAGTTCTTGACATTGCCTTAGCTGTCTTATCTTACTCTGCAAAGTATTTTATTGATTCTTAGTCTATACTTATCCTTGGTAAATATAGGAGAGAAGAATATAAACCGGGTTAACTCAAGTATATATTCTTCAGATTTAGACTGAAGTAAAGAAATTTTAAACTAAACTCACATGAAAACCACTGACAAAAAAATACTTGTTAGTCTTACATGGATATATATTCAGTTCCCCTTTACCACTATTTTGTTAATGACACAACTTTTAAGATTACAAACAATTAAGAAAATGCATACCTAAGTTTTCAGACAGATATAAAAAAATTACTATTACGTACAGGCTGTTTATATGCCCATTTCAAATAATTAAATAGTAATGTTTAGGTTGAGTGATATGCCAACCATGTAATCACTGATGATTTATTGGTTGAAATTATTGTATTTGTTGAATGGTTTTGCTTAAAAGCAGTAGGGAAATTGGAAAACTTTAACTTCTATCAATGTAGTACTCCTTCTTGTCAGCTAAAAAATGATAAAAACTGTATCTTGCTTAATGAAAGCAACAATCAACAGACAATATTTGAGATATTTAAAATATGTATAATCTAGTAATAGAAGAAAACATGTGGTGAATAAAATAAATATTGTTGTATCGTAGAATTTAAAGGCTATATATAGATTAGAGTTATTTTATCTAAAAATAGAGATCAAGCTAATGTAATTTTTATAAAAATAGAAATTTAGAACAATGTAGATGTTATACATGAAAACAATTGTACTTAAATTATCCTCAATGGTGCATAGCAATTAGGAATAGCAATATAATGTTACTAAATTGTTTCATAAAACCTTATCCAAAAGAATTCTTTATTATTATTTATTTTACAGAATGTGGCTTAAATTACTGAAAAGAGTTCCATGAGGACATTTTATACTGAATAAATAAAAGTGTTCCATTAGCCAGTGAAATGTAAGAAAGAAATTAAAAACTATGAAGAAAAAGAAATAACACATTTTAAAATGAGTCTTGAAGATTAATATGTTCTATTTGCTATGCTTACTATTGAGCATAAAATATCAAGACAAACTAGTAAACAAAATTTATGAAAGAGCATTAAAGTAATCAGATGCCTTAGACTTAAGCAACAACTCAGTGTACGCATAATTCAATGTTTTGTTTGGTTATTTATTTATTTTTACTTGAAATCAGGCCCTATTACTGGCACACTGTTTTATACGCTTACTAGGCAAGTGACAAGGTTCACTTAGCTATACAATGCATGACCTAGAATAATCTTAGGTGACTTCACAGAGCTGCTCCCTCAGTTTGGGTTCACAGACAACCTGCCTTATTACCTATCTTTGTGTTCAATTAATAGTTCCAGTTCCCTTGTTTCATTATCATTTTAACATTTAATCAATCCTAATTAAGTCTGAGCTGGGGATTCTCAACATGCTCCACCTCATCTATTACAGAAGTTCATATTTTTTCCTACAAATGTTCGTTACGTTTGTTCCAACCTTAACATTTTTGTAAAATACTTTGACAAAGACAGATGACTGGATAGCAATTCAGCTTTAACCATGTTTCAAGTCTATTTTCAAACATGAAAGAAAATATTTTAGTTTGCTTCTAAGCTACATTTACAGCTATACCAAGCTGAAATATACACATGAATTAGATTGACTCGTCATATAAGTGATGCAAAAATAAGGAAACTGTGGATTTTAGAGGAATAGCTTGATGTGAAATGTAAAGGAGGGATTTTATTATTTGATTTATTACTCTAAGTTTTACAAAAATATATTTTGAGCATCTCTTTGGGTCAGGTGTTATAATAGGCCTAAGGTTGCAGTGATGACAAAAGAAAAAAGAGAGTTCTCATTCTTATTTTATAGTAGGGGAGAAACTTAATCTAAAAATCCATATTATTATAACATAACATATTATACTATAGTTATAAGAATTATGAAAAATAGTTGATATAAGCATAAAGAGAAAAGGATGATACATTTCAGATAGAATGTCCAAAGTAAGCTTCCAAATAAAATAAATATTTGAATCTTAGTAAAGAGGAATAAAAGAGTCCTATAAATATTTGGAGGAAGTTTTCCATGTAGAAAGGATAGCAAGAACCAAAAAAAAAAAAAAAAAAAAAAAAAAGCTAAGGAAAGCTAGTATGGCAAGATTGGGTTAAGCTCAGAGAGGGAGGTGGGACAGCGATGTAGAGCCTTGTGACCCATTATAATTATGTTTGGTACTGATTTTTAAGATTTTATATGAAAGAGAGCAAAAGGACATATTAGGGGGAGGGGCAGAGGGAGAAGCAGACTCCCTGCTGAGCAGGGAAACCGATGTTGGACTGGATCTTGGCATCATGACAGGAAATGAAGGCAGAAGCTTAAATGACTGAGCCATGCAGGTGCCCCTTGGTACTGATTTTGATGGGAAGTCATTGAAAGATTTTGGGAAGGAAAATTTGGTTAACATCTGAAAATAATTATCTGATGGTTAAATGAAGAGTTGTCTTTAAGAGAAGATAACTGTAGGGGCACCTGGGTGGCTCAGTGGGTTAAAGCCTCTGCCTTCAGCTCAGGTCATGATCCCAGGGTCCTGGGATCGAGCCCAGCATCAGGTTCTCTGCTCAGCAGGGAGCCTGCTTCCTCCTCTCTCTCTCTGCCTGCCTCTCTGCCTACTTGTGATCTCGGTCTGTCAAATAAATAAATAAAATCTTTAAAAAAAAAAAAAAGAGAAGATAACTGTATATAGGGAAAACTGTTAGAAGGCTGTTACCATATTTCAGGTGAGAAGGGGCTATAGGAAAAAATACATTAATAGTACATTAAAAGGGTTATACACCATGACCAAGTAGGATTTATTCCTGGAATATGAGGATGGGTCAACATATAAAAATCAACTAATGGGGGCACCTGTGTGGCTCAGTGGGTTAAAGCCTCTGCCTTCGGCTCGGGTCATGGTCTCAGGGTCCTGGGATCGAGCCCCATATCGGGCTCTCTGCTCAGTGGGGAGCCTGCTTCCCTTCCTCTCTCTCTCTGCCTGCCTCTCTGCCTACTTGTGATCTCTGTCAAGGAAATAAATAAAATCTTTTTTTAAAAAATCAACGAATGTAGTATACTATAGTAACAAAATAAAGGACAAAAATCATTTTATCATCCTAATTAATGTAAGAAAAATTTGACAAAATTCAACACCTTTTTGTAATAAAAACTCTCCTGAAGCTAGGAATAGAAGAAAATGGCAGCAGTGTAATAAAGGCCACATGTGGAAAGTTCATGGGTAACACCATACTTAATGGTTAAAGACTGAAAATTTTTCTTCAGAGATCAAGAACAAGGCAAGGATGCCCATTCTTGCCACGTTCATTTAACACAGTACTGGGAGTTCTAGCCAGAGCAATTGGTCAAGAAAAAAAAAAAAAAAAAAGAAATAAAGAAAGAAAAGCATCCAAATTTGAAAGGAAAAGTAAAAATATCTCCATTTGCAAATGATATACTCTTATATGCGGAAAATCTTATATTCCACACACACAAACTCTTAAAACTAATAGACAAATACTGCAAAGTTGCAGGATACAAAATCAATAAGCAAAATCAATCTGTGTTTCTATATACTAACAATAAATAATCTGAGAAGAATATGAAAACAATCCATTTACAATGCCACCAAAAACAATAAAATACTTAGGAATAAATATAACCGAGGAGGCAAAAGATTTGTGTAGTGAAAACTACAAAAAATTGATGGAAAAAGTTAAAAGATACAAAAATAAATAAAATATATACTATTTTGTAAATTGGAGGCTTAATTTTGTTAAGATGCCTCTCCTACCCAAGAAGATCTATAGGTTGAATATAATCCCTGTCAAAATCCCAATGGAATTTTTTTTGCAGAAATATAAAAAAAAATCCTAAAACTTATACAGAATTTCAAAAGACACTGAATAACCAAAACAATCTTGAAAAGGAACAAAGTTGGAGACCTCACATATCCTGACTTCAAAACATATTACAGGGACGCCTGGGTGGCTCAGTTGGTTAAGCAGCTGCCTTCGGCTCAGGTCATGATCCCAGCGTCATGGGATCGAGTCCCGCATCCGGCTCCTTGCTCGTCAGGGAACCTGCTTCTCCCTCTGCCTCTGCCTGCCATTCTGTCTGCCTGTGCTCGCTCTCTCTCCCTTGCTCTCTCTGACAAATAAATAAAATCTTTAAAAAAAAAAAAACATATTACAAAGCTATAATTATCAAAACAATGTGATACTGGCATAAAAACAGACCATATAGACCAATGAAGTACCACAGAAATCCCAGAAATAAACCCTTACACAAATGGTCAAATGATCATCAACAAGTATTCTAAAATCACACTATGGAAAAGGACAGTCTCTTCAACAAATGGTGTTGAGAAAGTAAGAAAACTGAATATCCACAAGCAAAAAAAAAAAAAGTTGGACCCTATATCATATATAAAAATTAAATGGAAATTGATTAAAAACCTCAGTGTAAGACTACAAAGTCTCCTAGAAGAAAACATAAGGGAAAAACTTCATGATACTGGAGTTGGCAATGATTTATTGGATATGATATCAAAAACACAGACAATAAAAGCAAAAATTGACAAATGAAAGTATATCGAACTTAAAAATTTCTACATATGAAAGAAAACAATCAACTGAATGAAAAGATTTACAAAATGAGAGACAATATCTGAATATCATGTATCTGATAAGGGCTTAATATCTAGAAGGTATAAATAATTCCTACTGCTCAACAACAACAAACAAAAAGTCTATTAAAAATGGGCAAAGGATTCAAATAGACATTTCTCCAAGAAGATATCCAAATGGCCAGCAAGCATTTGAAAAGATGCTCAACATCATTAACCATTACAGAAATGCAAATACATACTACAATGAGATACCACATCAGACCTGCTAAGACAGCCACCATCAAAAACAACAAACAAAACCAAAACCCAGAAAACATATGTTTGCAAGGATGTAAAAATGCTGGGTCCCTTGTTGGAGCCCTCATGCACTGTCAGTAGGAATGTAAAATGGAGCAGCTTCTCTGGAAAACACCTGAGGTCCCTCAACAAATTAAAAATGGAATCATGGGGCGCCTGGGTGGCTCAGTGGGTTAAAGCCTCTGCCCTTCGGCTCAGGTCATGATCTCAGGGTCCTGGGATCGAGCCCCACATCGAGCTCTCTGCTTGCAGGGAGTCTGCTTCCTCCTCTCCCTCTCTGCCTGCCTCTCTGCATACTTGTGATCTCTGTCAAATAAATACATAAAAATCTTTATTAAAATAAATAAATAAATAAATAAATAAATAAATAAATAAATAAATATGGAATCACCATATAATTTAGCAATTTCACTTTCAGGTAGATACCCAAAAGAATTGAAAACAAGATTTCTAAGAGATACTTAACATCCATGTTCACGGCAGTATTATTCATAATAATCAAGAAATAGAAACAGCTCCAATTATCAACCAATAAATTAATGGATTTTAAAAAATGTGTTATATACATACAATGGGAATGTTTTCAGCCTTAAAAGAGAAAGAAATCCTGTCACGTGTTACTTCGTGGATGAACCTTGAGCACTTTATGCTAAGTGAACTAAGCTAGTCACACAAAACAAACACAAGATGATTCCACTTATCTTAGGTAACCAAAGTAATCGAACTTTAGAAATACAATGTAGAATGGTGCTTTCCAGGGGCCTGGATGATGGGGAAATAGGGAATTCTTGTTCAGTGGGTTTAGAGTTCCAGTTTTCCAATGAAAATATTTTAGAGATCTCTCATACAACAAAATGAAAATAGTTAACACTGTTAAACTGTACACTTAAAAATACTTAAGATGGTAAGTTTTTGTTATATCTTTTACCCATAATTTTAAAAAGTTCATCCTCAAATTTATCCCTTTCTTAGGAGAGAAAACTATTAGGTTAAAGAAAAAGGAGTCCTTGTATAATGTGGGTAGGAATGTCAGTTGGTACAGCACTGTGGAAAACAGTTTGGGGGTTTCTCAGAAAATTAAAAAATAGTATTATCATATGATCCAACTATTCCACTCTTGGGTATTTACCCAAAGAAAATGAAAACACTAACTTGAAAAAACATGGGCCCCCCCTATGCTTATTGCAGCATTATTTACAATCGCCAAGATATGGAAGCAACCTGTGTCCATCAATAGATGAATGGATAAGAAAGATGTGGCATGGGGACACCTGGGTGGCTCAGTTGGTTAAGCATCTGCCTTTGGCTCAGGTCATGACCCCAGAGTCCTGGGATCAAGTCCCAAGTCAGACCTTTGCTCATCAGGGAGCCTGCTTCTCTCTCCCCCTCTGCTGCAGCTCCCCCTGCTTGTGCTCTCTCTCTCTCTGACAAATAAATAAATAAAATCTTAAAAAAAAAAAGAAAAAGATGTGGCATGTACACACATCCATATGCACCGCACCCACACACTCAACCCCCAAAACCCACATACAGAAAAATTATGCATCCATAAAAAAGAATGATCCTAGGAAGATGTTGCTGCGGCTGACGTCGAAGAGGTTGCTGCCTGTGTTCTCCTCGAGGATTTTGATGGATTCCTTTCTCACATTGAGATCCTTCATCCATTTTGAGTCTATTTTCGTGTGTGGTGTAAGGAAATGATCCAATTTCATTTTTCTGCATGTGGCTGTCCAATTTTCCCAACACCATTTATTGAAGAGGCTGTCTTTGTTCCATTGGACATTCTTTCCTGCTTTGTCGAAGATGAGTTGACCATAGAGTTGAGGGTCCATTTCTGGGCTCTCTATTCTGTTCCATTGATCTATGTGTCTGTTTTTGTGCCAGTACCATGCTGTCTTGATGATGACAGCTTTGTAATAGAGCTTGAAGTCCGGAATTGTGATGCCACCAACTTTGGCTTTCTTTTTCAATATTCCTTTGGCTATTCGAGGTCTTTTCTGGTTCCATATAAATTTTAGGATTATTTGTTCCATTTCTTTGAAAAAAATGGATGGTACTTTGATAGGAATTGCATTAAATGTGTAGATTGCTTTAGGTAGCATAGACATTTTCACAATATTTATTCTTCCAATCCAGGAGCATGGAACATTTTTCCATTTCTTTGTGTCTTCCTCAATTTCTTTCATGAGTACTTTATAGTTTTCTGAGTATAGATTCTTAGTCTCTTTGGTTAGGTTTATTGCTAGGTATCTTATAGTTTTGGGTGCAATTGTAAATGGGATGGACTCCTTAATTTCTCTTTCTTCTGTCTTGCTGTTGGTGTAGAGAAATGCAACTGATTTCTGTGCATTGATTTTATATCCTGACACTTGACTGAATTCCTGTACAAGTTCTAGCAGTTTTGGAGTGGAGTCTTTTGGGTTTTCCACATAGAGTATCATATCATCTGCGAAGAGTGATAGTTTGACTTCTTCTTTGCCGATTTGGATGCCTTTAATTTCCTTTTGTTGTCTGATTGCTGAGGCTAGGACTTCTAGTACTATGTTGAATAGCAGTGGTGATAACGGACATCCCTGCCGTGTTCCTGACCTTAGCGGAAAAGCTTTCAGTTTTTCTCCATTGAGAATGATATTTGCGGTGGGTTTTTCATAGATGGCTTTGATAATATTGAGGTATGTGCCGTCTATCCCTACACTTTGAAGAGTTTTGATCAGGAAGGGATGCTGTACTTTGTCAAATGCTTTTTCAGCATCTATGGAGAGTATCATATGATTCTTGTTCTTTCTTTTATTAATGTGTTGTATCACATTGATTGATTTGCGGATGTTGAACCAGCCTTGCAGCCCTGGAATAAATCCCACTTGGTCGTGGTGAATAATCCTTTTAATGTACTGTTGAATCCTATTGGCTAGTATTTTGGCGAGAATTTTTGCATCTGTGTTCATCAAGGATATTGGTCTGTAGTTCTCTTTTTTGATGGGATCCTTGTCTGGTTTTGGGATCAAGGTGATGCTGGCCTCATAAAATGAGTTTGGAAGTTTTCCTTCTATTTTTTGGAACAGTTTCAGGAGAATAGGAATTAGTTCTTCTTTAAATGTTTGGTAGAATTCCCCCGGGAAGCCGTCTGGCCCTGGGCTTTTGTTTGTTTGGAGATTTTTGATGACTGTTTCAATCTCCTTACTGGTTATGGGTCTGTTCAGGCTTTCTATTTCTTCCTGGTTCAGTTGTGGTAGTTTATATGTCTCTAGGAATGCATCCATTTCTTCCAGATTGTCAAATTTGTTGGCGTAGAGTTGCTCATAGTATGTTCTTATAATTGTCTGTATTTCTTTGGTGTTCGTTGTGATCTCTCCTCTTTCATTCATGATTTTATTTATTTGTGTCCTTTCTCTTTTCTTTTTGATAAGTCTGGCCAGGGGTTTATCAATCTTATTAATTCTTTCAAAGAACCAGCTCCTAAAATGAACTTTTGGGATTTTATCAAGATCAAAAGCTTTTGCACAGCAAAGGAAACAGTGAACAAAACCAAAAGACAACTGACGGAATGGGAGAAGATATTTGCAAATGACATATCAGATAAAGGGCTAGTGTCCAAAATCTATAAAGAACTTAGCAAACTCAACACCCAAAGAACAAATAATCCAATCAAGAAATGGGCAGAGGACATGAACAGACATTTCTGCAAAGAAGACATCCAGATGGCCAACAGACACATGAAAAAGTGCTCCATATCACTCGGCATCAGGGAAATACAAATCAAAACCACCATGAGATATCACCTCACACCAGTCAGAATGGCTAAAATTAACAAGTCAGGAAATGACAGATGCTGGCGAGGATGCGGAGAAAGGGGAACCCTCCTACACTGTTGGTGGGAATGCAAGCTGGTGCAACCACTCTGGAAAACAGCATGGAGGTTCCTCAAAATGTTGAAAATAGAACTACCCTATGACCCTGCAATTGCACTGCTGGGTATTTACCCTAAAGATACAAACATAGTGATCCGAAGGGGCACATGCACCCGAATGTTTATAGCAGCAATGTCTACAATAGCCAAACTATGGAAAGAACCTAGATGTCCATCTACAGACGAATGGATAAAGAAGATGTGGTATATATACACAATGGAATACTATGCAGCCATCAAAAGAAATGAAATCTTGCCATTTGCGACGACGTGGATGGAACTAGAGGGTATCATGCTTAGCGAAATAAGTCAATCGGAGAAAGACAACTATCATATGATCTCCCTGATATGAGGGAGAGGAGATGCAACATGGGGGGTCGAGGGGGTAGGAGAAGAGTAAATGAAACAAGATGGGATTGGGAGGGAGACAAACCATAAGTGACTCTTAATCTCACAAAACAAACTGAGGGTTGATGGGGGGGAGGGGGTTGGGAGAGGGGGTGGGGTTATGGATATTGGGGAGGGTATGTGCTATGGTGAGTGTTGTGAAGTGTGTAAACCTGGCGATTCGCAGACCTGTACCCCTGGGGATAAAAATATATGTTTATAAAGCTGTAAAAAAAAAAAAAAAAAAAAAAAAAAAAAGAAAGAAAGGATGAATACCCAAGTTTTGTAGCAACATGGACGGGACTGGAAGAGATTATGCTGAGTGAATTAAGTCAAGCAGAGAGAGTCAATTATCATATGGTTTCACTTATTTGTGGAGCATAACAAATAGCATGGAGGACAAGGGGAGATGGAGAGGAGAGGGGAGTTGAGGGAAATTGGAAGGGGAGGTGAACCATGAGAGACTATGGACTCTGAAAAACGATCTGGGAATTTTGAAGGGATAGGGGGTGGGAGGTTGGGGGCACCAGGTGGTGGGTATTGTGGAGGGCACAGATTGCATGGAGCACTGGGTGTGGTGCAAAAATAATGAATACTGTTATGCTGAAAAAATAAAAATTAAAGCTCAAAAAAAAAAAAAATGAATGAGATTGTACCATTTGAGACAACATGAATGGATCTAGAGGGTATTATGCTAATTGAAATAAGTCATACTGAGAAAGACAAATACCGTTCGATTTCACTCATAAGTGTAATCTAAAATCACCACCACAATAAATGAATAAACAAGCAAAAAGCAGAATCAGAACTATAAATACAGAGAGCAAACTTACCGCTGCTAGTGGTTGGGCAAAACAAGTGAAGAGGAGTGAAAGATACAGTTTCCAGTTATGGAATGAATAGGTCACAGGAATAAAAGACACAGAATATGGAATATAGTTAATGATTTCTTTTTTAAAGCAGGGGGAGCTGCAGGCAGAGGAAGAGGGATAGCAGGCTTCCTGCTGAGCAGGGACCCCAAAGTGGGGCTGGATCCCAGGACCTTGGGATCATGACCCAAGCCGAGGGCAGACACTGGACTGACTGAACCACCCAGGTACTCCAAGTTAGTGATATTTTAATGGTGATGTAAAGAGGCAGATAGTAGCTACACTGTGGTTAGCATACCTGAAACTAATGTAACATTGTATGTCAACTATATTCAAAAAGAAAATTAATGATAATATAATAATAATAATAATAATAATAATAATGTATTGTATCTAGAAAGGATTAAAATTGCAATAAGTCTGTCTTGATCCAAAAAGTAACTTTTCACCGTCCATATTGATAGTTACAAGTTGTCTCTCTGAGGCAGAAGTCCAGGTTTACTGGCTTGATCAATGCAGTATTTTTTGTTACTTTGTTCTGTTCTGTTTTGTTTCCATGGGTGAGACTAGGGGCAAGGTGGCTTAAGACAGATTTGATTCCAGAGGTTTATAGGTACTTCTATTGTATCAGAGATTTCCCAGAGCCTATTTCCAGAGAGCATGTGTGTGTGTGTGTGTGTGTATTTATTAATAATGAATCACTAGCAAAAAAAAAAAAAAAAAAAAAAAAGAATCACTAGCATATAGATTTGAGGATCACAATATTTTTTTAAAAGATTTTATCTATTTATTTGACACAGAGAGAGAAAGAGAGAGAGAGCCAGCACAAGCAGCGGGGCAGCAGACAGAGGGAGCAGAAGAGGGAGAAGCAGCTCCCTGCTGAACGAGAGACAGATGTGTGGCTGGATCCCAGGATCCTGGGATCATGACTTGAGCCTAGGGCAGACACTTAAGCTACTGAGCCACCCAGGTGTCCCAGGGTCACAGTAATTGTTAACCTCATAATTGGAGGAAGCTGATATCATTGGTTTATTTTCTACCTTTCAGATTCCTAAATAGGGGCCAATAGATATAATACCAGTGGTTCTGTATATGAGGACTTAAGAACAGCAGAAGCAATGAAGGAAAGGACACAGCTGGCTGCCTACAGAGAATGTCCACTAAGATCCAGATTCATTGCCTAGTTTATAGTAATCTTTATGATTATTGATTGATCATTGCCTAAACGAGTACATGATTCTTTCATCAATTATGTTCTTCTCTTCCATGGCATAGAATGCTGTCAACCTCAATTATAAGATCAAGGCAACTCCTGATTTGATTTAAAAATTCATAACATTAAAGTTATATTTCCCTTTTTCTGTAAGGGTGCAGTTTTCTCTGTCTCTCCTGATTCAGCCATGACTTCCATGAACTCCTGACCCTCACAGCTTCCTCCCTCTATCTCTTAGGCAGCCTTGCTATTTAGAACATTTTACCTCTGCTTTCACACATGCTCATTTTCCTGTTTCCCAGAAGCAGGACACTTAAACAAGTGTGCAAAAGAAATGGCAGAATAATACCTGGCATATTCTAAGAATTAGGACATTCCTACAATAACTGTAAACATTTAGAATGTGTACAATCCTTCTTTTGTCAGGATTCCAGATACAGATGAGTGGGTCAGGATCTCAGCAAAACAACTTAAAGCTAACTATTCTTTTCCTCTTTCTTCTTTTTTTATTTTCCAAAATATAAACTAAAAATCAATTTAGCATTTATTTTATTTTTTAAAGATTTTATTTACTTATGGGGGGGCATGAAAGAGGGGAGAGGCAAAGGGAGAGGAGAAGCAGGCTCCCTGCTGAGCAGGGAGCCCAACTCTGGGCTTGATCCCAGGACCCTGAGATCATGACCTGAGTGGAAGGCAGACACTTAACTGACTGAGCCACCCAAATGCCATCAATTTAGCATTTATTTTAAAGATATGGAATATCTTGGAAGAATAATTATATATTATTCATATATGTAACTCCTGTCACCTTATTACTAAAAAAAAAAAAAAGGAAAAGAGTAATCATTTAGCAGACTGATTTTGTTTTGCTTTCTTCTCCTCCTCCTCCTCTTCCTTCTTTCCCTCCTCTTCCCTTCCCCCTCCCCCTCCTTGTCCCCCTCCTCCTCCTCCTTCTTCTTCTTCTTTTCTCCTCCTCCTCTTCCTTCTTCTCCTCCTCCTTCTTCTTCTTATTTACATTAGAATGATACCATTGCCATTTCTATTCCATACACATTTCCATCAGTATCATCACCACCCCCACTCTGTGAAAAAGTGATCCCATTTTTCCTTCAACTGGAACAATTTTTCATCATGCAGGAAATATCATGCTCCATTCTAATTCTTGACATCGCCGTTCCTCCCACATTTGTTTGACTACAAATAGCTCTTGTAGTTCTACTACTACTAGTAGTACTGTGCCATATAAAAGGCAGCAGTTGCTTAATGTTTGCTAATTGATCAGTTCTGTTTCAGTGTTTTGTAGTAAATGTCTCAATAATATTTAATGAGAAAGCTATGAGGATTATTAAGACTAAATCATACAGATGCTTCACATTAGTCAAAGGGTATATGATCAGGCAAAAAGAGCTGAGTATTGGAAGTTATTTACTATATCTTTGACTTACAAAAATATATAGAAGCATGGTTTAAAAACATATTCTTGTCTGTTTCAAAAAATTCCATGAATTTTGTTATGGTAATTTGTAAGATTTGCTAAAGCAATTTTATTTAAACCAAGGAGAAAGAATCTTGATTTTTTTTTTTTTAATACTTGGGTATCTGTAACTGAAATGACCTTGCTCTAAACATGCATTCCCACATGGGAAATAAATAATATTCTCTTTTGACATTCCTGATCTGAAAATAGGTAGTCATCATACTTCAATACATGCGATATCATACATTGGAGAATAGCTGTTAATGATCTGCTTCTGGTAAGAACTCTGTCAGGAAATCAGGTACTCAAATTGGGTAGTTTGAAGAGAGTTTAATATAGGGATTGTTTACAATGCTGAGCCAGCAGTGTTTTGGATTGAAATGTATCTTCTAATAAAGATATGTTGTAGTCTTAACTCCTACTACCTCAGAATGTGACCTTATTTGGTGGTAGGGTCTTCATAGAGGTGACCAAGTTAAAAGAAGATCATTCTGCTGTCTTTAATCTAATATGACTACTGTCCTTTAAAAAAAAAGAAACTTGGATACAAAGACATACACAGGAAATCACCATGTAAACATGAAGGCAGAGATGCGGTGATGTATCTCCAAGCAAGGTAATGTCAGTGATTGCTAGCAAACCATTAGAACATAATGTTTTATTCTCAGAACCACTCTAAAACTTTATTGATTAACCTGGCACATCACTATTACTTACCTGTTAGTATGATTTCCCTGATTTTTTAATGTAATATAGAGTATATCAGCATAATTTACTTCAAGTACTTGATCATAGTAACCTAGGGCTTCTAACCTCATTATATATAATGTAAATCATGTGGGGAAAATATGAGAGACATCATAACAACTTATAAAAAATTACTGTTTGTGCTACGGGAGCAGGGCTTGCTATACAAGATAATATAGACAAAGGAAAGAAAAATCAATTGTGAAAATATTAGAGAATATGAGTTTCTATGTTAATATAGTTTTTAAAATCAACTGTACACATAAAAGTGACCTATATAGCTAGAAATTCTGCAGACAAATATAAACTGTCATCTTAGTGTCTGAAGTGGAATAATTTACAGGAAAATATTAAGTTAGAAAATCCATAATAATTGAAGCAGCCTTCTCAAAAAAAAAAAAAAAGATAAAAGATAAATAAAAATGCTCTTAGGCCAAGAATGCAATCACAATGCCTTCCACATGTTAGCAGCATCATATTAACAGTTACTCAGGATCCGAACCTTGTAATCACTGTTAATTCCTCACTCTCTCTCATAATTAGCATTTAGCATCTGTGTCCTATTTATTTTATATCTGCAACATTGCTCCATTCAGTTTGTAATATCAATTATTTCATTTCCATTTTCCCTGTCCTAATTCAGATTTTCGGTACATTTCCTGAGTTGATGGAAGTGGACACCTAATCAGTTTCTCTGCTTCAGGTCTTTCTTCTCTCCATTCCCATGTATACATTTGTTTTAGATTAATCTTTCTGGAGCATAGACCTCATCATGTCATTATCACACTAAAAAGCCTGTCATGGTTCCTCATTGCTCCAGTGATCATATAATCTGTCATCCAAACTGGAAGACATTTGAGAGTGAGAGAAGAATGATTAATAATCACTCTCAGGCAACAGGTGGAAACCAGGATTGTTCGGGCTGGATGGAGAAGTATGGTCATTCTACCCACCGCCACAAACGACCCATCATTCCCCACAACCTACTTTTCTATTAAAAAATCTTCACATCCTTTTCACACTAGCTGAATTATTTTATGTCCCTACTACTCACCTCAATTTTCACGTTAGTGAATTGTGGATTCTTAACTCCAGGTTTTCGGGAGAACGAGATGAAAGAGTATGTAAATACATGAAACATACCAGACGCGCAATGTTACCATCCATCTTCTTCAGTAAATGTTTTTTAAAAATACAGAATATTCTCAATACAGAATACTGCTAATAGTGCCATGTAGGAAGTTTTACTCTTGTTGACAGTATTAAATGATAATTAACTAGTGTGTTTAAAAGAACTTGAGGAGCACCTGGGTGGCTCAATCAATTAAACATCTGCTTGGGCTCAGATCTTGATGTCAGGGTTGTGGGTTCCCTGCTCAGCAGAGCGCTTCTCCCTCTCACTCTCTTCTATGCTCTCTCTCTTTCTCTCTTTCTCAAATAAATAAATAAAATTATTTTAAAAATAAAATAAGTTGAATCAGTTTCTGTAGAAATTTTTATTATTTAATTTTGCCCTTTAACTTTGGTAAATCCAAAACTAGATCAATAATACTGTAATTTTTGGATGCATGTACACACAATCTCATTTTAACACATTGAGATTTTTTGTTGTTTTAGCATTGGAATATGCACAAATGCATTACTGGTTTTAACAATGTTATATGAATAAAGTAAAAATGTAAATTTGCATCAAATTAAATTATATTATCATGTTTTCCTTAAGAATTTAGAATTTGTGTCTCTAAAAGACTTATCTTTTAATTACGTACTTGATGCCTCTTTCATCACAGTTACAGACATGTTAAATTATATCTTGATTAGGAAGTTAAAAATAAACACTTACATACAGGAATATCTCTGGCATATGTCAAAAGGATATTCTGCTATTAATCCTATAATTAATTCATTATTTCATAAGTAAATAGTCTCCAATGAAATAAATTTGATCTAATTTGAATTATACTTTCAGTGTGTTATGAATCTGGCCTATATTCAGACATTTTCTACAGTTAAAATTCATATTAGTAAGAGTCTGTTTCCTATATTTTAATTTATTGAACTAAATAGGGTAGTAGTAATGATATTTTTCACCTCTTCTTGTTTCCTTAGTCATTTGATATAATAGAATAAAAATTAATTCTAATGTCTTATTTTTCCTTTTTCAATTTTTATGTCACTATGTACATATTAATGGATCATTAGTTCACAGTGATACAGTCCTATGTTTTTGTAGTAAAGAGATTTTTGAGTGTCTTATTTTTGTTTAATTATTTCAATTATCATATTTATGGTTAGTGAACTGTACGATAATAGTTTAAATTTAGTAAGATTTATCACTATTCATCTGATGATGGACATTCTCCCTCAAATACTCACAACAAATTAGAAACAAGGTATATTTTCTAGGTACTAATCTGTGGATCCCACTCAATTGTGTTTTCTTCACTAAAGAAAAGTATAATCTTTTGTAACTCCTTGTCAAATCTACTCTAATGTATATGTCAAGCATTTTTATATTAATGTTTCTGTGATTAATACTTTAAAATACTGGAATGTTCTTAACTGCATACAATTGAGTCATTTGAATACCGTATAGTTGGTTTCAAGTGCTATTTGTTGAGAACCTTCTCTTAGTAGCAAAGCAGCTTTAACCCATTCCTCTCTTCATTATCACAAGTTCCAAATCAACGACACCTGAAAGAGTGATCAGTTCCTTATAATCTTGTAAAAAAAAAAAAAAAATCCCAAATCTCTTGAGGCATCTGGGTGGCTCAGTTGGTTAAGCCTCCTTCTCTTGATCTCAGCTCAGGTCTTGATCTTGGGGTCATAAGTTCAACCCTTGAGTGGGCTCCATGTTAGGTGAGGCTACTTTCAAAAAAAAGAAGTCTAAGATCCCTTGGGTCAAACTATATTCTTGAGCTACCTTCATTAGAGTCAAATTTAGCACAAAAAGTGGAATTATTACAATAAAAAGCCCATTACCCGGAATTGCATTAGTTGAAATTCTCTATAAGAATTCTCCACCTGCATATTTTTAAGCTAAGAATTCTTAAAGTTTATATTTTCTGAATCAAAGTTTATAATTATTATGGTAAGTATATGCAGAATAACACACTCCAGATATAAATCTGAGATTTTATCCCAATACTTTTTAAACCTCCCCACTGGTAACCATCAGTTTGTTTTCTATAGTAAGGAGTCTGTTTTTTGGCTTGCCTCTCTCCCTCTCTTTTTTCCCTTCACTTGTTTGTCTTGTTCTTAAATTCCACAAATGAGTACATATGGCAGAATTTTAAATCTAATTATTAAAATAACTATAAGCAGTAGTTCAACCTACTTGGAGAACAAAAGTCACATGGAATGACTTGCTTGGAATTTCAAATATGGCTAAACTTCCTTAGTAAGGGAGTATGTGCTGTATACTCTGGCTTCTGTTGTCTTATTCTGGTCACTTATCCAATACCCATCCCTACCCCCATCAAGCATTTTACAGGAATTTATAGTAACAGTTACAAGATGTCCTTACTGATCAGATCAATGTGTAGAAACCACATCTCATTCAGATTGTCCCTCTTTTATTTAGGCCTTTAGGGAATTTTAGGTCTATGGCTTGTCTTTGCTGCCTTCATTACAGGTCTGAGGACACTTTGGATATACCATGATACTCAAAAACAAAAATGTCTTTGTAAGTAGTTTTGGTATTTGATTCCTTTCTCCACAGAATCTCAGATTTAGCAAGAACAATCCAACCTTGTGGAAAACAGACACGCGCGCACACACACACACACACACACACACAAAACCACAAAAAAAAAAAAAAAAAAAAAAGCAAAACTGAGCATTGAGCCAAGACCACCTCACCTGGACATCTCAAGTATAGGGCATCAAGAAGGCCCTCTTGGAATTCTGTAAAATAATTTCTATTTATTAGTGACATTCTAAATTATAGTGATACTTTCTAGGTAAGTATTTTCTAGAAATCCTTCATATGGAAATAAAGGTAATGTTACTAGTTCTCATTATTTCATGTTCAGAAAATAAGTGTGGTGGTACTTTATATAGATACTGGAATAAATGTTCTATAGGCAATAATCTGCTCAGACACAGGTGGATCTTATTGCATCATTTGATATGATTATTTTAATATTACTACTACTTTACAAAAAAAGTATTTTCACTTTTGATATGAACATTTTCAATTGTAATAATGAGACATTTTTGTTATTAGTAGATAAAGAGAAAGGTATTCATGAAGGATATTTGTTTATGATGTTTTCCTAAATTGGCATATGATTCACAACCATTTAACCACAAGTAGTAGCTCAAAAGCTTCCATTCTGAAAAGAGTAGAAGCATTATAAAAATCTGTTGTTGAGGTTATATTCAAAATTAGCATGAACTGATTTCACTTAATAAGTAATAAGTCACATTTAACTTTTCGTTTGTTTCTTCCACTCTCAATTAAACATTAAACAGTATGCATTATACATCTATATAATGGATTACTGAATCTATATAGATAGATTACTGAATCATAGTTCAGGATATTGAAGATTTTATGATACATGTTGATTACCTGAAAAGAAATTAAGGCTTTTAAGTGGGGTAGAAGTTGAGAGCAATTAGAGATTTTTGCTGTCTGAATATCCAGTCTATTACCAAACTCATTATTACACTTATCTTTTTTTACCGAAATGTTAAAAAAATGATACTTCATTCCTAAGTCTACTACACAGTACATTTGTTCATTTTGGAGATCTCTTTGATGATTTATTGAAATGTTTGCAAATCTTTGTGATCTATCGATCAAGGTGATTAAACTTTTAAATTGTGAACAAAAATTACTTTGTCTACATTTTGCTGATGCTAGGATATTCCTATTTTGACTTAATGTTTACTTAGAGAGGAATTGTGTCATTATAGATAAGCATTTGTGTGTGCATGGAATCATACCCATGAGGTTGATGCTTTGGAGTTGTACTGAGTAGGAAGGTCAGACATTGTATTCAAACACTACCTTCATGTTAATTCAAACTTTCCTGAAAGCTGGTGTGATCATTTTAATATCTAATATTCAGAAGCCAACTCTTGACATTTTCTATGTGATGAGAACAAATACACCCAGAAGAATTGATAAATCATTTATTAAACAAACATCGAACAAAAGCATTCCCTTTTCTAAACATTATGTTAAGAAGATAACATTTTCTCTCAGTCATATATTAAAAAAAAGAATAATAATAATGCAATATTTTAATGAAATAATAGGAGTGTGTATTTAAACCTAAAAATAACTAACATTTATTTTGTGTTTTTTTTTCCCTGTGCGTACTGATCTATCCCTTTGTACAGACGAGAAAGCTGAAGAAAGAGAATACGTTTAATTTGCCTAAGTTTGCACAATGTGGACTGAGATTTGGGTCCATACTCCACACACTATATTATTTTAACAAATGGCAAAGAAAAACACAAGTTAATACTACACATTTTTATGACCGATAGGATATAAGTCCATAGATAAAGAATCTCAATTGTGTATAGGGTAAATTTAATTTAAGTGAATTTAAACACACACACACAAATATTAACTACATAATGTCTTTTGACCTATAAAATTAGTGGGGAAATATATTTTCCAAATTTTTTTCAAATCTGAGTGTCTATCTACAGAGAGATAGGTATGGACATATATAAACCTTTTTTTCTCTATTTCTGCTACACAATCTGAAAATAAGAAGCACCTGGATTCTCTCTCTCTCCAGAATTGGCACAATTATAATTTGAACTGTTAAAAGTGAAAATGTGTGGTTATTTTAAATGTAATCACTTGTCATTCAGTCCTTAATGGCTATGGTTGTTTCTCCTCCTCTGCCTCCTTTTCCTCTTCCTCCTCCTCCTTTTTTCAGTGTGATGAAATATTTTAATTAAACTTGAAACATTAAAATATGATTTAATTTTTGGATATTTTGTCATGTTGTATCATATTTTTGTGTGTTGCCAAATTTGATTTGCTATATGGTAAAAAATTCTGGGTCTGAATTCATGAGAGATATCTATCCTCTTCTTTCCCTGTAATGCCCATCCTAGCTTTAAAAAGAGAGTGAAGTTGGCTTTATAATATGTATGAGTTTGGTAGTATTCTTTTCCTATGAGTTTTTTAAGATAATTTCTCATCCTTAAATATTACACAGAAATCAATATTTGAACCATCTTATTCGACAGTTTTAACTGTGGGAAATATTTTGAATACAAATTCAATTATTAAATATAGTGTTAATTATATTTTCTATGACTATTCCTTATTACATTTGCCTACTTTTCCTTCTCAGCATTTATCCAAACTTTTTTTCCCCCTCATGATAAAATCTTTGGGGATGGCCTAATTCTTCTGCAGCTTAAAATTATACATAATAATAAAATCACAATGAAGTAATAGTTTTTGTAACCTCTGATGATGATCTTGATATCTTTAGGACTGGCAACATACTTTCTGGGAATGCTGACATACACTAAGGCTTTTTACAGAAAGCCTTTTCTGAATCCCTAATTTCACCTTTTCTCATTTGAATCATGTATTTCCGGAAGTGAAATAGTCTGTTCAAAAGGAACAGGAACTTTCTATCAAATTAATACTGGTTTCTTTGACAAGAGTGATATACAAGTCATAAATTGGTCAACTCTCTTAGTTTTGATTTTATTTTTCATCTATTCCAAGGAGTAGGCAATTTCTTTTCTCTTATACCACAGAGCTTATAATAAGACATCATTTGGCTTATATATAAATGACAAGCTATAACATAGTTGCAGGTATCAGAGTGTTTCTTCTTTTCTCAAGTCCCATAGACTGTTGTGTTTTTCCCTTGTAAGGAAATTGTAGACATCATTCAAACAATAAATATGTTTTACTATATCAGATGTAAGCACCCACTACTGTTCCCAAGTTTTTTGTTTCACTGTCAAATCATAGTATGCTTTTTCTTAAAGGTCTGTCAGGTGATGGTTAAATTTAACATGGGTAGTTCCAAAATTAGACATAATTCAATTGAAGTAAAGACAATGTTAACAGCTCTGACCAAGGTGTTGTATCCATAAGCATTTGCAATTGTATTATGTTTGCTGTTTGGTTGACTGTGATTATAAAATTGTAATATACAACCTGGTTTTTAGCTACTTTCTCACAATGTACTAATTTGAAAATTTTCTTGTTTTATAGTATTAGCTAAGTTCCCTCCAGCCCAATAGTACTAAAAGTATTATTAAGAACAGCTAACAGGATCTTATTTTTTTTTATTAAAGATTTCATTTATTTATTTGACAGAGAGAAATCACAAGTAGGCAGAGAGGCAGGCAGAGAGAGAGGAGGAAGCAGGCTCCCTGCTGAGCAGAAAGCCTGATGTGGGGCTTGAACCCAGGACATGGGATCATGACCTGAGCCGAAGGCAGCGGCTTAACCCACTGAGCCACCCAGACGCCCCAGGATCTTATTTTTTAATTCAATGGGAATATGTTCCAGATTATTATATTTAATATTTTATTTCCTGTTATTTAGGGTAATTAGACTTCATTGTTTGCAATTAGTTTCCTGAATTGATATTTTAGTTTTTATTTTTATCAAAGTGTCTAAGTATAACCTGTATTTACTTTGAAGTGTTGAGTAATTCAGTAAGGTTTATTAAAAATATGTCCACTGCCCCCCTTACATTTATTTCCCAAAAGAAATTCATTTCTATTCTTTCATCTGATGCTTTGGTACCAATTTTTACATCCCTAAATCGTTATTGAATAAACTCTACACACACACTCCCACACACACACATAATTTCCAACTCCTTAATGTATTTTAAGTACAGTATTTATTAGATCAAATTCAAACTTCACTGATTAAAATAACTTTAGGTACATAAAGATCTCAGAGACGAAGCCCCTCAGATCTGGGGTTCGGGTGACTATGAAAGGAACACCAATTACTTGAGCCTGGCACTTTCAGAAGGTTATGGGAGCCTTGTTCTTACAAGCCAAATGAAGCCAGAACCTGGGGTGAGCTGGTGGTTCTGGAGTGATGCAGACAAGAACAGAAAAAGAAGAAAAGAAAGAAAGTTGCTTCTGCATTTCTCCTGCTTCCTTATCTCCTTTGTGCCTTGATTTACATAAAAATAGCTGGAACCACCCTGTCTCACCCATATTCTGCCAGAGTCTGCTTCAGCCACTTCATCTCATAGGAACAGTAAATAGCTTGTGCTCACAGGGTACAGAGGCTGTCACTTACACCAAGTGCCAGGACTGTATCCTCACAGCTAGCAGCTAAATCCTGCCTGCCTGGTCCCACGAGTCCACACATAACTTGCTGAAATGCTGTAAGTAGAAGATAGAGTAAAAGGGCTAAATCCTTGTTACTGCAAATCCCTACTGTCCCATTATAGTTCCTAACTGCTGCACATCCTTCTGCAAGGAGGAGATTCCCATTCTCTTTCTGACCTTTAGCTTGTTTATTTTTCCAGCAAATATTATCTGTGGTCATATATCATGCTGAATTTAAACCAAGCCAATTTAAAACAAAGGCACGAAATGTCTTTCACATGCCTGATCCTACCACATTTAAACTGAAACAACTGTTTTTACTAAACAATATTTCTGTATATTGTTTTACAACTCACACATAAAAGGCTTTTTGATACTAAAGATGTGTACTTTATGAAGAGTTAGCAATTATTACATGAGTGTATTTTATGACTAAGTAGATTTTTGAGAGGAGAAAACAAAAATTTTAATTTGGAATACATGCCAGCTGTTACACACTTAGAAAAACCTTATATGGCCAATGACTTAAACTGAATATTTGAGTATGAGCAATATGATGTATTTAATAGTGTATACCCTATTGAAAGATCAATTAAGATTTTAGTGTCAATGTATTCTCACTTATTGAACTAGACTATAAGAAAGCTGCCATCAATGTTATCAAAATGTTCCAGTTAATTAATCCATAATAGGCAGTTACAGTCTTAGCCTTAACTCACTTAAAAATACAGATTGTTTTGATTTTTATGAGTTGAATACATACTAGTTTTTAAAAGATTTTATTTATTTATTTGACAGACAGAGATCACAAGTAGGCAGAGAGGCATACAGAGGGAGAGAGGAAGGGAAGCAGGCTCCCCGCCAAGCAGAGAGCCAGATGCAGGACCCAATCCCAGGACCCCAGGATCACGACCTGAGCCGAAGGCAGAGGCCCCAACCCACTGAGCCACCCCTACCTACTATTTTTAATAATATTTGACTGATAGTAACTATCGTAATCTTAGTACATCAAAAGTGAAGTAATTAACATATACTAATTATATTCAACTTTTGAAATCACTATTCTGCTCTCTATAGGCACACATATAGCATAGTAATCTCATCAAGATTCTATAAATATCCTGTTTATTAATCCATATTGGAAACTGTTTATGAAATATTACATTTTTACTGTATCTCACATTCCTTTCTGTTGTAGAAATTAGAGCCAACAATTGGCTTTAAATGACTCTGAGAAGGATGAATTTGAGTTATTATGGTGTAGTTAAATAATGCAAATCTTCTAACAACATGGTCCAATTTTTAGTTACCATTGGGCATTTCATGTGAGAAATGGTGAAGTACAAAATTCATTGCCACCTCTTTAGTCCACAAGTCAGTAAGCAAATAATAGATATATAAAGGGATCTGTGAGCACTTACGTCACTGTTCTTTTGAAGTCTAAAAAGAACTGGTCTTTGTGCATGTTAATCAGTTCACACACTGTCTTCAGAGTGTATAGCTGGATTGTCTCCTTCCCTCCCCGTGATAAACCCCAGTGACATTTTCCAACATGGATGATAAAAAAGGAAGTTGGCCCACAAATATGAAAATACAGCAAAAAAGAAAAAAAGAAAGAAAGAAAGAAAAAAAAGAAAAAGAAAAAAAGAAAAGTGAGGGCGCCTGGGTGGCTCAGTGGGTTAAGCCGCTGCCTCTGGCTCAGGTCATGATCTCGGGGTCCTGGGATCGAGTCCAGCATCGGGCTCTCTGCTCATCAGGGAGCCTGCTTCCCTTCCTCTCTCTCTCTGCCTGCCTTTCTGCCTACTTGTGATCTCTCTCTGTCAAATAAATAAATTAAAAAAAAAATCTTTAAAAAAAAAAGAAAGAAAGAAAAGTGATAAATCGACCAGAAATAAAATTCACAACAAACACAAGTGGGATTATATGAGAAAGAGTGGGGTGTGGGAATGTTGACAATGGCACTCTTCAGGAGATTCTAGTTATGCTGCCAGATTGACTAAACAAAGTTAGACAAGTGAACATATGGGCAAAAATGAGGAACATGATTGTGTTGAAAAGGATGAAGATGTCCCACAGGGAGTGACACTGGCAAAAACTTCACATTAAAGACACTCTAGAAGGTATTGCATGGCTTTGAAACACGTAGCATAAAATGTTTGGAAGCTGATATAAGTATATAAAGGCATATGAAAGATAATTCCTTTGTAATTCGTTACATAATGAAAAAAAGGCAAAGACTTCTGATGCTATGCTTGGTAAGTTTTTTTAAAAAATAAATATAATACCTTAGTTCTCAATGTTTCTAATGTTTTAAATTAAAATGAATTAAATAAATATTACTTTGCTTTTTTCAAAAAAATTTCATTCTTGTTTTATTCCTAGTATCTAGGTGGCCAATGCCTGACCTCTAGTTATCTAGCTATACAAAACATGGGTAATGGGACACCTGGCTGGCTCAGTTGTTGGAGCATGTGATTCTTTTTTTTTTTTTTTTAAGATTTTCTATTTATTTATTTGACAGAGAGAAATCAGAAGTAGGCAGAGAGGCAGACAGAGAGAGGGGGGGAAGCATAATCCCTGCTGAGCAGAGAGTCCGATGAGGGGCTCGATCCCAGGACCCTGAGACCATGACCTGAGCTGAAGGCAGAAGCTTAAACCACCGAGCCACCCAGGCGCCCCGGAGCATGTGATTCTTGACTTTGGGTTTTGTAGTTTGAGCCCCATGTTGGGTATAGAGATTACTTAAAAATAAAATCTTAAAAAACATGTTGGGTAATGACCTAAGTTCTTAAATATTTTTAAAATATGGGAAAAGGATCATCTGAACTGGTTGTCTTAGCAGATAAAGAACCAGTAATTAAAAGGTAAGAAGGAATGTATTAGGATAAGTGCTGTCCAACCTTAGAAAGAATAATGAGTTCATGGATTGCTTATGAATTCACTGTGGGATGTGTGAGTATGACAGGCCCTAGACAATACAAAAGTTAGTTTGGGAACTAATTATGAGTGGTAACAGTGAAGGTGTTATATGTTACTTCACCAGCAAAGAGCAACCATTTTGATATTTTTTAATTAATTTATAAGTATTATTTGTCCCAGCGGTACAGTTCTGTGAGTCATCAGTCTTACCCAATTCACAGCAGTTACCATAGCACATACCCTCCCCAATGTCCATCACCCAGCCACCCTATTCCTTCCCCACCCCCAATCCCCAGCAACCCTCAGTTTATTTCCTGAGATTAAGAATCTCTTATGATTTTTTTTTTAACTAAAGGAGTATTCTA
This sequence comes from Lutra lutra, assembly GCF_902655055.1. NCBI lineage: Eukaryota > Metazoa > Chordata > Mammalia > Carnivora > Mustelidae > Lutra > Lutra lutra. The sequence continues at coordinate 77,048,853 of NC_062279.1, read as the reverse complement.
ATATTGGTTATTCAGAAGACAATAAGATTTTCTTTATTTTTCTGTCTTAAATTTCAAATTAGAGGGAAGTTAAATTATGCTTGCTGTTTCAATTCCATCAGAATACAATGGGAACAAGCATGAAATGTAGACTTGTTTTCCAAGTAATGTATAGATGAATAGTAACTGAATATGTGAATTGGTAGAACAGCTGGAGGGGCAACATCGAGTAGTGAAAGGAATATAGTTTTATCGTGGTTTAAGATTTTATTTTATTTTTTTAATTCTAGGTTTGACACTTTCTATGTGTATTGTCCTAGTATAGTTATGTATAATCGGTAAACCAGATTTTGTTGATGGTATTTTTTTGTTGATGGCATTACATTCCATGCTGACAACTGCTGTATAATCTTTACTGAATAAATATTTGATAGATTTAGGAAAACCAATCTTTATTTTATCTTTGATTTATAAATAGGACCTTGTTCATCTCACAGATGAAGAATGAAAATTTATTTTCAAGCCATATTCCAAACAATGCTACCATAGAAGTTTGGGCAGTTAAATTTGTTAGTGTCATTGGTATATATTTATTTTAATGGTGGAATTGTTTATACCTCCTTTGTTGGAATGAGTGATTTTCCTATTTCTTGCAAAATTACATATGCATCCTGGAAATGCTGCAGATACTGAGTTAAGTGACATAGTATCTGCATTTTAACAACAGAATCATCAAAATATGGCCAACCACATCCCTAAATGTATGGTGGTTAAGCATCCTCTAATATGATTTAGTATGATTAATTTATTAATACAGACAAAAGAAAGTGCTGAAAAACCACATTAATAAACTCAAACATTAAAGTCTTTTTCAAAATGGCTTCCACATTCTTTCATCCATAGCCTCTCCACTGTTACAACACTGATATATTGCCTTCATTAGCTTCATCATTATAGTAGACCATAGAAAGAGGACTACCTTGAGTATTGCTAGTCTCCCACTGAACCATACACCACAACTACACTAGAATTTCTTAAATGTAATTTTCCATATATCATGTAAAATTTTGGATGGCTTTGCCTCAAATCTTTATTTTTCTGATGTCCACAAATTATATCATCATTCTTCCTGTGTAATTACTTCACTAGTTCTCTCTTGGTCCAACCTACTGAGTTACTCATTTTAAGAGCTTATTTTCAGTTCTATTAGAGTTTATAGAGTTCTATTTGATTATTTTTCAAAATTATCTTATCTTTTTGATACCTATTTCTTCCTTTATTGTACTTTCAAGGTTATCTCTTATGTCTCTGAACACATCAAATAATTTTAAGAGAGAATTTAATTTTATAAAGTCATTTTAAGTTCATAGCAAAATTGAGAGGAAATTAGATTTCCCATATTCCCTTTGCCTCTATGTTTGCAATATTTCCCAATATCAAAATCCTGGGCTAGAGTGGCAATGTGTAACAACCGGTCACCCTAAAATGACACATCCTTAGCATCTGGAGTCTATGGTGTACATTACGTGGGTGTTGTACATTCTATGGGTAAGAACAAATTTATAGTGACATATCTCAATCTTTGTATTATCACAGAGAGTAGTTTCATTGCCCTAAGAATGCTCTGTGCTCTATCTATTCATCTCTCACCCCAAATCCCTGGCAACCATTGATCTTTTAACTATCTCCACAGTTTAACTTTTCAAGAATGTCATACAGTTAGAATCATACAGTATATAGCCCTTTCAGATTGGTTTCTTTCACTTAGCAATATGCATTTAAAGTTTCTCTGTGTCTTTTGATGGCTTGATAGCTCCATTCCCTTTTGCATGGATAATATTCCATTGTCTGAATATATCAAGTGTGTGTTTTATATTTTATATTTTTATGTAATTTATATAATTAAAATATATTTTGTATTTAATATACACTCTACAGGGATTCCTGGGGGCTCAGTTGTTTAAGCATCTGCCTTTAGCTCAAGTCATAATCCTGGGATCCTGGGATCAAGTCCATGTGGGACTCCTTGCTCAGGAGGGAGTCTGCTTCTCCCACTGCCTGCTGTTCTCTCTGCTTGTGCTCTCTCTCTCTCTCTGACAAATAAATAAAATCTTTAAAAAAAATAATAAATAAAATAAAATATACATATCTGTTAGTTCTCATGTTAAGTGCTTTGTTTCCAAGGTTATTTGCAATTTTTGTATTGTTTTACTCCTTTTTGGTGTTGTTCTTGTAGATCTATCTCTGTCAATTCTTTCAGGCCTATATTTTAAAAGTGTCTAGTTGTGTCATGAGCTTTGGATATTATCAACTTGAGGCCACTTTAAATTTCTTCTGTTGACATTTCTTGACATTTCTCATTGTGAGGACTGCACGAGGTCAGATTTTTTTTCCCCCACATTTCTTTGTGTTGAGTCTTTATTTTGTTTATTTGTTTTTGTTTTCCACCCACCCACAAACAAAGCAGAGGCATGAAAATATCACCACGCTCTCTCTATGCAGTGTGCAAAGTTACCTAGTACTCCCATTTAAGTGATAAAAATTTATGATACAGGCATATCTCAGAGATATTGAGGATTTCAGGCTACCCTAATACACCAAATATTTAAATACAGTGATCCTAATTAATTTTTGGTTTCCCAGTGCATATAAAATTTGTGTTTACACTATATGAGTTTATTAAGTATGTAATAGAATTATATCTTTAAAAAATGCCAATATACATATCTAAAAGATGTTTTATTGTTTAAAAATGCTAATTAACATCTCAGCTTTCAGTGAATCATAATGTTTTTGCTGGTGGAGTATCTTGCCTCAATGCAGATGGCTGCTGACTGCTGACTGCTGACTGCTCAGGGTAGGGATTGATAGAAAGTCAGGATAGCTGTGGCAATTTTTAAAAATACAATAATGAAGTTAGCCACATTGACTCTTTTTTTCATATTCAAATTCTCTGTAGCATGCAATGGTGTTTGACAACTTTACCCACAGTAGAACTTCTTTCAAAATGAGAGTCAATCTTCTCAAACCCTACTGCTGTGTTATCAACTAAGTTTGTAGCATTATTCTCAATCCTTTGTTGTCATTTCAACAATCCTCACAAGGTCTTCATCAGGGGTAGTTTCCATCTCAAAAAACAAAACAAAACAAAAAAAAAAAACCTCCTTCTTCACTCAGCTGTAAGAACCAGCTCATCTGCCCAAGTTTGATCATGGGGTTGCAGCAATTCAGTCACATGTTTAATTTCCATTTCTAATTCTAGTTCTCTTGCCATACCCACCACATCTGCATTTACTTCTTCCACTGAAGTCTTGGACCCCTTAAAGTCATCCATGGGGATTAAGATCAACTTCTTCAAAACTCCTCTTAAATTGATATTTTGACCTCTTCCTATGAATCACAAATGTTCTTAATGACATCTAGAATGGTGAATCCCTTCCAGAAACTTTTCAATTTACTTTGCCCAGGTCCATCAGAGGAATCACAATCTATGGCAGCTATACCCTTATGAAATGTAGGTCTTAAATAGTAAGACTTAAAATTACTCCTAAATCTATAGGCTATAGAATGCATGTCATAGTAGCAGCCATGAAAGCAAATTTAACCTCATTTTCCATCTCCATTAGAGTTCTTGGGTGACCAGGTGAATTATCAATAAGCAATCATATTTTGAAAGGAATCTTTTTACTGAGCAGTAGGTCTCAACTGGATTAAACTATTCAGTAAACCATGTTGTAGAAAGATGTGCCGTCACCCAGGCCTCGCAATTCCATTGATAGAACACAGGCACAATAGATTTAGCACGTTTCTGAAGGCCCTAGGATTTTCATAATAGTATACAAGCACTGGCTCCAAACTTAAAGTAACCAGCTGCAGGGTACCTGGGTGGCTCAGCAGTTGAATGTCTTCTTCTTTTTTTTTTTTAATCATTTTTTTTAATTTATTTTCAGCATAACAGTATTCATTGTTTTTGTACCACACCCAGTGCTCCATGCAATCCGTGCCCTCTCTAATACCCACCACCTGGTTCCCCCAACCTCCCACACCCCCGCCTCTTCAAACCCTTCAGATTGTTTTTCAGAGTCCATAGTCTCTCATTGTTCACCTCCCCTTCCAATTTCCCCCAACTCCCTTCTCCTAACTCCCCATGTCCTCCATGCTATTTGTTATGCTCCACAAATAAGTGAAACCATATGATAATTGACTCTCTCTGCTTGACCTATTTCACTCAGCATAATCTCTTCCAGTCCCGTCCATGTTGCTACAAAAGTTGGGTATTCATCCTTTCTGATGAAGGCATAATACTCCATAGTGTATATGGACCACATCTTCCTTATCCATTTGTCCGTTGAAGGGCATCTTGGTTCTTTCCACAGTTTGGCGACCGTGGACATTGCTGCTATAAACATTGGGGTACAGGGCCCTTCTTTTCACTACATCTGTATCTTTGGGGTAAATACCCAGTAGTGCAATTGCAGGGTCATAGAGAAGCTCTATTTTTAATTTCTTAAGGAATCTCCACACTGTTCTCCAAAGAGGCGGCACCAACTTGCATTCCCACCAACAGTGTAAGAGGGTTCCCCTTTCTCCACATCCCCTCCAACACATGTTGTTTCTTGTCTTGCTAATTTTGGCCATTCTAACTGGTGTAAGGTGATATCTCAATGTGGTTTTAATTTGAATCTCCCTGATGGTTAGTGATGATGAACATTGTTTCATGTGTCTGATAGCCATTTGTATGTCTTCATTGGAGAAGTGTCTGCTCATATCTTCTGCCCATTTTTTGATATGATTATCTGTTTTGTGTGTGTTGAGTTTGAAGAGTTCTTTATAGATCCTGGATATCAATCTTTTGTCTGTACTGTCATTTGCAAAAATCTTCTCCCATTCCGTGGGTTGCTTCTTTGTTTTGTTGACTGTTTCCTTTGCTGTGCAGAAGCTTTTGATTTTGATGAAGTCCCAAAAGTTTATTTTGGCTTTGGTTGAATGTCTTCTTGATTTCAGCTGAGGTCATGATTTCATGGGTCTTGAGATGGAGCCCCACCCAGAGCCCTAAGTTGAGCCCCACATGAGACTCCATGCATAGTGCAGAATCTCCTTGTTCTTCCTCCTCTGTCCGTTTCCCAAGTGTACTCTCATTCCTCTCTCTCTCTCTCTCTTTTTCTCAGTCATAAATAAATAAATAAAATCTTCAAAGTAACCATCTGCCTTATCCCCTAACAGGAAAATCAGCCTATCCTTTGAAGCTTTGAAGCCAGGGACTGATTTTCTGTAGCTATGAAAAGTCCTAGCTTTCATCTTCTTCCAGTTTAAGACTGTTCTGTATAGCCTGCAAATCTGTTATTCAGTACATCCACCTTCATCAATTCTTCGAGCTGGATCTTCTGAATAACTTGCTGCAGCTTCCACATCAGCACTTGCTGCTCCCACTTGCACCTTTCTGATATGGAGATGACTTTTCTTAAATCTTCTGAACTAACTTCTGCTAGCTTTAATTTTCTTCTCCTTCTTCTTCTCCTTCTTCTTCTCCTTCTTCTTCTTCTTCTTCTTCTTCTTCTTCTTCTTCTTCTTCTTCTTCTTCTTCTTCTTCTTCTTCTTCTTCTTCTCAGCTTTCACAAAAATTGTAGAAAGTTAAGAGCTTGGTCTGGATGAGACTTTGACTAAAGGGAATGTTGTGGCTGATTTGCTTTTCTATCCAGACCACTCAGAACTTTCTCCATATCAGCAATAGGGCTGTTTTGATTTTTATTATCCATAAGTTTACTAAAGTAGCACTTTCAACTTTCTTTGAGAACTTTTCCTTTGAATTCACAACTTGACTAACTGGCACAAGAAGTGCAAAAGGCCTAGCTTTCAGCTGATCTTTGTTTTTGACATCCTTTCCTCACTAAACTTAATCATGTCTAGCTTTTGACTTAAAATGAGAGATGTGTGACTCTTCCACTCACCCGAATACTTAGAGGTCATTATAGAGTTTTTAAGTGGTCTAATTTCAATATTGTTTTATCTCAGGGAATAGAATGGCTGCAGGAGAAGGAGAGATGGAGAATAGCCAATTGGTGGAGCAGTCAGAACACACACATTGATTGATTAAATTTGCCATCTTGTATGGGCATGGTTTGTGGCACCCCAAAACAATTGTAGCAGGAACATCAAAGATCACTCCTCACAGATCACCATAACAAATGGAATAATGAAAAATTTGAAATATCATGAGAATTACCAAATGTGACATAGACACATGAAGTGAGCAAATGCTTTTGGAAAAATGGTGCTGATAACAGACTTGCTCTACACAAGGTTGCCAGAAATCTTCATTGTAAAAAGCAAAGCTTCTGTAAAGTGTAATAAAATGAAGCACAATAAAATGAGATATGCCTGTATAATGTCTGATTCTTTCCCTACTTTGTCTGTTTACCCAGGATATCTCTTATCTCTTAAGTAAAAACTCCATAAACACATGGCTCTCAGCTCCCTAGAGAAAGCAAATAAGACCAAATAAATGTCAGTTTTTTGCCTAGATTTATGACTTTTCTTTTTCTCCTCTTTTTGATATTATGTTTTTTTTTTAAGTTTATATTTTGGATTAACTTTAAACTTACAGAAGAGCAGCAAAAACAGTAGGGTTTTCCTAAATCCTTCACCAAGACTTCTCTAGTTGTTTAACATCTTGAATAACTATAATTGTCCAAAACAGGAAATTTACATTAGTATAATGCTACTGTCTAACTCCAAAATATTATTTGGCTTCAACAGCTTTTCCACTAATGTCTTTTTTTTTTCTTTAATGTTCGAGGATCCTAGCAGGATATCATGTTCCTTTCTTGCAGTCTATAACTTTTCCTCTGTCCTTCCTTTTTTCACATTTTCACATTTTTTTAAAAAGATTTATTTATTTATTTATTTATTTATTTTAAGGAGAGAGAAAGAGCACACAACTAGGTGGAAGGGCAGAGGAGAGGGAACGAATCTCAAGCAGACTCCCCAATGAGTACAGAGGTCCATGCAGGGCTTTATCTCACCATCCTGAGGTCATGATCAGAGCCCAAATCAAGAGTTGGCCACTTAACCTGAGGCACCAAGGTGCCCCACACTTCCACAGTTTTGAAGATTAATTTCAGTTATTTTTTTAAAGGTTTATTTATTTGTGAGAGAGAGACACGCACAGAGAGAGAGAGAGAGCCATAAGCATGAGTGGGGGAAAGGGCGGAGGGAGATAATTTAAAGCAGACTCCCTGCTGAGCACAGCCAAGTGGAGCTTGATCCCAGGACCCTTGAGATCATGACCTGAGCCAAAACCAAGAGTCAGATACTCAACCAGCTGAGCCATCCTGGTGCTCCTGTTCACTTATATTAATGAATGGCCTTTGCTCTATGTTTGTCTAATTTTTTATGAGTAGGTGAAGTTTTTACATTTTTTTAAAGAATAACAAAATGAGGTTGTACCATTTCTCTGCATTAAATTTTGAGATATAGGATGTCATATATCTTATTAATGATGATGTTGACCTTCACCACTCTCTTAAGGTGTTTTGGTTTATCTCTCTATTCTAAAGTTACTAGCTTTCCCTGCTTATTTAACATATATTTTGATGGAGATTGTTTGTTGTTTTTCTTCAAATTTCTGCTAATATTAGTATTCATGACTGGATCTTGTGTGCATATGATTACTAAGGTTTTTGCCTAATGGTTGCTTTAATTTGTCTTTTCTTTTACATTTGTTAACTGCAATTCTAAAAGTGAAAACTGTCTTTCTTTCTACATATTTATTTGATTATTCATTTATATCAGAATGGGCTGATAAATTTTATTTGACTTTGTGGGTTATATTTTAAAGACATCAACATTTATTTAGTTATTTTGGATAACTAACTGCTATCCTGTGTTCTTTTACCAAATACCCTCTCTTTTCCATTTTCCCCTATTCCCTCCCTCCCTCTTCTTTTATTTCCTTCTCCCTTCCTCCGTCCCTTCCTTCCTCTCTAATATTTCTTTTCACTGTGGTCCCACAACTAAGTTCATCTTCTATTTCTTCTTGTATTTTTTTTTTTTTCTGTCCCAGCCTTGTAATCAAACACTTCTGTAAGATGTCCAGGTTTCTTTCTTTTTTAAATAATAGTATTTAGAAATCAAGCAGAGGCCTTAAACATGAATTTTACTATAAGAAGTCATTATTTCTAGGTCCTCTCAGTGTTCAGGCTAAGAAACACACACACACACACACACACACACACACACACACACACACACACAGACACAATATACACACTCCTGTATTTTTATACTTGTGTATCTATCCCATACTCATATTTATATCCATATCTATATCTATTATATCCATATAAATATCTATCTACTTATGTATCTATAATCTATCCATCAGCTATCTAAAAATATGTGTTCATACTGAGATCATGGATTCTAATCCAGTACACAGGATTAATATTGGCTCTTCCCATTTTCCTTATTTGTAACTTTCCCAATATTGTCAAGCTCAAGTCTAAGTATCTACAATGTATTTACTTATTACTTTAATTCTAGTGTACAGATATAATTGTTTCCAAGTTGTGAGAAATAAATTTACTATGAGATTTCAGTATTTATGATTCTTTTTGTGTTAGTCTTACAATATTCATCCAAGATATTATTTTCCAAAGTTACTTAAGTTAGTTCTTTCCTTTCCCACTCCTTCAATGTAGATATTTTATTTGCTTATTATAAAGTTAGTTCCATTTCTTTGGGATTATATTCCATTTTGGATTTTCTTCACATCCCATTTATTTTGAATTATTTAATTTTTAGAGTATGTGAAATGTATATAAACTATTCCTACAGTTCTAAGAGACAGAACAATACAAAAAGGTATATTAAAAAAGTGTCACTTCCCTCTCATCCTTGCTGTAATATTCCCATTCTACCTTCTTTCCATCCTTTTCCCACCAACCTCCATATAAATAAAAATTCTCTTTAGTCTCTGGTTTGTATTTATCATTTTTTTTTCATTTGTCACAAATAAGCAGCAACATGTATTTGTGACATCCACTTAAGTTTTGTTACAGAGAGATTAACACATTATAAATAGTCATTTGTGGTTTGATTTTTTTTTAACTTAGCAACATACCTTGGAAATTACTTGATATTAGTTCACAGAAATCTTTCTCATTCTTTTTTATAGATGTATAGTGTTCCATTGTATGAATGTAGCATAGCTTACTCAACCATTTTCCTTTAAACAGCAGTTAGCTTGTTTTCAGTATTTTGTGATTCCAGATAGTCCAAAGAATAAATTTGTGCACCTGAATTTTTTAAAAGATATTTATTTATTTATTTATTTGACAGAGAGAGAGAGAGATCACAAGAAAGAAGAGAGGTAGGCAGAGAGAGAGAGGGAAGCAGTCTCCCCGCTGAGCAGAGAGCCCAATGTGGACCTCGATCCCAGGACCCTGGGATCATGACCTGAGCCGAAGGCAGAGGCATAATCCACTGAGCCACCCAGGTGTCCTGTGCATCTGAATTTTTTGTAATCATAGAAGTGCATCTTTAGGGGCCACCTAGGTAGCTCAGTCGGGTAAATGCCACACTCTTAATTTTGACTCAAGTCATGATCTCAGGGTCATGGGACTGAGCCCTGAGTCAGGCTCTGCAGTTAGCAGAACCTGCTCATCCCCCTGGTGCATGCATTCTCTCACTCAAATAAATAAATCAAATCTTTAAAAAAAAATAAAAAAGTGCACTTTTAGGATATATCACTAGAAGTGACATAAGTTGAAAGTTTGGTGGATGTAATTTCATCCACATTTTAAAAGTATTCTATAAAAGACTTTTTTTTTTTGTATATCAAGTGTGCTACATTGAAATAAATTAAAGAGCTACCATAATTCATTTAAAAACAGTGCTATTTCTATTTGAAAAATTTTGCTAAATATTTTCAAGAAAAGCTTCTTAAGAATGACAATGATTCTAATTCCTAGATATAAAAATTGGTATTTCAACATCAACCAAACAATGATGTGGCTATATTTAGAAATGCATCAGAAGTCATAAAACAGGTTTGTTGTTTTAACTGTGTACCACACATTTTCTGCTTTCCAAGAAAAAAAAATTGTGACAATGAATGCTTTTGGCTATTTTAAATCTAAGTGTTATTCTTCTATGCTTCTGCCTCATTAAAACTAGAACATGTTAAAAAGGTGATGACCTCACAGTTTTGCAAGTTATTTTTTATGAGCTTGACTCTTTCTTAGTAGAACAGTAAAGCTATTCATTTCTCATCTATTTATCTTTCTCATTGGAAATATTTTCAGCAAGTTGACAAGGAGGAAAAGTGTAAGGAAAGAGAGGTTTTTAATTTTCTCACCATTCTTCTAATCTAGTACTTCTCCTCAATTCCAATTAGAAAGCTATATTCTCAGTCAAAAAGAATGACACACAAACTCTGAGGTGTAGAATTAATACAGATTAGTAGGAATTAAAGTCTACAATTGTAAAGAAGTTTTAAGAGAAAACCCATTATTCTAAATTAGTTCAAGTCTAGTTTCAAAAATTACATCACATTATCCTTAAAAAGAAGGTGCAAATTATATCTATGACTAAATCTGTGTTTATTACTTTTTAGACAAAAGGTAAAATATATATATATATGAGCAGTAAAGATACTACCAGTTCTTTAAGAAAACATGAGGAGAATTGGTATTGGGGTAAATATAAGTCTTTCAAACTAGAACAAGAAGTTTGAAATTACTTCTGTAGAAATTAAGAATATTACTTTATTGAAAAAGTAAAAGGTCTGTTGAGTGATGAATAAAATGTTAGGTAATTGGGTAATAACATAATTACAAGCATTTGTTAGGTAGTTTGTTTGCTTTTATAATAGTCCAGTTGAGAGAAATAGATATGTGGCTTATATATACTTAAGGTTTATGTCACAATAGCTAAAGATTCAGATGTCTAGGTTATTGACAAATAGGTGAACATGTAATTTAAAAACAGAGCATATTAGATGCTGTTTTAAAGATTTTTTTTTACATTTTTCCATTCCCTGTTTATTCATTTATTTTTATTTTTTTTTAAAGATTTTATTTATTTATTTATTTGACAGACAGAGATCACAAGCAGGCAGAGAGTCAGGCAGAGAGAGAGGAGGAAGCAGGCTCCCTGCTGAGCAGAGAGCCCGATGCGGGGCTCGAACCCAGGACCCTGAGATCATGACCTGAGCCGAAGGCAGCGGCTTAACCCACTGAGCCACCCAGGCGCCCCTATTCATTTATTTTTAAAAATTGACATAGAATTGACATATAACTTTGTATTAGTTTCAGGTGTACAACATATATATATATATATATATATATATATATATATATATATATATGGATATATTGTGAAATAATTAGCACATTAAGTCTAAGATTATTTTTTAAGATGAATATATAAAGGTCTCTTAAAAAGCATTACCTGATAAAAACAGTATGATACTGACACAAAAAATAGATAACGACAATGGAACAGAATGGAGAGTCCAGAAATAAATCCATGCTTTTATGGTCAATTAATCTACAACAAAGGAGGGAAGAATATACAAAAGGGAAAAAGATAGTTTCTTTGACAAATGCTGGGAACACTGGACAGTTACATGCAAAAGGATGAAACTGGACAACTTTTTTACGTTATACACAAAAATAAACTCAAAATGGATGAAAGACCTAATATAAGACCTAAAACCATAAAATGCCTAGAAGAAAACACAGGCAGTATTCTCTTTGACATTAGCCATAGAATCATATTTCTAGATGTGTCTCCTTTGGCAAGGGAAACAAAAGCAAAATTAAACTATTGGAACTACATCAAAATAAAAAGCTTTTGCACAGCATAAGAAACGATCAATAAGACTGAATGAGAGAAGGTATCAGGTAAAGGGTTAATATCCAAAATATATAAAAACTTATACAACTCAAGACCAAAATGGAACATAAACCAATTAAAACAAAGCATAGAACATGAATAGATTTTTTTTCCAAAAAGATATACAGATGGCCAATAGACACATGAAAAGATGTTCAACATCACTCATCATCAGGGAAATGTGGATTAAAATAACAGTAAGATATCACCTCACACCTGTTAGAATCACTAAAATAATAAAAAAAAGTCAAGGAACTACAGGGGTTGGTGAGAATATGGAGAAAAAAGGACACTTGCGCATTGTTGGCGCAGATGTAAACTGGTGCAATCACTGTGAAAAACAGTATGGAGCTTCCTCAAAAAGTGAAAAATAGAACTACCCTATGATTTGGTAATTGAATTACTGGGTATTTACCCAAAGAATACAAAACCAGCAATTCAAAGGGATAAATGCACCCCTCTGTTTATTGCAGCATTATTTATAATACCCAAATTATGGAAGTAGACCAAATGTCCATCCATATATGGATGAATAAAGAATAAGTGGTATATATATAATGGAATATTAGCCAGCCATAAAAGAATGAAATCTTGTTATTTGTAGTGACATGGATGGACATAATGGGTATAATGTTAAGTGAAATAAGTCAGTCAGAGAAAGACGAATACCATATGATTTCACTTATATGTGGGATTTAAGAAACAGATGAACAAAGAAAAAAGGAGACAAACAAAAAACCAGATTCTTAAATATAGAAAACAAACTGGTGGTTACCAGAAGGGAGGTGGATGGGAGGATGGGTGAAACAGGTAAAGGGAATTAAAGTACATTTATCATGATGAGCACTGAGTAATGTATAGAATTGTTGAATCACTACATTGTACACCCAATACTAATATATAATATATATATATATATATATATATATATATATAATACTAATATACTGTTATATATTAATTATATTTGAATAAAACAAACAAATGAACAAACAAAATAAAAGGATTACCTGATCCTTCAAAGAAATATAACAATCCCTTGGTGCCAATGATTGTTTATTCTTCTGATCCATTATAAAGTATTAACTTATTTTAGCTTTGACATTTTTGAAAAGGGAAATATACAATTTAATAATAATAATTAGATAATTAAGTACCCCACTTTTGATAATAGATAAGCAAATTAGAAAGAAAGTCATCAAATAAGTGGAAGACTTGAGTAGCACTATAAGCCAGCTAGACTTAAATTTATAGACCACTGGACTTAGAAAAAACAGAAAACAAATTCTCCACAAATTCACATGAAATATTCTCAAAAATAAACTAGATCGTTAAGACTTTGAAAAACCACATGAAATTGAAATTATGTACATCATAAAAAGTATGTTCTCTAACCAGAATAGAATTAAATTAGAAACAAATCATATTTTTTTTGAGGTTGAAAGTACATGGTCCTAGCTAATCAATGAGTCAAAAAGAAATCACAAAAGAAAATAGAAAATATTTTCACATGAATGTTAAGGACAACATGTCATAATAAAATTATAGGATGTAACTAAAGCAGTGATTAGAGGGAAATTTGTAGCTGTAAACACTTACATTTTAAAAAAAGATAGATCTAAAATCAATAATCTAAGATTCCACCTTAACAAACTAGAAAAAGAGAAACAAATTAAAGGAAGGGGATAGTAAATATTAGAGTAGAAATAAAAGAAAACAAGAAGAGAAAAACGATAAAATTAAACATCATAATTTGCCACCTCCCGATGGCGCATAGGAGAAGAATGAGGCACAAACAAGTCAGCTGCAAGGGATGGGAGGAGAGGGCAACAGTAGAAAAGACTGTCGCCCCAAACAACTCCTCAGTTTCATATTTATTAGAAAGTGAGTAACAATCAACAAAGCCAGGGTAGATTACACATTTACCATGAGTCTTGTACATATGTAAGAAGAAAGGCAAAACATGTCTGGTCATATAGTACATGACCTATAGTGAGCAAGCCCAAATGAAAGGATTGTCTGACTAACTGCTGATGCTCTCTGGGGAAGGGGAGATAATGGAAAAATTAAGCAGGTGGCATTCGTACTGAGTGAGCCGGGAATCCCCAGCTGCTGGGCTTTAAGGACGTCTATTGTCCTCTCCTCCAGAGGCGTGTTGCCAGTACATGTTTTTCTTAAGGCTATATCTAAGCATGCTTGGTAACTAGTATAATTTCTCATAGGTTGTATTTTAAACAGTATGTAGTTTAAACTAAAGTTTGTTCTTTGAAAATAAAGAGTTGACAAAGTTTTAACTGGATTCACTGAGAAGAAAACAGAGATTGAGAGAGAGGGCATTCTCTGTGAAATAAAAAAGGGTTCTAAGAGAAGACTATGAACAATTAATTGTATGTTACTATACTAAGCAATCCACATGAAATGGACAAATTCCTAGATGATGAAAACTGACAAAGAAGATGTTAAAAAAAAATCTGAGATAGAATTAATAATCAAAAAACTTCTCACAAATAAAATCTAGGCCCAGATGGCTTCACTGGTGATTTCTACCAAATATTTAAAGAGGGTCAAGCAAGATAGTATGAGAATGACTGAAGAGAGGAGCAAAGGGAGAAGGACAAGCAGAATCTGAAACCAGGCTCCATCTCATGACCTTGAGATCATGACCTGAGCCAAAACCAAGAGTCAGACACTTAACCAACTGAGCCCCTCAGGTGCCAAAACAATCTTTTAAAGAACAAAATAAGTGGGCCCATAGTTCTTTATATCAAAACTTACTATAAAGCTATGGTAATAAAGCAGAGAGGTTCTGGATTAAGAACATAAATGTAGAAATATAGGACACAAAACAAATGAACAGGAAAATAGGAGACAAACCAAAAAACAGACACTTAACTATAGAGAACAAACTGATGGTTACTAGAGGGGAAGCAAGTAGGGAGATGGGTGAAATAGGTGATGGGAATTATTGAATACTGCATAAGTGTAGAATTGTTGGATCACTATACTGTACACCTGAAATATATACATATGCATTTATATGTGTGTGTGTGTGTGTGTGTATATATATATATATATATGAGAATTATGGCTTAAAATATAAATAAATAAATTAGACTCTTTAAAAGTTGAAGGGGATAAAAAAGAGTAGAAACATACATCAGTGAAGCAGTACTGAAAGCCAAGAGAGAAATGCTTAAAATAACTGTCGTCAATTTTTGACTATCAGGATATCAGGTATCAGGGTGATTTCATTGTGGAAAGAATAATCTGTTCAATGAATGGTGTTGGACAACTGCGTATCAATACACATGATCCCCCACCCCCGACCAAAACAACTAGACCCACACCCACATTTTTGGCCAAATGTAAAAATTAACTCAAAATACATAATATATCTAATTGTAGAAGCTAAACTACTAACTTAGAAGAAAACAGAAATAAGTTATCATGACCTCGGATTGTATAACAGTATCTTAGATAGGAAACCAAACCTGCTAGCGACAAATTAATAGGTCAATTCAACTCCTTCAAAATTAAAACTTGTGTAATTCACAGGACAAATAGAAGTGAAAATATAGCAAATTAAATGAGTGAAAGTACTCACAAATCATATCTCTGATAAGGTGCCAGTATCTAAAATATATAATGAATACTTCAAACTCAACAGTAAAAAGCTAAGTCAAACATGGGCAAAAAGTTAAAGTGGACACTTCTTCAAAGAAGACAGACAAATAACTTATACAAACATGAAAGGATGCTCAACGTAATTAGTCATTAGAGAAATGTAAAGCAAAATATCAATGAGATACCACTTAACCACAAATGAAGATTTTTTAAAAAGGAGGGGGCAAAGCAACAGTGTTGTGGAAGATGTGGAAAACTAGAACCCTCATACAGCTGAAAAATAAGCTAACTACAGTATTACCATATATATATAATATATAACCAAGAGAATTGAAATTATGCCCTTTGGCAAAAATTTGTACACAAAATTAAAATCAGCAGTATTTTAATGACCTAAAAATAAAATCAGATAAAATATTAATAACTGATGAATAAATTTAAAAATTTGTATAGCTCTATGAAAAAATATCATTTGACAATAAAAAGAAATTAAGGATGGACATATTCTAGAACAAGAATGGATATTGAAAATACTGTGCTAAGTGAAAGGAAACTATAATGAAAAACAAAATATTATGCAATTATATTTATAGGTATATCTAGTATACAAAACCCAAGACAAGAAAATAATAGTAATGAGGAGCTAAGAGAAGGGTAATGGGGACAGGCTGCTCTTATGTACAAGGTTTCTTGCAGATGGATGACATGTTCTGATATTAGACAGTGAATACATTCAAAACCACTAAATTGTACACTTTACAAAGACAAACTTTATAATATGCAATTGTATCACAATAAAGCTGTTAGAAAAAAAGAGAAGCTATAGTCAAAGAACTTCTGATGTTAGGAAATGAAGTCAATTTGGAAAATAAAGCAAATTTTAACTGCTTATGTGAATAAATTTGTCACAAAGTAGCGAAAATAAAGTTAACACCAGTTTCCTCATTTTGAGCAGAAAATTTGAATCATAGTCACCTATGTAAGGCAATGATCAAACTTTTTTCCTTGTTTTCTAATGCCCTTTACTGTTTTATTTAATGCTGTTTACATGAGGATTTTGTTACTGCTAATGAGCGTTTTGCTCATATTGATCTTTCTGAGATGGTATTTTATTTGACATATTAAAGGCCTTATGCAGTCTTCATGCTCCCAGGGTTGTTGTAACGTAGGCTTGAGAGCCCAAGCAACTTTTATGAATCTCTTTTTGTTTCCTTTTCTTTGTCTGATATAATGTGAATGATGCTTATTAGTGAATTGCATGTATACATGAATTCTTATTAGGCTACAAATTTTGGCATTAGTTATAATTTATTAAAGTTTTTTTAAAGGTTGTTCAGTTTAAAAGCATAGACGTTTATTTAACAGTTCTGAAGGAATAAAACAAATCAGTGGTACAAATGTACATGCACAAATCACCTAAATTCCTGTGATTAAAAGTTCTTTTTATCTTTAGATATTTTTAAAATGTAATACACTTATTGTTATGTGTTGATGCAATGCTTGAATGGGGATATTTTCTTCAATTCAAAACAGTAAAGTTAATTTTTGGAACCTATTTGATAGTTAATGTACAATAAATGCCCATAAAATAAGTGTCCAACAAGAAGTAAAAAATTTCTGCATGCATTGATAATCGTCAAATTTTAGTCTTCATTTGGCACTTCACGTCATTAACACCACTATTTACCTTTGCTACTAGATATGCCCCCAAGATATTGTGCTATAGAAAAATCAAACATTTTTAACTATAAGCAGTGATCATCTTGGCCTGCCCATCTCCCCACGCCTCCTATCCCAAACCATCTGTTCATTCATCTCCTCACAAAATAACATATCACGTGTGTTGGCACAAAGGTTCCTAGTCTTTTCTGGGTGATCATTACATTTGAAAAATAAAAAATCTTATGGAAATTTCTCCAGAAAGAGTAAGTTTATGCATTCACACACACACACACACACGCACACACACACAGGCATACCAGAGTACCTTCATGTGGCTCTTCCATAGACCTAGATTACAAACCATAATCCATTAATCTTCTGTAATCCCCTTTTTTATTTCCCATATCCATTCTTTTATAAGCCAAATCAATTCTGCCCCTAAAATCTCTCATATTCCCCCATTTTGTGTTGTTTTAGGTCTTGCCTACATTATCTATTAACTTTTTTTATTATTTTGACCATGTACTAATCCCCTAATTGATTTTTTTGCTTTTTATCTCAGTCTTTTCCAATCATTGTTCATATTATGGCCAACTAATATTTTAATGTAATAATCAGAAAACATCACTGCATTTATGCATATGGCTGCCCATTATTATGTTTACCTGATTAAAAAAAAACAAGATAGGGCACCTGGGTGGCATAGTGGGTTAAGCCACTGCCTTCGGCTCAGGTCATGATCTCAGGGTCCTGGGATCGAGTCCCACCCACATCAGGCTCTCTGCTCAGCAGGGAGCCTGCTTCTCTTTCTCTCTCTCTGCCTGCCTCTCTGCCTACTTGTGATCTATCTCTGTCAAATAAATAAATAAAATCTTAAAAAAAAAAAAGCTTTAAAAAAAAAACCAAGATATTTTTTCAGTCTCCTTATGCACTTTCATTTCCTAAAATTGCCTTCCACAAAGTTCATATTAAACTCCTTAAGCCATTTTGTTTTTACCATGTTTGGGTTTTTTTTTTTTTTTTTAATTCTAATTTCAGCATTAACGTAATGCTGAAAAAAAGTTGGTCATTGTTTAAATGATCATGAGAAATGGTATTAAAGTAGAACTCTTAATAACCTTAACCTGTTTAGATCTACAATTATGATTAAAAATTTCAGAGAAGGGGCACCTGGGTGGCTCAGTGGGTTAAAGCTTCTGCCTTTGGCTCAGGTCAGGGTCCCAGGGTCCTGGGATTGAGCCCCGCGTCGGGCTCTCTGCTTAGTGGGGAGCCTGCTTCCCTTCCTCTTTCTCTGCCTGCTTCTGCCTACTTGTGAACCCTGTCTGTCAAATAAATAAATAAAATCTTTAAAAAAAATTTCAGAGAAAACAGTATGCTACTCACTGTTTTCTTAGAACCCATTTTTACTGAACTTCTACTTTGTGCTTGGCACTGCTTTTGGCACTAGGTGCATCAGTGAAGAGCACAGAAAAAATACCTTCCTCCATGGAATGTAGATTCTAGTACAAATAAGGAGCAAATAAACAAAAGAAATATGTAAAGTCTATAGCAACCCAGGTTGTACAATGTGTTATTAAGAACAAAAATATGACAAGAAAGGGAGACAGAGAATATTTGTAGAGTGAGATTTGTCATGTTTAAAATACTGTAGCCATGAAAGCAATACTGAGGACAATGTGTTTGAGCAAAGAACTGAAGAAGGAGAATGAGTAAACTATCTATATGTCCTGAAGTAAAGTGTTCCTGGCAGAAGAATATCAAAGAAAAAGAGTACAGTTGGTTGTTGCAGAAAGAACAAAGAAGCAAGTGTGCATAGAAAGAGCGGCGAAAGCAGCAGAAATAAATTAAGGTGTGGGAGAATTTATTGAAGCCTTGTAGTTCACTGTGATAACACTGTTTTTTTGCCAAAAATGAGTGGATAATGTCCATGGCTCTGAGAAAGTGAAAAATCAGTACTACTAGGAATTGATCTTTCCTTTCCTATTGTATCAACAAAGTTTCTAAAAGAACAGAGTCAAGAGCTGATCACAGTTATAAGACAGTTAAGTTTGTGTTAGATGTGATTGCTTTCTTACCAGCCTCAAATAATTTTTCCTGTTTTTGGAACAAAGATTACCAAGATACCCAATTGCTGAATCATGCTGCTTATTAACAGTATCTAAGTTGAAACAGATCCTTGCTTCCCAAATTCTTCCTTAGAATCTTACAAGGTCCTCTCTGTAAACCCTATCTTAGTCTCCCCAGACTTCCTCTGATGTGCATTTTATCTTGATGACTCCAAGCTAAGTAAATCTAACACTGACTCCAAGTATATTACTGGTGGGATTAGATAGTTTTGAGCACAGAAGTGATGGTATTATGGTTTAGATTTTACCGATCATCGGGCTGTTGTGTTAAGAAGAGATTGCAGTTGGGGCACTTGGGTGATGCCCTCAGTTAAGTGCCTGAGAATTGGTTTCAGATTTGGAGGGGAGTTTTGCTTCAGACATGGTAAATTTGAGGTTACCTCCCCTCTGGTAACAATCAGTTTGTTCTCTATATTTGAGGGCCTGTTTCTTGGTTTGCCTCTTTTTTTTTTTTCTTCCCCTACTGTTTGTTTCTTTTGTTCTTAAATTTCACATATGAATGAAAGTATATGGTATTTGTCTTTCTCTAATTTATTTTACTTAACATAATACTCCTTAGCTCCATCCACAACTTTGCAAATGGCAAGCTTTCATTCTATTTTATGACTGAGTAATATTCCATTATATGTATATATGCACACTACAACTTCTTTATCCATTCACCAGTTGATGGACATTTGGGTTCTTTCCATAATTTGGCTATTGTAAGTAATGCTGCTATAAACAGTGCGCTTAAGTCCCATCAAATTAGTATTTTTTTATTCTTTGAGTAAATACCTAGTAGTTCAATAGCTAGAAGATAGGCAAGTTCAATTTTTGAGGAATCTCCATAATGTTTTCTAGAGTGGCTTCATCAGTTTGCATTCCCACCAACACTGAAAGGGTTCCCCTTTCTCTGTATCCTTGCCAACATCTCTTCTTTCTTGTGTTGTTAATTTTAGCCATTCTAACAGGTGTGAGGTGATACCTTATTACAGTTTTGATTTGTATTTCTCTGATGATGAGTGATCTTGAGAATCTTTTCCTGTGTCTGTTGGCCATCTGTATGTCTTCTTTGGAAAAATGTCTATTTATGCCTTCCACCCATTTTTAAATTGGATTATCTGTTTCTTTGGGTGTTGAGTCTGGTAAGTTCTTTATAGATTTTGGATACTAATCTTTTATCAGATATGTCATTTGCAAATATCTTCTTCTATTCTGTAGGTTGCCTTTTAGGTTTGTTGATTATTTCCTCTCTGTGCAGAGACTTTTTATTTTGATGTAGTCCCAATAGTTTAATTTTATTTTTGTTTCCCTTGCCTCAGGAGACATACCTAGTAAGAAGCTGCTATGGCTAATGTTAAAGAGGTTGCTGTCTGTGTTCTCCTTCAGGATGTTAACAGTTTCCTGCCTCAGGTTTAGGTCTTTAATCCATAAATGGTCCATTTTCATTCTCTTGTCTATTGCTGTCCAGTTTTCCCAACACCATTTGTTGAAAAGACTCTTTTTTTCCATTGGATATTCTTTCTTCCTTTGTCAAAGATTAATTGACCATATAGTTGTGGTGATGCATCCACTTTTAGGATAAAATAAAATAAAATAAAATAACATCAAAAACTTGATTGCATATAGTTTTGCATGGTTATGCAACTTATGTACAAACCTCATACATTATTTAAATATTTTAGAATGTAATCTAAGCTTTAAATTGAGCATATGAAGAAAAGAATTAGTATTCAGTCTCTGCCTCTCATATAGCGGGGTTGTAATTTTTTATTCCATTCAAACCTCTAACAACATGGATATAATTATTTCCATTTAATTATTTAAAAATAAGGAATCCAAGTTTCATAAAATGTAAGCTATTTTTTTCAAGGTCAACTTACTAATAAGAGCCAAAGCAAAGATTTAAATCAAAATCAGTCCATTGAAATTCCCTTTACCTTTCATGAAGGGCTTGCTTCAACTTTTAAAGCATAAGTGTATTGTGAATGGCCAATTCATAAACCTAGGATTTGGGACAGCATAGGGTGGAGGGGGGAGGACTGTCATCCACATCCTTTAAGAAACTGGCTTAAGAACTGATTCAGTTAGGAGGCATTTGACTAAGTGATTATCCAGTTTGGTTAAATGTGGGTAATATCAAATAAAATAAAACATTGTCCCTGGTCTTAAAGAAAGAACAATCTAGAAGGGAGAAACCTCATAACTCAACAATAGACAATGTGGAACATAGAGATATGAGTAAAATTCTACTCTGGAATCAGAAACAAATAATTAAGTGAATCTCCAAAGTAGTGGTGAGATTCAGAGAATACATGATTTTATTAAATGTTTACAAATCATCCAGATAACTAAATGGAAACAGAGTCATTACAGTCAGAAGGAATACCATGTGTAAAGACAAGTATGGAAGCATTTGATGGAAGGTCCCACTTGGACAGGTGTGTTTGAAAAGGCTGTAGCATGCATTACTATGAGGACAAGTGGGCCAAGATGCTTGAGATACACATGGGCTGGATAATTAATGTCTAGGGTACTAAGCAAGGGGCTATAAATACACACTTACATTTTCTGTGCACTTGAGCATTGAAGAATGAGAATATGGTATATTTAGAAATACAGGGTTATAAAAAGCTGACTCTTAAGCAAATTCTGCATCAAGAGCAGAGTCTTAAATGATTTATTGAGATGTCATTCTCTAAATTTTTCTGCAACTTCTGCTTGTTATTTCCAAACACATTTATGGAGCAGTTCTTGTACTGAGAACAGGTAAATTATTCTAGTAAAACAAACTTGGGTTATTGGTTACATTGTGTGTGGATAAGATTTGGTTAACAATCAGATCAATATTTAGAATTACAATTATTATTTCAATTTCAACCAATTCTTACATTTATTTTTATAAAATTTTAGGGACAATGATTTTTAAAGGAAAGGAATTGCTAAGTTTTTTTTTTCCAGCTGTTTTCCATATTATTTTGTTCTGAGGAAGAATTTCATATTTTATACATGTACTTAGGTATGATTAGAAGAGAGAATATCATATGTAGTTTTTTATAGAAAATCACATAATACTGATATTAGAGCATTCATTAGATCACCTATAAACCAAACAACTTTTAAATGAAGAAGTGGAGACAAAATGTTATGGGAAGGGCTCAAGATCCCAAGAAGTTTAGTGAAAAATCCAGGTCTGGAACACAGATTTTCACAACTTTATGGTAATGGTTTTCCCCACTATACCTTAGTTTTTATTCCTGGGCTTCCTATTCCAGATACTGTTTTTCAGGGAATAAGTAAGATTTCAATAGAGTCATAAGTCAAAGACGGGTACTGATGAGGAAAAATTCTATGCTACAGAAAGCAACAAAGTTCAAATGCTTAGAATTTTATTATAGTCAGTTTCAAAGTATTCTTGTTAAAAAAAGGAAAAAATAAGATGAAATCAAAGATTGAGATCAAACCATATGATACTGTTAAGTATAAGAAACAAACTGAGAGTTGCTGGAGGGGAGGTGGCTGCGGGGATTGGGGTAAAAAGGTGATGGGCATTAAAGAGGGCATGTGATATAATGAGCACTGGGTATCATAATCAATTGATAAATTACTTGAATCTACATCTGAAACCAATAATAAACTATATGTTAACCAAGTGAATTTAAACAAAGTAAGTTTATTTTAAAATACTTGAAAAGATACTATGAAATGATAAAATAAGTATGTTTATCTTCTTTCTATATAGAAGACTATTTTAACAGATTTTTATAGACAGAGGGTTGTTATTTGGTTAATTTTGGTAGTGCAATCTCAGAAGATTCAGAGTTTATTTAGTTTGCCCAAAATGTTGACTGATAATCTAAACAAATGAGATACATCAGATTTGTCTAGAGACACTGTAAATTGATTTGCATTTCTCAAGATATTTAGATTTTTATTTTTAGTTGCAGAAAACCTTAGAAATGTGTGGAAATTTTAATATAAAGACTATGACCATCTTTAAATTGTTTTTTCTTCTTTAAATATTTGAGAAATGATTTGAATAAATAATATTTAACTAAAATAATTACAAAATCATGTTCATGTGCTCACTTTGGCAGCACATATACAAAATTATTTTCACCCTGTGAAGGAGTTTTAAAATAATACTAAATGAATATCTTTAAAAGATGGATTAAAATATGTATCTTTTTTTGCCTTTGAAAAGAGCATCATTTTATAATTGCAGTTATTCAAACTTATCATTAACAATGTTTTTATTTTCTTTCTTCAAAAAATATGAATCATTTGTACATGTATTTAAGAATTTTTCTTATATAATAACAATGAAAATATAGAAAGGGAAATTAGAAAATCAATACCATTTACTATAGCACCAAGAAGCATAAGATACCTGGGAATAAACCTAACCAAAGAGGTAAAGGATCTGTACTTAAAGAACCAAAGAACACTCATGAAAGAAATTGAAGAAGACACAAAAAGATGGAAGACCATTTGATATTCATGGATCAGAAGAATAAACATTGTTGTCTATAGTGCCCAGAACAATCTATACTTTCAATACCATCCCAATCAAAATTCTACCGGCATTTTTCAAAGAGCTGGAGCAAACAATCTTAAAATTTGTATGGAACCAGAAGAGACCCCGAATTGCTATGGAAATATTGAAAAAGAAAAACAAAACTGGGGGCATCACATTGTCTGATTTCAAGCTTTACTACAAAGCTATGATCACCAAGACAACATGGTGCTGGCACGAAAATAGACACATAGACCAGTGGAACAGAGTAGAGAGCCCAGATATGTATCCTCAACTCTATGGTCAACTAATCTTCAACAAAGCAGGAAAAAATATTCAGTGGAAAAAAGATAGTCTCTTCAAAAAATGGTGCTGGGAAAGTTGGACAGCTACATGTAGAAGAATGAAACTCGACCATTCTCTTACACCATACACAAAGATAAACTCAAGATGTTCGAAAGACCTCAATGTGAGGCAGGAATTTATCAAAATCCTAGAGGAGAACATAGGCAGTAACCTTTTTGACATTGGCCACAGCAAATTCTTTCAAGGTATGTTTCCAAAGGCAAAGGAAACAAAAGTGAAAATGAGCTTTCAGGACTTCATCAAGATCAAAAGCTTCTACACAGCAAAGGAAATAGTCAACAAAACAAAGAGGCAATCCACGGAATGGGAGAAGATATTTGCAAATGACACTACAGACAAATGGCTGATATCCGAGATCTATAAAGAACTCCTCAAACTCAGCACACACAAAACAGATAAACATGTCAAAAAATGGGCAGAAGACATGAACAGATACTTTTCCAAAGAAGACATACAAATGGCTAATAGACACATGAAAAAATGTTCATCATCATTAGCCATCAGGGAGATTCAAATTAAAACCACATTGAGATACCACCTTACACCAGTTAGAATGACCAAAATTAACAAGACAGTAAACAACATGTGTTGGAGATGCTGTGGAGAAAGGGGAACCCTCTTACACTTTTGGTGGGAATGCAAGTTGGTGCAGTCACTTTGGAAAAGTGTGGAGATTCTTCAAAAACTTAAAAATAGAGCTACCCTATAACCCCACAATTGTACTACTGAGAATTTACCCCAAAGATAGAGATGTAGTGAAAAGGAGGGCCACCTGTACCCCAATGCTCAAAGCAGCAATGGGCACAGTCACCAAACTGTGGAAAGAACCAAGATGCCCTTCAATGGACGAATAGATAAAGATATGGGCCATATAAGCAATGGAGTATTATGCCTCCATCAGAAAAGATGAATACCCAACTTTTATATCAACATGGAGGGGACTAGAAGAAATTATGCTGAGTGAAATAAGTTAAGCAGAAAGAGTCAAGTATCATATGGTTTCACTTACTTGTGGAACATAAGGAATAACATGGTGGACATTGGGAGATAGACAGTAGAAGTGAGTTGGGGGAAACTGGAGGGGGAGACAAACCATGAGGGACTGTGGGCTCTGAGAGACAAACTGAGTATTTTGGAGGGGAGGAAGGTGGGGGGGGTTGGGTGAGCCTGGTGGTGGTATTGTGGAGGGCACACATTGCATGGAGTACTGGGTGTGGTGCATAAACAGTGAATTTTGGAACACTGAAAAGAAATAAAATAAAATAAAAATAGAAAAAATTATTTTAAAATAATTTTTTGTGAAAATAATATACAAAATTTTATATACAAATATATAAAATTACCTCCCTGAAAAAGATGTGGGTAAAGGGTAAAGGTTAATCTAAGTAACTTTCAGTATGATCAAAATTTCTTAAGACTGAAACAAGCACTATGCTTTAGTTGATATAGTGGTTTTCCACAGGGATTCAGGTTCACAATTCTGCTACTATTATAGATATATACTGGAATTGAAAAACCATGAAAATGGATGCTGAATAGTGGAAGCCAGATTTCTCATTGTTGGATTGCAAAACTTCAGGGGGAAAAAAGGAGTGGAAGCTAGAATAATCTGGTTGGTAACAGATTTGAGCTAGAGATATCAACATGAATTTATGTTAATAAATTAGTTATTAATATATATATTAATATAGCTTAATATAGATACAAATGAGTACACATAGACATATTTATAGATAAGCATATACACCCAGGTAAGTATTTGCATACATATTTTTGTTCTATTTTCTGAGAAAGTATGAAAGCAATAACACTTCTAGAGCAACAAACACATATAGCACACAGAATTGTTTTCTAATACCATTCCCCAACAAAAGGAACTAGGGATCCTTGAGGAATGGCTGATTTTAGGACTAAGTAAAAAATGTACAAGATGATCCAGAAGCCCCTTGTAGTACCAGCAAGCAAAAATATGATAAAAAACACACAGTTTAGTCCAACTGATATAATTAGATAAATAAGTAAGTATGGGATAAAAGGCATATGTCTCATATAGAATTCCACAGGATTTATATAGATACTCTGTTCTCAAGATAGAGAAATATAACTCCCCACTCCCTAATGGTTGACTTTGCATAGTGACTTCTTCTAAAGTTTCCATAGGGGAAAAAGAGTGAGTAATTACAATGAAGAAACTTTGTAAACACTGCAAAACTATGTGATCAAAGTCAACATCAACAGTAAAAATTAGGTTCAAAGTATGTATCCTTGATACGATGCAATGAAAATGGCACTTTATCTGTGTTCTTTCTCAAACTCTATAACTTCCCACTGATCAGGAAACCAGATGTTAGGACTGATCCCAGAACCTTGGGATCATGACCTGAGCTGAAGGCAGATGCTCAAGTGACTGAGCCACATAGGCACCTCCATAACTTCAATCTAACCATTAAAAATACCTCAGACATTCCACAAAATATCTGACCAGCATACCTCAAGAAGGTCCAGGTCATCAGAAATAGGAAAAGTCTGATAATCTGGCACAGTTAAGAGAAGCCCAGGGAAACATAACTAAAGCGGAAAGATATTAGAGAAGAGCAAGGAAAATATTTTAATTTATAAATTATAATTAATATAATACAATATCAATTCACACTAAGACAGATATAACATTGTGATGTAAGATTTAATATCAGAAGAGACTGAGAATGAAATATATGGAAACTCTTTATACCATCTTCACATTTTTCTGTAAACTTAAAATAACCCTAACACAAAAGTTTTATTAAAAAATATGATGGTCTAGCAACCTAAAATACTGTTAGACTTATAGATAATAAGCATAGTTTATTTAAATAATAATGATGATTATATTAATGATAGTGTTGAAATATTTTTATGTGCCAGCCACAGTTGTAATTTAAATATCATGTTTCATTTTGTTTAATTCTGTGAAATAGTTTAAGTACAGTTTTATGTAGACATTTATGGTAATGTCTTACTTGATATAGTGTTAAGTTTTTCTCAACACTTTTGTCTTTAACTCTCTCTACTTTCACCCAAGAAAAACTGAGCAATATCACCGAATCCCCAGGGATTCAATCATCAACTATATCTGATGATGTTATTTTAGCATCTAACCCTTTCCTGAACTGCCCATGGAACTTTTTATTACCCCAAATCTCAAGGTTTCCTGGCAAAACAACAACAACAACAACAACAAAACCAACAACCACAAACTAAAATCAAACTAATTTCTTCCTTCCATATCTCCTTCCCCAAACTCTTCTTAGAATCTCCTAACATATATGAACATTGCCTTCCGCATAATCTACAAACTTTTGCATCAAGTTTACTTCCTCCATTTTTCTCCCTCCACATAAACCACACTCATTTTATCACTGTTGAGTGTTTAGTTAAGCTATTTCATGATACTGCTGTCTCGGCCACCATTTTGTTTAGCCAAGTGGCCTGCAAGGGCCATGAACTAATGCCCCTCATGCAAGCATATCCTCTGGATAACACCCCACAGAATCACAAGCAAATGCAAGCTTCTGATAGGACTTCCTCAATAGCCCTTGTGATCAACAGTCTCCCCTGCCTCCCAAAGCCTTCTGCTTATGTTCCCCTTGGATAATGGAGCTTATGAAAACGACACTTTTATTGGTTTGAATTGACTAATCTGTCTTTAGCCTGGGAACCCCCAAACGCTCCAACCATGGATCCTCATAAAGGCATATGCCCCAAGTTCTGTCTGCCTCCCTCTCTCTCTCTCTCTCTCTGCCTTCTGCCTTGACCATACATGTGGCCCCTTGAAGCATGCAGTGTTCTTTCTCCAGGACCTGTGAGTAATAAACTTCAGTTCCTCTTGTGGTCATTTAATAAACATCCAGCACCATGTTCTCCACTTAGTAAGTGTTAGTTTAACAAATTCATAACAGTAATTAAAGCACATCTTCAGTTTTATTTTCTCCTTTCTCCAGTCTTTGGCAGTCCTTTCTTAGCTCAAGTCTATGCATTCTCACCCTCCATAGGCCCAACATGTAGGTTTCTGAAACAAAAATTAGCACCCTAGTGGATATCTTGATTAAAACTTTTTTTATTTCCCCAATGCCTCAAATACAAATGCCTTAGCATGTCTTATTAGCTGCATTCAATTTCTTTCAAAAAAAAAAAAAAATCCTTGGTAGGACTCTATTATGGGCCGAATTGTCCCCCACCTCCCGAACATATATTCAAGTCCTAACCCCAGTCCCTATGAATGTGATGAATGTGACATCTTTGCAAATAAGGTCTTTGCAAATGTAATCAAATTAAGATGAAGTCATACTAGGTTAGGTTGGGCCTTAAATCTAATGACTGGTGTCCTTAAAAGGAAAAACAAATTTGAACACAGAAACAGAGTTTTTTTTTTTTTTAAGATTTTATTCATTCATTAGAGAGAGAAAGACAGAGAGAGACCACACAAGCAGGGGGAGGGGCAGAGAGAGGGGTAAGCATACTCCCCACTGACGTGAGAGCTCAGTGTGGAGCTCCATCCCAGAACCTGGAGATCATGACCTGAGCCGAAGGCAAACGTTTAACCATCTGAGCCACACAGCCACCCCAAAACAGAGTGTTTTAAGCCATTCAGTTAGTGTCACTTTGTTAAGGCAGCCCTAGGAAGCTAATACAAATTTCTTCCTATTCCCAAGGCATACTATGTGTTTTAATGTCATTGATTCTGGTCCCCTGATAAATGTCACTCTATATTCCCCACAGTATAACTCAGTTTTTAACCCTGGAAAGTTTCTGTGACTCTTTTAGATGGAATTATTTGCTTGTATCTCTGTTTCTTTGAAAGTATTTACAACAGGGCACTTCAGTGGCTCAGTTGGTTAAGCACCTGATTTCAGCTCAGGTCATGAACTCGGGGTCCTGGGATTGAGCACCAGATCAGGCTCCCTGCGAGGTAGAGAGTCTGTTTCTCCCTCTTCCTTCACCCCTCCCCCATGCTCAGGTTCTCTTGATTACCCTCTCTCTCAAATAAATAAAATCTTTAAAAAATAAAATAATCAAAGAACATTTACTTGTTTATATATTTCATTGTTAAACTGTCACCTTCTTAAGGGAATATTTCATTCCTAGCACTTAGCTAAATATCTAGTACAATATAACTATCCAATAAATTGTATTAAATGACTCAATGAATGGCATTTTCCATGTGTTTTCATTAGCATTATCTGAACTGATCATATATATAGAGAGAGAGAGAGAAAGAGAGAGATACTTAGCATTTTGAAGTATTCATGTATAATTAAATAATATGTTCTAAAAGATTAAGTGCCATTTTATAAAATAGTATAGTCAATAATAATATTTGTTAAGTATTATTTAATATTTAAGATTCAATATAATATTTAGAACATTAACTACATTCATCTCACTAAAATTGATGGATTTTTATAATAAATTTCTAAATACTTTTCTCTGTTTAAATGTGAAGTGACATATGTTTGTTTCCTTGAATAATATTGTACTTCTTGGAATTATCAAGGGAAGTAAAAAAGCTTTCCAATCTAAATAAGATACATTTACATATAACTGTTAGCAGATGTTAAAGGAAGCCACAGAAAGACAACTGCACTTCGTTACCAATTTAATAATCTTTCCTGCTCTAGCTGAAGGAGGAAATAAATGATCCCATGAGGGAGTTACCTGAAGTATTAATATTTTAAGTGCTTACTTTAAATTATCTAGATATATGCTTGGGGCACAAGGGTGGCTCAGTTGTTAAGCATCTGCCTTTGATGTAGATATATGCTTTATTCTGTATCACATTAAACAATCATCACAAGTTTAGACAGAATCCAAATATGTTAGGAAAATCACACACAAAAGGAAATATAGTTTACCATTGATATAAAGAGGGGAAAATTATATAAACAATTTAGTTTATGTCATGTTTCTCATCTAAATAATAATGAGAAAAAGAATGAAAGTAATAGAACAGGGACACAATTTGTCAAATATTTCATCAACAAGAATAGAAAGTGATACAAGGACATTCTGTAAGATAATCAACCAAATGTCAGATATGGGAGGAGCATTGTTAGTCTCTGCTGAGATATACAATTGATTGTTCAGGACTCTGCAGGGAACTGCTCAGCACAAGAGGAATACAAATAAGATCTTCCCATAGTTCAGACATGTACAAGTTCCTCTCTCACATAAAAGGAGAAGCTGTGAATTGAAAGAGGTCTTTAAGTTTGTGATTTCATTCTCTGCCTGATAAAACAAAATGGGGAAGTATCCTCAGCATTGGACGGGGTAAACGAAATGGTAACAGTGGGTGGTGGTTAAAGAATAAATTAGAATGACGAGAGGTGTTGGTAAACAGTGCCTAATAAGGATTACCAGAATTTTAGTAAAATAATGAGAAATTGGAAGAAAATACAGAGCTCTAATGTGAGTCTGATGTTTACAAAGCCAGTTGTCTTCCTCTAGTCAAAAAGGAAGTGTAAAGAAGAGACCCCCCCCCAAAAGGAAAAAAATTGGTACTGCCCTGCACATGTGTAAAGCATATGAGGAAATAGGAAGATGGTGATTCTCTTGCTGCGTTTAAGATAGCAATGTCCTCTCAATGCCAGGGTAAACTTATAATGGAAGGTGATTTGGACTGTTGGAAAAGCTCTGTGATGCAATGAAGCAGCCTGAGTTCATGAATGACACTAACAAACAACATTCTGCACACACTTGGGAACTTTTGTTTCTCTCAACAATGTTAAATAATATTAGAGCAGTTGAGAAAAGTTTCTTTATTTTCAACTACAAAGTTTTTTGACTCCCACATGCACATTCCCTCTCTATATAAGATTTTAGTAGAAAAAATATTTGGATTAGTCCAGAATTTAAACATTAATTCTATTATTAACTGGCTGTGGCCCTAATCAATTCTTCTAATTTTGTAAAACTTAATGTCTTCATTTATAAAAGGGCACTACCACAGAAGCCAGAATGTGGAAGGAACCAAGATGCCCTTCAACAGACAAATGGATAAAGAAGATGTGGTCCATATACACAATGGAATGTTACTCAGCAATCAGAAAGGATGAATACCCAACTTTTGCATCAATATGGATGGCACTGGAGGAGATTATGTTAAGTGAAATAAGTCAAACAGAGAAAGCCAATTATCATATGGTTTCACTTATTTGTGGAACATAAGGAATAACATGGAGAACATTAGGAGAAGGGAGAAATGAAAGGGGAGAAATCAGAGTGGGAGATGAACTGTGAGACTATGGACTTTAGAAGGGAGGGACGTGGGGAATGTGTGAGCCTGGTGATGGTACTAAGGAAGGCACGGATTGCATGGAGCACTGGGTGTTATATGCAAACAGTGAATCATGGAACACTACATCATAATCTAATGATCTACTATATGTTGACTAACATAACACATTCAAAAAATATAATAAAAAATAAATAAAAGCACATTAAAACCCTGCCTCATACCTACATTTGCCAGACAGTATCATGCCTGGCCTGTTGCTAGCACTCAAAAAATATGAGATTCGTTTACAGGGCTACTTAATTCATGAGGGTGTATAGCTCCATCCTGTGGGCAACAGATCCTTCCAATATTCAGAATTTATTCAGTATATTTGGTCATATTCAAAGATCATTACATAATCTAATAGATGAAAAATTATATATATATATATATATATATAGGTATATGTGTGTGTATATTTAGCTTATATATGCATATGTGTTGAGTGTGTGTGCATGTGTATGTGTATGAAGAGAAAGGAAAAGAGACAGAGAGAAAGAAGAGAAGGGTATTAATACCAAGAGCCCAAACCAGACTCATGGAGGCTAGTTGTTAGGTCAATAGGTTGGGAAAAAGCAAGTTTCACTTAAGTATGGTACTGCTTGGATACTTGAAAATTATGGAGTTTGACCTGGAATGGCTTCACATATATGTAGTTTATCTTGTCAATTTATCTTTTTCTTTCAAGTTCTGCGCATCTGATTTGGATAAAAAAGTTACTTTGGGGGTCCCTGGGTGGCTCAGTGGGTTAAAGCCTCTGCCTTCTGCTGGGGTCATTGTCCCAGGGTCCTGGGATCAAGCCCTGCATTGGGCTCTCTGCTCAACAGGGAGCCTGCTTCCTCCTCTCTCTCTGCCTGCTTCTCTGCCTACTTGTGATCTCCATCTGTCAAATAAATAAAATCTTAAAAAAAAAGTTACTTTGGTTGTTTCTATTTAGAAATAAACTGTTGTTTAATGCAGCATCATAGATAATTGTCATGAAAACTGAGGAAAGCAATAAAAGGTAGGTGGGCAAGCCAACATGCTATGGTGGTTAAGACTACAGAACTCAAAGGCAGACAAATCTGGTTTCAAGCAATATCTCTGGTGTTTAAGAACATTATAACCTTGGGTATGTTAACTATCTTCCCTGCAACATTTTTCTTATTTGTAAAACGTGGAAATTAATAGTAACAATATCAGAGTTGTTGTAAGAATTAAATATGGAAAAGCTTAAATATTAAAAATGATATTTTCTATTCTATAAAGTTTAGCACTGTTGACACATTACAAGTGTTCCATAATTATAATTAGTTTTGCCATTAATAGTTTAGTAATAATGATTCTAATACAGAAAATGCATTATACTTATTAATGACAAGAAAATAAGCAACTTTTCTGAACAAAAGAGTAAGAGTCTTTGTATATATTTCAAGAAGCAGGTATAGATGGTACACAATGTTTAGATATGCATTGATTCTGAATAGGTAGGTGAAAACTTACCTAAAACTTAATTATTTTTAAATATTTTATTGATTTTCAAGAGGAACTTAACATTAACCAAAGTTTATTGTAAAATTATAAGAATTAGTATCTAATTTGCATATTCTTATTTTTAACTGCTAAATAATTACTCTGGTGTGCTATTATTGGAAATTTAGGTCACTACCAATTTTAATTATAAAATCAAATGAAAGAATATATTACATTGACACTATCAACTTCATCCAGTGTAGGCTACCCAGGCTTCATCATTTTATTTTCCTAATTCTATTTCATTAAAATATTGCTGTTTGTGCTTCTTGTCACAATTCTTTACGTTAAACTCACAAAGTCTTTATATATTTTGATGGTTTTCATAAAATTAGAATTTAGATGTTTCATTATATTTTATCTTACTGTATGTGTATATTTCTAATTTTATCTTTATCACATTCATATTTTCCTTTGGGTTATTTTAAATTCTACTTGCAAAATCACAGTAGCCCACTATGTTTATTTAATGCTTCTTTTTAAAGATCATTTATAAGTGAATTCGCTCAAGAATTCTCACTTTTAGAGTCTCATATATTGCCACATCACATTTGCATTTATATTATCTTCTAAGTTTTCTGTTTTTGTGTTTTTAATTCCTCCTTTGAGTCAAATGTTATATAAAA
The DNA here is from genome assembly GCF_902655055.1 of Lutra lutra. NCBI lineage: Eukaryota > Metazoa > Chordata > Mammalia > Carnivora > Mustelidae > Lutra > Lutra lutra. The sequence goes on along the minus strand of NC_062279.1, from coordinate 77,015,250 downwards.
TAGTATTTTTTTTTTTTTACTGATTTCTTATTTTGGCATAGAGATTACTGTATCTTGAAAAAATTAAAATTTTTGATTTCTTGACTTTCTTTGATTTCTTCCTCTTTTTTTGAGGATTTTATAATATATTTTTCTACATAAGTCATAAGATACTGAATGTGTTATTCCTTGAATTGTGATATCAATTATAGACATTGAATGCACCCTACTCATTTCAATTTTAATTTATTCAATTTTATCTATAAAATATGGTTAATGAGGGGCACCTGGGTGGCTCAGTGCATTAAGCCTCTGTCTTCAGCTCAGGTCATGATGTCAGGGTCCTGGGATCGAGCCCCGCATTGGGCTCTCTGCTCAGCGGGGAGCCTGCTTCCCCTCCTCTCTCTCTGCCTGCCTCTCTGCCTACTTGTGATCTCTCTGTCAAATAAATAAATAAAATCTTAAAAAAATATATATGGTTAATGGAAAAAAAAGCCTTTCCACAAAATTTGAATTTTAAATAGTTTTTAAATATTTTTGTGCTGTTATTTGTTATTTATAATTTTTATTAGTACCCCTCATATTCTGCAAGCCCTTTGATGTTGAGGACCATGTTATTTATTTTTTTTTTAAGATTTATTTATTTATTTGAGAGAGAGAGAAAGAAGGCACGAGTGGTGGGGAGAGGTAGAGGCAGAGGGAGAAGAGGAATTCCTACCAAGCAGGAAACCCAAAACGGGGCTCCACCCAACGACCCCAGGATCATGACCTAGCCAAAGCAGATGCTTAACCAACTGAGCCACCCAGGCACTCCAAGGACTATGTTAATTCCTTATTTTTACTTAGCACTGTACTAGACATAAACTCTCATTTAGTGTATGTTGAATAATTGGATATGCATTTTAAGGTTTAAGTAGCATGATTACTTCTTTTTGAATTTTCAAATTTAAATTTAAAGAAAAAAGAGTAAATAACGCCAGTGCAAACACTACATAACAATTTCTAAAGCTCACATATCTCATAATTAAGAAATTCCTAAATATAATTTATGTTATTTTGTTTACAGAAAAAGCACTAAATAAATAAGGCCATCAATCCAAAATCATGAAAAGGAAATGGAAACTAAAGAAGAAGAAGGAGGAGGAGAAGAAGAAAAATATAATATAGAGTTGGTCGGTTATAATCCTTTTATTTTCCTTTTCTATAAATTTCATAAAAATAAAACCTTTACTTTTAATCTTTCTATATATTTACATATAAGTGACTCATTTTATTTTTTTAATTTTTTTAAAGATTTTATTTATTTATTTGACAGAGATCACAAGTAGGCAGAAAGGCAGGCAGAGAGAAAGGGGGAAGCAGGCTCCCTGCTGAGCAGAGAGCCTGATGTGGAGCTTGATCTCAGGACCCTGAGATCATGACCTGAGCTGAAGGCAGAGGCTTAACCCACTGAGCCACCCAGGTGCCCCATAAGTGACTCATTTTAAATGAGATATTAAGATGATTCCGTTTCATAACTTTATTAACTTCAAGTTTTGTATAGTCCAAATCTCACAGTTCCAAAGATGCAGTTTATTAGGTCCCTGAAAGGAATATATATTGGAAATTGTAAGTGTGCTATCATATGTACATTCAGTATTATAATTCACTTACTCCTTACCACTAATGTACACATAAATATAATAACCAGCTTATATTTGAATCTAGACTAGCATGCTCCTCTTCTCTAGTTTGACAGCATCTTTATGTGAACTGGAACTTTCTCCTAATACAAGGTGAGAGGTGACTGGGACTTGGAATACTTTTTCTCAGCTTCCTGTATCTCAAATAATATTATGATGCCAAGTTGTATTCACCATGTCATTTGAGCTTAGAGGTTTTATTTTTATTTTTTATTTTTTAAAGATTTTATTTATTTATTTGACAGACAGAGATCACAAGTAGGCAGAGAGGTAGGCAGAGAGAGAAGGGGAAGCAGGCTCCCCGCTGAGCAGAGAGCCTGATGTGGGGCTCCATACCAGGCCTCTGGAATCATGACCTGAGCCGAAGGCAGAGGCTTAACCCACTGAGCCACCCAGGTACCCCAAGCTTAGAGGTTTTTTTTATAAGAAATTATGGATTGCATGTGTGTGCATTTTGAGAGGTCTGAGTGCATATGTGTGTATCCAGTCTTTATTTCTTTTTGTCAGTTTTAGTTATACTTGTTTATCTAGGAATGTGCTCATTACATTTATATTGCTCAAATTTATCCCAGATTGCTTTTTATAGAACTACTTTATTAATATTATAATAGCTATAGGTTCTATTGTAACTTTTTAAATACTAGTTTCATTTATGCATTAGTTTATGTATACCTTCTCTATACATTTCCTGATGTGTTCCTATGGATGCGTCAATTTTATTAGTCTCAAAAACCAATTTTGGTTTAAAAACTGTAGTATGCTTCTGTCTACAGTATGTCTACCAACTACATACAGTCATTTTTTTTTCCACACTATTCCCATTTTGCTATTATTTCATTCTTTCCACACTTTTCCTAGTTTGCTCTTTATTTTCAGGCCATAAAGACCAAACTTATGATTGCTGGGGAGGGGTATATAGGCACTTAGCCAAAGTGGGTGAAGCATAGATAGAGATATAGGCTGCCAGTTATAGAATGAATAAACCATGAGAATAAAAGGCACAGTATAAGGAACACAGTCAACAATACTGTAATAGCAATGCAATGGGACAGATGGTAGCTACACTTGTGGTGAACACAGCATAATGTATAAATATGTCAAATTACTAAATTGTACACCTTAAATTAATGTAATATTATGAGCCAATTATACTCAAATAAAAAATTTGTAAAAACAAAAAAGAGGTGCCTAGGAGGCTCAGTCAGTTCCACGTCAGACTTAATTTCAGATCAGGTCATATTTTCAGGGTCCTAAGAACCAATCCCACATCAGGCTCCATGCTGGGCATGGAGCCTGATTAAGATTCTCTCTCCCTCTCCCTCTGCCCCTCCCCCTGCATATGCACTCTCTCTCTCTCTTAAAGAAACAAACAAACAAAAAAACACAAAAAGAAAAATAATATTTTTCTAAATTTTTAAGAAGAATGCTTAGCTCATTGATTTTGTCATATTTTCTATTATATGCTTTAAAGAGATTATCTTTCCAAAGCTTTATTTAGCAACAACAGTCAAGTTTTAACATAAAATATTTTTATCAACATTCACTTCAAAGTATTATTTATTATCTGTAATTTGTTCTTTGACCCATGAAATATGTAGAAGTATATTGCTTAATTTCCAAGTATCATGTTCCCTAGTTTTATTTTTGCTACTCACTTCTTGCTTAATTTTACTTCATAGATCCACTCTGTATGCTTTATGTCCTTTGAAATTGGTTGAGAAAATAAACTTGGGGAAATAAAATTCAAAGGAAACAATATGATTGATTTTGACTTCTTAACAGAAGAAAACATGGTAGAACATTTTTAAAACACTAAAAGAAAATAAGCTATCATCTCAGAACTCTAATTCCAGTGAAACTATCCTTCAGACAAACAAACAAAATTCATCAGTAATAGACCTACATCAGAATAGACCCACCAGTAAATTGTAGAGAAAGCACAACAGGTAGAAAAAAATACTCAGTGACTTGTAGAGTGCCTGATGCATTTGTAAGGTGCATGTTTTCCAACTCTTCATGGTTGTGCCTTTGTCTGGTATTTGCAAGAATAGTAGCTAGGGCCTCCTTTTCTCTTAGGCAGTCCCTGATCTACTTCTGGCCAAGGGTTGTGAGCAGAAAGCATGTATATCACTTGCTGGACCAAACACTTATTTGATAGATAATAACACCTTATTAGCATGCATGCATTTATGTATTTATATATGTATGCATATACATATGTATGTATTTTCAAACTATTGAAAAAATTGAGATGGTATCTTGTACCTCAGCTTATATACGAATGATTTTGCTGAGTAGAGCTTTCCATAATGTTGTTTCACAGTTTTGACTATCATATCATTTGCTAAAAATTGCTGATTTTTTTTTCTTAAATTAATCCAGAAGATTCACATAAGAAATGTAATCAGTGGTTTCTGGTTTCTGTTTCCTTTAACAACTATAATCAGTGATTTAAATTTTTCTCTGTTTTCAAGATGTAGAATTTTTCAGTGATACAAACTTAATAGTCTCTGCATTTTTCTACAATCCCTTTCTTTTTAAAAAATGTTGCATTTCTCAGTGATACATGCTTAATAGTCTTTTCTCCACAATTTTTAATGGCCTTTTTCTTTTATTTTGCTGTTCCTAAAAGAATGGATCTCACGGGAGGTGATGTTGAAGACATGTTCAAATTGCTCACTTAATGACTGAGGGAAAAAAATTCAGATTTAATGGTTACATAGTGGCTGCATAGAGCTTGAGCTATGCCTTTTGGAATAATGAGACCAGGATATTGAAAAAGACTTGTCGTTGTGCTTATATGCCTGGAAACTCTGGCAGTTCCACAAGTAAACCTAGCTTGTTCTGCAGAATAATTATGATTGTTCTGGAATACGAAACAAATTAAGCTGTATTCCTCATTTCTCTTTTTTTTTTTTTTTTCCTTTGCTTATATCAGTTAGGCTTTATTCCAAGAAACAAACCTATTCTAGGCATTTTAAACTGAAAAACATTTAATCCAGGGATTTAACAAAATCATTGGAAAGGCTAATGGGAATTAGAAGGTCATTGCTGAAGCTATTGATCTAGGGAGAATAAAACCAGGATCTGCCACAGAACCTGCAGTTGTCTTCCACATCCACAGAGATGTTGACTAGAATAGGGAGACACCTATGTCCTCATAGGCTTTTCTTGCTAGACAAAAACCAAAACACCAGTAAGGTGGCATCAGCTTTCCTTCTGCTTCATCAATCTGTTGAATTCATAAAATTAGTAAAAATTAGTTTGGTTCTAGAACATCCAGCAACAGAGTGTGGAAAATTCTAGTTTTTAGCATCACCTTTTCTGTAGAGCAAGGCACATAGGAGATACTGAGAACTAGCCAAAAACATCTAACATGATCAAAAGGTTCAGTTTTAATGGGAAATACTTTCATTTTCAAGACCGTTAGTTTTTTTTTCCCTGCACTTTAAAGAAAACCCATACTTGAGGGTGATGATTTCTCTATTTTCTTAATATTGACTAATATCTTGCCTGGAGTACACACTGCCCTTTGGTCTAATTGCTATGTGCATTCTTATTATACCTTTGTTGCAATATCATTGACTATATGCCCCTCTTAAATCAAAGGTTAAGATTAATTTTATGTTTTGATTTCTACATAGTACAGTTAACAATTTTCTTACAAACGACCGTTATTCTGAGTTTAAATGCAGTTATGAGAATTCAGTCTTATTCTTAATTTGGCTAAATAGTCCTCCTTTTCATGGTATTATTGACTTTTCTTTGAAAATCCAAGAGGCATTTTTATGAACACTAAACAGAAGATCTAGGTGCTTCATTGTTTTACTGTGCTCTTTTCCTTAAAATTCATTTTGCTGGTTTTGCAGCAACTAGTAGAATATCCCCATGGATTTGATAGCTAAAGATATGGAAAGACAGTACTTCATTTGGGGAAGAAATTAGCCCATCATGCTGGATAAAGATAAAGACCACCTCAAAGAGACTATATTGCTAACTGAGCCCTATGACTTTTCCAGATATTTAGAATATTTGTCTTTATCCCAGCCTTCTAAGGATTAGTTTTGATCTAAGTAGAAAGCCCTCACTAATAGAAAGTGGCATAGGTTCAGGCTTCAGTTCCCTACATAGTATCACCTCACTTTAGCCTGTAGTCAAAGTTCTATTATTTTTTGCGTTTCCATGAGTTCTGAGACAAGCACTGTGGTAAGAGGCTAACTTTTAATTTACTTTACTAATTTATAATTGCTGCATGATCATACATTGTTGAATAATATCTCATTAGGATATTTCCCACATGGGTTGTATTATAATATTATTAGAAAGGGGAAAAATGAAAGAAATAATCATCTTCCTCATCTTATAGCAGAATATGCAATGAATATTATTGGGAACACTTCATTTTACTTGTTATATTTCGTTTATACATTCCTTATCACGTTAGGGTTTTTTTTTTTTTTTTTGGTTGTTTTTTTTGGCTTTCTATCCTACACTAATGATAAATGTCAAGAAAAGTTAGTAATGGAAGTCTGGCAATGACTATGAATGCACATATCAACCTGAGCAAAAAATAATGTGAAGTGACTGACTTAGGATTGTAATGAGGATGGTATAATTTAATACTATTTTCTCGCCTTGTTAAAAGAGATGGATTTTGTACCATACTTAGCTTATTATAATTTTTGTCATAAAAATGATTCACTGAATAGGAGTGCCTAAAATCATACCTTGTTTTTGAATTATTCTTCTATTGCATGCTGTCCCATCTTCAAATTTAAAATAAAATGCCTGGTTGATCTGCAAATAATTCTATGTCATTCTGATAATTGAGAATACATTTCCCAGGCATATAATTTCAACTTAAATATTTGCAGTAAATTTTTTCATGCTTTTTAAAAATTATATTTGATTTAAATGACCTGAAGTATAGTTTTCTACCTAATTTTCTAAATCTATTCTAAATTACATACATCTAGATAACTATAATTTAGAAGTTGCATATATGTTGTATTATTGTATTATTTATATTTTGCCATTTTTATGTTTGACAGAGGATGTCTTGTGATTTTTGATATTTTGAAAGCTGACAGATTTTATTCATTTACTCATTCAAGATATTACAGAGGAGAATTGGTAAGTACAGGGCTTTGAAGAAAGTACTAGCAAGGCTATGAAGACAATTTTGACATATATCCTGCCCTAAAGGAGTTTATAGTTCAGAAAAGAACTTATAGCTGAGTAGAATAGTTTAAATAAGCTTTATGTATATGGATTGATAAAATACCTTTGCAAGTGGTATGATTACCAAACTATTGTTTAAAAAATTCCCACAGCTTTCCTAATTTTTAATATTTGAATACACTCCTCAAATATATTTCAGAATTATTATAAATTTAATTCAAATCTATAACAAACATAAACTTGAAAATATAAAAATTATAAATTCATAAAAGTCATGACTTTCTCCCTTAGTACATCATTTATTTTCTTAAGCAAATCAGTGTGCTTTCTAATAATTTTCAGTCTCACACTCAACCTAATTTTCTCTTTAGTGTTCAAACAAATTTTAATTTTTTATAATGATGTTTTTTTTTTTCCTGACTCTGAAAATGACAGTTTGCCAAGTATAAGGAAATATGAAAAGCAGTATGTTCTCTTAAAATGCATTACATTGTCCTCTAATCTATTTTTTATATCCTTTACTGTAAGAATGTTCTCCTTCTTGCACCCACATGCACCACAACCACCAATATACAAATTCAAATAAGAGAAAGTAACACGTCAGTGGGATAAAAAGGTTTAGCATCACTAGTCAGGAAGAAAAATCAAGCAACTAAAATAGCTAAATGGGCCTTGATGGCTACCAGAGTAGGCTGAAACTGCACCCTCTAGACCTCTGATCACACAGAACTGCCTGTGCTTAATGCTGAGTGAAGATAAAATATTTCTTCAGAAAGAAATCACCTTGGTCTATTAAATGAATAGTGCTAGTCTTTACCATTTTGATAATAAAAAATCAAGAAAGTGAAGGGAACTAATCTCATGAGCATTGACAGTCCAGCCTTATTAAAAATTTTAAGATTCAAACACTGAGTCCACGGTAATGTCCTTGAAACTGATCAATCCAAAGTAACCCTTCTTTGTGGATGGAGAAATGATATGGCAAGAGACATAAAAGATCTTTTTTGTCTGGGTATAATTATTCAGCACCCATATTTGTTAGCTTAGCAGAGCAGGCCTATAGCAAGTCTTATAAATCTATTGAGAAAAAGATTTCACATTGTACGAGAAAGTACATTATTGTAAATGCTGTAGGAGAACTGATATGGAAATAGTGCTGGGTTTTCCATTCCAGTTTAATTCCACTATGCTCCTTATAATGTAGATGCATACTAATTCTTAAAGAGTTGTTAACTGACGGTAATAATAATAAGGCTAAAATAAAAATTGTGTTTCCAGTTGATGATATTCTTCCAGCAACTTAACACCCTAAGAAGTTTATGTGAATAGTGCTCACTTGTCAGAAATCAGGTATTTCATTTTCCCCTGTCAAAATTTGATTGTCCACTCCAGCATCCATCTCCAAAGACCATTTATTTAGTAACCTTGAACATTTTTAATCTTGTTGAGTACATCACACATTGAAAGTGGAAATCAGGAAGATGAATAATAGGCAAAAACTCACTGAAGCTGATAGGAACCATTTATTTAACAGCATGATATTATAATCACATCCTGATAGGACATATGAGATTCTAGTGGATGACTTTAAGTCAAAGTTTAGGAAAACTGACAATTGCCAAGCCCAAGAACCTTCTCAAACTTGTACATATTTTCTCCAAATAGTTGATCTTTCTTCTTTGGAAATGTATAGACAATCCATTCTTCCCAGTAATGTCAGAGTATAGAGTATTACACAGAATTAACAAACAATAATATGAAGTATTAAAGATTGTGTGTGATAATGTTCTTCCAAAGTAAGCAATGTGGGTTATGAGGTTTGTACATATATCCATTTTACAATAGTATTTTCTGCCAAAATTCCACACTATTTTTCTTCTTTTTTCATGTTTTTTATTGCTACTTTGTCTAGAGAGCCTTATAATTTATATTGTAAAATGTGGATTATAAAAACAAAAATGAGAAAATTTTATATATAATTTACTGTTATTTCCATTGTAAATTTATTTTGTAACATTTATAGAGTTGAATTATTTAGTCCCATTTATTTAATAATACAGAAGCACATGACTGTTTCATTTAAAATATCAAATTTTGTTTTTATAATCTGAAGAACAAATGAACACAAAATAGGTAAACATTTATAATTGATATGGAGTTAAGTCAAAAGAAATGAACATTTAAAAGATTTAAATATTTGAACTATTTTACACAATTCCTAATAAATTAGCTAAATTTGTGGGGGAAGGTTTATAAGTGCAACTATTTTTTTTTCAATTTTTTCAATTTTTTTTAGATTTTCCAATGTCTTTCTTGTTTTTTATTGGTTTTTGTTTGTTTGTTTTTTAAAGGATTTTATTTACTTTTTTGATAGAGATCACAAGTAGGCAGAGAGGCAGGCAGAGAGAGAGGATGAAGCAGGCTCCCTGCTGAGCAGAGAGCCTGATGTGGGGCTGGATCCAAGGACCCTGGGATCATGAGCTGAACCTAGGGCAGAGGCTTTAACCCACTGAGCACCCAGGCACTCCTGTTTATTGTTTTTTATTTTGTATAGTTATAAATTATATAACATGGTAACATGGGTAATTATTTTTAAGCATTCTCATTTAAATTTGTATTTTATGTTGAGCACATGATTCATACTTTGTAATCAGAAAGGTTTCTCTCTCTCTCTCTTTTTTCCCTACCCTAATTTTCAAATGCATAAAGTGGAACAAGTTCTTCTTTTTCCCTTGGGTAAAGACTCATGCCCCTTCTCTGACTAGTCATGATTAATACACAAAGTAGTTTATAAAATCTTGAAGACATAAATATGGATCTGATTCAATATCTAGGTCCAGTCACACTTACTATTCAAGATTGCAACCTTATGTAGGACTGGAGCTACTCTTGCTCATGCAACAGGAGTTTGCCTCAGCAAGAAAATTCTAGATGACTTCTTTGGTCTATCTACTTTCTTTGCTGAATCACTCCTCTCATTGGATTCTCATAGTCTCTCTGAACTCTCTCCAATGAAGCAGGGGAAAATGGAAAGACAAGGGGGAACTAAGATGTTCTTAATTGGTTATTTCATAAACCTACTCATAGTCTTTGGATTTGACAGAAAAACAAAGCTGACACTTTCTTTCAAAAGGTTTGTTTCTAAAGCAAGTCAGCAATCTCTTTCTGTTTGGCTTCCTGCACCACTTCATTGTTTCTTTGGTAATGTACTTCACCCAGAAACTATGTTAAGATTCCAAGGTCACTTAGGGTTAGGGTTAGGGTTAGGTTAGGTTAGGTTAGGTTAGGGTTAGGGTTAGGAAAAAAAAAAAAAAAAAAGATTCCAGGGTCACTCTAGTGAACCTCTTTGGTACAATTTTAAACAATTCTACCTGGAATTTCATAGGAAATCTATCTTGTAGAAAATACCCAATTTTTTTTAAACATTCTTTCTATGGATAAGCTGTAAGAGTGCTGTCCAACACACATAAATTTCATCTAAAAACTACTGAAATAATAGTCACTGGACTTTGATTTTAAGATTTGCGTGGTTGGAGTCTGTGATGCTTAATTTTACATGTCAATTTAGTTAATCCATGGTGCCCAGATTTCTTGTCAAACACCAGGATAGGGGCGCCTGGGTGGCTCAGTGGTTAAAGCCTCTGCCTTCGGCTCAGGTCATGATCTCAGGGTCCTGGGATCGAGCCCCGCGTCGGGCTCTCTGCTCAGCAGGGAGCCTGCTTCCTCCTCCTGTCTCTCTCTGCCTTCCTCTCTGCCTACTTGTGATCTGTCTGTCAAATAAATAAATAAATAAATAAATAAACTAAAAAACAAAACAAAACAAACACCAGGATAGATCATTCAAAGGAGAGGGTTCTGGGAAAATGGATTAAGGAGCACTGGGAATGAATCTGTATGTATCTCCACCTGACAGCAATTGTAAGACAGAATCTACCTGTAGTAACTATATTGGAAATCTTGAGTATAGTCAAGGCTTGCAACTTTCAAGGAAAGGTGTGGAATGAAACCTATAGGTAACTTCAGTTCTGGCATAGTAAAATCCACCAATCTGCTACCCCTCAGTTCTACAGCAGGCAGAACTGTGTGTGTTCTTAGAGTATCCTGCAATCAGCCTGAGGGAGTTAGGGTGGACTAAAAGGATTCTGTCTTTAAATACTGGGATTTATGCTTTGATTGTTGATTGCTGCTTCTGATCTTGGAGGTGCAAAAACTGCAGATAACCATTGTTGTTGAACCTCACCCAGTGTTGCCATCCCCTCTCCCTCTGGCTGAAGTGACTTCCAAGGGATTTAAAGAATCAGCACCCTTATTGTAAATTCCTCCACTTTTTTTTTTCTTTTGAGAGCCAGACATTAAAGATGTGGACATTCAAAAACAACTACTTATACAGGAGAAACTAGGAAGTCACCACAAATGACCAGGAAAAGGGGCAGGCTCAGGTTTCCTGACTTGTCACATTATTATAGTCAAATATATACTTTTCAACAAAAATCATAAGGCATAAAAAGAAATAAAGTTTAATCTATTCAAAAATAAGTGAGCAACAGAAAAAGAGAAATTGCCTGTAGAAGAATTTATGGCAGATCAATATATAAGACAAAGACTAAAAGCAAGTGCCTGAATAGAGTCTTAAAAGATGATCAAATAACTAAAGGAAGAAGTGGGAAATTTGAAGAAAATGATCTCTGAAATGGAAATATCAGAAAGAGATAGAAACCCTAAAAAGAATCCCCCCAAATTCCAGATCTTTAAAGTATAATAACTGAAATTTAAAAAAAAAATCATGAGGATTCAAAAGCAGATTTTAAATGGCAGAAAAAGAATCAGCAAACTTGAAGATAGGACAGTAAAAAATTGAGCTTGAAAACAGGAAAAGACTGAAGTGAAAAAGTGAAAATAATGAATATATCCTAGGGGACATGTGCATCAAACCAATCAATATATGCATGCATTATAAGAGTCCCAGAAGAATAAGAGAGGAAAAGACATAGCAAATACTTAATGAATCAATGGCTGAAAACTTTTCTAGTTTGATTAAAAACATGAAAATAAACATTCAACAAACTCAATGAATTCCAAGTAAGATGAACTCAAAGAGACCAACATCAAGACACACTGTAATCAAAATTTTGCAAGCCAAAGAAAGTTTCAAGAGACTCTTGAAAGCACCAAGACAGAATGGACTCATGACATAGAGGAAATCCTCAAAACAACAATTAGCAGTTTGTTCATCAGAAACTTTGGAAGGCAGAAGCAGTTACCTGATATGTGCAGAGTGCTAAAGGAATAAAACTGCCAAATAAGAACCTATATCTGGAAAAACTGTCCTAAAGTGAGGGAGAAAATACATTATCAGATTAAGAAAAAAAAAAAAAAGAAAGAAAGAAAAAAAAAGAAAAGACATTCTCAGATAAACATAAGCTGAGGGAATCTGTTACTATTAGACTCCTTGTAAGAAATGCAAGGGAATTTGCATAAAGGGAATCCCCCTGGTTGAAATGAAAGGTCATTAGACAGTAACCTGAAGTCTAATGAAGAAATAAAAATCTCAGTAAAGATATAAGCATGGACAATTATAAAAGCTAGTATTTCATTATAAGGTTTCACTTATTAGTGGAGAACAAGGAATAACACGGAAGACATTGGGAGATGGAGAAGGGAAGTGAGTTGGGGGAAATCGGAGGTGGAGACAAATCATGAGAGACTGTGAATCTGAGAAACAAGCTGAGGGTTTTGGAGGCAGGTAGTGGGGAGTGGGGTGAGCCTGGTGGTGGGTATTAAGGAGGGCACGGTATTGCATGGAGCATTGGGTGTGGTGCATAAACAATGAATTTTGGAACACTGAAAAATATAAAATAAAATAAATTAAAAAGCTAGTATTATTTATTTATTTAACATTATTTTTTAATTTAAATCCAATTAATAACATATAGTATATTATTAGTTTCAGAGGTAGAGTTCAGTGATTCATCAATATTATATAATATCGAGTGCTCATAATATCATGTTTTCTGTAATCCATCATCCCTTACCCTCCCCTCCAGCAACCCTCAGTTTGTTTCTATGATTAAGAGTCTCTTATGGTTTGTCTCCTTCTCTGATTTTATCTTATTTTATTTTTCTCTCCTTTCCCCTATTATCCTGTTTTGTTTCTTAAATTCCACATATAAGTGAGATCATATGATAATTGTCTTTTTATTTTTGACTTATTTCCCTTAGAAAAATACCCTCTAGTTCCAACCACATCATTGCAAATGGCAAGATTTTATTTTTTGATGGTTGCGTAGTATTCCCTTGTGTATATATACCACATCTTCTTTATCTATTCATCTGTTCATGGACATCTGAGCTCTTTCCATAGTATTGCTATTGTGGACATTGCTGCTATAAACACTGGAGTGCAAATGCCCCTTCAGATTACTACGTTTTTATCTTTGGGGTCAATACCTAGTAGTGCAACTGCTGGGTTGTAGTGTAGCTCTATTTTTAAGTTTTTGAGGAAACTTCAAACTGTTTTTCAGAGTGGCTGAACTAACTTGCCTTCCCACCAACAGTGTAAGAGGGTTGCCCTTTCTTCTAAAAGCTAGTATTATAACAGCTCTGCCACTCTACTTTTTGATTTCTACATTATGTAAGAAACAAACACATTAAAGAATAATTAGTCTAAAAGCTGGTACTACTGCAACTTTGGTTTATAAATTTACATTTTGCTTTCTACATAACTTAAGAGGCTAATGTTTTAAAAGAATCATTAGTTTATACTTTAGAACACACAATGTATAAAGGATGGAATTTCATAATATCAATAACTTGAAGAGTGGAGATGGAGCTATGAAAGAACAGAGTTTTTGCATGTTATTGAAATTAAGCTGGTATAAATCTAAAATGGAGTGTTACAACTTGAGAATGTTAAGTGTATTCTCTATGGTAACCACAAAGATAACAGCTATAGAATATACACACAAAGAAATGAGAAACTATTATTAAATATAACATTAAAAATCAACAAAGGGAGGAGTGAAGATGGTGGAGAAGTGGCAGGAAATCAGCTAGATAGCTTATCAAACCATTCTGAACATTTACAAATCCAACAGGAGATCAAAGAGAAGAAGAATGGCAATTCTAGAAACAGAAAATTGACCACTTTCTGAAAGGTAGGACCTGCGGAGAAGTGAATCCAAAGTGACAGAAAGATAGACATGGGAGGAGGGGATGGCTCCTGGCAAGTGGTGGAGCAACTGAGCACAAAATCAGAACTTTTAAAAGTTTTCTCCACTGAGGGACATCACACCAGAGGCTAAGTGGGGCTGGAGCACTCAGAGGGACAGAGTGGTCTCAGGTCCTGTAGGGTCACTGAAGGATCAGGGGTGTCTGAGTATCACAGAGCTCACAGGTATTAGAACAGGGAAGCCAGCTACAGAGAAGGAGCCAAGGAGTGAGCCCTCAGCTCAGGGTTACCTCAAACTATGATCTGTGCCACAGTCAGACCAATTCTCTTTGAGCAGGGACCCCACAAGTGGCAGATCAGGGGAGACCTCCCTGGAAGAGCACAGTGATCTGCTGTGTTTGGAGACTCTAGGCAGGGCTGTGTGCCAGAGACAGAGACACTTGGTCAAGGACGGGTGAGCTTGGCATGCAGTCCAAGGCCAGGGAGACAGGAGTGATTGAGCGCTTTTCTCCGAGGGTGCACTGAGGAATGAGGTGCTGAGCTCTCAGCTCCTCTGGGCCAGATATTGGGAGGCTGCCATTTTCATTCCCATCCTCCAGAATTCTGTGGAGAGTGTTCAAGGAACAAAACTCCTGAGAGTGAACCTGAATAGATAACTTAGCCCGGCCCCTGGCAAGGGTGGTGTAATTCCGCCTAGGGCAAAGACACTTGAGAATCACTACAACAGCCCCCCCCCCATAAGATCAGAAAGAAATCCAGCCCAGACCAAGCTTACTTATCAAGGAAAATGAAAGAATTCCAGGGGAGGAGTAGTAAAGCATGGAATTCATGGCTTTCTCTCCATGATTTTTCAGTTTTGCAAAGTTAATCACTTTTTAAATTTTATTTTTTTTCTTATTCTAATTTTTTAACTTTTACTCTTTCCTCTTTTAATGTTTTTTAACTAGTTTATCTTAACAATAACTTTCATAAAAAAATCTTTAAGCCTTCATTATTATAGTCATATTTTATCCCTCATTGTATCTAACTTTATTTTCTGTATACACATAGGATCTTTTCTTCTAAAAAATTTTGGGATTTTCTTTGGGATCTTCTTCTAATAGATCAAGATATACCCTAAATCTAGCATGGGGCTTTGTTCTACTTCTAGTCTCCAGCCTCAGCAAATTCTCTCCATATTCTTTTTCTTTCTTTTCCCTACCAACTCATCTTATCAACTCCTTTTTTTAAATTTTTTTTTAAATTTTCATCTTTACAGTCATATTCCATCTCTTCATTGTGTTTACCCTTATTTTATATGTATAATTAAATATATATTTAATATTATTAAATTATTATTATATCATTATATATAATTATATATATTATATAATTATAATTATATCCAATATATATTGTATATCCTATATATATAATTATAATTATATTATTATTAAATTATATTGTATTATTGAATTATTATAGAGAATTTCACTAATATGCAAAGGGAACAAGCATCAAAATCCAGGAGGCACAGAGAACCCCCTCAAAATCAATAAGAATAGGTCCACACCCCATCATCTAATGCTAAAATTTACAAGTCTTAGTGACAAAGAGATAATCTTGAAAGCAGCTCGGGAAAAGTATTCTGTAACATACAATGGTAAAAATATAAGATTGGCAGCATACTATTCCACAGAGATCTGGCAGGACAGAAAGAACTGGCATGATATATTCAGAGCACTAAATGAGAAAAACATGCAGCCAAGAATACTATATCCAGCCAGGTTATCACTGAAAATAGAAGGAGAGAGAAAAAGCTTCCAGGACAAACAAAAACTAAAAGAAATTGCAAACACCAAACCAGCTCTACAGAAAATACTGAAAGGAGTCCTCTAAGCAAAGAGAGAGCCTAAAAGTAGTAGACCAGAAAGGAACAGAGACAATATACAGTAACAGTAACCTTATAGGCAATACAATGGCACTAAATTCATATCTCTCAATAGTTACCTTGAATGTAAATGGGCTCAATGCCCCAAATGAAAGATACAGGGTATCAGAATGGATAAAAAAACAAATCCAATCAATATGCTGACTATAAAAAACTAATTTTAGACCCAAAGACACCTCCAGATTTAAAGTGAGGGGGTGCAAAACAACTTACCATGCCAATGGACATTTAAAGAAAGCCGGGGTGGCAATCCTTATATTAGATAAATTGGATATTAAGCCAAAGACTATAAAGAGAGATAAGGAAGGACACTATATCATACTCAAAGGGTTTGTCCTACAAGAAGATCTAACAATTTTAAATATCTATGCCCCTAACATGGGAGCAGCCAACTATATAAACCAATTAATAACAAAATCAAAGAAACACATCGACGATAATACAATAATAGTAGGGGAATTTAACACTCCCCTCACTGAAAAGGACAGATCGTCTAAGGACAGATCAACAAGGAAATAAAGGCCTTAAATGATACACTGGACCAGACGGACATCACAGTTATATTCAGAATATTCCATCCCAAAGCCACAGAACACACATTATTCTCTCATGCATATGGAACATTCTCCAGAATAGATCACATCTTGGGTCATAAGAAAAGAGAAAGGGCCCAAATAAATAAAATCATGAATGAAAGAGGAGAGATCACAACCAGCACCAAAGAAATATAAACAATTATAAGAACATATTATAAGCAACTATACACTAGTAAATTTGACAATCTGGAAGAAATGAATGCATTGCTAGAAACATATGAACTGCCAAAACTGAACCAGAAAGAAATAGAAAACCTGAACAGACCCATAACCAGAAAGGAGATTGAAGCAGTCATCTAAAATTTCCCAACAAACAAGAGCTCAGGGCCACACAGCTTCCCAGAGGAATTCTACCAAACATTTAAAGAAGAACTAATTCCTATTCATCTGAAACTCTTCCAAAAAATAGAAATGGAAGGAAAACTTCGAAACTCATTTTATGGGGCCAGCATTACCTTGATCCCAAAACCAGACAAAAACCCCACCAAAAAAGAGAATTACAGACCAATATCCTTGATGAACACAGATGCGAAAATTCTCACCAAAATACTAGCCAATAGGATCCAACAGCACATTAAAAGGATTATTCACCACGACCAAGTGGGATTTATTCCATGCCTGTAAGTTTGGTTCAACATCTGCAAATCAATCGATGTGATACAATACATTAATAAAAGAAAGAACAAAAACCATATGATATTCTCAATAGATGCTGAAAAAGCATTTGACAAAGTATATCATCCTTTCTTGACCAAAACTCTTCAAAGTGTAGGGATAGAGGGTATGTACCTAAATACCATCAAAGCCATCTATGAAAAACCCACAGAAATATCATCCTCAATGGAGAAAAACTGAGAGCTTTTCCACTAAGGTCAGGATCACGGCAAGGATGTCCATTTACACCACTGCTATTCAACACAGTACTAGAAGTCCTAGTCTCAGCAATCAGGAAACAAAAATAAATAAAAGGCATCCAAATTAACAAAGAAGAAGTCAAACTATCATTCTTCACAGGTGATATGATACTTTATGTAGAAAACCGAAAAGACTCCACTCCAAGTCTGCTAGAACTCAAACAGGAATTCAGCAAAGTGTCAGGATATGAACTCAATGTACAGAAGTCAGTTGCATTTCTGTACACCAACAGCCAGAAAGAAGAAAGAGAAATTAAGGAGTCAACTCCATTTATAATTGCACCCAAAACCATAAGATACCTAGGAATAAACCTAGCCAAAGAGACAAAGAATCTGTATTCAGAAAACTATAAAGTACTCATGAAAGAGTTTGAGGAAGACACAAAGAAATGGAGAAATGTTCCATGCTCCTGGATTGGAAGAACAAATATTGTGAAAATGTTTATGCTACCTAAAGCAATCTACACATTAAGTGCAATCCCTATCAAAATACCATCCTTCTTTTTTTCAAAGAAATGGAATAAATAATCCTAAAATTTATATGGAACCAAAAAAGACCCTGAATAGCCAGAGGAATGTTGAAAAATAAAGCCAAAGTTGGTAGCATCACAATTCCAGACTTCAAGCTCTATTACAAAGCAACACAGTATGGTACTGGCACAAAAACAGACACATAGATCAATGGAACAGAATAGAAAGCCCAGAAATAGACCTTCAACTCTATGGTCAACTAATCTTTGACAAAGCAGGAAAGAATGTCCATTGGAAAAAAGACAGTCTCTTCAACAAATGGTGTTGGGAAAATTGGACAACCACATATAGAAAAATGCAACTGGACCATTTCCTTACACCACACACAAAAATAGACTCAAAATGAATGAAGGACCTCAATGTGAGAAAGGAATCCATCAAAATCCTTGAGGAGAACACAGGCAGCAACCTCTTTGACCTCAGCCACACCAACTTCTTTCTAGGAACATTGCCAAAGGCAAGAAAAGCAAGGGCAAAAATGAACTATTGGGACTTCATCAAGATCGAAAGCTTTTGCACAGCAAAGGAAACAGTTAACAAAACCAAAAGACAACTCACAGAATGGGAGAAGATATTTGCAAACAGCATATCAGATAAAGGGCTAGTATCCAAAATCTATAAAGAACTTAACAAATTCAACCCTCAGAGAATAAATAATCCAATCAAATAGGCAGAAGACATGAACAGACATTTTTGCAAAGAAGACATCCAGATGGCCAACAGACACATGAAAAAGTGCTGAACATCATTTGGCATCAGAGAAATACAAATCAAAACCACAGTGATATACCACCTTCCACTAGTAAGAATGGCTAAAATTAACAAGTCAGGAAATGACAGATTTTCGTGAGGATGCAGAGAAAGGGGAACCATCGTACACTGTTGGTGGGAATGAAAGCTGGTACAACCAGTCTGGAAAATAGCATGGAATTTGTTCAAAAAGTTGAAAATAGAGCTATCCTATGACCCAGGAATTGCCTTACTGGGTATTTACCTTAAAGATACAAATGTAGGGCGCCTGGGTGGCTCAGTGGGTTGGGCCGCTGCCTTCGGCTCAGGTCGTGATCTCGGGGTCCTGGGATCGAGTCCCGCATCGGGCTCTCTGCTCAGCGAGAGGCCTGCTTCCCTCTCTCTCTCTCTCTCTGCCTGCCTCTCCGTCTACTTGTGATCTCTCTCTGTCAAATAAATAAATAAAATCTTTAAAAAAAAAAAAAGATACAAATGTAGTGATCTGAAGGGGCACGTGCACCCAAATGTTTATTGCAGCAATGTCCATGATAGCCAAACTATGGAAAGAACCTAGACATCCAACAATAGATGAATGGATAAAAAAGATGGAATACTATGCAGCCATCAAAAGAAATGAAATCTTGCCATTTGTGAGGACATGGATGGAACTAGAGGGTATTATGCTAGTGAAATAGGGTCAATCAGAGAAAGACAATTATATGATTTCTCTGATATGAGGAAGTTGAGAGGCAATGTGGGGTGTTGGGGTGGGGGTAGGAAAGGAATAAATGAATCAAGATGGGATTGGGAGAGAGACAAACCATAAGAGACACTTAATCTCACAAAACAAACTGAGACTTGCCAGGAGGAGGAGGGTAGGGAGAGGGTGGCTGGGTTATGGACATTGGGGAAGATATGTGCTATGGTGAGTGCTGTGAAGTGCAAACCTGGTGATTCACAGACCTGTACCCCTGGGGCTAATACATTATATGTTAATAAAAGAAAATCAACTAAGAACAGATGAAGACAGTAATGTCAGATATAAGGGACAAAAATTGTCGAAGACATGTGGAAAACAAGTAACAAAATGATAGAAATACCTCCTTATTAGAAGTAACTTTAAATATAAATGGATTAAACTCTCCAATCGAAACAGAATGGATAAAAAAAATATGATCCAATTACATGCTGCCTGCAAGAGACTCACATTAAATACAAACAAAAAATAGAATGAAAGTGAAAGAATGGAAAAAAGATATCCACATAAGTAGTAACCAAAAGAGAGCAAGAATGGTTATACCAAAATCAGACAAAATAGACTTTGAATCAAAAAAGTTTATAAGAAAAAGAAGGATATTATATGTTAATAAAATGTTGAATATAGCAAGAAGTTATAATAATTACAAATATTTATGCATCTAATAATAGATCATCAAAATATATGAAGATAGAATTGAAGGGAGAAACAAGCACTATTACAATAACATTTGGAGAATTCAATTCCCCATTCTCAGTAATGGATGCTACAACCAGACAGAAGATAAATAACAAAACATAGAACTTGATCAACATAATGAACTAGCTGAGTCTAATAGACATATACAGAATATTCTACCCAACAACCACAGCATACACATTATTCTCTAGGGCACATGGGACAGTTTCTAGAATAGACCATATGTTGGGTCACACATCAAGTATCAATAGATTTCAAAAAAAGGTATACAAAATATCTCCTCTGACCACAGTGGGATGATGTTAGAAATCAAGAACAAAAAGGAAGCTGGAAAATTCACAAATTTTTTGAACTGAAGCAACACTGCTTCATTGTATGTCCGTGCATCCTATGTCAAAGATCGGTTGACTATGTTTATTAAAATCTACTTATGAGATCTCTGTTCTGTTCCACTGACCTACTTCTCTATAGTTCTCCAATACCACAGTATCAATTGTTGTAGGTTTATAGTAAATCTTGAATTTGTGTGGCATGAATCCTCCAACTTTGTTTTTCTTCAATATTATATTAGTTATACTGAGTATTTTACCTCTCAATATAAACTTCAAAATCAGTTGTTAACATCAATAAAACTTTCTGGGATTTTGGAATCGTGTTCAATTACATATCAAACTGAGAGGAACTGACATCTTAACAATATTAACCCTCTCTATACATGAACATGGAATATCTCTCCCTTTACTTTGTTACTTAAATTTGTTCATTAGACTTTCGTAGTTGGGTCTGTACGATCTTATACATGTTTTATTAGGTTTATACCTATATATTTAACCTTCTTGGGTATTAATATAAATGGTACTATGTTTAAATTTCAAATTCTACCTCTCCAGTATTAGAGTGTAGGAATGCAATTGACTTTTATGTATTAACCTTGTATCCTGTAAACTTGCTGCAACTACTTATTAATTTCAAGAGCTCTTTTGTCGGGACGCCTGGGTGGCTCAGTTGGTTGGGCAGCTGCCTTCGGCTCAGGTCATGATCCCAGCGTCCTGGGATCGAGTCCCACATTGGGCTCCTTGCTTGGCGGGGAGCCTGCTTCTCCCTCTGCCTCTGCCTGACATTCTGTCTGCCTGTGCTTGCTCTCTCTCCCCTCTCTCTGACAATTAAAAAAAAAATCATTACTTTAAAAAAAAAAGAGTTCTTTTGTCATTTTTGTTTTGTTTTGTTTTTCTACATAGATGATCATGTTATCTGCAAACAAAAATATTTTTGGTCTCCTTTCACAATCTATATATTTCTTATTTCCTTTTCTTGCCTCATTGCATTAGCAGGGATTACCACTGATTTTGATTTTGTTTTTTGTTTCATTCACAAGGTTATTGGATTCACAATAATATATGATATTTAATCACTTTTATATTGATAACTGCTTATTTAAAGGGTATATGATTAAAGGGGTTTAACAGTGAGGTATCATCTCGATCTAATGTCAGGTGCATTAGATTCATCCCATGTTTCTCAACCTCAATTCAAAAATAAAGCTGTATCTTTCATCCATCCACCATATTTTAGACTGCCTATCTGGGATGTGTGAGCTATCCTTAGCAGATAAATAGCTTTACGTTCCTCAAGAAGATGAGAGATACAAACTGACTATTACTGTCTATTTACAAATGATCTCATGAAAGCAGATAAATTTTCAGGAATTTTAAAGCTGATTATTTAACGTAACAATTATTAAAATTTGTTTTTAACATTTTAACATTACAATTGTACTGTTTTTTTAGGCACTGGGACTATAGCAAAACCTATGGGGTGGAAGATTCTGCATTAAACTTGAAGTAATGTAGAGCCCCATAAATGTTATATTCCTATACCTAAAAACTTTTGAAAATCTACTTGACATGAAAAAAAAAAAAACAACCTATATGAACATATAATTAAATAATGTCAAAAAGAAAGAGGAATACTCAAGACTCATCACTTCCTTTTTTAATCATTAATAGCTGTTTACTCTCACTGAAGTAATTGAACTTTAAGTGCTTGAGGTCATGTATACATATATACATATATATTATGTCAGTAAGTTGAAGATAGTATAAAATGGAGTGCCACCGTGTATTATTTCATAACTTCTCATTTGGTAGCTTGAAATTGATTATAGTATGAGTATTTACATCATGGGAAGCACTAAAAATAGGGTTTTGTTGTGTGGTAGGATAATCTTTAATTTACTAGCACACTAAGGTCCATTGTGTTTGTCTTTTACATCTTGCTTATACCTTTTTTTTTTTTTCAAATTTTAAGGTGAACTCAGATTTTACAATATACATAAGTCAATTTTAAAAGATAATAGATTGACAGATATAATTAAAATTACTCTTGAGAGTGGAAATTTAAAGTGTATTTTAGATATAATTCACCAGTCCTTAAAGCTGGGCTTGCAAAAGCATGAAGACGCATATATATTGTGGTACAGCTGCAAATAAATTTTTAAAAAATCAATATCTAGATTCTCACCTTTTAAATGTATAATTTCCAACAAGTGATCTGTCTGAAAACATGCCATGATTTATGTCTATTTTCTCCCTCCTCTTTTGCAGTAGGCATTCCCCACTTTTCAGAAGAGATTTGTCCCTCTCTGTCACCTAACTACTTGGTAAAATGCATTTTCCTTGTCAAAACTTCCAGATTACACTAATGGCAATCTCCCTTGTGAAAGAATACTTGAATTTTAAGGAAGGATTTGTGCCAAGAGTGTGATTTATTTATTCAGGCTACCACCTCAAGGTAAGGATTACATTACAATGAGATTACTAAAGTCCTACAGTTGTCTAGAGCATGGCTATTAGCAGGCTTATCTGGAAAGAAAATGAGTTCTGATTTTTTCCTCATGACAGAAAGTTAGACTAACTTGGCTGGTTTGTTTGGCAATGAAGGTTTACTTTGCCAATTAAGTAACTCTGTGACATTATCTATAAATTCAATAAGATAAATCTGCAGCTTCACAATTTCAAGGAAAATATATTTAATGTGCATACACAATACAAAGTATGCTAGAAGAAAATCCTTTGCAACTATTTAAACTTATAATGAAAAACAATAGATGTCAATTTAAAAATGTATGAGGTGCTTCATAGCATTACAAAATTATTTTAAGGTGTTAGTAGAAAAACATTTGAAGATCGATATTATAATACACGGTTGAACATTGTATGAAAATGAATATTTTGGGGGTGCCTGGGAGGCTCAGTGGGTAAAGCCTCTGCCTTTGGCTCAGATCATCATCTCAGGGTTCTGGGATTGAGCCCCACATCAGACTCTCTGCTCAGCAGGGAGCCTGCTTCCCCCTCTCTCTCTGCCTGCTTCTCTGCCTACTTGTGATCTCTCTCTGTCAAATAAATAAATAAAATCTTTAAAAAATGAATATTTTGATGGTTGATATAATTGTATCCAAATATAAAATTTTATTATTCATCTCAGATGAAAATGTATATATCTGGAGTATTATCATTATCTACTAGTAATAGTTCTAATTTTCTATGACAGTTCCAAAAAATTAGTTAATACCTCCAATACCACATCTACAAAACTGGTACAATAATATTTACTTACTGACCCAGGATCCTTTGAAGATTACAATTGTTTTTTTAGATTTTTGATTAATTAATGTATTTGATTTTTCAAAAAATCAAAATGAACTTTCTCTGTGACAGAAATCATACCAGCTTTTGAGATTTAGAAATTAGTCTTTAAAAAAGAAATCATTTGGCACTCATGGTAGGTCACATTCTCATTAAACATCAAGCTACAAGCCTCCTTAATATGATAGGGGTCAAGTCAATTGAAAAAAAAAAAAAAAAAAAAAAAAACCCTCCACCTGGTCTTGCCATATTTGGGAAATCAGGGTAGTACCATTCCTTCTAAAGACTCACACAAGCTTAGACCCCAGCACTTTTAAAGAGGTTCTGACTGATTAATATTTTTCATTGTGGAGTCTTGCCTTGGAAACATAGAAATGACACCCTCCGGGTTGAATAAGTATATGGTAATTAACAGATATGTTATAAAATAATTCAAACACAAAAAACAATGAGGTCATTTACTTCCCCCAAATTATCTAAAAATAACTTCTGAATGTCTGAATCTGACAGATACATATTCATATTAAATAAACAACACACAGCTGACAATTACTTAGATCATAACTACTTTTTATGACTCTAAATATGCACATATTCGTCAGTTCTCAAATGTACCTTAGAAATTATTAGTGCACTTTTCCCCCCAAATCCTAAGGAATTGTGCTCAAAGTAATAAATTAAAAGTGCATATACTGTTTTGCTGATACCCACATGCATTGTTTAATATATATTTCTAAGAAAATATTCATGATCAGTACTTAAAGTTAAAACAAATATACATTTATGCAACCAGTGTTTTCATGAGTAGCAATGCATTTACAAATTTTGAAATATATCAGTGACTTAGAGAACTATCTTACTATACAATTTACAATGCTTTCTGAACATTTCTTAGAGAAAGGAGGAACACAGAGAAGAAAGAAAGCTATTGGTAAAAGGTTCCCACATAACATTAAAAGCCTTTACAAAAGAAAACTTCATAAAAATTTTTTCAAAGTTGCTACTTCATTCTGGGTGACTTCACAGCAATAGGTTTCACTAGATTTTATAATGTTTCCCTGGAAATGTTTTTACTTAGATTGAGTGCTATGGATTTCTTTTGCAGATAGGCATTTAATGTTCATTTAAGACATAAACAGAATACAGTATGCCTTGGGATAATGTATTTGGGATTTGTGAACTTTTTTTTTTTTGTTGCTATTTTTGCAGTGTAGTAACTCCAACTTGTGTATACTAGGTTGTCATTTTAGGGCTGTTGTTTTGTGGGAGATTTTGATATTATATACTTGTAAGATTTTTGTTGCTAAAGAATAAAGAATAGGAAACTTTTGCTTTTACACTCCTTTTTTAGTTTATTAGTAGCATCTTAAAAAGTAATGCAAGAGTCTTATCATGGTCAGAATCATGAAAAATTATCTCTAAATAGCAATTTGTTAAAATATATCTTTTAACCATTCTAGTGGAACATTATGCCGAGAGATGTAGGATATACTGGTTCTTTTCTTTGAGTAGGAAGAAATAATTCAAAAAGAAAACAAATGTGAAAAAAATACGTTATTTGAATGATTCATTAATTTCCCTTTAAATAATAATACTGCTCTTTGTTGAGCTACAATCTTACATTTTACTATTTTATGCACAGAAATGTGCTCCTATTCATGTCATTAAGTAGGAATTTAAATTGCAGCAATATTATTAAGGGGAATATATCCATTATCCATTTTACTATGTTTTATGATATACAAAGACACTGGAGTATATTACTCACTGAGATAATGACAAGATATTTTGCTGCGTGGAATTTTAATGAATAAAATGGCATTTACATTGGTTATTTATCTACTCTTTTATTTAAGGATAGTATGCCTGTAGTAGTGACCAAGGACTAACACTTTAATCACTTTATACAGACCTAGTGAAGGCATTGGCAGGTTAACAGGATAAATCAGAGCTCTTACATCAGTCTCTATCTCACTTCTAAAGAGATTGCTGCAATGTTTGTGACAAATCAAAGATGGGTCCCATCCATGCACATTTGCTTCAGATCTTAAACCACGTCAATACAAAACCTGACACTGACTTTTAATAGCTATGAGTTCTTGAGCATATTACCTGGGCAACTAACTTTATGTAACTGATATTTATAGAATGCGACATCAAATAATCACAGAATGCACATTTTTTCAACTGTATATCAACCATTCTTTAAGATAGAAACCACAAGCTATACCATTAGATAAACCTGAATAAATTTTACAAGATTGAGATCTCACAGAGCATATTTTCTGATCACAACATAATTAAATTAAAAATCACAATAAAAGGGCACATGGGTGGCTCAGCCAGTTAAGCATCCAACTCTTGATTTTGGTTCAGGTTATGATCTCAGGGTTGTGAGGCCAAGCCCTGTGTCTAGCTCCACACTGGGCACAGAGCCCGCTTAAGTCTCTCTCTCTGACTCTCCTTCTGTCCTCTCCCCACCACACTACAAATAATTAACTAATTAATTAAAATTTTTAAAAATAATAATTAATCACATTAAGAGATCTAGAAAATCCACAATTATTTGAAAATTAACCACATACTTTATATAAATCAAATGCCAAAGAAGAAAAACACAAGGAAAAATATAAATCACTTCAAGTTGAACAGAATTTTAAACACAAAGATAAAAATTTATAGGATGCAGTAGAAAAGGAGGAGCAAGATGGTGGAGGAGTAGGAGACTCCTACTTGTCATCAAGACTCCTAATCGTCATCAGATCCCAGGAATCCAGCTAGATAGTTACCAAACCATTCTGAATCCTACAAACTCAACAGAAGATTAAAGAGAAGAAGAGCAGCACTTCTAGGAATAGAAAACTGACCACTTTCTGGAAGATAGGACATGAGAGAAGTGAATCTGAGGTGATATATGGGAAGATAGATCATGAGGGGAGGGGCTGGCTCCCTGCAAGTGGTAGAGCAGCAGAGCACAAAATCAGAACTTTTGGAAGTCTGTTCCACTGAGGGACATCACTCCAGAGGTAAGCCGGGAGTAGAGCCCTTGTGGGGACAGTGTGGTCTCAAGCTCCTCGGGGCCACAGAAAGACTGGGGGTGGGGTGATTGGGTGGCTCAGTGGTTTAAGCCTCTGCCTTTGGCTCAGGTCATGACCTCAGGTCCTGGGATTAAGCCCTGCGTCAGACTCTCTGCTCAGCAGGGAGCCTGCTTCCCCCTCTCTCTCTGCCTGCCTCTCTGCTTACTTATGATCTCTCTCTGTCAAATAACTAAATAAAAATATTAAAAAAAGAAAGACTGGGAGTGTCTGAGCATAGCAGAGATCCCAAGTATTAGAGAAGGGAATCCAGATGCAAGATGGAGCCAAGGAGTGGGCTCTTAGCTTGGGGATGCCATGAACTGTGATCCCCAGCACAGCTGAGCCACTAATTTTTGAATGGGGACCCTATAAGAGGCAGATCCAGGGAGATTTACCTTCCTCCCCCCAAAGGGAGTGGCATGGGAGTGCACAGCAGGAATACACTCGGTTTGGAGACTCCAAAAGCAGCTGTGTGCCAGAGATAGAAATGCTCAGTTATAGGCTTGAAAAGCATGAAGTGCATCCAGAGATCAGGGAGAGAGGAATGATTGACTCCTTTTCTCTGAGGGTGCATTGAGGAGTGAGGCCCCAAGCTGAATATGAGAGGCCTCCATATTCATTCCTGTCCTCCAAAGCTGCACAGAAAGTATTCGGGGAACAAAAGCTCCCAAGAGAAAAACTGGGCAGATTACTTAGCCTGGTCTCTGGCAAGGAAAGAGCAATTCCACCCTGGGCAAAGACATTTGGGAATCATTGCAACAGGTTCCTTCCCCAGAAGATCAATAAGAACATCCAGCCAAAACCAACTACAGTGATCAATGAGAACTGCAAAGCATCAGAGCTATGGGAATATAGCACATAGAATTTATGTCTTTTTCCCCATGATTCTTTAGTCTTTCAAAGTTAAATTTTTTAAACATTATTTTTTCTTATTCTATTTTTAATTTTTTTTCTTTCCTATTTTAATGTTTTTAAATATTTTATCAAAACCTTTTAAAAAATCTTTTTAATTTTCATTGTTATAGCCATATCCTATCCCTTCATTGTATTTAACCTTATCTTTTGTATACATATAGGTTTCTCTTCAAAATTTTGGGATACAGTTTCTTCTAACAGATCAAAATATATTCTACATCTAGCACATGGCTATGTTCTAGTCTCACTCTGATCACATTCTTTTCTCTCTTTTTTTTAAATTTTCAACCAACTTCTTATCTTATCAATTACTTTTTTAGAATCTTTTCAAATTTTCATCTTTATGGCCATATTCCATTCTTTCATCATGTTTACAATTATTTTCGTGTGTGTGTGTGTATGTGTGTGTGTGTGTGTGTGTCTTTAAGATTTTGGAAGGTATTTTCATCTGACATACCAAAATACACCCCAAATCAAGTGTATGGATCTGTTCTATTCACAGTCTAATATATATACATATATATCTATATATCCCCCCCAGTTTGGGGTCTCTTCTGATTTGGTTAGTGTATATTTTTCTGAGGTCATTGCTATGCTTTTAGTATTTAGTTCTCTCATTCATCTATTCTTATCTGGATAAAATGACAAGGCAGAAAAACTCATCTCAAAAAAAAAAAAAAAAGAGGTAATAACAATGGCTATGGACCTAACCAATACATACATTAGTATGAGAGTTCAGAATAATAGTTATCAAGGTCCTAGCTGGGCTGGATAAAATCATGGAAGATACTAGAGAATCTCTTTCTGGAGAAAAAAGAAATCCATCTTTGGGGAAATAAAAGAATTAAAATCTAACCAAGTTGAAAGGTTTAAAAAAGCTATTAAAGAGGTGCAATCAAAATTGAGACTCTTACTGCTAGGATAAATGAGGGAGACATGACAATTAATGGTATAGAAGATTAAATGATGGAGAATAAAGAAGCTGAGAAAAAGAGAGATAAAGAGTTTCTGGATCATAAGGGTAGAATTTGAGAGATAAATTATACCATAAGACCAAACAATATTAGAATAACTAGGATCCCAGAAGAAGAAGAAAGAGAAAGAGGGTCAGAAGGTATATTGGAACAAATTATAGTAGAGAATTTCACTAATTTGGCGAAGGGAACAAACATCAAAATCCAGGAGGCACAGAAAAGCCCCTTCAAAATCAATAAAAATAGGTCAACACCCCATCATCTAATAGTAAAACTTACAAGTCTCAGTGACCAAGAGAAAATCCTGAAAGAAGCTCAGGATAAGAGGTCTGTAACATACAATGGTAGAAACAATTGATTGGCAATAGACCTATCTAGAGACCTGGCAGGCCAGAAAGGACTGACATGATACATTCAGAGCACTAAATGAGGAAAACATGCAACCAAGAATACTATATCCAGCTAGGCTGTCACTGAGATAGAAGGAGAGATAAAAAGCTTCCAGGACAAAAGGAAACTAAAAGAATTTGCAAACACCAAGCCATCCCTATGTCATATATTGAAAGGGGCCCACTAAGCAAAGAGAGAGCCTAAAAGTAACAGACCAGAAAGGAACAGAGACAATATACAGTAACAGTCACCTTACAAGCAATACAATGGCACTAAATTCATATCATTCAGTAGTTACCCTGAATGTAAATGGGCTAAATGCCCCAATCAAAAGACACAGGGTTTCAGAAAGGATAAAAGAACAGGACCCATCCATTTATTGTCTACAAGAAACTCATTTTAGACCCACAGATACCTCCAGATTTAAAGTGAGGGGGTGGAAAACAATTTGCCATGCCAGTGGACATGAAAAGCAAGCTGGGGTGGCAGTCTTTATACCTTATAAATTAGATGTTAAGCCAAAGACTATAATAAGAGATGAGGAAGGACACTATATCATACTTAAAGGGTCTGTCCAACAAAAAGCTCTAACAATTTTAAATATTTATGCCCCTAACATGGGAGCAGTCAATTATATAAACCATTAACAACAAAATCAAAGAAACACATGGCCAATAGTACAATAATAGTAGGGGACTTTAACACCCCCCTTATGAAATGGACAGATCATCTGAACAAAAGATCAACAAGGAAATAAAGGCTTTATATGCCACGCTGGAACACATGAACATCACAGATAATATTCAGAACATTCCATCTCAAAGCAACAGAATACATATTCTTCTCTAGTGCACATGGAACATTCTCCAGAATAGATCACATCCTGGGCCACAAATCAGGTCTCAACCAGTACTGAAAGATTGAGATCATTCCCTGCATATTTTCAGACCACAGTGCTTTGAGACTAGAACTCAACCACAAGAGGGAAGTTGGAAAGAACTCAAATACATGGAGGCTAAAGAGCATCCTACTAAAGAATGACTGGGTCAACCAGGAAATTAAAGAAGAATTGAAAAAAATCATGGAAACAAATGAAAATGAAAGGACAACTGTAGAAAATCCTTGGGACACAGCAAAAATGGCCCTGAGAGGAAAGTACACAGCATTACAGGCTTTTATCGAGAAAACAAGAAAGTTCTCAAGGATACAACCTAACCCTATACCTAAAGGAGCTAGAGAGAGAACAGCAGAGAAAGCCTAAATCCAGCAGGAGAAGAGAAATCATAAAGATCAGAACAGAAATCAATGAAATAGAAAGCAAAAGAACAGTAGAACAGATCAATGAAACTAGGAGTTGGTTTCTGAAAGAATTAATAAGACTGATAAACTCCTGGCCAGTCTTCTCAAAAAGAGAAGAGAAAGGACCCAAATAAATAAAATCATGAGTGAAAGAGGAAGATCACAACCAACACCAAAAAAATACAAATAATTATAAGAACATATTATGAGCAAAAATATGCCAAGAAATTAGACAATCTGGAGGACATGGATGCATTCATAAAGATTTATAAACTACCAAAACTGAACCAGGAAGAAGTAGAAAACCTTAACAGACCCATAACCAGTAAGGAGTTTGAAGCAGTCATCAAAAATCTCCAAACAAACAAGAGCCCAGGGCTAGATGGTTTCCCACAGGAATTCTACCGCATATTTCAAGAAGAATTAATACTTATTCTCCTGAAACTGTTCCCCCCCCCCAAAAAAAAAAAAAATAGAAATGGCAGGAAAACTTCCAAACTCATTTTATGAGGCCAGCATTACCTTGATCCCAAAACCAGATAAAACCCTGTCAAAAAAGAGAATTACAGAGCAATATCTTTGATGAACATGGATGCAAAAATTTTCACCAAAATACTAGCCAATAGGATCCAAGAGTACTTTAAAAGGATTGTTCACCATGACCAGGTGGGATTTCCTGGGCTGCAAGGTTGGTTCTACATCCATAAATCAATGTGATATAATACATTAATAAGAGAAAGAAGAAGAACCACATGATACTCTCAATAGATCCTGAAAAAGCATTTGACAAAGTACAGCATGCTTTCTTGATCAAAACTCTTCACAGTGTAGGGATAAAGGGTACACATTTCAATGTCCTCACAGCCACCTATGAAAAACCCACAGTGAATATTGTTCTCAATGGAAGAAAAACTGAGATCTTTTCCTCTAAGGTCAGGAACATGTAAGGGATGTCCACTATCTCCACTGATACTCAACATAGTACTAGAAGTCCTAGCCTCAGCACTCAGACAACAAAAAGAAATAAAGGTCATCCAAATTGCAAAGAATTTAAACTATCACTCTTTCCAGGTGATGATTCTGTATGTAGAAAACCCAAAAGACTCCACTCCAAAACTGCTAGAACTCATACAGAAATTCAGCAAAGTGTCAGGATATAAAATTAATGCACAGAAGTCAGTTGCATTTCTATACACCAACAGCAAGACAGAAGAAAGAGAAATTAAGGAGTCAATCCCATTTACAATTGCACCCCAAACCATAAGATACCTAGGGATAAACCTAACCAAAGAGGCAAAGAATCTGAACTCAGAAAACTTAAAGGACTCATGAAAGAAAATGAAGAAGACACAAAGAAATAGAAAAATGTCCCATGCTCATGGATTGGAAAAACAAATATTGTGAAAATGTTTATGCTACCTAAAGTAATCTATTACTTTGATAGGAATTAATGCAATTCCTATCAAAATACCATCCTTTTTTTTTTTTCAAAGAAAAGGAATAAATAATCCTAAAATTTATATGGAACCAAAAAAGACCCTGAATAGCCAGAGGAATGTTGAAAAAGAAAACCAAAGTTGGTGGCATCACAATTCCAGACTTCAAGCTCTGTTACAAAGCAACACAGTATGGTACTGGCACAAAAACAGACACATAGATCAAAGGAACAGAATAGAAAGCCCAGAAATATACCCTCAACTCTATGGTCAACTCATCTTCGACAAAGCAGGAAAGAATGTCCAATGGAACAAAGACAGCCGCTTCAATAAATGGTGTTGGGAAAATTGGACAACCACATGCAGAAGAATGAAACCAGACCATTTCCTTACACCACACACAAAAATAGACTCAAAATGGATGAAAGACCTCAATGTGAAACAGGGATCCATCAAAATCCTTGAGGAGAACACAGGCAGCAACCTCTTTGACCTTAGCTCCAGCAACTTCTTCCTAGAAACAGTGCCAGAGGCAAGGGAAGCAAGGGCAAAAGTGAACTATTGGGACTTCATCAAGATTAAAAGCTTTTACACAGTAAAGGAAACAGTCAACCAAACCAAAAGACAACTGACAGAATGGGAGAAGATATTTGCAAATGACATATCAGGTAAAGGGCTAGTATCCAAAATCTATAAAGAACTTAATAAATTCAATCCTCAGAGAATAAATAATCCAAACAAATAGGCAGAAGACATGATCAGACATTACTTTTTTTTTTTAAGATTTTATTTATTTATTTGACAGAGATCACAAGTAGGCAGAGAGGCAGGCAGAGAGAGAGAGGAGGAAGCAGGCTCCACACAGAGCAGAGAACCCAATGTGGGGCCCAATCCCAAGACCCTGGGATCATGACCGGAGCTGAAGGCAGAGGCTTTAACCCACTGAACCACCCAGGCGTCCCTGAACAGACATTTCTGCAAAGACATCCAGATGGCCAACAGACACATGAAAAAGTGCTAA
This sequence comes from Lutra lutra, assembly GCF_902655055.1. NCBI lineage: Eukaryota > Metazoa > Chordata > Mammalia > Carnivora > Mustelidae > Lutra > Lutra lutra. The sequence continues at coordinate 76,982,328 of NC_062279.1, read as the reverse complement.
ACATCACTTGACATCAGGGAAATACAAATCAAAACCACATGAGATACCACCTCACACCAGTCAGAATGGCTAAAATTAACAGGTCAGGAAACCACAAGATGTTGGCGAGGATGCAGAAAAAGGAGAATTTGGGGCGCCTGGGTGGCTCAGTGGGTTAAGCCGCTGCCTTCGGCTCAGGTCGTGATCCCAGGTCCTGGGTTCAAGCCCCACATCGGGCTTTCTGCTCAGCAGGGAGCCTGCTTCCTCCTCTCTCTCTGCATGCCTCTCTGCCTACTTGTGATTTCTCTCTGTCAAATAAATAAATAAAATCTTTAAAAAAAAAAAAAAAGAAAGAAAGAAAAAGGAGAATCTTCCTGTGCTGTTGGTGGGAATACAAGCTGGTGAAGCTAATCCAGAAAAACAGTATGGAAGTTCCTCAAAAAGTTGAAAATAGAGCTACCCTATGACCCAGCAATCACACTACTGGATATTTACCCTAAAGAAACAAATGTAGTGATCCAAAGGGGCACATGCACCCAAATGCTTATAGCAACAATGTCCACAATAACCAAACTATGGAAAGAACCTAGATGTCCACCAACAGATGAATGGATAAAGAAGATGTTGTATATACATACAATGGAATACTATGCAGGTATCAAAAAAATAAAGAAATCTTGCCATTTGCAAGCACGTGGATAGAACTAGAGGGTATTATGCTGAGCAAAATAAGTCAATCAGATAAAGACAATTATCATATGATCTCTCTGATATGAGGAATTTGAGAGGCAGGGCAGTGGCTTTTTGGGGGGTAGGGGTGAAAAAATGAAACAAGATAGGGCCGGGGAGGGAGACAAACAATAAAAGACTCTTAATCTCTGGAAACAAACTGAGGATTGCTGGGGGTTTTGGGGGAGGGATAGGATGGCTGAATTATGGATATTGGGGAAGATATGGGCTATGGTGTGTGCTGTGAATTGTGTGAGACTGATGATTCACAAACCTGTACCCCTGAAGCAAACAATACTTTATATGCTAGTAAAAAAAAAATAATAATAAAGGTATTTTTTTAAATGCAGTAGAATAGTGTTCAAAGGAAAATTCTTAGCTATAAATGAAATTCTTATATTAGGAAAAAATTATTAAAATTAATGAAATAATCCTAGAAAGGAGGGAAAAGGAGCAACTTAAGTCCAGAGAAGTTAGAAGAAAGAATATAAAGATAAGAGCTGAAATCAATGAAATATAAAAGGGAATAATAATGGGAAAATTAATAAAGCAAAAGGTGGTTCTTTAGAAGAGATGAATACAACTCATAAACTTTAAAAAGACTAATCAAGAAATAAAGAAAAAAAACATTTCTAATATCAAGAATAAAAGAAGAAATTTTACTAGAGACACTATAGGCAAGTCAAGGATAAGAAGAGAACCTAAGAAAAATTTCATTCCAATATAAACCACTTAAATGAAATAGGAAATTTCCTTGAAAGACAAACTTATCAAAACTAACAAAGGAAGAAATTGAACTAGCCATATTTTAAAGAAATTCAATTTGTAAATTAAAAGCAAACAATCGAAAACCAAGCCAAAGAGAAAGGAAGACTTCTTGAAGACAAGTCAAAGCCCAGATGGCTTCACTGGTCGATTTTATACATGTATGGAAAAATGAATAATGATTTCCCACAGAATCTTTGAATAATAAAGGAGAAAGAAATAATTTCTTATTTGAAAAGGCTGAACCTGAAAACAGCATGAACTTGACCAGGACACCAAAAGGAACAAACTGCCTGTCAATATTCCTTATAAAGAAAGAGGTCAATGCCTAATAACATATTAGCAAGGGAAATCTGGCAATATATAAGGAGATAGACATCATGAGCCAGTGGGGTTTATCTCTGGATTGGAAGCTTATTTTAGCTTAGGAAGACAGTGTAATTTACCAGTTTAACAAAACTGAAAAATCATGTGATTTTACTACCCAATTAATATGAATCTATTAGCAAACTAGGAACAAATATTTATCCTCAGGGCGCCTGGGTGGCTCAGTGGGTTAAGCCACTGCCTTCGGCTCGGGTCATGATCTCGGGGTCCTGGGATCGAGCCCCGCATCCGGCTCTCTGCTCAGCGGGGAGCCTGCTTCCTCCTCTCTCTCTGACTGCCTCTCTGCCTGCTTGTGATCTCTCTCTGTCAAATAAATAAATAAAATCTTTAAAAAAAAATATTTATCCTCAATCTGATTTAAAAAATCTATTAAAAAATTAAACTGAAATAAATTAAAGCTAATAGTAAGATGTTAAAATATAGAATGCTTTCTCCCTAAAAGGCAAAGGAATATTATCACCATTTCTATTACACATTGTACTGGAAACCAACCAATAAAATATGATGAAACAAACAAACAGAAATATATTTAAAATGATTTTTTTGGAGTGTCTGGGTGGCTCATTTGATTGAGCAGAGCCCCACTCAGCAAGAAGTCTGCTTGTCCCTCTGCCCCTCCCCCTTCTCAAATAAATTAAACTCTTAAAAAAATAAAATGCATTTTTTTTTTCATAGAGACTATAAACTATAGAGTACAAACAGAGGGTTGCTGGAGGGGAGGTGGGTGGGGGGTATGGGCTCAATATGTGAAAGATATTAAGGAAAGCACTTGTAAGAAGCACTGGGTGTTATATATAAGTGATGCATCACTAAATTCTGCTCCTGAAGCAATATTACAGTATATTTTAACTAACTAGAATTTAAATAAAAACTTGAAACAAAAAGAGCTTCCAAGACTGGCAAGGTTTACAACAATACGTGACCACCACGCCTGCACTACAAGAAATATTAAGTGGGGTTCTATAAAAGAAGAAAGAACCCAAGAGTGTCACAGAACAGAGATTTTCAGAGACAATCTATAGAAACAAGGACTTCACAGGCAACATGATGTTAATACAAACGTATCTTTCAATAACCACACTCAATGTGAATGGCCTAAATGCTCCCATGAAATGGCACAGGGTTGCAGATTTGATAAAACAATAGGACCCATCCATATGTTGTCTACAAGAGACCCATTTTGAACCTAAGGATACATCCAGACTTAAAGTAAAATGATGTGAAAGTGAAGCATCTTTTATGCCAATGGACCTCAAAAGAAAGCTGGGGTAGAAATTCTCATATCAGATAAATTAGATTTTAAACTAAAGACTGTAGTCAGAGATAAAGAAGGACACTACATCATTCTTAAAGGGTCTATCAACCAAGAATATCTAACAATTGTAAATATTTATGCCCACCAAACAGGAGCAGCCAACTACATTAGACAACATTTTTTTTAAAGATTTTATTTATTTATTTGACAGAGAGAGATCACGAGTAGGTAGAGAGACAGGCAGAGAGAGAGAGAGAGAGAGAGAGAGGAGGAAGCAGGCTCTCTGCTGAGCAGAAAGCCCAATGCAGGACTCGATCCCAGCACCCTGAGATTATGAACTGAGCTGAAAGCTTGACCCACTGAGCCATCCAGGTGCCCACTATAAGACAACTTTTAATGAAGATAAAGAGTCATATTGATATGAATACATTAATAGTAGGGGATCTTAACATGCCACTGTCAGTAATAGATCATCCAAGCAGAAAATCAATAAAGAAACATAGAGCACTTAATGACACATTGGATCAGATGGACCTCATAGATTATATACAGAACATTCCACCCTAAAACAACAGAATACTCATTCTTCTCAAATGCACATGGAAATTTCTCTAGAATAGACATAGTGGGTCACAAATCAGGGCTCAACCGATACCAAAAGACTGAGATTATTCCCTGCATATTCTCAGACCACAGTGCTTTAAAACTGGAACTCCAGGGTGCCTGGGTGGCTCAGTGGGTTAAAGTCTCTGCCTTCGGCTCAGGTCATGATCTCAGGATCCTGGGATGGAGCCCCACATCAGGCTCTCTGCTCAGCAGGGAGCCTGCTTCCATCTCTCTCTCTGCCTGACTCTCTGCCTACTTGTGATCTCTCTCTGTTAAATAAATAAAATCTTAAAAAAAAAAAAAAAAAACTGGAACTCCACCACAAGAAAAAGTTTGGAAGGAATTCAAACACTTGGAGGCTAAAGACCACCCTGGTTAAGAATGTTTGGATCAACCCAAAATTCAAAGAAGGACTTAAACAACTCATGGAAACCAATGAGAATGAAGACACTTCAGTCCAAAACCTATGGGATACAGCAAAGGCGGTCCTAAGGGGGAAATACTTAGCCACGCAAGCCTCCGTCAAAAAAATTGAAAAATCCAAAATACACCAACTCTCTTAACACCTTAAAGAACTGGAGAATCAACAACAAATTAAGCCAACCACACACACAAGAAGGGAAATAATCAAGATTAGAGCAGAGATCAACGAGATAGAAGCTAGAGATACAGTAGACACATTAACGAAACTAGAAGCTGGTTCTTGAAAGAATCAATAAGATCGATAAACTATTGGCCAAACTAATCCAAAAGAAAAGATAGATGTCCCAAATTAATAAATTATAAATCAAAAGGGAGAAACACAACTAACACCAAGGAAATAGAAACAATCATCAGAAATTATTATCAACAGTTATATGCCAATAAGTTAAGCAACCTATATGAAATGGATATATTCCTGGAAACCTATAAACTTTCAAAACTGAATTCAGGAAGAAACCGACAACCTGAATGGACCAATATTTAGTAATGAGATTGAAACAGTGATCAAAAACCTCCCAAAAAACAAGAGCCCAGGACCTGATGGATTCCCTGGAGAATTCTACCAAACATTCTAAGAAGAAATAATACCTATTCTCCTGAAGCTGTTTCAAAAAATAGAAACAGAAGGAAAACTTCCAGACTCTTTTTTTTTTTTTTTTGACATACTGAGATCACAAGAGGCAGGCAGAGAGAGAGGTGAAGCAGACTCCCCGATGAGCAGCTTAGGGCTCCTATGCGGGGCTCGATCCCAGGAACCTGAGATCATGACCTGAGCCAAAGGCAGAGGCTTAACCCACTAAGCCACCCAGGGGCCCTGAAGCTTTTGATTTTGATGAAGTCCCAAAAGTTCATTTTCACTTTTGTTTCATTGCCTTTGGAGACATACCTTAAAAGAAATTGCTGTGGCCAGTGTCGAAGAGATTATTGCCTATATTCTCCTCTAGGATTTTAATAGATTCCTGCCTCACATTGAGGTCTTTTATCCATCTTGAGTTTGTCTTTCTGTATGGTGTAAGAGAATGGTCGAGTTTCATTCTTCTACATGTAGCTGTCCAATTTTCCCAGCACTATTTATTGAAGAGACTGTATTTTTTCCATTGTATATTTTTTCCTGCTTTGTCAAAGATTATTTGACCATAGAGTTGAGAGTCCATATCTGGGCTCTCTACTCTGTTCCACTGGTCTATGTGTCTGTTTTTGTGCCAGTACCATGCTGTCTTGATGATCACAGCTTTGTAGTAATCATGCAACATGATGCCCCCAATTTTGTTTTCCTTTTTCAACATTTCTTTAGCAATTTAAAATCTCTTCTGGTTCCATACAAGTTTTAGGATTGTTGGTTGTAGCTCTTTGAAAAGTGCCAGTGGAATTTTGATGATAATGGCATTGAAAGTATAGATTGCTCTAGGCAGTATAAACATTTTAACAAAGTTAATTCTTCTGTTCCATGAGCATGGAATGGTCTTCCATCTTTTTGTGTCTTCTTCAATTTCTTTTATGAATGTTCTCTAGTTCCTCGAGTACAGATCCTTTACCTCTTTGGTTAGGTTTATTCCCAGGTACCTTATGGTTCTTGGTGCTATAGTAAATGGAATTGATTCTCTAATTTCCCTTCAGGTATTTCATTGTTACCATATAAAAAAGCAACTGATTTCTGCACATTGATTTTGTATCCTGCCACATTACTGAATTGCTATATGAGTTCTAACAGTTTGGGCGTGGAGTCTTTTGGGTTTTCCATATAAAGTATCAGGTATCTGTGAAGAGAAAGAGTTTGACTTCTTCTTTGCCAATTTGGATACCTTTTATTTCTCTTTGTTATCTGACTGTTGTTGCTAGGACTTCTAGTACTATGTTGAACAACAGTGGTGAGAGTGGACATCCTTGTCATGTTCCTGATCTCAAAGGGAATGCTGTCAGCTTTTCCCCACTGAGGATGATATTCACTCTGGGTTTTTCATAGATGGATTTTATGAAGTTGAGAAATGTTCCCTCTATCCCTATACTTTGAATCATTTTAATCAGAAATGGATGCTGTATCTTGTCAAATGCTTTTCTCCATCAATAGAGAGGACCATGTGGTTCTTTTCTCTTCTCTTATTGATTTGTTCTATCACATTGATTGATTTGCAAATGCTGAACCACTCTTAAATCCCATGGGTAAATCCCACCTGGTCATGGTGCATAATCTTTTTAATGTACTGTTGGATCCTATTAGCTAGAATATTGTTGAGAATTTTAGCATCCATATTCATCAGGGATATTGCTCTGAAATTTACTTTTTGTTGGGGTCTTTGCCTGGTTTGGGATCAGGGTAAATCTGGCTTCATAAGAAGAGTCTGGGGGCACCTGGGTGGCTCAGTGGGTTAAAGCCTCTGCCTTCAGCTCAGGTCATGATCTCAGGGTCCTGGGATCGAGACCCACATCGGGCTCTCCACTCAAAAGGGAGCCTGCTTCCCCCTCTCTCTCTGCCTGCCTCTCTGCCTGCTTGTGATCTCTCTCTCTCTCTCTCTCTGTCAAATTAAAAAAAAAAAATCAAAAGCTTCTGCACTGCAAAGGAAACAGTCAACAAAACAAAGACGCAACCCATGGAATGGGAGAAGATATTTGCAAATGACACTACAGAAAAACGGCTGATATCCAAGATCTATAAAGAACTCCTCAAACTCAACAAACACAAAACAGATAATCATGTCAAAAAATGGGGAGAAGACATGAACAGACACTTCTCCAAAGAAGACGTACAAATGGTTAACAGACACATGAAAAAATGTTCATCATCATTAGCCATCAGGGAGATTCAAATCAAAACCACATTGAGATACCAGCTTACACCAGTTAGAATGGTCAAAATCAACAAAACAATGAACAATAAGTGTTGGAGAGAATGTGGAGAAAGGGAAACCCTCTTACACTGTTGGTGGGAATGCAAGTTGGTGTAGTCACTTTGGAAAACAGTGTGGAATTCTTCAAAAAATTAAAAATGGAGCTACCCTATGACCCTGCAATTGCACTACTGAGAATTTACCTCAAAGATACAGATGTAGTGAAAACAAGGTCCATCTATACCCCAATGTTCAAAGCAGCAGTGGCCACAGTTGCCAAACTGTGGATAGAACAAGATGCCCTTCAATGGATGAATTGATAAAGAAGATATGGTCCATATATACAACGGAGTATTATGTCCCCATCAGAAAAGATGAATACCCAACTTTTATATCAACATGGATGGGACCAGAAGAGATTATACTGAGTGAAATAAGTCAAGCAGAGAGAGTCAATTGTCATATGGTTTCATTTGCTCGTGGAGCATAAGGAATAACACGGAGGATGTTGGGAGATGGAGAGAAGTGAGTTGGTGGAAATTGGAGGGGGAGACAAACCATGAGAGACTGTGGACTCTGAGAGACAAACTGAGGGTTTTGGAGGGTAGAAGGGTGGGGGGTTGGGTGAGCCTGGTGGTGGGTATTATGGAGGGCATGTATTGCATGGAGCAGTGAGTGTGGTGCGTAAATAATGAATTTTGGAACACTGAAAATTTTTAAATAAAATAAAATTAAAGAAAAAGAAATGGTATTATAATAAAACAAAAAACACTGAAACAAAAAATAAAAATAAAAATATGAAAAGATAATTCTAAAAATTAAAGAAAATTTACCTAAATTAAATAATTTACCTAAATAAATAATAAATAATTAAAAAATAGGCAGCAGGACATAAGATCAATATACAAACATCAACAAAAATATGACAATAATATAAATTTTGTATGTATAAACAACAAATCTTAAATTCAATTTAAAATAATGCTATTTATTACAGCAATCAATATAACATAATATGGGGGTGTCTGGGTGGCTCAGTAGGTTAATCATATGCCTTGGGCTTGGGTCATGATCCCAGGGTGCTGGGATGGAGTCCTCCATGGAGCTCCCTGCTCAGTGGGGAGCCTGCTTCTCCCTCTTCCTCTATGGATCCTCCTGCTTGTGTGCTCTCTGTCATTAAATAAATAAAAACTCTTTAAAAAAAATCACACATAAGGGGCACCTGGGTGGCTCAGTGGGTTAAAGCCTCTGCCTTCAGCTCAGGTCATGATCCCAGGGTCCTGGGATCGAGCCCCACATCGGGCTCCCTGCTCAGCAGGGAGCCTGCTTCCTTCTCTCTCTCTGCCTGCCTCTCTGACTACTTGTGATCTCTGTCAAACAAATAAATAAAAAATCTTTAAGAGAAAAAAAAATCACACATAAAACACATAATATAATTATGAATAAATGTATCAAAATATGTTGTTACAGACCTCTACATTGAACACTGTTGAGATTCTGAACACTGTTGAGAAAAATATAAGACCTTAAAAAGTTATATATACTCATAAATAAGACTATGAAGTCTAGTTAAGATGTTAATTCCCCCAAAATTGATCTATAGATTCAACAAAATCCTGACCATATCCCCACAGATTATTTTTTTGTTCTTTTCAGGAGGTAGAAATTAATAAGATGACTATAAAAGTTATAACATAATACAAATACCTAATATAATCACAAAGGAAGAAAAAATTGAATAAAACATAAATACAATATAACTGTAAAGGTAGATAAACTTATTAAGAAATTACAATAAATAAAACAGTGTAATATTAACAAAAACATAGACATATAGGTCAATAGAACAAAACAGAATGGCCAAAATAACATTACATATTGAAAGCTAAAGACTTTTGTTAAAAGTTACAAGACCATTAAACAACAATAAAAATGGAAATCAAACACAACGACAACAGCAAAAATCTGTTGGAGAAAAAGGATGAGTATGTGAAACATATACTGTAATTTTTACCTTTTGTTATACACAAAATTGATTCAAGATGGATCATCAAATTAATAATAAAACCAAAACTATAAAGATTCTAGTACAAGACTTAAAAAATACTTTTCTGGGTGCCTGGGTGGCTCAGTCAATTTATCATCTGCCTTTGGTCAGGTCATGATCCCAGAGTCCCAAGATAGAGTCCAAGGATTGAATCCCAGGATCGAGTCCAGCACCGGTGTCCCTAATCAGCTTCAAATCTGCTTCTCCCTCTGACCCTCCCCCCTTTTGAGCTCTCTCTCTCTCTCTCAGTCTCTCAAATAAATAAAATCTTTTAAAAAATAAAAGAAAATACTTTTCCAACTTTGGGGTAAGGTTAAAAATTTTTTAGATATTTTAGGGTGAACATGAAAAGCACTACCATAAAATAAAGAATATTACAAAATTTACTTTATTTAAACTAAAAACTTCTTGTCATCAAAAGACATTAAGTAAAAATATATGTAATTTTATATTTATATTATAAGAAATATGTATTTAGTCTGTCTCTATTCCTGGCAAAGAGCTGCTAAAATCTTGGAATTTCCTCTGATTAGAGCAATAAAATTTACTTTTGCTATGTCAATGAGGTGACTCCTGGCAATGGCCTATGGAGAGGAGAACCAACTGAATAATTAGAATAATTAGATGGGGCACCTGGGTGGTTCAGTTGGTTAAGCATCTGCCTTGGGCTTAGGTCATGATCTTAAAGTCCTGGGATTGAGTCCCACCTCAGGCTCCCTGCTCAGTGGGGAGTCTGCTTCTCCCTATCTCTCTGCCCCTCCCCTCTGCTTGTGTGCACTTGTTCTCTCTCAAATAAATAAACAAAATCTTTAAAAATATAGAATAATTACGATATTGGAACTTTAAGGGGCACCTGGGTGGCTCAGTCAGATAGGTGTACAACTCTTGATTTTGGCTCAGATCATGATCTCAGAGTCCTGGATCAAGCCCTGCATCCAGCTCCCCACTCAGCTGGAAGTGTGCTTGAGATTCTCCCTCTTCCTCTCCCTCTGTAATAAATAAATAATAAATATTATTATTATTATTTATAATAAATAAATAAATATTTTATAAATAATTTTTTTTCAAAAAGAATATTGAAACTTTTAATCCCACATCCAACCTCCTGGGAGGGGAAAGGAGCTAGAATTGAACTCAATTACCAATGGCCAGTGATTTAACCAATCATGCCTATGTAATGAAGTTTCCATCAAAACCCAAGAGGATTGGGACGCCTGGGTGGCTCAGTCGGTTAGGCAGCTGCCTTCGGCTCAGGTCGTGATCTCAGCGTCCTGGGATCGAGTCCCGCATCGGGCTCCTTGCTCATCAGGGAGCCTGCTTCTCCCTCTGCCTCTGCCTGCCATTCTGTCTGCCTGTGCTTGCTCTCTCTTCCTCTCTCTCTCTGACAAAAAAAAAAAAAAAGAAAAAGAAAAAAAAAAAAGCCCAAGAGGATGATGTCTAGAGGGCTTCCAGGTTAGTGAACATGTGAAAGTTCAGGGTAAGTGGCACAGGCTCAGAGAGCATGGAAGCTCTGCACCCTTTCCCTATACCTTACCCTATGCATCTCTTCCATCTTGCTGTTCCTAAGTTTTATCCTTTTGTTATAAACCAGTAATATAGTAAGTAAAATGTCCCTCTGCATTCTGTGAGCCATTGTCACAAATTAATGGAACTCAAGAAGGGGGTCACTGGAACCTCTAATCTATAGTCAGTTGGTCAGAAGCACAGGTGACAACCTGGACTTGCAATTGGGATCTGAAGTTTCAAGGTGGGTTAGTCTTGTAGGATTGAACACTTAACCTGTGGGGTCTAACACTATATCTCCAGGTAGATAATATCAGAATTGAGTTGAATTGTAGGACACCTATCTGATATCAGAAGAGTTATGAATGTGGTAGTAGTGTGAGAGAGTAAAGAAACACATATAGGAGGAGGATCAAGTTTTTCTAAATAATATATAATCAAAATATACAAAATTTTTAGATATTATTTGTATAATAAAAATAGAAGATAATATTTTAAAATGGAAAAAAAGTAGATAATTTATGAAAGACTTGATAAAGACATATTGAAAGTGATAAATATCATTGATCATTGGGCAAATGACTACTAAAATTTTAAGTATAAAATCACTCCAACTAGTGTGGCTAAAATTAGAAATACTGTCATCAGGAGTTGGTGGTAGGCATGTAGAGAAACTGAACTCTGATACACTATAAAGAAATATCAAGTGGTCCAATCACTTTGGAAAACTGTTGGGTACATTCTCATAAAATAAAACTTGAACCTTCCCTATACTCTAGCAATTCTACTCCTAGGTTTTTACTGCAGAGAAATGAAAATATATGTCCACAAAAGACTCATAGAAAAATGTTTACAGCAGCTTAATTCCTAAAAGCCCCAATCTGGAAACAACTCTAATGCTTTTCAATAGGAAAATGGGTAAGTAAATTTTAGTATATTCATATAATGAAATTCTACACAGAATCAAAAGGAATGAACTACTAATAAATAAAACGCAGGGGCAAGTCTCAAAAATATTATACTGAATGAAAGAAACTAGACCTAAAGAATACATATTATAGGGGTGCCTGGTTGGCTCAGTGGGTTAGGCTTCTGCCGTCAGCTCGGGTCATGATCTCAGGGTCCTGGGATCGAGTCCTGCATTGGGCTCTCTGCTAGGCAGGGAGCCTGCTTCCTCCTCCCTCTCTCTCTCTGTGCCTGCCTCTCTGCCTACTTGTGATCTCTCTCTGTCAAATAAAATCTTTAAAAAAAAGAATACATATTGTATTATTTCTATTTATAAGGAATAACAGGTAAAATTATTTGCAGTAATAGAAATCAGACTAATGATTTTCCATGGAAGATGGGGATTGATTAGAAGGGGGTGCAAGCGAGTGATGTAAGTTGATAGACATGTTATACATGTTGGCTGGAGTATTGTTTATTCATAGACCCAAACTTACCAAATTATTCACTTAATATCTGTGCCTTTCATTATATGCAAATTATACCTAAAAAAAATAGGACAGGGGGCAAATACTTGGAGAAAAAGATAGGAATTCAGTCAAAATAGATCTCCATGGCTATATACACTACACTATTATGCAAATTTAATAATTTTATCCTACCACATTGATAAATTGCAATTGATACCTCTTCCCAAGTTATTAGATAAAAATAGTCCCCTTGCATAGACTAAATAGAGAAGATTCTTCTTTTTAGGTGACATAACTAATTCTAAGGTGCACTTTGACCCTGCTAGTACTTCTTCAAACATGATTTTATGCAGAAAGTGATCTGTACAATTTTATGCTGTAGACCTGGACCAAGAAAAGGTCAAGTTCTCATTAGAGATGAGTTTAGGGCCAAGAAAGATTATTGAGCAGAGGTGTAGCCTAACAATATTGTAGAGGAGATGGGCAGCTTGGAATAAGGGAGGTAATTTGGGGACTAAACTAGGGTATTGGCAGTGGGAAGGGAAAATGAGATACAAATGCATTATGAAATGTGCTAGAACTTACAGACTGGTGCTACTGGTGGGGATGGGGACAGCACGAACAAACACAACAGGTTAAGGCTTACTCTAGGGCTGTCAGGAAGAGTAGCACTTCTAAGGCATTAGTGTATGTTCAAGCATCACAGGAAATCTGTTCTCTGTCTTGATGAGTATCTTTTCTCTGTTGGATGTTCTTTGAAAGTTGGGAAATAAAGAATATAGCTGGTGTCTGCCTTGAAGTATTAATAGTCTAGTGAAGTGATAATTAGATAACTCTCCAAATAAATGTTATTATATAATAAAACTTTATAGGAAATTATCTTAGAAGCCCAGATAAAGAGCTGGTTAACATGACTACTAGAAGACAATCATTGACTTCAGTCTTAATACATTAAAGGGAATTCTGCCAGGAGGAATACATTGTAGACAAAAAAAAAAAAAAAAATCAACACATATTAAATCATGTATACACAAATAAGTATGAGAACAGGTAAGGATTCAGTTTAATTTTAGTGTTGAATATATATGTTAAGGAATGATGCAAGAGGTTTTGTAAGTGTAGATTGAAGTTGCAAGAATAAGGCCACTTTATTATGCATGCTGGATTTTGACAACTGGTTACTCTAGGGCTGAATTTTAACTGCAGATATTTTAATGTATTACGAAATGTGTTTAACAATTTCTGATTTAGTTATCAACAGACATTGAGGAATTTCTCACAAAAAGCAAAACACCAATCTTATCTTGAAAAATCAAAAGATCTAGCAACACTATTCTTTTCACAGTTTTGCATCAGGAGCTGAATAATGCTTACTCTTTTAAGGTAAAGTGTGCATTCCTTGCTCTCTATTACATTTATGTTACTAGCTGGGCATTTATCTGTATTTATTTCAGTTTTCCTCTCTGTACCTGATAGGTAGTTAAGCAAGTTAGATAGATTGCTTAATAAACAGATGCGTTAAAGTAGATTAGTGACATTATCATGAGTGCAATAACCTAGTTAAGATCCAATGCAGTCTTGTGATAAGGCAATGACAAATGGAATGGATGGAGCAAGGGGACCCCAGAGATATATGTGATGCAGAATTAATAGAATATGGTATCTGATGAGTAAAGAGAGATTGCTGAGCAAGGGCTCATTCACAGTATCTAGAGTAGAAAGGATAACTTTGGTTAGGTTGATGCTACAAATAAACATACTTTCCATGTAAATTAGACATTCTGCCATTAAATATATGCTCTAAGTCTTAACAATCCTGGGAGAAGAGAATAGATAGCATCAGAAAGTAAAGAGGAAATAAAGTATCACAAAAATGAAAGATGTGAGGTTCTTACCACCAAAAACCTACCTCTTAGATTCTCCTTTAGGGCACAAACTTGGAAATGGTGATTTTAGAAATGGAAAAATATTCGGGGACTACAAGTCTGCTTCCTCCCCCATAGCTAGAAGAGATTACAAAGCCTATGGAGGAGCACTAGTGTTGGCCGTGCTAAAAATCCTATATTAGATAAACATAAGTATAATATTGATTAAGGTTTTCCATGACCTGTCTGTGATGTGCAGGGGATCTGTAAGATCCAGGTTGCCTTTCTGTGAGGATGTAAAGATGGTGTCTTGCAAATGTCTTGGTGGTCTTGTAAATGTCTGGGACAGAAAGAAGAAGCTTCAATGAGGGGGGCTACTTTGACTAAGGAAGGCATAATGGTCTTCTACCATGGGTGTAACATAGAACCCCAAAGCTACATGGAACAAGTTATAACTAGCAGCTCTCAGTTCAAAGATCATCACAGACAAAACACCTCTTAGACAACACAAATTCCTCTACAATCAGCACAGATGTCTTCTTCTTTCCCTTGCCACGAGAATAAATACCTCATATACTCTTTTGACATTTTGGGAATAGGGGAGATGGAAGGGGGATAGTAAGCAAACTGACATTTAAAAGACCCTGAGCTACTTCAGTGAAGTCTATTTATTTATTTTTAAATTAAAAAAAATTTGTTTAAAGATTTTAGTTATTTATTTGAGAAAGGGCAAGAGAGCATGTGATAGGGGGAAAGCAGAGGGAAAGGGAGAAGCAGACTTCCTGCTGAGCAGGGAGCCCATTGTAAGCTCAATTCCAGGCCCTGGGACCATAACGACCTGAGCCAAAAGCAGACACTAAACCAACTGAGCCACCCAGGTGCCCGTAAGTCAGTCTATTTAAAATAAGAAATGCAAAAGAAAGAATTGACACTTAAAGTTAATTAAAAAGCAACAAATATTTATGTGTTATTTTTGTTTTTTCTACAATTACCTAGGTGGGGGATTGGAAGGGTGACATGTAAGAGAAAACGTTGCAGAAATAAACAAAGCTGTAATTTTTCGTACATCTCTAAGATAGAATGTACATCTTTAATCCACAGGCAAATAGGTTAATAATAATGCTACATATTTACTGGATGCTTACTATATTCCAGAAACAGCCTAAGTACATTATATTTATAAACTAATTTACTCCTTTTAGGAGGAAAAAACATTTGAAATACATCTTGTCATTAACATTGTTTATGAATAAAACAACAAAGCAAAAAGAAAGTGAGTAACTTGTTAATAGATAGCTATTAAATAGCAGAGCTAAGGTCTTAACTATTATCAACTGAAATTGAATGCCTTCCTTATTATTCACTAGTAGTTTATTCCTCTAAGACAGTGAACATAATAGGAATACCAATTTATAAGGTACAAGAAATGGGTCTGGTTTTTACTGATTGTACAAAAGGGAATGTATATCAAACCCTGAAGAAAAAACCATAGAAAATGGATTTGAAAAATATTTTCTTCGTTAGACTATAAATGTGTCTGAGCAATAAAGATATAAATATAAGAAAGCAGAAGGATTTCCTTTCCTTGCCTCTGTTTTGGATGACAGACAATCTCCTATTAAGAGTTATCAGATCATATAGAATAATATTCATGAATAACTAACAACACTCATGTAAAGCAGTAATATGTTTGCATGTTTGTTCTAAAAGAAATTACATAAATAAATAATATCCCCTCAAAAAATTAATGAGCAACAT
Source organism: Lutra lutra (assembly GCF_902655055.1). Classification (NCBI taxonomy): domain Eukaryota; kingdom Metazoa; phylum Chordata; class Mammalia; order Carnivora; family Mustelidae; genus Lutra; species Lutra lutra. The sequence continues at coordinate 76,966,711 of NC_062279.1, read as the reverse complement.
TAATGAGCAACAAGTTTTATAGGAAAACACTGATTTAGACATTGGGAAAATATGGTATCTTTTACAGTCATGTGTATTGTTTTGTTACCCAATAGATAAAGTGATATAAAAACTTAGAATCATGAAATGTTAGTACTAGAATAGACTTTAGAGAGCATGGAGTCCCATTTTACTATTCATTGTAAGACAAGATAAGTTTAGGCCTTAAAAATGAACAAAGTAAACCTGACTCAGAATACTCAGAGGGAATTTGGCCAAGTAATTAAAAACTAAACAAGGAACTGCGAGACATCTAAATGTAGTAAGAAAAATGCATTCTCACTCAGATTTACAGTGTATAGAGGAAGAGGTAGGTTTTGTTTTGGTTGCCTGGTTTGTTTTAGGAATGAAATATGAGATCTATTTGCCTTATCTTTTAAGGCAGAACAATGGCCTGAAACACTCCCCAATTAGTCAGTATTCTCAATTCACATAACCCAGCATAACCTCAAACATCCAAGACAAAAATATGAGTGCATTAAAACCTGAAACTTTCTATCCCTGGCTGTGTATGTGCATGTGTGTGTTCCTAAAAAACTGATAAGTTTTCAATAGGTTTCCAAGACACACAGCACTAAACTGAGAAACCCTTAAGGACCACAAAAAAATATTTCAAAGAGGATTTCGGGACAAAGTACTAAGCATTACACTCTAATTATTTTTACTTTGACTTTCATAGTTCTGCTTTCTTTCTTTCTTTTTAAGATTTTATTTATTTATTGACAGAGAGAGAGAGCAGCAGAGGTAGAGAGGGAAGCAGGCTCCCAGCCTGAGTAGAGAGCTCAATGTGGGACTTGACCCCAGGACCCTGGGATCATGACACAACCTGAAGGCAGACACTCAACTGACTGAACCACACAGGCATCCCTCATTCTGCTTTCTTAACTCAGCTTTCTGTCAGTTAAGCATCATGTTTTCTGTTTGCACATGTTTTTTGTTGGGGAAAGAGCAGAAAGTGTGAGTAGATGACAGAAAGTTTTGTATCCTCACTGCCATCCCTACCTGAAATCACAGCAGTCTCAAGTTTGTGTAATTTTTACGTTTATGCTTTTCTATAATATTTAATTTTAAAAAAAGATTTCATAGAGTTAAAAATTTCAGAAAAAATCTAATTGAGATAGTGGCACTCAACCAGCAACTTGAATTTTCATCACTATTTACCCAATGCTTTACATCTGCCTATTTTGTTTTTATAGAACCAAATCTGTCTTACATCTCAAGTAAGTGTCTTAAAAATAAGACACACGAGTGCCCTGGTGACTCAGTTGGCTGAGCGACTGCCTTCAGATCAGGTCATGATCTTGGAGTCCCAGGGTCAAGTCCCGCATCTGGCTCCCTGCTCAGTGGGGAGCCTGCTTCTCCCTCTGACCCTTCCCCTTCTCATGTTCTCTCTCTCTCTCTCTCATTCTCTCTCTCAAATACATAAATAAAATCTTTAAAAAAAAGAAAGAAAGAAAGAAAGAAAGAAAGAAAGAAAAGACACATATGCTCTCTCTGTCTCTCTCTGTCTCTCTGTCTCTCTCTCACACACACACATACACACACACACACAAACACTAAGCACATTTTACCATTCAGGGACGTCTGAAGATTTCCAATTTCTACTTTTATGAAATATAAAGGAAATGTTTTTCTTTCATTATTCTACTTTGTAGTTTTTTCCTACTTCGTACTTCAAATTAATTATTACCTTTCAATATGGGAAGTCTTTTAAAAATTATGTGAAGGGGCACCTGGCTGGCTCAATCATTAGAGCATGCCACTCTTGATCTCAAGGTTGTGAATTTGACCCTACACTGGGTATAGAGATTACTTAAAAAAAAATACAGAGTTTTAGTTTGTTTGTTTATTTTGCTAGCACTTTAAAGTTAGGTAAGTGATTCTTAGGATAATTATTTACAAAAATATATGGTAAACTTAAGCTCATGTGTGAGCTCCAGTGAATTGAAAGGCAAAGAATATGTCAGTCCAAGTGGTTCCCTGGAAAATTATTGATATACTGTGAAATAAGAAGCTATTTTCCTAGCTGACAAATCACTTCAGAGTTGCAGCAAGTGTTATTATATGCTATGGCATTGTGTTGTCTTTTACAAACATTATACAATTAAAGAAAAACAGAAAAATCTTAGAAGGTAGATGCATCTATATCATACTCATTCTATATAGGAGAAAACTGAAGCTCAGGAAAGTTAAATAAATTGTCTAAGGTCCTCTAGTTAGGGAAGGCAGGGCCAGAATTCCAAATGGATCTAATTCCAGTATAGTAGAATATAATATAACTTATGCTCTCTTTGCCACCCAATCATTTTTCAAAAGAAATGCACACTAGTTCCAAAAACCAAAAGAAGTGAGCAAGAAAGAAAATCTTTCTGCTCATGATGTTATAATTCTTCATTATGGGTTCTTTTCAACCAGCTATTGCATGCTCTGCTTTTATGGTAAATAACATTTCTTTAAATAGAGGAGATCTCTCATTCTGTTTATATCTAAAATTAAAATTAATCTAAAATTAATCAAGAAAAAGTAGGAAGCATTCAGGAAAAAATCTGAGCAAATGACTTTGAATGCACTCTAAAATGCGTAAGAAACAGAAACTGACAGATTTTTGTCACTATTTGGAAAGGAATGCACAAAAAATGGCCTAATCATTATAATGCATAATTGTTTTATTAATAAATTTGTAATGTTGCGGTTAAGCATAAACAGTCCATGAATTATGGAAGATTTCCTAGGAATATTGGTCAGAGGGGAAAATAAATTTAGAAGATGCTGAAAATAATATTGATTAGAAAAAAGTGTTATGGCAGAGGAGGAGAATGTAAAAAGAAGATAGTGACCCCAAAGTAAATGAATTAGTATTACCCTTCTTCCTTGCAACTTTGGAGAAAGGTGTGAGGGCATGTATGTTTATGGAAGAACAAACATAAGACACAGTCTATGTTGACAAAACTTGAGCTACAAAAAACAAAGCAGTGAGGGTGATTTTTATAAAGCTAAAATTTATTGAGCATTTAGTGTGTGCCAAGGTCTATGTCAGGCTCCTTATTTGGCTCTTTATTGATTAAGAGGACTAGAGTTCAAAATAAATGAAGGACACTGTTTGGGGGATCAAAACTGCTATCATTTGAATTCAAGAGAAAAATCAGTTGTTAAAAAATATTATATTTATGGGTGCCTGGGTGGCTCAGTGGGTTAAACTGCTGCCTTCGGCTCAGGTCATGATCTCAGGGTCCTGGGATCGAGTCCCACATCGGGCTCTCTGCTCAGCAGGGAGCCTGCTTCCCTCTCTCTCTCTCTGCCTGCCTCTCTGTCTACTTGTGATCTCTCTCTGTCAAATAAATAAATAAAATCTTAAAAAAAAGAAAAGTTAAAAAAAATTATATTTATATTATGTTAATATCTAAAAATAATACATTTAATCTATACTTAATATCTAATATTATGTCATGTGAGAAATATATTTGTCTATTACATGTAACATTATATAAGTACAATATATAAAATATCCTAATAATAGCAACCTACCTGTGCAGAAGTTTTGTGTGCTTATTCTACACCAGGCATGGAATTTAAAGCCTCAGAACTATAAATACATTATTTAACACTTAACAATTACTCCATGAAGATGGGTTTTACTTATTTCTCTGTTACCTATGAGTCAAATAAAGCCTATTAGAAAACTTAAGTAATTCACGCAGCTCATTGCCATGTCTCCAACTAACCTATAAACACAGCTAAGTGAATAATCATCTATTTTACTTTGGGACCATTTCTGCAAGGTACTTTTTTTTTCTTCAAAGAATTTCATATCCCTCAGTTCTCAGTCACCTGAATACATTTTTAAAGAACCTAACAGTTTTAAAGCAACAGTAATTAAGGTTCAATTTTTAATTAGAAAATAACCAATGTCTATTACACAGAGTAATATGTATCTAACAATCACTATCACATTACAACAAAGCAGTACCTCTGTATGCAAGTTATAGTTTTCCCATGACAGAAATGAAAGTAACTCTGGTAGATTATGAACAAGAAATGTTTGGAAAGTGGGAGGGAGGGTGATTATCAATGACAGTGAAAAATGGGGTGTAGGTTTGATTTAATGTTCTATTCTTACATGAGATTCTAATTTTAAGCTAAGGAGCTAATTATTTGTACAGCACAGTAAAATAAAACAATTTTTCTTTTAACAATTTTTAAAACCAATAGCAAAAAGTAGCAATTAGAATTACTTTAAATATTTTCTTTTTAACTTATTCACTTTAGAGATAGAAAGAGAGGGCAAGAGAGCACATGAGAGAGCAGAAAGAGCACAAGGAAAAGAAGAGAGAGAGGGACAAGCAGACTCTGTGCTGAGCACAGAGCCTGATACAGGGCTCAGTCCCATGACCCTGAGATCATGACCTGAGTCGAAACCAAGTGTTAGATGCTTTACTGACTGAGCTGCCCAGGTGCCCCAGTAATTAGAATCTTGATAAATAAAGGGGTCATTTACAAAGACTCACTTTTTATGCCACCTAGGTATTCAATTCAATGAATGATAATGTGACATTTATAACTAATTAATTATATTTTATATATAACTAATATATAATTTGTAGAAAAATATTCCAAATAATGGTATATGTTATAGAATGTTACATATATCTTCCAGAGTTTTATAGTTATCATTTAAAGGGTTAAGTTATAGTTTTTCAATTTTCTAAAAGAAAAGTTTTAGTCATTACTAGGAGAACTGTAAAGCAAAACATGCTCACAAGACATGAAGGGAAATTGAATTTCAATCATTATTGCATAAAGTACAAACCCCTATAGTATACTGGACTAGAAAAGTAAAGCTGAATGAATTCTCCCTACCGTACAACTTCTCTAAAATATAATGTATCAAGGTATACCATCAACAAATCTTTTGTCCTCTGGCATCTTAGTCTAGAGTTGATGTTGTATTATTCCTAAAGTTGCCAAATACTATAAAGTAAATGAACCTTAAGGGAAATTAATTTTTCTTCTTCCATCCTGTCTCTAATTTCTCAGACCTTTTTTCTTATTGACATAATCATCACTTATTACAGAAACAACTAAAATGCAAACAGAATGATACCAAGATTAGCCTACATTTTCAGTTGATGAAAATGAAAAATTGCCCATTTTAAGGTTTTCCAGAGAACAAAGATAAGAAAGATTGAAGAAGATGATGATGATATATAGAGAGATCTATTGATAGATAAGTGGGTACAGCAGCCAACGCATAAATGGCAGGTGTAATCAACTCTCCTCCTGTGACATAGCCCATTCATTGTGTTGGAAAATGAACATGATGACTGAAGTCGGCAGATCTATCTAGAAAGAAAAAAGAAGAAACAACACAGATCACTGCCATATTTTTCGTGGCATTTTCTTTCATTTTTCTAAATCTACTCTCTGGGAAATTTTTTCTTATACACAATACTGCATGACCAGATAGAAGCTGAAAATAGATGACTCTTGGAGAATCTGCATTTTGTGCTCTACTTTCTTTACATCTGGTTAGGGATGTCTGGACTTGTCTTAGGACTTGCAAACTTACGGAGCATTACTGACAGGCCATTGCTTTTTAAGTAAAAATTTATACAAACACATACACACAAAATCAGAGAGAATCTTAATGAAGGGTACAATAAGTAGCCAATAGATCATGAATAGATTTAGCCAATAGATTATATCTAGATTTCATCTTTAAGTCTGCTATGGCTGTGATCTTGGTAGACACACTTTTTGACTTCCAAGATATATTAAGGTTTAACATCCATTTGTATCCTAGAATAAGGATTTCTAATTCTCAGAAATGTTCTCCACCATATCTCTCACTCAGCCAATGCCACAGATGGGGGGATGGTGTGGGGGTTGGGGGATACTCTCACTTGCAACACCCTATATCATGGTAGTGATTTGTTTCAGTTAGAACGTTTAAGATTGCAAGATTCAAAACAAACAAACCACAAAGCTTGCATCATGTTTTAGATGAAATAACAAATATTTTCACTAAAGATTAAAAAAAAATAATAACTCCTGTTTTGAGGCGAATTGCCCCAGAAGTAGTCCCCGAAACTGGGATTGAAAAGTAAGTAGTTTATTTGGCAGGTAATCCTGGGAAGTATCAGTAGTGCAGAGTGGAAATATAACTGCAATAGGAAGGAAGCCAATGGAGGGAGAGCAAATGACAAGCTTATACAATGACACCGATAGGAGATAATCTGCAAGCCTCAGAGCTGTCTTGCAAAAAGGGAGAGTATATTCCTTCCTATTGATGCCATAATTAATTACTATAAATGTAGCAACTTTAAACAACACAAAATTATTATTTTACAGTCCTGAAAGTCAGTTGTCCAAAATGGATTTTGCTGGACTATAATCAAGGTATTGGCTCTGTTTCCAAGTCTGGCAGCTGAGGGGAGAATTTTTTCCAACTTCTGAAGCTCTCTCCATTCCTTTGCTGTGCCCTCCCATCCTCAAAGGCAGCAATGGCTGGTCTTTCTTGTATCACCTCATTTTGACACTTTTTCCTCTCTCTTCCACATTTAAAGGATTCTTGTCATTAAAATGAGCCTATCTGGATAATCCAGGATAACCTCTGAGGTCAGCTGATTAGTAACCTTCATTTCATGGGCAAACTTAATTTCTCCCTGCCGTGTACCAAAACATTCATCATTTCCAGGGACTAGGATAGGTATATCTTGGGATGGGAGCAAGGGATTAATCTTCCTACCACAGTAAGGAAGTTGGGGTATTTATATACCAATTCTTATCTGCCATTAGTTGGGGGCTTCTTATAAGCACAGTAAGTCTTTAGCAATTGTATCTTGGCCCATCTGTGGATGAGCATGATCCTATAGCGAGGGGAATATTTAGTCCATATAAAGTCTCAGATGATTATATTAAGAAGCATGTATGTGACTATTTAGTTCTGATAATGCTTTTACATTCCATTCTTTGCACGTCTGAGATCCACTCATGTCCCCATAATACATTTATTCCATTCTATCGTTTATTTATCAAGGTAGCAGCCAGTAAGAAATTTTTAATTAAAAAAAAACTTGACTTGTTAATTTTTTTTAATTAAAAATTTCTTACTGGCTGCTACCTTGATAAATAAACGATAGAATGGAATAAATGTATTATGGGGACATGAGTGGATCTCAGACGTGCAAAGAATGGAATGTAAAAGCATTATCAGAACTAAATAGTCACATACATGCTTCTTAATATAATCATCTGAGACTTTATATGGACTAAATATTCCCCTCGCTATAGGATCATGCTCATCCACAGATGCTGGCGAGGATGCGGAGAAAGGGGAACCCTCCTACACTGTTGGTGGGAATGCAAGCTGGTGCAACCACTCTGGAAAACAGCATGGAGGTTCATCAAAATGTTGAAAATAGAACTACCCTACAACCCAGCAATTGCACTACTGGGTATTTACCCTAAAGATACAAACGTAGTGATCCAAAGGGGCACGTGCACCCAAATGTTTATAGCAGCAATGTCTACAATAGCCAAACTATGGAAAGAACCTAGATGTCCATCAACAGACGAATGGATAAAGAAGATGTGGTATATATACACAATGGAATACTATGCAGCCATCAAAAGAAATGAAATCTTGCCATTTGCGACGACGTGGATGGAACTAGAGGGTATCATGCTTAGCGAAATAAGTCAATCGGAGAAAGACAACTATCATATGATCTCCCTGATATGAGGGATAGGAGATGCAACATGGGGGGTTAAGGGGATAGGAGAAGAGTAAATGAAACAAGATGGGATTGGGAGGGAGACAAACCATAAGTGACTCTTAATCTCACAAAACAAACTGAGGGTTGATGGGGGGAAGGGGGTTGGGAGGGGGGTGGGATTATGGACACTGGGGAGGATATGTGCTATGGTGAGTGCTGTGAAGTGTGTAAACCTGGTGATTCACAGATCTGTACCCCTGGGGATAAAAATATATTATATGTTTATAAAAAATAAAATTAATAAAAAAAAACTTACAAAGGAATTAGAGATAGAAGCTATACCTATAGATATCATTGCTCTAGTTGGCTCCAGATTTGGAATTTATAAACATAATCTCCCTCTTCTATTACACATTCTATATTTCCCCTCACACTCTGCCAGTGCTTAGTCTGGTTGTTCTTCTCATGTAGTAACCTTGACTTTTATTTCTGAAGAGTTTAGCCTCTGGCTGCTGTGTCCCTGTCAGGACATGGTTCCTGCATTTGTTTGTTAATGATTAATTCTGGACTTGAAACAATAGGAGGCATCTGCTCAGTGGGTGCCCTGATTTTTAGACATAATTCTTCCTGCCCCCCACTCTAAAGAATCAAACCCTATCTCCTTATAAAACCCACAATGAACTATTATTGCCTGAACAGAAACTTGCTTTTTTGCTTGTTGGTCCAGAGGCATGAGGACTGCAAAATGATCAGGTGGCAGTCTCCGCTTCAGGTTTAGTGGAAACTTCACTGTGAACCAATGGTGTGCCAAGGAGAAAGGTTTTGGAAGTGTCCTTTCCTAGGTTCAGACAGTAAGAGGGTGCATTGTATACAACTCAAAAACAATAATTAACTAATTATTTTTTTTTTATTTTTTATTATCAACAATCACCAGCAATTCTAAACAATTTCAGTGATAAAAAAATACACCTGTCAGGAATGAACCATTCACGTGTTCCCCTCACTTTCTACCCTTGCTATGCCACTGCTACTGCCTGGTTGCAGCATCTATCCTCTAAGAACTGGAACCTCTTATTCTGGAAACCTTATTCCTATATATATTTTCTAAAATGGTATCACTGGGATCAGTGGTTAGAGAAGGCAGACATAACACTATCTTCTAATTTTTTTTTTTTTTATGGATCAGTATAATTTAGTTGTTGAAATCATAGCAACATAAAATGGCCATTGGCTCAGAATATATATGGCTTGCTCAGTTATGCAAAGTGTCACCCCTTAAGTAATGCTCCTTTGAGAATAAATTAGAATATTCTTTCAGGCTGTCATATTCCATATAAAGTTATAAAGAAAATATTCTAATGTTTAAATGGAAAAAATGGATACCAAAAACAATAAGCCAACTGCTGCATCTTCTTTCTTACAAAGTAGTCTCTTTGTCCAAGGTGTGGACACCTTTCTTACAAAGTAGTCTCTTTGTCCATCTTATGTGACACTCTATGTCAATAACTCAGATACTTTTAGAGTTTCACAAAGCTCTGCTATCATGTCGGGTAAGAAGGGAAAGCTAAAACCAGAAAGTCTATCAAGCCCAGTAAAGGTGAATTACCTCTCTCTCTAAGATAATAGACGGCTAATAAAATCAACCTGATACCAAGAGCTGGTTGGTCTCCTAAGGAACAGAATCATATCAAAGGCTCAACAGTAGATTCTGTTCTTCACATACATGGTGGACCTACCATGTCTCTCTAGCATTGAAGTCCAATTACCTGCTACTACAGCTGAAAGGCTCATAGCTGATGAGCCCTGATAAGAGACCCTAAGATCTTTACATTGTGTCCTAAATTCCATGAGTCTATCATCAAACCTTCTAGACCTCTGCACTTTTAGGACTCTAAAAATCCAATCAGGCAATTTCCTGGTACTTGGGAGTCAATGTATATACTTATCTTTGGCCACTTCTTTCTCTTTATTGAGTTGGTAACCAGTTGAAACATTTGGAATTCCTCTCATATTGCATTTTGAGGCCACCACTATGTGGAGCTGTGTTGGAGTCACAGTCTGTTTTCAGTTCACTTTAGTACACAGAGAAGCAGCTTTGGGTTTTTCCTCCTCTGTTTGTAGGAAATCCTACCTGATGTCTATAGGTATTAGCTAGAATAGAGGCATTAGGTAACAGGGATAGGTGTCAGGATGGCCAGCTCTTCTTATTTCTGAAAATGAATTATTCTTCTGAATCTGCTTGCACCTTATCCTGATCCAGAATCTTATAAAATTCCATTTTATAAGGGACTATTGCTGTTCCTACTCAAACTTATGAAATGATGGAACTTACAACGTGCAGCTCATGGTGCCCAACTCTGGACAAAATCAAATCACGTGTGAAGGTCACACAGAGTGTCTACCAGGGCCAAATAGCTTATCAGGATCTGATTTCAAATGATGAATGGTTTTTTGCTGCAGCAGCATGACTTTGAATTACACTCCGGGGTATATTCATACCCCTACAACTCTCCTATTTAGGCTGGCCAGAGAGTGCACACACTGCCCTTATATTCCTTTTATACTTCTGGCATCTGCTGGGTCATAAGGACTAAACTGCAGTCATTTGAACATCATCCGGAATGTGCAGCAGAACACTCTCTTTCTAGTCCCCATTCAAAATTTGTAGCTTTATGATTCACCTAATAAATGGGCTGAAGTGGTATGACTAAGTGAGTTATATATTACCTTCAAAATGCCAAGAGGCTCAGAGAGCTTTGTGTTCTTTTTAATGGACTTGCAAGATGAAATAATTTCTCATTACATTAGAGAGGATGTTCCAGCATATACTAGAAAAGAGGAAACAAACTGTCTTTGAAAAAGGCCAGACAGTATACTTTGGACTGTAAGGGTTTGGTGTTTTTTTTTTTTTGTTTGTTTGTTTTTTGTTTGTTTGTTTGTTTGTTTTTGCAATTATCCAAATTCATAGCAGAGTAGGAGAGTTACCATAACCTAGGGAAAAATCGTAAATGTATATATTTTAAACTATTTTTATTGGGGTATAATTAACATACCACATTATATTAGAGTCAGGTGTACAATATAATGATTCCACCATTCTATACATTACTCAGTGCTCATCACAGTAAGTGTACTCTTAACCCCCTATATCTATTTCAGCCATTTTCCACCCACTGCCCATCTGGCAGCCACCAGGTGGTTCTCTATATTTAAGAGTTTATTTTTTTTTGTTTGCTTGTTTTTCTACATATCTCAGGTGAAAACTCTTTGATTCTCTTTTTCTTATGGAAATTATAAAGAGAACCTTTGCTAGATTAATAGCAAATTCCAGAGTCTGAGTTGATTTTTATTTGTTTATTTATTTAAAAAGTAAAAAGGTGTGGGGCGCCTGGGTGAGTCAGTGGGTTAAGCCTCTGCCTTTGGCTCAGGTCATGATCTCAGGGTCCTGGGATTGAGCCTCGAATCAGGTTCTCTGCTTAGCAGGGAGCCTGCTTCCCCCTCTTTTTGTGCCTGCCTCTCTTCCTACTTGTGATCTCTTTCACTGTCAAATAAATAATATCTTTAAAAAATAAAAAAAAAATTTAAAAAGGTGTGGAGTGCCTGTGTGGCTCAGTTAAACATCTGACTCTTGATTTCAGCTCAGGTCATGAACTCAATATCCTGAGTTCGGGCTGCATGTCGGGCTTCTGCTGACTATGGAACCTCCTTAAATTCTCCCTTTGCCCTTCCCGCAGTGTCACCCCCACCCACTCATCTACTCTCTCTCTCTAAAAAAAGATTAATTAATTAATTAATAATAAATGCTAACTTTGGACAGCAGCTACCATCAGAATTATCACTTAGTTAAAATAAATATAGGTCCACTTTACCTGCATACAATTCTTTGTTTCAATAGATATTAAAACTATAAATTAGTTTTATAAATTAGATGACATGATGGTGACTACCACCCTTATATCCTTTAATTCTCTGAACATGGTACTGATCCTTGCTATTCAAACAGGAATGAAGACTTGCTTCTGATTTATCATTTTGTATCAGTCTCGGGTGAAGGAAAGGACACAGTTTCAGGAATTTCTCGTTGGCCTTTTTTATTATAATAGGTTTTACTTCATGAGTCAGAGAACCTGTGTGAAGGTTCTGTGGTTGAGTAAAATCAGGTCTGGGGAAAAAAGGGATCAGATTCTTCAGTAGACCCACTGGACCTATGATAAGATGGTTTTAGCCCTTTTATTCTATCACCTGGGCTTTTTTGGGAAAGAGCATAATTTTATTTTGGTTTCCCTGATATTAATGTCAACTCATTTCTTTCATACAACAGTGTATGAGAGTTCGATGTTTTCTTTTCCTAATGGATAGATACTCTCACAAATAGGCGTAGGTCCCTTTAGAGAAGAGTTAGAGCAGTGATTGTATATCCTTGTTATGACCTTTTGATACTTCCTCAGTAGTACCCGGCCTCCAGTTCAATCAATGGACTCTAGGCTGAGAAATAAAGTCTAGAAAACTTTCAAATGGCAGTGCTTACTCATTATCACATTTAATATCTCCTTCACATTCATTCATTCTTAGTCTTTTCTGGTTATTTACATCAAGCAACAATGTAATTGACCATCTATTTTGTCTCTAGTAAGCAACAATATGGTCTCCCATCACTGTCAGTGATGCCTATAGTTAAGGTCCACATGGATTATCATTCTGGTCTTTCTGCTTATTATTTTATTAAGGTCATCTTGCATCTAATGGTTATATGTTGCCACCTGGCTTCTGCTATTCCAGAATCCTAGTGATCCTACCTAGTGTTCCTAGTGTTTTGTAGACAAATTCAAAGTTGTTATCTTATAATCACTACTTGCCCACAGAGAACAGTCACCACTAAATTTTTCAGATAACGTTAATGCCTTCCTCACTAGTACATTTCTTATTTTTTTGTGCAGGAGTGCTTTCCGGCTGATCTTGGGAATTCTTCTCAGCCACCAGGTTTTTGGGGTTTTAGATAGCAAAATCATCTCAAAGCCATATGAACTGATAATCTCTACTCTGCTGAGGATGGCAGCTCCAACTCATTTACTGTAAACATCATCATTTCCAAGTTTCAAATAGTTGTTCCAGATGCATATTATAACTTCAGGAATCCTTGCCAATATGTTCAACTTAGAGTCATGAGAGAATGCCCCCTTACTGATAAACTTCCCCTCCCATTCTTATATTTTTCCCTCACTAGTCCAGCCTCATTAAGATCTACTCCCAGGCATTATCTTGCAGTTCCCACCAGTATATTAACCACATGCATTAGTACTGTGGTGAGTAGTTCTCCTCTCCTAGCAGGAGCAGTGTGTTATGGCCAGTTGATGCTGAGGCTTCACTCTTGCTATTAATGTAGAAACCACAAAGACAGCAGGAAATCATGAAGGGAATAAGCATAATCATGCAAGGTGTCTTTCTCAGATGAGAGCTTTGCAAAGTTCCAGGCAATGAAACACCTTTCCTTTAAAAAAGGGGAAGGGGCCATTTCTGCCAATCCAGAACATTTTGAAGATTTGTGAATTCAAGGTTCTCAAGCCTTTCCTTCAATACCAATCCCAGATCTCTAAGTTCTCTTTTCCATAAGGTTTTAGTACAGGAGCAGGAGACTTAAATTTAGCTTCCTTCATAATTCCACCACATTTACTTTCAAATCCTGAATCTGTTTTCTATCATAATGTGCCACCTGCCTGTAGGAGATGAGTGTCTCTTTCAACAGAGTGATGAGAGCCTTTCAGCTTTCACACTGTGCCCTGGATTGATAGTCTACTGATGTCAGAACTGTTATTTTCTTCATTCAAAGTATTTATTGCCATTAACAACTGGCAAACAACCTCTCAATCCTTATAATTACCACTTCTCCCTTTACTTTCAAGTTCCCCATCTACTACATGAAAATGCATCCCCTTCCATCTTTATATCTCATGCTCTGGTAAAAATCTTTATAATTGGTGATGTTTATATTTATTACACACAATCATCACCCCAGTTACAATAGATTATTAATTCCTTGTTACCATCTGACCAGTGAGTAATCTTGTTCTAGAATTCTATTACAAGACTCTATCTCCTAAGGTCACATATGCTACTAATTGTTTCAGGTAAGCCTTTCATCCCAACAAAGGGGGGAAAAAAGATTTTAGACATAGATTTGAGAACACTGAGAGAATGAATGGGTGCAATTGAAGTTCAGTCCTACTTGTAACCTGTGATGATAATGAAGACCAGATCTTCAAGTTGTACTATCCAAGGAGAAGGGAAGCTGGAATACATCTTTCTTCTAGGCAGAGTAATACTCCTTCCAAGAAGACCATAACTTAATCCTCAAATCTGTGAATATCGTAGGTAACATGGCAAAGAGAATTAACATTGCAGATGGAATTGAAGTTGCTAATCAACCGGTCTTAAAATAAGATTACCCTCCGTTGTACATCTGGGTCCAAAGTAATCACAAGAGACTTAAAGTCAGTAGAGGGAGGCAGGAGAAGTCAGGTCAAAGTGATCTGAAGTGAGAAGGGCAAGACCAACTTTTGCTAACTTTAGAGCAAAGAGGACATGAGCCCAAGTTGTAGGCAGCCTCTATAAGCTGGAAATGCAAGGAAATCCTTCATGCCCCAGAGACTCTAGAGATGAGCACAATCTTGCCAATACATTGCTTTCAAGCCCAGTGTATCTGTTTCAGATTTTGACCTAGATAACTGTAAGATAATACATTTGTATTGGTGAAGCCACTAAGTTTGGGGTAATTTGTTATAGTAGCAAGAGGAAAGTAATAAAATCCTCAACATTTATGCCAGGCCCTGTGTAATGACGGCAGTCTTCCTACAGCTGTTAAAGCTCTCAGGCTGCGAGTTTTGGGAGTTCACTATAAAAGACTGACATAAAGAGGGTTCAAAAGAGCATCTAGTATAAGAATGTCTGCAATTACTTTTATAAGGTAAAATTATTTTGTAATAATAGTTAAAAATGTCGCACAAGACAAAAAAATCTTAAATGGAAAAGAAAAGGCAAATTCACTCTTATTTGCAGATGCTATGCTTGTTTTTCTGAAAAACTAAAGAACAAAAACTGATTTTTTTCCCCCTTTAGTTAATTACGAGGTGATTAAATGAAGTGATCTGGCAGAAAAATAAAGAAAAGGAGTAACAAATAACAGCCCGTTAGAAGATAAAATGGATATACATGTCTGTATTTGTTTTCTATGGAAGTGTAACAAATTAACACAAATTTAGTGGCTTATAAAGCACTACTTATTAGCACATAGTTCTGTTTGTCAGTCTGGCACAGCACAGCTGGATTCTCTGCTCAGACTGAAATCAGGATGTCAACTTGCTGAATTCTCATTTTAATCTCAGGATACTTGTCTGAGCTCATATCTGTTATTCATATAGTTCTGTTCCTTGTGGTTATCTTATTGAAGTCCCTGTTTTCTTCCTGGCTGTAGGCCAGGGACCACTCTCAGTCCCTTAAGGTGACCCATGAGTCATTACTTGCTGACCCTGTTCATCTTCAAGCCAGCAACAGAGTGTCAAATCCTTCTGGTGCTGCAAATATCTGACTTTCTCTTCTATGACCAGTTAGAGGAAGTCCCGTTTCTAAAGGGCTCATCTGATAAATCAAGTCCACCCAAGGATAATCTCCCTTCTGCCATGTAATGTAATATACTCATGGTATTGATAGCGCAACATATTCACAGGTTCACTGCAAGGGGTAGATGTTAACTGTGGGTCATCTTAGAATTCTACTAACAACATTGCTTTTTTAAAAACAGAATAATATCCAAGTATAAACATATCACATATGGGACAGAGGTATAAAGAAATTTTAAAATGGGGATGTGTGAAACAGAAAGAATATTTAAACAAAAAGGGTCTACCATATTGTTGGAAAAAACAAAGACCTACAATAAATATAATTAAATTAATATTTAAATTAACAATTATAAATTAAATTAGTATATACATTAAGAGATCCCAATAAAAACACCTAGGCTTTCTCTTACCTAGAGAACAAATTAGTTGATTTCAAACTTTATAAATAATACAAACTAGAAAATATAAATTATGACAATAGTAAATGACAAATAGTAATAGTAGATGATGTAGGATGACACTTGCTAGATAATAAATATCATATAATACTATTCAAATAATTAAAGCATCATGGTGGTATCACAACATGAAAAAGAAGCAAGAAATGGATGAGAAAATGTAGAATATATCAAAGTGTGATTTCATAGCCATGGGGTACAAGCAGAAAATTCTTAAAATAATGCTAATTACTCAATAGTCTTCTGGAAAAATAAGTTGATCTATATATCCTACCTTTTATCAAATTTATTATCAGGTATATCAAAGATAAATTTTAAAAAAGGAAACAAGAATTAATTTCATATAAGTTTTTTTAGTAATTTAGAATGGAAAAGGCTTTCAAAATATATTATAAATTACAACACACACAAAAGATGAAACAAATGAAAATTTAAACTTAGCTTGAAATGAATCCAAATTTTAAACTCTTTATGGAGAAAAACTTCATATACAAAATGAAGAAACAAACAAAATAGTGGTGCAAATTTGCAACTTACGACAAAAGGGTGATTTCCACAATCTGTTCTTAAAAATATAAGAAAAACTAGTAAAGATTAACTATCTAATAAAATTTGGCAAATAATATATAGTTAGTTTACAAACCAAGAAATTCAAATGACCTGAAGATAGGAAAATTTTATGTTATTCAAAATAAAAAAAAATTTCAATTAGTGGTTTAATTTCTCAGATGATCAAAGTTTCAAAAGGTTGGTAAAACATTGTGTTGGAGAGGAAAACTAGTATTTTCATAAGTTGTTGGTAAAAGAACAAATTAGTATAATCACTATGGAAGACAATTTATGTGTGTGTGTATGTATATAAATGGCAAGTATGTGTAAAAATGACATAAGATAATACACATACATACACACATATCTATGAATATTTTCAACTGCACAAAACAATGTATATATGAGGCTATTCACTGCATCATTATATATAGTAGCAAAAGATTAGATCAGTTAACCATACTTTTCTAGAGAATTAGTTATATAAGTCACAAATTCATTATACAAATGAGACAATCTTTTTTTATAATATGAATGAATTTCCAAGATACTTTTTTTTGGTGAAAGAATTTGAAAGAAAAAGAGTGTAGAACATGTTACTATTTGTGTAATAAATAAAATATAAACGTATTTGTTTGTATATACATAGAATATTTTTGAATGCATACACAATGTCTTAAAAATTTTTGCCCCTGCGGAGGAGAACTGAGTTAAAAAAAAAAAAAAAACAGGTTTAGAAAACTATTTACTTTGCATTCTGATTGCATTTTTACCCTTTAAATTTTTACCCTGTGTATATACTACTTTGTAAGTATTAAACTTTTAAACATAAATTATAGGAAAAAAAAAAGTAACTGGATGACAGAAGGGAATGTACTGACTTATATAAGTTACCAGTAGTTCATTCCATGTTTCTAGTAGATTACCAAACATAACATTAGAGCCCATGGCGCCTTTATCCTACATTAGGAAGGAGTCATTTTCAGATGCCATATGGTGGTAATGAAAATTAGTGGCAATATGTCAAAAAGATACACATCTAAATTTGTTTTTAAAAGGAAAACATATAACTCTGTCACAAAATCTTAGCAAGCATCATAATTTCTCACAGGCTTTGCTCAGGAAGCATGCCTCTTCCTTGAATCTCTCTTTTAACTACAAGTATGTAAGAGTTAGCTGCTTTGGACCAATCACTGCCCTCCAGAGTATTGTCAGGATGGGAAATATTATCCAAATAACATGAGTGCTTTCTGAAAGGTAATTTGGGGAACTATTTAACTAAAATAAGTTCAGAAAATTAATAAATTATTGTGAATAAATTCATATATAATATAAAATATTTGAGAAATAATAGTATGTATGAAGAAATGAGAGAAAGAGGGGTGCCTGGGTAGCTCAGTCTGCTAAGCATCTGCCTTTGGCTCAGGTCATGATCCCAGGGTCCTGGGATGTAGCCCTGCATCAGCCTTTCTGCTCAGTGGGGTGTCTGCTTCTCCCACTCAGTCTCCCTCTGGGCTCTCTCTTTCTTTCTCTCTCTCTCTCAAATAAACAAATAATGTAAAAAAAATGAAATGATAAAAAGATATTTGGTAAGCTTCTACAAAAAAATTTAACCCAGCCAGCAGAGAGCTTGATTTTGCCTTATATGGCTGCCCCTTGGGTTAATGTTTTGTTTAATGTAATGGGAATTTCATTAATATTTTTTGAGGGAAGTTAGAAGACAAATTTTAATGTTAATTATAATCCTGCTGTTAAAGGCATTGCTAATTACAATGATATTCTTTTTACAGGTAACTTCAAGAAAAAAAATAATTTTCACCTTAAGATGAACAATTGGTTTCTTTATATTTTTCTGTCATTGTGCATTACCAATCTGTTCAATTTCTCATTTCATTTTAATTTCCAAAAGTTAGAGCCAAATTTAAGGTCTATTATTTGTTTATATTGGATTTACATTATGCACCTTTATTGTCCTAACTGATGCCCCATTTTAAACCCCCACTACTCTCTTTATGGTTACCTTACCTTACTTTTATTTTCCATAATTTTATGATCAACTTTATAGGGAAATGCAAAATGTAAAGTGCACAGTTAAAGTATAGGCTGTTTAAAATCTAAAATATTTTGTTGAATTAGGGATCAGTTTTACGGTGTATTTTAATAAATACATTATCCTGGGTCACTTGCATCTTCCATCATAACTCAAAAGGCTGGATTATTACTCACAGTCTCTGTGACTAGCCCAAGATAATGCAACTCCAATAGAGTAAGAACGAAGTTTTCTCACAAGTGTTCTAAAAGCCCTACAGTACATTCTTTCCATAAGAATTATACAAAACACAAAGGCTAAGATAATTAAAAAGCTAGGGCCTTCAAATTTATTTTCAAACTAACATTATTTGCTCCCCACAGATTTGTTGCTATGTGGGATATATAAGGTATACTTTCAAACAGGTAATAAGTGCATAGATAATATATATGCACACACATACACACACACAATAGAAATTTCAATTTGAATGTTTCAGTATGCATCCTAAAATTAGAATTGTAAGTAACTGAATTTAAAGTATTTCTGTACAAATTATACAAATTCTATCTTATTTCTACAAATAGTAGTAGTAAGCTGACATATAAATGCACAAATTCACATTTAATTAGCTGTCAAAACACCTATGGCTGCCTTTATCCAATTTGCAAGTGTAAAGGGAAAGCAAAGCATATGAGAAAGGTTGCACACCACACTTGTAGAATACATATTGTGTCTGCCTTTGCCATTTCGTATTCAGGTTCTTAACAATAAAGCTAAGATATATAATGCTTATTACTGGGTCATTCTGAAATGTAAATAATTTGCTATATGTAATTGCTAGAGACTGTGAGGAGAATAACATTCAAAATGGAGAAATAATAGATGCATTGTTTTTATTTTTAAATGGAGTTGCTTATGTATGCCATAAAAGGACCACAAAGAAAAAAGAGAGACAGAGAGACAAAGAGAAAATAAGGAAAATAAAATGAAGAGGAGGTAGGATAAAGAACACAGTGAGTAATGGTTAGATCCTTAAGCAGAACTATTTCAATCTTGGAATTAATGTACTTTGGTGTTTCCTTACTGCTTCTTAACTATTCCCTAAATGGCAGCTTCTAAAAATTTAAATAAATGCAAAGGCACATATGTAGTAAAGTAAGTGAAAAAAGAAGTGTTCTCATATGATAATATATAAGCATTGTAAAATGAAGTATTTTTATTAAAATATTTCTTATTAAAATTCAACTGAATGAATGACTTCATTGTATGCATATTAAAGTTGTTTTTATAATCTCAGTGTATATAAGTGAGATATTACTTTGTATGGATCACAATTTATACGATTATTTAATTACTTATGCAACTTTCTCAGTTCATTGTCTCCTTGACAGTTTCTAATGAAATGTCCTATTTTAAATCATTTTATTATGTTTTTTTTTTAAGATTTTATTTATTTATTTGACAGAGAGAGATCACAAGCAGACGGAGAGGAAGGCAGAGAGATAGAGAGAGAGAGAGGGAAGCAGGCTTCCTGCTGAGCAGAGAGCCCGATGCGGGGCTCGATCCCAGGACCCTGAGATCATGACCTGAGCCGAAGGCAGCGGCTTAACCCACTGAGCCACCCAGGCGCCCTTATTATGTTTTTATTTTTTTATTATTTCATTACTGTACAGAAAGCCCTCAAATATAGTCTTTATATTTTCTCATGCTTAAGAAAAAAGGGTAAAAAATAAGAAGAAAAAGTATATAATTTTGAAGAAATATTTGAGAGTGAACTAGAACATTATATTTGTAAAAAACTTTCTCAAACTACTCTACTTTAATTTTAAAATTTTCATATAGTGTGTGTGTATGTGTGTGTGTGTGTGTAAAGCAAAAAGCATGAAGTTTTAGAATGTTTTGAACCAGAAGAGACTTTAGAGCTCATATAATGATTTTTCAAGTGATTACTAGATCCTCTTCTAGAACCATGCTGCAAAATGATGTATTTTAATGAAATAAGCCAGAAACTGCAAACTTAGAAACATCTCTCTCTTTTTTTCTCATTCATCTGTGTCCACACAAAGTGTTTGTTTATAAAATTCTTTGGTGCTAGTAGACTAGCTGGCCAGCCATTTGCCTTCTTCTCCTTCATGCAGGGGGAAAAAAAAAAGTGGTTGCAGCTCCTTGACCTCCCTAGCAAAGACACAGCTGCTGTCTGCACATCAGATTAGCAATTTATAGACTATAATCATATTGCCAAGAGGTTTTATTAACTTTTCTTTCTCTACGGATATTAATACCCTTAAATATTTCAACATTATGTAAAATATGACCTCCAATTTCTGCTTTACCCACACAATAACTCTATGAAATGTTCTCCTTATGTTTATAGCAACTTCTATATCTAATTTCTTCTAATTGTATTGCTATCATGTGCAAAACTGCCCCAACCACCATAGTGATTAGAGTTAAATTGTATTTTAGTATGAAACTAGAAATCAACTACAAGAAAAAATTGGAAAAAAGAAACACAAACATATGAAGGCTAAACAACATGCTACCAAAAAACAATGGGTCAATGAAGAAATTGTAAAGGAAATAAAAAAATTCCTTGAGACAAATGAAAATGGCCATGCAGCATTTCAGAATTTATAGAATACAGTTCTAACAGTGTAGTTCATAACAACACAAGTTTACCTCAGGAAGCAAGAAATAAGAAATAGAAAACATGACCAGATCTATTAAGAGTAATAAAATTGAATTGGCAATCAAGTAACTCCCAACAAACAAAAGCCCAGGAACAGAGGGCTTCACAGGTTAACCCTACCAAACATTTGAAGAAGAGTTAATATCTATTCTTCTCAAACTATTCCAAAAAATTGAAGAAAAAGGAATTATACCACAATCAGACAAATGATATTGCAAACAAAGAAAATTACAGACCAGTATCCCTGATGAACATAGAGGCAAAAAAAAAAAAAAAAAAGGTAATAAAATATTACCAAACAAAACTCAACAATACACTGAAAGGATCGTACACCATGATCCAGTGGGATTTATGACAAGGAAGAAGGAATGTTTAACATACATGAATCAGTACGATCCACCACATGAGCAAAATAAAGTATAAAAATCAATAATCATCTCAGTAGATAAAAAAAAAGCATTTGACAAAGTACAATAGCTACTCATGATAATAAACAAACAAACAAACAAACAAATAAATAAATAAACCAACCAACCAATCAATCTAACTTTCAACAGGGATGCCTGGGTGGCTCAGTCAGTTAAGTGGCTGTCTTCAGCTGAGGTCATGATCCCAGCGTTCTGGAATCAAGTCCTGCATAGGGCTCCTTGACCAGCAGGAAGCCTGTTTCTCTCTGCTTGCTGCTCCCCCTGCTTGTGCTCTCTCTCTCCCTCTCACAAATAAATAAATAAAATGTTTAAAAAGAACTGTCAATAAAGTGGGTATAGAGGCATCATACCTCAACAAAATAAAAGCTACATATGACAAAACAACAACTAATATCATACTCAATGGTGAAAAGCATCTTCTCTAAGACCCAAAACAAGAGAATTTCCACTCTCACCATTTTTAATCTGAGCCACAGCAGTCAGACAAGAAAGAGAAATAAAAAGCATCCAAATTGATAAAGAAAAAGTGAAAGTGTCACATTTGCAGATGACATGATAGTATATATAGAACACCTTAAAGATGCCACCAAACTACTATTAGAACTAATATAAATTCAGCAAAATTGCAGGATACAAAATTAATATACAAAAATCTGTTACATTTTTATATACTAATAATGAACTATGTTAAGTGCCCATTTACAATTACATTAAAAAAAAAACCCTAGTAATAAACTTAACTAAGGAGATGAAAAACCTCTACTCTGAAAACTCTGATGCATTGTGATGAAAGAAACTGAAGACAACAGGGGTGCCTAGGTGGTTCAGTCAGTTGAGTGTCTTACTCTTGGATTCAGCTCAGGTCATGATCTCATGGGTTGTGAGATTGAGCCCAATGTCCAGGTCTGTGTTCAGTGGGGAATTTCCTTGAAGATTCTTTCCTTCTTTCCTTCACCTTACTTTTGTGAACATTCTTTCTTTCTCTAAAATAAAGAAATCTTTAAAAAAATTAAAGACAACAAAAATAAATAGAAAGATATACCATATTCATGGATTGGAAGAATTAATATTGTTTAAATGACCATGCTACCCAAAGCAATCTACAGATTCAGTGCAACTCCTATCAAAATACCAATGGCATTTTTCACATAGTTAGAAAAAAAAAATCCAGAAATTGGTATGGAACCAATGAAGACTCAGAACAGCCAATGTAATTTTGAGAAAGAAGGACAAAACTGAAGGTATCATGATCCCAGATTTCAAACTATACTACAAAGCTGTAATAATTGAAACAATAATGAAAAAAAAAAAAAAAGCAGATATATAGATCAATAGAATGGAACAGAAAATCCAAGGAAA
Source organism: Lutra lutra (assembly GCF_902655055.1). NCBI lineage: Eukaryota > Metazoa > Chordata > Mammalia > Carnivora > Mustelidae > Lutra > Lutra lutra. The sequence goes on along the minus strand of NC_062279.1, from coordinate 76,943,826 downwards.
AAACACATGCTTGTATGGCTAATAATATATGACAAAGAGGCAAGAATATACAAAAAGGAAAAGAAAGTCTCTTCAATAAATGGTGCAGATAAAATTAGATAGCTACATGAAAAAGAATATAAGTAAATCACTTTTTATACATATATCCCATATACAAAAATTAACTAAAACAAGAATAAAGACCTGAAATCATAAGGTTTCTAAGGAAAACTTAAGCAGTACTCTCCTGTACATTAGTCTTGGCAGGACTTTTTTTTTTTTTTTCTTTTTGGTATCTATGCCCTCAGGGAAGGGCAAAAACATGAGTACATTAAACTAAAATTGTTTTGTACAGTGAAGAAAACCATCAACAAAATGAAAAAGCCATATACTACATGAGAGAAAATACTGGCAAATGATATAACTGATATCAGGTATTATCCAAAAAATATAAAGAACTCATATATCTGAACACCAAAAACAAATGTAAATAAGTAAGTAAACAAATAAACAATCTGATTTAAAAATGGGCTGAAGACCTGAATGGACATTTTTCCAAAGCCATAAAGATGGTCAGCAGACACATGAAAAGATGCTCATCCCTAGTCATCAAGGAAATGAAAATCAAACCACAATGAGATATCACCTCACACCCGTCAAACACCTCACACACGTCAAAATAGCTACAATAAATAACAAATGTTGGCAAGAATGTGGAGAAAGGAGAACACTCATGCACTTTTGGTGGCAATGTAAATTGGTGCAACCACTATGAAAAATGTTATGGAGATTCTTCAAAATATTTAGAATAAAAATACCATATGATCTAGCAATTCTACTTCTAGGTATTTATCCAGAGACGATAAAAACTCCCCTATTTATACAAAGCAAATATATGTACCCTTATGTTTATTGCAGGACTATTTACATTAGCCAAGATACAGAACTGACCTAAGATGTCCATTAAGAGGTAAATGGATAAAGAAGATGTGGTGCATGTGCACACGCTCACACACACACACACACATACACACACAGAAATATTACTCAGAAATAAAAAAGAAGGTAATCTTGCCATTTGCAACAACCTGGATGGACTAAGTTAGAGAGAAATACTGTACAATTTAATTTATATGCAGAATCGAAAAACAAAACAATGGACACATGAAACAAAACAGAAACAGACTCAGAAATACAGAGATAAATTTCAAAATGGGTGGTTGCTAGAGGATTGGGGTTTAGGGAGTGGAAGAAATAAGTCAATGAGATTCAGAAGTACAATTTCCAGTTATAACATAAATAAATTTTAAGAATATAAAATAGAGCATAGGGAATAATAGTCAGTAATATTGCAATAGCTATGTATGATGACAGATGATAACTTAATTTACTCTGTAGATCATTTTATAATGTATATAAGTGTGAATCAGTATGTTGTATAACTAAAATAATATTGTATGTCAACTCTACTTCAATTTTAAAAAATTGTTTTATATGGTGTCAACATATACTTAAAATTATGTGGCCAATATATATCTTTATAAAACTGAATGGAGTTTTTGCTGAACTGACTTAATATAAATAAACTTATTGTATATGAATATATGTAAAATATATATACATATTGTATATGAATATATGTAAAATAAATATACATATGAAAAGAACATAGAGAGCAGTTTGTATTTGAGGCCAACTTACAGATTGCATCAGAGGAAGAGGTTAGTAAAAAGTAAGCAAAATTATTGTTTTAAAGAACAAGTGTATCAAATAAGCAAACATGGAAAGTAAAGGATATAAAGGATCTTATGTAAATCATGCTTCACATTTAATATTGATAAACTGGGGAAAACTCCCCTCTGTTTATCTAGCTGACAGGATGTGTGATTGCTTTTATGTACCACCCCAGAACAGTCTCATCCCATCTAAGAGATTTTATTATGCTCCAGATTTTACAGCAAATTGGTATGTAATAAATGAAAGCCCTATGTTCAAAATAATGAAAGATATATGGTAAGTGGTTAAAATACTCTTGATTTCTTTTTGTATGGAGTGCTATAAAACTCATTTCACAATCTCTTCATGAAAAATATTTAATATTGCTTAAATTACTGTTTTTATTTATATATTTTATGTAAATCCTACATAGAACTGTACATAACAATAATTTTGTGGTACTGAAAATAACACTTTTTCTGTTTTTTTTTTTTTTAAAGATTTTATTTATTTATTTGAGAGAGAGACAGTGAGAGAGAGCATGAGCGAGGAGAAGGTCAGAGGGAGAAGCAGACTCCCCATGGAGCTGGGAGCCCGATGCGGGACTCGATCCCTGGACTCCGGGATCATGACCTGAGCCGAAGGCAGTCGTCCAACCAACTGAGCCACCCAGGCGTCCCCACTTTTTCTGTTTTAAAGAGAAAATACTGAACACAGAAAATGAATGAACTTTGGTTTGCATTCTGCAAGTCTTCATTCAAAAAATTAAGGTAATATAAACCTTGCTTAGATCTTATATATCATTTTATTTAGTCAGATTAATGAAAGTCTGTGTTTGCATTATTATATTATTTTATTATTATATTATATTATATTATATATATATATAATATTATATTATATATATTATATATAATTATATATAATTATATTATTATTATATTTGAATATTAAATTATATGTTGTCAGTTATATTTAATGGTTGTAAAAGATTAATAGTTTCCATAATATTTTGGTACAAGTATATCGCCAACACCCTGTTTATTACTTATCACTTGTCTTCCCCTTCTGTATATGTTCGACGCACTTGACATAGTAAACAATGCTGTATGTAAATTAAAATAATTCTTCCCAAATTATTTACCACCACAATTTCATTCCATTCTTCTCATAGAAGACATTAGGTACTTAAGAGTATCTTTGATTAAACAATAGCATGTGTCAAGTAGTAATTTACTAACTTTTCTATTAGTCAAAACATATATCATTAGAAATGCTAAACACTAGAGAAAGGCTATCACAACAGGGAGTTAACATAATTGCATCTAAAAGTACATAAACATATAAAATGTAAAAGTCCTTATAACAGAATTGTGATTTATAATATCCTTACTGAAATAGCAAAAGTTGGGATGGCTGGGTGACTCAATCGGTTAAGCAACTGCCTTTGGCTTTGGTTATGGTTTATATATAATATAGTAATTAAATTATAAATTAATAATAATTTAATATAGTAAAAACTGAAATAAATGTGAATTGTTTTTACCAAGAAATAAAATTATGACTTGTTGGTAGATTTGAACTATCCATCCCTTCTTTATCACCTATGATCATGTGTTTCCAAAGAGAAGGGAGGGTATTTTTTGGGGGGAGAATAGTTAAAAACAGTCTCTGGTAATTAACTTTTATATTTAAGGTAATGAATGCTAAGTAGTTTGAAAGTTTTAATAGATAAACCCTGGTTTAGCTTAAGTAATATTTTGTTAGCTCAACTTAATAAAGCCTTCATTTTATGTATTCAGGGAATTTTTGTGATTCCTCTCTTCAATGCTTACAAGTTTACCTCTAAATATAGTTAATTATATATCTGAGAAATTACACAAAACAAAACTAACAAAATGCTTACCAAGGCAATTTAAACTGACTCCCACAAACTCTTTCAGAAATTTCAAGAATGTATTTTTAAAGGCCAAGTGGTGTTCTAATTCTTCATATTTGCTCAATGTCTCCTAATTCTGCATGTATTTTGAAATCGTCCATACTTTTCTCTCATTTATCGTCCTTACTTGTCTCTCATTTATGGTTTTTTTTCTCTTTACCTATACTGATCATCATTATCATCATTTTAAAAACTCAGTGTACTAAGAAAAACAGGTATTGCCAACAACTAACTATTTATATTAATATTTGTGAGTTGCCCATTCTCATACTAACTCATTTACTTTTCAACAGATCTATGTATACTTTCTATCTTAGAAAAAAAATCATTGAAGATTAGATTTTTTTTCCAGATCATTCATTTAGTAAGTGAAACTGGACTTGAAACCACCGAGGTTTTGAATTTTTTTATTTCTTTACATATCGCCAATGTTTAGCACAGAGCCCTGTAAACAAGAAGAGATTAAATATATTGTTGGGCAAATGTTTATATGGATGTATAGCTAAGTAAATATTTCTGAAATTAGTACTTTTCCCACTAAAACATGCTGTATATCTTTGTACTGCTAATATTTGCAGATATTCATTATGTGTGTTAGTGGCCAACTTAGTCAGTAGTATAATGGAACAGGAATTGTAAGTCAACAGAAACTCTGAAAAGCGCTTTCAGCTCAAAAAACTTTGTCATTTTTACCACTATTCATCCACTTACCTGTATCTAATACTGATATTCTCTAGGTTACCTTTTAGTATGCTTGGGGAAAACTGTTCTATGTAATGAAATATATGCTTACCATAATTCTATTTTGTTTGTTATCATGTAAGTTAGTTGTATATATAATTGTATCATATAGTTTAAATAAATAGTACTTAAACCAATGGAAGGAAGTTAAAAAAAAAAAGAAAATTACAATTTTCTTGAAGTCCTCTACGTTCTGTAAATGTTACTGGCTTTGTATTTACAGTATAAAGGCAAGTTACTAAAAATATAACTAAATTTAACAGAAAGACAAAAATTATAAAATACTACAGAAAAATAATAGAAATTAAGAATGACTCTGAATTCATATCACTTTATTTTTGTCTTTAAAATTATGCAGTGCTTTAAACAACCCAAGTGAATATTTTAGATGACATCCTATGGATGTACTTTGGAAATGGTAAAGCATATTAGGCAACATTAGGAGAGATTACTGAAAGGATGTACTTTTTTATTTTTAAAATTTTAAAACAATGTTTATAACTTTGTTAAGTATCTCCTGCTAGAGCCAATGTTTTCCCTTAACCAGTCAAATATTGATCCCAATTAACATGAGGTAATGTTGTCTAATAACACATAAATTGAAATATGAAAGTCTAGGTTTAAAATAAAAGAGAGTAATGGAAATAGGAAGCCCGTTTAGGAACTTGATAAAGAACTAGTGTTGTGCTTGAAAATTTTAATGGAATCAGGTAGATAATATAGGGTCATGAGATTACATTAAATGATCTCTTGAGGACAGGATTCTGTAGCTATAGGAAAGCAAACAACTTCTCTACTTTAGTATGTAAAATAATGTGTAACAGAATGTGTCTTTTTTCTCCATGGAAAGTAATATTAAAAACTAGAAATATAAGGATCCCTATAAGAATGAAATAAGCTATACCTAAGAAAAACTAGAAAGCAGTTGTGCATAAATTTGAAAATCAGATGCTGTGTTATCAAATGTCCATCTGTTATGTTCATGGAAATACAATAAATAAAGAATTAAGACAAGCTGTTCATAAATTAAGATAAAATTCCCATGTAAAATGAAATTAGACTGTGTATTGTTTATTCACAATTGGTATACTGCTCTATTGTCTTTATCTGCTGTCCAAAGTAATGAAGTAAGGATATTCTTACCATCAGATATTATTCCACATGATCCTGTTACTACCTATCCCTGTAAAGCTATTCCTATCTTCCTCAGATTTCTCTTTATCCAAGGAGCCATTTTACTAACTAATTAATAGTCCAATTCCTTGTTAATAGTTAATTAATCTGTAATTTTTAAAATTAGCTAGTGATTTGTTTCTGGAATGCACTCTGATTGTTACAAAAATTGACCTTTTTTATTAAAAATGAAATCAATACACAACCCTAGTCTCAGAAATGTAGCAGGCCAGATTTTATCTCACAAGAACTTATTGGACTGTTACTCGTCAAAATTTCTTTCAAATATTAGAACAGAATGAACCACAAAAACAGTTCTCTATATTGCATCCACTTATGTTATGAACATCTTCCCAAATTAAGTTTACTTGTAAATAATGTATCTTTTCATGTAACTTTCATTTTATGAACTTTATTAAGATATAAACTATATATAGCAAATTGCATCATTTTAAAGTTAAAAATGTGGTGAGTGTTAAAAATTGTATACTACTATAAAACCACCACTAGATTCAAGATACAAACCATTCCCATTACCTTTAAAAGATCCCTTATGCCTCATCACTCTCTACTCTTTCCTCCATTCCCAGCCATAAGGAACTACTAGTTGTCTTTTAGTCACTGTAAATTAGATTGAACTTTTTAAAATTTTATATATATCTGACTTCTTTTCAGCAGCATAGCGATTTTTAAAATTTTATTTATTTTTATTTTTTCAAGTTTTTATTTAAATTCTAGTTAGTTAAAATAAAATGTAATATTGGTCTCAGGAGTAGAATTAGTGATTCACCACTCACTCATGTAACATCTACTAGACAGAATAATGATTTTGACGTTTCATCTCTGCCTTTGCTTGTTTCGGAGACTGGTCACTTTTGATCACTATTGTTCCATTACATGGGTATCCCATAGTCATTCCATCCATTCATCAGTTGAAGCATCAGGATTTTTTCAGGTTTGGCTATTATGGATGAATCTCCTATCAATACTCATTTACAAGTCTTTGTGTAGACAAAACTTTTTATGTCGCTTGTGTAAATAACTTGGGGTAAAATTGCTGGCTTATTTGGTAGGTATTTTCTTAGCATTTTAAGAAATTACTAAACCATTTTAAGAAATTACCAAACCATTTTCCAAACTGGTGTGTAATTTACATTTTCATCATCGATATATGAGTCCCAGGTGCTTCACATCTTCGTTAAATCATTGTACTGCCAGGTTTTTTTAATTTCACTTAAAACAAAATTTTTTAACAAATACTTCAGGGCACCTGGGAGGCTCAGTCAGTTAAGCGTCTCCCTTCAGCTCAGGTCATGATCCCAGGGTCCTGGGATTGAGCCCCACATTGGGATCCTTGTTCAGGGGGAAAATGAACAACAACAAAAAGGCACAAAGCATAATAGACCCTTACCTATAGAGAACAGACAGATGGTTATCAGCGAGTAGGTGGGTATGGAAAGGAATGAAATCGATGAAGGGGATTAAGAGTACACTTATCATGATGAGCACTGAGTAATGAAAGTAACTGTTGAATCACTACATGGTACATCTGAAACTACTACAACACTGTATGCTAACTATACTGGAATTAAATACTTTAAAAAATCAATCTGTTACTCTTTTTTAAAAGTGTGCTTTTATTTTCATTGGTATAGTTTCATATATACATTTGTTTATATATGTTTATATTTATATTCACATAGATATTTACCATTTATTATTTTCATTATTCATTCCTGAAGATTAGAATTTACCTCTGGAATCATTACTTAAGCCTTAAGAAATGTATTCAACATTTCTCTTCTGTAGGGTGGATCTGGCATCAACAGTTTCTCTTAGATTTACTCTGTTAAAATTTATTTCACTTTTGTTTTTTTAATTTTAGCATTACAATTTTTTTTTACTCTTTTCTGCCTCCATGGTCTTTGTACTGAAGTCAGAAATCATTAGAATCATTGTTCCTACACACACACACACACACACACACACACACGGAATTATCGTTCCTTCATATTTAATGTGTAATTCTTTTTCTAATTGATTTCAATAAATTTTCTTAATGTTGGTATTTAGTAGTCTAACTGTAATGAACTTGGGATTTGTGTGTGTGTGTGTTTGTGTGTGTGTGTGTGTGTGTAATTCATTCTGCTTGGATTTTGCAAAGTTTCTTGAATCTATAAATTTATGTTTTCTCCAAATTTAGGGATATTCAGCAATTATTCATACAAACATTTTATCTGCTCAATTCTCTCAGGTTTTTTTTTTCTTTTGGCACTTCAATTACTCATATGCAGATAAATAAATGACTAAAATGGTAAAGCCTATGGGGAAAAAGTACTCCACCTGTGCCAGGGGCTCTGACCATTTTATTCATTAATTTTTCTCTCTCTTTTTCAGATTGGCTGTTATTTTCACTACCAATCTTTCTTCAAACTTGTTGAACCTTTCCTCTGACATTTTCTTCCTGCTATTAAGCTCTGTCTCTAAATACATTGAGACTGCATTTTTCCATTCTAAATTTTCCATTTAAAAGAATATTTTCTATTTCTTTGATGTAATGTTCTAAATTTAGTTTACTTACCTCAGTAACAAATATTGAGAGCTGCTTTAAAGTTTTTTTTATAATAATGTCAACATCTGAGTCATTTTCAGTGTATGCTCCTTTTCTTTCCTTGAGAAAATTATTCCATTAACCTGGCTTTTTATATGTCAAGTAATTTGGGATTGTATTTGAACATTATGAACATTGTATTGTGGGTATCTGTAATTATTTTATTTTGTTCTGAAGAGAGTTAATGTTTTTGTCCAGCAAAATCTAAGCTCGACCAAAAATCTGTGGAACCTTTGGTATAGAGGAGCTCTGATCTCAAATAAGACTACTTTCATTTTTCTCTGCAAATATATATAATGTTGGCAAACTCCTACGCAGAATTTACGGTTTCTTTCCTTCCCCGATCTCCTGGTCCCTCTTTGGCAACCCTAATTCCCAGACTCCTGTGTATGTGTGTGTGTGTGTGTGTGTGTGTGTTACAGGGAGAGGGGTATCCCGGTTCTTCCATCAAAAAATGCATCTAGGGGCGCCTCGGTGGCTCAGTGGGTTAAGCTTCTGCCTTCGGCTCAGGTCATGATCTCAGGATCCTGGGGTCGAGCCCCACATCGGGCTCTCTGCTCAGAGGGGGGCCTGCTTCTCCCTTCTCTCTGCCTGCCTCTCTACTTGTGATCTCTCTCCGTGTCAAATAAATAAGTAAAAATAAAAAAAAAAAATTTAATGCAGCTATATTTTCTATCGGTGTTTTAGCTACCTGCTCTGTAAAATAGGAAACATAGTCATGTGGTCACTTCCTTTAAAACTGAACTCCTTTCCAAATTCTCCCTATATTTATTTACTCAGCAGAGTCCTCAAGTAGTCTTATTTTATATTTCGTCCAAATTTTATAATTATTCTTTTATTCTCCAAAATCATTGTGACATTTTAAATGTTGGAAAAATACATGAAAATTCTTTATAGTAAAACAGCTGAAGTTTAAAATAGGTAATAATCACTGACTTTTAAAATATCAATAAGGGATATTAACATCTAAATTAGTAGCCTTTTTAATATTAGTAACCTAAGAAATGTTCACAATGACAAAATATTAGATATAAAATGTCTCTTTTGGAGCCATGGGAGACTTTGAACTCTGGAGAAACAAACTGAGGGTTTTAGAGGGGAGGAGAGTGGGGGAAGGGGTAAGCCTGGTATGGGTATTAAGGAGGGTTCATATTGCATGGAGCACTGGGTGTTATACATAAACAATGAATCTTGGAACACTGCATCAAAAACTAATGAGGTATTTTATGGTGAATAACATAACACAATAAAAAAAAACAGAAAAATAAAGAAGGACTATTTTGGCATATTCCTATTAAAATCATGTGTGAATTTATTGCAAGTCGGAATCTTGAATGTTTAATATTCATTCAAAGTTTCCATATTTTTAGGTCTAAATTTTATTTTTCTTGCTATGATAAAACTTATTTATTAATAGTCTTTATAATTTAATACAGTTGACCTTTGAACAACACAAGACTGAATTACATGAGTCCACTTTTATGTGGATTTTTGTTGATAGTACAGTATTGCAAAATATACTTTATCTTCCTTATCATTTTCTTAATAATATCATATTTTGTCTAGCTTCTTTTATTATAAGAATACAGTACATAGCAGCGCCTGGGTGGGTTAAAGCCTCTGCCTTCGGCTCAGGTCATGATCTCAGTGTCCTGAGATCGAGCCCTGAATCGTGCTCTCTGCTCAGCAGGGAGCCTACTTCCCTTCCTCTCTCTCTGCCTATCTCTCTGCCTACTTCTGATCTCTGTCTGTCAAATGAATAAATAAAATCTTTAAAAAAAAGAATACAGTACATAATACACATACAGAATATTTGCTAATTGACTTCATGTTATCAGTAAGGCTGCCAGTAAGCTATTAGTAGTTAAGTTTTTAGGGAGTTGAAAGTTACATGTATGACATATATATATATATATGTTATATGTATGACAGTAGGTCAGTGCCCCTAACCCCCATGTTGTTCAGGGCCAACTGCACATAATTCACATTAAGTTATGAAAATAAATATTACTGAAAGTAATTCAGTTACAAATTAAATATGCACCTACCTTTATTTTGAGAATTCCAACTTGGTATTAAACTACTGCCATAATACAACATATATTGAATGGTATAAAGAACATATATTTTCACTTCAAGGCTTTTCCCTGAAAGAACATAAAAATAGGAAATTGCCCCATTTATTGCATGTTACCTTTTTTTTTTAAAGGGAAAGACCTTTAAGACTTGTTCTTGATACTGCTTCTAAATAGTACACTCATTTCCATAGTCTTTGATATTTTATTGTAACTCTCAAATTATAACCTTTGCCAAATACCAAGCTCCGTTCAACATCTCTCAGTGGTTAATACTAAACTCTCTTCCTAATTCTTTAAACTATCACCTAATATCCTTATTGTCTTACTTCCTTGCACCTATTGGTAATTCCCAAACATTCAAATGTCAGGTAATTGGGTTTGCTAGCTGTGAGGGCTTTCATCTTACTGTGGGTAGTGTTTTACCCATTACTAGGTATGCTTCTTTTTATGAGCAGGATAATGATATTCATGGGAAACTGCCTGCTAGAGAACTAGGCTGAACACTGCAGCAAATCTGCATCACAATGTACTGCCCTCTTTTTACCACTGTGAGATAGGAATAGAACTTTAAGGACATTTTCTATGACCTTCACTGTGTAGTTCATGTAGAAAATTGGTTTGGGATCTGATTATTTAGGAGAATATCTCACAAGAATATTAATCAAGTAATAACATGCACAATTTGTGACTTGTTTTTTTATTCCTTCTGAACTCTTAAGCTTCTTTTTTTAAACAAAATATTTCCATTTTGAAAATTAAATGGAAGAAACATCAAGTACAGAGTGATAACTTTTACAGGACATATGGTTCTTTGCTGACATAAAGAGGATAAAGCAGTGATTTCAGGAAAAAGCAATATGAAAGAAAAGAGAAAAACACTTGATTATATTCTGACTGGTACAATCACAGGTGAGTAATCTAATAATGTTAATTCTATAGGTTGCTGGGATCCACAGACCCAATCTCAGAACTACAGTCACTAATATCTTGGATATCATGGTGTGTGGGTAGCTGTGAATGGGTATTAAAGCAATAAAAGTCCAAGACTATTGTTCTGGCAAAACACTTATCAGTCAACTTATATTTGTTGATTTCAGGCAATCATCTGTGTCCAAAAATTTAATCATGGAAAAAAAATATGACTCTAGGTCATATAAAACTTAGTAGTGTAGTAAACAGAGAGTATTTACATAATGACAAACTTTAAATTGTAAACTATGGTAAGTGCTTTGAAAGAAAATTGCAAGGAACTAAATGGCCATATAACCAGGGAATAAAGTTTACTCTTAGGCTTAATGAAGTCTCTTTTGAGAAAGTAACTTTGAGCCATAAACTAAAGGTCAAGTAGGAATTAACCAAGAGGAAAGAGCAAAAAGTAGCCCTGTAGGGGGTGAGTAGAGCAGTATTTCAAGGACTTGAAGTGGCACTGGTTTCAACATTTTTGAGAAACTGCTAAGAGGTTGTTGAGGTTAAAACAAAAAGATCACATGGAAAATAAATTGGCTCAATGAAATAGAATTTTGAAACCATATAAAGTTTGTATTTTTATACTCTGAACTATAAGAAAGCTCTGGGGTAGGAAGAAGAGCACTGATATGTTCAGATTTGCAGTTTCGATGTAATCTCTCTGGTATGAGTTCAGTGACAATATTGGATGAGACGTGTAGACATGAGAAAACTAATTTGGAGACTTATCTTTAGGAAGAGATCTGCTCTGATGAAACATTGAACTAGTGTAGTGGTATCATAAGTGGTAAGAAGCTGATTACTTGAGAGAGATTTGGAAAATCAAATAGAGTGGACTTGGTAACAGACTACTTGTTCTATAAGCAGACCATCATCAAGATTATAAGGCTTCTGGCTTGAACAACAGTTGATTAAGGATTCTTTAACTGAAATGAAAAATACTTTCTCAATGTCTCTTATTCATGGGGAAAGTTTTATCTATAGTGAATGCGAGGTACTGTTGAGATATTCTAGAGATAAGTTGGAAGAATCTATTGGCTATATAAGTATGAGACTCAAAAGAGAAATCTGGAATAGAGATGTAAATTCTTCTTTCATGATTAGGTGGTAAATGAAATAATGACCATGAATGTAATCTACCTCAGTATCCTGTCTCAAATGAAAAAATAAACCAGACCTGAAAAATAATGTAAAGAAAGAAAATGACAAAGAAAAATGAGGCCCATAATATCCTATAAATACCTTCATTTTTTTGCAACTATATGTAGGACGCTGAAGGAGCTATTACTAGGAATATAAGACTCAATAATAATTCTTCCTCTCAAAATACTGTAGTCTAGTGTAAATGTAAGGTTTTCATCAAGTATTTTCTTCTGTTTTATTAAAAATTATTTTCTTTCAAAATGTTGAGTTCATTTAAAAACTTTTGAGTTTACATATATTGAATTTTGAAATCGTTTCCAAAGGACAAGTATATAAACAGCAAAAACTCTGAATATTTTTTAGACCTAAGTTTAATAAATTGCTTACAAATAACATTTTTAAAAATTTAGGTATAAAATCCAAGAGGCAAACATAGGCAGTAACCTCTTCAACATTAGCCACAGCAACTTCTTTCAAGGTATGTCTCCAAAGGCAAAGGAAACAAAGTGAAAATGATCTTTTGGGACTTCATCAAGATCAAAGCTTCTACACAGCAAAGAAAACAGTCAACAGAACAAAAAGGCAACGCATGGAATGGGAGAAGATATTCACAGGTGACACTACAGACAAAGGGCTGATATCCAAGATCTATAAAGAACTCCTCAAACTCAACACACACAAAACAGATAATAACATCAAAAAATAGGAGAAGACATGAACAGACACTTCTCCAATGAAGACATACAAATGGCTAACAGACACATGAAAAAAAATGTTCATCATCATTAGCCATCAGGGAGATTCAAATCAAAACCACATTGAGATACTACCTTACTCCAGTTAGAATGGCCAAAGTCAACAAGACAATAAACAACAAGTGTTGGAGAGGATGTGGCGAAAGGGGAACCCTCTTACACTGTTGGTGGGAATGCAGGTTGGTGCAGTAACTTTGGAAAACAGTGGGAAGATTCTTCAAAAAATTAAAAATAGAACTACCTTATGACCCTGAAATTGCACTGCTGGGTATTTACCCCAAGATACAGATGTAGTGAAAAGAAGGGCCATCTGTACACCCCAATGTTCAAAGCAGCAATGGCCACACTCGCCAAAATGTGGAAAGAACCAAGATGCCCTTCAACAGACAAACGGATAAAGAAGATATGGTCCATATATACATTGAAGTATTATGCCTCCATCAGAAAGGATGGATACCCAACTTTTGTATCAACATAGATGGGACAGGAAGAGATTGTGCTGAGTGAAATAAGTCAAGCAGAGAGAGTCAATTACCATATGGTTTCGTTTACTTGTGGAGCATAAGGACTAAGACTAACATGGAAGACATTGGGAGAGGGACAGGAGAAGCGAATTGGGAGAAATTGGAGGGGGAGATGAACCATGAGAGACTGTGGACTCTGAGAAACACACAGAGGGTTTTGGGGGGGGTTGGGTGAGGCTGATGGTGGGTATTATGGAGGGCATGTATTGCATGGAGCACTGGGTGTGGTGCATAAACAATGAATTTTGGAACACTGAAAAAAATTAAATAAAATTTTTTAAAAAAAGATGTGTTGTTCAAACAAATTTTGCATGTAACCACAAATTCCCCAAGGGCATACAGCTATGATATTTTCAAAAGAATCCCAAGAAACAGCTCTAGTCTAAGCAACAGTGTCTTCCCGTGAGGGCTAGGGTTCACAAGTAGAGAAGTTGAGATTGATGTAAAAATGTTGTATCACACACATTGCATTTAGTATTTTATCTATCATTACCATACTTACAGGAATTGAAGATCAGTTTATTTGCTGTCAGAAATATCTATATTTAGAGGCCACTATACGGGTTCAATAAACAATCCAAAAATAATGTTTTATGTGAATGCAACCCTGTTCAACTTCAAACAAACTAGATATGTCACAAAATGTAAGGCGAAAACAGCAATATCTAATTATAGATATGGGTCTCTGCCTAAACACAGACCTGATTAAATGGATTACCACTTTATTAGAATATCAGAAAATCAATTTAAACCTAAAACTGTTCTAACTTGGATGTACATAAAGTGCACAGAAATATATGATCCAATCTTAACAGCTTTATATATGTCTCATTCAAATGCAGTTTCCTACTTTGCCATGAGATATACACTCCCTTGGAATTTGGATTTAATATATTAATTAACAATGAAAAGGAAAAAATATTAAGATCCTACCTTCATTGTTATTATCAACATCAGCTGTAATGGGATATCATTCGCTGACCAATTTTAAGATACAAGAACAAACTGGAAATTAAACTGTAGACTATAAACCATTAAAAAAAGCTACACTTTACAAAAATAAAAATAATTGCCAGTTGTTTTTTTTTTCCCTTTCTTTTAGGTATGTGCATAACACTATAAGAAGAGCAAACAAGAAGTGACATTCCTGAAAATAAGGTAGACAAGATTTTAATCAGGTTAGCTTCCTCCTCAGGAAGGAGTAAAATATGCAGCTCAGATAGTCTTTTTATCTCACATCACAAAATAAAACCACCTAAAAAGTAAAAGACCAAATATCTCTGCAGGCATAAATATAAATAGATAGATATAGATGATGATGATAGATAGAAAGCTGATAGATAGATAGATAGATAGATAGATGGATGAATAAATAAATAAATAAATGGATAGATAGTTAAAATGCTGACATTACTAACACCTCCAGAGTAATTTTAGGAATATTTGAATTGAGGGGTTGGATTCCTGTTATGACTTGACACATTCAAGCCTGTAAAACTAAAGTACATTTAGTTTAGTACTTGTAGATTAAATGCTTATGCTGGTAATTGATAAAAATAGTTCCTGCATTTTTTTCAAACTCTCCATAAGCCCATTACTTCATATTCTTTTTCTGATTGGACATGGGTAATAGCCATTATAAAATGAGAATAAAATTTTATGATAAATGAATAAATCAATGATCAGAAATTCAATTCTCCTGGTATTCACTGTATTTACCAAAATGTTCCCATTATTCCCTCTGTATATAAGTTAAGTATCATCAAATCTAATCCATATTATTAAAATTCAAGCTGGTATATTATCTATGTCGAAGTTTTTAAGCAGACCTGTGTTATGCCACATAAATCAACTAAAAAGTACAATTTGATTATTTTTCTCAATTGTATCTAATTAACTACAGTAATTAAGTTACACAAGTACTTCTGATTACAAATACAGAAATTTTGAACTATTTTTAAATATTAAGATATATTTGCCATAAATATTTGACTTTATTATAAAAAAAAAAAAAGAACAAATTTCAGGACACCTGGATGGCTCAGTGGGTTAAAAGCCTCTGCCTTCAGCTCAGGTCATGATCTCAGGGTCCTGGGATCGAGCCCCCGCATCAGGCTCTCTGCTCAGCAGGGAGCCTGCTTCTCTCTCTCTCTCTGCCTGCCTCTCTGTCTACTTGTAATCTCTCTATTTCTGTCAAATAAATAAATAAAATCTTTAAAAAAAAAGAAAAAAGAAAAGAACAACTTTCATGCTAAGCAAATATTTCACAATTCTCAAATTATTAAACATTTATTAGGAAAAATAACATGATCATCCTCAATGATATGTTACAGAAAACCAGATACAGGGTCATGTCCTTTACTAATGTAAAATTTCTTTATAATTTTGGCCCTTTTCCAAATACATGGACCCATTAATGTTAATAGTGTCCTTCTGATAACCAGACACACAACACCAGCCATAGCTACTTGCCATTATTTTCAGAAGGGGAAGACTATAAAACATGCCATGCCTTAACTTTCAAACAATTTACTAAACTTGAGTAAAAAATAGTAAATACCTGTATATAACATCTATCATGCTTCGATGCAAAACATTCTTTAAAACGTTAACATTTTCTGTTCATTAACCGTTTGGTGTGATTGCTAACAATTGCTTTTTATGCTGTAACACTGATGGTTTTCTGCTGACAATGTCAGACAATATGCAAGTAAATTGTATGAGCTAGATAATTAAAGAAATAATTGCTTTAAGAAACCAGAATTGGCCAATGAATGAAGAAAAGATTGAGATACAGCCAAAGGCCTATGAGAGAATTTACCATTTAATAAGGAGTACATTTTAGACTTTTATTTATTTATTTATTTTAAAGATTTTATTTATTTATTTGACAGAGAGATCACAAGCAGGCAGAGAGGCAGGCAGAGAGAGGAGGAAGCAGGCTCCCCGCTGAGCAGAGAGCCCGATGGGGGGCTCGATCCCAGGACTCGGAGATCATGACCTGAGCCGAAGGCAGCGGCTTAACCCACTGAGCCACCCAGGCGCCCCCATTTTAGAGACTTTTAAGTCTCTAGGACTTATGGTACAGCTTTACACATGCTATCTTATTTAGGTCATAAATATTTGGGGAAAAGAGCATTATGTTGCAGATGAGGAAACTAAGGTACAGATAGTTATGAAAATTTCATGTAGACATCTCTCTCAAATTACAGGTTTGTTGTAAATAACATTTTTTTTAAAGATTTTATTTATTTATTTGACAGACAGAGATCACAAGTAGGCAGAGAGAGAGGAGGAAGCAGGCTCCCCGCAGAGCAGAGAGCCCGATGCGGGGCTCGATCCCAGGACTCTGGGATCATGACCCAACCCGAAGGCAGAGGCTTTAACCCACTGAGCCACCCAGGCACCCCTGTTGTGAATAACATATTAAAAGAGATGACACAATAACAGAACATGTTTAGAGTTTAAGGTTCTAAAGGAGGGAACAGCAAAAAATTAAAATTAATAATAATAATAATGTTCACAATGGAAACTTTGACATAAGTAGTTGAAGTAAAATGGAAGCAAAAATTATTGATACTGAAAAAAAGTCAATGGACATTTTCCTAGTATTTTGGATGGGTTGTCCCAAATATTTTAAAATTTTGTAATTATGAAAGAGTTGGTTTTAAGATGAAGCAGGTGAACCAGATACCTACATATCATTAGTCCTGGAAAAAAAATAGAATGTGGGGGAGTAAAACCCATAGAACAATTATGACCAGAGACTCTGAAAACAGATTTCCTAGATTCAAGTCTTGACTTTATCATTAATTCTCTTGACATTATTTACTGACTCCATACCTTAGATTCTTTGTGAAATGGAAACAGTAATAGTGATTATTACCTATATTAAGTGAATCAGTATGTGCAAGGTGCTTAGAATTTTACCTAGATTAATATTAGATACACTAATACACTATTATTATTATTGTTGTTGTTGTTGTTGTTACTAATACAACTAATACTAATATTATCACTATGTTGACTTGGTCAGATGGGTTCCAAGTAGGGAACTTTGTTAGGAGGTTGTAAGATTAGTGGCTGGGAAGCAGGCTAGAAGAACAGATGAATGAAAAATGTTTACATTAATTAATTAATTTATTTATTGAGATGAGGGAGAGGCAGAGGGAGAGAGAATCTCAAGCAGACTCTGTGCTGAGCAGAGAGGCTGACACAGGGCTCAATCTCCGACCTTGAGAACATAACCTGAGCCAGAATCAAGAATCAGACACTCAACCGACGGAGCCACCCAGGTGCTCCAAGAAGAGGTGGATGAAAATTCTCCTCCTGACTCTATGTTGGGATACATAAGAATAAGTAAAAATTCCCACTGGACTGAGCTTAAAGAGAAGTGGATTCCTTAAGAGATAGAGACTCAGGTAACAGCTACAGATATACACATTTTTAAAACTAATAAAAACATTTAGCAAACATTTTCTTAAATAGTTGGAGAATTTTTAAAGAAGTAAAGTTCCCAGGAACCAAAAATAAAGAGTATGCTAAAAGTTACAGAGCTAAGCCCCTGAAGATACTTCAGCTCCTCTTGGGGATTTTGCTGATAGTTTAACGGCCATGCAAGTATGGAAGATAATGCTTTGGGGCCACCTGAGCCAAAGCAGGATACCCAGCATCTACAGGACAAATTAAAAGGACATTACAAAATAAACCTGCCTATAGGAAAAGGGAAGTGAGATTAAAGCAGGTCTATCTTGACCTGAGATCTTGATAAGAAAAAAAAAAAATAGTTCTCCTCTAAGAACTCAAAATCACAGGGCTGTCTCCAGATTCACAGTTTCAAACTACCACCTATGTGATCACTCAAATAAGAATCTAGAATGTTGTGGGGCGCCTGGGTGGCTCAGTGGTTAAAGCCTCTGCCTTCGGCTCAGGTCATGATCCTGGGGTCCTGGGATCGAGCCTCATATCGAGGAGCCTCCTCCTCCTCTCTCTCTCTGCCTGCCTTTCTGCCTACTTGAGATCTGTCTGTCAAATAAATAAAAATCTTAAAAAAAAAATCTAGAATGTTGGCAACAAAATGTACTATTGTACCACCTAATTCCTAAATCACTGGCTAGAAGCAAGAAAGCATAACAATTTCAAGGATATACTTTTTTTAAGATGTTATTTATTTATTTATTCACTTATTCATTTATTCATTTTAGAGAGAGATAAAGAGCAAGCCTGAGTGAGGGGAGAAGCAGAGGGGGCGGGAGATGGAGATGGAGAGTATCTCAGGCAGACACTGTGCTGAGCATGGAGCTCCACCTGGGGCTCCATCTCACAACCCTGAAATCATGACTCAAGCCAAAACCAACAATTCCAGGCTCCACCATGATAAACTCTTCAAACTGGATTTCACAGGATTTCCACTGATGGAAGCAACAAAATACAAAGTCACAATTCTAAATCACAAAATGCACAAAAAGACAAACCCGCATGAAAAAGAGTCAGGGGAAACAACAAATAGCTGAATTAGAACTTTGTCAAACTCTAGAAAATAAAAACATTGGCTATAGATGAAAAATATAAATTATAAATTATAAAATATTATGGGAAACTGAAAACATGATAAAGTAATATACCATTAAGTGATAGAATTTAAGGAGAAATATAATTTCCAGGTATGAAACATGCAATAATCAAATTTAAAAAATCAAAGGGGTTAAGCATCTGTTTAGATCTAACTGATGTAGTAATACATTAGGAAATAGATCTGTACATTTCTTCACAATAGATTGCAGATAAATAGGAGTAGGAAAAATATAAGAATTTAAAAATAATGAAATGGAAGAAATGAAAAAAAATTCAGAAGAAAGACTAACAAAACAAAACAAAAACAAGGAGGATGTGGGGGATGGAAATATTTAAGAGAAAAATAGCATAAATCACCAGATTCAGGAAGCGTCACAAATTCCAAGCATAATAAAGAAGGAAATCACTCCTAAACACACAAAATTAAACTGGTAAACACCCAAAAGAAAAAGAAAATTAAATTAAAGGTAGGGAGCACACAAATAATTGTAATTATAGAGAGAAAGTTTAAAAGAGGAAAAACTGAATCTACAGTTAAGTAAGGTTCTTCAAAGACCTGAGCAAATTTGCCAAAAAGAATTTTGAATATAAGTATCATTCAAGAGCAAGAAATTAGATGAACAAGGGATTCTTGGACAAATAAAACTCAAAGAATTGTCACCAATATCTTCACTGAAATAACTTCTAAAGAATCCTCTCCTCGAAGAAAAAATTGAACACAGATAAGATAAAAAATAATGACTAAGTCAAAAGAAAAACTTAAATGTGGAATTAAGATCCTGGAAAATAATAGCATTAAATAGTACCACAGTAATTTCATGTAATTGATTCTAAAATCTATATGTTACTCAGGGGGAAGAAAAAAAATAGTGATTAACTTTCACTTAATGTAATCCATCTTTAAGTGATCCATCAAATAAACTGAAAGGCAAATAATTAAAAAAGTTAAAAAAATTAAACAAACCTGATCTCCCAAAAGTCAAACATAGAAAATTACACCCTCAAATTTGAGAATGCACAGTTACATGTAACTTTAACAAATACCAACCATGTACTAAGACTCAAAACATATTAAATACTTGGTGATTTTCAGACTAAGATTGTTTTAGAATTATGCAGTTAAACTAGAATTTCCTGAAAGATGACAAACAGCCAATACAAAAGCAAGTAGATTCCATACTGGAAAATGTAGGTTTGGGGAGGAATAATAACAAGCAGGCAATAAAACACCAGAAAGCCAGAAAGGGAATCACGTAATGTCTGCCGTTAGGATGTAAAAAAGATAATGGAGTGAGAGATACAGCTGGAACTGTCTAGTCTCAAACATCCCAGTTCAGCACAAGGTATTTGGTATCAGAAGTGACTGTTGGATCTGAACACTTTCTAGGATTATCTTTGGGAGATAGTTTTGGTAGTGTAGTGATGGGTGACAGTCTCAGGAGGATGGGAACTCATCTGAAATGTGCATTTCAAAGTGTGAATTGTAAATGTGTGAATGAGTGAGCCCAGAAAAAAAAAGGAAGCTATATTTTAGGATGTATAGATTGTGAGTATTAGGATCTCAACAGAGTCTCTCTTTGTAGCTGAAATAGTCATAAGGTCATTTTTCTATTCATTATCAAAGGATGACGAGTTCTGGGTTTTCAGAAGAGTTAGGATTTTTTTTTCTCCCAAGTATATTATTCTGCACTAAAAATATGATAAGCTTCATATATGCCCCAGAGTGTGTAAATAAATTCAGAATCAATTTTATACTTCCTTTGGCCATCATTTATTTGTTTTTAGTCTTATGCCTTCTTGCTATTTTTTAAGACTACACTTTTACCATATCTGGTTTTGATGCACCATATAAAAAGAAGGCATGTGGGATATACTATTAAAGCTCCCTACTACCTTGGCAAGCACAAACTAACACTGAAAGCATTTTTTTGTAGCAAACCAGATTCATCATCAGACTTTACATTTGTTAGAAATAAGGCAGAGATTTAATAAACAGAACTTCAAATAAAATAGTCTTCTTTTACTGCAGAGAATAATATATGTCATAATGCAACTTTCCTACATTATTCTGTCATACAGCATTCCTTAAAAAAACAACAAAACAAAAATATCAGTTCTGGGCACAGAAAATACATATAGTTTTAAAATTACAGTGGAATATCTAAACATAAACATATAGCACAGCAGCTGTACATGTTCAAATACTATACAATATTGAAGGCTCAACTTACAGTCTAGTCCTTGGGAAAAAAACATTTAATTTTATATTTTCTTTAGAGTGGGAATTGGCTTAGATATGCTGTTTCCAATAGATGGCAATGATATATTTGAAATTATATATTTTAACATCCCTATATTAAATTACAAAGTAATGTATTTATAAGTAAAGGTAAAATAACTTCTATTAATTAGCTTATTAGAGAACATAAAGCTTCATTTAATTGTCCAGTTTATAATTATTTCCATCATTTTTGGACCTTGAGGAGATGGTTGGGCTTTTACTGAACAACTCCAAATCTGTGTTTTCTAAGTTGATTTTCAAGTTTAAAATATCATAAATAAAAACTTTAAAACGTAACAAAGACTTTATATTAACATTTTTGCAAATAACTGCTTAAAAGAATATTTTTAGGGGCACCTGGGTGGCTCGGTGGGTTAAAGCCTCTGCCTTCGGCTCAGGTCATGATCCCAGGGTCCTGGGATCAAGCCCACTCGGGCTCTCTGCTCAGCAGGGAGCCTGCCTCCCTTCCTCTCTGCCTGTCTCTCTGCCTACTTGTGATCTCTGTCTGTCAAATGAATAAATAAAATCTTTAAAAAAAAAGAAAGAATATTTTTAAAAATTGGTATGTGATTTGTGATTGAGGACAGGGTCCAAAATAAGGGAATAGCTTACCAATAATAATAAAAATATGTTTAATTTGAAATTAATAAAACATCCAGAAAAGTTTAAAGATGAATAAATAGCAAAAATGACTTTTTTCTTTAAAAAATTCATTATTTGAAGAGGCAGCATAGACTTCAAAGGATAAGAAATTAGGACCTCATATACTCTGACAATTGTTTTTAAAGATTTATCCATCCATTTGACACAGAGGGAGTGAGAAAGAGCACACACATGCATAAGCGGTGGGAGGGGCAGAGGGAGTGGGAGAGAATCTTAAGCAGACCACTCTCCCGCAACCGACCCTGAAATCACACCCTGAGCTAAATCAAGAGGTGGCTATTTAACACACTGAGCCACCCAGCTGTCCCACTCTGACAATTTATATAGCAGTCTTCTCATCTGTGAAATGTGGATAATAATGGTATCTACTTCATGGGGTTCTTATGTGGATTAAGAGTTAATGCTTGAGGTGCATGGGGGGGCTCAAGCTGTTGTAGCAGACTCTTGATTTTTGGCTCAGGTCATGATCTTGGGGTCCTGATACAGAGGTGCCATCTCCAGCTCCACTCTGTGTTAGGCATGAAATCTGCTTAAGACTCTCCCTCTCCCTCTGCCTCTTCCCCCACTCACACACACTCTCTCTCTCTTTCTATAATAAATACATCTTTAAAATAAAATAAAACCAAAAACAAGTATCTATCCAGGACATAAAGACATAAAGGGCAGAACACCTCCATTGTGCTATAAAACTTACATGATATTTTTATAAATAGTCACCAAATCAGCTTTGCCAGCAGCACTACTGCAGTTGGGTCCATTTTACCACCAAGGGCAAAACTGAAAGACAAAGAGCAGGGTGGTTGCAGTCCCTTTGAAAGTTGTGAACACCTTACACAGTAACAGATTTAGATATCAAATATTTGACAATATTTTTAAAAAGTGATAAGGTGGCAATCAAGCCTCCTCTACGTGTCGTCTTCTTTGGTCTTTCTCCTCACCTTGCTTATTCTTCCATCTTGAAATAGACTGACCTCAGATGTCTCTGATCTTACACTCATTCCCGCTGTAGTCAACAAGTGCTCTTCAACAGCTTATTCAGTTATCTGACCCAACACCCAACATCAGCTGTTTAAAATGATAAATATTTAAAATACTTTAGATAGGTATACCCAGCTTGGAATTTCCCTACTTCTGAAACATACATGCAATCCAAGAATTTAAGCGAACATATTTCAAGTAGCATTACTAGAAAAAGCAGACTGTGAAAAGTGCGAAAATAGTTAACTCCCACTCAAACTCCCCCCCCCCCCCCCCGAGCAGCAATGAATTTCAAGTCCACTCCAGAAGTATCCTTTTTAAAGATATAAACTTCATACCACCACACAGGACTTAATGGAATGTCAGAGGCATATAAATGAATATACAATTACTTAACTAATTTACAATGTTCAGTTCGCTGTGAAATTTACTATAAGACTAAATAACTTTGAACATCATCTAAGAGATATTTAGTTCCAGAAGCATCAAAAAGAGCTTGTGTTTGGGACGCCTGGGTGGCTCAGTGGGTTAAAACCTCTGCCTTCAGCTCAGGTCATGATCCCAGGGACCTGGGATGGAGCCCCGCATCAGGCTCTCTGCTCAGCGGGGAGCATGTTTCCTCCTCTTGCTCTCTGCCTACTTGTAATCTCTGTCAATCAAATAAATAAATAAAATCTTTAAAAAAAAAAGAACTTGTGTTTATGCAGTCTAAAGACAACTTATTAACAGGCTGAAGTATACAAAATTATAAAAAATTATAAAATTATAAATATAAAATTATTATTATAAATATAAACTTATATTATATAATTATATATTATTATTATAAATATAAACTTATAAATTATAAATTATATATTATATATATAAATTATATATTATATATATTATAAAATTATAAAATTTCACATCTGTGAAATTCACATCATTTAGTAAATACATAATGCATATAGGAGATATCAATAATATCTTAAGATTATTCATCTTTATCTAATTTCCTTGAAATGGGCCTAAATTTTGATGTTTATTAAATTATATAAATAACTTCCTTATTTCATAATGTTTAATATTCCCTTCTAAAATGACCTCCTACAACCACTCCTCTATCCACATTAATTTAAACACTAATAGGAAAATTTTGTCAACTACCTTACACTGTAAAAAAAATGACAGAAAATTTATTTATATTTTTGTAAAAGTGTCGTGTATGTGTGTGTGTACTAACTGGGCTTTTCATAAAGTGGCATTTATAGCAACATTGTTTAAGGGGAAACAAGTGGATCTGAATCTGGTCCATTTAAATGCACAGTCAATAAACTACATAAAAAATAACTAGATGTACTGAAAGTATATATTGTATTCATTCTTGCTTGTTAATGAACATATAAATTTATTTTCACCATTTTGACCACTATAGCTTTCCTTCTAAATACACCATGATTAATTTAACCAGTCTTCTATTGAAAACCACTTTTAAGTTCCAATTTTTCAGTAGTATAAGCTGCCCCAATACATCTTTATAACCACACATTTTCACACTTGCCCATTATTAGCAGAAAATAAACTGCTAGAAGTGGATTGCTAGGGGAGAAAAGCCATGAATTTTGAAGACTTTTGATGATAAATGGGATTAAAGAAAGTTTATGCTTTGGCACTGCAATCTTTGATAGTGTTCCACAGCATTTATAATAGAAATTTTGCAGGTAAAAATTATATATAATATTTTTCTTTGATTGGCTTCTGTTTGTTACAAGTGTGGTTAAGCACACTACATATGTTTATTTGTCTTTATATGCTTTCTTTTCTAATTGATCTATTTCAAATCTATGTCATTTTCCTTTATCATGCATAAATTTTTCTTAACTATTTTTTTTAAAGATTTTATTTATTTATTCGAGAGACAGAGATCACATGTAGGCAGAGAGGCAGGCAGAGAGAGAGAGAGAGAGGAGGAAGCAGGCTCTCCACTGAGCAGAGAGCCCGATACGGGGCTCGATCCCAGGACCCTGAGATCATGACCTGAGCCGAAGGCAGAGGCTTTAACCCACTGAGCCACCCAGGTGCCCCTTCTTAACTATTTATAAAGTCTCCTTACTTATTCAATACACTGACATCATCATTCACCTGTGATACTTACTGGCTGTGATGCACTTCCTTTCTTTAGTTTTTCTTATCTTACCTTTGACTTTCTCTCTTGTATTTTGATGATAGTAGCTTTTGCTGTCAAATCCACCACTTTTATTCTTTATGTATTTTAATTCTTTGTGCTTTACTTAGAAAGTAATTCTGTAGCATAGTAATAATAAAAAATACATAAAGAACTTTTTCTAATAATTGTGATGTTTTATTTTACATTTTACAAATACCCTTATTTTTTGGAATTTTTTTTTAAGTAGGCTCCATGCTGTGGAACCCAACTCTATACTGTGTAGCTCGACGAAGGGCTTAAACTCTTGGCCCTTAGATCAAAACCTGAACTGAGGATCAAGAGCTGGATGCTTAACCAACTGAGCCACCCAGGTACTCCTAAATAATGTTGTTTTAACTTTGATTCATTTTGAACTTATTTTGATAAAGTTGAAAAAAAAGAGCGCATAACTTTGGTTTAGATCCAAGTCTCTAAAAATTGCCCCAGTTTCATTTTTGGATGTTTAATTATTTTACTATTAATGTCAGATTTGTGGTTTGTAGATTCTTATCTCTGTTTCTTTGATCTATGCTTTTATTCAGGGGCCAATATCACACTGGTTTAATATTATCAGGCAAGCTTCTTCTCCTTTCTCTACTCACACAAAACAAGCTGGAATAGTCCTGTTGGCAGGAAAGTCTCTTTTTGTTCAGTGTATCTTCTGAGAGGTGAAAATATCAGATTTAAGAGACTCTTTTAATCAGAGCAATTTTAAAATTCTAATCATGTGGGACTCAATATTATAATAACACAAACTCTTCCTAAATTGATTTCTAATTTAAACACACTCTGATCAATATGAAATGGATTATTTAGGTAAAAGTGTAATTCTAACATTCATGTGAAAAATAAGTTAATGGGAGTATTTACTCTGGGTGGCTCAGTTGATTAACCATCTGACTCTTGATTTTGGCTCAGGTCATGATCTCAGGATCCTGAGATCAAGCCCTGTTTCAGGCTCCACACTCAGCCTGGAGTCTGCTTAAGATTCTCTCTCTTTCTCTCTCTGCCCTTTCCCCTGCTCACGCTCTCTCCCCCTCTCTCAAATAAGTAAATAAATAAAATCTTAAACTTATCTAGTATGTGGAATTAATTCATGTAAATTTTACCTGGTTTCAGATAGATCACTTGGAAACAAGATTACATCGAGTCATTTATTCCCTTTAAATATAAATTAAAATTTTCAGAGAAAAAATTACTATTTAAGATAAATTATCAGAGGAGGAGTCAGAGTTCTCGAAAATTTAAGTGACTTTCCCCAGGGCACAAAACTATTTAAGTACTCAACAGGGAGTAGGAATCAACCTCCTAAAACCAGGTGCAATTTCTATTGCTCTTTCCAGGTCCTTTCTACTTGATTTTTTATATTACTTTTTTTTCACTAGTTTTATTGCAGTCATGCTGAGAATAAGAATTTTTTTTTCCTTACAATGATAATTCAGATATAGTGGGGGAAAAAGGGTAGAATCATGTGTGATTAAATGCCTCGGGTACTATGATAGTGCTATTATAATTGCTTGCTAGATATTAAAACATTTCCCAGTAAAAAATAGAACCTTAGGGAACTAGAAGTCCAATCATAAAGAAGGCTGATGAATTCTCTTGAGGAATATATTAAGAAGTCATCCCACTGTGCTCATATATCAACACCATGAATTCCCTTAAAGTATATCCCAGTGTCTTAAATGGTCAGTTTTCATTAATTATACTGTCAACAACAGGAAAATAAATTAAGAGTAGCATGTATATTTTCAAGAATGCTTTGCAGTTTCCAAAATTATGTTTTGAAAAAATATTTACTAGTACAGGGAAACATTTTTGATAAAAACCTTAAATGATATAAAATTATATAGTATGATTTTATTTTTCAAAATCATGTGTTTATATATTTGTGTGTATATATATATATATGTATGTATTTGTACATATTTATGGATATAAGCAGAAACATACAGGAGATTGTTAACCTTGGAAATTTCTAAGTATTTCTTTGTTGAGTCCCTTTTTCATATTCTCTCTGTTTTATAATTAGCATGTACCTTCCAATCATAAGAAAAATAATGAAAACAGTATTTCCTTAAATGTGTTATAGCAGGGTTGGAATACTTTGACAGTGCTTTTATATTTGAATAATATTTTGAAGTTAATACAAGTTTTCATATATGAAATGTATATTTAATAATTGAAAAATAGATTAACCTTCTTACAAATGGCACTGTCATTGCTCTATGTAAATCAGCTAAGTCTTGGGCAATTAATTGAAAACAATAAATAAATAAGTTAATTAATTAATTTAGTCTAAATAGGAGAAACTAAATCTGAATTAAGAGAAATGGTTTACCAGTACATGGTTCAAACACTAGAAAAGTAAATTTCGGGGTGCCTTGGTGGCTTAGTGGGTTAAGCTTCTGCCTTTGACTCTGGTCGTGGTCTCAGGGTTCTGGGATCAAGCCCCGCATCGGGCTCTCTGCTCAGCAGAGAGCCTGCTTCCCTTCCTCTCTCTCTCTGCCTGCTTCTCTGCCTACTTGTGATCTCTGTCTGTCAAATAAAAAAAAAAATTTAAAAAAAAAGTAAATTTCTTCTTCTCATTGTGTAAAAATTTTGCATAATTGTTTTATTTCTGTCTAAAATGATAATAATCATTGTTTTTTAAAGAGCAGATTCAGTGAGTGCAAAAACTAGATAATTCTTAATCATCATCATCATAATCACTAGACCTTAAATCAATTAAAATATTAATAATAAATAGAAAATAAATTAAAAAAAACAGTACTAAGACAAACTTCAGGGGATTTGGAGTCTTATCAATGTATATTAACATAGTCCAGAAAGTAATTCTCCTAAGGAAAATAATTGCTTCCTTGTTGCATCAATCTCATGTAATTTGGGGGATAATTAAATGAGGCAATGAATATAAATTGCTTATCAGAGTACCTAGCACATAAGTATTCAGCTCAATACGTTAGGCTATCTCTAGAATTATCATCAGTATTATTATTCCTGTGCACGAGTAGCCACTGTACTATTTTTGCTCAAGCCACAATAATCTTAGCTGTTTCACTGTTCATATGAAACTTTTGGGAGCAATGAATCATGTAGGATAGACTATATCAAAATACACTATTTATTCCAACAGATTTTGGTTCTTAAGTATCATTTTCTGTATGTTTTAACTTTATTCTTTTTTTTTCTGTGTGTTTGTTTTCTATTCAATGATGCTCTTGAGCTCAAGAGAAATCTAAGATAGAAAAAACTTGTGTTCCTTTCCACCATGAGCTGAATATTCCCTAAAGTAAGCAAACTGAAATAATCTCAGGAATTTGCCATCCTTTTAAGGATTTGAGCTAAAAGAAATAATATTTATTATTATTTAATGCCCATTTTAATTGCCTCCCAGAAAAAACTGTCTTATCTAGTTTCCAAGTCCCCAAATATGGCACCTCCCAATCTAGGTAAACTCCTGCTGTTAATATCCATCTATCCAGATGTACCCCTGACATTCCATTCCTGCCATAGCATTCAACTTATATATATATATATATATATATATATATATATATATATATATAATCTACCTTCTGCCTTGTAGTTGTTTTAAAATATGTCCACAAATTATTTGACTCTCTTTCCATCAATAGGTACAGTTTAACTTTGACTCTTTCCATTAATAGGTGGAGCTTCACTCTCATCCCTTCAATGAGTACACTGACTCAGTGACTTATTTCTAATGAATAAAATATGGTGGAAATAATAGTGCATCACTTTGGAGACTGAGTCATGAAAGACACTGTGGGATGCTCCTTTCTCTCTCGGATCACTACTCTGTGGAAAACTAGCTATCATTTTGTGAGGTCAACCAATCAGCCCTATGAGAGGACTGATTAGAGATGGCCAGCAAGGAACTCATATTTTCTGGCAAATCCTATGTAAGTGAGCTTGGAAGAAGATCTTCTAGTGCCAGTCAATCCTTGAGATGACTGCAGCCCTGATTAACAGCTTAACTGCAACCGAATGTAAGACCCTGGGTCAGAATCACTCAGTCAAGCTTCTGAATTTTTGACCTACAGAAATCTTAGCTAATCCAGGATTTCTGTTTTAAGTCACTATGTTTTAAGGCAACTGCTTTAAAAACTATACACAATGAACACCTGGTTCGGTGGTGGGAGTGGGTGTTACAGCAGCATAACAAAATCCTAAACTATTGGAGTGGATTGAGAAGCTAAAAATGTTTGAGGAAAGTGTTTGTGAAAGCATCAAGACCCTTGAAGAAGCTGTATAATTTTATATACTTTGAGAAGGTTGAAGCAAGGGCTTATAAGGAAGTGTGAAAACTCTTACTGGAAACCTGAGGAAGGAGGATCTCTGTTATGCAGTTAACAGAATATTTAGCAACAGTATCATCTGCAATAATATAGAAAATAGAAATATACTTACTGAACTGAGTGAGCTACCTAATGGGGTTTCTAGGCACAGTGTTAAGGTGCCATCTGGTTTGTCTCTATGTGTATAATAAAATATGAGAGAACTGAGATCATCTAAAGAAGGAAAGGAACTGAACAGAGATGAACTCAAAAAATAGACCCACATGTATTCGGCTAATTGATTTTTGATATACATACTTAAGCAATTTAAGGGATAAGAGAATGACTTTCTTTAAATAGTGCTGAAACATGTAGGTATAGATATGGAAAATAATGAAAATGCATTTGTCTTACATAATATTCAAAAATTAATATTGTCATAGGCCTAAACATTAGACCTATAACTATTTTAAAAAATAATATTTTTGCAACTTATGGTTTGGCAAAAAATCTTAGGATGTAAAATATATGAATCATAAAAGAAAATGTGATAGATTAGATTTTATCAAAATTAAAATTCATGGAAATGTACACCTAAAAAAGTGGATTTTACTGTATGTAATTATACCATATATCTTAGTCTGTTTGGGCTGCTATAACAAAAACATCATACGCTACATAGCTTATAAACCACAAACACTTACTTCTCACAATTCTGGAGGCTGGGAAGTCCAACTTCGTGGTTTGGCAGATTCGTAGATGGCAAGGACCTACTTTCTGGTTCTCAGATGGCACCTTTTTGTTGTGTCCTGAAGGTGGTAGGAGGGTCAGGGGGCCTCTGTAGGGCTTATTTTATAAAGGAACTAATCCCATTTACAAGGGTCTGCTCTCATGGTCTAAGCACCTCTCCATAGACTACCTTCTACTACCATCACCTTGGGGGCTAGGGTTTCTACATATAAATTTTAGGGGGAAGAGTACACATTTAGACCATAGACCCATGATAAACCTAACCAAACAAAAAAAATATATAAATTCCAGGTTAAGGATCTTTTCAATTTTGTTACTGATCTCTAGTCTTATCAAATCCTGATTGAAAAGTGTTGTTTATAATGATTTCATTATGTTAATAATGTTTTCAACATTATGATACATTTACTAGATGTTCTGTTTGTTTTTTTACATACAGAGTTATTTTTAGGATATAATATTTGATATTTTCCATATTATCCATCTTTTTGATATTGGTTAGACCTTTTCTATGCTTACTTATTTGCCTACTTGAGGTATTTTAACACAAACTTGAAATAACTGAAACATCGCTAAAGTTTTTCTTCAATTTCTCCCTGAATATGTTTTAGAAAAAAAATAGTAACTGTGTTACTTGGTACATACATAATAATGCCTGTTACACCTTTGTTGGTTTTCCACTTTATTGTCAATTGCATCATTTTGTATCATAAAGATCTTCTTTGTCTACTTTAATGTGTTGAGGCCCGGATCCTAAAAATCTTAGTATTTCCATTTCTCTTCTATATCTTTGCGTCTCTCTTAATCTCTTTCTCTCATCTATTTCTATCTATATATCTCTCTCCTTTTATGTCACTTCTGAAGCATATTTTTAAAACAGGTGTTTCCCATGTTTCATAACAAAGTTGCATTTTTTTCTGGAAAAAAAATCTTTCACCAATCTTTTATTAACTTTTCCTATCTTTTCCTTTTCACAGGTGTTTAAATCCATTTGTAGTTATTGACATGTCTGATATGACCATACTCAACACTGCGTTATTTTCTTATTTTATACTTTCTATTTCCATTATTTTATGATTAATACTGAGGGAATAGAAATAGAGGCAGGGGAGAAGGTGAGGGATATATGTGCTCCTTTCTCAAGGTGGTGTATTTCATCACTAATTTTTTAATTTATTTTGAAACAATGAAAACTTTTATTATGGCCTTCGGAGTTACTTTCTTATCAACATATTTCATTATATCTTTAATTCTTTTTTCCCCTTTAGTTAAGCTTCTATTAGTTTATTTCCACTTTAGAATATATGAACTATCTCTCACTTATTAACTCTTTTTATTCTTTTTTACTAAGCCTCTATTAGTTGAGTTGACTTTCACCTATTCAACAATGAGTTTTTCTACTTTCCTATTTTCTTTTTTCCTTCTACTTCCACTTTTTGGCATAGATGATGTTTGTACTTTTTTTTTCACAACCTTGGTTTTGTCTCATTGACAGTTCTTTAGCTCATGTTTACTAGTCACTTCTAGGTTAGATGATACTCATCCTTTAGTATATTATGCAAAGAATTTTCATGCTTACATTATTGCAAGAGTTTTTATAGGTATTAAACTGTACTTTATATCCTTTATAGCCTACCTATAAAATTATTGACTCATACTTCCTGTCCTTGAATTTATTGAACCACACTCCACTGTTGTCTTAATTTTTCCATTATTTTCTAGATGCCTGATCCCAACATGTGTTGTTTTATTTTTTCTCCTCAGTAAGTAACTTGCTTCTTTTTTGCATGGAGGCCCCATAAATATTTTTCTTCATTTATTTAATGTCTGAAAGTTCACTAGAATATCACAGAGTTGATTGTTCAATGTCAGCTTCTCTGGGTAAACACCTATTAGTAGTTTCAGGACTTTAATTTTCAGAAATTTTCTTGAATCATAGTTAAAATACTAATTTCTTTCGTGTTCTGTTTTATTTTCTATTTTTCATCTCTGCTTTATTTTTTTCCATTTTATTTTATTTTATTTTATTTTATTTTATTTTATTTTGTTTTATTTCTTTTCAGTGTTCCAGCATTCATTGTTTAGGCACCACACCCAGTGCTGCATGCACTACGTGCCCTCCATAATACTCACCACCAGGCTCACACAAGGCCACCCACTCCAAAACATGTTCTATTTTTGTTTGAGATTCTAATTATGTACATGTAAGAATCTGCTTATCTTTTATATCTATATCTTCTGATCCTTTTACTTTCATTTTATTTTTGTTTTCTTAATGTTTTTATTTCTTAATGTCTCTTGCTATACATTCATTAAACTTTATTTTCCTTTGGGCATTCTAATTTAATCACCATTTATAAAATGGTATTGTATTTCAGCTGTCATTCTTTACTGAGTTCTGCCAATAATTTGTATTCAAACTTTTCTGTTTTTTTTTAATATTTTATTTATTTATTTGACAGAGATCACAAGTAGGCAGAGAGGCAGGTAGGCATGGGGGGGGGAAGCAGGCTCCCTGCTCAGTGGGGCCCAATCCCTGAACCCTGAGATCATGACCTGAGCTGAAGGCAGAGGCTTAACCAACTGAGCCACCCAGGTGCCCCAAGTTTTCTGGTTTTGTCCACTTTGCATACACTTTTGACTTAAGGAGTTATCTCATTTCTTCAAAGGACGTACAGTATTATTTAATTCATATTGAATACTCTAAATTATAGTGTATAGTATATTTTTCTTTGCTTTTTGATTGATTTATCATTAGCACTTTAATCAGATATAGCATTTTGATTCTGCCTATTCTATTCTCATAATAGTTATTTTGGGGGGATTCCTGATATTTGTGCTCATTATACAAAGCTTTGAATTTTTCTTAACTGACTGTAACAGATCTGTCTCCATTGGGAGGAGGCTTGAAGGTTCTGAGTTCCTTTCTAGGATCTTCATTCAAAAGGACCCTCTTTTAAAACAAACAAACAAACAAAAAGAACCTCTTTTGTTGGTATAGTGAAATGAGGCTTCATTGAGAGAAAATGTCATTTAAAAAAAAAAAAGAGGGTCGATTTCTGATTCTGTACTCTCTCTTGTTTCTGCAGAACTCACAATTTTCTCTACTTACCATGTCCCGTTCTAAATGATTTCTTATATTAATGCCTTCCTGAGACTGTAACCTCTGGTCAAGGGCAATTTCAAATCTATTTCAAGGAAGTGTCCAGAAAACAGCACATGGATGTGCCATCTTTCATTTCCGTTTTAAGTATTACTGCCTTCACAGTGGACTATGGTGAATTAACATTGTTCTGTCCTAGCTAGGCACCTGATATTCTGGATTGTTTTTTCTTTTTTTTTTTTTTTCTTTCTTTCTTTCTTTCTTTCTTTCTTTCTTTCTTTCTTTCTTTCTTTCTTTTTTTTTTTTTTTTTAAATAATCACTGTCTGACTCTACAAACTAATGTGAATTCCAGACAGGCTCTGCTTATCTTGGAGGTTAACATCCCTACTTATATGTACATCAACATTTGTATCATTCTTTTTTGTCCTGGTTATGTTTGAGACATGAGTTATTGTAGTTTAAATCCCCTCTCACAAAAGTTCATTTTTACTTTTGTTTCCTTTGCCGTTAGAAACGTGTCTTGAAAGAAGTTGCTTTGGCTGATGTTGAAGAGGTTACTACCTATGTTCTCCTCTAGGATTTTTTTTTTAATTATGTTATGTTAGTCACCACACGGTACATCATTAGTTTTTGATGTAGTGTTACATGATTCACTATTTGTGTATAACACTCAGTGCTCCATGCAATACGTGCCCTCCTTAACACCCATCACCGGGTTCATTCATCCCTCCACCACCACCCCTTCTAAAATGGAAAATTATGCAGCCATCAGAAAGGATGAACTCCCAACTTTTGCATCACCATGGATGAGACTGGGGGAGATTATGCTAAGTGAAATAAGTCAAACAGAGAAAGTCAGTTATCATATGGTTTCACTTATTTGTGAAACATAAGGAATAGCATGAAGGGCATTAGAAGAAGGGAAAAATGAAGGGGGAGAAATTAGAGTAGGAGATGAACTGTGAGAGACTATGGACTCCTCTAGGATTTTGATGGATTCTTGTCTCACATTGAGCTCGTTCATCAATTTTGAGTTTATCTCTGTGTATGGTGTAAGAGAATGGTCCAGTTTCATTCTTCTGCATGTGACTGTCCTGTTTTTCCAGCACCATTTATTGAAGAGACTCTTTTTTCCATTGAATGTTCTTTCCTGCTTCATCGTAGATTAGTTGTCCATAGAGTTGAGGGTCCATTTCTGGGGTTTCTATTCTGTTCCACTGATTTATGTGTCTGTTTTTTGCCAAGACCATGCTGCCTTGATGATCACAGCTTTGTAATAAAGTTGAAGTCAGGCATTGTGATACCCCCATCTTTGGTTTTCTTTTTCAACATTCCCTTGGCAGTTCAGGGTCTTTTTCCATACAAATTTTAGGATTATTTGTTCCAGCTCTGTGAAAAATGCCAATGGTATTTTGATAGGGATGCATTGAAAGCGTAGATTGCTCTGGGCAGCACAGATATTTTAACAATGTTTATTCTTCCAATCCATGAGCATGGAATGTTTTTCCATCTCTTTGTGTCTTCCTCAATTTCTTTCATAACTGTTCTGTAGTGGAACATAAGGAATAGAGTGGAGGACCATAGAGGAAGGGATGGAAAACTAAATGGGAAGAAATCAGAGAGGGACATAACCCATGAGAGACTGTGGACTCTAAGAATCAAACTGAGGGTTACAGAAGGGAGACAATGAGTAATGGAGTAGCCAGGTGATGGGTATTAAGGAGGGCACATGTTATGATGAACACTGGGTGTTATATGCTACTAATGAGTCACTGAACACTACATCAAAAACTAATGATGCAGTATATGTTGCCTAACTGAACATAATAAATAAATAAATAAATAAATCCTCTCTCCCTTTTTAGAATTTTAGAAATGTGTGGATAGATTTAGTGTGCCTTGGGTTTTTTTTTAATTTATTTTTATTTTCCTTATATCTTCCAATTACTTTAATATTCATTTATTTTACTTTTAGTCTCTTATATAAAATATTGGTTATGAATAACATTTTCCCTGAGCACAATTTTTTTTTTTTTCCTGAACAATATATGCTGGGATACGACTAGGTTTTTTGTTTACCGTTATTTTCTGTATAACTATTAATTTTCATGCCATAAGGGGCAGATTTTAAAATATCTTACTAGCTTTTCTACTTGTCCTCAGATGAAGAGGTGGCTTGACTTAACAAGTTAACTAGCTATGGAAATAGAAATTTTAAGCTAAAAGTTTTATCAATTCTTTATAGGTGAAAATTTTTAGTAACAACCAAAACAGCCTTATAGTTGTATTATGTCTAATTTGCCATTTTTATTCATTCTATTTATTCATTTATTTCAAAAAGATCTGATTTCAATAAACAAATTCTGTGAGAGCCATGGTACCAAATCTTAAGCAAACTGAAAGGAATTATTTCAATAACTCTATTGCTATGAAATAAATTGAATTCATAATTTAAAAAACCCAAAAATAAATATATAGGCCTAGATAATTCCACTGGAAAATTCTACCAAATACATGTAGAAGAATTAGCAACAATTACACAAAATGTTTCAGTGTGTAAGAAAATATTCCTTAACAATTCATTATATGGGATCTGATACACAACCCAACAAAGTTATCACAAGAAAAGAAGGCTGCAGTTTTCTTTTCAACAACTCTTTTGAATTTAGATATAAAAATCATCAACAAAACACTAGCAAACCAAATCCAGCAACATATACAATGACCAAGTGAAATTTATTCCAAACATGGGAGGCTGGTCCGGTATTTCAAAATCAAACAATGCAAAAAAAACAAAAAAAACAAAAACACCAAAAAAACCATATAAACAATTTGAAAAACAAAAACCATATGACCCTGTCAATTGACATAGTAAATCAATTGACAAAATCCAATACCCATTCATGATTAAAAAATAAAATCATCAAGTTAGGAATAGAAATGAATGACAGCAAACTGATAAATTACATCTACAAAAAATGTT
The DNA here is from genome assembly GCF_902655055.1 of Lutra lutra. Taxonomy (NCBI): domain Eukaryota; kingdom Metazoa; phylum Chordata; class Mammalia; order Carnivora; family Mustelidae; genus Lutra; species Lutra lutra. The sequence continues at coordinate 76,907,379 of NC_062279.1, read as the reverse complement.
ATAAATACTATCATTTTTAATGGTGAAAGACTGAATAGTTTCCCCCTAAGATCAGAAACAGACAAAGATGGCTGTTCTCTCCAGTCTTACTCAGCATAGTTCTGGAAGATTTAGCCACTGAAATAGGGCAATGAAAATAAATTTTAAAAATACAGATTGGAAAAAAATAAACAAAACTACATATGCAGATGATATGACTATCTATGTAGAGCAAACCAAAAAAATCTACCAGGCCAAATGGAAAAGAAAGACTGGAAAAAAAGCAAGAAGTTTTCAGCAGGTTTCAGGATACAAGATCAACATAAAACCAGTCATATATCTTTATGTTAAGAATGAATATGCAGAACCTAAAATGAAAAATGTAATTAATAAAGGCACCAAAGGAATGAAATGCTTAGTTATATACTTAACGACAGATATATAAGGATCTACATACTATACTTACATACTAATCACAAACTGGTAGTTATAAAAAGCTGATGAGGGAAATCAAAGATCTAAATAAATGGAGAGGCATACAGTGTTCAAAAATATCAAATTGCTTTTTTAGGGTTAATACAGTTCCTATCAATATCCTAATATGGATTGTTATGAACATAGATGAGCTTATTCTAGACCAGCTATATAATAATAGTCTTCATCATAACAATAACAACAACAACAACAAAAGTAAATCACTGTATTTCAAAGAAACCTGATAATAAAACCTGCTACATAGGTGTAGTAATAAAGACTGTGTGGTAGTGTTAAAGGGATAGAAACATAGATTCCTGGAACATAATAGAGAATCCAGAAATACACCCTAACAGATATACTCAACTGATATTTGACAAAAATGCAGACTTGCCAAAGATGTTCAATAGAGGAAGGATAGCCTCTTCAAAAAGAGTTGGAGCAACTGGATACCCAAAGTGAAAAAATTTGAACAAATATCTCAATCTAAATCTCACAACTCGTACAATAAGTAACCCAAAAGATATCTTGGACTTAAAAGGAAGATGTAAAAGTATAAAACGTTTATGAAAAAACACAAAAGAAAATTTTTAATATCTAGCCCTATGCAAAGCATTTTCACATGATACCAGAAACATGATCCACAAAATAAAAAGTTGATTAATTGAGGCTCTTCAAAATTAAAATGTTTCAGGAAATTTTATGAGAAAAGGATAAAAAGACAAGCCTCAGATTGAGAGAAAATATAAGCAAACCACGCACTCAAAAAAACACTAGTATCTAGACTATATATTAAAAACTCAAAACTCAACAGTTAAGAGGAAAAAAAAACAACTAGAAAGTAGGCAAAAAAAAAATATCTGAAGGGACATTTCACAGAAAAGAATATACAAATAGCAAATAAGCCCATGAAAAGATTTTCAACATCAGTTGCCATCAGGTAAATGCATACCAAACCCACAAGGAGATAATCATTATGAACCCATTAGAATGGTTTAAAAAAAGAAAAGTGAAAAATCTCTAAGCCCAGAAAGGATGAGGGAAGAATGGATCACTCATACATTACTATTGGGAATGTAAAATGGTACACCCAGTCTGGGAAACAGTTTCAAAAGTTCTGCAATTACTATATGATCCCGAATCTGTACTCTTTGGCATTTATCCCAAAGAAATGAGAATTATGTTCTCACAAACATCCATACATCAATGTACATAGTAGTAGCCTTATTTCTTATTGAAAAATGTGAACACTTGAGGCATCCTTCAACAGGTGAATAGACTGATCTTTAAGCAAATTTGTGCTGTATGTATACCAAAAAATTAACAATTTTTTTTTTTTTAAAGGAAAGGCATTGATAACATACAACACCTTGGATGAATCATGAGGTGGGGATAGGGAACCAACACAAAATTTTGCACACTATGCAATTGCACTTATATAACATTTGCAATGACACAATCTGAGAAATAATGAACAGATTTGTGGATTTCAGTAGTTAGAGACAAAAAGCGGGTGTCAGGGTAGGTGTGGTCATTTAAGGACAAAATGAGGGATCCTTTTGATGATGAAATTTTCAGTGTCCTGACTGAGGATATATGGACTTAGATATGGTAAAATTGTATAGGTCTTAGACACACACACACACACACACACACACACGTACAAGTAAAAAGGGGGAAATTTGAATAAGGTAAGTAAAATGTATCAATGTTAATAACTTGTTTGTGATATTACAGGTTTGCAAATTTCATTGGTGGAAACTGGGTGAGACATACTCAGGATCTCTTCATTCAACCTCTAACAATAAACTCTTAAAACTGCATGCAGGGACGCCTGGGTGGCTCAGTGGGTTAAGCCTCTGCCTTCGGCTCAGGTCATGATCCCAGGGTCCTGGGATGGAGCCCCGCATCGGGCTCTCTGCTCAGCATGAAGCCTGCTTCCTCCTCTCTCTCTCTCTGCCTGCCTCTCTGCCTACTTGTGATCTCTCTCTCTCTGTCAAGATAATAAATAAAAAAAAAAAAAATCTTTAAAACTGCATGCAGTTATACAATTGTCTCAATAAAGATTTCATTTAAATGTATATTATATTGACTTAATATATCAAAATATTTAAAAAGCTGCTGGTTCTTTGACCAAAAAACCATCTATTCATTAGAGCACAGAAATGATAAATTTCTTTATGAAGTTTCCCAAGGAATCCACCCTTTAATAAACAACAACAAAAAGATAAAACCACATTTTCTTAATGAAAAAAAAAATATATATATATATATACTCACATTGCTCAATTTACAGAAATTCTTTTTTTTTTAATTCCACTACTACATGAATCTTGACTACTATAGACAATAGAAAAGTAAACGAATCAGTGGTCTTGTTACCATCTTTTTTATTAACAGTAAAAACTCTTAATAATAAGCAATTGTCTCCATTTAACAACTTTCTTGCCTATGCAGTAGTTTATAAAAACTTCTTTAAAAGAAAGGACTTATTCTGGATTGAAAGGTAAGGAAAAAGATTCTAATTTTTCATCCAAGTTATACAATCATACCAGTTTTTCCATGTACTTTTGGACACTATCCAACCCTCCAGTTGTTTCTATGAGTAAGTTACCTAATAACTATTATAAATTCTTCCTAGCCTTTATGCAAGAAGTATATGATGGCCTGATTGTTCTAAATTGCATTTGAGAGCATAAAGAAAATGACAGCCTCAAAGTGCGTATTGTCCAAAAGAAAAGTGCTTTTAACATCTTTTACTTTCATTTTTTTTTTTTCTCATAAAGGCTCAGGGATTGAAAGTTTGTTTCACACCAAAAATTTGATATGTTGGCCCCCTAATCCCCAGTGTGATGGTGTTTGGGTGGTAGTAAGGGTTAGATTAGGTCATAAGTGTAGAGCCCTCCTGATGGGATTGATGCCCTTATACAAAGAGGAGAGATAAAAAGGCTTTTTCTCTTTCTTCCTAAGCACTTCTTCAAGCACCAAGAAAGGCCATGGGGAAACAAACAGAAGATGGCCAACTGCAGACCAGAAAGCGAGTCCTCATGAGACACTACATCACCAGGCACCTTGATCTTGAACTTCTTAACCTCCAGAACTGTGAGAATGAACGTTTGTTGTTTAAAGTAGCCAGTTTGTTGTCTTTTTGTGATAATAACAGTATATTGGACTGTATCTATGGCTAACTAATGAATAAAAGAAACTTTGAATTCTTAAATGGTTTGGTATTCACTTGTCTGGGTAAGTAGCACTTGGACTTCATGTTGACCTATATGGTAAAATTGAGTTTGGGTGCTAAAAGCTAATTTGTATTATGTAATGGAAATAACAAAAGGAGCTAAAAATGTTAGAGGAGTTGAATCAGGTGAATCCCATTTAATCATAGCGCACCATGTCCCCCAAGAATCCTCTAAGGCTACCTCTTTAAAAACTGTATTAATGAGATGAATAGCAATATGACAAAACACACTTTTAGTAGTTGTTATGTGTAGTCTGAGGATGTTGGTGGAAGGTTATGTCACTAAACAGAGTTTCCAAATCACTGAAAATAATAAGATCCTCATATGGCATGGGTAGTTCATCAGAGGCACTGAAGAACAGAAAAATAGCAACAAAAGTGATCTAATCATAGGAAACTTCTAAGAGAGTGCATTTGTAGGACAGTTACTGCTAGATTTATAAACCAAGACAACTAATAGTCTGGGGATTATAGTTTTGACTAAGGGTTCTAGATAACTAGAAACCTTCTCTTTCCCAAATGTGAAACCCCAACACTGTGCGCTCTCTGAGGGAAGTGGAGTCTACAGACTCTTGAGGATGTTCCTGCTACCAAGTATTACGTATACATCATGGCATGTTAATAAAAGGACTTGGGGCTTGAGTCTGCCTTTAGTGTAGCAGAACCCCAAGTTAACCCCCCAAACAATGGTGAACCTTCGACTTGTGAGCATGTAATTGGGATAGATATTTGGAGCAAATGTAGAATTAATTTATCCTTTATCCATGATCCTTGGTATAAAGAATTTTCTTTTGTTTTGTTTGAAAGAGCCAAGATATACTCAGAAATTATCTTCCCTATCAAACAGAGTAAGAAAAAGCAGTGCCATATCCTAAGGTCACCATAGTGTTAGAACCACATCAAAGAGTTATAATTTTCAAAGGTGATTATGCCTATATCACCATATAACTTACCTGAAGTACTCTGAAAAAGACAGATGGGTCTTAAAAGTAAAGGTAGATCACTATTATCTTAAGGTAGGTTTCAAATTGCAATTTTTTTTTTTCAGACATGGCATCTTTACTGGAGCAGGGAACATATGCCCCGACACCTGATAAACAGCTCTCTGTGGGAAAACACTAACTAAGCCGCAACAAAAGAAACCATTTGATTTCTCCTGGAAAGAATAGTCATGCGCCCTTTCGACCATGCCTCAGCATTATGTCAATATCATTAGCCTCAGGGATATGTGCAACACAATGCAGTCTAAGTACATGCTTATTTTTACCAATCCTCTAGTGTGTCATTACATAGAGTATATACGAAAATGTAGCTAGGGACGCATAGTAACAATACTTGATCATTAAGATAGAAGTGGTAAAGACAAGGATTATCTTCATATGGGTCTTAAAGGGACACATAAATTGCATGCCTGTTCTCTCACAACTATAGTTCCCTTTTCCCTTCTAGGGTCTTGTGAAGAAGTTACCTGTGATCTGTTGACTGACAAATAAAAACGATGGTAATTTCAGGTGGCTCTGCACAATATGCTGGCAAAAGCCAGAAAGAACTGCTAGACCATCTCCGCCCCTTTCAGTGATGACTCGAAGAGAAGTGGAAAAGATAAATTATTTCGTGGATTAAGTGCTTTTCAAGGTCTACTTTGTTTGCAATTTTGAGCATTTATCTGGTTATTAAGCTCTATGCCTACTGGGAATTTTCCTAAGTATATTGATGTGGACATTTCATCTTCAAAAAATGTGGATGAAAACAATCCTAAATGTATTTAATTTATGTATTGGTTTAACACTATAAAGTTTTATATCAGAGGCAATTAATGATGAAGAGTTGGCTTTACTTACTTTTTATTAATCCAACAGCTATCTTAATCTTGGTATTTACTAAAAAACACAAATTACGTTTAATTTTAGCTATTTTATTTAGCATGCGTGTGAATAAAATGTCATTTAAAATTCTTAGCTTCACCTATGGAATTAAAGGGACATGGAAAACTATTAAGCATTATTTATAGCTCAACTATTTTGTAATATGTGATGTTACTTATAGTATAAAGGACAGGGATAAAAGAAAAATAAAGCCCAGATAATGCGAGTTGACAAAGGCATAATTTCACCTAATAAGAATACTGTAGGTTTAAAAGATTACCAGAGAATAAGTGTTTTATTTTTTTTTTAAGATTTTATTTATTTATTTGTCATAGAGAGAGAAGCGAGAGTGAGCACAGGCAGACAGAGTGGCAGGCAGAGGCAGAGGGAGAAGCAGGCTCCCTGCCAAGCAAGGAGCCCAATGTGGGACTCGATCCCAGGACGCTGGGATCATGACCTGAGCTGAAGGCAGCTGCTTAACCAACTGAGCCACCCAGGCGTCCCAAGAATAAGTGTTTTAAAAAGATGATCCAGGATAGGGAAAAGAATACATTCATTCATTACTCAGCTTTAATATCATTCACACTTGTCCAATATTGAAAACAATTTTTAGAATTTTATATCAAAGGACATCCTTTCAATTCTCAATGTGAAAAAGAGAATTATTTATTCTTATTAAATTCTGGTTGTTAAGACAGAATTATTCATAGTACATTATTATAAAGGCACCTAGGGGGCATCTCTGACATACACGGAACAGGATAAACTTATTTTGCTTGCTTCTCGCTTCTCTGTTGTGTTTCCATAGAAGCAAATAAAAAGCTTTCAAATCACTTCTTTTTCCTAATTCATTCAGCCTATTTTCATAAATCACATGTAAGAGGCCAGATACTTTTAAAGTCATGAAGGAAAATCCTTTCACAGGTTTACACAGGGCCCAGAAGGGAGGCAATCTATTTGTACCCAAAACGAACAATTGTTTGAGTCCTTTCACATAACTCTTCTTACACCCATGACATGCAATAAGCTACAATACTAACTGTGGGCTTTAATCACTGGCATGCAGCCTGATAGTTTCATGTTGAAGGTCTATGTGAAGTCAAGGTGTACCCTCAATTTAAACAAAGAATATAGGAAGTCTCAGAAAAGGCAGCAGAGCATACTTGTGAAGTGAGCCAGCTCTGGAGACAGCATTACTGATGCCCATCTGCCCCCATCCCCATCTAGCTTCATTGGTTAAGGCAAGTCACTTATCCTCTCAGCCTTAATCTCCTCCTCTGTAAAGTAGGAGAAATAACAGCCCCTACTTCAAAGAGTTGTGAGGGTTGTATGAGATAATATATAGCAACAACCTGAGACAAAGTTGAATTACTATTAGAATCTACTTGGTCTTCCATTACATTCTATAGAATGGGATAAAAAGAAGAAACCACACTATCTTCTTTAAAAAAAAAAAGATTTTAAAATTTATTTGACAGAGAGAGAGAGCACAAGCAGGGAAAGCAGCAGGCGGAGGGAGGAGCAAGCTCCCCACAGAGCAGGGAGGAGGATGCAGGAGTTGAACCCAGGAACTGCTGAAGGCAGACGCTTAACTCACTGAGCCACCCAGGCACCCCTACATTATCTTCTTAAAATTAGTATATTTATCTGCACGCTACCTGAGAATCCTGATACAAATATAGTAAACTGCCATTCTCTTAATTATGAGATTTTCTGCAAAAACTAGCAAAGTCCTTTTACTGTTTATGAGCATGCTTAATTAAAAACATGCTGAATTATTCATGATAATTTAAATGTTGAAGCTTTGTTAAAATAAGTCAAGCAGAGAGTCAATTATCATATGGTTTCCCTTATTTGTGGAGCATAAGGAATAACACGGAGGACATGGGGAGCTGGAGAGGAGAAGGGAGTTGGGGGAAATTTGAGGGGGAGATGAACTGTGAGAGACTGTGGACTCTGAGAAACAATCTGAGGGTTTTGGAGGGGGAGCGGGGTGGGAGGGTAGGTGAGCCTGGTGGTGAGTATTACAGAGGGCACGTATTGCATGGAGCACTGGGTGTGGTGCATAAACAATAAATTCTGGAACACTGAAAAGAAATTAAAAAAAAAAAAAGAAAGAAAGAAAAAAAAAAGATTGCTTCAGCTATTTAGGATCTTGGTTGTTCCAGGCCAATTTTAACATTGTTTTATTTTGATTTAAAAATGCTGCTTGGTACTTGATAGGGATTTCATTTAATCTACAGATAGCTTAAGGTAATATAGACATTTAACAAATCTTAATTATTTCAATCTATGAGCACAGAGTGTCTTTCAAATTAATTCCAATTTCTTTATCAACTGTATACACATTTTAGGAAACAGATCTTTCACTTCCTTGGTTAAATTTATTCCTAGATACTTTATTCCTTGATGCAATTATAAATGGAATTATTTTCTTCATTTTTTTGGTAGTTTGTTAAAAATGGAGAGAAACGGTATAGATTTTTGTGTATTGATTTTATGCTCTGCAATTTTACTGAATTTATTTATAAGTTCTCACTTTTTTTGGTAAAGTCTTTAGGGTTTTCTAAATATAAAATCATAGGTCCTGCAAAAAATAAATAAATAAAATAAAATCTGAATACATCATAGTTTTACAGTAATAAGTAAAGTGTTATTATTTATTAATCAAACTTTGCAAAACAACAAAGTTTTTGTCTGACAGAGCAAATGAACCAAAATAAAGAAAATTAAATAACAGATTTAATACACATTTCATGATCCTCAAGACTGTGTCACAATTACCAAAATCTCATTATGTAGATGACAATAATTTTAAATAGGTCTACATTTATCTTCTGAATATACTTCTCACTGGTATCTTTGTTGTTTGTAGATCTCTGATTATAAATGGATATACATACATATATAGAGAGAAAAATAGAGAGAGCTCAATATATAATCAGAGATCTACAGAATAATAAAGATCTAAAAATTATATTTGTCTCATCAGGTTCTCCTTACTAAGTTTGTTTTTATGGGTAGGGAAATGGCAGTGTCATTTCAGTGGGAGGAAAGGGGGAAAAAAAGAACTCATGTTCACCAATAATCATTGATAAACAGTATCCTACAGTGGATAACCTCAAGAATATTCTTCTCTTCTCAACCACCATCTGTGTGACAATTCAGCAGAGCTCACAAAATCAACCCTTTGCAAGACTTGGTATAAACTCTGGGAGTGTTAGCATTCTATAAATGTCTACCTTTTTAGAAAAATGACCAAAGTAGGTTAGGTGTTACTATAGAGATTATATAAAACCGTACTAGTAAGGAGGCAAAGTGTTCTTGAGTCATAGAATCTGATGTACTCAGCAAGTAGGGAAATAACCGAAGGATGGGTTTGAGGACTAACTGGCCTCACTATGAATTGTGACAGAGCTAGTTCCATCTGTTTCCATAAACTCCTACTGGGATTTGTGAGATTAGCTTTTACTAGTCCCTTGATATAAAAATTAGCATAGAACCATAACCAAATTTACTTTTTTCTACTTTGCCTACTTCTTTGGCTAAGAGCAACATGTGCTCTATGTACTGTGGTCTCTTTCCTTTTACTACTTCTGCTTTACTATTTATTTTTTATATACGTAGAGACAGACACACTGTGATGGCAAACCGTTTTCATGAACACCTTGTTATAGGTCTTGTCAAGTCCTCTGAGCATTTTTTTTTCCTTTGGGAACACATTATTCGGGATTAGGATCACTAAATCTTAAAGGTTATACATGCTTAATTTCCCTAGATACTGTCAAGGATTCCCTTTCTTCACAGCCTTGTCACCAGTAGATTTGTATCCACATCTAAACATTTTCAATTTGCTTTAATTTGCTTTTTTTCCCGACTACTTAGGAAGTTTACATAGCCGCTGGGCTACAACTTTTGTAAACTTACTGTTCATTTCTATGTCAGTTTTATTCTTGAAATATACTTTCTTTTTATTGTACTATAATTACAGCTCTTTCTTATCTATATTATTAATATTTTGTTTTCATTTTAAATATTTGGAAGATATTTAGAAATATTTTTCATTGGTTGCTTATTGGTTATTATCTATACCTTTGGTTATAGGAAATGTCAGTGAAGATAATTTAAAACATTTTTGTGTGTATTATCAAATCTGTTTTCTCATGATCTTGTCTGCTGTGCTTTTTAGGCCTCACTTAGGAAGTTCTTCTCACCCCTTGGTAATATTACAAGCTCTTCCTAGTTATTTTCTATCATCTTTACACTTTTTTTCCTTGTACTTGAGGACATTAATACACTTCAAGTGCAACATCATTTGGAATAAAATAGTGATACAGCTGCACTCTTCTCCATAGAATGAGTCATTAGTTTTCTCAACACTACCTAATAAGTAACTCATCCTTACCCCATCTGTAATAAACCATATCTCATATAAACATATATGTTTCTCATATACACATATGTTTCTGTGTTTTCCATTTTGTTCTCCTAGTAAATTCCTTGTTTTTGTACTAATTTACTACTATGGTTTCTCAATACACATCAATATTTGTCAGCAAGAGTATCTTTCCTTATCTTGTTTATCAATGTTGACCTGCAACAGGGTACTTTCATATCCATTTTAGAATAAGACTGTCAAATGTCTCAGGATATCAGTTGCTCAACCTGAAATCTTACTTTGATTATACTGATAATGTGTGTTATTCTGGAAGGAACTGACATATTAGGTATATAATTGTAGCTATTCATCCCTGTGCATAGTATACTTTTCTATTTATTTAAATCCATTGTTATGACTTTTTGCATTTTACGACTTTATTATAGTTGCAATTTACTCTATAAAAGTGTTAGCTCTTTATGTTGGCTGCTAGGCATTTAATACTTTTGTTGTTATTTTGAATTATATTTGTTTAAATTATATTTGTTAAATAATGCTTATTAGTTGATTCTGCTACAAAAAAGTGCTATTAATGGCCATAAATTGATCTTTTATCCAGCACTTTGATGAGTTTTCTCATATGTTGTTGATTCACTTAACTTTATGCCACATTTTTATACCACATTTTTAAAAAATTCTCTTTTCCAATCCCCGTGTTTCTCATGCATTTTCCTTAGAGCTTTAGCCCATAAGGTTACTAATCAGCTGACCTTTTGCTAAAGAATTATCCTGGATTTTTCATGTGAAATCAGTGAAATTGAATGGACCTGTAAGAGTGGAAAAAAAAAAAAAAAAACAGAAGCGACTATCAGAGACACCAATGGGGGAGAAAGGGACAGAAGAGACTCTAAGTATGATGAAGACTTAGACAACCATTGGCAGCTTTGAAGCTGGAGAAAGGTATTGAGCCAAAGGGATATGGGAAACCTCTAGAGCTGACAGCCAACCAGGAAACAAGGACCACAGCCCTAAAACTATAAGAAACTGCCAAATGTCAACGATTCAAGTGAGTAAGGGAATGGATTCATCCCGGTGGCCCCCACAAAGAAAAGTAGCCCTGTAGAAACCTTAATGTGAGCTTCAGTATCAGACTAAAGAATTCTAAGATAATAAATCTATGTCATTTCATTGTGACAGTATTTTACAGCAGCAATAACAAACTAATATATGCTCTGAACTTATTTCAGCCTTTATATCCTGCCTCTCCTCAAAACTCCTATGTTCCAACCATGTTAAATTACTTGCAGTTTCACAGGTACTTCAGAGATTATGAATTTTAAGCTTGGACACTTTTAGAAAAATAGGTTTCTCTAAAATTCTCTTACTAAGGAGCGATACTCAACTGTCAAAGAAAACAAAAAGAACTCTTCTACGTAAAAATTTATCTGACTTCTTTCTCAGCATCTCTACTGTCTTTCTTCTCTACTCTTCAGTAAAAATAGTAAAACTCTGAGTTTGATAGGGCAAGGGCTGTATCTTATTTTAAATTTTTGGCTTAGAAACTCACAAATAGGAAGAAGTAACAAATACTCGTTTTATGAATGAATGGCACATTGGCAGGAAGTCCCCTGACTTCATAAATCCAGGGAGTCAATCAGCATACAAAGCAGGAAATAAATTTCAGGCGTAAAGATTGGGAGAAACATAGAAAGAAGGCTTTGGAAACATTTTATAACGATCTGACACCAAGAAAAAAAAAAAAAAAGAAAGAAAGGATAATGCTTGGATGTGCATTTTTCCCCCCTGGAAATTGTCTTTCTGATGATCCATGCTTCAGTCAATTCACTTTGACTAATAGCCTACTACATCAATAGTGACATATCACTAAACTCTGGTGCACATTTTGGGCCAGAGGAAACATCTTTAAAATTATTTCCAGGATTGCCTGACTGCCTACATGTCCTCATCTTTTAAATATTTTATTTTTGGTGTCTGCACAAATGTTATCTATCTCTAAAGGAAAATTCTCAAGGGTAAACACCAGTTCTATATTTGATTTACCTCTCAATACTTTTTTTTTAAAAATAGCAGGTAGCAGAGTATTCTACATCTTGTATACATTCAAATGATCAAAATGTATTTTTTTAATTTATAAATTGAAATAAACATGATTTTACTCCACTAGAATTTTTTCCTTATTAGCCAAATGAGTCAATCTGTCTCTCTCTGTGCTGTGCACCTACGTACATGGACCAACAATCATTGTTCAATACTCAGAGCACTCCAGATGGGTTTCCAATTGTAAAATCTGCAACCAGAAGTCTGGTTGAGCTTATCTGTTAATTACACTTGATTCTGGGTTGCTGAGATAGTCAAATGACTGAACTGCACAAGTACACCTCGATACATATCATGTGTTCTACTTTAATTTTTATACCATTTGTTGAAAATACTGTCTGTCTTAGTTGGAGTAGTAAAGAATTAATATTAAGTTGAAAATTATCTTACTTTCCTTCTACAAATAATTTTTCCATGATATTCATAAAAAATTTTTTTAAATGAATATTTATGTGAGTTTAATAAATCACTAAAGAATGAACTGACAAATACATCTATGTCTAAAAATGAATTGAAAACAAAGTACTATTGATTTTAAATGAAACTGCCTATCTTAAGTAATTTATCACATTACAAAAAACATTATTTAGAACTTCCAAAATAATGCCCAATACAAACAGAATTTGGTCCAATGCTGCTCTTTGACTTTTTCCAAAGTGTTTCAAAGTCTAGAACCTGAAAAAAGATACACATTTACATAGAGCACAGATATTTATTTTCATCTTTATGACAATATTATGAAAAATCAACATTATAAAAATCATGTAACATTCCTACCCTACTGCTATTATTATTCATCTTTTGGAACTAAGAAAACTGAGGCTTATGCAAGTTAATTATGTTAAAATAACCTACTTTAGTTCAGACTCAGAATTCAAATCCTTACCTGTTTACTTCAAAGCCAAATAACACAGCCACCATCCTATGCCTCACCTTTCTCAAATTGATTTAAAAAAAAAATATGACTGCCTTTTATTTAGTACATATATGCATTGAAGTATAGGCAATCTTTTGTATGTATAATATTCTTCATTCTTCCCAACCTTGTACACGATTATTCCATACAGAAAGCACTGAATACAGAGCCGGCTATAATCAGCATTCATTGTTAGCTTCTCAGGCTACTAGTATTATTGCCATTCTTATTAGCATCTTAATTGTTGAGATTTACAAATATAAAACTCAAGAGCCAAGTAACTTCACTCAAGGTGATAGAAACAGTAAGTGGCTACGAGTTTGGAATCAAATTTGTTTCTAGTCCTATTCAGTAGAATTTACCAATATTTGAATGTGCAAGTCCAAAAGATTAGCATCAGGAAACATTCTTGTTTCTCAGATCTTCAGCATCCTGATAACAACATAGATGTAGTCACCCTGATGATCCCTGCCCCTTAATGAAATCTGCTTAATGTGATTTAAAATAAATTCCTCCCTTACCTAACTAAATTGTACGATTAATCTACTAAACCCAATAGCTTTGTTCCTAAGCATATTATTTACTTTTGTGTATTTTTTTTTAATTTATTTATTTGACAGATCACAAGTAGGCAGAGAGGCAGGCAGAGAGAGAGGAGGAGGCAGGCTCCCTGCTGAGCAGAGAGCCTGATGCGGGGCTCGATCCCAGGACCCTGAGATCATGACCTGAGCTGAAGGCAGAGGCTTTAACCACTGAGCCATCCAGGCGCCCCTACTTTTGTGTATTTGACAGGTGTCCAGAAACACAAGAGATTAAAATTATATTTATTTCCATTTCTGCAAAACACCATGTGGCTTTCAAAATATGTTGATATTTCCATATAAATTATCACTGAACAACTATAGCAACCATTTGGAAACCCTATGAGATAAGATAAAAAAGCATTTTACTGCATTTATCAACCAAATAAAATAAGTTTAGAGAAGATGGGCAATACGGAAAATACAGAAAAATACAGCTGAGGTGGCACAGTAGCAACTGGATTGAGTTTTCTATGTGTGGTGCCCCATTTTTCCATCTCTCCACATTCTCCTTATCTTTGTACTAATCCCACTTCACTCCTGTGCCTTCGCTTGCAGCTTCCAGATTTTAAAAATTCACCAAAGTTTCTCAGAACTCTAATGGCTATTCAATGCTGTCCTCTTCTTATAAATGGTTTTCCTTTTTCTTTTATAAGGCAACACATTAAATACGGGAGAAAAATTAATAAATATTCAAAGATCTCTTTTTGTGTTTAGTTGTTTCATACTCCTTACAGAACACGAATTTGGTTACACTTGTTTCAATTTTGAAGAGGAAAATCACTTCAGCGAAGTAATACTGGCAACTGTGGACACTGCTGGTAGCTTCCTTTCAATGTATATCCTTTTCCACCTATAATGTTAACTATGGAAACACAGTATTTCATTCATTTCATAGCAGTATTAAAAGTGAAACTGCCAAGTAAAATGACATCTAATTGTCATTTCTAACTTGTGGTCTGTTAGACTTCTTGATTCATCACCATTTAAATGATTAGTCTTATCTTCAGAATTATTGACATTTTTAGCCTTGTATTTAAGTAGATTGAAAGTTTTGTCTTCAAACAAAAAGCATATGATTTAAACTTAGTGTAATGTCATTTGACTTTTATATTGAAACTCATATTAAACCACATTTGTATGGAGGAGGAAATACTGTGTGTGTCAGCAGGCTACTGTATTATTAATTCCCATTCATTTTAAATGTCAAAAGTAAAGGAAGCAGTAAATCTAAAGCACAAAGTTAAGTTCAAGAACTTAATGAGGTGTGATGTGATATTATTTAGAAAAAAAGTTTTATTATATAAATCTATAAAAGTTTCTGCCATGATTTTAGAACCTTTATTCTAAAACTTACAATGCTTTAATTTCCTTAATTCTTGAGTGGTAAATTTAAAGAAGAACCAAAATCTTTTTCTAACTAAAAAATTTCTAGCTAATTTTTTTCTATTTTATTTAATAGTTTTCTTTTGCTTAGCCTCTAAAATTTACTATCTAAGAACGTATGTGAGCCCATGTAGATTGATTATATATTCTTTACCATTTGTAGTACTTATTCTTCTATTCCATGCTATCGCCCGAGTCTGGGTTCATATTTGATTCCTGAATTTCTTACTCCCTATGTTTCAATATTGAGAGTTAAAATGTCTAGATTCTGATTCAGTTGTAGCATGTTTTATTTTGTTGGTGGTGATTTATTTCTTATGTAATTTTAAAAGAAATATTTGATCCATACATAGAAGAAGATAGTGTAACAGAGCTCCATGTGCCTATACACAAGTTTACTGAATGTTAACATTTGTCATATATGGTCAGAACTTCCTTTTTTGAGAACAAAAATATGACAGACACAGTTGAAGTGTTGTGTATTGCTCCACATCACATTTATTCTCACCATTTGTCATTCTCAATAACAAACTCAACCAAGAAGGCAATGCGTTTTCTTCATAACCATGCATTTTAGAATTATATTACATATGTATGGGTCTCCAACAGAGTATGCCAATTACAGTGCTTTTTAAAGCTGACATATATCATACCCGTGATATTATGCTGCAATTGGCTTTTTTTTTAAAGCATTGTGTCAGATGTATCCATTTCATGTGCATGTGTAGCATGAGTTCATTCTCTGTCATTTTTCTACATAGTTAATTATGCAAATATATATGCCTGGATATAGTTATTCTCATATTATAGTTGCTTCCAATTTTTCTGGTACAAACAATTCCACAATAAACATTAGAATAATCTTCTAAATGAAAGTATACAAGGGTTTTACAAGTGTAGCTGCTTGGGTGGAATATGCTTTTTATCAGATTTTTAAAAACATTCTCAAAGGTTGTTACACCAATTTATACCATCACCAACAGGGAGAATTTCTTGAGCTACTTCTCACCAGTGCTTGATATTGGCAGATTTTATATATTCCCCACATCTGCTGGAAGCTGAATTATATCTTACTGTTGTTTAATGTTCACTTTAGTGACTATTCATAAGCTTACCATCATTTCTTATGTTCTTTAGTCACTTTTGTGAATTGTTAATAACCTTTACCCATTTTCTGTTTAGTTATACTCTTATTGATTTGTTGGGGATTTAAAAAAAAATACATTCTGCTCATTCATCCACTGCTAGTTATATATGTCACAAGTCTAGTCCCTAGTCTGTGATTTTACTTTTTCCTTGGGGATGATGCATTAGTTTGGACAGTTTTTATTTTTAATCTAGCCACTTTCATTTAGCTATTCCTTACTGGTTTATCCACTTACCAGGCTATGTGAAAAACTGACTTCTTTTTATTCTAAAGTATGAAAATTATGTTTTGTGTTTTATATCTAAGTATTAAATATACCTGAATGATTTTTATTGTATAGGTAAAGAAATGATCCAATTCTATATTATTTTTTTACATTTGAATAAGCAATTTCTTTTTTTTTTAAAGATTTTATTTATTTATTTGACAGAGAGAGATCACAAGTAGACGGAGAGGCAGGCAGAGAGAGAGAGAGAGAGAGAGAGAGGGAAGCAGGCTCCCTGCTGAGCAGAGAGCCCGATGTGGGACTCGATCCCAGGACCCTGAGATCATGACCTGAGCCGAAGGCAGCGGCCTAACCCACTGAGCCACCCAGGCGCCCCTGAATAAGCAATTTCTTAAGCATTTTCTCTTCTTTCTCTATGCAGAACAACTCCAGTGATCTCACCCTAAATTATAGATTCAAAGTAGCTTTGGTTTTCTTTTTCCAGTTGATTATCTCCTAACGAAAGCCACTGTTCTTATTCCTATTGCTGTAGATTAATTTCTACATTCTTGAAAATCACATAAAAGTAATTATATGCTATATGATATATATAAAGTGTGTGTATATATACATATATACACACACATGCACATATCTATACATACGCATATATATGTATATATATATATAAAGTTTGGAGATACAGTTATATGGTCACATGCTTTAGTAGACAAGGTAGACTGGATAGTCTGGCATACCACTCTTATTTTCTTAATCATATTTGTGTCACTCAACCATGCAACTTATTTGTTACTTCCGGACATACCTGATGCCATTTTCATGGATCTACCTCCACTTAAACGGAGGTAGTGGCCCTGATTCTCTCTGAATCTCCTTCAGAGTAATATTTCCCTCTTCTTGAAGAACAACACATGTTCACAGTTGAACTAGCTCTAGTATTACATACTGTGAAATCTGAAATCCAAAAAGTCCAACAACCTTTCTCTAGTTTGTCCCACTTCTGCCTCCTTTGGTTCAAAATGGCAGTGCTTCTGCTTGTAGGATCCTGTAAGCTCTTTATTAACTTACACTGTAGACACACCCATCGTGTTTTCTTCATTATATGATCTCTCAGTTTTTCCAATATAGATAGCTTGAAAATGTTCCCAATCATCAAGTTCTGTTTTGTTTTTTTTCAGCAATTCCTTCTTCAATTAATCTCTGTCTTTTCACATTTTACTATAAACAGTCAGGAGGAGCCAAAGCACTCTTTCATAGTTTTCTTAGAAGTCTCTTTAGCAAGGAGTCAAGATGGTGGAGGAGTGGCAGACTGAGATGATATCAGGTCGCAGGAGGTCAGCTAGATGGTTGTCAAACCATTCTGAACACCTACAAACCCAACAGAAGATTGAAGAGAAGAGAAGCAGCAATTCTAGAAACAGAAAATTGAACACTTTCTGAAAGGTAGGACATGAGGAGAAGTGAATCCAAAAGGAACGGGAAGATAGACTGCAGGGTTAGGGGCTGGCTCCCTGCAAGCAGTAGAGCAACAGAGCACAAAATTCAAACTTTCAGAAGTCTGCTCCACTGAGTGACATGGCTCCAGAGTGTGGTCTCAGGTCCCGTGGGGCCACAGAAGGATCAGGGGTGTCTGAGAGTAGCAGAACTGGCAAGTATCAGAGCAGGGAAGCTGACTACAGAGACAGAGCCAAAGAGTGAGCTCTCAGCTTGGGGTTACCTTAAACCATGATCCATGGCACAGTCGGGCCAAAGCTCTTTGAGCAGTGACCCCACAAGTGGCAGATCTGGGGACACCCACCTTCATTTGCCAGAAGAGCAGAGCATCAGGAATCTGTTGGGTTTGGAGACTCCAAACAAGGCTGTGTGCCAGAGACATAAATGCTCTATCACAGGCAGGGTGAGCTTGGAGCGTGGCCAGGGACCAGGGAGATGGGAGTGATTGAACTCTTTTCTCCAAGGGCACACTGAGGAGTGGGTTGCTGAGCTCTCGGGTCCTCTAGGCTGGAGATTGGGAGGCTGCCATTTTCATTCCCATCTTCCAGAGCTCTATGGAAACTGTTCAGGGAACAAAAGCTCCCGAGAGTGAACCCAAGCAGATAACTTAGCCCGGCCCCTGGCAAGGGTGGTACAATTCCAACACTCAGGCAAAGACATTTGAGAATCACTACAACAGGCCCCTCCCCTAGAAGATCAGCAAGAACATCCAGAAAAGACCAAGCTCACTGATTAAGGAGAACAGCAGAATTCCAGAGGAGGGGAAAGCAAAGTATGGAATTCATGACTTTCTTCCCATGATTCTTTAGTCTTGTGAAGTTATTTTTTTTAACTTTTCCTCTTTCTTCATTTTTTTAACTAGTTTATCTTAACAATACCTTTCTTAAAAAAAATCTTTTTAAACCTTCATTCTTATAATCATACTTTATCCTTCATTGTATCTAACTTTATTTTTTGTATACATAGAGGGCTTTTTCTTCTAAAAAATTTTTGGGATACAATTTCTTCTAATAGATCAAAATATACCCTAAATCTAGCACAGGGCTTTGTTCTAGACTCCAGCCGGAGCAAATTACCTCCACTTTCTTAATTTCTTTTTCCAAACAACTTATCTCATCAATTCCTTTTTAGAATTTTTTTTTAATTTTCATCTTTATGGTCATATTCTATCCCTTCATCATGTTTACCCTTACTTTTGTTGTGTGTGTGTGTGTGTGTGTGTGTGTATATATATATATATATATATATATATATATATATATATATAAGTTTTTCTTTCTTACATTTTTCTGGGGTCTTTGTCACTCTTTTAGTATTTTTTAGTATTTTATTCTCTTGTTCATATATTCTTATCCAGGGAGGATAAAATACAAGGCAGAAAAACTCATCACAGGAGAGAAAAAAAAGAACAAGAGGTGGTACTGAAGGCTAGGGATCTAATCAATACAGACATTAGTAATATGTAAGCTCTAGAGTTCAGAATGATGGTTCTCAAGGTGCTAGCTGGGCACGAAAAAGGCATGGAAGATATTAGAGAGACCCTGTGTGGAGAAATAAAAGCCCTTTCTGGAGAAATAAAAGAACTAAAATCTAACAAGGCTGAAATCATAAAGCTAATAATGAGATTTAAAAAAAAATAAAAGGCTCTTACTGCTACAACAAATGAGGCAGAAGAAATAATTAGTGATATAGAACACCAAATGGTGGAGAATAAATAAGCTGAGCAAAAAAGAGACAAATAACTACAGGACCATGAGGAGAGAATTCGAGAGGTAAGTGATACCAAAGACAAAACAATATAAGAATAATTGGGATTCTAGAAGAAGAAGGAGAGAGGGGGACAGAAGGTATATTGGAGCAAATTATTGTAGAGAATTTCCCTAATATGGCAAAGGGAACAAGCATCAAAATCCAGGAGGCACAGAGAAATCCCCCAACCTAAAATCAATAAAAATAGGTCCACACCCCGTCATCTAATAGTAAAACTTACAAGTCTTACTGACAAAGAGAAAATCCTGAAAGCAGCCTGGGACAAGAAAGTCTGTAACATACAATGGTAAAAATATTAGATTGGCAGCAGTCCTATCCACAGAGACCTGGCAGGCCAGAAAGAACTGGCATGATGTATTCAGAGGACTAAATGAGAAAAATATGCAGGCAAGAATACTGTATCCAGCTAGGCTATCATTGACAATAGAAGAAGGGGTAAAAAGCTTCCAGGACAGACAAAAACTAAAAGAATTTGTACACACCAAACCAGTTGTTTTGAATGATTGAAATATTGAAAGTTGTCCTCTAAGCAAAGAGAGAGCCTAAAAGTAGTAGACCAGAAAGGAACAGAGACAATATACAAAAACAGTCATCTTACAGGCAATACAATGGCACTAAATTCATATCTCTCAATAGTTACCTTGAATGTAAATGGGCTAAATGCCCCAATCAAAAAACACAGGGTAGTAGAATGGATAAAAAACCAAAACCTATTAATATGCTGTCTACAAGAAACTCATTTTAGACCCAAGGACACCTCCAGATTTAAAGTGAGGGGGTGGAAAACAATTTGCCATGCTAATGGACATTAAAAGAAAGCTGGGGTGGCAATCCTTCTATTAGATAAAGCGGCTATTAAGACAAAGACTATAATAAGAGATGAGGAAGGACACTATATCATACTCAAAGGGTCTGTCCAACAAGAAGATCTAACAATTTTAAATATTTATGTCCCTAGATAGGGAGCAGCAAACTATATAAACCAATAAATAACAAAATCATAGAAACACATTGATAATAATACAATAATAGTAGGGGACTTTAACACCCCCTCTGAAATGGACAGATCATCTAAGCAAAAGAACAACAAGGAAAAAAAAAAGCCTTAAATGACACACTGGACCAGATGGATATCACAGACATATTCAGAACATTCCATCCCAAAGCAACAGAATACAAATTCTTCTCTAGTGCACATGGAACATACTCCAGAATAGATCACATCCTGGGTCCCAAATCAGGTCTCAACTGGTAACAAAATTTTGGGATCATTCCCTGCATATTTTCAGATCACAGTGCTCTGTAGCTAGAACTCAATCATAAGAGGAAAGTTGGAAAGAACCCAGATGCATGGAGGTTAAAGAGCATCCTACTAAAGAATGAATGGGTCCACCAGGAAATTAAAGAAGAATTGAAAAAATTCATGGAAACAAATAATAATGAAAACACAACTATTCAAAATCTGCGGGACACAGCAAAGGCAATCCTGAGAGGAACATATATAGTGATACAAGCCTTTCTAAGAAACAAGAAAGGTCTCAAATACACAACCTAACCCTCTACCTAAAGGAGCTGGAGAAAGAACAGCAAAAGAAGCCTCGACTCAGCAGGAGGAGAGAAATCATAAAGATCAGAACAGAAATCAATGAAATAGAAACAAAAAAAAACAACAACAAAAAAACAAATTAATGAAACTAGGAGCTGGTTCTTTGAAAGAATGAATAAGATTGATAAACCTCTGGCCAGATTTACCAAAAAGAAAAGAGAAAGGACCCAAATAAATCATGAATGAAAGAGGAGAAATCACAACCAGCACCAAAGAAATACAAACACTTATAAGAACATATTATGAGCAACTATTCACCAGCAAATTAGACAATCTGGAAGACATGGATGCATTCCTAGAGATATATATATTACCAAAACTGAACCAGAAAGAAATAGAAAACCTTAACAGACCCATAACCCATAAGGAGATTGAAGCAGTCATCTAAAATCTCCCAACAAACAAGAGCTCAGGGCCAGATGCCTTCCCATGGGGATTGTACCACATATTTAAAGAAAAATTAATACTATTTTCCTGAAACTGTTTCAAAAAAAAAAAAAGAAAGAAAGAAAGAAAAGAAATGGCAGGAAAACTTTTAAACTCATGAAAAACCCACAGTGAATTTTGTTCTCAATGGAGGAAAACTGAGAGCTTTTCCACTAAGGTCAAGAACATGGCAGGGCTGTCCACTATCTCCACTGATACTCAACATTGTACTAGAAGTCCTAGCCTCAATAGTCAAAAAACAAAAGGAGATAAAAGGCATCCAAATTGCAAAGAAGAAGTTAAACTCTTTCTCTTTCCTGGTGATATGATACTTTATGTAGAAAACTCAAAAGACACTGCTAGAAATCATATAGGAATTCAACAAAGTGTCAGGATATAAAATAAATGCACAGAAATGAGTTGCACTTCTATATACCAACAGCAAGACAGAAGAAAGAGAAATCAAGGAACCAATCCCATTTACAATTGCATGCCAAACCATAAGATACCTAGGGATAAACCTAACCAAAGGGGCAAAGAATCTGAACTCAGAAAACTTAAAGGACTCATGAAATAAATTGAGGAAGACACAAAAAAATGGAAAAATGTTCCATGCTCATGGATTGGAAGAACAAATATTGTGAAAATGTTTATGCTACCTAAAGCAATCTACACATTTAATGCAATTCCTATCAAAATACCATCATTTTTTTTTCAAAGAAATTGAATAAATAATCCTAAAATTTATATGGAACCAGAAAAGACCCTGAATAGCCAGAGGAATGTTGAATAAGAAAATCAAAGTTGGTGGCATCACAATTCCAAACTTCAAGCTCTATTACAAAGCTGTCATCATCAACACAGTATGGTACTGGCACAAAACCAGACACATAGATCAAAGGAACAGAATAGAGAGCCCAGAAATATACCCTCAACTCTATGGTCAACTAATCTTGTACAAAGGAGGAAAGAATGTCCAATGGAAAAAGGACAGTCTCTTCGATAAGTGGTGTTGGGAAAATTGGACAGCCTCAGGCAGAAAAATGAAACTGGACCATTTCCTTACACCACACACAAAAATAGACTCAAAAATGAATGAAAGACCTCAATGTGAGAAAGGAATCCATCAAAATCTTTGAGGAAAACACAGGCAGCAACCTCTTCAACCTCAACCACAGCAACTTCTTCCTAGAAACATTGCCAAGGGCAAGGGAAGCAAGAGCAAAAATGAACTATTGGGACTTCATCAAGATCAAAAGTTTCTGCATAGCAAAGGAAACAGTCATCAAAACCAAAAGACAACTGACAGAATGGGAGAAAATATTTGCAAATGATGAATCAGATAAAGGGCTAGTATCCAAAATCTATAAAGAACTTTTCAAACTTAACACCCAAAGAACAAATAATCCAATCAAGAAACGGGCAGAGGACATGAACAGACATTACTGCAAAGAAGACATCCAGATGGACAACAGACACATGGAAAAGTACTCCACATGACACGGCATCAGGGAAATACAAATCAA
Source organism: Lutra lutra (assembly GCF_902655055.1). Taxonomy (NCBI): domain Eukaryota; kingdom Metazoa; phylum Chordata; class Mammalia; order Carnivora; family Mustelidae; genus Lutra; species Lutra lutra. Next base: position 76,884,246 of record NC_062279.1, on the reverse strand, counting down.
AAGCCCCATGAGAACCACCTCACACCAGTCACGATGGCTAAAATTAACACATCAGGAAGCGACAGATGTTGGCAAGGTTGTGGAGAAAGGGGAACCCTCCCACACTCTTGGTGGGAATGCAAGCTGGTGCAGCCACTCTGGAAAACAGCATGGAGCTTCCTCAAAAAGTTGAAAATACAGCTACCCTATGACCCACCAGTTGCACTACTCGGTATTTAACCTACAGATAAAAATGTAGTGATTCAAAGGGGCACGTGTGCCCAAAAGTTTATAGCAACAATGTCCACAGTAGCCAAACTATGGAAAGAAAGTAGATGTCCATCAACAGATGAATGGATATATATATATATATATATATATATATATATATATATATATATAATTTATTATGCAGGCATCAAAAAAACCATGAAATCTTGCCATTTTCAAGCACGTGGGTGGATTGAGAGAGCATTATGCTGAGTGAAATAAGTCAGTCAAAGAAAGACAATTATCATATGATCTCTCTGATATGAGGAATTTGAGAGGCAGAGTGGGGAGTTGCGGGGGTAGGGAAGGAAAAAATGAAACAAGGTGGGATTGGAAGGGAGACAAACCATAAGAGACTCTTAATCTCACAAAACGAACTGAGGGTTGCTGGGGGGTGGGAGGGTAGGGAGAGGGTGGTGGGGTTATGGACATTGGGGAGGGTATGTTCTATAGTGAGTGCTGTGAAGTGTATAAACCTGATGATTCACAGACCTGTACTCCTGGGGCTAATAATACATTATATGTTAAGAAGAAAGAAAGAAAAGAAAGAAAGAAAGAAAGAAAGAAAGAAAGAAAGAAAGAAAGAAAGAAAGAAAGAAAGAAAGAAAGGAAGAAAGAAAGAAAAAGAAAGAGAGAGAGAAAGAAAGAAAAGAGAGAAAAAGAGAAGTCTCTTCAGCTAAATACCCAGTTTCATTGATCACAAGTCCTAACTTCCACAAAACACTAGAACACATTTCAGGCAAACTCTTTGCCAATTTATTACAAATAACACCTTTCCTTCTGTTTCCAATAACGTTCCTCATTTCCATTTGAGATGTCATTAGAATTGCTCTTAACCTCCATATATCTAGCATACACCTTAAACTTTCCAGCCTGACCCATTACCCAATTTTTAAAGCCTTTTATGCATTCCTAAGTATTCATTAGAGTAGCACCCCCTGTCTATACCAAGATCTGCCTTAGTAAGCTTGGGCTATCATAACAAAATACCATAGACTGGGTGGCTTAAACAATACAAACTTATTTTCTCACAATTCTGGAGACTGAAAGTTAAAGACCAACGTACTACTATGGTCTGTTTTAGGTGAAGACTCTCTTTTTGGGTTATAGATGGCTAACTTCAGGTTGTGTACTCACAGGGCAGAGGGAGCAGGCAAGCTATCTGGCATCTCTTGCTATAAGAACACTAATCCCATCATGGGCGACCCACCCCTGTGACCTCATATAAATCTAATTATCTCCCAAAGGCCCCCTTTTCCAAAAAACAACACATTGGGGTTAAGGCTTCAACAAATGAATTTTGGGAGTTTTCAGTTCAGTCCACAACACTATGTACTGGTTAATAGGAAAGTTAAACAATTTTGGATTATTGTGCACTGTGTCTAACTTACTTAGATTTTTGGATATTGAAACACTACTGTGTACCACCAGTCACAGTAGAGGCGGATGACGTTCAGGTAATAAGTCTGTTTTGTCTAAGGTCTGTCTCACAGTGAGTTTAATGCATCTCTGATCCTATCCTGTGATTATCCCAATTCTCAAATGCTTCATAGGAATAGACAAACTGTCAAAATTCTTATATTAGTTCCTTGATGCATGTCATGAGGATAATCTTGTAGCAAAACTCAACATAAACCACAGCACTTTCTCAGTCTGACAAAATAGTAGATCAAAGCAGACTTGCATTTCTGCAAAAATCACAGATATTAGTGCCATCACAACTGTCTTCTTTTTTTTTTAAGATTTTTATTTATTTATTTGACAGACAGATCACAAGTAGACAGAGAGGCAGGCATAGAGAGAAAGGAGGAAGCAGGCTCCCCACTGAGCAGAGAGCCCAATGAGGGGCTCGATCCCAGGACCCTGGGATCATGACCTGAGCCAAAGGCAGAGGCTTTAACTCACTGAGCCACCCAGGCGCCCCCCATCACCACTGTCTTAAAAGGAGCAATATGTAGTGATTCCTATCACCTTCATATTTAATGTGCCTACTTGAACTCTGCAGAAGAGATATGTATTTTTGTATGATGATAGTATTTTATTATTAGTAGCATAATATATATAACATATATAATAATAGTATTATTTTATTATTATTTTTAAATGATAGTGAATTCCTATAAACTTGAATAGGTGACAAGTTCAGTTGCACATGCTCTTCCAGATATAGTTCCGATGCTCGAAAAAAAAATGAACATATCTTTTGGCACATGTATGCAGCTACTAAATGTAAAAACATTTTTCTCTATTATTGTGAACATCACCAGAGACAATTTGTTTTCAGTTTGTATGGTCAGCAATACCCCTTCAGTATTGCGCTTCAAGACTGTATCAATAGACCAGGACTATAGTATAATCTAGTCATAAGAAATCATATCATATAAAAAAATAAATAAATCATATCATATCTCTATTCCACAGGATAATATATATAAATGTTGAATCATATATAGATGTTAAAGCACTTTATAATGTATATAAATGTTGATTAACTGTTGCATATATTGTATACATACAATAAAACACTGTATGTCAACTACACCAGTAAAAAATATATAAATTATAAATAAATAAAGCAAGTTTTTCTCCCTCAAAAACCTCTATTATTAACCACTGTACCAAAATTACCTCTGTGAATATAATCTAAGGCTTGGAAATTATTACAACACTCTCATAATTTATAGTTCAAATTTTTGCTTTAGACTATTTTGATATTCATATTGAGTTGTAAAAACAAAGTGAGTATTAATTGAATTATATTGCATAACTGTAATCATTTTTTGCAACGCCCCTCATTCTTACAGTGTAAATTTTGATCCATTTCTCAGCCAGCTCATGGTGTATGTGTTGCATGCTTATATATAACTTGTTAGCCTGTTTAAAAAAAAATTAAAACATGTATGATAAAGTTTCTGAGTCACTAATTACCTGAAATGCATTTATATGTTTTTAAAACTGTTTTCTTTCATACAAAATTCTGTTTCAAATTTATTTTCCCCATAAGTGCATAATAATTTTGATCACTTATAGAAAGACCTCTATTTTTTCAAAGATTTTATTTATTTATTTGAGAGAGAAAGAGCACATGCAGGAGGGACAGAGGAAGAGGGAGAGAGAAAGAATCTCAAGCAGAATCCACACTGAGTGCAGAGCCCAATGTGGGGCTCAGTCGTAGAATACTGAAATCATGACCTGAACCAAAACCAAGAGTTGGGCACATATTCTACTGAGCCACCCAGGAGTCTGGAGAGACCTCAAATTTTGTTATTGTGTGTTTGTTTGTTTAGGGTTGTTTTTTTTTTTTGAGGGCTCAGTGATCATAGAATTTTTATTATTACTATTATTATTATTATAAAACTTTTCTTATAGAACAGTTCATCGTATGTCTACTTTTCTATTTATTTTTGCCATAATGTGGCACTCTTTTTCTAATATAGTATTTATCACTGTTTTTTAGCAATATCAGTATACTTTTTCCTTTTGTAATTTTATTGTTCATGCAATTCTTCCTTTTGTAACTTAATCTTTACCTCAACGTATCATTTTGAGCTTTCATTTTTCTTAAGACTCCCTGCTTTTTTTAAAATTATAAAACCATTTTTACTCTTTTTTTGTTGTTGGTTTCAATTGTACACTATTTCCAGTTATGTTTTTCAACGGGCACAACATCATTTTGTCCTCAGGATGACATGCTGATCCTAATTCTGCAGTATTTTTCCATAAATCACATGTTTGGAAACATATCAGTGTTTCAACAGAAAGTTGAAAGCAGAATCAGGGTTTCAACATAAAGGATATGCAGAAAATCACACATCCTTAGTTTCATTTCCTATCTGCTTGAGTGATGCTTTAATTCACTTCTTAAATCTACAGTTTGATGTATATAACTCCCATGAACCAGTCATCATTTGTCAAACACTGTCTAATTTTACAGAGATGGGATCTTTGCATCTTCACAGTATCTGGATCTCTTTTAGAAAGAAATACTAGACTTTTTTGTGGAACAAAACAACCCAGAATTTTATGGCTATTGATGAATTTTCTGTTTATAACTTGCTTATAGCTTTGTACTTTGGTGGAGGAAATGTGGAGAATCAAATGCAAAGCATTGTGCCCTTGACAGTCTCCTTACTCTTTTTCATTACATGATTGCTTCAGAGTTTGATCTTCAAAAGACTTTTAATATAGGACAGAAGTCATTATTGTATTTGTCTTAGAAACAACACCTATGAATTAACACATTTTGTATGTTTTCTGGGTGAAACACTCAAGGTTTGAGAGCCTAGAAAAAGACGATATGCATAGGCTATGGCTAGAGGTGAATAGGAAATACCTTTATGTTCTTTCAGGTGTACAGTGTTTCATACAACTTATCAAAATAGAATCTATCATTTAATTATATTATTAAATCATCTCATAGAGATTTATGAGCACTTGAAATTACTCTCAGATCCTGACAACAGAATGCATGACAAATCTAATTGCCAAGCCTCAAGTCATCTCATTCAGCCTTTCAACAGCATTTGTCACAGGGAATTGACAACTTACTAAAGTAAGTTCCAAGAATACCTCTTTCTCAGTTCTCATACTCATTTGTTGTTCCTTCTCAGTGTATTTTTCTGGTTCAACTTCATCTACTTGACTTCTTAATTTTGGGTTTCACCAGGATTAATCTTCACACCATTTCTCTTCTCTCTGTACCTTAACTCTTACTGTGATCTGATCCTTCCTCATGGCTTTCATATTATCTATAATATATATCAAAGGTATGGATATGTATATATATGTGTGTGGAGGTTTTATATATATTTTACATATATATGTATGTGCATACACACACACACACACACATATATATATAATCTCCAGTCCTATTTTATACACTGTGCTCTTGATTTATACAATTTTTTAAAGTTCTATACAACTCTACATCTAATTGTCATCTAATAGCCATTAGTAAAATATTCAAAATCTGTTTTTGTTTTTTCACAAACATTCCATTTGGATAAATGGCAACTACATATTTTGGCTCGGATCAAGAATCTTTGGGCTATCCTTTTCCTTTTTTAGTAATTTACAACCCTATTCACTATACAACCAAATACTGATATTTCTACCTTCATCACATATCCAGAATCTACCATTTCTCATTCTCTTTAACACAACTACTCTGTGCCAAGCTCTCTCTCCATTAGTTAATGTAGTAACCTCCTAATTCATCTCTTTTATACTCATGGAATTAATTTTCTACCCAGCAACCTGACTAGTTGATTTTCTTTTAATATAAGCCACAATATATCACTTGTCTGATAAAACTCACCAATTATTTTCCATCTTACTCAGTATGTTATGATACACATATGTGGCTTATAACTGCTTATTGGTACCATTTCATCACTTCAAGTGAGAAAACTTCATTTCCATTTAGGTTCTTTGCTTTCTCCAATTTTAAATATTGTTTCAAAAATCACATAGAATTTCAATTTTATCTCAGTAATCAAATGTGATTTATAAATCATATATTTACATATTCATATATAAACATAAGGTATATTTTATATAAACACTCATATAAAAACTAAAGTGAGATACTATTGTATGTATCCATATTTCTGGTCTTTCTGTTGTTCATTCTTCCTTCCTCACATGACAAGCCTTCTTTTATCATTTCCTTTCTGTTTGAAAAATTTCCTTTAACGAGTTTCTAAAAATAGGTCTGCTATTCAAGTGTTCTTTCAACTTTCTTTGTTTGAATTTTTTTAATCTTTCACTCCTGAAAGATAACTTCACCAAATATAGAATCCATGGTTGACCATTATTTTATTCAGCATGTTAAAAAAAAAAAATCATGACACTTTCTTCTGGCCTCTGTGGTTTCATTTGAAAAATCAGATTTCCTTTTAATTGTTTTTCCCTACAAATAATGCATCACTTCTCCCTGGTTGCTTTTAAATTTTAATCATTACTTTTCAAAAGCATAATAATATTATGTTCTTGTGTGGTCTTCTTTGGGTTTGTTTATTGTATGTCATCTGCTAGGGAACTACTAATTTATAATATAGTAGAATCAGTTTGATAGGAATAAGATAATAAAAATGGTAATGGAAATACCAAAAAGGAAGCCTGAAGCAGTTTAATATAAAAATTTAATAAATTCCACATGAATAAAGCAATTTACTCAAGAGGCACTTTGGAATTACTGGCTAAAAATTTTTAAAAAAGATTAAACAAAATAAATAGACAGCATGGGCAGATTTTCTATTTCTAATAAAGAATTTGGCTGGCCATCGTCACTGGTGCCTGGGAGGGAGCATCTACACTTTTTATTTTCTTAGTGATGGAAGTGTCTCTGTTATTCATGGTGTGTTCTCATAGTTTATATTAATGAGGTGACCTGTGGTAGAGGCCTAGATGGTTTATGCTAATAATATAACTCAGGATGGGGCCTGCCATGCCAGAAAGACCAACCATATGATTAGACGGTTGGGATTTTGAGCCACTTAGTATCAGCTCAACCCCCAAGGAATAAAAGGAGATAAAATTTAAGTTCAATCACATGGCCAAAGATTTAATTAATCACATCTACCTAATGAAACCCCAATAAAAATCTCTGGACACCAAAGCTCAAGTGATCTCTGTTGGTGAAATAGATTCTGTGTGTATTGTTACACATTAATATGACAGGTTCTTGAGGATATGGAAGCCTTATGCTTGGGACCTTCCCCAGAACACCGCCCCCCATGCATCTCTTGGTTGGTTCTGATTTGCATCCTTTTGCTATGTTGAAGCTGAATTCATAAGTATAACAGTGAATTCTTTAACTCATTCTAGTGAATTATTGAACCTGAGGTGGTAACAGGAACTCTCAAATTTGTAACCAGCCGGTTAGAAGTGTGGGTGCCTAGGAATCCCAAGCTTGCTGCCGGTGTCCTGAAGTGAGAGCGGTCTTTGGAGGAATGTGACCTTAACTTATGAAGTTTGGCGTAACTTCACATAGTAACCTAAGTTATTATGACCTAGTGATTGATGCCACTTTTTGTCAATGTTATTAGCGTTTAAGTCCTGAGGTTAGATTTTTCCATATTAGGGGCGCCTGGGTGGCTCAGTGGGTTAAGCTGCTGCCTTAGGCTCAGGTCATGATCTCAGAGTACTGGGATCGAGCCCCGCATCGGGCTCTCTGCTCAGCAGGGAGCCTGCTTCCTCCTCTCTCTCTGCCTGCCTCTCTGCCTGCTTGTGATCTCTCTGTCAAATAAATAAATAAAATCTTTAAAAAAAAAAAAAAAGATTTTTCCATGTTACTATCTGCAGATCAAAAACTATTTTTTAGTAATTAGTATTTTTTAGTTTATTTTGCATTATAACATGGTACTATTTATATTTTACTTTAAGGGAATTTACATGCTTTAAAATGCTGATTATGCCCGGCTAGCTCAGTCGGTAGAGCATGAGACTCTTAAAATGCTGATTATGAGTGCCACAATCAAAGAATAAATTGTATTTGTTACAATTTTTACACTAGATTTCATAATTTATATAACATGCTATTTTTCTATTTTCAATTAAGCTAAGATTTTCAATGGTGGTAGATGAACAAGAGGCATAAAGCAACCTGCATTTAATTTTCAGGATCTGTTTATATGAAATAAACTGTTTCTAGAAGTACAGGTTTTTTAATTGTATTTAATTAATTAACCTATTTATTTATTTATTTTTGTGTATCATGTTCCATATTGCATTACCTAATATATTATTTTTTATCTTCTTAATCAATATTGTCTTTTTTGGAATAGAACATTTCAAGCCAATACACTTATCAGAAGAATTTTGGAAGTAAGAGAACTTTTTAAAATGTTATTATTTCTGCAAATTGGTTGTCATTATGGTAGGGGAGTGGTGACATGCACTGATTGATTCAAAGTAGAATTTGAAGATGTGTTATGATCTGCTGTGACCACAAGCTTTTTATATTAGGAGCATGATCAAAGGGAGCATGCCGAGGTTTGTGTCACAGTAGAATTCCTCATGGATTCATGCTTGAGAACTATAGAGAATAGGTAGATGATAAAGTAAAATAAAATAAACACAGGAAAGGATGCCTAAAAATATATAAGACACAGTACAATGAGTACTCCTTGTAAATGTCTCTGAGAAAATGTATTATGAGAAAGAAAGATGCAATCTCCTGCACTTTGCCAGAGGAGAGGGAACAGCTTTGGAACCACTACTACCTCATGGCATTCCTGGGCTTGTAGAAAGGGAACAGCTGCGGCAGCGGCAGCAGAGACACCACCATAGTCAGTAGAGCCACGACAGCATGTGTCAAAGCCTGACCTTCCTAATGTAGCTTCGGTGATGCCTAATAATACAAGTGGAAATGTTGATGGGGACAAAAATAGCCAGGAGGCCTCAGTTCTGCCAGGCAGAAGACTGTAGTGTCTGCTGAAGAATGGTGAAAACATCAGGGAGCTGGCAGAATACCCCTGACAAGATTAATGTACTTGTAAAAGACAAATAGGACACCTGGGGTTCTTAAAAAATCTTTAAGCACAAATAATACGGACATATTCGAGGATCTTAAGAACCCCCATGATAAGGTACAGGTAAATACTCAGGGAGTTCATGTTAATATTGCGAACGTAAATCACAGACAGTTGGGATCTGGAGAAATTGAGATTTTATACTGGTAGCACATTTTAAGAGTTGTATTTTTGCTCTTATATAATAAATGTAATTGCAAAGGAATGGATGGTTTATTAAACAAAATATATTAAAGTAGTTCAATAATTTTCTACTCTTAGTAGCTGTTATTGCTGACTCATAAATGCTGAAATAAATTTTTAAAAGCATAACTGGAAATATTTTTTAAAATTATATTATGAAGAGGCACCTGTGTGGCCAGTGAGTTAAAGCCTCTGCCTTTGGCTCGGGTCATGATCCCAGGGTCCTGGGATCGAGCCCCGCATCAGGCTCTCTGCTCAGCAGGAAGCCTCCTTCCTCCTCTCTCTCTGCTTGCTTCTCTGCCTACTTGTGATCTCTGTCTGTCAAATAAATAAAATAAAATTTTTTAATAAATAAATAAATAAAGTACATTATGAAGATGAAGCAAAACTTAGCCATTATTTTAAAATCTTAGCGTTGTCCAAGGGGAAAAAAATGATAAATAATTTGTGTGTAGCAAAATCAATAATTTTCCATAATATATATAACACTGTTTTATAAAAATATCTTCTCTTTCAAAGGAATATATTTTCTTTGCTTTATCATGAGACACAATTTTTTTGAGACACAATAATGAAAAATATTGGCAAAGAACTTGTCTTTTATATATGCAGTCCATAGGTTGTGAATGAGTTTTGTACCCAGGGTTCTTGTTTATTCAATTTATTCAATTTGCTTAAACTCAGAAATGCATGCTCCCATACAATTAATGTTATAAAATATACTATGTCCTCACAGCACAGAGTAACCCTTCTGTCCAATTTTCACAGTCCCTGAAAGGAGTCAACAACTATTGGTGATAATAAAACAGTGGCAAGATTAGGGGAATAAAACATGAGTAAAAGGACCACAATATTCTTTTCCTTCATTAATTTCATGGACCACCATATTGGTTACATATTATACTCCATCATATTCCTTTATTCACCAACTTTAACATCATTACTCCAGCTTCTCATACCTTTCCAGACCCAGGCCCACTTAAGCCCTGCTCAAGTTCCAAGAACCTGTGGCTTGAAACTCTGGAAACCTACCCTCCTACTTTCTTGTAAGTGTGCAGAAAGGATAAAAGGAAATTCTTCAGACCTGCTTTCAGAGTGAGAATAAAGTATGGAGATGGGTGTACGAATATCTGCCATTCCAAGGTAGAACTTGGTAAACATTTTATTTATTCAACAAAAGTGTATTAAGGACTACTATGTGGAAAATGAATTCAGCCCCTGATCACATGAAACTGACAGTGTAAGGAGGGAGATACACAATCATCCAAAAATAAATAAAAGCGTAAGAGCTAATTAAAGTGCATGGTATTCTGGGATTATGTGGAGCCCACAGAGAAGGCTGCCTGTATGTGTGACAACTGAACTGAGACCTACAGAATGAATAGGAATTAATTACAGGTGCAAGTGTGGAGGAAAGCGTTAAAAGTAGAGGGACTGCCAAAAGCAAAGTCCTGTGGAGAGCACTAAGGACTAGAGGGATTAAGAACTAAGCAGTGTGCAAAGCCCTTGGAATGATATGAATGTGAATAAGTGCTGTAGGAGGGAACAAGAACTGACATACTTGCATTTATATTTCAAAAATAGCATCTGGCTACCAATGAGTGGATGCAAATAAGAGTTGAGACAGGAATATTGGTCATTTAGGAGCCTATTGCAAGAAATGATGGTAGCTTAGCTTAGTATGATAGTGTGTGAGATAAAGGTGATTGAATTCTGGAGGTTTTTGATTTACGACTCAGTATTGTGATGGATAAAATACAGGAAATGGCAAGGAAAGTTGTAAAAAAAAAATCATTATTAGATTTAAAACCTGCAGAGTTGGGGCGCCTGGGTGGCTCAGTGGGTTAAGCCGCTGCCTTCGGCTCAGGTCATGGTCTCGGAGTCCTGGGATCGAGCCCCGCATCGGGCTCTCTGCTCAGCAGGGAGCCTGCTTCCTCCTCTCTCTCTGCCTGCCTCTCTGCCTGCTTGTGACCTCTCTGTCAAATAAATAAATAAAATCTTTAAAAAAAAAAAATAAATAAAATAAAATAAAACCTGCAGAGCTGATTCACAATTTGCACAGAAACACTGATATACATGGAAAAGAGCAGACAGAGAGCCTTTTTGAAATATGGCTCACACGTGTCATGGTTCTTACCAAAATGATACCAGTTGCCCAAACGTAAAGCAGAAATTTTCTGTAAGTGAGAATCAGAGTGTCAGCCATTTGCTTACAAACCATAAGGTACAGAATACACAGCCAAAGTCTGAGACAATAAAAGGACACAG